>NC_092739.1:136119033-137597158 GCF_047496795.1 Chiloscyllium punctatum
CTTATCTCTCCACGCTTCAGGCTCTCTGCCTTTATTCCTAATGAAGGGCTTTTGCCCGAAACGTCGATTTTGCTGCTCCTCGGATGCTGCCTGAACTACTGTGCTCTTCCAGCACCACTAATCTAAAATCTGGTTTCCAGCATCTGCAGCCATTGTTTTTACCTATACAGTCTATCTCTCTCAACCCCTAGTCTACGTCCACAGTCAATCCCTCTCAACCCCCAGACTATGTTCACAGTCTCCCTCTCAATATGGATCCAAACTAGAGACCCAGACAGACACCCGGCGACTATGGCAAGGACTGAATGACATCACAGATTCTAAAAAGAGACAATGCAAGATAGCAGACAATGACACATCCCCTTCAGATTGTCTCAACGCCTTCTATGCTCGTTTTGAGCAGAAGTTTGGCAGAGAGGTAACACCTATTCCGACAAGTCCTGACGAATCTATCTCCTCAGTCACTGCAACAGAGGTCAGATCAGTTTTTCTTCATGTGAATCCAAGGAAAGCGATGGGACCAGATGGAGTGCCGGGCCGTGCACTCAGAGCATGCGCAGATCAACTGACAGAGGTTTTCTCAGACATCTTCAACCTCTCCCTGCAGCAGGCCACTGTCCCTGCCTGTTTCAAGATGGCCAACATCATCCCTGTGCCTAAGAAGGCTCATGCAGCATGTCTCAATGACCACCGCCCAGTGGCCCTAACCTCGGTGGCCATGAAGTGCTTTGAAAGGCTGGTCATAGCATTAATCAACTCCAGTCTCCCCACTACTCTTAACCCACATCAATTTGCCTATCGGACCAATAGATCCACGTCAGGTGCCATATCATTTGCCCTTCACTCCTCCCTGGAACATCTTGACACCAAGAACAGCTACGTAAGAATCCTACTCATTGACTACAGTTCAGCCTTCAACACTATTATCCCCTCGAGACTGATTACTAAACTTAGTGATCATGGACTAAGCCCCACTCTCTGCAACTGGATCCTCAGTTTCCTGACCCACAGGCCACAATCAGTGAAGATTGTGGATAATATTTCATCCTCACTAACACTCAACACTGGACCCACACCCCACCCCCACCCAGGGGTGCGTACTCAGCCCCCTACTGTACTCACTGTATACCCATGATGTGTCACCAAATACCAGACTAATGCCATTTACAAGTTTGCTGTTGACACCACCATAGTCGGTCAAATCTCAGATGGCAATGAAACAGACTACAGATGGGAGGTTTGAAGACCTGGAAAAATGGTGCACTGACAACAACCTAGCTCTAAATGATGACAAAACCAAGGAACTCATTATTGACTTTTGGCTGGATGTTACTCATGCCCCCCTACACATGAATAGCACAGAGGTGGAATGAGTGGAGAGTGTCAAACTCCTGGGAGTGGTCATCAACAACAAGCTTTCTTGGACTCTTCATGCAGACAGACTGGTTACAAAGGCCCAACAAATTCTCTTCTTCCTCAGGCTTGTCCTAGGATGGATGTGTTGTCCCAATCGAAGTGGTATCCTTCCTCATATGTATGTAAGGATACTAGTAAGAGAGGGTCATGTTGGGATACATGAACATCAACTAGCCACAAAACAAACAGAGACACACATAAGAATTCCTAGAAGCATTTCATTCTAACCGGAACTCTATCAAAAAACACATCAATTAGACCCCATCCCTGAGAAAAAGAATCAGAAATGACATCACCACAGGATATGATGTCACCAAGGGAAATGAGATCACCAACCCAAAGAAATCCAAACATATAAAGAGAAAGCAGAAAATATCAACAGTGCTTCGCCCAGAGGCTTACTGAAGATGTTACCTAGTAGGGTGACGAAACGTCTGGAAATGAACCTTCCATTTCAGCGAGCAAACCTACATCCAGAACCTCAACCTGAGATACAAATCTTCTCAAAACTCGCTAATGAAGAATCTTATTGAAACTATAAGATTCTGGGGAGTTTGACAGGGTAGATGTTGAGAACACCTCTCCACTGGTGGTGATAGCTTAAACTAGGGAACTCATCTAAAACTGAGGTGCAAAGGAATTTATTCTGCCAGAGGGTTGTAAACGTCTGGAATTCTCTACCCCATAGAGTTGTGTCACTAAAGTGGATGTTGTGTCACTAAAGTGGAAGGAGATCAATTTTTGAAATATCGAGGAGTTAAGAGTTATAATAAACTGACATGAAACAGGACTTGAGGCCAGGGGCAGATCAGCCATGATCTTATAGAATAATGGGTCAGGCTTGTGGGGCTGTACGGCCAACTGTTGCTCCTATTCCTATGTCCAGCAAGGAAACTGAGATCATAAAAAGGATGGTGAAAATAAAGTACCCACAACAAGACTTTTAGAAAAAGATTGACCTTCACCTCTGGACGATATGGACAGATATAAACCTCAACAGATTGAAGGCATCTATTCTATTTCAACATACCCAATGCCCTGATGTCACATTGCCATATTCAACAAAGAATAACTCTAGAGTTAAGAATCTAATGAGGTCCACGAATCCATTGTCAATGGCTGACAAACCTGCCTGGTTCACTAATGCCCTTTCAGGAAGGAAACTGACATATTTACCTGGTTTGGCCTGCATGTGACTCTAGACCGACAGCAATGTGGTTGCCTCTTAACTGCTCTCTGGGTAAATTAGGGATTGGCAATAAATGCTGCCTAGCCAGTGACACCCACAGCCGTGAATGAATTAAGAAAACAATCTGGATTTGTATTCCAGTAAGGAGGTGTACTAAGCCCACCAAATTGCAATTAGCAGAGTGGAGAGTTATTCACCGTAGCTGGAGATGTGGTCGAACATCGCCTATTGTTTCCTCAATCATTGTGAAGGGAAAAACAATCTGGGTCAGAGTGATATTTAAACTCTTAAGTGGAGCCACAAATCTCCATTAATCCCCCTTTAAAGATCAGACATAATGCTTAATACATCAGTCAGAGAGTAGTTAATGCACAGTCCTACAATAACATACTATAATACCTAACCCTATCAGACTGAATATGCACTTCAGTATTAAATGCAACCTCTACAGAAAGAAATTACATTACTGATCAGCACTTAAAACCTTCTCTTCTTTATTGCTCTTAAAACCTTTTATTCATTGTCCATGTCAGAGACTACAATGATGGAAATATGCTCTCCAATATTAAGAACAAATCATATCACAATATGATTAGGGATGAGGCAAGCCATTGAGCCCAACCATTCATGCAGCAGCACCCTAAAGGTTTCCAATTGTTGTGCTGGTCCCTGAGAGTTTAGACATGAAGATTCTAGTGGTTGCTAACTCAACTCTTCCACATCCTTCACCACCTCTTGATCCTCCTGATGCACTTGTTGCTGCCCAGCTAAAGTCTGCTCCCTCAAGATCGCAAATCTGTGTAATTTACAGAAGATGACAGAAAATCCAGATACAAGCTCAGCTTCATACTGTAGAGGTTGTGCAAATCATTTTAGGCAACTGATGTCTTATCTGAACAAAATGATTGTTTGCTGAACAATATCGAGCATGGCTTTTGCAGCTGGGTTGCTTTGCAGATATGGTTTTGGCTCTGAAAAAATATTGTCAGAGGGATTAGTCCTTATTGCCCAACAGCCCAGTATTTGGTATGGTGCTCTAGTTGGAATGAAGGAGCATGGAGGCTTGATGCAGAATGAATGAGCTTTGACTATAGTGCAGATGATGTACACACTACTGTATAAATAGCTGCTGATGTGCAAGAGCAAATGGTATGTTGAGTGAACAGTACAGAGCCTGTACTGAGCCTTGGTGAGACCAGAACTGCAGTGTTATCTGCAATTTTGGTCTCTGTATCTAAGAAAGGATATTCTTATCATAAAGATAATACGTCTAAGGTTCAGCAGACTGATTCCTAGGAAGACAGATTGATCATAGGAGAAGAGATTGGGCCGACTGTGCCTGTATTCATTTTAAGAATGGGAGGGTATCTCATTGAAATGTACAAAAAATTTGACAGGAGTAGAGAAACTGAATACAAAAACGATACTTCCCTGTTTGGGGGCTCAAGAACAAAGGAGTCACAATATTAGGATATAGAGTAGGCCATTTAGAATTAAGAGGGGGAGAGCTTTCTTCACTAAGAGGCTGATGAACAGTGGAATTCTCATCATAAAAGGCTGTAGAAGCCAAATCATTGGATAGGTTGAAGAAATAGAAAGATCTCTAGACATTAAAGGCACCAAGGGATATGAAAGAAAGTGAAAGTAGGGCCTTGAGTTAGAGGATCAACTATGATTGTGTTGAATGATGGAGCAGGGTTGATCAGCCAAATGGTCTACTCCTGCTCCTACTTTCTATGTTTCTCTCTTAATTGATTCCATGCTGGTGATAGAGTTCATACAAGACAATGTATGTGTGTGGTCAGTGGCATATTGGTTAAGGTTAAGGCTGCTGTGAACGTTAACTGTGAAGCTGATCATCTTGATCCAAAAGACAAATGTGCAATTTGCTTCCAATGTTGAAAGATCTTGAGTTCTAAATAAATGGTTATTGGAAGTGTTTTTTTTCATTGGATTCTGACTTTTGTGATTGAAAGTTACAGAAAGAAAAGACTTTTCAAGTATCTTTAAGCATCTAAACAGTCTGGAATTTTTATCCGTACATTTTCCCAAAACTTTTAAGGGGTTATGATCGATATATGCAATTGTCTCAGAGACATTACTGGCAATATTAATGTGTATCAACGCCAACACCATACTCAAAGTCTTCTCAATCTTCTCTATTTTCTTATAATCATCTCGCAAGTGTACAGCACCAACACCCACATCACATGAATCAATATTCTTCGTACAACTCCTCAGCTACCTGATTTCCCAATGGCTTTTCAACCACAGTAGGCATCACTCCCACCTGTGATCCAGCTGTATCAGTACCAAGGATAACCTCTGTTTCAGGAACTGAGAATTCCTCTATTACTCCCACTACCAATTCACCACTTTTCACTGGACTCCCCAACTTGACTTTATGTAATGGAGCATTGCTCTTCTCACCATGAATCCTCTTTCTGAATTAAATATCTCCTCATCTCTCATCATCAGATATTGACTTGCTCCCGTATCTCTTAAAATCTTAATTTCTTTACCTACTCCTCCTGGCATACGTAAGTAAATCTTAAGCTTGCAATTAAATTCATTAAAGAGATCTGGCACATCCTTCTCTTCCAGCCACTGACCAGGTTCCACTGTGCTTTCCTTCACCACTTCATCAAAACTCACTGTCTTATCCTGTTTTTCCACATCTGTCCTCCCAGTGCATTTTCTAAGCCGACTACAACTTCACATGGCCTACCTTATTGCTGTGAAAAGACTTGAGCCTTTTTACTTCTCTTTCCCCTTCATGGATTTCCTTTTTATCTTGTGGTAAACCATCTTTACTATCTTCAATGAGATGTCCTTTTCCATTACCACCTGAGAATTTCCCTTTTCTCCAATTTCTTTCCCTCACAGATTGAAATTGATGTTGGAAACCAAAGTTTGCTTTATAAATCAACTCTTAACCATCTGTCATTTCCACTGCTAAACTTGCAGTCTTAACATTCTGCTCTCCCACATGAATTCTCACTGGTTCAGGAAGTGAATTACTCTAAGAGTTTCATATTTTTTATCTATTTTCAATGCCCTTATTCAAGATGGCATTGAATGATTATTTAAATCGAAACATTGGGGTGGCACTGTGGCTCAGTGGTTAACATGGCTGCCTCTTAGTGCCAGGGACCCAGGTCCGATTCCAGCCTTGGGCGACTGTGTGAAGTTTGCAAGTTCTCTCCATGTCTGCATGGGTTTGCTCCGGTTTCCTTCCACAGTCCAAAGATGTGTAGGTCAGGTGAATTGGCCATTCTAAATTGCCCATAGTGTTAGGTGCATTAGTCAGAGGGAAATGGGTCTAGGTGGGTTACTCTTCAGAGGGACAGTGTGGCTCTGTTGGGCCAAAGGGCCTGTTTTGATACTGTAGGGAATCTAATCATTGTGTAGTGGTATGGGAAAAATCAGGAGATTGCACAAAGTGAAATGCTCAGAGTGCTGGTGTGACACAATGAGCTGAATGATATTTGAATCTCCACTCCCACCCTCAAGCACCACACCTGTCCTGGATATAGTAAAAATCTCCAGGTGTCAAGTGAACAGTGACTGATATTATGGGATTGTGATATTTGGACTCAAACTTAGAAACTCCTGACATACACAATTGGCTCAATTATATGTATAAAAATACTTGAGCTGTGAACTGAGGGCTGAAAATTGAAAAGAAAGCAAATATTCTCTGAAAAATTAGGAAGAATTCAAATTGAAGCACAAAACAAAGAATTGATCACATGACACTCATTGCTTAATCTATAATTTTTTTCTCGAAAATCATCTCAATAAAACAAGAAAACGACATGAATGGAACTGATATTTGGTAGGATCTCCTGAAAATATCTAAGTTGGTAAAGGAACTGAGGGGAGATTAATAAGGAAAAAGATCATATTATGATGTAGCAGATTTGACGTGATTTACCATATTGAAATTAGAAAATGGAAATGGAGAGAGCAATAAAAACAGGTTGTAATTATACAGCATTTTAAAGCAATAAACCATCCCTTGGTGCTTCACCAAAGTGTTATGAAGAAAAATGCGACACTGAACACAAATAATAAAATATTGAGGCAGATGAACAAAAGCTTTGACCAAGAAGTGGGTTTTTAGAGGCCTGTTAAAGGAGGTAAAAGAGGTAAAGAGTCAGAAAGGATTAGGAAGAGAATTCCACACCTTCAGAACTAGATGCTGAAGACAGTCACCAATGACAGGATGACTAACACTGAAGGCCCTGGACACAGATCATATGCTATTCCCTCCCCCAGCAGAAGCACAATCTGATTAAAGGTCTACACAAAACCTTTTAACCCTTCTCTTCTCATTACAGCCATCTCCTGATTCACTGCACTGCCAAATACAAGGAAATGTCAGTTTAAAATGTGGAGCCACATCACAGAGTTACAGAGCTTCTAACAAAAAAGGCAAAAGGCTACCCAAATTGATCTACTTTCCATAAGGTATGAATTGGACTGTCCAAGAATACAATGAAGGTAGACAATGACAGCAAATCCGAAGGCAAAAGAATATTTTATTGAAGAAGATGATTGAAAAAAAACACAGGAAATAGTGGAGGGGGTATCAGAGTATTAAAGTTTTGAGCCAGTAACTGCCTCGTGCTCTTCAGCACCTCGGTATATTTCTGTTTTACTGTTTCTGTTTTAAAACTGACAGTTATTAATCTTAACGTGTTGGAGCAGGCGATAGAAGTTCATATTTGGCATATTTCAGAGTTATTTTTCCACTGAATTATAGCAGAGTAAAAAATGATCTCACATACTCCAGAGTGACAGGCTTGTATTTATAAAAGTAACAAGTTAAGTGACAGGAAGAATATAATTTGTAAATTGGCCTAATGTACGACACCTGAATAATAGCCGAGTACTAGAGTTTTGCACATGCCCTTGAGCTTCCAGCTACAATAAAATGACACTAAAATTAATAAGCATTCAGGCTGCTAAATGGATTTTAATGATGCCACACATATACTGGAGTTGAGGTGATCTTGAACCTGGGAAAGTTAGCAGATATTTGCACGGTCAGAACCTTTTAAAAACTGGAGCAGGCTTGAGCACTGGGACAATTTTCTTTTTTTAATTCCTGCATGGGACTTTGGTAGTATCCATCCCTTATTGCCTTTGAGTGGATTAGCCCTCAGTCAACTGCTTTGCTATGAGTCTGGAGTCACGTGTAGGTCAGACCAAATGAGGGTGGGAGATTCCCCTCCCTCAAGGACACTCAATAATGATTACATGGTCACCATTTGACTAGTTTTTTTTAAAGAAGTTGAATTCAAATTCCTCCATGGAATTTAAACCCATATCCGAAGAACTCTTGCTGGGTCTCTGGATTTGTAATCCAGAGAATTACCACAATGCCAATGCTTCCACACAAATTGGCACCATGTTAAATCTATCCTTCTGATTCTCATTTTAGACAAGCACTTGACCACACAATGTCACCAACATTATAGTCGAGTCAGTGGGGTAGTGGTAACATTATTGGCCCAGGCTGATAGTCTGAGGGCCAAGGGCACAAATTCCACGATAGCATCTAGTGGAATTTAAATTCAATCAATAGATCTGGAATTTAAAGCTAATATAGGACAATTATCATTCATTATTGGAAAATAAAATTGATTCATTATTGTCCTTTAGGGACAGAAATCTGTTGTCCTTACCAGGTCTGGCCATATGGGACTCCAGGCCACAAGAATGTGGTTGACTCTTAACTTCCCTCCACAATGGCTGAACAAATCCTTAGGAGTGTTAGAAGGACAGGATTGATTAGAAAACTGTGGACATGGTGCTCACATGCAGTTCCAAGGGGACTCATGTAAGGTGCTGGCACTCTCAATCAGAGAACAGCAACAAAAAACTTTAAAACGGACAGTTTTAAAAATGTTACTGCCTGATAGAAATAGTGCTTTTATTTATGAGTCCAAAGGTCTGAGCAATGCGGGTAGATTAATATTCAATGCACATTAAATAGAGATAAATATTTGCATATATATAGCTTTGTAACACCTGTCAAAACGTCTCCAAGTACTTCACACAATTAATTATTATTTTTTGAAGCTCCCTGACATGTTCTGGCAAAGGTATAGTGCAATCCCATAAATAACTTGGAGGTGCATAACCAGATTAATCTTTTTCAAACATTACCCACTAATAATTGATGATTATACTCAGCATTGCCAGATGTATTGTGAGAGAATATTAAGTTGGATTACCTATTTGTCTGAGCCTATGCTTCCATTCACCTTGAGTCTTCAGGTTTAATTGCTGACCTTCGTGGAGTTAGCTGATCTCAACAGGGACAGCAGTGAAGCCCCTAAAATCAGCTGCATTCATTGCCCACCTCCCCTCCTTTGCAAGTGAATAGACTAGACATGTGCAGTCTAAACTCATCTTACCCACTTGGCAGAGAGAATGAAGTGGGTTCTGGTGTCTATTCTACCCAGAGCTGTCCCTAGAGGGCTGTAAGATCTGGGCAAAGCACATGATATGGAATTTCCCCTCCTCTGGGCAAATTGCACTGTTGCTTCTGCCCCTCTGCCTAACCCCTCCACCTATGCTTTTCCTTCCATTTTGTGAATTAACCTCTCCAGGTCTGTAGGTTTAATTTTCTGACATCTATCCACACACCCATGGTTCCAGCACTCGGGTACTCCCTCACCCCACCCCAAATCATGGAACTCAAGATGGTCACTCCAGTTTCCCCTCCAAGAAGGAAGAACCAGTAAAACTTGCAAATGGCGTATACCCGTCCACCTTGTTCTGTATACCTCAGAACAGTGCTCCAGAAAGGCCAGTTCATTTCTAAACGTTATTGTTTGTACAAACTCTACCCCAGCACAAGGTATCACCTCCAGCATAGGAGGGGAGAAAACCTGGGAGGTAAAAACTGGAATGTTAATCACAAGTGAAAAGAAGTTACGGGAGGTGCCAACAAATCAGCACAAGATGTTGATGATTCTTAAGACAGTTAGACTCGCGGTCTCAGCTGCATGATCCAGATTGAGATGATCATGAACCTTCAAGCAGGAAGCGATGGTGAAACCGGAGAACAAACTATTCCCACAGGAATGTCTCTCAGAGTGCTGCATCGAAGCAGAAATGGGACTAACTTATTACTGGTAAATAGACAGTGGCCCAGTCAGAGCAAAAGGTACGAGAGCAGAAAGAAAATTAACTTTAAAAAAGACCAGGCAGACCCCAGGTTTAATCCTTGCTTTTTGCTCAGCTAGCTGATCTGGCTGTAATTGTCTTCAACAGCCTTAGATAAGAAAATCCTTGGTTAAGAAAAAGAAGGAATCATATGTCAGGTATAGACAGGATAGATTGAGTGAATCTTTAGAAGCGTATAAAGGAAGTAGGAGTATATTTAAGAGGGAAATCAGGAGGGCAAAAAGGGGACATGAGATAGCATTGACAAATAGAATTAAGGAGAATCCAAACAAATATATTAAGGACAAAAGGGTAACTAGGGAGAGAATAGGGCCCCTCAAAGATCAGCAAGACGGCCTTTGTGTGGAGCCACAGAAAATGGGGGAGATACTAAATGAATATTTTACATCAGTATTTACTGTGGAAAAGGATATGGAAGATATAGACTGTAGGGAAATAGATGGTGACATCTTGCAAAATGTCCAGATTATAGAGGAGGAAGTGCTGGATATCTTGAAATGGTTAAAGGTAGATAAATCCCCAGGACCTGATCAGGTGTACCCGAGTACTCTGTAGGAAGCTAATGAAGTGATTGCTGGGCCTTTTGCTGAGATATTTGTACCATTGATAGTCACAGGTGAGGTGCCAGAAGACTGGAGGTTGACAAATGTGGTGCCACTATTTAAGAAGGGTAGTAAAGACAAGCCAGGGAACTATAGACCGGTGAGCCTGACCTCAGTTGGAGGGAATCCTGAGGGACAGGATGTACATGTATTTGGAAAGGCAAAGACTGATTAGGGATAGTCAGCATGGCTTTGTGCGTGGGAAGTCATGTCTCACAAACTTGATTGAGTTTTTTGAAGAAGTAACAAAGAAGATTGATGAGGGCAGAGCAGTAGATGTGATCTATATGGACTTCAGTAAGGCATTCGACAAGGTTCCCCATGGGAGACTGATTAGCAAGGTTAGATCTCATGGAATAAAGGGAGAACTAGCCACTTGGATACAGAACTGGCTCAAAGGTAGAAGACAGAGGGTGGTGGTAGAGGGTTGTTTTTCAGACTGGAGGCCTGTGACCAGTGGAGTGCCACAAAGATCGATGCTGGGTCCTCTACTTTGTATCATTTGCATAAATGATTTGGATGCGAGCATAAGAGGTACAGTTAGTAAGTTTGCAGATGACACCAAAATTGGAGGTGTAGTGGACAGCGAAGAGGGTTACCTCAGACTACAACAGGATCTTGACCAGATGGGCCAATGGGCTGAGAAGTGGCAGATGGAGTTTAATTTAGATAAATGCAAGGTGCTGCATTTTGGGAAAACAAATCTCAGCAGGATTTATACACTTAATGGTAAGGTCCTAGGAAGTATTGCTGAACAAAGAGACTTTGGAGTGCAGGTTCATAGCTCCTTGAAAGTGGAGTCGCAGGTAGATAGGATAGTGAAGGCGGCATTTGGTATGCTTTCCTTTATTGGTCAGAGTATTGAGTACAGGAGTTGGGAGTTCATGTTGCGGCTGTACAGGATATTGGTTAGGCCAGTGTTGGAATATTGCATGCAATTCTGGTCACCTTCCTATCGGAAAGATGTTGTGAAACTTGAGAGGGTTCAGGAAAGATTTACAAGGATTGCCAGGTTTGGAGGACTTGAGCTATAGGGAGAGGCTGAACAGGCTGGGGCTGTTTTCCCTGGAGCGTCAGAGGCTGAGGGGTGACCTTACAGCGGTTTACAAAATTATGAGGGGTATAGATAGAGTAAATAGACAAAGTCTTTTCCCTGGGATCGGGGAGTCCAGAACTAGAGGGCGTAGGTTTAGGGTGAGAGGGGAAAGATATAAAAGAGACCCTAGGGGCAACTGTTTTCACGCAGAGGGTGGTATGTGTATGGAATGAGCTGCTGGGGAAGTGGTGCTTGTTGGTACAATTGGAAACATTTAATTGGCATTTGGATGGGTATATGAATGGGAAGGGTTTGGAGGGATATGGGCTGGGTGCTGGCAGGTGGGACTAGATTGTGTTGGGATATCTGGTCGGCGTGGACAGGTTGGACCAAAAGGTCTGTTTCCATGCTGTACATCTCTATGACTCTAAGAGAAGAGTTAATGATTCCATTTCTGAGCCCTAGTCAAGGGCCAATGTTGGGTGCACATTTATGGACATGAGGATAGAACTGGGCTTGACCCAAGAGGTCAAAATACCTACTTACTCAGACTCACTGCCCCAGGGCAGGCACAGGTCATGAGCCAAGATATTAAGTCGTTGTTAAGCAATCATTACACTTGTATCCCAGGAAAGAAATAATGGATTCAGGGCAGAAAAGGAAAGGAAAAATGGAATTAAATCTAGAACAGTGTTAGCAATTCAAAACTGTCTCTTATCAAAGAAAACATTTTAGCCAGAAGAAGTCAAAGTACTTTAGGAATGTCAGATTTTGGAGGGAGAATGTTGGGGGAACTTCTTGATGTCTTATGTAATGGGCAAGAAATGTTTACGGTCGGTTTTTAGCAGCATCTCTGTCTTTTGATATATTATATGTTAAGGCAAATTTCAGGGCCATCAGCTCTTAATTAACATGTTCAAGAAATGTGTCTGATGGTATTCTGTATGGTTGAGCCACTGTAACATACTCTCTTTGCTCTGTTGCTTTTGAAAGTACAAATTCTAATGAATTGTAGACACAGGCTCCATGAGACCTGAATGCAGACTCCCTCTGCTGACTGCTTGCAGAATTTGGAAGGTTATTCCTGGCATTGTCAGTGAATCATGTACCACATAGTAGTTTTTTAATTTTACAGGAGGATCAGTATTTGCCATTAATTTAGAGAAATTTGTCAAGGTGTGACCAACTAACTCTCTGTTTCTCTGTGTAATACACAAAAAACAATATTTAAAATACGCTTTCTCCCCTTTCATTCTTTTCAAAACAATCTTTATCCTCCTCTCCTGAAAGATTGGGGCAGTGTGTCAGAACTGAGTCAACCAGCCCTTATCAGTGCTGAAGCTGAATTTGGGAAAAACATTGAGAACATGGGTTCATTTATCATGATCCTGAGTTCAGGCCAATTGTCTCAATTATATAAGCTACATGCAAGAACTTCTGTGGCACTGTGGTAATGTCTCTGCCTCTGGGTCAGAAGGTCTGGATTTACATTCCATCTGAAAACAGTGATACATAATAACATGTTTGAACAGTTTGGTTCGTAATGTGTTCAATCCATATGCAGCCCTACCTTCATGCATCCTCCAACCTGCCAAGTTCCATATTTAATACAGAAAATAAAATGTAAGAATCAGGAATAATTCTTCCCTTTTTCTCTTACAGTTTTTCATTTTGTCTTTTCTCCCTTCCTCTCTTCTTGGTTTCATAGAATCCCTAAGGTATAGAAGCAGGCCACTCAGCCCATTGGGTCCACGCTGACTCCCCTGAAGAGCATCCCACGCAGACCCATTCCTGTAACCCTACATTTTCCCATGGCTAATCTACCTAACCTGCACACACTAGCCTGGCCAATCCACCTAACCTGCACATCTTTGGATTGTGGAAGGAAACCAGAGCACCGAGACAAAACCCATGCAGACACAGGGACAATGTGCAAACTCCACACAGATAGTTGCCTGAGACCAGAATTGAACCCAGGGCCCTGGTACAGTGAGGCAGCAATGCTAACTACTAAGCCACCATTTCTTCTGTCTCTTGCCTTACTTCTTTCTTTCTTTCATGCAGTTAGACATAAGGAATACATCTATCCAGCTTTGGTAACCCTATCCCCAATTTGTATTGACAATGGGAGCCATTCAGTCACAGCAGAGAAAAAGCCCATCTTCCATCCAATTTGGAAAATTTCATTCCATTCCTGCATCCTTGGAGGAATCTCATTCTGTCGTGACTCTCTCAACTTGGGGAATTCCCATTCATTTCCACCCAATCAGTAGAACTCCATTCCATTTCTCCCTTCCCCTCTGAAGAAGCCCTACTCTATTTCCCAATATAGGAACTGTCATGCAATTCCACCCTTTTCAGTGAACAATCCAAGAAACCCCATTCTGTTTCCTCCTATCCATTAGGGAAAACACAATTCTATTCCCCAGTCTTGGGACTCCAATCTACTCCATTCCCTGCCCATTGTTCCACACCCTCTTTCCAGAGAAAATCCATTCTATTTCTCCCATCAGGAAAATCCCATTCCATTGCCTTGCTCCACCAAACAAGGAATACAATTTCCCCATGACCTTGGGAAAACTCCAAAACTATTCCCATTATTGTAGAACGTCCATTCCAATCCCTCAGAATCATAGCAATCCCTTTATAAACCATTTCCTACAATGAGAAAATCTTACTTATCTCCTGCCAGTAAAAACCTTGGAAATTCCTGATCCATCCTCACTATGCATTTAGAATCACAGAATTCCCTAGGCACAAAGGAGAATTAAATTAGCCTGTGCAATTGTAAACAACTACCATCATTAGTATAATTATCTTCACTAGAGACATACTTACTTACATCTTGCAGAGGTGGTAGAGGCAGGCATGGTAGATTCATTTAAGTTGCATCTGGACAGGTGCATGAGTAGGTGGGGAGCAGAGAGTTACAGATGCTTAGGAATTGACCGACAGGTTTAGACAGTACACTTGGATCGGCTCAGGCTTGGAGGGCTGAAGGGCCTGTTCCTGGGCTGTAAATTTTCTTTGTCCTTTGTTCTTCTTTATCTTACCAATGGCCACCTTACTAACCTCCAGGAGCGTGGCAACACAGTACAGCATGGAATGGAGCAGCTATAACTCCACACAGAAACATATCCTGATTTTAATCATCTGACTGTGGGGAATTGTTCACTGTGAGCAAGAGAAGATCTTTAAAATCAATGCGGCTTTGCATGCTGAAAAGCCTTGGTTCCAAAGAATCGAGCCCCCAACAAGGGAGCAAAATATCAGGCAGGAGCCTGAGACAAAGAATCTCTGCCACTATTATAACAACCCGAGGAGGGCCAAGAAACACAACATTTCTTTTGCCCCCTCAAACATGGTCTTGTGTTTAACATCACAGGGAATGAGGTTGAGGGGAAGGGTTCCTGAGACAGGAAATTTCTGCCAATTTGACTGTCCCTTCAATGATGCAATCCGTCTGTCTGCCAGCACTTGGAGCAAAGGGGTTTCCTGCCAACTAGCCACCTGATGTTAAATTCCATTTCTTTCTTCTGGCGGGCACTCAAGCTTTGTCCACAGTGGTGCCCGTGCCTAGCAAA
This sequence comes from Chiloscyllium punctatum, assembly GCF_047496795.1. Taxonomy (NCBI): domain Eukaryota; kingdom Metazoa; phylum Chordata; class Chondrichthyes; order Orectolobiformes; family Hemiscylliidae; genus Chiloscyllium; species Chiloscyllium punctatum. Next base: position 136,134,064 of record NC_092739.1, read on the forward strand.
TACACACAAGTGACATGGCCTGGCAATGACCCTAGAGACTCCGCAAAGGACAGGATCATTGGACGTTGGAATTCGTTCTCCCACACTCCAATTTCTTGGCACGTTTTGTTCATAATTCCAGCATCTGCAGTATTATACTTTGGGCTGGAATCCATTCTTCCATACTTACACTGGTGGAGAAACATCAAAGGTTTTCAGCAAATTCCACTTGCTGCTTTCATGTTTAAATGGGGCCTTTCAGTTTACTGTATGATTATTGGGAGATTGTTGTTCCTGTAGAACATCAGTTGTGCCTCATTTTACTGAGAGGATGAGAGCCCTGAGTCCCTTCATTGCCAACGTCCTGTAAACATGGAGAAGTAGGTCCTCTGAAGGCCAGAGTGAAGGTGAACCAGGCTACAATTGGCTCTCAGCTCCCATTGTGAGCATTGATCTATATGGAAGATCATTTTTACAACAATTCTGTTTTTCAAGCAACTGTGCAATTTTTTGATTTGGCTTAAATCCCTGGATAGACCAGTCCAAAAATTATTTGATTGACATAGATCAGGGCAAGAATCATTGGTATCAAATTTCACAGCTCAGTGAATTGGTCTGAAAGCATCCGCAATGAAATGGGAAGGATCTGGTGTACACTTCCAGGTAATAATGATACACAGGAAAATTTGGTTAATATGCACAATATGTAATGAATTGGCTGTTTGTTATAAACTATAAACAATGTTCCTTATGGAGTATATGATGCTCCCTTTTTGCGTGCTTGCCAGATTTGAACATTTTCATGTGGATTCAACTGCACCTCAGCCAGCAAAATCTTCCCAAATTGCTCAGGACAGAAGCTGATCAGGTTTCCAATGGAAGGGAAAGTAAAAGCCAGAGAAGGCTATGTCTCTATACTTTGCACTATCTTGTTGGATATCCCCTTCGCCATAGTCTTCACACAGTCAGCAGCTCAATAAGCCAACAGGAGGCCCATTTTGAGCTTTGGTCGATATTGGATTGGGACTAAAATAGGTAGGTCTGATTGCCTTGTCCCATTTTCAAAGGGGAAGAATGCCCACAACAGGATTCTTGCTCTTTGTGATCTCGCAAAAATGAATACAATCTCCTGATCTGAACTCCTTGTTGGCTCGACTCCAATTGACTCAGTGTAAGGGCCCATCACCTGAACAGGAGAGCTCTCCCACCGGGAAAATATTGTCAGCTTCTGCCAAGTGGGGCGCCTCAAAATTACTGCAACCACTCTGCTGTGATAGAGCCATGTTGGTGTAAAGACTGAGGGTCAGTCATCCTCCTAGCAAGGTAAAAACAATGACTACAGATGCTGGAAACCAGATTTTGGATTAGTGGTGCTGGAAGAGCACAGCAGTTCAGGCAGCATCCTCCTAGCAGCATGACTTGGGAGACAAGACAGAAACAAAACAAACTATGTTAAGAAACAATTACTCTCAAATCCAGAAAGTTTGAAGGCACAATTTCTGGTATAGGGTAAGGGGCAGGGGCATTGTCAGTGACAGGCATGGATAACCTAGTCATTTTAGGGGTAATGTATTAAGGAAATGAGGGCTAACATTAACAGTATAAAATTCTATCTTCACATAGTGTCACTATTTTGTTATGCATTCATCAGGATAGACTCAAGAATGCCAAATACCAAGATGGACAAGTTGTACCAAATGGTAGAGCATTAAACGTTTGAAGCATTGCTCTCGTGAGAACTGCTGACACAGCTTTATTCAATCACAGTTGTATATTAAAACATTTTATCAGCCACTTCTTTTTGAAGATGCTCATGAAAATCTATAAACATGTGACAGATGTTTACAGGCATGAGTGTGCACCTTGCAGTACACGATTATCACTACCTTTTTTATACTATGTACATTTATATATAATATGGGAGTTTGATTTCTATATGTTTTTAAAATTCATTCACAGGATGAGGGCATAGATGGCTAATTGCCCAGAGAGCAGTTAAGAATCAATCACAACGCTGTGGGTCTGGAGTTACATGTAGGCCAGACCAGGTAAGGATGGCAGTTTCTTGCCCTAATGACATTAGTGAACCTGACATTAATGAGTTATATAACTTGCAGGTGAGAAAGCTGTGAAATGTCTGTTCAGCAGTGTCTGTAAGGCACAGGGCTAAGCTACTGGGCCTAAATTGTCCCATTCTGTCAGCTGCTCTGCCTGCTGAATAAGTAGCTACAGTGGCAGAGGCTACAGAAGTAGCTACAGAACGGGGTCCCTTAATCACATGGGATAGGGGCTGACGCTCTCTGTGCAGGTTGTCAGGCCCTGTGCACAGTAGAGGCTGGGTAGACCAACAATAGCTGGTAAAAACAATGACTGCAGATGCTGAAAATCAAATACTGGATTAGTGGTGCTGGAAGAGCACAGCAGTTCAGGCAGCATCCAACGAGCAGCGAAATCAACGTTTCGGCCAAAAGCCCTTCATCAGGAATAAAGGCAGTGAGCCTGAAGCATGGAGAGATAAGCTAGAGGAGGGTGGGGGTGGGGAGAGAGTAGCATAGAGTACAATGGGTGAGTGGGGGAGGAGATGAAGGTGATAGGTCAAGGAGGAGAGGGTGGAGTGGATAGGTGGAAAAGAAGATAGGCAGGTCGGACAAGTCAAGGAGACAGTAACTGAGCTGGAAGCTTGAAACTAGGATGAGGTGGGGGAAGGGGAAATGAGGAAGCTGTTGAAGTCCACATTGATGCCCTGGGGTTGAAGTGTTCCGAGGCGGAAGATGAGGCGTTCTTCCTCCAGGCGTCTGGTGGTGAGGGAGCGGCGGTGAAGGAGGCCCAGGACCTCCATGTCCTTGGCAGAGTGGGAGGGGGAGTTGAAATGTTGGGCCACGGGGCGGTTTGGTTGATTGGTGCGGGTGTCTCGGAGATGTTCCCTAAAGCGCTCTGCTAGGAGGCGCCCAGTCTCCCCAATGTAGAGGATCTCGGAGATGTTCCCTAAAGCGCTCTGCTAGGAGGCACCCAGTCTCCTCTACACTGGGGAGACTGGGCGCCTCCTAGCAGAGCGCTTTAGGGAACATCTCCGAGATCCTCTACATTGGGGAGACTGGGTGCCTCCTAGCAGAGCGCTTTAGGGAACATCTCCGAGACACTCGCACCAATCAACCAAACCGCCCCGTGGCCCAACATTTCAACTCCCCCTCCCACTCTGCCAAGGACATGGAGGTCCTGGGCCTCCTTCACCGCCGCTCCCTCACCACCAGACGCCTGGAGGAAGAACGCCTCATCTTCCGCCTCGGAACACTTCAACCCCAGGGCATCAATGTGGACTTCAACAGCTTCCTCATTTCCCCTTCCCCCACCTCATCCTAGTTTCAAACTTCCAGCTCAGTTACTGTCTCCTTGACTTGTCCGACCTGCCTATCTTCTTTTCCACCTATCCACTCCACCCTCTCCTCCTTGACCTATCACCTTCATCTCCTCCCCCACTCACCCATTGTACTCTATGCTACTCTCTCCCCACCCCCACCCTCCTCTAGCTTATCTCTCCATGCTGCAGGCTCACTGCCTTTATTCCTGATGAAGGGCTTTTGGCCGAAACGTTGATTTCGCTGCTCGTTGGATGCTGCCTGAACTGCTGTGCTCTTCCAGCACCACTAATACAACAATAGCTGGTTCCTTGTGAGTGGGCCCAAAGTAGCATGCAAAGCCCACGGATGTATTTATCTTTTAGGGCCTCTGCTTCTCCCATGACATGTTTTCTTTACAAATCACCGGCATCTCCAAATCATGATTTTCTGAGTACAGTGCCCATAGAAGGCATGCTTTGCTAATATACTGTTAAGTCCAATCAGAGCCCTGTGTACATCTGAGGAATCCTAGTAATAGTCACTTTGTAGCACAGAATTTAAGTGCTGCAAAAAAAGCATTTTGTTAAAGCACTCATCAGATCAATTTGCAAAAGATGTCGAGGAAATACAAGCACGTATACAATGTAATGTTACCAGATGTGTCTTTAAGAAGGATTTATTCTGTCATATTTCTTTTGAAAGCAAGTGTTGTAAACTTGGAGCAAAGCTGTCTGCTCTGAGCCCAGCTAGCTCTGCTTCTTTTTAAAGTTGGAACATTAGAAGCAGCATGAAGGGATGTGGGTCAAATTCCCTCAGAACCAGGATTTTAGTTTTAACATTCAGCAGTTGCTGGGGTCTTGAAGCTAGATGTGGAAGTTGTAATTTCTCTGCCTATTACAGCTAAAAGCTGGGATACTCTTCCTGCTGCTAGAATTGTATGTGAGACAATTTGAATTTTCCTTTGCCAAGGGTGTGTTTATGGGATGTCACTATAGAACATAGAACGTAGAACGTTACAGCGGAGTACAGGCCCTTTGACCCTTGGTTTTGCGCCGACCTGTGAAACCAATCTGATGCCCGTCTAACATATACTATTCCATTTTATCCATATGTCTATCCAATGATCAGTTAAATGCCCTTAAAGTTGGCAAGTCTATTACTGATGCAGCAGGCCATTCCACACCCCTACTACTCTCTAAGTAAAGAAATATCTCTGACATCTGTCCTATATCTATCACCCCTCAATTTAAAGCTATGTCCTCTCGTGCTAGCCATCACCATCCAAGGAAAAAGACTTTCACTGTCCATCCTATCTAACCCTCTGATTATCGTATATATCTCAATTAAGTCATTCTCAACCTCCTTCTCTGTAATGAAAACAGCTTCAAGTCCCTCAGCCTTTCCCCATAAGACTTTCTCTCCATACCCAGGCAACAGCCTAGTAAATCTCCTCTGAATCCTTTCCAAAATTTCCACATCATTCCTATAACGCGGTGATCAGAACTGTACGCAATACTCCAAGTCTGGCCGCACCAGAGATATGTACAGCATGACCTCATGGTTCTGAAACTCAATCCCTCTATTAATAAAAGCTAACACATTGTATGCTTTCTTAACAACCCTATCAACCTGCGTGGCAACTTTCAGGGATCTGTGTACATGGACACCGAGATCTCTCTGTTCATCTACCCTCCCAAGAACCTTACCATTAACCCAGTACTCTTCATTCCTGTTACTCCTTCCAAAGTGAATCACCTCACACTTTTCCACATTAAACTCCATTTGCCACCTCTCAGCCCAGCTTTGCAGCTTACCTATGTCCCTCGGTAACCTACAACATCCATCGGCACTATCCACAACTGTAACAAACTTAGTGTCATCTGCAAATTTGCTAACCTATCCTTCTCTGCCCTCATCCCGTCATTTATAAAAATGACAAACAGCAGTGGCCCCAAAGGAGATCCCTGCGGTACACCACTAGTAACTGAATTCCAGGATGAACATTTCCTGTCAACCACCACTCTCTGTCTTCTTTCAGCTGGCCAATATCTTATCCAAACTGCTAAATTACCCTCAATCCTATGCCTCCGTATTTTGTGCAATAGCCTACCGTGGGGAACCTTATCAAACACTTTACTGAAATTCATATACACCACATTAATTGCTTTACTCTCATCCACCTGTTTGGTCACTTTCTCAAAGAACTCAATAAGGTTTGTGATACACGACCTACTCTTTACAAAACAGTGTTGACTATCCCTAATCAATTTATTCTTTGCTAGATGATTATAAATCCGGTAATGAACCCGGCCAGGTGTTGTATTTGGAGGTTGGTGAGCACCTTGGTGATAGTGACCACAATTCAGTTATGTTTACTTTAGTGATGAAAAGGGATAGATATATATCGCAAGGCAAGCATTATAGCTGGGGGAAAGGCAATTATGATGGGGTTATATTAGAACAGTTGAATAATCTATTATTCTTTTAAATTTTCCAATAAAGTTATTCCAATTCTTTTCTTTGTTCATATTTTAACTAGAGTGTAAAAATAAAGTTGTGTTTTGCTTCATACCTGGTAGTTCGACCAATTGAATTGCATTGGGATGAGGGCATAGAGGATGGGTTAGCAAATTTGCGGATGACATTAAGTTCGGTACAGTTGTGGATAGTGCTGAAGGATGTTGTAGATTACACTTGCCTTTCAAAATAAGAAAAAGTTGGAGTCTAGGCTATCATCTTAATATATTTGAGGGTGTTTGGTCTGGTTCATAATAATAAGAACAGACTATTGGTTAGTTGGCAGGTGAGTTTTGTTTGATAGAGATATTGCCATGGAGGAGGAACTGGTTATTAATGACTAACAGTTGACTGTCAATATTTTCTTTGGGTTGACTCTGATTGGTCAAGACATTACACTGAGAAATTAACCAGAGAATTGTTGCCACCTATTTTGTGGATTTAAAACAAGTGCACAAGCAATTTCTGAAAGCAGTTCCGGTTAATGCTCCATCCAAAAGTTAACTATAAGTAAGTATAACTATAAGGAAAGTGTCCTATATTACTTGCACTAACATTCTCTGAACCTTGCCATTTCAAAATTCCACTTCATGGTCATCCAATTCAAGGGGCTAAATCTTACATATTTTTAGCAGTTTTTTGAAAGGATTCTCACTGCAAGCCCAGCAAGATTGTTCATCAGATCTTACCAAATGTATTAACTACCTACTCAATCCTATAGCATTTACCCGATTCCATACTCACCTTACCATGCATTGTTCCCAGAACAACTCACCAGCAAATGGCGTCCCTCGCAGCCACACCATCATTGAAAGGCAGCTGTGGGGCACCTGGGTAAATGTTGGCAATCCATTATTATCCCTCAGCATTAAACACCGTGGCACTGCAGCCCCAGAGTCTCTTTGTTCGTGGCACATTCTCTCACTGTAGTCATGGTTTAAACACCGTACCACAAGGTTTATCTGTCTGTAGCTACATCTCTTCTCAACACTGTATTCAGGTCCACACTACTCGGTCCCCAGTGCCCATTGCAGACTTCCAGTTTGCTATTGTCCATTTGGGGAACATCACTGACAGGCAGGCAATTGGACAAATACAAACATGAGCTTTTATTTACAGCCAGCAAAAAGGAACACAAACAAAACCAATAGAGACTGTAATTGTTCTCACAAAGGTAACCAAATACTGCCATCAAACCCAATGACTGTTTAACAGTCTACAATGATCTGCTGCACCCAGCTGTCACCTACTGGAACCGAGTGTCAATGAGACTTTGTCTGGCCTGTAGCATCTCCCCAACATCGTCCTCAGGAGACTGTTCCCATTCTCCCAATACTTCAGCTTCCATCACATTGCCTTGGTGCCTGCTCCAATTGGGCAGAGCACAGCACAGCCAGATGATGCACCACACTCTATCCATACTATGCTGCAGACCACACCCCACCCTCCAGCAACCCTCTGCTTTGTTTCACCGTGACCCTGGCGGAGGTATGCAGGTCACTTGTATCTGGGTTCTGCTTCAGGAGGGGGATGCAAATGATATCATGTGCATTGTCATTAATAGATTTTGTCCTCCATTAGCCAGCCTTGTAATATTCCTGGATCCTCAAATGCACCAGATACATGAGAGTGTTCCTGAATCTAGGAGTTGTGACAACTACCAGGGACCTTTATATGATCTACTCTTAACCAAATTTATACTCTCACTATAGAATGAGAGGTAATCTCAGTGAAGCATAGGATTATTAAGGGGTTTGGTAGGGTAAATGCTGAAAGGATGTTTCCCACATGGGAGCAGTAGGTGTGGTCTCAGAATAAAGGGGCTCCAATTTAAGACTGAGATAGAACATAGAACATAGAAAAGTACAGCACAGAACAGGCCCTTTGGCCCGTGATGTTGTGCCGAGGTTTAATCCTAATGTAAAATATAGTAACTTCACCTACGCACCCTTCAACTCACTGCTATCCATGTGCATGTCCAGCAGTTGCTTAAATGTCCCCAATGACTCTGTTTCCACCACCACAGCTGGCAATGCATTCCATGTATTCACAACCCTCTGCATAAAGAACCTACCTCTGACCTCTCCTTTATACCTTCCTCCTAATATCTTCAAACTATGACTCCTCGTACCAGTCAACCCTGCCCTGGGGAAACGTCTCTGGCTATTGACTCTATCTATTCCGCTTATTATTGTGGTGGAATTTCTTCTCTCAGAGGGTTGGTGAGTCTTTGGAAATTCTTACTGCAGAGAGCTGTGGAGACAGAGTCTTTGTGTCTATTTAAGGCTGCGTTAGATGGATTCTTGATCAGTAGAGAATCAAGGGTTACAGAAAAGCACAGGAAAGTAGATGTGAAGAATGTCAGGTCAACCATGATCCTATTGAATGGTAAAAGCAGGCACAAAGGGCTAAACAGCTGACTCCATTTTATTATGGTCTTATGGTCATAAGTCAGAATGGCATGTGACTTGGAGAGGAACTTGTAGGTTGTGACAACCTCATGCATTTACTGCCTTTGTCCTTCATGGAGTTCATGGATTTCAAAGATGCTACGAAGGAAGTCTTGGTGTGTTACTGCACTGCATCTTGTAGACAATAGACATTGCTGCTACTGTGTGAGGTGGCAGATGGAGTGAATATTAAAGGCTGTAGATGGGGTACAAATTAAGTAGCTGTTTCATCTTGGATGGTGTCAAGCTTCATGAGTATTGTTGGAGCTGCACCCATCCAAGCAAGTGGGAGTATTCGATTACACTCCAGAAGTGTGTCTTGTGTGATGAAAGGTGAATCATTTATACATATTAATATCATTTAGGAGTTTGAATTTCAAAAGAGATAAAAATGTGTGTTGGTTACTTCTGTGAAGAGTTTTCTTTTAAAAAGAAAGTTCAGAGAATCCTCCTGGATTAGGGTTCACTCCAATGTTTTGTAAGACATCAGACGACTGCAGACCCTGTCGTTTTAATGGAAAGATGTTTGTACTGTGCCATTTATGAGAGAAAGAGAACATGCCTTTGGCATTTTCTCCTTGTAGAAGAATCTAAAATGAGCAAGTTTCTTTTTAAATACAGTTCAGAAGCAGGTTTTTCAATTCAGTTCAGAAATCGTCAATGCTGAGGTTAGAAACAAGTGTCCTAGAAGAAGGATTCAGGGCGATTTAGTTTCTGGAGCAGAAAAGTAGTCTGTGAAACTTCCAAACTAGGAGAGTTTGGTTATAAATCTGCAGGTTATTAGAAGTGAGAAAGTTAGGGCTTTCTGATTTGTGGAAAGTTCATATCAAAGGATTTGGAAAGGACTCAGCGAATTGTCTCTATAGTCCATGAGAAAGAATGTGGAAGCAGTCAGTTAAGTAGAACCCTAAGGGGCTGAGGTAGTGGCTGTCATTTTTCTGGATTCAACTCTCTGGAATTGGTAACAGTGGTAAACAGGTTGAACTTTGTTTTGCTGTGTGTCCATCTTTAGTGTACCTTCCTCCAGTCCAAAAAGGAACTTTTCGCCAGTGGTCCTGTTATACAACCAACTTTGTACCCATGCTTCAGCTGTCCTACCTCTTCCATGGGTGAAGTCAGTGTGCTCAGAGGTGGAGGGAGTTAAGAAAGAGAAAGTTTTTAACTAATGCCCTTAATACCAAACTAACAGTACTGACAGTAATACTTTCACAGTTAGATATTCCTGTCATTAGCACGTACCCAATTGGGTTACCTTTGTCACACTTTTTAAAATAAAATGTTTTAGACAGCCGCAAGTGGGACACTGGAACAAAAAAAAATCATAAGGTCAAACGGTAACTAGTAACAGAATCCAATGGACACTCTACTATAGCCAAAATTCAATAAAACAATCAAAACCAAATAAAAAGGCTTCTGCATTTCCTGCTATGCCTTAACCCTTCAATTGTTTCCCTTCACTTTTATCAACACAAAGTATTTATAGTCAGACACAAATTGGAAAATCACATTGATTTCCATCATTGTGGAGGACTGTTACTTTGATGCTAGATATTTGATTAAATTGAATAATGATATAAAAGTTCTGAAACCAAAAGAGAAAATGCTGGAAAATCTCAGCAGGTCTGGCAGCATCTGTAAGGGGAGAAAAGAGCTGACATTTCGAGTCTAACTGACCCTTTGTTAAAACTTTGACAAAGGGTCACTTAGACTCGAAACGTCAGCTCTTTTCTCTCCTTACAGATGCTGCCAGACCTGCTGAGATTTTCCAGCATTTTCTCTTTTGGTTTCAGATTCCAGCATCCGCAGTAATTTGGGTATTTTTTATCCAAAAGTTCTGTTTGTTTTTATTTAAAGGACCAAGTGCCAAACTATGCAATGACGTTCAATGATTCTGGGTTTCTCAGGGTTTCAATCTCTGGATTCATCTGAAATACCTTAAAATAGGAATTAAAAATAGTAACTACACTCAACCTGACAGTGCCCTCAGGCATTGAATTCTAGATCATGAATGGCATTGGAATGAACCTCGGAGGCAGATTTTCACTCTTTGCTACTTAGAACCATAGATTCACAAAAGGAGGTCATTCAACCTATAGTGTCAGCTCCAAGATGAACGACCCAGCTAGTCCTACCCTCCAGCCTTATCTCCATAGCCCTCTAACTTCATCACTTTCAAACATATATCCATACATAATTTGGTATGGATGGAGCATAAAGAGTTTAATTATGAAACAGAGGGTGTTGTGGAGAAGCAACTGAGGAGGATTCTGGGAGGAGTCATCTTAGTCACCAGTGACCAACCAGGAGTGAATAAAAGGAAGGCAAGCCATTTCTGGAGCAGCCATTTTGAGAAGGGCAGCTTTGCAATTGGAGGTTAAAGTACGAAATGGGCTTTGGTGAGGAGGGCAAGCAGCAGTGAGGTAAGGCAGTCGGAGGAGGAGGAGCAAACTACTGCAACTGCTGAAAGCACAAGGGTAAAAGTGAAGTAGAAGGAAATTGAAGTCACAACCAACAGTTAAGTGAGTTGTTGGTGACTGGTGAATAGTTTTTCTTTTGTCTTATTTTCTCTTGGCTTTACTGCTCTTGTTGTTAAGTTACCTTAAAGGTTATGTCATGGCAGAAGATCCCAGACCTGTGTCATGCTCCTCCTGTGGGAATTCAGAGATCCTTCTGATGTCTCTGACTCCATCATGGGAATGAAGTGTGTCTAGCTGCAACTCCTGTCTAACTGCTTTTTAGCTCTGGAGCTGTGGCTGGATTCACTTTGAAGCATCCACAAAGCTGAGGGAATTGTGGATAGCACGTTCATACCACAGATAAAAATTACTGAGAAAGATAGGGAATGGGTGACCAACAGACAGAGGAAGAATAGGAAGACTGTACGAGGGTCTCCTGTGGTCATCTCCCTCCACTGCTAGGGGAGACAGTTCACCTGCGGAAGGCAGCAGCTGCTGGATTATGGGACCGTGGTTGGCTCTGCTACACAGGACAACAGGATAAGAGTGGCAGAGCTATAGTATTAGGAGATACAATTGGAAGGGGAATAGATAGGCATTTTTGAGGCTGTAAGCGAGTGTCCAAAATGCTATGTTGCCTCCTGGTGCAAGGATCAAAGATGTCTCGGAGCAGCTGCAACATATTCTGGAGGGGAGGGTGAACAGCTAACTGCTATGGTGCATATACGCACCAACAATATCGATAAAAAATGAGATGAGGTCCTATCAGCTGAATTTAGGCAGTTAAACTGAAAAGTAGGACCTCAAAAGTAATCATCTTGAGATTGCTACCAGTGCCACATGCTAGTTAGAATAGGAATGGCAGGTTAGTTAAGATGAATATGTGGCTTGAGGGATGGTACAAGCAGGAAGGATTCAAATTGATGAGGCCACACCTTCAGTATCGTGTGCAGTTTTGGTCTCCTAATCTGAGGAAGAACATTCTTGCTATTGAGGGAATCCATCAAATGTTCACCAGACTGATTCCCAGGATGGCAAGACCGACATATGAGGAAAAACTGGATCCTCTGGGCTTGTACTTGCTGGATTTAGAAGATTGAGGGGGAGTCTCACAGAAACATATAAAATCCTGATGGGACTGGATAGGTTAGATGCAGGAAGACTGTACCTGATTTTGGGTAGGTCCAGAACTAAGGGTCACAGTCAAAAAATAAGGTGTCCGTCATTCAGAACTGAGATGAGGAAGAATTCCTTCACTCAGAGAATTGTGAACCTGTGGACTTCTCTCCCACAGGAAGCTGTTGGAGCCAGGTCTTTAGTTCTAACCAAGAGGGAGATGGACATGGCCCTTGCAGCTAAAGGGATCTAGGGGTATGGACAGAGGGCAGGAATGGGATACTGAGATTGCATGATCAGCCATATTGAATGGTGAAGCAGGCTCGAAAGGCTGAATGGCCTAATCCTGCACCTATTTTCCATGTTTCTCTGGAGGAAGCATCAACTACCAATAATGCAGCCTAACACTTTCAGCTTATTGATTTAAACAAGTGGGGATTTGGATGAGTTCAGATATTATTCTGCCTTATTTCCCTTTATATCCAGCAGCCAGGTAACATGGAGTCTAGCACGACAAAGGAAATCTGCCATCTGATCAAACATCCTCAGGGCATTAAGTTGATTTATTCTCTAACATAGAGAAACATTCCAAGACACATCACAAGAACATTATCAAACAGAATTTGATGCTGAGCTGCATATGGAGGTTACCAAAATATTGATCAATGAGGCAGATTGTAAACATTCAAGGAAAAGGAAGGGAGAGAGGCAGAGGATGGTAAAGAGATTGTGGAGGGGAATTCCAAAGAGTAAGAAAGTGTACTGCCCTTTATGAGCAATCCATACAATGTCCTTTCATGTATAAAGCTACCAATGATGAGACAAAGAGAGTGGAAAATGCATATGGACAGATGATGGAAAGTTTGGACAGGGAAGGAATTGTGTTTACAGAGACTGGGGTTTAATCAAATTACTACAAGTATCAGTGGACCAATATTAAGGATAGCAAGGACAGCTATGAAGGACGTAATATGAAGGACTGAGTAATGGATAACTTGCAGTTTAAGAAGGGAGACGAACGGGAGATTGGCCAGCAGAACACTGAATAGCTGACATTGGAAGGGCAAAGGTACAATGAAGGTTTCTGCAGAAGATTGGCAGAGGTTGTGCAGAGGTAGGCAATTTCATGAAGTTCAAGTCAGCAGTATTTGTGCTGAGGGGTGAGGGGTTTGGATGGGATGCTTTTCAGATGGTTGGTGTGGACTCGATGGGCTGAATGCCTGTTTCCAAACTGTAGTAATTCTATGATCTTCTATGATCCTGAAATGCCCCCCCATCCCAACTCTGTCTATATATCAATCCTTTATCTGAGCTATTATATTCTAGTACCATGGGATCTTATCTCACCGAGTAATCTAAAGTGTTGTACCTTTTCAAACGCCTTCTGAAAATCCAAATGTATTACATTCACCATTTCCCCTTTATCTATCCTGCTTGTTACCTCCTCAAAGAAATCTAACAGCAGGCCACCAGCTTTCTCGAGAAGACCTGTCATGGTCCCCCAAATAAGCACCACAGACAATAAAACCCCAGAGGTAGGGCGATACCCCTAGTCATTAACTAGCCACTTAAGGACCACAGCTTGCCTCAGGTCAACTTGACCTTGCCCACCTCAATCTGACTGATGGAAGGAGGGTTTGTAATTGAGAAGGAGATGTCCTCCCCACTGGCGCCTTCCAGTCTGATTAAGCCATACAACTCCGTTATCTCAAGGCTTACAAGGGGAAGGAGTTTAAATTCCACCCAAATACCCAGGTAACCCTCCCACTCCCTGATGCTCCCCAATGTATGTGTCTTAGACTCCAACAACTTTGAGGCAAAATCAGTCGCACGACAGATGCTTATCTAATATATGACTGGCTCAGGTCACAATGCCCTCCAAAAATTCCCACACGTTCCAGTTATCTTACAGATCCTGCTGTCTCGGTATAAACTAAATAATTTATTTGATTGGTTAATTAGTTATTGATTAGCATGTTATAGTTTCCTATCTTGGAGAGATAAGAAACTGGAGGTAAAACAAAAAGACTAAAAGCAGATCTCCTTGTCCCACTATCCTGAATCCACACTTGTGCCACATTCTGGACTTTAACAATCTATTGATAAAGCATTCAATTCCCCAACCACACTGTGTCCCACACTCTCAGATCACAAATAGTCAGCTAATAATGCACCACTGAAAATGGAAGGCCCAATCAGAATAAGCAATGTCATTGTGGAACAATTATTACTTTGTCCAACCCCACAAATTATGCATGAGCTAACCCTGACATGGAATGTATTGAATGGTGGATAGTTTTGATGGACTGACTGCCTTACACCTGTTCCTATGTTCCTCTCATAGGCAGAGTTTGCACCATTCATTAGTTTTAACAAATTGTTTGAAAGTTCGCTGACACTTATAACAGAGTGTATTTGACGCAGGATAACACAATTGTTAAATTAACAAACACAAATTTTTTTCTGAAGTAGTAACGAATCTTTAAATTATGCAGAGAGTGATTTCTACCCCATTGGTTGCTACCAAGCCACAACAGTACTGTATATAGATATTGGATAAGTTTAGCATTCTAATGTCCAGGAAGATTTGTTGCAAGAATGAAGATAAAATACTGTGCAAGCAAAGTATTGAATTTTTGTAAGTGTAATGTTAATACAGAGACTTACTTTAAAAGAGCTAGTTCCACTAGCTGCCATTAATCATGGACTTAAAAAGAGTTTATTAATGTCTTATCAGTCAGTAATAGAAAAGAAATGCTGTCAGCTACCCTCTTGCAATGTATGTGCAAAGAATGGTGATTAAGCAACCGATTAAACATTTTCATGAATATTTTAAGGGATGTTTGTGAATGTTTCCTGTTCTTTTACACTAATAGCCCCATTAAAACCTGTTTGTAGGATAACGCTGGTAGTTACAATGTGCACTTAAAACAGCAACAGCATCCCCAAGAGAAATACTGACCACATGACCCTTCCCCCATCCACTGGATTAATGCGGCTTTTAGAGTGAGACTATTCACAGACAAGTCATTAGAAATAGTAGATTACGGATTTATGTGTAGGATATGCAGAAAAGCTGTCACTCATAGACAGATGCCTGAAATGACTACCTCCACAAGTGAGGTTGACTTGTACGTCATGCGCGACAAGGTCACAAGTGAGTTACGATCAGAGTTGTGCCTTGAGATACAGTAGTTATTGTTGCTCAATGCCATCCATAACTCATTCTACTTGTACTAAACCTACAATGGCACATTCATAGCTGACAAGTGAAAGCAGGAGTCTAAGGCATCACACAGCTGCCCTCTAAACAGCTCAACCATGAATCATTACAAAATAAGGGACAGCATATTTCAGAGGATTCGGTAGAAACTGGAATTAGCTCCATAACATGTGCTAGAGAGTGCTTTCTGTGAAAATGAGTTCAATCCAATCAGACAGGCCAAGACATAGTCCTAACTGTGAATACCTGGCCCTAGCAAGGGGGTTTCAGCAGCTCTCTCTGAGAATTGTAAGCCGAAGAATGGAGTTGCACCATGACACTCTGACCATAGCAAGGTTACTCTGGGACACCAGAGCTGCACCATGATGTCTGACTGTGAAGAGGTAATCCCAGAATGGCGGAGCAGGACCAAGAGGTTCACATAGTGGAGTAGGAGAGCACTGTGAAGAGCTGACAGTGGTGAGGCAGTCTTTGAATGTCAGAGCAACACTGTAAGGCTCTGATAAAAGGGGTGAGAGTGTGGTGCTGGAAAAGCACAGCAGGTCAGGCAGCATCCGAGGAGCAGAAGAATTGACATTTCAGGCATAAGCCCTTCTGATAAAAGAGACCATTATTCAAAATGTGTAGCCATCTTGCAGCATGACGACATGATTCACAAATCATAAATTTTACACTGTTATCTACTTTTAAGTCTATTGGTAGCAAGTTTTGAAAAGATTTGTAGCTCAGGTTGAGGTTTTAGATGTAGGTTTGCTCACTGAGCTGCAAGGTTCATTTTCAGACATTTCGTCACCATACTAGGTAACATCATCAGTGAGCCTCCAGTGAAGCACTGGTGTTAATGCCTATTTTTTATTTATGTGTTTAGATTTCCTTGGGTTGGTGATGCCATTTCCTGTGTTTGGTGATGCCATTTCTTGTGTTTGGTGATGTCATTTCCTGTTCTTTTTCTCAGAGGGTGATAGATGGAATCCAAATTGATGTGTTTGTTAATAGCATTCCAGTTGAAATGCCATGCTTCTAGGAATTCTCGTGTGTGTCTCTGTTTGGCTTGTTCTAGGATAGATGTGTTGTCCCAGTCAAGGTGGTGTCCTTCCTTACCTGTATGTAAAGATACTAGTGATAGTAGGTCATATCGTTTTGTGGCTAGTTGATGTTCATGTATCCTAGTGGCTAGTTTTCTGCCTGTTTGTCCAATGTAGTGTTTGTTTCAGTTCTTGCTAGGTATTTTGTTAATGACATTTGTTTTGTTTGTTGTCTGTATAGGGTCTTTTAAGTTCATTAGCTGCTGTTTTAGTGTGTGGGTGGGTTTGTGGGCTACCATGATGCCAAGAGGTCTGCATAGTCTTTTGGAAGAAACAGGCAGAAAACTAGCCACCAGGATACATGAACATCAACTAGCCACATAAAGTTGCTTGTCCATAACAGTTTCAGTAAGAGCTTGTGGCTCAGTCCTTGTGGAGATGAAGTCTTGCCTTCACATTGACAATAATCTTCATTGTGTTGTGTGACACTATCACTGTGCTAAACGGAACAGAGTTCAAATAGATCTAGCAACTCAAGACAAGGCATCCATGAGGTACTGTGGGTCATTAACAGCAGCAGAATTGTACTCCAGCACAATCTGTAACCTCATGGCCTAGCATATGCTCCACTCAACCATTACCGTCAAGCCAGGGAATCAACCCTGGTTCAATGGAGAGCACAGGAGGGCATGCCAGGAGCAGCACCAGGCAAACATGAAGATGAGATGTCAACCTGGTGAAACCACCAAACAGGATTACTTGCATACCAAACAGCATGCCAAGTAATGGACAAAATTAAGCGATCCCACAGCCAACTGATCAGATCTAAGCACTGCAACCATGCCATATCCAATTGTGAATCGGACAATTAAACAACTCATTGGAGAAGGAAGAGGCAGCACTGCACATATCCCCAGTATCAATGATAGAAGAGCCCAGCATATCAATGTAAAAGATAAAGTTTTTGCAGCAATCTTCAGCCAGAACCACCAAGTGGATGATCCATCTTGGCCTCCTCCAGAGGTTCCCAGCATCACAGATACCACTCTTAAGCCATTTCAATCCACTCCATGTGATATCAAGATACAATCGGAAGCACTGGATCCTGCAAAGGCTATGGATCCTGACAACATTCCAGAAATAGTACTGAAGACTTGTGCTCCAGAACTTGCCATTCCCTTCGTCAAGCTGTTCCAGTACAGTTACAACACTGGCATCTACCCAACAACATGGAAAATTGCCCAGTTATGTACACAAAATGGAGGACAAATCCAACCTGACCAAGGACCGCCCCATCAGTCTACTCTCGCTCATTAGTAAAGTGATGGGAAGTGTTTTCAACAGTGCTATTGAACAGTACCTGCTCAGCAATAACCTGCTCAGTGATGCTGAGATTGGGTTCTGTCAGGGCCACTTAGCTCCTGACTCCATTACAGCCTTTGTTCAAACATGGATATAGTACTTAAATTTCAGAAATAAGATGGGAATGACAGGCCTGCACAATGGCTCAGTGATTAGCACTGCTACCTCACAGTGCCTGGGACGCGGGTTTGATTCCAGCCTCGGGTGACTGTATGCGTAGAGTTTGCACATTCTCCCTGAGCCTGTCTGAATTTCCTCCAGGTGCTCCAGTTTCCTCCCATTGTCCAAAGATGTGCAGGTTGGGTGGATTGGTCAGGGAAATGCAGAGTTACAGGGATAGGGTCGGGGATGAGACTTGCTGGGATGCAATTTGCAGGGGTGGTATGGACTCACTGGGCTGAATCACCTGCTTCCACACTATAGGGATTCTATGATTCTATCAAGTCTACAAGTCACAGAGTTATAAAGCAGAGAAACAAATCATTCGGTCCAACCCATTTGCGTAGACCAGACTTCTCAATCTGATCTAGTCGCATTTGTCAGTAATTGGCCCATATCCCTGTGAACTCTTCCTGTTCATAAACCCAGGAGATGCCTTTTAAATGTTATAATTGCATCCACTGTCACCATCTCCTCTAACAGTTCATTCCAGACATGCACCACCTTCTGCATGAAAATGTTACCTCTCAGGTCCTTTTTCAATCTTTCCCCTCTCACTTTAAACCTGTGCCCTTTAGTTTTGGACTCCCTCCAAAAAGACCTTGGTTATTCATCATATCCATCTCCCACTTTAAGGTCACCCCTCAGCCTCTGACATTCTAAGGGAAAAGTCCCAGTCTATTCAGCCTCTCCCTATAGCTCAAGCCCTCCAATCCTGGCAACATCCTTTACTGTACTCTCAAATTTAACAACCTTCTTCCAATAGAAGGGACACCAGAATTGCTTGCAGTACTCTAAAAGTGGCCACATTGTTGTTCTGTACCGATTTAACATAATGTCCCAGTGCCATCCTCACTATCCTGTCTACCTGCGACCACCTTCAAAGAGCTATGCAGCTGCACCCCTAGGTCTCTTTGTTTGGCATTTTCTGTATCAGGGCTACAGCATTATCTGTATGTGTTCCTGCCCTGGTTTGCCTTACTAAAATGCAACACCTCACATTTATCTAAGTTAAACTCCATCTGCCACTCCTCAGCTCATTGGCCCATCTGGTCAAGGTCCCATTGTTTTCTCAGGCAATCTTCTTCACTATCCACTATACCACCTATTTTGGTGTAATCCGCAAATTTACTAACCGCGGCTTCTATATTCACAATCAAAGCATTTATATGAATAATGAAATGTCGTGGACCCAGCACCAATTCCTGTGGCCCACCACTGGTCAAAGGCCTCCAGTCTGAAAAGCAACCCTCTACTACAACCCTCTGTCTTTTACCTTCAAGTCAATTTTCTATCCAATTGGCTAGTTCCCCCGGATCCCATATGATTTAACCAGTCTTGCATGAGGAACCTTGCCTATCCAAATGCAAGTAAATCCTGTCCCTCAGAATCCCCTCCACGTACTCACCACTGACAGAAGGCTGACCGGGCTATGGTTCCCTGGCTTTTCTTTTACAGCCTTTCTTAAATACTGGCATTACATTAGCCAACCTCCAATCTTCCAGCACTTCATCCATGGCTGTTGATGAAACAAATATCTCAGCAAGGGTCCCAGCAATCTCTTCCCTTGCTTCCAGCAAAGTTCTGGGAAACACCTGATCAGATCCAGAGTGTGATGTCAAAGTGTCCAAGCAAAACTAGAACAAATGGGAATCAGCGGGCAGGCTCTCTGCTGGTTGGAATTATACCTGGCATATAGGAAGATGGTTGTGGTTGTTGGAGGTCAGTCATCTCACAGTCATCTCAGCTCCTGGACATCTCTGCAGGAGTTCCTCAGGGTAGTGTCCGTGGCCCAACCATCTTCAGTTGCTTTATCAAAGACCTTCCCTCCATCATAAGATGAGGAGTGGGGATGTTCACTGATTGCGCAATGTTCAGCATTATTCACGACACCTCAGATACTGAAGATACATGTTCAAATGTAACAAGTTCCAGACAATATCCAGGCTTGGGCTGACAAGTGGGAAGTAACAATTGTGCCAGACAAGTACCAGACTATGACCATCACCAATAAGAGACAATCTCACTACCGCCTTTTGACATTCAATGATGTCACCATCATTGAATCTCCCACTATCAATATCCTGGGGGAGTGATCATTGACCAGAAACACAACTGGACTCACCACATAATGGCAACAAGTGTAGGCCAGAAGTTAGGAAGACTGCGGTGAATAACTCACCTCATGACTTCTCATAGCCTGTCCATAATCTACAAGGCACAAGTCAGGAGTGTGATGGAATACTTCCCACTTGCCTGGATTGTAGTTCCAACAACACTCAAGAAGTTTGATGCCAATCAGGATAAAGCAGCCAACTTGATTGGCATCTACTCCCTTCACCTCTGATGCTCAGTAGCAGCAGTGTGTACTATCTACAAGATGCACTGCAGACATTCCCCAAAGATCCTTAGACAATGCCTTCCAAATTCACAATCACTTCCATCTAGAAGGACAAGGGCAGCAGATATATGGGAACACCGCCACCTTCAAGTTCCCCTCCAAGGCACTCATCATTCTGGCCTGGAAATTCCTGACCATTTTTTCACTGTCATTGGGTCAGAATCCTGGAATTCCCAACCATAAGAGCATCATGGTACAACCTACAGCTATGAACTGCTGGGTTCAAGGTGGCTCAAAGGCAATGAGGGACGGGCAATAAATGCTGGCCTAGCCAATGATGCCCACTTCCCATGAATGAATAAAGAAGAAACAGTTCTGTGCTGCTGCATTGTATATATTTTTCCAAGAAGTAGCAAATTTGTTTTGAGACATACATAATGGCCTAGTAAAACCACAATGCCCCTGAATATACATAAAAATATATTAATCTCAAGACTACATCTATGTTTGCAGTAAATTTCCATAGCATAATTGGGAATGGGATTCCACCGGTCTGCTTGGAAGCTCTTCCAGACTCCTTCCTCACAATCCATTGGCAGATCCAATTTGAATTGCAGGACACTTCCCAGAGATGGGACAGCAGTAATAATTCACAGAGAATGGCCCTGGAGGTCTCCTGAAGTCTCAAGGCATCAGGACAAACATGGAGAAGAAAATCTCCCTCTGGTTGCTACATCTAAACCTCCCTCAACTGATGTATCAGTGCTCCTCCATGTTTAATACAACTGGAAGAAGTGTTTAGAGTGTTAAAGGCAAACAATGCACTCTGAGTTGGGGATCTGAAGGTTTGTCATGAAAATGGGCTCACTTAGTAATGCAGATCAGTGAGGACAGTAGATGCTGGTAGAGTGTGGTACTGGAAAAGGCACAGCAGATCAGACAGCATCTGAGGAGCAAGAGCTTCAACATTTCAGACAGGACCCTCCTTCATTTAGTAACTTGACTGATTGTCTCCTGAAGGAAATGATGGCCTAGTGGTATTATCATTAGACTATTAATCGAGCAACCAAGGCAATGTTTTGGGGCACCAGGTTCAAATCTCACCATGGCAGATGGTGGAATTTGAATTCAATTTTTAAAATCTAGAAGTAACAGAAAGTGATTTTGGATCATGGAAGAAGCTATCACATGAATGCCATTAAGGAAAGGAAATTGTATCCTTATCTACATGTGACTCCAGCCCCATACCAATGCTGTTGACACTTAACAGCCCTCTGGGTAATTAGGGACGGGCAATAAATGCTGGCCAGGCTAGTGACGCCCACATTGTGTGATTAAAATAAATAAGATTTTTCTGCCAGACTCTGTTGCAGCATGTGGTGGGACATCCATAGGAATACTTTGCTTCACCTCATCCTGGTCCCCAACAATGGCTGATTTTCAGGATTAATAGTCTAATGATAATATCACTAGGCTATTGACACGGTTTTATATTGGCACAGATACCAAATTTGCTCATGGGCAGGAAACAGTGGGTGGGGATAAGGCGCTCTTTTTCAGCCTAGTGACCTGTGGGTTCCCTGTGATCAGTGCTGGGGGCCGTAACTGTTTACAATATATACCAATGACGTTATACCAAGGAAGGAAGTGAATGTACTATAGCCAAATTCGCAGACACCACTAAGATAGATGGAAAGGCAGATTACAAGAGGGAGACAAACAGTTTACAGAGAGATATTAATGGGTTAATTAACTGGCAAACAGTTGGCAAATGGAGTATGAGGTGGGAAAATATGAAGTTGTTCATTTTGGAAAGGAGAACAAAGGAACAAAAGAAATGGAGTAGTGTGAGCAGTTTTGGACACTTTATTTCAGGAAAGATAGTGTTTCATTTGAGACAGTTAAAAGAAGATTCACGGCAATGATCTCTGATATGGAGGGACTGCCTTAAGAGCAGAAGTTAAAGAGGCTGGGCGTCTCCTCAGTGGGGTTAAGAAGAATGAGAGATGATCTCATTGAAACATAAAGGTTTCTGAAGGAACTTGACAGGGTAAATGCTGAGAGGATGTTTCCCCTTGTGAGAGTGTCCAGGACCAGACGGCATGGTCTCAGAATAAGTTAAGACTGAGATGAGGAGGAATTTCTTCTCTCAGGAGGTTGTGAATCTTTGGAACTCCTTGCCACAGAGAGCTGTAGGACAGCGTTCTTGTGTATATTTCAGGCTGAGATAGGCAGATTTTTGATCAGTCGGAGAATCAAGGGTTACAGAGGGAAAAAATAGGTCAGTGGACATGAGAAACGTAGGATCAGCCATGATACTATTGAATGTCAGAGCAGGCATGTTAAGCCAAACTGTATGCTTCTGTCCTGATTTCCTATAGTCTGTGGTCTTATTAACACTGTATGCTTTTTTTAAACTGCTCTCCCCATTTGCCACCTTCAGTGATATGTGCACATATACACCAAGATCCTTCTAATCCTGCACTGCCTTTAAAGCTGTACCTCTAAATTCATATTGTCTTTCAATGGATTGATTATATTGTGTAGCTTGGTAAGCCATTTCAAAAAGCAATTGAGAGTTAACCATAGTGACTGTAACGGGGTCAGCCAGGTAGACATGATAAATTCAGTTTCCTGATTGGAACTGCTAATCTTGTCCAATTAGGGAGCCCTGGCTGACAGATATAAACAGGAGCTCCCCCTCCAACTCTTAAAAAAAAGAACAGGTGTGTCAAAGGCACTGCTTGTCACTGGCCACTCGGGTGTTTTTCGATAACAAGAAAGAAAAAGGAAAGAGAAAAAAAATCTAAAAATTGCACAGTTAGGCGGTAGTGTGGGGGTTAAATAAAAAAAAGGAGAAAAAAATAAACAAACAGGGAATTATCACACACAAAAAAATAAACAGGAGTGTCTGCCACCGGGCGGTGAGGATCCCCAGTGGAGGGCTCTCTACGTGGGAGTCCTCCCCCTTTCTCTCGGGGATCTGGGGTGGAGGGTGCTGCACGCAGCGGTCCCCTGCAACCGCAGATTGCGGTGGTTCACGGACTCCCAGCCCAACTGCTTGTTCTGTGGCGCTGTGGAGTCCGCGGACCATGTATATATTGGGTGTGGGCGTTTGCACTCCCTTTTTGATTTTCTTAAAAACCTTGTCTTCTGCTTTTGGCTGCACTTCAGTCCCACGCTCCTGATCTTTGGGCACCCAGTATGGAGGAGGGAGGGCAGGTCTGAAGACCTCCTCGTGGGTCTGCTCCTGGGCCTGGCCAAACTGGCCATCAACAGGTCCAGACAGCGGGCCGTGGAGGGGGTCGTTAGGGCCGACTGCCTGCCCCTCTTCCGGGGTTACGTTAGAGCCCGGGTGTCCTTGGAGAAGGAGCACGCGGTGTCCACCAACACCCTGGAGTCGTTCAGGGAGAGGTGGGCGCCGCAGGGAGTGGAGTGTATTATTTCCCCGTCCAACTCTATTTTGATTTAAACCCTGCCCTCCCCTTCACTGTTTGATCACACAGCATTGCCCTTTGATGTGAAGGACACTGCTTGAAAAAAAATGTTTTAAAAATAAACAGGAGTGTCAGAGGTTCTGTTCGCTCTGAGGGAGCTGGCACGGAGGAAGCAAGACCAGTGTCGAGTACTATGCCTAGGTAAATAAATGGTGACGGGACACCATCCCTTGTGGAGTTATTTCATAAGCACATAGCTGTGGGTCTGGAGTACATGGCCTGATTTTCTTCCCTGAAGAGTATTTGTGAAGAGAATGTGTTTTTACAATTATTCAGTAGGTTCATGGTCTCCGCAATAGAGACTGGTGTTTTATCTCAGGTTTATTTAATCAAATATAAATTCCCCCAGCTGCTATTGTGGATTTGATCTCCTTTTGATTATTAGTCCTGTAATCGGACCATTATACTGCTATTCCTGCTGCTGCATGTTCTACATAACAGCACTTCAGAAAAACTATTTATCTGACCGCAACATACTATAGGCTGTCCTGAGGAGATCAAGGTCTCTATATAAATGCAAGTCTTTCTATTATTTCTTTTTGTCTTTCATGAGTTATGTTAGTGAGCACCATTCAGCCACAAAGAGATATCACAGTAATTCCTGAACCTGTCAATATCCAGGTACTGTCTATTTCAGATGAAGGAGAGATTAGCTTACTTACAGTGTGGAAACAAGCCCTCCGGCCCAACAAGTCCACACCGCCCCGCCGAAGCGCAACCCACCCATACCCCTACATCTACCCCTTACCTAACACTACGGGCAATTTAGCATGGCCAATTCACATGACCTGCACATCTTTGGACTGTGGGAGGAAACCGGAGCACCCGGAGGAAACCCAAGCAGACACAGGGAGAACGTGCAAACTCCACACAGTTAGTCGCCTGAGGCGGGAATTGAACCCGGATCTCTGGCGCTGTGAGGCAGCAGTGCTGACCACTGTGCCACCGTGCCGCCCAAGAGCTGTGAAAGAAATATTTTCTGCCCTCACTGTCATGTCCTGAGCACAAGGAACCAATCCCACTGCTCTAGCACCAATCAGCTACCTCAGTGCAGTCGGCATATCTAACTCGGGACATCCTTGCTCATGACTAGTTTGACCTGCTGAGTCATTAAGGGAGCTGCAAGCTTTCAGTCTTAACTGGATTCTCCTGCATCAGTGTCTTTAATAAGTAAACACCACAATATAATATTCATTCTCAAAGTGCCAGGCAGATGTAAAATTGTATCAATCACTTAAACAACCCTTTGCTCTAGTCCTACAGCCAACTTGCACTCAGCTCTCATATCCCCCTCGACACTCGGCACTTAATTTTAGAACACAGCCGGTCACGTGACACTTTATCGGAAACGGTTTGGAAATCCAAGTGGATGCATTGGAGCTTGCTGACCTGATGCTCCAGTGACTTTTTCAAAAAGCTTAGAAGGGTTTTTTTTGTGATCTCCAGAGCCTGTGAATAATCCGTAATAGCAATCCACACAGGTAGGTAAATAGTCCATATAGGTACCAATGATGCAGGTAGAAAGTTCTGCTGAGGGAATGTGAGCAGCTAGTGGAAAAATGAAAAAGCAGAATCAAAAAGATAATAATCTCTGTATTATGACCTGAGCCACAAACAAATTGGCACAGGGTCAACATGATTAATGAGGTAAATGTGTGGCTCAAAGATTGGTGTGGGAGAAAGGGGGTCGAACTCATGGGACATTGACACGGGGAGCTGTTCCGATGGGACGGGCTCCACCTGAACCCCGCTGGGACCAGAGTCCTGATGAATCATATAACGAGAGCTGTGAATAAGGCTTGAAACTAAATAATGGGGTGTGGTAGAAGTAGGAGGATAGAGTGGGCGTGGAGAAGATGTTTCCACAAAAAGGAGAGACAGTCTCCAAATGAAGGGGTGAAATAAGGAATTTCTTCAGTGAATTTGTGGAACTCATTGCTGCATTGAACTATGGAAGTCAAGTCACTGAGTATAGTTAAGACAGAGATAGATAGATTCTTGATTGTTAAAGGGACCAAGGGCTACAAAAGAAGGCAGGAGATTAGAGATAGGAAACATCTCAGCCATGATCAAACATTGGAGCAGACTCAATGGGCCAAAAGGCCTAATTCTGTTCCTGCATCTAATGGTCTCAATGAAACATTTTTGTAAAGTCATTCACGGATGGTGGACATTACTAGCTAGGCCAGCATTTATTATCCATTCCTAATTGCCCATAAGGCAATTGAGAGTCAACCACATTGCTGTGGGTCTGGAGTTGCATGTAGTTTGGACGAGGTAAGGATGGCAGTTTCCTTCCCGAAAGGAAGGTAAACCAGGTGAATTTTTCCAACAAACAGCGACAATTTCACAGTCATCAATAGACTCTTAATCCCAGATTTTCTTTTAAATTGAATTTAAATTTCACCATCTACCACAGCAGGATTTGAACCCAGGTGTCTAAACATTACATGGGTCTCTGGATTACGAGTCATGAAGCCAGCACCTCCCCTACATTTTTGATTTAGCAATCATGGTTAAACTCCTCACTTTATTACCTGGCTGTCATTTTAATCTTTTTCTTTTTAATAAGGGCACCATTTGCAGCTTCCTCCCACTTCTCTGGCAATTCAATCATTCTTGGTAAAGTATTAAATATGTCACAAATTGCTGGAGAAACTCAGCAAGCTTGGCAGATTCTGTGCAGTGTGTTTCCGGACTAGTTGAGTTTCTCCAGCAATTTCTGTGATTGTTTCAGATCTTCCGCATTCTTTGTTTCATTAAATATATTCACTGTGACATAAGCAACATGCTTTGTCATATTTTCTCCAGTTCCTTAATTCTAGGCCTGATGCTGTTGGCACTTCGAATCTCTCCAATTAAACATACCCTTCTTCACATCATGTGTCTTATAAAACTCATTTGAAGTTTAGCTATACCAATTATAAAAATGATAGCCCCAGTTTTCTCATTTAAAGCAGACATTGTCCAGGCAACCATTGGTGACATCTCAGGTTTACTAGTACAGTATTAGGGTTCAGGACTGAAAACCAAGGATGGGGAGGAGGTGAAAGAGGAGATTAAAATCAGATTAGATTACTTAGTGTGGAAACAGGCCCTTCGGCCCAACAAGTCCACACCGCCCCGCCAAAGCACAACCCACCCATACCCCTACATTTACCCCTTACCTAACACTACGGGCAATTTAGCATGGCCAATTCACCTGACCTGCACCATCTTTGGAGTGTGGGAGGAAACCGGAGCACCCGGAGGAAACCCACGCAGACACGGGGAGAATGTGCAAACTCCACACAGAGAGTCGCCTGAGGCGGGAATTGAACCCGGGTCTCTGGCGCTGTGAGGCAGCAGTGCTAACCACTGTGCCACCATGCCGCCCACAATGTATTTTCAGACACAGCCAACAGTCCAAACTGGAACGCCCAAAGGTAATTGTAAATGGAGCCTTGGGTCAAGACTAAATACTTTGGGTGAGTTGTGCCTGTGAAGAGCCCATTAATTGCTCACAATTCAATTTGAGGCCCATGTCACACTGACAACATCCTTCAGGTAGGTACCAGGTTGAGGGGAACAATACTGGAGGAGAAGACTAATGGTAGTGTTTCTCAGGTGAACAGAGTACATCACTAACAAAAAAAAATCTTAATTTTTAAAACAATTACTTTCAGCAGGAAGTGCCAAATGGTCTCTCTACGGAATGGATAACCTTTTAATGCATGAACTAAGTGTGATTGGTACATGTCCTATACATTTCATCTATTCAGCCATGAAAGCTTTATTCAGCACCTTAGAACAGGCTATTCCTATTTAATTTGCATATATAAACAGTGTTGTCTATTTTGAGCATTTAATAATGGCTGCCTGAAATTTGATTCAGGTGGAGAAATTCAACAGCAGACAACTGTCAGTAATCCATTTCTCAGTCAAGAATTTTGCCAGGTTTTCTGACTTTATTTTTGTCTTCATTACTGGAACTGAGAGCTTCCCAAATAATGTTTGATATAATTAAAAGATTAATGAGGGATATCAGACAGATCAGATGCTCTGTGCCTATTCCTCATTGCACTTGCATAGGAATCCATGGATAAAGGTGTAAAAGCATTGGATCGGTCGACAATTAGTGTAGTTGGAGACCACCCAAAGGAATTTGGGAGAATAGAACTGATTGCTGCATGAGGATGTATAAGTGCCTGACTAACAAAACCGTCACTTTATCCCAGGATATCACACTCACAGTGTCACTGTGTAAAAGGAAGAATACCAAGGTGATCAACAACACTGCAGTCAGATTGGTCTCACCTACCAAGACTGTACCAGTTATTTTTGCAGGTCCAGGTAGATGTACCAGCTATCCACACCCCACTGTTGAAGTGTCTTGAAATGATTTACAAAAGATGATACAGTTATTTAGGTCAGTGTTCTTACTGTTAGTGTACTACTTTGGAAGTGAAGGTCATGTCCATCCTCAACATTGATGCCATAGGGAACCTCCAAGCACTGGCAGGGCAAGTCAAAGGAGGAGGACTGATGCATGCACTTCTTTATAAAGAATTGCAGAGTGCATGATGCATTAAGATAATCAATATTTTTCAGTTGTGTTGTGATGGCGATGTGCTTTCTGATGTATTTACCTCTGGAGCAGAATGATACAGCACAGAATAAGACCATAGGATATAAAAGGCTGCTCCTAACAGAATGAGCAATTAGCCCCCTCGTATGTGTATTCGTGTCAGGGACTTACTGTGGGTTCATTGATTTCAGAGACAATATCTAATTAACAAACTGGTAACAATGCTATATTTATGTAACGATATTATAGAGTCAAATACAGCCCTGAAACAGATGCTTCGGTCCAACCAGTCCATGTTGACTATAATCCCCAAACTAAACTAGTCTCACCTGCCTGTGCTTGGCCTGAAACCCTCCAGACATTTCTTATTCATGTCTTTTAAATTTTATAACTGGAGCCGCATCCACCACTCCCTCTGGAAGTTCATTCCACACACAAATCACTCTCTGTGTAAAAAAAAATTACCCCCCCATGTTATTTTTAAATCTTTTTCCTCTCACCTTAAAAATATTCCCCCGATTCTTGAAATCCCACATCTGCCATTCACCTTATTTATACCCCTCATGATTTTATAAATCTCTGTCAGGTCACCCCTCAACCTCCTATGCTCCAGTGAAAAATGTCCCAGCCCATCCGGCCTTTCCTTATAACTCAAACCCTCAGTTCCAGCAGCCTCCTGGTAAATCTTTCCAGAAACCTTTACAGTTTAATAACATCCTCCCTGTAACTGGGTGACCAGAACTGGACATAGTAGTCCAGAAGAGGCCTTGTTCTGTATAACCTCAACACAACGTCCCATCTTCTTAACCACCCTGTCAATATGTGATGCAAACTTCAAAGAATTATATACCTGAACCATAGGTTTCTTTGTTCTACAAAACTACCCAAGGCCCTATTTTTAATTGTCTAAGTCCTTATTTGTTTTACCAAAATGCAATGCCTCGCAGTTATCTAAATTAAACTCCTCAATCCATTGAACCAATTGATATAGATCTCTTTTAATTTTCTTCATTATCCACTACACCACCAGGTTTGCTGTCATCCGTAAACTTACTAACCATGCCTTCAATACTCTCACCTAAATAATTTATATAAATGACAAACAAAAGTGGATCCAACACCGATCCCTGTGGAATGTCACTGGTAACGAGCCTCTAGACTAAGAAACCAACCTCCACCACCACTCTCTGTCTCCTCCGTTAACTAATTTAGTTAATTAGTTAATGTCACCTTAGCCAGTGCTGTATAGCAGCCTATAGGACATAAGTGATAGTGTATATGGATGTAATGGCAGATGGACAGGGTGAGGAGGGGATGTGGGGATATGAGAAGAGAATACACGGGGAGTGGACTCAGTAGGAGAGGGAGAAAACATCCTGATTTATAGCTTGTCATTCAATTCATGTTGAGTTAACATCCTGGATTTTCTCAGCTACCAAGCACGATTATGGGAATACATCACCACATAGACTCCAATTGTCCACAGTTATCCTTGAAGGATAATTACTGGTGATAATAAATGCAGCTTTTTCAGTGTTAGCTGCATCCAAAAGAAAGATTAATATTGTATCTTCTTTCAGCTGGTGCAACAAGTTCAATTGAGGATTGAGTTTATCAAAGTGAATGCTCCAATCGGAGGGCTGTCTCACTGCCCAGGAGAAAAGTAAATGATCAATCTTGTACGTTCTGTTCAACCTGGTTGAAACAGTTTGGGCAAACAAATATAGGGAAAGAGAATGAAGGGGAAGGGGTTTAAAATTGGCAAGTCACAAAGAAATCAGTATCACACTTCTGGAGAGAAACAAAGTGCCAAGCGAAAGCTATCACCTTATCCGTGTTTGCCGAATATGAAAGGAAGCATAGTCCAGATGTGATTTTTTTTACCAGATTACAGCAGGGATGGGATTTTTGAGGACCTGGATTACAGCATTAGAGGAAGCAATCCGGCAAGTACAGGAAGATGAGAGCAGATGGATGTGCGGGATGTAAAATAATAAAGGAATTCCCAGAAAAATGGATGAGGAGAATATATGCCTGTGGCATTGAAAATATAGAGAAGGGGCTGGAAAAATAGTGATTTACAGAGGCTGATAGGTAGAAAGCAGAAGCCCAGAAAATCAAACAGACACTACCATCGATTGAATCAAAAATTGCAGAGAGGAAGCCTCCTCTGATCCAACTGGAAAGTGGAGTAATCAGAATAAATACAAGTGATGGAGAAATTCAAAGAGGTAGAGTCTTTACAGGAAATGAGTGGGAATAAGTATAATGTACATCATATAGGAGGCAGTGGATGGAAAATCTATGTGAAGACCATTAACAGAGATAAGGCAAGACAATCCAGACACGGGTGGAATGAGTCAAGGACTACATGAACTTGATAAAGGTGAGTTGGAATTACAATTAGCAAGTTCTTATATCAGAAGAAAGACAGGAAACAGCAACATTCCAGGTATCAATGTAGTGAATAAAAGTGCCAGAGAAGATTAATATAATTGGAAAAAAAGAATGTTCTATGGAACTCAAAAGAAATGGACATAGGAAAGACAAGGAAATCCCATAATAATATCTTAACTGAGCAAGTCTATATAACCAGGAGATGTTGTTCAAGACAAGGGCAAGTTCAACTGAGCAGAGCAGGGTGGTGTTTGTGAAAAGGTTGCCCGCTGTTCAACTTGAAAATAGGGGGCTAGGACATCATCGTGATGACAGATAATATTCCAAGAATGACTAAAAGATTAATATGGAAGGAAAATTTAGAGTTTTAGAGAAATTTAGCTAGAAATATAAAAACAGATTGTCAGACTTTCTGTGGAAATTTTAAAAAGAAAAGAGTTAACAAAACAAGCTTTAGTCCCATAGAAACTTAATAAGGGAGATGGCAGATGGTTTGAATAGGTCTTCACTATAGCAGATAGTAGTAACATTCCAGTATTAATTGTAAATTAGAAAGTGGAAAGGACAAAAGAATTCAAGAAAATTACAATCACCAGAAAAGTGGTGCTGAACAAATTTTTGGAGCTGTGGGCTGACAAGTTTCCAGGTTCCAATGGACATCATCCTAGTGTCTTACAAGAAGTGCCTTTTTTTTGCTGTCTTTGAAAATTGTGGACTGCAAAGTGAAAAAGCTGTTTTTAAAAATAAGGATTTACTAGCATGGCTGCATAATTTCACAGCAAGGAGCTTGATACCTATTGTAAACTCTTTTTTTTGTGTGGCTGTGGTCTTTTGCAATGTACACATGATCAGGAACCAAGGAGTAAATTACAAGTGAAGTTGCTTCTCAGCTAAAACTGAGTAGGTTGGAATTGGAAACAAGTTACAGAGATAAAGAGAGAGAAAGACATAGATGTCTGTGCAGATTCTAGATTAGTGTTGCTGGAAAAGACAGCAGTTCAGGCAGCATGTGTGTGCAGTTGTTCTTCCTAGCTGAAGCTTCCTGTTCCCTGCAGTAAAAGAAAACTTAATTTAAGTTTGGAGAAAAACAAGTATACTTTCCTGCAGCATTTACTGTGATCTATGACCTTTGAATTGATAAATCAGAGCTTTTTACAAGTGAACCAGTCGCTCTGTGCCTCTTGCAACCCTGTGGAAGCATTCAAAGAAAGTCAACTGAACGCTAAGCATCTGGCCAGCCAAAGAAAGATCATTGGAATTGAGAAACAAAGACCACTGAACTGACTTTCCAATTTTTCTATCTCTGCCAATAAACTCTTTGCCCTATTTGTTTGTTTATGTTCATATAAGGGGGAGCTTGTAAGGATATTGGAGTTTTATTTAGTCTTATTACATGCCAATGATTTATACCTGCATTTCTGTAGCTATACTCTAATATTTGTAATGAATAAAACTTCTTGTTCAATATGAAAACCTTGTTCATGCTTTTTATCAACTTTGGTCTAAAAGGCAGGTAAACTAGAGTACTGTGCATATTTCTAGAATAACTTTAACACTTGATTCAACTTGAGGCATAACATAGAATGTAAAACTATACAGCACAGGATCAGGCCCTTTAGCGTATGCTAAATTAAACTAATCCCTTCTGCCTGCCCTTGGTCCATATCCCTCCATTCATTGCATATTCATGTGCTTATCTAAAAATCCCTTAAACGCCCCTATCATATATGCCTCCACCGTGACCCCTGGCAGTGCGTTCAAGACTCCTACCGCACTCTGTGTAAAAAGCTTGCCCCTCACATCTCCTTTGAACTTTCCCTTCCTCTAACCTTAAATGCATGGCCCCTAGTATTGGGCATGTCAATACTGGGACAAAGATTCGGAGTAGTAGGATTTACAGTTACCAGCCCACTGAATCGATGCAATAATGAGATAGTTGATGCATTGCTTTTAATGTTCCAAAATTTCCTCGATTAAGGGAAGGTAGTGAAACTAACTCCTTTATTGAAAAATGAAGCAAGAAAACAGGAAACTACGGGTCATTTGGCTTAACATCTGCCATAGGGAAAATGTTAAAATCTACTATCAAGTTGTGATAGCAGGGTATTAAGAGCATTTCAAGGTAACCAGACAGTTCAAACATGGTTTTGTGAAAGGGACATCGTGTTAATCAATTTATTGGATTTAATTGAGAAAATAACATGGTATGGATGAAGGAGAACCGGTGGGTGCACTGTACTTAGAATTCCAGAAGATATTTAATAAGCTGTCACATCAAAGATTACAATGAATATTAAGATTTCATGCTGTAGACATGGATAGAAGATTCATTGGCTAACAGCAAATAAGTTTTAGGCATAAATCAGTCATTATCTGGTTCACAAGCTTTAACAAGTTGTCTGCCAGAGGGACTTCAACATTTTACAATTTCTATAAACGACTTGGATGAAGGGAGCAAAGATATAATTGCTAAATTTACTGATGATGCAAAATTTATTCAGAAAGTAAGTTGTAAAAAGGACATAAGGAGGCTATACATTGTTATAAGTCAGTTGGGTGAGTGTGCAAAGATCCAGCAAATGGAGTAAATTGTGAGAAGTATGAAATTATTCATTTTGGCAGGAAGAATAAAAGGGAAGCATATTATCTAAAGTGAGTGACTGCAAGTACAGCAAGAAATTAGAAAGGTTTGGTCAGGATAGTCAGCAGGATTTTGTCAGAAGGAGGTCATACCGAACAAACTAGATGGAATTTTGCAAGGATGTGATTAGGTGTATAGATGAGGATAGTGCAGTTGATGTGGTTTATATGAATTTCAGCAAAGGTCCCACATGGGAGGCTGATAAAGAAGGTAAAAGCACATGGAAAGGAGGGTACCTTGGCAAAATGGATCCAAAATTGACTTAGTGGAGGGAGACAGAGAGGGATTGTAGAAGGCTGCGTGTGTGAGTGGAGGCTGGTGTCCAGTAGTGTACCACAGGGATCCATCCAGGATCCTTTATTGTTTGTGATATGTATAAACAATAGAGATGAGAATGTGGGGTGGATGATAAGTGGGTTTGCAGATGACATGAAGATTGGTTGGTTAGTCAATAGAGATGAAGAAGGTTTTAGATTACAGCAAGATATAAAAGGGTTGGTCAGATGTACAGATCAGTTGCAAATGGAACTTCGCCCTGAAAAGTATAAGGTGATGCACTTGGAAGAAGTAACAGGAGTACTCAATGAATGGCATGACAGTTGGAACCTCAGAGGAATAGAGGGATCTTGGGATACTTGTCCTTGAAGGTGGAAGAGCAGATCAATAGGATGGTTAAGACAGCATACAAGACATTTTATCAGTCAAGGCATAACAGCAGGAGGTTATGTTGGAGCTGAAGAGAACATTGGTTAGGCCACAGCTGGAGTACTGTGTCCAGTTCGGGTCACACACTGTAGGAAAGATATGATTACTCTAGAGGGGCTGCAGAGGAGATTCGCCAGGCTGTTGTCAGGGATGGAGCACTTCAGCTGTGAAGAGATGAAAGCTTTTTTTCTTTCGAGCAGAGAGGAGTTTGGGGGTTTTACTGATCTCATTGAAACCAAAATAAGCTCAAGCTCTCCATCTTGACATTACTTGCAAGTTTGCTCTCCAAGTTTATTTTTAAGACTAGATTAGATTACTTACAGTGTGGAAACAGGCCCTTCAGCCCAACAAGTCCACACTGACCTGCTGAAGTGCAACCCACCCAGACCCATTCCCCTACATTTACCCCTTTACCTAAGACTACGGGCAATTTAGCATGGCCAGTTCACCTAACCTGCACATTTTTAGACCATGGGAGGAAACCAGAGCACCCGGAGGAAACCCACGCAGACACGGGGAGAACATGCAAACTCCACACAGTCAGTCCTCTGAGGTGACTCTTTTGTTCTTGGATGATCTTCCATTGGCTTTTAAAGTTTTCCCAACGTTCTGTTTTAACAATAATCTATTCCGCATTGTACATCTTTTCTTGTGAAAGAATAAACAAAAAAGAATGAGAGGGCATAGATTAAAAGTGATGTGCAAATGATGTAGGGGCGGTGTGAAAAGAACTTTTCACACAACATGTTGCTGGAGTCTGGAATGCACTGCCTGAAGTGTGTGGTAGAAAGGTTCAATTGAGGTATTCAAGAGGGAATTGGATGATTATTTCAAAGATATGGAGAAAAGGCAGAAGACTGGCACTGGATAATATAGGTAGTGCTGGCACAATGGGCTAAAGAGCCTCTTTCTACACAATAATAATTCTGTGATTCTGTGAAATGTACAAACTATTTAAAGGGATGCACAGGATAGATGTAGTTGTTTAAATAACAGGTTGAAGGTTCAGTGATGGGGTCACGTCCAAAAGAAGTCAACAATTATCAGAAAGTTAACTTTGGATCTGAGCCTGTTAGGCATTCTTCTGTTATATAACAAAAGTAGCCTTTTCTCATCAGACTTGATGATAATAGCAGAGTTATACCTTAGTGAACAGAAATCGTACCTTTAGCGAACACAAATCTACCAGTTTAGAGGAAGATAACTTCAGTGGATAAAGACACATGCAATGGGTAAAGGGATACAAGAAGCTTAATCCATACTGGAAAGGCAGTACGTTAATTGGTGTCACATCCACCACTTTTAAAATGCACCTCTTCCACCAATGGCACAAAATAGCAGCACTGGAACTCATTTACAAGATGCACTGCTGAAACTCACCCAAGCTCCTTTGACAGCATCCTCCAAACTTCTGACCTCCGTTACTCAGAAGAACATCAGCAGGAGAGGTATGAGAACACCACCTACAACTTCCTTGTGAGTTACACACCCCTCTGATCAGGAATATTATTATTTCTTCACTTTCACTGTAACAAAATTCTGAAATTCCCTGTCTAACAGCACTGTGGCCATATGTACAGGACATGAATGGGAACAGTTCAAGAAAGTGATTCACCACCAGCTCTAAGGGCAATTAGGTTTAAGCAATAAATGCTAGCCTTCCAGCGATAATCACATCCTAAGAATGAAGTTTTGAAAGAGGCCAGCAAAACTACAGCAGTCTTTAATTAAATGACTGGAGAAGGCAAGAATCTTGAACTGGAGAAGGCTAAAGAGAGTCAGACAAGTCTCTGCTGAGAACCGATTTTCTATGTTTGGAAAAGGAAAGGTCAGAGATGAGGCTAAACCCGGCAAGAAATAAGGAGTGAGACTGTTGCTGGATAGAAATCCTGGAATTCTCTTCCCAACAGCACTGTGAGTGTACCTACTGCAGTGGATTAAGGTAGCTCACCAATACTTTCTCAAATTCAATGTGGGATGGGCAATAAATGTTTGCCTTGCCAATGAAATTCATAACGCATGAAAGATAGGACGATAAGAGGACTGGACCAAGGGAAAGAGAACCGGGCATTGACTGACTTCCATAAATGGAAAACAGTTGAGACTCAGGGCAAAAGGGAACTGAGGTTCTGAGCAGCGACAGGACAAACTGACACATGCTTCTCAAGCCAGTCATTTTGATGAAATACTATGAATATTTGAAGAGTGCTGAATATCACAGGGATAGTCAGTGATTGTGAAGTTACTAAAGACAGTTTGGGGAAACTTTCAATTTAAATTCACTGGAGTGAGTTTGATTTGGAGAAAGGAAGGACTGCAGATGCTGAAGATCAGAGTCGAGAATGGGGTGTTGGTAAAGCACAGCAGGTCAGGCAACATCCGAGGAGGAGCAGGAAAATCGACGTTTCGGGCAAGAACCCTGCTGATGAAGGGCTCTTGCCCAAAATGTCAACTCTCCTGCTCCTCGGATGCTGCCTGACCTGCTGTGCTTTTCTAGCACCCCAGTCTCAACTCTGAGTTTGACTTGGAGACGGGTGTGAAGAAACTGGTTCAAAAAGCAAATCTCAGCAAGTAGCCAATCACAAAGAAGAAGGGAAAGGGACAGTAATGATGGTGATCAGGTTGAAGTAAACAAATAAACCCTAACAATGAACTGAATGGAATTTCTCCACAGCTCATGCTCCAGCATGAATGGCAATGAATGAAACAATAGAAATATAAACCATACACATTCTAAAAGTCTAAAATAAAAGGCGAAAGAAAATAATTGGTTAGTGCAGCAACATGGGTAAGGGGAAAAGTCATGCATGTTTTCATGATGATCCTTCACCTGGTTAGGAAATAATATGAAAGCAATTCACAAAATCCCTGCACCACCACCAGTGAACAAAAATTGCTCTTCTTTCAACAAGCTTAAACTGCAATCAAAATGTTCTTCTCACTGGAAATTTCAATGCTTTATTTATAAAAGACAAGCAACACAAACAGCCCTCTGGAATACAGAAGCACTGAGCATTAATATTTAATGCCATGCAACAGGAACATTTAAAGGTTTAAGTCCCTCCCACCACCCGCACACCCCACCCCCACAACTTGATCTCAATTATATCAAGAAGGTACATGCCCAGGGGAAACTGAGGATTCAGTGCAGGAAGAGGGAACATCACACTTGCGGTGCTCCCCGGATTCACAAGTTAATACCAACAGAGAGAATTGGGAAGACATAAAAAGTTGACACTAATACAATGCATAAAGAGAGTAAGGGTATTTACCCAAACACTCTTCATGAAATAAAGTTAACCCAAATGCAATTAGTCATGATATAAAAAAGATTTCATACAATCAGAGCATTGAAACGGGCCCTTCACCCTACCATACCTATGCTGACCAAGTTTGAATTTGTTGCCAAAGATCCTGCTTCTATGTTGCAAATGTTGGGATTAGGGTCAAAACCAAAAATCTAGTTTGCCATTCAAATACTGTACCACGGTATGGTGTACTGTTCGACGTGTCATAGGAAGTTAAGGAAATAAACCACAGCCACACCTACAGTCAGGTTGGTGTAAAACAAACCAATGATTCTCTGTCTAAAATAAAAGGAATTTAACCATGGTATTCTGGCCAATATTTATCTCTGAATCAGTATGTTAAAAAACAGGTTGGAGGAAGTTACAGATAAAGAAAAAGGAACGGCCACAGAGTATTTTAAACAAATAAAACCCAAAGAACTCAGATGTGGGAAATTGGAAACAAAAACAGAAATTGCTGGAAAAAAAACTCAGCAGGTCTGGTAGCATATGTGGATAGAAAGCTGAGTTAACATTTCAAGTCCAGTGACCCTTCTTCAAAGAATTCTAAAATTGAGCTGCTGATGCACTGGTGGTCAATGTTGTTCAGTGAGCACATGCGTTAAGTGTGATCAGGACTCAGTGCAACTTTGAATGAATTCAAGTTCATGAAGGGCAAATGATGGAAGAGCAGCCAAGCAGTGTCTGGAAGAGCATCAGAGGGGGATGCCCAGTGTGGCAGTCTCAGCCAGGCATGGCTGTCTCCCTGTGTGGTAGTCTTGTCATAGAGTCATGGAGTCATACAGCACTGAAACAGACCCTTCGGTCCAACTTGTCCATGTCGACCAGATATCCTAAATTAACCTAGCCCCATTTGCCAGCATTTGGACTATAGCCCTCTAAACCTTTCCAATTCATGTAGCCATCCAGATGCTTTTTAAATGTACCAGCTTCCACCACTTCCTCTGGCAGCTCATTCCATACATGCACCACCCTCTGCTGAAAAGGTTACCCCTTAGATCCCTTTTAAATTTTTCCCCCAGTCACTTTAAACCTCTGCCCTATAGATTTGACTCCCCTACCCTAGGAAAAAAGACCTTGGCTATTCACCCTATCCATGCCCCTCATGGTTTTGTAAACCTCGATAAGGTCACCCTTTAGCTTCCAATGCTCCAGAGAAAACAGTCCCAGCCTGTTCAGTCTCTCCTTACAGCTCAAACCCTCCAACCCTGGCAACATCCTTGTAAATCTTTTCTGAATCCTTTCAAATTTAACAACATATTTTCCATAGCAGGGAGAGTAGAATTGTATGCAGTATTCTAGAGGTAGCCTCACTAATGTCCTATGCAGCCACAAGGTGACATCACAGGCCAAACACCTCCTTCACCACTCTATCTATCCTTTCAAGGAACTATGTACCTGCACCCCTAAAACCCTTTGTTTGGCAACACTCTCCATCATTAGGTATGCAAGTACTGCCCTGGTTTGCCTTACCAAAATGTAACATATGGTCTGTTTTCATGTTGTAGACCCTTTCGACCCAACTGTCCCATGCCATCCATTTTTCATACGAACATAAGAAATAGGAACAGGCATAGAAAAGTGTGGCGCTGGAAAAGCACAGCATGTCATTCCTGATGAAGGGCTTATGTCCAAAATGTCGATTCTCCTGCTCCTCGGATGCTGCCTGACCTGCTGTGCTTTTCTGGCACCACACTTTTCGACTCTGATCTCCAGCATCTGCAGTCTTCACTTTCTCACAGCTGGCCCCTCAAGCCTGCTCCACCATCTTACATTTATCTAAATTAAATCCTATCCATGACTTCTTGGTCCATTGTTCCATCTGATCAAGGTCCAGTTATACTCTGAGATTACCTTCTTCTCTGTCCACTACACCACCAACTTTGGTGTCATCTGTAAACATACTAACCATATCTCCTATATTCACATCCAAATCATTTGTCCCAGTGTAGAGGTCTCATCCCCTTGGGAAGTCTTCTTCATCTTTGGCTTGCAGGTTTCCTAGCAACCCAAAAGGGTGGTCTCCTCCCAGCTGTGTCTTCTGGATCATTCCTTAATTGGTTTTTCCGGAGCCCAGGAGCCATTTTCTGAACTGTGATGGACTTTGTCTTCATTTTACTTTTTTTTAATTATGTATACTTCTGTCATTAATATAGGGACCATACTTGTGCAACTTATAAAACTTTGCACTGTCCTTTTCATGCAAAGTACACTAGACAATAATTTTCTATTCTATTCTAATTACACCGAGAGCTGACGAGAGAGTGGCTGAAAGTTTCAACCACCCATGAGGGAGACATATTAATTACTTTGAGAGGTTGATGTAGATGGTCTTGGTGACTGCGATTTAAAAGCTCTCTGTTGACTGTAAAGCACTTAGGTTGTGAAAGGCCCTATATAAATGCAAGTTGTTTTTTAATTAACTATATAGCTTGGCCATTAATCTT
Source organism: Chiloscyllium punctatum (assembly GCF_047496795.1). Classification (NCBI taxonomy): domain Eukaryota; kingdom Metazoa; phylum Chordata; class Chondrichthyes; order Orectolobiformes; family Hemiscylliidae; genus Chiloscyllium; species Chiloscyllium punctatum. The sequence goes on from NC_092739.1 coordinate 136,173,592, forward strand.
ATTAGTGTTGGCATTTCAGGTGTGGGCACTGGCACAAAACCATTTATCTTTTAGACTTGGTGACTGCATTATAAGTGTTCACGTCTTTTACCTTTAAAACAAAAGAAGAATGCTGCAATTCTGAAATCAGACCCAATAAAAGATTCCTGATGAAGGGCCTATGCCCGAAACGTTGACTCTCCTACTCCTCGAATGCTGCCTGACCCGCTGTGCTTTTCCAGCACCACACTCTCAACTGTGATCTCCAGCATCTGCAATCCTCACTTTCTCCTATAAAGGATGTGTCTAATAGTTCAGAGTGGATATTCCTCCTGACCCCTACAGTGGACTTCCAGCATGTTTGATGTGTATGAATAAGTTTCTACACTTGAAGCTTCCAAAGTATATTTTTATTTAGAGATAACAAAACCGTTGTCCATCTTTAAATTTCCAGAGGATTAGAAGTTCGGGGCTAGTGTTAACAAGTGCCTCACAAATTGAGATTAAACAATGACCTTAACAAAAATCGCAGTTTGACAGTAATTGAACAACTGCTAGAGTCCTTGTTGAAGACAGGTCCACAAGCAAAACTCCAACAAGATCAACCTGGGCAGACTGGAATCTGTTAGCGAATTTTGAGAAGATTTGTGGCTCTGTATGGTTGAGGTTCTGAATGTAGGTTTGCGCGCTGAGCTGGAAGGTTCATTTTTAGACGTTTCATCACCTTACTAGGTAACATCTTCAGTGAGCCTCCAGACAAAGCTGTGTCCGGATGCCAGAAAACCATTTCCAACACAATGTTCTGTCCTCTCAACAGTTCTCAGTGAACCACCTTGATAACTGCCAGGAACTTGCTACCACTCGTTCAGGATGTTGGCCTCATGCTTTGAGTCCAACACCTTCATGGTGAAGTACTGCAAACAGGAGGAAAGAAAGGAGGAAAATCCTGAGCTCTGGATCCCACTCATCTCAGAGGTCATCCTGTCCGCATCAATGTAGAAATGGCTGTCCAGTCAGCAGATACCCATCACCCCGAGTTGATGACGATGAGGGATTTTGTTGACTTTATTGGAAGGAGAAGTAATTTTTTTTCGTGTCATACGTTCAGTACCTCTTTGGCTAAAACTGTGAAGAAAAAAAATAAACATGTTCAAAATACATATGGATAAAACTAATGCAGACAAAAACAGCCATTGTCAATACAAATAACAGTATTCTATTTGACGCTGCACAGTTAATTCCAACAAACAAGTTCTAGCTGGGTATCCGCGTTTATCCCTTTCATCGCAAACACGATTTTCTTCAAAACAAGACGTACACCCGAGGAGCTTTTCCGTTACTCTCCGAGTCTGAACACATCGTCTCTGATCGAAGGGGGTCAAACTTGTGGAAATTCAATTCCGGCAGCTCCATTAGAACTATCTTCCAGGCGATGTTGGAGTCCCGGTGAATTTCTGGGTGTTCAGTTGCGGAATTCCCCCGGGAAATTAGGAATGAACGGTGTTGCCTCCTCCCTACTCTGACAAAACAAATAGCACAGAACAATTATTCAGCACTTCATGCTGCCCTCAGTGTTGTCAGTGTGGTGAGGCAGCTGCAAGAGGAGGTGATGGGATCACATTGTATCAAATCCCCGGGAGTTGGTGGAACCATCGCTGTGCGGAGAACACTTGGACATCTTTTAAAAGAAAACTTCTAACTATCCCGTGGAGCGCTCACCTTCCAACAGTCAAAATGCGGGATTAAATAACAGAACGGAAAAGTGCCGTCACGAATCGGGCATCTGATTCACATCGAGGGGACAGTCCGCCTCCTGAACTGTTGAATGTTTTCCTGTCCAGCTACACGCCCCACCCAGCAACATGAGGCAGCCGCCAATCCAGGCTCTGCCGAGGTAAGCACCGCGACTGGTTCATCCTCCCGCTGCCGCTGGCTTCCCTCAGCTCGTTCGGTCTTTTGTTAAAGGGAAAGGTGTCATCTCTCTCTCTCTCTCTCTCCCTCCCTCATGCAGACGCACGCACTGAAAAATTGCAGCTCCCCGTGGCTCCAGTACCATTCCCCAATTGCAGTTTGTTTTCAAAAGAACATAGCTAACGGAGAATTGAATCCTCAGCCCTCTGCACGCTGTGCTTTGAAAACAAAACAAAAAAATGATTTCACACGCCTTTTACCTCTAGGCCCGTTCGATTTAATTTTAACTAACTGATTTTCGCTTCAGAAAATCATAGGTCTGTAGTAAATGTAGTTGAAGTGCAGTCTGTGCTCCACTATTGAAGGGAGATGTGGGTGCGTTACAAACTCGGATTCGTTTCTTTGTAATTCAGGGCAGACTGGATCTGCTGAAAGTGCTAACAGAGTCCCGGGTAGTTCCCTGTGAAGTTTTACACCTCTAGTTGTTTATCATCACACGTTGCCATTTCTTTACAACGTGGCATTGTTTTACAAAGGTGTGCCGGACAACTCATCTGGGTTTTCTTCCTACTTTGAACAATGGGCCTGATGCTTGTTCTGTAGCAAAACTGTTATTACACGGGGCCATTAGCAGTGGAATTGTCTGAAGATGCAACTGTCCCGTGTTTCACTGGGGCATTTTACTGGAGCCTTGATTCACACCAGGTTTTAGGGCAAGGTGACCCCTGAGCACTGATTTGCAAAGACATGCTTGGAAATGACAAAGAGCAGGAAGAGGAGCAGACATCAGGGCCAATTGCTGAATTTGGAATGGGCGAAAGGTAAAAACAATGACTGCAGATGTTGGAAACCACATTCTGGATTAGTGGTGCTGGAAGAGCACAGCAGTTCAGGCAGCATCCAAGGAGCAACGAAATCGACGTTTCGGGCAAAAGCCCTTCATAATTCCTGATGAAGGGCTTTTGCCCGGAATATCGATTTCGCTGCTCCTTGGATGCTGCCTGAACTGCTGTGCTCTTCCAGCACCACTAATCCAGAAAGGAATACAATGGTTTGCCAATTAGAATGGACGAGACGTGCTCTGGGCATCGTCCCAGCTACACCGAAACATCACAATCGTACACTCAAGGTCGAAAAATAATGCAAATAGGCTGTGGGCATTGCTTTCATGTATTTGCTAACCCTATTACTTTCTCGAACTGCTTCAGACTAGGCAGTGTTGTTAGGAAGGAGTATAGATGTCAATGCTCTGGAATATGCTGTCAAAACAGTTCTGCTGAGCTGCTGCAGTGAATAGGAAATAGGAGCAGGAATCAACCATTCAGCCCATCAGGCCTGTTACCCCCCCCCATTCAAATAATTTAGAAGAGTCACACTGGACGCAAAATGTTAACTTTGTTTCTATCTCCATGTATGCAATCAGATATGCTGAATTTCTCCAGAAATTTTCTGTTTCTGTATCATACGCTCAGCATCTGCAGTGTTTAGTTCATTAATCATCTATCTTTGTCCCATTTTCGCCACTTGATGTAGTTGGTTTCCAAAGGTCGATCAATTTCAAGTAGAGAATTCTAAAGATTTACCCCCCTCTGAGTGAAGAGGTTCCTCCTCATCTCAGTCTTAAATGACCTGCCCTTTATTCTGGGATTGTTTCCTTGTCCTATACTCACCAGCTGGGAGGACACATCCTGTCAACATCAAATCTGTCATGTGCTGTAAGAATTTTGTAAGTTTCAATGAGATCTCATCCAATTTTTCAAATCTCTGGAGGGCATTGTCATGTGTGCAGTGGGCTGGTTGGCTAGTATGCAGAGTAAAGCCAACAGGATGGGTTGAATTCCTGCAATGGTGTAGCTACCATGATAAACTCACCCTTCACGGTGACTCTTGGGTTAAACTACTACCAGTCCTGTCCCTCTTGATTGATTGAGAAGCCCTAAGGTTTGGTAGGACTATGGTGGAATCAACCAATTAGCAGCTCACGGTTGGGTTGGAGTGCTACCATTAATCCTCCTTTCTACTCTTTGAAGTAAAGGCTGCAAATGAAAGTAAAGACTGACACCCGTTGAACCTTCTTAAATTTTTGTTGCATTGAACATGTTGTACACCACTGTCCACTGCAGATCCCTAATGGGGAAACCCTTTTGTAGTGAGCTCCCACACTGGGGATCTCCAATGCTAAAACATAGAACATTATGACAAGAAGCATTCAGCCGCTGCACCATGGTGAGGAAGTGGAGAGCGTGCAGTAGCCCATATGAGAAACTATTCCATGCCACTTTGAAGGAGGGTGGAATTCCCTTGAGACGGCTCAAATTGTGGGGCACAGAACTCCAAGGGACAGTTATGTTTCAAATGTCAAACCGTTGACAGGTGTCGGTTTGGAAGCTCACTGCTTTCTTGAGCTGCCTCAATTGCCTGTGCATTCACAGGACTGAACACAATAGTTATAAGGATCTGGATCACTTTGTTCATGTATGGACATTAACTGATGTCCTAATGGTTAATTGTAACAGCACCATCCAGCCAACTCCTCCACCGTACAACTTATCCCAGACTCTGATCAACTCCACATTCTAAGCTTTTTCCTCTGTCAGCCTCCTATAACATTGCTGAATGAGGGGCTTGTTTCTGACCAGCAACTCTCTTACACCATTCCCTCAGAGAGTTCCATGTCTCAAACTTTAACATGATGCAAATAAAAGGCAATTTCTAAAAAAAGGTCTGAGGGCACATCCACTCCAACATAATTGACAGAGAAATATGTTACTTGCATGAGAAGGCAATGCGCTAGTGGTGTTATCCTAGACTATTAATCCAGAGTTGAAAATATGTTGCTGGAAAAGCACAGCAGGTCAGGCAGCATCCAAGGAGCAGGAGAATCGACGTTTCGGGCTTATGCCCGAAACGTCGATTCTCCTGCTCCTTGGATGCTGCCTGACCTGCTGCACTTTTCCAGCAACACATTTTTCAGCTATTAATCTAGAGTGTCAGCTAATGCTCTTGGGACCCATGGCAGATGGTAGAATTTGAATACAATAAAGAATCTGGAATCCTGTTCTATGTTCACTCTTGTGAACTTCCTCTGTACTCTCTCCAATGTGCTTATATCCTTCCTAGAATGTGGTGTCCAGATCTGGAGGCAGCTGAGGTCTAGCTATTATCTAATGCAAATTTAATGAAATATCTGTGATTTTGTGTTCCATACCCATATTAATAATGCCGAGGACACAATATGTTTTATTAATTGTTTGCTAAACCTATCTTGTCACCTTTATTGATTTATACATTCTTACACACCTTTTTAGGGGAGTCAATAGCCTAATGGTATTCTTGCTAGATTATTAATCTAGATACTCAGCTGATGTTCTGGGGTCCTGGTTTCAAGTGCCTCCATGGGAGATGGTGGGTGCTGAATTCATCCAATCTGGAATTAAGAGTCTAATGATGACCATAAAACTGTTGTCAATTGTTGGAAAAACCCAGCTAGTTCACTAATATCCTTTAGGGAAAGAAATCTGCCATCCTTACCTGGTCTGGCCTATACGTGACACCAGACCCACAGTAATGTGGTTGATTCTTAACTGCCCTCTGGGCAATTAGGAATGGGCAATAAATACGAGCCTAGCCAGAGACGCCCACATCCCCTAAGTGGATTTTTTTAAAAATCTCAATGTAAACCTATTGCTGCTGAATCTGAAGGCAGAATGTTACTGTCTGGCAGCAGAGACACACAGTGCCAGACCACCCTCCTAAATGGGAGACTCAGTATTCAGCAACACCCCAGTGTCGATTTTCATTTCAGAGAAACTGTCACGAGTTTTCTTTGCATATTTGTGACAAAGGTACCAAAGTGATGAGCTTTTAAAATATGGCGGCAATCAGCTGGTTTATGATGAGTCAGGAGTGTGGTGGAATACTCCCCACTTGCCTGGATGGGTGCAGCTCTGACAACCCTCAAGCAGCTTGACATCATCCAGGACAAAGCAGCCCACTTTATTGACACCGCATCCACTCCCTCCACCACCAATGCTCAGTAGCAGCAGTGTGTACTATCTACAAGATGCATTGCAAAAACCTAAGATCCTAAGGCAGCACCTTCTAAACCTATGACTACTTCCATCTAGAAGGACCAGGTCAGTAGATACATGGTAACACCACCGCCTGCAAATTTTCCTCCAAGCCTCTCACCATCCGTTCAGAAATATATTGTGGTACCTTCAGTGTCGCTAGGTCAAAATCCTGGAATTCTCTCCCTAAGGGCATTATGGGTCAACCTACAACACATGGGCTGCAGTGGTTCATGGAAGCAGTTCACCACTGTCTTCCCAAGGGCAAGTAGGGATGCGCAATAAATGCTGGCCGAGCCAGCAACGCTCACATCCCATGAATGGATTTTAAAAAGTACTCGACCCACATACAACAACACTCGGAGTTGTCCTATTCAGTGTTCTAAACAAGTGGTCAGCTTAGTTTCCAGCTCTTGTTAGTTTGCTAGTCAGGAATCCAGATACAGAAGTAGACTGGTGCTCCACATGAAAACCTATGAATTTCCACTAGATAATTCACCTTGTATGGACTGACTAATCAATCCTTGCGAAGAAATCTCTTTGCACCCACACATCCTCCCCAACGTTCCATGAATAAGGCACGTCATAGTGTAAGCTGAAAAAACTAGCTTAACACCTGGCCTATGCAAAGCCAAACCCAACAACTTCTTCTGTAAGAGAATGAGGAATACCTCCACACAAATTGAATATAACTGGCCAGACAGAGAGAAAGCCCTCATATATTAAGGGTCTAAGGGCCTGTTTGGTTTACAGTGGTAGAGGACAGCCCATTAGTGAGTCTTAACTAGAAAAGTCCGTTGTCTTAATAATATGTAATTATGCTGAGAAAATGATACTTTTGGTTAAACCTTACATTCAACAAGACAATTCTCAACAAATACTAATACAAAAGGAATTCAGCATTTGTACTGTCTAAGAAGAGGGTACTGATTCTGATTGGCAGTGGCGTAGCCATGGAGAAAATACATGTTAGATGATGACTGACATTTTAAACGAGGCATGTCGACTCTGGCTAAAGCCAACCTTGAGAAATGAAGCCGAGAATATCTGTCACCTATTTTATTAAATTGGAACAAGTGTTCTGCACGCACATGTTCTTCCTCTCTCCAAAGCACAGAGTCGTATGTACTAATATATGTCGCTTCAGCCAAGTGCACTGAAGTGTGAGCCCAACCACCAATCTTAATTTGGTTGTCAGCATAATTCTTCACACTATCAGGATTATTTAGCAAGTTCTGTCCAGTTGTAGAATCACATCAAATGTTGGGCATTGTGTTTTGAGTTTTGCAAGCATGAGCAGATTAGGTAGTCAGTACCTTATTTGATGGGAATAGATGAAGGGATATGCTGATGGATGCAATCCCCCATGTTGAAAGTGAGGCCTCTTGTTCTAGTCTATCCTAGTAGGAGAGAAAATATCCTTTCAGAAACCAAACTGTCAAATACCCTCATGATCTTGCAAACACACAATCGGGAATTAAAACAGAAATTGCTGGAGAAAGCAACAGTGCAGCAGTCATCTGCATCCAAATGCAGGCAACACTTTTATGTTGGTAAAACCATCACTCTACAGATGAGTGTTTATTGACATTAACAATATACAGTGGTTCAGTGAATCAGATGAGCTCTTTGTAAACATAATTATCACTTATAGTGGTCAGCCAGGTCGGGACAGTGCTAACCTTGAAGAAAGCTGTCCTGGTGGATCTAGCGATCTCTCTGGTTTCACCCTTTCTTGACACCAGTTGGAATCTGGTGCAAAGTAAAGAGGATCTCCAGGTGTCCAGCAATAGTGCTCTCATGAAGAAGCAGTAACTACCAATCTCACTGAAATATTCTCTCAATCAGGAGGTAAAATGCACTGAAGTTTTCACTTTGTATTGAAATGTTACAGAAAATGAAATAAATTATTGGGTAAAGTATCATAAAGAAACAAAAAAAATGTATCTTTTTGGAGAAATTTTACATTGTAAAAATATAAGGTAAGGTAGGCTGTTTGGCAGTAATAATGAACTTAGTACACTTTTAAACATACAATTTTATCACATCCAATGGGATGTTTTCTTTCTGAGAGAATTTGCATTGAGCCTAATAGTGTGTAATAGGGTAAGTTCTTGTTGGTTCAGTGATTTCTACTTGATACGGAGATAAAAGGGACTTCAACAGTGCATCCTCTGAAATGGCATATGTCCAGACGACAGAACACGGGAGAGGCTGGGCCAGCCACTATCTCTGGACAAGCTGACCAAGGCCCTCGCGTCCTTTGAAAAGAATAAAACTCCCAGAAGCGACAGCTTACCGGTCGAGCTCTATCTCTGTGGGATTTGATTGGCCAGGACCTGCTGGTGGTGTATGTCAGTACGCTTCGGGCAGGTACCATGAGTGAATCCATGAGGAAAGGCATCATCACCTTCAACTACAAGCGGAACGGGGAGAGGGAGGAAATCAGAAATTAGAGACCATACTTACAATTGAATATGGATTACAAAATTTTGTCAAAGGTTATCGCCAACCGGGTCAGGTCTGCCCTGGGATTGGTGAACCACCCTGACTAAACCTGTGCTGTACCGGGCAGGAAGATCGCTGACAGTCTCGCATTCCTCAGGGATACAATCGCCTGCGTGCAGGATAGAGGGTTGGACACCTGCCTCATCAGCCTGGATAAGGAGAAAGCCTTTGACAGGATATCACACAGGTATTTGAGAGATGTTCTCTCCAAAATGGGCTTTGAGGAGGGAATCTGCAATTGGATCAGACTGCTCTACGAGAACTGGCCAACCAATCCTCAATCCCCTTCACCATCAGGACTGACCACCTGAAGGTGTTGGGTATTTGGTATGGGGGGGCAGGGGCATGTGCCAAGTCTTGGGAGGAGCGTATCAGCAAAATGAGGCAGAAACTCTGCAGATGGAAGCTACAATCGCTCTCCATCGCAGGAAAAAACCTGGTCATCAGGTGTGAGGCACAGTCATTGCTGTTATACGTGGCACAGGTCTGACCTATTCCCAGAACCTGTGCCGCTGCAGTCCCCGGGCCATCTTCCATTTCATATGGAGATCAAAGATGGACCGGGTCTGAAGGGACACGATGTATAAGGATCTGGGCAACGGGGGAAAAAAACACACCCAATGCCACCCTCACCCTGATGGCCACCTTTGTGTGTGGCTGCATCAAGCTGTGCGTGGATCCCCGGTACGCAAACACCAAGTATCACTATTTACTGAGGTTCTACCTGTCCCCGATGTTGTGAAGGATGGGCCTGGCCTTGCTGCTGCAGAACGTTCCAAGTAGATGGACCATTTCCGTATCACCTGTCCTTCGTGGAGAAGTTTATGAAGAAAAACAACTTTGACCACAAGTCCATCAGGAAGTGGTCAGCATGTAGTGTCCTTGAGACCCTTCGGGAAAAGGAGGGGGCGGATCCTATCGAGCGGTTCCCTGAGCAGACTGTCAAAGCCATTTGGCAGAATGCCTCATCGCCAGAACTTTCCAACAAGCACCAAGTTATGGCTTGGCTGGTGGTGAGAAGGGTTCTGCCTGTGAGATCCTTTATGCATGCCCGGACTCTCAGCCGCACCGCACGCTGCCCTCGAAGCGGCTGCGGTGGGGGAGGACGAGACTGTCACACACCTCCTTCTGGAATGTGCCTATGCAGAAGAGGTCTGGAGAGGAATGCAGTGGTGTTTGTCAAGGTTCGTCCCGAACAGCTCCGTGACGTGGGACTCCGTGCTCTACGGCCTGTTCCCCGGGACGCACACCAAGACGAACATCAACTGTGCCTGGAGGATCATCAACGGTGAAGGACGCTCCCTGGGAGGTCTGAAACCTGTTGATTTTCCAGCTGAAGAAGTTGACCCCAACTGAGTGTTGCAGACTGGCACATTCCAAGGTCCAGGACTACGTGTTGAGGGATGCGCTGAAGCTTGGGGCAGCTGCCGCCAAGGCGCGGTGGGGAAAGACCACCGTGTAACATCTGCCTGCCTAAAGAAGAACAGGGGGCCTACCCAGTCATTTGGGCTCTGCTGACGTCTCAGCAGAAGAGCTGGATAGTAAATGTACAGACTTGTATATAGGAAAAATAAATTTCGATGTCTGTATGTAAAGCAATGTAATGTGTGCACAAGAATGGCATGACCAATTGTATAGAGATCCAAATAATTTTATGAATTAAATATATTTTTGAAATAAAAAAAATTATTGACAGTGAGTTCTGGATTTCACTGTTAACACGTCTGCAGTCCACACAGGTGAATTTATCAGTTTAAGAAGATAAATTAAGGCAAATGTTGACTGTTTTACCACCATCCCTATTGGAAGCTCCAGGCCAATGTGGATTTTAAAAGTTGACTTTACGACATGATCATAAAGCAACTGCCGTCAAAGTTGTGTATGCCTCTAGGTGATCTTGAAGTTGTGATGTCAATATTATGCTTGCTTACCGATAGTCATACGGCATCACTTGAAAATGCACACTCATCAAGCAAAACAGTTCTCAAAATGTATGTTTGTCACTAAGTAAAGTGTTGTGCTGTATCAAAGGAACACATTATTTGGATGTTGCTGCTGTGCTGTACAGTCAATATGGAGCTTTGCCTTGTCCCTCTCTACTATTCTGCCAGCTGTCTGTATAAACATGATGACCCTTGGCATTACTTAAAATATTGTAGTTATTGCTCGAAATGATGCTGAAGAAAGCAAGATTTACCAAATTCGGTTGATAAGGTACAAAAACAGAAATTGCTGGAAAAACCCAGAACAGTTACGAAGAACAGTCACTGGACCTGAAACATTAACTCTGCTTTCTGTTCACAGATGCTGCCACACCTGCTGGGTTTCCAGGAGTTTCTGTTTTTGTACCTTATTTCCAGCATATACAGTTCTTTGTTTTTGTTTGCATTAATAAAGTGATGGAGTATAAGAGCAAAGAAGTCTTACTGCAACTGTACAAGGTGCTGGTGAGACCATACCTGGAGTATTATGAACAATTTTGGTCCCCTTATTTAAGGAGAGGCACTATTTCGTTGAAGGCAGTTCAGAGAAGGTTCACTAGGATGATCCCACATTTGGAGGGATGGTCTTATGAGCAAAGGTTGAAACAGGTTGGGACTCCTCTCATTGAAGTTTAGAAGAATGAGAGGTGATCTCATTCATACATAAAGGACTCTTCAGAGGTTTGACAGGGTAAATGCTGAGAGGATGTTTCCCCGCATGGGACAGTCTACAAATTAACAGGCAACATTTTATTTTCTTTTGTAAATATATTTATTAGCATTTTTTTTTAACTTTACCAACATATAAAATTATTGAAAAATACAATCAATAACAAATATCAGTATTATAAAAAGAAAAACATACAAATTGCAACACAATTACTGTCTCCTAACTATTAACCTACCGTCTAATACAAAACAAACCCTAACACTGTGTAAAGCAACACCAAAAAAAACCAAAAAACTCACAAAATACAGAACAGCTATGCTCGGCGCAAAGTTACTAAACAAAGGAACAGGAGCATTTATATATATATAACCGTATTAACTCAGGAGATCCTCTCCAGGGCCCAGGGCTTGACAAATCTAACCATCCTGACCAAACAAACACCCTAGTTAAGACAACTGACAAATCTATTTCCAAATAACTCAAGTAGAGCTGCTATGTCTTATAAAAGTGGTCTGTTGTGTGGTGCACCATGTTTGTAAAAAGGTCCAAGGGAATGTGCTCCATAATTAATTTCTGCCATCCCAGCAAGCCCGGCGGGTTCTCAGACACCCAATTCATCAGAATATTCTTCCGTGCACAGTGTGCAAGAATATTAAGTAGTTTCTTCCCATGCCTGTCTAAAGATGGTAAATTCGGTAGACCTAAGAGGAGAGATATCGGGTCTACTTTGACTTCAGTCCTCCATACCCTCCCTATCTCTCCCGCCACAGCGCTCCAATAAACATGGAGCCTGTGGCATGCCCAGAAGCAATGGGTAAGAGTACCTATACTTATTTTACATTTGGGGCACACTGAAGATGCCCCTTTTTTAAACTTCGCCAGATGGTCTGATGCCAGATGAGCCCTGTGCAGAACTTTTAACTGCATAGCGCATGTCCTATTGCAGATTGAGATCATTTGAATATTCTCCCATATGTTCTTCCATGTTTCAGAAGAGATCTCCACTCCTAACTCTTGATCACGGTCCTCACATAACCAGTTAATATCCTGCCAGGCCCTGCCGCCCAGCAGGCGATAGAGGGCACTAACCGAAAGGGTGCTTGTGGAACATAGCAACAACCTCTCTGTATCGGGCTTATAAGGCTTAGTGAGAAGCGTGGTCTTCTTCTGGATGAAATCTCTGCTGGAAAAAATGGAAAAGATCTCTGCTGGACAACCCATATTTGCAGCTCAGTTGCTCAAAAGACATCATAACCTCCCCCTCAAACAAGTCTGCCAAACTAGAAACTCCTCTCGCTGCCCATAGTTTGAACCCTGAGTCCATCATCCCTAGTTGGAACGCTGGCATGCCAACTATAGGTGTAAGTGGTGAAGTCTTGGATAAACAATCCTCACTCTGATGCATCGCCTCCATGCCTTGACTGTACTAATGACAATGGAGATCCGGCAATGGTCCATAACTGTCCTCATCTTATCCATGTACAACAGGTTAATAAGAGGGCACTTTGCTTGGGAGGCCTCAATATCCAGCCATATTGAGTTTAGATCATTACCTACCCAATCACAGACAAAGCTCAGCAGGGAACTCAATTGATACCTCCTGATGTCTGGGAAATCAACTCCTCCCCCTTCTTGAGGCAACTGCAATTTAGTAAGTTTGATGAGGGACTGCCCACGATGCCAGACAAAGTAACCAAACCACCCCATAAGCTTCTGCAGCGTTGACCTGGGAAACATTATAGGGAGCATACGCATGGGATAAAGCAAACGAGGAAGAACATTCATCTTAATGAGAGATATTCGGCCCAGCCATGAAATTGGAAGAGCCTCCCATCTCTGGAGATCTCGCCTAATATTGTCAAGCAAGTGAGCAAAGTTAGTCTGAAATAACAGATCAAATTTGGGGGGTAATAAAAATGCCTAGGTATCGGAACCCTGCCCGTGACCACTTAAAAGGGAACTTAGGGCCACCTTCAACTTCTGGCACATCCTTAAGGTTCCACAAAGGCGTTGCCTCCGATTTTGCAAAGTTAATCTTATATCCTGAAATAGCCCCAAATGAATTGATACATTGTATCAACTGGGGTACGGAGGTCATCGGGTCTGATAAAAACAGAAGGACATCATCTGCATACAGTGTAATCTTGTGTGCCCTCGATCCCACTTCCGGAGCGGCTCTGACGAATGGCCTCTGCCAGTGGCTCTATCATCAATGTAAACAACAACGGTGAGAGAGGACAGCCTTGCCGACTACTCCTACCACTCATAAAATTCCCAGACTTCACCCCATTGATGATGACCGCGCCCAGACGGTGGCGATATAAAACCTCCATCCACCTAGCAAAGACTCCACCCAACCCAAACTGTTCTAAGACATAAAAAAGATACGGCCATTCCACCCAGTCAAATGCTTTCTCTGCATCTAAGGAAATCACCAACCCCTGAATCGATCGTTGCTGACAAACTTGGACCATATTCAGCAACATTCTAATATTATTAGAGGACCTACGGCCCCTTATAAAACCTGTCTGGTCCTCTTTAATAATATGGGGCAACACCCTTTCCCATCTCAGCAGCAGGATCTTGGACAGAATCTTGAAATCTGAATTTAATAGAGAGGTGGGCCTGTATGAGGCATAATCCTCAGGAACCTTCCCCTTCTTAAGAATTAAGGAAACATTAGCTTCTCTCAAAGATGGTAGTAGGCATTCATGCATATAGGAATAATTGTACATCTGCAACATCGACCCTGACAGAATCCCTATAAATTCCTTGTAAAGCTCACCCAGAAGACCATCAGGGCCAGGCGATTTCCCTCTCTGAAGTTGCCAAGCTGCCTCCAGTATTTCCTGAACTGACAAGGGGGCATTAAGGAGAGAGGCCTGTTCCAAGGTTACCCCTGGGAGGTCCAGGTTCTTAAGAAAGGTCTCCATTTTAGCCCTCCTGTCTTTGCAACCGATACAATTCAGAGTAAAAGCTCCAAAAAGCCTCAATAATCTTTTTAGCATCGTATGTAAGGACCCCAGCGCTGTCCCTGATTGCAGTAATGGATTGGGGAGCATGCTTTTTCCTAGTCAGGCACGCTAACTACTTCCCTGGCCTATCCCCATATTCGAACAGCCTTTGTATAGCAAAAGCAAATTCTTTCTTTGCATTTTGTGCCCGTATTGAATTCAAGGCAGCCCAAAGGGCCGTGATCCACTGTAACTTAGTACACCGAAGGCCGCGCAAAATGTGTCGCCTCCACGGCTTTCAACCACATCTCAAGTAGACGCTGCTGTTCCTCCTTCTGTCATTTCCGAATAGGAAATAGCTAATCCCCTAACAAAGGCCTTAGCAGTCTCCCATAGCAAAGACGGACTACTAGTTGTGCCTGAGTTGATCGTCAAGAATTCCTGAAACTCCTTCAAAATGTATTCCACAAATTTGGAATCCTTAAGGAGAAAAGGGTCCATATGCCAGTGCCGCAAACCTAGCCCTTCACTCTTGGCCTTAACCTCCAAATATACTGCCACATGATCAGAGATAGCTATATTCTCAATTTTACAACTCATAATCGAATCCAGAAGGGCCGAGGAAGCCAGGAAGAGGTCAATCCTCGTGTGACATTTATGTAGGTTTGGAAAAAAGGTGAAGTCCCTGCCGGTAGGGTGAAGACATCTCCAAATATCCACCAGCCCTAACTCCTCACATTAGTCAACCACCTGCTTGGCCTGCGAAAAAATAGTTGGGGGCCCACAAGGCATCCTGTCCACTGTCGGATCCAAAAGACAATTAAAATCCCCCCCTATAATAATGTGCCGTGTTCCAAAAGCACTCAATTTAGAGAAAGCACTAATCAAAAATTTGAGGGGATGCGCCAGAGGACAGTAGATGTTTAAAATGCCATATTCCTCCCCATGTATCAGGGATTTAAGTATCACAAATTGTCCCTGCTCATCTTTCACCTGCTCTAATAATGTGAACGGAAGATTTTTCTAGATAAGTACCACCACACCCCTACTTTTAGTAGTAAAGGATGAAAAGAATACCTGGTCATAACAGGTGCTCCCCATCATCAAGATGGATTTCCTGCAACAAAGCAATATCAACCCATTCCCTCTTAAGGCTAGAAAGTACTTTTTTCCTTTTAACAGGCGAATATTGACTTCCCTTAATGTTCCAGGTGCACTATTTAAAAAGGCAATATTCCAAATTCTTACCAAAGCCTTATACAGTCTCAGCAGTACATCTCTGCTTTTGTATTCCAGTCCTCTTGAAATGATTGCTAACATTGCATTTGCCTTCCTAACTGCCAACTGAACCTACATGTTAACCTTAAGAGGATCCTGAACTAGAACTCCCAAGTCACTTTGTGCCTCAGATTTCCAAAACCTTTCCACTTTTAGTAAATAGTCGAAGCCTCTGTTCTTCTTACCAAAGTACATAACCTCACACTCGCCCACATTGGATTCCATCTGCCACTTCTTTGCACACTCTCCTAGCCTGTCCAAGTCCTTCTGCAGCCTCCACACTTCCTCAACACTACCTGTCCCTCCACCTATCTTTCTGTCATCTGCAAACTTAGCAACAATGCCTTCAGTTCCTTTGTCCAGATCGTTAATGTATAACGTGAATAGCTGTGGTCCCAAAATGGATCCCTGCGGGACTCCAGTAGTCACCAGCTGGCATCCTGAAAAAGATTCCTTTATCCACACTATCTGCCTTCAGCCAATCCTCTGTTCATCCAGTACCTTAATCCTAACACCATGGGGTCTTATTTATTTAGCTTTCTTACAGCATCCTTTTTCAGTGAAATTTACCAGTAACGTTGCAACATCGACTGTTTTTTTGAAAGTACCTCATTGACTGTAAAGCACTTTTTGACATACCTTAGTTGTAGAAATTGCTGTAAAATTCCTCAAATTCTTTAAGGAAGGCAAATTTAGTGGTAGTTTTCATATTTTAGGTTCACACTCACCAGGAACTATATTTGACTGGCAATAGCACATTCCTTGGAGGATCCTAAGAGTGAATCAATTTACACAGCAAGAGCAGGAAGTCAAAATGAGTCGGACCAAGATTTGAATAGATGCATAAAGAATAAATAATCCATCAAAACACAAGTTAAGGGAAAAAGTAGTTACACTTTCTCAATCGGAAAGAAAATTACAAAAAGTTCACTTCTTTATCAATCTATTTTCTTAATTTATTTGAAATCAACATTTTATGGTGCAATGTAGTTTCTATTAGAGCCAGTAATATATGGTGTTCATACTTGAAATGCCATAAGGAACCAAAATTAGGTGATTTTGACAAATTAAAGGGAATTTGTCAAGTCTGTCTGTCTTTTAGGTGGAACTCATTTTTTAAAAATCACGAATAATTTTTGAGATGGGGAAAAATTTGAATGAATAAATTTAATGATTATTACATATATAAAAAACTAAAAGCTAAGAACCTTACCTCTAGCACCAGTTTGCTTTGTTTTGTCACACTGCCCATTCAATTCTGCCTGAATAAGAATAACAAAATCAAAGCAAATCACCCTTACCCTTTTACCATCTGCCTCCCATCACAAACTGACAATACCTTAATCAGCCTGATTTGGAGATGCTGGCATTAGACTGAGGTGTACAAAGTTAAAAATCACGCAACACCAGGTTATAGTCCAACAGGTTTAATTGGAAGCACTAGCTTTCAGAGCGCTGCTCCTTCATCAGGTGGTTGTGGAGGACACAATTGTAAGGCACAGAATTTATAGCAAAAGTTTACAGTGTGATGTAACTGAAATTATACATTGAAAATACCTTGACTGTTTGTTAAGTCTCTCATCTGTTAGAATGACCATGTTTCACTTCTTTCATATGTAAATCACAAAACATTTTTTAAAAGTTTCATTCTCAGGTTAACTGTCACAACTGGTGTCAGTGCACATAAGATGTTAAGGTGTTGAAGGTGTTAGCCCCCCGTGTTCTGTTGTCTGTGCCATCACGTTTAGATCAGAGTGGTGCTGGAAAAGCACAGCATATCAGGCAGCATCCAAGGAGCAGGAAAATAGACGTTTCGGGCAAAAGCCCTTCCATAGGAAAGGTGTGTGTGTATGTGTCTGGGGTGAGTGTCTGTGAGAGAGAGTGTATGTGTGTGTGTTTGTGTGTCTAGTGTGGGGGGTTGTGAGTGCCTGTGAGAGAAGAGTGTATATGTGTGTGTGTGTGAGTGTAAAGGGGTCTAAGTTTGTGAGATGGTGCATATGTGAATGTGGGAGTGTGTGTGTCTGTAGGATTGTATGTAAGTGTCTGTGTACATATCTGTGTATAGATGTGTCTGTGTGTATAGGAGAGTGTGTGTGTGCGCGCGCGTGTGTAGGAGTGTCTGTGTGTGTGTATAGTGCAATGTTGCTCACCTGTAGTGTGACATGAACCCAAAATCTAGGTTGAGGCCCTCCCTATGGGTACCGGACTTAGCTATCTGCCTCTGCTCGGCCACTTTTCGCTGCTGCCTGTCACGAAGTCCACCTTGGAGGATGATCACCCGAAGGTCTGAGGTTGAATGTCCTGGATCACTGAAGTGCTCTCCAACCGGAAGGGAACCCTCCTGTCTGTTGATTGTTGCGCGGTGCCCATTCATCCATTGCTGTAGCCTCTGCTCGGTTTCACCAATGTACCATGCCTCAGGGCATTCTTGATTACAGCGTATGAGACTCAGCCAACGTTGTTTATCTCATGAGTACCTGCCACGTACATGGTGGGAGATGTCCCCGTGCGTAATAGTGGTATCCATGTCCACACTCTGACACGTCTTGCAGCACCTACCATGACAGGGTTGTATGGAGTTGTCCTGAAAGCCGGGCAGCTTGCTACGAACAATGATCTGTTTGAGGTTTGACAGTTGTTTAAAGGCAAGCAGTGGAGGTGTGGGGAAGGTCTTGGCGAGGTGCTCATCTTTGCTGATAATGAGTTGCAGGTCGCAAAGAACTTGACGTAGTTTTTCAGCTTCTGGGAAGTACTGGACAAAGAAGGGTACCCTGTCGGTTGCAGCTCGTGTCTGTCTCCAGGTTACGGTTCCTTGCTGTAACACGTCGGAACTGGTGGTTGATGAGTTGAGTATCGTAACCAATTCTTATGAGGGCATTCCTGAGTACTTCCAAATTCCCTTCACATTCCTCCTCATCTGAGCAAATCCTGTGTACGCGTAGGGCTTGTCCATAGGGCATGAGCTGTTTTAATATGTTTTGGGTGGAAGCTGGAGAAGTGTAGCATTGTGAGGTTGTCTGTGGGTTTGTGGTAGAGTGTGGTGCTGAGGTGTCCATCCTTGATGGAGATGCATGTGTCCAAGAATGAGACAGATAGTAGAGAGTAGTCCATGGTGAGTACACTCTCTCTCACAGACACTCACAATCCCCCACCCCAGATACACACACACACACACACACACACACACACACACACACACAGGTTTGTGGGATGAATTTGTACTTGCAGAGTTACATTGTACTTTGCTCAAAAACTGCAAGAATCCATGTAAGACTCTGTTAACTCACTTTTTAGATTAGAATCAGTCTAAACATTATGGCACAGACAGCAGAACACAGGGGGCTAACACCTTCACCATCTTAACATCTTATTTGGGCTGACATCAATTGTTAAAGTTAACCTGAGAATGTAACTTTTAAAAAAAGTTTTGTGATTTACATATGGAAGAAGTGAAACTATCATGGTCATTCTAACAGATGAGAGACTTAACAAACAATCAAGGTATTTTTTAATGTATAATTTCAGTTACATCACACTATAAACATTTGCTATAAATTCCGTGTCTTATAATTGTGCACTCCACAACCACCTGATGAAGGAGCAGCATTCCAAAAGCTAGTGCTTCCAACTAAACCTTGGACTATAACCTGGTGTTGTGTCATTTTTAACTTAATCAGCCTGCACATGTCTCTTTGCTTCAACTGGTCCATAGACAGTAAAGAGTGATGTTATAGGGAAAAAGTGAGAGAAGACTTCCTTAGTGATGTTTGTTTCATGTTGTCTCACTGATAGGCAATGGCAATAGAGCAGGTTGGGTGATCTTACAATGTCAGTGATACAAATTGTTTATTAAGATAAATAGTCACTTAGTAGCACAGAACCTAAGTATTGGACAAACGGATACCTGCTGTTAAAGCTTTTTGTCTTGCAATCATCAGAACAGATACCAGAATACTAAATGCAAAGGGAACAGCAATACATGTGAAGAGGGTACTGATTAGTAGATGTAATTGGTCAATACATTGCCATGGAGAATGAACCAGTATATTATTGTCACACATAGTTTTGTTGAATTCCAGAAAAAAAAGTCACTGTGTAGAGACATGTTCTTTTTAGCTGATGAAGAATTTCAGTAAGAGGTAAACTAGCCATTTCATGCTGTTTCTGTGCAGTAGCACCATGAGTGATGTTTTTCACTAGTTGTCCTCAACCCAAAGTAGCATTCTGCCTCCCGCCCAGCTGAGAACATGGTGTCTGGATTTCAGTCCTGTTGCAATGACAGTTATGTACTCCCTAGGGAGTGTTGCTGAACAAAGAGACCTTGGAGTGCAGGTTCATAGCTCCTTGAAAGTGGAGTCGCAGGTAGATAGGATAGTGAAGAAGGTGCTTGGTATGCTTTCCTTTATTGGTCAGAGTATTGAGTACAGGAGTTGGGAGGTCATGTTGCGGCTGTACAGGACATTGATTAGACCACTGTTGGAATATTGCGTGCAATTCTGGTCTCCTTCCTATCGGAAAGATGTTGTGAAACTTGAAAGGGTTCAGAAAAGATTTACAAAGATGTTGCCAGAGTTGGAGGATTTGAGCTACAGGGAGAGGCTGAACAGGCTGGGGCTGTTTTCCCTGGAGGGTCGGAGGCTAAGGGGTGACCTTATAGAGGTTTACAAAATTATGAGGGGCATGGATAGAGTAAATAGACAAAGTCTTTTCCTTGGGGTCAGGGAGTCCAGAACTAGAGGGCATAGGTTTAGGGTGAGAGAGGAAAGATATAAAAGAGACCCCAGGGGCAACTGTTTTCACACAGAGGGTGGTATGGGTATGGAATGAGCTGCCAGAGGAAGTGGTGGAGGCTGGTACAATTGCAACATTTAAGAGGCATTTGGATGGGTATATGAATAGGAAGGGTTTGGAGGGATATGGGCCGGGTGCTGACAGATGGGATTAGATTGGGTTGGGATATCTGGTCAGCATGGATGGGTTGGACCAAAGGGTCTGTTCCCATGCTGTACATCTCTATGACTCTATGACTCTACTCCACATGTCCAAATGACTGTCAGATTGCATCAAATAATATGTTACTTTGAATGTTTGTAATCGTACCTAACTTGATTGGTCTTACAAGACTCCAAACATACTTGCTAAATTAGATGTGATTCTAAAATTGGGCATCATTTACTGAATTAATAATACTGACGATTGCGCTAATAATTAATTTAAAATTATCCATTTGGCTCCTAATGTGGCTTGCCAGAAGCTACATATATTCATATTCTCACCACTCCCTTTTCAAGTGCAATTAAAGTTGGGCAATAAATATTAGTCAAGCAAACAGCATCTCACATCGCGTGAATGAACAAAAGGAATGCAAAGACCTGCTCTCTGCAGTCAAAAGTGCCCAGGCATTGCAGATTTTAGTGAATTAACAAAAAAATTAAATAGTGGAACAATACAAGCCTGGTGCATTCTCCATGATATCACATTGACCGGTCAGAGTTGACTTGCTAACCGATGAGCATCCTTTCCCCTTGCAATATAAATTGAAAATTAGCATTGTTGCATCTGTCTGAATGAACACAAGATGAAAAGGCAAGTTACTTTTATTTTGTTTTATTCATTCAAGGGATAAGGGCACCACTGGCTAGGCCAGCATTTATTGCCCATCTCTAATTGCCCAGAGGAAGTTCAGAGTCAACCCTTTGCTGTGGGTTTGGAATCACATGTCAACCAAACCAGGTAAAGATGGCAGTTTCCTTCCCTAATGACATGAGTTAACCTGATGGTTTTTTTCACCAATTGAAATGGATTCATGATCATCATCCGACTCTTAATTCCAGACTTTTATTGAATTCAAATTCTACCATCTGCCTTAGCAGGATTCAAACCTCTATTGCCAAAACTTACCTGGGTCTCTGGATTAATAATCCACCAATTATACCATTTGACCATCTACTCCCCATTCAGCAATATTATGACATAATTAAAAAGCAATAATGTGAAAGATAACAATGGTAAAAGCAGGCATCTCTGTATCAGCCTGCACACTTGGCTCTGGCTCAATCCTTGTCTCTTAGTCACAAGGTCATAGGCTCAAGGTGCAATTCTAGAAACCTGAGTAGTATTCTACAGGACTAAGGGATCACTGTTAAATGAGATGCTAGATTCAGACTCCTCTAAGTTTGCTCTCAAGTGGATGTGTAATCCAATGGTATTACTTTGAATAAGTACAGCGGGGTTCTCTGTTGTATGCTGGTTGATATATATCCCTTAAAAATAAAGTCAAAAATAGAATGTCTTCATTCGTGTGCAATTTGCTTCCAAAACAGAGAGAATGGGCCAAATTGCCTCTTCCTGTGTTATAAATGTTTATGATTCTATGGCTTGTGGTGTCAGCTTTATTCAGCTTGTACATAAAGTAGACCAATGATCATAAATTGCTAATCTATTTAATGATATATATTAGCTGTGTCACGTATTATCAAGCTACCTTTCAAAATAATTGAGCATTCATGTATCACAGACCTGTGTGGAAAATTGGAATTGGGAATAAAAACCTTATTGCTACAGTGCAAAGCAATTTCAACTTTCTTGCCTTGCATTAAAGTTCTTGTTTTTGTTATTTGAAACATGTTGTTGAGACTAAATACAGTGCACCAATAGTAGATAATTATGACTACCTCTGCATGTGAGATGGATCAATTCATGAATTAATTACATTTGGTTATCTTAATTAATTACCTACTTTCAATTATCTGGTCAATCAGGGAGATACTTAGCACTGCTGGCCATAATTATTGAAGAATACAATCATATAATGATACTGTGTAGAAAGAGGCCATTTAACCCATCATGCCAGTGTAAGAGGCATCAAAAAGAGTTATAAAATCGTGAGGGGCATGGGTTTGGTGAATAGCCATGGTCTTTTTCCCAGGGTAGAAGAATCCAAAACAAGAGGGCATAGTTTTAGGGTGAGAGGGAAACATTTAAAAGGGACCTAAGGGGCAACTGTTTCATGCAGAGGGTGGTACGTCTGTGAAATGAGCTGCCAGAGGAAGTGGTGGAGATGGGTTCAATGACAACATTTAAAAGGCATCTGGAAAGGGTACATGAATCAGAAGGGTTTGGAGGATATGGGCCAAATGCTGGCAAATAAGACAAGGTTAATTTAGGATATCTTGTTGGCATAGATGAGTTGGATGAAAGGTTCTGATTTCATGCTGTACAACTCTTTGACTCTGTAAATCATTCCCATCCCCTTTCTCCTTTTTGCATTGCACAGCAAGTATTGCTGTTCTAGTATTTATCCAATTCCTTTGTGAAAATCAGAGGTGAATCTGCCCTGCATGAGAAAAATTTACACGTTGGCTCTAGATTGCCAGTGATGTCTGTGTTTTCGAGTCATTTATCCAACTGCCACTAACAGCACTTTCATCTTATTTACACTGTCAGAACTATTGGAACCTTTTAACAAATCTCCTGTTAAGCTTCTGTTGAGAACAGCCTTGGATTCTTTCATTTCTTTGGTCTCTCCAACCTCTTCATCCCTGTAGCTACTTTGATAAATTACACTCGAAGATCTTCTCAGACCCCCCAAAATGTGGTGACTGGAAGTAACAATGTTATTTCAGCTGATGTTTGCTTGGGTTTTGTGCATTTTTTCCTCTATTAATAAAACAAAGAATCCGATACATCTTTCGACCTTTTCAACTTGTGTTATCACTTTCAAAGCTTCGTAAGATGTCTGCACACCTCTTTTGAAATCATTTAATCTGCCATGTGTCTGCCATTTCATCTATCTGTCTGTGTATTAGATTTGTTATTTGAGGTGTATTACTATCCTTCCACATAAAAGGTAATTGCACAAAGTAGGAGCTCAAGGTGTAGGGGTTAACATGTCAGCTTTCATAGAAGATGATCTAGCTTGGCAGAAAGCAGGGAGTATGCAAAATCGGTCTTTTTCTGATTGGCAGGATGTGACAAGTAGGATTCCACAGGGGTATGTTCTAGGGCATCAACGTTTCACAATTTATATCAATAACATAATTGAGATGTTCAAAGGCATGGTGCCCCAGTTTACTGATTACACAATGATAAGTAGGAAAGTACACTGTGAAGATGGCATATCAAGGATGCAAATGGATTTAGATAGTTTAAATGAGTGGGGAAAAAATCTGGCAGATGATCTATAATTGTGCAAAGATGTAAGGTTGTTCATGTTGGAAGGAAGAATAAGAAAGCAGAATATTACTTGAACAGAAAATGACTGCAGAATTTTGAGGTGCAAGGGATTTTTATGACCAATGCTTGAGTCACAAAAGGTTAGTGTGTAGTTACTGCATTAATCAGGAAGTCTAATGGAATGCTCACCTTTACGATGAGAGGAATTGAACATACAAGTAAGGATGATGCTTTTTATTTTTAGAAGGCATTGGTGAGACCACATCATGAATATTGTGTGCTGTTTTGCTCTCCTTATTTAAGGAAGGATCTAAATACATTTGAGGCAGTTGAGAGGCAGTTTACCATTTAAGACAACCCACTGATAGCAAGGATTATGAGGAAAGATTGAACAGGCGGGCTTGTCTTCATGAGATTTTAGAAGAGCAAGAGGTGATTTACTTAAAGCTTATAAAGTTGGTATGGTATCGACAAGGTGGATCTGGAAAATATGTCTCTCTGGTAAATCGAGAACTCGGGGAAACTGTTGTAAAATTCCGAGTCACCCTTTTGGGATGATTGGAATGATTTTCCTCTTGGAGGGTTTTGGAACTTTAGAACTCACTGCCTCAGAAGATAGTAGAGGAGGGGTCATTGAATATGAGTTAAAGTGGAGTTAGATAGATTCTTGTTAGATAAGAGAACCAAAGATTAATGGAGGTAGGTGGGAGTGTGGAATTCAGAACACAACAGATCAGCCATGATCTTATTGCAAGGCAGAGCAGGCTTGACAGGCCAAATGGCCTAGTTCTACTTCTAGTTCATATGTTCCAAATCCCATTAATTTTGCCCTGATTATTGTCTCTGCTCTCTCTAATATTTTCCTCAGAACTGATGCTGGATTATAAGCTTATAATGGCTGGTGTTATTCTTCTTGCTTTTCTAAATAGTAATGTAATATTAAGGCCAGCGCGTCTGCAATTTTCACATTTTCCTCAGGAATTAGGTTACATCTGATCCCGATCCTACAACTTTACTCATTTTTGTGATGCTGCATTCCTTTTATGTTTATCCTATCTCATTTATCTGCCATCTCCTCTTTTAATTTTTTTTTAATAACTTGCCCAGTGGAGCAAAGGGCGTTTCTTTTATGACTTCAAGTGCACTCCACAGAAACTGGAAAGAGAACAAAAAGATGTTCAGGTCCCTACTTGGTGGGCAGAATCATGTGAAGACAACAGCAGTCTTGGCTGCTGACTGGAGAACCAACTAGATCTCCACATCATCTCTTTAATGGCAGGCCCAAACTATCTTTTGTCACTCAGGCAGTCAAAAAATCAGCAGAGGGCTTCTTAACTGGGATCAAGGGCCCTAATGGCAGGTGGGCTGCCCACTGAGAGCTGTCTGCTCTTCCATACTCAGCAGTTGCTGCCGGTATGGCACCTATCCAAGGCCTCAGGTCAAAGAGGTACATACCTAAGCAGAGGTGAGTGATGGTTGCATGGCAGCAGTAGGGATTGTAGGAGAGGGAGAGGTCAGCAGCAAGGACAGAAGGAAGTTGGTTCTTACCAGCTCACCCATGCTGAGTCCGTTGAACAGGTATTGAATGACCTTGAGGGATAAGTCACCATGTGAGCCCTCACCAAACACACCAGAGTGATCTCATTATGCTTCCTGTTTGATACCAAATTTGCCATGGGAAGAAGGACCCAAGATTCTTCCCAGTATGAATTTCAGGTGATTTAACTCTCTGCCTAAAGCCCCCCTCACCTTAGCTGGGAAAACTCCCCCATGAGTTATTTTTGACATTGGGAGTAACTTTATCAAAACCCTGTGATAGCTCTTAGCCTAGCCCTTTCTTACATTGAGCTAATCAATGTGCCTACTGTGCCTTTATGCTCTTTGTGTTGATAAAATTGCCTCAGGAAATACATGATCATTGTAGAGATCCACTTTTAGTTCGTACCATTGCATTAGCTTGAGAGGGTTTATCCCATTAACAGCACTGTGTAAATGCAAGTCGTTGCTATGTTCAGCTGCAGAACAAGTGCCGTACATACCTTTATTATCAAATAACAAAGTGAACCTCAATAGTACTTTACCTATACCATTCTCACAGCATAGGCATAGTGAACATATTGATTCCCTCTCATGATATTTTCTTTGTTTTTCCAATTTTCTCTTCTTTCCCCACATTTCTCACTCCAATTAGGATGCAATCCACAGACTTGGGCAGAAATTGCAGTAAAAGTACCGTTCTCCACGTTTGAGCTTCAGTAGTGACAGGCCATTCATCCATGATGGGCAGATATATCTAACCTCAGCAAACATTCATGTGCACACTCAACATTTTCTAGAGTGAATCAATGGACAGAAATCAGGACTGGAGCCATCACTGTTTTTTTTTCCATTACTGAGATTAATTGTGCTACAGTCCTTGCTGAGATCAACTAGTTTGGTGCAAGATTGAAAGTGGACTCATTCTGATCAGTGTGATACTGGAGATGGCTTTTACCTTCTGAGTCATTGGGCTAGCTTCAATTGTTCTGTGCTGTAATGGAAAAAAATATTCAAGTCTCCCTGATGCACTTCCCCACAGCTCAGTGCTGATGTGTAACACTCAATAGATACTGAGCCGAAAAGATCCTAGTCTTGTTCACTCGTCTTCCTGAATTAATTGACCTTAGTCAGTATGCCAATATTCCAAAGCTGACGATGGATAAAGCTTCGTGACTCCAATTGCTATCCAGTGGCCCCTACTGGAAAGTGTTGGAAAGTCTGGCTGGTGAATGTATGATTGTGCATCCATAAATGTATATAATATATACATTTTATTTGACGTGCCTGAATCTCTCACTAAAAAGTTCTTCACTTGGCGTCACCATGAGAATGCAATTTGTATCATCATTCTCAGAAGTGAAGGGGAGAAAATACCAAGGAAAGGAAGCAGAATTTGTCCTCCTAAAACTTAAGTCTTGGGCAAGTTCACTGGTACCCTGTACTACTGATATCTCAGCAGTATTAGCTGATTAATATACTTCTATATAATCATTATATATGCTTGTTATGGCCAGAGGCTTCAAGTCGGTTGTTTCCTGTAATGACCTCTTTTCCTTTAGTCTTGTTTTAATAGTCTATTTGCATTGTTCTTCAAGACATTCCATTTCCTCACAACCCCTCACCTCATAATCAGCTTGATTACCGTCCTGTAGAATGTATTTTAAAGTTGTCTATTAACCCTTAAGAATCTAACAACTTTTAGTCATGTAGGATGTTGAAACATGTTGAGGGAAAAAAAAAGCCATTAAATCTTGTAATTGGAAAGCATGGGTAATTATCCTGGATCCCACTTGTCATTTGGAAGTATTCCAATTATCCATGTTTGAAATTCATGGGATTCCAAGAGAATCATTACTTTTCACTAGAGTATTCTCATCAGCAGTGACAGGCACTGGTAAGCACTTTCTGATTTTTATAAGTCAGACGGTCATGAGCAGAATCCACAATCTAGAAGGTTAATGCATGAGGACATTTGCAATGGTTTCATCTGAAAGGTAACTTTTTGTAAAGCGGGGTAACAAACATATTTTAATCATTCAAATTTTATTTCTTCTTTTTGTCTCTTTTAATATTTTTGTGTATTCCCTCACCATCTATGCTTTATAATCAAGAGTGATCAAGTGATAATTTTGCTATTTCTTCTTGCTTAAAGCAAAAAAATCAATGTTTCAGATTCAGGATCATGTGTAGAGACACAAGGAAGTGTTCAAAAGTTAGGTATACATACGTGTCAGTGAATCTCCACCTGAATTGTGTCACATTTAATCTTCCAGCTGGCTTTGGGCATCTACGCAATGCACAAGATATTTATTTTAATGTGAAAAACCACAGAGACCAGGTTGAAATGAGAATATGCATTATTCTATGATTTCTGTCAAAATCTGCATCTGGTTTCTTTCCATAAATCAGTCCTTTCCACTTCTGGTCCCCAAAGGAGTAGAGACAAGTTAGTCCTTGGGTGAAAAGTTGGTAGGTATCATAATTTTTGGCCCCATGGAACTGGAATGTGCTTGAGATGTGTTAGATGTCATGCCAGGCAGCTACTAGCTCCATGCAAGTCAACCATTCACCCACACAAATTCTGTTGAGGCCAAGTTGAGTGATCTCAGTGGCAATAATTTCAGCTTTACTACTAGGTTTATGACATCTTCATCAGGTCATTGATAAGAAATCAGAGCAAGAGTAGGTCACATGGTCCATTGAGCCAACTCCACTGTTCAATGAGATCATGGCTGATCTGGTTATGGCCTTAACAGCACTTTCTTTTCTGTCCTGCATAATCCTTAAATGTGTCAGATGCTTTTGAGTTCGAGTTCCAAAGACTTGGTCACAAGTTCAAAGCTGGACACTCCAGTTGTGCCATGGTGAGGGCTTATCAGACTCTCTTAGGTACAGTCTTTCAGAAAAGAGAGATCAAGTGATAGTTTTGCTATTTCTTCTTGCTTCAACTGAATATGTGTTCTGTTGTCAGAGTCAACCTATTAGCAGTTGCCCCAATATCTTCTTCTAAGCTCATAAGATATTGTGTTGCAAAAACAGAAATTGGTTTGGCAGTATCCATGGGAAGGAAGCAGAGTTAACATTTCGGGTCCAGTGACCCTTCATTAGAAGAACAAGGGCAGCAGATACATAGGAACACCATCACCTGCAAGTTCTCCTCCAAGCCCCTTGCCATCCTGACTTGGAAATAGATCATCGTTCCTTCAGTGTCACCAGATCAAAATCCTGGAACACACTCCACAATGGCATTGTGGGTCTACTAAAATGTATGAACTGCAAAGATTCAAGAATGTAACTCACCACCACCTTTTTAACACCAACTAGGAATAAATGATAATTACTGGCCCAGCCTGTGATGCCTACATCCCCTGAACAAATAAAAACTATAATGGCTTACAACATTAAATAGATTGTCACCAATAGTCACTGTCCATACACTTCAGCTGATGTATCTCAGCAAAAAACAATGTCTTTAAACGAGCCAAGGATTCAAACATAGCAGGCCCAGGTTAATAATGAACATGGCAGCAGCATTTAGACACTGTGGCTTCCTCAGGTACATTGAGATTGCAGGGATCAATATCTGTAATACTTTCCTATCCAACCTATTTAGTTTTCACTTGCGTAATAGCACTTGGTGCAAACCAACATTGTCTACAGCATTTTCCGTCTATCATCAATATCAATGTTGCATAAATCCTCATGAGAACATCAGTGCAGAGTAGGTTCAAGCTATAACTGATGCTGGCACAATGTACCATATTAAAATGTATAGGATTTTCTTTTAAATTTGATGTTAATTGTAAGCTGTTCAAAGTTTAGCTATCAAAGGAAAAATTAAATATTTATATTGGAGTAAACCATTAAATTAGAAATGTAATGCATATTCAGAGCATGAGTTATAGATGCAGGGTAATCCTCTTCACTGATACCATTGATAGCTGTTAGGTCTGATATATATTAGATCAGATACATGAAAACCCTTCCCACGGACCCCTATCCTGTGTATGGTGCTGCAAGGAAGTGGGATATGGATTCAAGAGCACAATTTGCCTCTCCTTGCTGTGGCAATAGTCATGGCACAGAAGTAGGGAAAAAACAAAAACAATTAAAAGAGTCAGAATTTCAATATTGAAAAGCATTTTTTGATGAATTTCCCCTCAGAATCTCACCACTGAGCAGCGACTACTTTGTTTCCATATATTTTCCTCTCATTAAAGACCCCAACTGTCTTTAATTCTGAACTACTTATGATTCTCCTCCTACCCTGAGAAACAGAAAAATCAAATTGTACACAGTTTTAGTTGTACTAGACAATGTTGCTTTTCAAAGCAGTGAACGAGATACTTTGAGACAGTGTGGCACTAAAAGTCACTGAGTTAAGGAAAGATTGCCTGACAACAGCCCTTCAATTGGTTTGTTTCAAATCTGTAAGTGCAGAGCAATAAGAGACCTCCAGAGCCAGTGAACTGAAAACATCTCTCTCTCCCCACCTTTTCTCAGGTGGGAGTGAGAAATTGGTAAACCAAGAAAGTGGAAAAGAAAGAATTCTAACAAAGACATAAGTACACTGGATCAGCTATCAAAGTAAAGAATGGGTATCATTCTACAGGCAACAGCATATCATTTTGGCTAAAATCAAAAGGATCTAAGATGAATAACCCACCCTTATGATCTGTGCTTTTGATCTTCAGCATTTTGTTATCCCTGTCAATTTATTTTTCACCCTTAAGATCCGTACCAACCAATGATGTGCAGGCTAGTGGGGATTAACCATGGGAAATGTAAGGTAATGCAGATGGGTCTGGATGGGATGCTCTTCAGAGGATTGGTGTGGATTCGATGGGATAAATGGCCTCTTTCTGTATTGTAGGGATTCTATGATAATTGATCTTCTTCCACAGATCTTTGAAGGCAGAGGGTCAAGTTAATAAGGTATTTAAGAAGACATATGGGACACTTGCCTTTATCAGTCATGGCATAGAGTACCCAGCAGGGAGGTTATGTCGGTACTTAGGTTGGACTACATCTGGAGTATTGTGTGTAGTTCTCATCACCACATAATCGTAATGGAGGGATGCAAAGGAGATTCACATGCTGTTGCCTGGGATGGAGCAATTCAGCTATAAAGAGAGGCTGAATAAGTTTGTTTTCTTTGGAGCAGAGAAGGTTGAGGGCCTACCTGATAGATGTGTGTAACACTATGAAGGGTATGGACAGGGTAGATAAAAAGCAGCTATTCCCCTTAGTAGAAGGGTCCACAACAAGAGACCATAATTTTACAATGAATGGCTGGAGGTTCAGAGGGAGTTTAGGAAAAGCTTTCTCATCCAGAGAGTGCTGGGGTCTGGAATGCACTGCTTCGGAGGGTAGTTGAGGAGGAACCTCACAACCTCTAAAAGCATTTGATTAAGCACTTGAAGTGTATAATCACTCTTTTTTCCTGTAGTGTGGTGATGAGAACAACACATAATTCTCCAGATGCGGTCCAACCTAAGTACCAACACAACCTCCCTGCTGTTATACTCTATGTGTCCCATATGTCTTCTTAAATACCTTATTACCTTGACCTTCCACCATCCACCATTTTGGTGGTACAGACTTGATGGACTGAAGGGCTTCTTCTGTAACTATATGATTCTATGATTCAATAGCAATGGTTTGTATTGTTTGCAATGTATTCTCAGAGGATTGAGAAAGACTACTTAGAAGCAAACTGTTTCAAGTTGTATGGAGGATACAGCCACATGTTCCCATTTTGCAATACAGAATATTGGAGAATTCCAGAGAGCGCAGGGGGCCATAGATATATTCTAAGTATTGAGACAAAAGCCAGAGAGCAGAAGAAACAATATTTATACAATGGATTGTGAAGCTGTGGAAGGTAATATTGGACAGAGAACATAGAGTCAGAGAGATGTTCAGCACAGATACAGACCCTTCAGTCCAACCTGTCCATGCCAATACACTCAACTAGGTAAAAACAATGACTGCAGATGCTGGAAACCAGATTCTGGATTAGTGGTGCTGGAAGAGCATAGCAGTTCAGGCAGCATCCAAGTAGCTTCGAAATCGACGTTTCGGGCAAAAGCCCTTCATCAGGAATAAAGGCAGTGAGCCTGAAGCATGGAGAGATAAGCTAGAGGAGGGTGGGGGTGGGGAGAAAGTAGCATAGAGTACAATGGGTGAGTGGGGGAGGGGATGAAGGTGATAGGTCAAGGAGGAGAGGGTGGAGTGGATAGGTAGAAAAGAAGATAGGCAGGTAGGACAAGTCCGGGCAAGTCAAGGGGACAGTTACTGAGCTGGAAGTTTAGAACTAGGATGAGGTGGGGGAAGGGGAAATGAGGAAACTGTTGAAGTCCACATTGATGCCCTGGGGTTGAAGTGTTCCGAGGCAGAAGATGAGGCGTTCTTCCTCCAGGCGTCTGGTGGTGAGGGAGCAGCGGTGAAGGAGGCCCACGACCTCCATGTCCTCAGCAGAGTGGGAGGGGGAGTTGAAATGTTGGGCCACGGGGCGGTTTGGTTGATTGGTGCAGGTGTCCCGAAGATGTTCCCTAAAGCGCTCTGCTAGGAGGCGCCCAGTCTCCCCAATGTAGAGGAGACCGCATCGGGAGCAACGGATACAATAAATGATATTAGTGGATTTGCAAGTAAAACTTTGATGGACGTGGAAGGCTCCTTTAGGGCCTTGGATAGAGGTGAGGGAAGAGGTGTGGGCGCAGGTTTTACAGTTCCTGCGGTGACAGGGGAAAGTGCCAGGATTGGAGGGTGGGTTGTTTGGGGGCGTGGACCTGACCAGGTAGTCGCAGAGGGAACGGTCTTTGTGGAAGGCGGAAAGGGGTGGGGAGGGAAATATATTCCTGGTAGTGGGGTCTGTTTGGAGGTGGTGGAAATTTCGGCGGATGATTTGGTTTATGCGAAGGTTTGTAGGGTGGAAGGTGAACACCAGGGGCGTTCTGTCCTTGTTATGGTTGGAGGGGTGGGGTCTGAGGGCGGAGGTGCGGGATGTGGAATACACTCAACTAATCTAGTCCCATTTGCCAGCACTTGGCCCATATCCCTCTAAACCCTTCTTCTCTATGTACTTATCCAGATGCCTTTTAAAAGATGTAATTGTACCAGCCTCCACCACTTCCTCTGGCAGCTCATTCCATACACGTACCATCCTGTGCACCACCCTTTTAAATATTTTTCCTCTCTCCAACATGAGAGGTATCGGGACATGGACAAAATTTGGTTTGAGATTAAGTCTCTTGCTCATGTGAAAGCAAAATACCAACAAGGACTGGTTAGGCCAGACAGCCTGTCTCTGTTCTGGAATTTTTTTTGGTCATTTTAAATCTACTCTCTTTGGGAATGCTCCAGCATTCTGCATTACGAAGCGGCAACGCGTAGTTGCATCCACAATTGAGATAAAACTCTCGATTTTAATCTTTATATTTGAGGGTATCTGAGTGTCCCACCGTTTTTGTTACGGGGGCTGTGATTGTCCTCATTTAACAAATTCCTTTTGCTTCCTTCCTGATTGATTGATTGCCAAAGAAACATGAGGTACAAGCCGAAACACAACACCCATGCGGCTGAATGAAGCACAGACGGTGGAGCCCAGAACCAGGTAGCGAATTGAATTTGCCAACAGCCATCTGTAAAGACAAGGCCAGTTAAAAATCCTCAATAATTAGAGTGGGAGGAGGCTGTCTGGTACATGCAGGAGCAGGTTTGGACTGAATGATCTACTTCTGTGCTATAAATACTGTGGAACTTTGCATTTTGTAAGTGTTATCAGTCTAACATTTTTCTGTAATAATGATATCCATATAATATTACTCCAGGTAACAAAAAAAACCTGCCTGTTCAGCTTCAATATGGCTAATTTTTATTTTTTGTAAAATCAGAATGGTTTTATATAAAATTCATGTTCCTGAAACTTGGGAAAGGCAGTGATAAAGTGGTAACGTAAATGGAGTAGTAATCCAGAACCTCAGATAAATGCTCTGAGGATGAGGTTCAAATCTCGTCATGGTAAAAGGTGAAGTTTGAATTCAATGAAAATCTGAAATTAAAAAGCTAGCCTAACATTAACAATGTAACTGTTAACAAAGAACTGGAAATCTGAAATTGCTGGGAAAACTTAACAAGTCTGGCACCATTTGTCTAGAGAAAGCAGAGTTAATGTTTCGGGTTCAGTATCCCTCCTTCAGAACAAATGTAACCATTGCTGATTTTTCTTAAAACCCACTCAATTCATTAATATTCATTTGGGAAGGAAATCTGCACGGTGGCTCAGTGGTTAGCACTGCTGCCTCACAGCGCTAGGGTACCCGGGTTCAATTCCCGCCTCAGGCAACTGTCTGTGTGGAGTTTGCACATTCTCCTTGTGTCTGTGTGGGTTTCCCCCGAGTGCTCTGGTTTCCTCCCACAGTCCAAAGATGTGCAGGTCAGGTGAATTGGCCATTCTAAATTGTCCCTAGTGTTAGGTGGATTAGTCAGGGGTAAATGTAGGGGGGATGTTTCTCTTCGGAGGGTCGGTGTGGACTTGTTGGGCCGAAGGGCCTGTTTCCACACTGTAAGTAATCTAATCTAATCTTCTAAATTGGCCCAGCAATGTACACTGAGTTCAAGGGCAATTAGGGATGTTGACAAGCTTTGATTTTACCAGCAACAGCTGCAACCAGTCAAAGGATAAAATGATTTGGCATGGAGTCTTTCCACAAATTATGTAAAAAAAACTCCCATTGTAAACTCATGTAAGCTCCTGATGGCTGGTTCTGCAGAAATGCACCCTGATTCCCAACTAATCAGCTTTACACCCTCAAGTAGTCAGCTATAAAATGTTGTCTTCCAAAATGAAGGTTTATTCTTTCTCAGTCTCTTGGACCCCACCAATTGCACCATTTGTTTTTCACAACTTATTAAGAGAGTTTCACATATCTCCCAAATCCTTTGGCTTACATTTTCCAATGGGGTTATTGGCCGTGCATGGCTTCTAATTAAGCATTAGAAACAAACTTTAAAAAGAAAAATACTCATAGATTTCGGCATTGCAATCCAGAAATTTGTCAGCCTTTTAAAGTTGTCACCAGTGCCTAATTCAAATTCAGTGTTGAAATCCTTATGGAAAGGACTTGCCTCTGGTGCTTCGTAAACTGAAGTAATTCCTTTATCCCTAGAACCTGCCATGTCCCATGTCTGAACATTTGTCAGACAGCTTGTCCCCAGGAGAGCAGATCCAAGAATAGTCAAGTGTTTCTGAGTGGAAGACAGAAGGTGGGCTTGGGGAGCAGAGCAGTCGAGCAGAAAACTCAGAGCGCATTACAGAATCTCAATAAACTAGAATTTTTTGTGCTGCTTATAAGGGATCCAGGTCAATCAGTGGACCCGGCATGGAGGGAACTGTGACTGCAAATCTGTTAGAACTCCAAGCCTGGAAAAAAAAATCTACACAAGGGGAAAGCAGCTGTTACCTGGGTGGTCCTGACCACAATGCTCTGTGTTTTGTTGAACCTTTGCACAAGATCCTCCCTCTCCGTGCAGTTTGGATTTCTTTTTACCTTGTTGTGAGAATTTCATGCCTCACATTTTTGCATAAATCCCAAGGCCTGCTCTGAGGCATTACTTTTCCCTGCAATGGGAGATTTGTCATTCCAGTTGAAGGTGTTAGAATCTTTGAAGAGATTGATGAGCAGGTTGAAGGATTTAAGTAATTGTCTATTGACATTTCCTGTTGAGGAATAACTGAGCAGATTTTTAAAAATTCTGTAATGCTCCAGTCAAAACTGAATAAGGGGAAAAAATGTGTGACACATTAGTGTACAAGTGTTTAAAGCGTTCATGTAAATTCAGCATTTATCTGCAATTTTAATAGAGTAAACATAAGACCATAAGACCATAAGAGATAGGAGCGGAAGTAAGGCCATTTGGCCCATCGAGTCCACTCCACCATTCAATCATGGCTGATGGGCATTTCAACTCCACTTACCCGCATTCTCCCCATAGCCCTTAATTCCTTGTGACATCAAGAATTTATCAATTTCTGCCTTGAAGATATTTAGCGTCCCAACCTCCACTGCACTCTGCGGCAATGAATTCCACAGGCCCACCACACTGTGGCTGAAGAAATGTCTCCGCATTTCTGTTCTGAATTTACCCCCTCTAATTCTAAGGCTGTGTCCACGGGTCCTAGTCTCCTCACCTAACAGAAACAATTTCCTAGCATCCACCCTCTCCAAGCTATGTATTATCTTGTAAGTTTCTATTAGATCTCCCCTTAATCTTCTAAACTCTAATGAATACAATCCCAGGATCCTCAGCCGTTCCTCATATGTTAGACCAACCATTCCAGGGATCATCCGTGTGAATCTCCACTGGACACACTCCAGTGCCAGTATGTCCCTCCTGAGGTGTGGGGTCCAAAATTGAACACAGTACTCCAAATGAAGCCTAACCAGAGCTTTATAAAGTCTCAGTAGCACAACGGTGCTTTTATATTCCAACCATCTTGAGATAATTGACAACATTGCATTCGCTTTCTTAATCATGGACTCAACCTGCATATTGACCTTTAGAGAATCCTCAACTAGCACTCCCAGATCCCTCTGTACTTTGGCTTTACGAATTTTCTCACCGTTTAGAAAGTAGTCCATACTTGTATTCTTTTTTCCAAAGTGCAAGACCTCACATTTGCTCACATTGAATTCCATCAGCCATTTCCTGGACCACTCTTCCAAACTGTCTAGATCCTTCTGCAGCCTCCCCACTTCCTCAGTACTACCTGCCTGTCCACCTAACTTTGTATCATTGGCAAACTTCGCTAGAATGCCCCCAGTCCCTTCATCCAGATCATTAATATATAATGCGAACATCTCCGGCCCCAACACTGAACCCTGCGGGACGCCGCTTGTCACCGGCTGCCATTCCGAAAAAGAACCTTTTATCCCAACTCTCTGCCTTCTGTCAGACAGCCAATCCTCAATCCATACCAGTAGCTCACCTCAAACACCATGGGCCCTCACCTTGCTCAGCAGCCTCCCATGTGGCACCTTATCAAAGGCCTTTTGGAAGTCTAGGTAGACCACATCCACAGCAGGTTAATACAGGAATTAGACATATCAAATCAACTTTCAGCTCAGAGGTTTGATCCTTGCCTATGAAATGGGTTTTCTACTTGAAGCAAGTGAAAAGAGTTTGGGAAGTTTATTAACCTGTAAAACATTTTCATATTAGAATTCTGTTTAACAAATTTTGTACATTGAAGTCTGTTTGTGTTAGTTAATTTACGAAGATTGTACATGAGCAGAGAAGAGCGATGGAAGGAAGGAATGGGGAGAGGAGAGATGGAAGGAGAAATGAAGAGAGGTGTGTTGAAGGGGTTGGGTGGAGAGAGGAGAAATGATGGGGGCAAGGGAGAGGTGGAGAGTGGAGCATTGGATAAAGAAATGGTTGGAGGGGAGAGAAAGTTGGACAGATAGATTGAAAGAGAGGAGAGATGAAGGAAAGAATGGGGAAAAAGAGATAGATTGGGGGATGGAGAAAGATATGTGATGAAAGGAGAGATGGATTAAGAGGAGAGATGGAGGGAGGAACAGAGAGAGGAGAAATGAATCACAGAATCATAGAATTTTACAGTATGGACAGAGGTCATTTGACTCATCATGTCTGTGCTGGCTGCAGAAAGAGCTATCCAGCTAGACCCATTCTCCAGCCCAATCTCCCTCAACTTCTAAATTTATCGTTTTCAAATCCAGCTTTGATTTGAAATCTTCTGTGGAATTTGCCTCCACCACTCTTCCAGGCTTCACATTCCAAATGGGCGGCACGGTGGTACAATGGTTAGCACTGCTGCCTCACAGCACCAGAGACCCGGGTTCAATTCGCACCTCAGGCGACTGACTGTGTGGAGTTTGCACATTCTCCCCGTGTCTGCGTGGGTTTCCTCCAGGTGCTCCGGTTTCCTTCCACAGTCCAAAAATGTGCAGGTTAGGTGAATTGGCCCTGCTAAGTTGCCTGGTGGGTTGCGGATCGGTGTGGACTTGTTGGGCTGAAGGGCCTGTTTCCACACTGTAAGTAATCTAAAAAAAATCCTAAGAACTCTCTGACTAATGACGTTTCTCCTCATCTCACTCCTAGCTCTCTTGCTGACAAGCTTGAAATCATGACCCCTAGTTATTGACATATCATCTAGGGAAAACAAAATATCCTTCTTTACCCTGTCAAAATTGTTCATAATTGTTAACACCTCTATAAGGTCACCTCTTAATCTCTGCTGCAAGGATAGCAATTCCAGTTTCTCCAATCTTTCCTTATGTTTAAAATCCTTCATTCCTGGTATTTTCTAGTAAATCTCCTTTGCGCGCTCTCCAGGGCTTCCATAAATAAGGTGCCCAGAACCTAATGCAATACTTCAAATGTGGTTTGACCAATGTTTTTTAGAGGTGTGGCATCACTTCCTTGCTTTTATACTCTCGGCCTCTATATATAAACAGAATGGTAATTTAAGCTTTCTTAACAACTGTTTCAAATTGCCTGGCCACTTGTAGAGAACTTTGCATATGAACCCCAATGTCCCACTGCTCCTGTACTCCCCTCAAAGTTGTACCATTGAGCCTGTATTGTCTCTCCCTGTTTCCTCTACCAAAATGCATTACTTCACATTACGCTGCATTGAAATTCGTCTGTCAGGTGCCTGTCCATTTGGCCAACTTGTCAATGTCCCCCTGAAATCTCTGTGCATCATCCTCACAATTCAATATTCTCCCTAGCTTAGTATTATATGCAAATTTAGATATTTTGTCCTCAACCCACAATTCCAAATCTTTCAGAAAAAGTAGCTCTCTATACACCGATCCCTCAGGATCACCACTTTCAACTCATCTCCTATCTGAGAATTGTCTATCTACACCTACCCTTTGTTTCCTATCTTTTAGCCAACTTCTAATTCATGCTGCCAAGGACCCATCATTTATAATTTGCTGAATAACCTATCATGTAGCACAGTATCAAATGTTTTCTGAAAGTCCAAATATACAACATCCACAG
Organism: Chiloscyllium punctatum; assembly: GCF_047496795.1. Taxonomy (NCBI): domain Eukaryota; kingdom Metazoa; phylum Chordata; class Chondrichthyes; order Orectolobiformes; family Hemiscylliidae; genus Chiloscyllium; species Chiloscyllium punctatum. The sequence goes on from NC_092739.1 coordinate 136,211,693, forward strand.
AATCCAGCCTCATCCCCTGCCTGTGTCACCTCATAGCTTAGTTAAATTTGTCAGACATGACCTGCTCTTGACAAAGCCATGTTGGCTGTCTAGTCTTAACTATTTTTCTCAAAGTGTATACCTGTATTGACCTTAACCCATATTATAGCTTCCATCAGTTTCCCACTACTGATATCAAACTGACAAGTTTGTAGTTTCTCAGATTATCCTTTGTTCCTTTCTTAAGCAATGGTGTCATATTTGCAATCCTCCAGTCCCCTGGGACTAATCCTGTATTCAGAGATGCCTGAAAAGTTTCAGTCAATGGCAGCACAATTTTATGCCTTGCCCCTCTCAGCAATCCAGGCCAGTGACTTTCTACCTGGAGTCCTGCCAGCTTTTTTATCACCTCTTCTTTATCTATCAATACGTTGCTCATTTGCTCAACACCAACATTTTCAACTGGGCCATTGTCAACATCTAATTTGGTAATTTGGTAAAGACAGAAGCACAATATTCATTTAATATCTTGACCATACCCTTCCCTTTGGTGAGCAGTTTACCCTGCTTATTCTTGTCGGAGCCCATTCTATCCTTCACTAACATGTTTGAAGAAGCCTAACATCCATTCCTCATGCTTCCTTTTAGCCTTCCTTATTTCAGTCTGTCTTCTGCATTCAAGATACTCTTCCTGATCTCTGTTGCAACTGTTAGTCCGATATTCTTTATATGCCTCCTTTTTTTTCTTATTAACACATCAATATCATTAGTCATCGAGGGTACTCTAGCTTGGATATTGTATATTTATTTCTCTTGAATATAGGATTTCTAACTTGTACTCTAGATATCTCTTATTTACATTTTTTCCATTTTCCATCTACTGTTTTATCCATCAAAATGCATTTCCATTAATGTGCTCAGTTCAATATTTAGACCCTTAAAATCTGCCCTTTTCCAGTCTGGGGTCTTATACTTTGGCTGGTTTTTAACCTTTACCAACTTAATATTGAACCTTATTGTATTATGATCACTATTTCCCAAATGCTGCCCCCACTCTGATGTTCTCCACTTGGCTGCCTCATTTCCTAGGACCATAGTCATAGTCATGCAGTCATACAGCATGGAAACAGACCATTTGGTCCAACTAGTCTATGCTGACCATGTTCACAAACTAAACTCGTCCCACTTGCCTGTGTTTAACCCATATCCCTTCAAACCTGTCCTATTCATATACTTAACCAAATATCCTTTCATGTTTCCATCACTTCCTCTGGTAGTTCATTCCACACTCTCTGTAAGAAAGTTGCCCCTCACATCCTTTTAAAACTTTCTCCCATCACCTTAAAAACATGCTCCTAGTTTAAGCTCCCACCTTTTTTAAAAACTCAACCCCTCCATTCCTGGCAACATCCTGGTAAATCTTTTCTGAACCCTCTCCAATTTAATGATATCCTTCCTATAGCAGGGTGACCAGGACTGCACACAGTAGTCCAGAAAATGTCTGACCAACATCCTGTATAGCCTCAACATGGTGTTCCAAATCCTATATTCAAAGGTCTGAGAAATGAGGGCAAGTGTGCTAAATGCCTCGTTAACCATCTTGTCTACTTAAGACACAAGTTTTGAAGAATTACATACCTGAACCCTTAAGTCTCTCTGTTCTACACTACTACTCCAGCACAGCTTCCTCCGTGGTAGGCCTAGAAATGTAGTGTTCCAGAAAGTTCTCCTGCACACATTGCAAGAATTTCTCCCCTTCCATACCCCACACTCTACCTTTTTCCCAGTCTAACCTAAGTTATTAGAAGCCACCAAGTATCGGAACCCTACTTGTCCAGCAGATTTCCATAATCTGCCAACAACTGCTCTCTTCCATTTCCTCCCCACTACCTGGAAATCTATAATATTTACCCAACAATGTCACCACACCCTTTCTGTTTCACACCTCTTACCATAAAGATTCTAATTCAGGAACTGCATCTTGTTTAAGGGCTATGCATGCTATCTTTGACCAAGACTGCTACATCTCTTCCCTTTTTACATACTCTGTTTCTGCTAAAACAAACCTTATAACCCAAGATGTTGAGTATCCAGTCCTGTTCTGGCTTGAGCCATATTTCTGTGAATGCTATTGTGTCATATTGCCCAGAGCAATTTCCACTTTCAGTTCCCTAATTTTGTTCCCTCTACTTCATGCATTTACATAGATACAATTTATGCCCTGCCCTCAGGGGAAGAGAAGTTGGAGGGTAGGATGGGGTAAGAGGAGAGTTGGAGAATGGAAAGGGTGGGCTGAAGGCAGGGACGGGGAGAGAGAATTGGAGGGACAGAGCAGTTGAGAGGAGAAATGGAAGTAAGAGATGATGAGTGGGGAGAGATAAGTGGGCATCAGTACAAGGGAAAGGTGGTGGGAAGATAGGAAAAGAGAGAGAGAGAGGAGGGAAGGAGGAATGGGAATCCAGTTGCCTGTCTGTGCCTTAGTCTCTCTCTGTGACCCACTGTGCTGGGTCCAGTTGGTTTTCTCTCTCTGTCACTCTCTGTTACTTTCTGTGTGCTGCTGTTGCTGCTGTGTGTAGCTCAGTGAGTGGGGGCTCGGAATATACACACAAAGGTTCCCTGTGTACAGTACAGTACTCACTGTTCGCATTGCTCCGAACAGCCTCGCTGTCCGAGTGACAGACAATTGACCTGGCATCGATCATTGAAGAAGGTGAAAATGGATTTCTGAATTCTCTTTGGAATCCCGCCACTTTTGATTTCTCGTAACCGTGTGATCCCGGGATTGTTAGAATGGGATTTTTAACTGAAGGAATTGTCTGAAGGTCCAATCTCTCTCTCTCTCACACACAGCCAATAATCAAACACACACATAAACTCAGTCCTGTTTCTCCCTCTGACTGCTTCTGTCGATTGGTTTTACAAAAAGAGATGACGATTCGTTGAATGGAAAGGTAAACCTAAGAAGGGAATTCAAACATCTCCCTTCTCAGATACAAATGCCCTCAGTCTGCATTAGCGCTGGGAACAGGGACAGCGGCCGAACTGGTGAACCGCTGACTCTGTACTGCTGTGACAGCAAGGAGACTTCCCTGCAAAGCGATGGGGCCTGGCTGTGAGGGAAGTTACTGCTGGGTGGGCTGATCGAAATGAGACTGGCCTCTCGCCTCCCCGATAGCCAGCTCTCCTATAGCACAGCACCCCCACAGCACATCTCCTTTTCTCTGCAATTAAATGGAGGACAACGTCACAACTTTGTCCTTTCAGTTTTGTCAACATTCTTATTTTCGTTTGAACGAGAGGAGAATGAAGTTCTCCCCTAGTACCGCTGGAATTTTAGATGCTACTGCCTAGCCTGTAATTTGGATCGTTTATCCCGATTGTGTGTGTGTGTGTCTGTGTGTGTGGGCATGTGTCTGTAAGTGTGTTTGGGTGTGGGTGTGTTTGTGTCCGTATGTGCGTGTGTTTCAAATTTGTCCTCACCATCGTGTAGCCAGCCTTTTGAGAATTGGAGCATCAATTGAAGCATCCGAAGTTAGACAGAAAATGTATAATTTATAAAAGATCCCTTCTAATTAATTTCTGTCTTTATCACCTCTGCTGTCTTTAAAACATTTCTGTTCCTAAGGATTGCTGTGTACATTGTACATGATACAGGTGGCATTTTAACCCAGTTACAGTGAGAAGACGACCTATCCATGTTGATCTGCAGTTCCACAATCCAATGTTGAACCTTCTGAAACCACGTACCGATGCTGTTCCCAAAGGGGAGGTTTCCCTCCAATTAAACTCACTGAGTGTGGTTTACTATGAATGACGGGGAGAGCAGGCTGTATATTTTTTTTATTTCATAATTAAAATAGAACTTATTGCAGCGAAGATGTCAATCGATAAAGGATCAAGATATTAATTTGTGGCTATCATGGTGGGTCTGATGACATTTAGAAGAGGCTTGTTGAGATTTTGAGTGCGCAAGTGTTGTACCCCCAGCAAATTAAAAATCACACAACACCAGGCTATAGTCCAACCGGTGTATTTGGAAGAATATAGACATTTGCTCCACACGCTGCATCCGAAAGGCTAGAAGCATTGTGGAAAACCCCACACACCCCTCACTCAAACTCTTCCTCCTCCTGCCATCTAGCAGAAGATACCGGAGCATTGGTCTCTCACGGCCAGACTGTATCACAGTTTCTTCCCCCAAGCCATCACGGTCCTTCACACAGTATGATCGGACTCTTTCCCATTTTCCACGAGTCATAGAGATGTACAGCACGGAAACAGTCCCTTCTGTCCAACTCGTCCATACGACCAGATATCCCAAGCTAATCTAGTTCCATATGCCAGCACTTGGTCCATATCCTGCCAAACCCTCCCTATTCATATACCCATCCAGATGCCTTTTAAATGTTGTAATTGTACCAGCCTCCACCACTTCCTCTGACAGCTCATTCCATACCCGTACCGCCCTCTGTGTGGAAAAGTTGCCCTTAGGTCTCTTTTCTATCTTTCCCCTCTCACCCTAAACCTATGCCCTCTAGTTCTGGACTCCCCCACCCCAGGGAAAAGACTTAGTGTATTTACCCTAACCATGCCCCTCATGATGTTATAAACCTCGAAAAGGACGCTCCAGGGAAAACAGCGATCGGGAAATGTTAATTATTTATCATTCTTCTGTACACTGTATTGCACTGTAACTTGCGTATTTTGCACTTCTTATGCGCTTTACGTCTTTGTACGACTGTGTAGTTTGTGCTCTGCATGTAGCACCCTGCGTCCTGGAGGAACACTGTCTGGTTTTTACTTTATCAGGTGTATATGGAAGAAATGACAAATAAAAAGCTACTCTAGTTTTCCGAGCGCTGATAGGAGCAACTTGGAAGCGAGTACCTGTTGGACTATAACCTGGTGTTTTGTGATTTTTAACTTTGTCCACCCAGGTCCTACACCGGCTCCTCGACATCATGTATTCCTAGTATGTATAGTAACGGGGATCTGTCACGTTCTGAGACTGTCACCTCCACTCTTCAGGATTTCACAGACCAAATACAGGCATCTTACACACTCCACAAACACAACTTAAACTCGCGCAATGCCTTTGCAAAACACCCCAAAGTGAATCGCAAAGGATGGTTCTTGAACTCTGAGCAGGAATTGAGGAGTAGGGCACTAACTGATAACGCGATGGAAGAGAGCGGTTTTCATGAGACAACCATTAAAAGCGTTTCAAGGGAGAGCGGTTTGAGAGCAATGAAAGGTGTGATTTAGGCTTGAGGCAAGTTGCAGGCAAAAGGTCATCGAGGGATCCGGGAATGGAGATTCGACATTTGTATTCAATTCATTGTGGATGTGAATCAATGGAGGCAGGGATAGATGGAGTGAGACTTGGCCAGGCCTTAGTATTGATGGGTGCGGTTTTAGCGGATAGACGGGAAAAAGCGTGTAAATGGAGAGCTAAAACTGGGGCCTTTTCCAAATTCGCAATCACTCACAATTTGTATGCACGTACTCGCAAAAGCAGATTTCTGCTAGTATTCTGTAATGAGTCTAAGGTCCACCTGTTCCTCCACTTGTATGGGTGGTGCTGACTCTCACTATTCTACAACAGGTAGGGAGCAATGCAGACTTTACAGCTGGAGATCGTCAATAAATGTCGTATTGTCACTTCCCGAGGACAGTCAATAAAACAAATCAATGCACACACAAAAACAGAAGTGGACAAATAAATGAGCGCATCTACGAATTGTGGTGGTGGCTATGATGAGATGTACCTCGCGAGCACCCAGGAAAACTATGCATATTCTATGATTAAATATTCTGCTCCCTCTTCTCACTTGGTTCAATTAGTGAGATAAATAACAAAATCAAACAAAAGAGCCGTTCAGTGTATTATTATCATTAAATCGAAGGGAATTTCCCAAAGGAGAAATTCACGTTGTGGTTTTACATTGAATTTCACCTCTTCATGCTATCACTGAAATTTCACGTCTCTCCAGTTTGATGTTCGGGATCTTTAGGTCACTGTCCCCTTGTAGAGTCCCCTTATAGTTATAGCTAGCTACTTGCATGAGTTGCTACAAGCAATGCAGAACCCCATCCTTCATTCAAATCTAATATTTGCAAGATCGGTCCATGTATTTTCTGAACCGAATTTTGTCACGGCCTCCATACGATCTCCACTCACGATATTTCTCAGAAAGTTCAAGTTAGTCTCGAATAGTCTTCCAAACGGTTGGGTTTTGATTGCGCAATACGGGCTTAATAGAAGCCAATCGTAATCACATTTTGTTTAAAGTCATAGAGAATTTGATTGTTTATTAAGTTATTTACATAAATAAAAATAAACAGAATTTGTTGCTGAAGAAATAACATCTTTTGACGACTTATTAGTAAACAAAATAAAGCCCGCGCGACTAAGAGAGCAGCTGCAATGTGGACACAAATATGGCTGGGGGGATGGAAAGCAGAGGGCAGCGATGATAAAGTTGTTTTTCAGACTTGAATGACGTATACAAAGCTGTCTGGCCCTGACGATGAATATTAATAAGCTGGGCTCGGGTACGTAAAACATAATTTCAAAGTTTGCAAAGATGGCATGAAACTCTGAACTGCAGTGATCAATGAAAAGGACAGTAAGAAACTGCAGGACGGCATCAACAGGCTGTAAAGTGCGCAGATGCTATTCAGCACAGACAAGTGTGATGTGATACATTTTGGTAAGAAGAGTGACAGAAGGAAGAATATACATCTTTGAAAGTGGCCTACCAATTTGAGAATTTTGTTTTAAAATGTGGGATCCATGTTTTATTAATAGAGGAATACGGTGCATAAAGTTATGTTAAACTTTTTTAAGTAATCACTGATTACATCTCAGATGTAGTATTGAATTAATTTTTGGTATCACGTTTTAGGAAGAGGGTCAAGATCTTCGGGGGAGAAAAATTCGCTCGAGCTCGGTAGCAGGACTAAAGGATTTCAGTGATGTGTAGAGAGTGGAAAGGCTGAGTACAATCAAAGCAAAGTGCTGCGGATGCTGGAATTCCGGGATGAAACCAAATTTGCTGGGAACATTCAGCTGGCATGGAGGCAAAAGTGAGGACTGCAGATGCTGGAAATCAGAGTCTAGATTAGAGTGGTGCTGGAAAAGCACCACTAATCTAGGTCTGGAGGCATCTGAGGAGAGAGAAAAACGGAGTTAACATTTCGAGTGAAGTGTTACTTATCTTAAGAATGGGGTTGTTCTCTTAGGAGATAGAAGATTTGATGGAGGCGTTCGAAGTCATGAATAATGTTGATGGAGAACGTGAGGGGAAGCCTTTCAGCAACAGAAGGGTCAGCATCCAGAAGGCAGGCAAAAGAACGTGAGGTGACTCAAGGAAACATTTCTTGGACGACAACTTGTTGTCTTCTGAAATGTACTGCCTGAACGTGAATGATATAATTCAAATAGGAATTGGATACATGCGCAAAGGGAAAACGTTTACCAGGAAGCGGCAGGCAAACAGAGGAGTGGGATTAAATAATAGCTCTACCAAGGAACATGTACAGACACAATGAGTCGAATGGCCTCCTTCTGTACTCGATTATTTTATAAATTAAAAAGTCAAGACTGCAGCAGCGATCCGGATTCATTGAGAGTTATCCATGGACATACTAACCTTTCCCAATGCTTGTGATTTCACATTTTAACTTGAGAATTCTACGTTGCAGTGTTTTCCTGGAGAACAGTGAATTTGTCAAACAAAATCAAAATTAAATTAGTTGGTGCCGCGTCAGGTTAACTCTTTCGTATAAACAAAATGTTAGGCATATGATTTGAAGTGAGGTGATTAAGTCAAATGCTGTGTTGAATGAGATTACTGCTAAACTGCTGGTCTCATTGTTCAATTGGACGGTTAGTTGGATATTGGAAGGTTGCTTATTACCTATCCCAAGTTGAATGTATGTTTTAGAGGATACTATTTAAATAGTGAAGTGGATTATTGAGAAGGGATATTGAGTTGAAAATTAACAGAAATACACGACCCTGGTCATGTCCAGCTAAAATCTGTGTAATGGCCTCCATATGCTACAAGACTCTGTCACTCTGGGATCAGACCAGACCATTTTAACCAATTCATAAAATCAGTAGAGACATGCATGTTAAAATCTGTTTTTTTGAAAGGGTTCTGACGTTGGAGTTCTGTGAAATAAATTCTCGGAGGTACATATTTGACAATTAGACCGTTCGTGTGGACGCAATCGGGAGACGTACTGCTCTTTCCAAGAGAGTTAACAATGTTCCATTTTACAGAACCATGATGTGGAGGTGCCGGTGTTGGACTGGGGGCTGGACAAAGTCAGACGACACCAGGTTTTGGTCCAACGGGTTTATTTGAAATCACAAGCGCTTTGGAGGGGGCAACGCTCCGAGAGTTTATGATTTCAAAGAAACCTGTTGGACTACAACCTGGTGTCGTCTCATTTCTGACCATTTTTAGAAGAAAACGAATCCTAAAGATAGCATCGTATAAGAAGGGGGAGGGAGGCTAGGAATGAAAATCTGAATAATGGGTGTACTTGGGGAAGCCGTTGTTTCTATCAATGGGATCCTGCCAGCTTAAAACTGCATTTATTCGCCGGGACAGTAGCATTTCTTTACAAAGAAAATGTGAACATTTTAGCCACAACCCTCAATCCGTTTTGACCCCAGGATTTCCTTTCCCAATGAATTTACTGGGAGTTTCTCTTCTATTCTATTTTGCCTTTTATATCCTCACCAGTGTAATTTCTGGAATGAGAAACTCGAGTTAGTAGGAGAAAGCTGGAGTACGGAGAGGAGAACGCCAAATGTTTAATGTTTTGTGTAAAATCCTGCCGTTGCTGGAAACCTGAAATAAATCATCCGACTCTGGAAATACTCCCCGGCTCAGGCAGCATCTGTGGAGAGAGAAACGCATTAACGTTTCAGGGCGATGATTTATGGGAAAGAGTTTTCCAACCACAGGGTGATTTCTCGCAGAGATTAATTGAGGCGAAAGCTATCGTGACATATTTTTTAGGGAAACCTGGGTGTTTATTTGGAAAAAGAGAAGAAACTGGACAATGGGGAGAAGTTTTCATTTGTCCGACACCCCGGGGGAGCGCATGGCCTCCTGTGCTGGGAAATTAGAATCCTAGATCTAATTTAGTTTGAATTATCGAAGGTCCTTTTTTTTTGAAGTTTCCCAGTAAAGTTTCATACTAACCATGTCCGGAACACGAATGATTATTCTACAGTTTTAGCTGTTAAAAAAATAACGTTTAAAAACAAACCCTCGCGAGTTTGTGACAATTATGAGCATCGTGTCTGTGTATGAAGTAAAGGGGGAAGCGGGGTCCAGGAATTGGGGAAGCAGTTTTGCACATTTAACAACCTTCAAAGTAACCGTTGAGTCCCGGTCTGGAAACGGAGCGCCTTTGAATAATTGTACAAAAGCTACAATAGCGGCGGCACCATTCTCAACCATCCCCGCTCTCACTTTATCAACCTCTCAGAATGGATCCAAGTCACTTCGATGGAAGATGCGTTTGCTTCGATTTTGTGTGTGGCAGTGGCGCAGAGGCAAATAAGCAAACGCGGGGATGCAGGAGAGGCTTCGGGGGAGGGGGTCAAACCTGGCAAATATCAGAGAGGAGAGCGATACACCAGAGAGAGGGAGAGGGACAGACAGAGACAGAAATGTGGGCATGAAACCAGTCCGAGTCAATCCCTTAAAAACCGATGCCAATTCGCGATAGTAAATATTCTATGAATGGACTAATAAAGGCTGTTCTTTTCTTTTTAAAAGAAACGCCGTCTTGTTACCAACATCTGCTGAAATAAAAATCTGAACACAATTGGTTTCGGAAATAAACAGGTACAGTGGTAGATTGAAGAAGAGAAGTTTTTATTTAATATAGAAACTGAGTGAACACAAAGAACTATTTTTACTGCTAACAGAAGCATGAACGCTAATAGTACAAGTAGCATTGTTTAATAATTATCATCACTTTTCCTTTTACTAATTAAGATTGTCATTAACAGTGTAATTATTACTAATGCCCTGATTAATTCTATGACTTATTTAATATCTGATAGTCACTTTAGTCGAATAGGAATGGTGATACAAGTTAAAAGTTCTAAATCTCGCAAAAAGTCAAAGGCCTTTTAACAAGTTTTGGATTCTAATTTTAAATGCTTAGAATCGTTCCGGTTCCTAGTTTTGTCTCTCTGTGTCCTATTTACCTTTTCGTCTTTTTCTTTCTGCTATCCTCTTTCGCGCTTGACATTTTTTCCCGTCTCTTTCCCTCTCTCTGTGAGGCTGCCCCACTTTGCAAAAGGCGTGTCATGCTGCGCTGTAACCCGTTGTCGTTAGATTTTCCAAACCGGACTGGACCCGGATAAACTTGGGAATCATCTTTCCCGTAGAGCCTGATTCGAATCTCACAGCACTAGTCAATGCTAACAATGAGAGTTCGAACATCCATTAATCTTTCAATAGTTTAAGTTAATGTGGTTTAAATAGGCGAATACTGTTTTAATGTTAGCCTTGCCCTGCTGAATTAGTTTTTCAGATATTTCCGCACACTTTGTAAATTCTCAGGTTAACTGTTCGCATTCAGATTTAGCAAGAATTGAAAGACCAAATTACAGATGGAGTCGATTGAGTCTGTCTTCGACAAACAGTACAGAGGGTTAACGGTTTGAAAAATTTCCGCCTGAGAATGTGGTCGTATCCGCTGGGCAATTAGAAGCAGCGCAGTCCATGAGACAAAAGCTGCCTGTGAACGGACCACAGAGCGGTGGCTGAAGGAGTCATCGCTGGACTTTGTGCTTTCACAGGTGTTTGACGTGCGCTACCCACTGAATAACAAACAATTGATTTGCTTAGAGAGACAACTGAATGAGCTGTGAAGCCAGTCACCACCGATCCGCCCGGCTGGCTCACAAGAACCTTGCCCAGTCGTTAAATCACAGAAGATCGTGTCACAACCAGCCCCACGGTTTTACAGTTTGTTATCGATCGCGGTTTGTGCGGATTGGGTGCAGTGTTTCAAAGCCAACTTTTGTCGAGTTGGATCAAGAGATGCCCGATTTCTCACTGCAGTTCCTCCAGAAGGCCCCTTATTAGTGTACAGTTACTGTTTCCCTCCGAATTCACCAGGTTTCTGCTTCCAATTCAACACTTCTTCCTCGCTGTCTCAGTCACATCAACCCCTATCCACTCTACCTTCATTTTCATCACCTTCACGGCCTTTTCATCATTTCTCCACACATTATGTGCAATTAATTTACATCCTTCTCTTTAAAGATCTGTCTGAATGTTAAGTGCAGGGTATGTACTTTTCCGTTCACTGGAACAGACTCTGTTCTGGAGCAGTTCTGTATTTTTGAAGAGTTAACTTCAACAACCACAAACCGCGCACATGAATCAAGCTCCCATGCTTCCAAAACCCAACCGATGACCCTCGTTATACAATAGTGTATGACACCTCAGCATGTGGCTATATGCGTGCGTCCTACAGTATAGAAGTGTGGTACAAAACATGTACACTATATTTCATTTAATGACTTCGCTGTAATACAGACGGTATGACGTGTGTATTAAAGAGCTACTAAATAATTAACAGTAATTTAAGTATTGGAAGGTTTTGGAGCACAGGAGCTCCTAGTTTGCTGGCATTAAATATATTGACGATGTTTTTCAAAATTGTTTTGCCTGTGTGCATACAGAATGGAAACCCGACTAACAGAGGGAGCTCTGACGAAGTTGCTAATGATAGAGCCTACACGGAGCATTTTTTTAAACTTTTCAACTAATTTTCGCTTCGTGTATTTAAATATTTCGGGTTACATTCGTTAGAATTGAGGGAAATGCCTTCTTCCGTGAAGAAAGACAAATAAAGAACCAGCTAAACATCAGACGACGTTTAAAAGGTCTTTCACAGACTCATTGGCCCTATTAAACGGTAAGTTTACAATGATGTGGATGGACTTGTCGACATATTTCAATAATTATCTAGCGATAATTTCATTTTGATTAATCTAACTACCACTTAGAGCGAGGGAGCGTTAAAGAAACTGAATTCAATTGAATATATCTCTACAGTATGTAAAGCTCTAAAGGTATGCTCGCTAGCCTGGAGCCCGACGTTTGGGAGTCACTGAATTTATTAGATGCCGGAGAAGTCCATTTATCCAGTGTCAGTCAGGGAGTGACGTTAGCAGCTGTGATAATTGCTGTTGGATGGTAGGGCTGAGAGTTCAGAGCTGGAACACTCAGCCCGGGGGCTCCCTGCAGCTCTTAAACTCTCAGCTCCATCACAGTCCAGAGCAGCCTCTGACTGCCGCAGCTTCTGGGATGTGCCGTGCAAACAGCGGTCAGACACACCAGGGGTTGCGAACACGCGGGTGGGCTGACAGCAAGGTGCGGGACGAGCTGCCGCCGAGGCCACTATGCTGGAGTAACGGCCTGTCCGGGGCTTTGTGCACCAGGTAATTGGTTGACTTAAAAATACTTAATTGAAAGCGGTGGATGTCAATAGAATGCGTAATCGATCGATTGGGTGAATAAAATATGCTCAGTAGTTTCCTTCTGCTTGTCCGAGTTCATGAGTCTATCGGGCCTGCACCTGACTTTGATAATCCCGGTAATTTATTTATTGGAATTGTTTTTTTTTCCTTCTACAGTATTTTACTTCCTACTTTTCCCTGTTATAACGCTTATATATAAAATCCCATTCGGGATCCTCTCTATATATCTCTCTTTCTTTATTTCCCTTTGCTCAGTACCTTCCTGACTCCGGTACCTTCTCAGTGTCTCAACTGTCTCCACTTAGACCGGTCGCCCGTCTCCCTTCACTGCCAGTGATCTGAATGGATCCACCGTTTCGCTTCCTGGCCGCGACCCTTTCCACAGAGCTTTCTGTGGATGGATATTTTCTTGTTTGGGTGGGAAAACAAAAACCACCAGTCATCAATAAGAAGCGAAGGGAGCAGGGCTAAATGGGAACAAGTTGCTGCTTTTATTAATGATTGAATTAATTCATTCCTGCCTAAGACAAATAAAACCGTCCCGGGCGAAGGGGAGGTTGTGATGAATAACGCGGCGTTTCCTGTTAAATTATTTTTTTTTGGGTGGAGGGGGGGGGGGGTGGTGGAATTCTTTCCCATGCGGGGTTATTCAGAGATTGCAGGGATGTGCCTGTCTCGTTATCAGTTTTTGACAAGTCGTTACAATATATTGATTAATCTATTACTGTACATAAGAACATTTCACAATTTCATTAGCACCGTGCCCGTATTGAATCAATCTTCTGGTGCTTATATCTGGGATTAAAAGGCCTTTAGCAACCGCGACGCTTTGATCGATGGCCTATTAAGGTGTATGTTAATATTGATCACATTGTGAGACTGTAACGCTCTCTTCTCTGCTTTAATGTTATTCTTTTTTTTCTCCATGGCGCAGGTACAAAGAGAAGCGCTTCTAAATAAGCATCGAGCACTATGGAAAGCGTCTCTACTGCACTCCCAGCACCAAAAGATGTGGCACCGACGGGTTCCTTCGAACAGGATTCCCTGAATCAGCAGAGATCCCCCCATCTCCCCATGAAGCCCAATCAAGTGGGCCAGGTCATTCTGTACGGGGTACCGATCGTGTCCCTCATCATTGACAACCAGGAGAGGCTGTGCCTGGCTCAGATCTCCAACACTCTGCTCAAAAACTACAGTTACAATGAAATCCACAACAGGAGGGTGGCTTTGGGGATCACCTGTGTGCAATGTACTCCGGTGCAGTTGGAGATACTGCGCAGGGCTGGCGCCATGCCTATCTCATCGCGGAGATGTGGCATGATCACCAAGCGGGAAGCCGAGAGACTTTGCAAGTCGTTTCTGGGCGAGAACAAGCCCCCGAAGCTGCCTGATAACTTTGCTTTCGATGTCAGCCACGAATGTGCCTGGGGGAGCCGGGGCAGCTTTATACCAGCCCGTTACAACAGTTCAAGGGCAAAGTGCATCAAGTGCACCTACTGCAGCATGTACTTCTCTCCCAATAAGTTCATCTTCCACTCTCACCGCACTCCAGAAGCTAAGTACACTCAACCTGATGCGGCCAACTTCAACTCCTGGAGGCGACACCTCAGGCTGACTGACAAGAATCCTCCCCAGGACCTGACCTACGCCTGGGAAGATGTCAAGGCCATGTTTAACGGGGGCAGTCGGAAACGAGCCTTGCCCGGACATTGCGGCCCGCTCAGTTCCGTGAAGGCGGTGAACAGTGTGATCAGCCACATGATGGGCCCGGAGCTCTCCCAGAAGAGAGCCCGGTTTGCTGAGGACGAGGAGGACGGAGGCAGCGCCTCCTCTCGGAAGAACCTCCGCAGTTATCCAGTCATCCCGGTGCCCAGCAAAGGCTTTGGGATGCTGCAGAAATTCCCGGCGGCCTCCCTGTTTCCCAACCCTTACACCTTCCCCGCCTTTGGCCTGTGCCAGAAAAAGGACGACGCTGACTCCCTGGCTGGGGAGCCGAAGCAGGCCGGACTATCGGGTCTCCTGTGGCCCAGCAGAAAGGACACCTTCTACCCGCCCCTGTGTATGTTCTGGCCCCCCAGGGCGGCCAATGGCATCCCGGTGCCAACCTACCTACATCCCCAACCCAGTGCCATCACATCAGTGGGGGATTCCCCGAATTTAAGGCAGACTTTCCTGGATGTGTCTGACCAAAGCGAAGCTGCTGGCCTGACAGTAGCAGCTCCCAGAGACAGCCTGTTTGACAGGGACAGCCTCAGCGCTGCGGGAGGCCAGGAGCACAGGCTGCCCACTGAAGGCAGGCTCAAGCTCCTGGAGGTGTCTGCTTTCACAGCCCGGAAGCAGAGCTACCTCTCGGCCTTCAAGCCGGTGGTGAAGGACATCGAGAGCATCGCCAAGCTTCATGGCAACGCCGAGGACTTCAGCTCAGAGCGACACCCCTCCCCGGGTACCAGCTGCAGTTACCACAGCGACAGCGTGGCGAGCGAGGAAGAGCAAGAGGTGGATGTCGAGACCCACAAACTCTCAGCAGACGCTCAGGAAGCGGGGATCCCTTTGGAGCAGTACACCCACAACAACAGCAGCAGCCTGTCACAGGACACCGGGTTTACAGCGACTAAAGAGCCGGGTCACTTCTCTAGCTCCAAAATTGAACCAAGTGTTGACAAGAGAGAGGGCAAAGAAGATCCAATCATTGATAAGGGACCCACTACCTGCGATCCAGTATCATTGGAGCAGCCCAATTACAAAGACGTAAATATCACCTTTCGGCTATTTAGCTCATTATGACTGCAACACAGCTTTGGGCTAGAACATGCGCCTAGAGGCGCCGATAAAGACGATCGTGTCCCTAAAGAAATCAATAGTGCAATAATATAGCCTCGAAATTCTATTTCATAATTTGATTCTCTGTAATGTGTGATTTGATTTGCTTTTCATCCACATGTGTTTTTTCCCCCCTCTCTTTCCTGGGACTTTTAATTATTGAACATTAGTGCCGTCTTCGTTTCCATTACACAGCATGGGGCGAAGTTTACAAACAAGATTTCTCAGCAAATTAACAACAACGGACTCCAACAAGCGAACTGACTCTCCCTCATTCCCGGATAATTCTAATATTTTCTATCATTTTGTAATCTTCCAACAGGGTCTTAAAAATGGAACCAAAAAGCATTCACTCTACCCTAAAAAAGATGAAGACAGTTTTTCCAGTAAGTACAAAATGTCACTTTTTCTAAACACAACTTTGTGGGAATTACAAATTATACCGGTCAATTTCAAAGTTCCACCTGGAACAACAGTTTAAACAACACACGTTATATATACTATATATATTTTAAATGCACTTTATTTTTGTGGCCCTGTGCTTATTGTTAACATTTGGTCCTTTATTTATTTGTCTGTTTACCTGTGACCTGGTTTCCTCTCTAACACGTGTTTACTTGTGATTCCGTGGCTGGGTCCATCATTTTTTTCTCTCTCTGTTTCTGTTTATCTGTTGACCCTGAATAAATTGTTTACCCTCTTTTCATTACTTTGACCTTCTGTTTATCTGTTGACGCTGGACAAATTGTTTACCCACTACTCATTTATCTGACCTCTTGTTTATCCGTTGGCCCTATTTCTGTCGGTGACCTTTTTTAACCCCCACTTTTTTTGTGTGTGATTTTGCCGCACTGATGTATTCTATGTTGCAGTTGAAATTAAACAGCAGGATTGTTTCACGGAGGAATCTGACAGCTCGGGGGTGGGGTTCTGGCGGGAACCTGGGGGTAAGTGAGTGACTATGACCAGAAAGACTATGATAAATTAAAACTTATATCGCATAATTAAGGTAACAAAGAAAGAGAATACTTCGCAAAGAAAATTCTACAAGTGCTAAATTCAAAGAGAAAACACCCCCCAAAAATTACAAAGGATCCGGAGGTGTTGCAAATAAATCAACAACATTGACTAATTTAACTTGAGTTTGCGGGACAAAGTGAAACCAGTTTATCAGGTGCAATTAGAAAGATGAAAATATAAACACCATATTGGTACTGGCTGGAAATAACAAACTAAAATGAACAATATTTTACACTAACATAATGCAATATTGTTCCCTTTCAAAAGCTGGATGTATGAAGCTTGTTGCTTTTAATATTTGTCAACAGAGATAATAAAGGTGTTTTATGACAGCCATCAGCGCTGATATCATCTGGCTCATAATGAGCCTCGCATACAATACATTAGAAAATTCCCTTTATTATCTTAAACAAATTAAATGAATCCACCTTTTCTTATTGCTAAATGTCGCCAAGGGCTTTACCTAAGACAGCAAAGGACGTGATTAGAAGTTCTGATGCCGCGTCTCAATTGCATTGAGCGGGGGAGGTATCTGTTCTAGGGGGAGGGAGAGAGAATAAAAGAATCTAATTTGCCATTTATGTAATGCAAACTCGTTTGGCTTTGTCGATTCGCGGTTAATTGACTGTCAAACGAGGTTGTTATCCTGGGGCTATGTCTGCAAATTTGCCTGTCAGATGAGAGCGAACATCGAGGGTTCAGAATGAACAAAAATACACACGCTTTTTTTTTGCTCTTATTAGGGGAGAAGTCCCTTACAATGCACTCACCACGTATCATTTTATTTAAATACCAGTTTCCCCGGAGAAATTAGCAATGCTTTAGATTGTCTATTTTATTTTGCGGTTGCAAACATTATCCCTGTTAAAGAATGTGGATAGAGACAATTAATATTGTAATGGGGACAGTTCCCACTACACGGAATTTTGTGGTGTGCGAGGTCGCCATTTTAAACAAATCACCGTTTAAGAACAATAAACACTTACAATCAGTGAAACCCCTTATACGATATTGATTTGAAAAATGAATGTCCCGTAAAGATTGTAAAAGGGTTTTACCGTTTTTAATTGGATAGGTGACCAGACGCAAGAATCAACATCACCACTTTCTATCAAGACTGATGTGGAAAATATGGAGAAAGGTAAACGTGTTCAGTGTTTACATGTGGCTCGCCATTACATAAATGTAAATAACTCTATAAACAACAGCAGCTTGTATTTATATAGCGCCTTGAATAAGCTGTCCCAAGGCGCTTCATTGGAGTGTTTTCAACCAGAATAAACATTACTATTGATTACCCTTTTATATTATGCTAGTGCTGAAATCCATATATCTAACAAGTTGATTTACCTGCCTGTATTAGTGTACTATTTAAGTCTACTATCGCGCAGTATATCATTTACATATCATCACGAGTCCCTTTACAACCGAATCTCCATACAGTAATCATCTACACGTTCATCGATCTACCCATGTAAGCTTTTGTTTCAATCT
This sequence comes from Chiloscyllium punctatum, assembly GCF_047496795.1. Classification (NCBI taxonomy): domain Eukaryota; kingdom Metazoa; phylum Chordata; class Chondrichthyes; order Orectolobiformes; family Hemiscylliidae; genus Chiloscyllium; species Chiloscyllium punctatum. Next base: position 136,229,538 of record NC_092739.1, read on the forward strand.
TTCTGAGTCTTTAATCACCACAGAATAACGCAGCCGGAGAAACTGCGCTGATATTTTGGTACCTAAGCAGCGTGAATAAGGATTGCTGCGTATTAGGTGAACATGTTGCATATTTTCCCCTTCATATTTGACATTATTGCCTAATATAAATTAAAAAGGTCCTGTAATCAGATTGTAATGATACATTTATTTCATCTTCTTCATTACCGAACAGCAATGTTTAAAAACCTCCACGTGTTGCATGTGACTAAAATATCTGTAAAATGCACTGAATGTTACTGAATCACAGTAATTTATATCATTATACATTACTTCAACAGTCCGGATAAATCTGTTTTTATTGTATGTTTGTTATTGCATTGTTTTGTTTTATAACAAATGGAGTTTTGTGCTTTTTTTTTGGTGGGGAAATTAATAATTGAACCGATAAGTTAATAGAAGGAACCTAACTCTACAATTCAGAAGGTCGTTCACCGTCATTATAGATAGATGCAAAATAAAATTATAATTACTAGATACATAAATAGGATAAGAGATTAAGATCAATGATTTGATAAATAAGGAATGAAGGAGAAAGACAAACAGAGACCTGTGAACACAGAAATATCCGAGTCCGGATATCAGTGAGAAATAACAAAAAGCTTTGGGTTTCTGGTGGAGTAGCATCGATATACACAGACGAGGAATTGAAACCTATCCCTCTATTTATAGACATTTGCTAGATGTCATCGGCCCGGTTAAAATTATAAGGATTTGACAGGTTAAATGTGTAATTTCGCCGGAGAAGGGGTGGTTATACAAATCGGTATCAAGACCAGATAGTTTTGCATTCTTTAAATCCACCGTTGTGTTTTATTTCCAGAAGAACTTCAGAAAGTGTTATTGGAGCAGATTGACTTGAGGCGGAGATTAGAACAGGAATTTCAGGCGTTAAAGGGTAACGCTTCTTTCACTGTTGTCAGTAAGATATTATTTTTCTCCTCTTTTTTTTAGCATTGTGTTCAGCTCGGTTGTAGCAGTCACAGCAAAATAAAAACACACCATGTTCAGTTTACAACAGTACATCCGCAATATCTTGTTTTTTTAAAAAACGTGCAACTCCCTTTAAGATAATCATTAATCAACTTAAGGATGCATCGTTCTGGCTCTCTATTTCTTATTACAAACTGCCTGGTATGGGCACTGCATGCAGGTAAATGGTCGGTTTGTGCAGCGATTTATAATTGTAAAAATAACGAGAGCTATCACCGCACGTTACTGTTGAAAATCTGTGAAAATGTGATTCTCGAACTTAGTGCGGCGTGAAGACATACAGCAAACTGTCAAACTGTTGAACTCGAGGGAAATAATTTTCGATGATTAGAATGAAGTTTGGTTTGTTAGCTGTTTGGATAATGTAAAATATAGTTGATAGCCGCCTCTATAAATCCGAGTTTATCTGACCCACGTTTTCTGTTTATTCATCCATGAATTGATCAGATAACTTCCAGGACCAGATGAAGCGGGAGCTCGCCTACAGAGAGGAAATGGTGCAGCAATTACAGATGGTGAGACAGAATTTCTTACATGCTTCCACTGCTTATTAAGGTTGTGTATTGGTCTCAGGAATTCATTCGCCAGCTCAAAACATTTGGATACGTGGCCATTTAATTACCAACTTGCAGCTAACTCTCTTTAGTGACATCGAAAATAGCAAACAACAAACTCATTTTCAAAACTATCTTCTGCTTTTAGGCTGGCCAAAATAAGGCTTTTTTCTCAGGACAGATATATTTAAAGTGGGATTTGGAAAGACTGGGGAAAAAAAATCGTCCAAATTTTGCCTGCTTCCCTATGTAATATTAGCAGAATGAAGCTGAGGACAGGGATTATATCACAGTGCACATGCACACAGACCAACAAGGAACATGACTGGCCACTCAGCCCTTCGAGGCTGTTCCCCCACTCAATAAGACCATGGCTGATCTTCTGACTTCTGATTTTACCCTCAACTTTACATTTTTGCATACTCTTGCATATTCCCCAAAACTCTCACGTCCTCATGGTGATCAAGAATCTATCTTTGCCTTCACAATAGTTTAAAATACTGCACCTGCAACCTTGTGAGGAAGGCAATTCTAATTATTTACACTCCTCTGAGAGAGAAAATAAGTTTCCTTATCTCTATCTTAAATGGGTGACCCTCTGTTTTTTAACTATGACCTCTAGTTCTAGATTCTCCCATCCTGGCGCCTTCCCCTGCCACCACAGGAACTGCAAAACCTGTGCCCACACCTCATCCCTCACCTCCATCCAAGGCCCTAAAGGAGCCTTCCACATCCATCAAAGTTTTACCTGCACATCCACTAATATCATTTATTGTATCCGTTGCTCTCAATGCAGTCTCCTCTACATTGGAGAGACTGGACGCCTCCTAGCAGAGCGCTTTAGGGAACATCTCCGGGACACCCGCACCAATCAACCACACCGCCCTGTGGCCCAACATTTCAACTCCCCCTCCCACCCTGCCGAGGACATGGAGGTCCTGGGCCTCCTTCACCGCCACTCCCTCACCACCAGACACCTGGAGGAAGAACGCCTCATCTTTCGCCTCGGAACACTTCAACCCCAGGGCATCAATGTGGACTTCAACACTTTCCTCATTTCCCCTTCCCCACCTCACCCTAGTTCCAAACTTCCAGCTCAGCACTGTCCTACCTGCCTATCTTCTTTTCCACCTATCCACTCCACCCTCCTCCCTGACCTTCATACCTTCCCCCACTCACCTATTGTACTCTATGCTACTTTCTCCCCACCTCCACCCTCTTCTAGCTTATCTCTCCACGCTTCAGGCTCTCTGCCTTTATTCCTGATGAAGGGCTTTTGCCCGAAACGTCGATTTTACTGCTCCTCAGATGCTGCCTGAATTGCTGTGCTCTTCCAGCACCACTAATCCAGAATCTGCTTTCAATATCCATCCAGGCAAGTTTCCTCAGGACCTCATAGGTTTCAATGAAGTCACCTCCGACTCTTCTAGACTCCAAAGGATACAGCTATAGTCTGTCTAGCACTTCCTCATAAGGCAATCTGCTCATTCCAGATATTAACTTCTATGAACTGCTTCCAACAGATTAACATTCTTACCTAAGTATGGTGACCAGCACTGCACAGTATTCCAAATGTAGTCTCATCAATGCTCGATATAACTGAAGCATGACCTCCCTATTCTTGCACTCAATTCCCCTCACAATAAAACATAACATTCTATTGATTTCCCTGATTATTTGCTGTTCTTGCATACTAACCATCTGCAATTCATACACTAGGGCACTCAGATCTCTTTGCATCTCAGAGCTCTGAAACGTCTCATCATTTAGATTATATGCTTCTTTCTTGCTCTGTTTCTTTCTCCACAGATGCAGATCAACCTGGTGAGTTTCTACAATATTTTCAGTGTTTGTTCCAGCACACACAATATTTTGCTTTTATGCTTTTTTTGTTCTTTCTGCCAAAATGGACAATTTCACACTTTGCCACATTGCATTCCATTTACCAGATCTTGTCAACTCACTTACCCTATCTGTAATACCTTAGTAGACTCCTTATATCATCTTCACAACTGACTTTCCTAGCTATCTTTGTGCCATCAGCAAATTTAGCCACCATATATTTTATCCTTTCATCCAAATAATTTGTATAAATTATAAGAGGTTGAGGTCCAAGCACCAACTCCTGTGGCACAATATTTATATAATCCTGCCAGTCTGAAAAAGACCCACGTATTCTAACTCTCTGCTTTCTATTAACCAGCCAATCTTCAATACATGCCAATATGTTACCACCAATACCATGAGCTTTTATTTTCTGCAATAATCTTTGATGTGACACCTTATCAAATAATTTCTGGATATCTAAGTAAATATATCCACTAGTTGTGCTTTATCTACAGAACTGGTAACTTTTTGAAAGAACTTCAATAAATTAGTTAAAAATGATTTTCCTTTGACAAAACCATGTTGATTCTGCCTGATTACCTTGGTGGTTATCTTACTGAATTAGTTGTGCTGTTAATCCTTTGTATACACTAATTTAGCTACATCAGGGTGGTCAATTTTAGGAATGTGGGAAAGAAACATCAGCTAGAAATGTCACCATTGTCCAGTCGCCTATAGTGTAGAATGTGCCAATGTGAAGAAGTGAGAGCAATCAGATTTGGCTTCTATCTCTTTCCCTTCCATCCAGTGGAATGTACATTAATATTCATTGTTAAATGTTGTAAAATGTAATCCAGAATAAAGGCAGTGCTTATAACTCATGGCATAATCAAATAAGAATAAGCATGTTACATAGACTTTGTAACATAGAGTCATAGAGATGTACAGCATGGAAACAGACCCTTCGGTCCAACTCGTCCATGCAGACCAGATATCCCAACCCAATCTAGTCACACCTGCCAGCACCCAGCCTATATCCCTCCAAACCTTTCCTATTCATATACCCATCCAAATGCCTCTTAAATGTTGCAATTGTACCAGCCTCCACCCATCCTCTGGCAGCTCATTCCATACACATACCACCCTCTGCATGAAAAAATTGCCCCTTAGGTCTCTTTTATATCTTTCCCCTCTCACCCTAAACCTATGCCCTCTAGTTCTGGACTCCCCGACCCCAGGGAAAAGACTTACTCTATTTATCCTATCCATGCCCCTCATAATTTTGTAAACCTCTATAAGGTCATGCCTCAGCCTCCGACGCTCCAGGGAAAACAGCCCCAGCCTGTTCAGCCTCTCCCTAGCTAAGATCCTCCAACCCTGGCAACATCCTTATAAATCTTTTCTGAACCCTTTCAAGTTTCACAACATCTTTCATATAGGAAGAAGACCAGAATTGCACGCAATATTCCAACAGTGGCCTAACCAATGTCCTGTACAGCCGCAACATGACCTCCCAACTCCTGTACTCAATACTCCGACCAATAAAGGAAAGCATACCAAATGCCTTCTTCACTATCCTATCTACCTGCGACTCCACTTTCAAGGAGCACTCCAAGGTCTCTTTGTTCAACAACACTCCCAAGGACCTTACCATTAAGTGTATAAGTCCTGCTAAGATTTGCTTATATGCATTATATATTAGTCTATTTTAACACATCACAAGCCACACATCCTCCTTTCTCTTACACACGCTAGCCTATGTTTGAAACTATATGTAATACTACCAGACTGTTGCTAACCTATTGTTATCATACTCCAGTATAAGTTCTCCCATCCATAACATGTTCTGGTCTACAGGCGAAATTCTTCAAAACATGTCTTATCCTTTTAGTAGCTGAAAATGTGTTGCTGGAAAAGCGCAGCAGGTCAGGCAGCATCCAAGGAACAGGCGAATTGACGTTTCGGGCATAAGCCCTTCTTCAGGAATGAGGCAAGTGTGTTCAGCAGGCTAAGATAAAAGGTAGGGAGGAGGGACTTGGGGGAGGGGCATTGGAAATGCGATAGGTGGAAGGAGGTCAAGGTGAGGGTGATAGGCTGGAGTGGGGTGGGGGCAGAGAGGTCAGGAAGAAGATTGCAGGTTAGGAAGGCGGTGCTGAGTTCGAGGGATTTGACTGAGACAAGGTGGGGGGAGGGGAAATGAAACTGGAGAAATCTGAGTTCATCCCTTGTGGTTGGAGGGTTCCTAGGCGGAAGATGAGGCGCTCTTCCTCCAACCGTTGTGTTGTTATGGTCTGGGGATGGAGGAGTCCAAGGACCTGCATGTCCTTGGTGGAGTGGGAGGGGGAGTTGAAGTGTTGAGCTACGGGGTGGTTGGGTTGGTTGGTCCAGGTGTCCCAGAGGTGTTCTCTGAAATGTTCCGCAAGAAGCCTCATCTTCCGCCTAGGAACCCTCCAACCACAAGGGATGAACTCAGATTTCTCCAGTTTCCTCATTTCCCCTCCCCCCACCTTGTCTCAGTCAAATCCCTCGAACTCAGCACCGCCTTCCTAACCTGCAATCTTCTTCCTGACCTCTCCGCCCCCATCCCACTCCGGCCTATCACCCTCACCTTGACCTCCTTCCACCTATCGATTTCCAACGCCCCTCCCCCAAGTCCCTCCTCCCTACCTTTTATCTTAGCCTGCTGGACACACTTTCCTCATTCCTGAAGAAGGGCTTATGCCCGAAACATCGATTTTCCTGTTCCTTGGATGCTGCCTGACCTGCTGCGCTTTTCCAGCAACACATTTTCAGCTCTGATCTGCAGCATCTGCAGTCCTCACTTTCTCCTTTTAGTAATATACTTCAAGCCATGTTTTATCTGATGTGTTATCCACTCCCAACTAAATGAGGTTGTCCCTTATTTAGCACATTCTTAACAGCATCCTCATAACCAACTTAATATAAAATTCATTATCATATGTGACACAAATTGGTATGATGTGATCCTGTACATAATACTGTTCAGCTTGGATATTAGAACATAACCTAGATCTCCTTCCCTTGTCATAATGAAACCTCCAGATGTTGGTGATCTTGTTCATTTGTCCTTCCGTTGGATTAGAAACATTGCTGATCTACTTTTTTTTTGAAAATAGAATGTTCCTGATTTTGAAAGATGCTATTATTCCCCTTAAGCTCTTTGTGTCGACACGGAAAAGGTTAATGAGAAGTTCTCTGCCATATTGTGCCCTTGCTCATAGTTTATTATTGTTAGCCCTGCTCAGCTCCTCTGTTCATTTTATTTGTCTCAGTATCTGCCTATTTCGTCTATCAGTTGCCTAACCAGGATCAGTAATTCTCCTTCTAACAAAATACATACATGGTCCTTTGTCATACCAGTCAGTGTAACAGCTGCAATATTTTCTAAATGCATCACATTGACATATCAGTTTAATGAATGACAGAGCTATTGCTATATTAAAACAGACTTATTTAAAAAAAAGACTTAGAGTCAGAGAATCATAGAGATGTACAGTAAGGAAACAGACTCTTCTGTCCAATTCGTCCATGCCGACCAGATATCCCAATCCAATCTAGACCCACCTGCCAATACCTGGCTCGTGTCCCTCCAAACCCTTCCTATTCTATATACCCATCCAGATGCCTTTTAAATGTTGCAATTGGACTATCTTTCACCACTTCCTCTGGCAGCTCATTCCATATACACACCACCCTCTTTGTGTAAATGTTGCCCCTTAGGTCTCTTTTATATCTTTCCCCTCTCACCTTAAACCTATGCCCTCTAGTTCTGGACTCCCCGACCCCAGGGAAAAGACTTTGTCTATTTACCCTATCCATGTCCCTCATGATTTGATAAACCTCTATAAGGTCTCCCCTCAACCTCCAATGCTCCAGGGAAAACAGCCCCAGCCTATTCAACCTCTCCCTATAGCTCAAATCCTCCAACCCTGGTAAAATCCTTGCAAATCTTTTCTGAACCCATTTAAGTTTCACAACATCTTTCTGATAGGGAGAAGACCAGAATTGCATGCAGTATTCCAAAAGCTGCCTAACCAATATCCTGTACAGCCGCAAACGTGACCTCCCAAGACCTGTACTCAATACTCTGACTAATAAAAGAAAGAATACCTAACGCCTTATTCATTATCCTATCTACCTGCAACTCCACTTTCAAGGAGCTATGAACCTGCACTCCAAGGTCTCTTTGTTCAGCAACACTCCCTAGTACCTTACCATAAAGTGTATACGTTCTTCTAAGATTTGTTTTCCCAAAATGTAGCATCTTGCATTTATCTGAATTAAACTCCATCTTCCACTTCTCAGCACATTGGCCCATCTGATCAAGATCCCTTTGTAATATGAGATGACCTTCTTCGCTGTCCACCACACCTCCAGTTTTGGTGTCATCTGCAAACTTACTAACTATACCTCTTGTGCTCAGATCCAAATCATTTAAATACATGATGAAAAGTATTGGACCCAGCACCGATCCTTGTGATACTCCACTGGTCACAGGCCTCCAGTCTGAAAAACAACCCCCCCACCACTACCCTCTGTCTTCTACCTTTGAGCCAGTTCTGTCTCCAAATGGCTAGTTCTCCTTTTATTCCATGAGATCTAACCTTGCTAATCAATCTCCCATGGGGAACGTTGTCGAACACCTTACTGAAGTCCATGTAGATCACATCTACCGCTCTGCCCTTATCAATCCTCTTTGTTACTTCTTCAAAAAACTCAATCAAGTTTGTGAGACATGATTTCCCACGCACAAAGCCATGTTGACTATCCCTAATCAGTCCTTGCCTTTTCAAATACATGTACATCCTGTCCCTCAGGATTCCCTCCAACAACTTGCCCACCACCGACGTCAGGCTCACTGGTCTATAGTTCCCTGGCTTGTCCTTATCACCTTTCCTTAGCTAACCTCCAGTCTTCTGGCACCTCACCTGTGACTATCAATGACACAAATATCTCAGCAAGAGGCCTCATTGGCTATAAAGTACTTTGGGGCATCTGGGCACTGCAGAAGGAGCATTACAAATCCAAGTTAGTCTCTCTTTTATTTATTTCCATTATCAGTTTTGTCTCCACATATGACACTAGCCACACCAATGTTCCAATTTTGGTCCTCTTCAGTTACTGTATATTAAGACAGCTGGTATTAAATTAAATGTTATGAAGACACACTTTAGTGCACAGTCTCACTGAATTGAGCAATGTATTGGGAAATTGTGGAAAATGTTATTACAATCTGTAATATATTCTGCCAATGAGTGAGGCTCATTGGTGGGAGTACACTTCTGAGAAAATTTATCTTGTGGTAACTTTCTCATATTTTTAAAGTGAAACTTCAAAGTGAAACATTTGTGTGGAGGAATTGAAAACAGTTTCCTTTCATTTCCATTCTGTCACTGGCTATCAATATCAAGCATTCCCAGAATAGGTATAGCTGAAGAGTTCCCAAAAATAAAACCCTGCACAGTAACGTCCCATTCTCAATGGATTCCCCCAACCATCTGCAACTAGTCCATGAGGTATTATCATGAACAATGAGAGCTTTAGTTTATGGAATGTTGCTACCCAACCCGGAGGGCTTAAGGTTCTCAGCAGACATTGCCATGAGCCCACTTTTCTTGTTGATTGTGCTGAAACAATTCCATTTTATTGATGCTAATACTAGCCTTTACTCCTCTCATCCCATTCTTCTTACAGATTTTCTAGGTTTTAAATAATCTACAACCATTTCCATTTGCATTCTATATCTCTGTATCTAATCACAAATTCATCTGCCTCAGTAAATTTAGCTATGTTGTCTCTATCTACCTGTGATTATTAATATACATTCAAATAGCCTGTGTTTCAGACTTGGGATTCACTTGCTGGGGACAAGTGCCTGAGGGTTCTTTCCATTACCTTCCTTTTCATGTCTGAATACTTTTCCTCAAATGTAGTTCAGGAGCTTTCTTACGTTGGAACCATTCACACCCATCAGACAGAAATGCCCTCACTGGTTATCAAGCCAATGTCCAGCACTGGCACTCTGCTTGCTGGAGCTGTCTGGACTGCAACCCAAATTTAACTCCTCTGAACCAGAGACAGGAATACTGCTACGAAAATAATATTCACTCTTTTATCAAAAGGTACAGGTTTGGGTAAATCCTAAGTATTGCTTCAAAAGAAGGTGGTATATTTGCAAGTTAGAACAAAAATTGCTGGAGATACTCAGCAGGTTTGGCAACACCTGTGTAAAGTGAAACAGGTTCAGGTCTGTGCTCTGTTATCAGAACCTTAAGGAAGTTTGACCCTTCGCTTCAGTGGGATTTCTGTTTATGTCTTCTGCCTTGTTAATTTTCAATGCTGTCTGTTTTGCTCCTTGGGTTTGATCAGAAATCTACATTCCAGAATCCACGGTATCTCACTTCAAGATATTAGGAAGAATATATTTACCCAAAGAGTTTTAGAATAGTTGGCTAGGTGAAATGACCACAGGAGATAATTAAATATAGTTGGATCTTGAGTTTGCAGAATTTGGTTTATGAGACAAATGAGAGCTTATTAGAGCTTCAAGACCTATTCTCATCACTGATACATCTCATATTCACCAGGTTTGAAATTAGCCCTGTAAACCCGACATCAAGACCTGATAAGCCAAATATTTCTGCAACTAAAATCGAAGTTATCCTTTTGGCTCCTTCAGATATTTTATGTGACCAACTCATCAATCTCTCATCTCTGTGGCCTCAGGCTAAATCTTAATGTGCAGACCCTGGACATGCTGATTCTTACCTTCACTCTGAAGCTGAACCACCTGAAGGCTAGTAATACTTTAGCAGCTTCCATGCTTCTGTGCCCCACAAACTATAATTCTTCTGGTATGTTGTAGCTTGTGTTGTTATCCTACAGTGCACAATAAGGTCTGCATCACCTCTGCGCCCACCCCCCCCACCCCACCCCCCATCACTTCATCTATGCTAACTTCCATTGGCTTGCCATGCTCTATAGAACTGCTTTTATGACTCTTGTTCTAACCTCATATCCCCTGCATGGCATCACACCCCCTTCCATCTCAATATCACTAGATTACTTTGATGGCTCACTCATTTCTTTCCCTCACTGTTAGCTATTTCTTCTCACAGCCTCTAGGATCACCACCTCAACGTTTTTTGCCATATGATCTCTCTCTCTACGAAAAGCTGTGTATCAGTCTGCTCCCAAACAACTGTCTTCCAGTTATGTCAGTGTGACTCAGTGAGAAGAAGCATTCTTGACTCTGAATCAGAAATCTGTAGGTTTCAGTCCTATCTAGACACTTGAGTACAAAGGACTACACAGATAACCCAGTGCAGTACCGAAGGAGCGCTGCACTTCCAGAGATGACAAACCAAGTTTTTGTCTAAAATAGGAAATAACAACATAAGACAGGAGTAGGCTATTCAACGCTTCAAACCTGTTCCACCATTCAGTTAGATCATTGATGGTCCGTGGCCTCACTCCATAACCCTTAATATTTTTACTTAACAACAATTTATCTATCTCAGATCTGAAATTAACAACTAATTTAACATCACTTGTCCTCTTAGGTAGAATTATAGAATCCTTATGGTGTGGAAGCAGGCCCTCCAACTCATCGAGTTTTCACCAATCTTCCAATGAGCATATCACCCAGACCCACTCCCCTACCCTATCCCTGTAACCCTGCATTTTCCATGGCTAGTCCATTTAACCTGCGCATCCTTGGACACAATGGACAATTTAGCATGGCCAAACCATTTAATGTAAGGGAGCAGTGAAAGATCCAATGGCACTATGTCAAAAAAAAGCAGATGAGTTATTCCTGGAGATGGGAACAATATTTGAATTAAAGTCACTAAAAATAGATTATTTGGTCCTTATCGCATTGTTGTTTGTGGGATTTTGCAGTGCTCAAATTGGCTGCAAAAATACTTCATTATCAGTGAAGGCAATTGTGAAAGGCAACACATCACTTCTTCAGTTGCCTCTTTCTCACTCCTGATTTGTAGTCACGCTTTTTTTCCAGTGCTTTGTAAAGGTACCCCGAGATAATGAGTGTGGGTACTCTTATAGAAAGGTAAATTACATTTGTAATTTAAAAGCTCCCAGGAAGGAAAGTAAATATCTCCCTCTAGTGGTAATCCCACAATTCTATTAAAGGAAAGGAAATACCCTATACAGTATAGGAATCAAATACCTTGTAACTTGAAAGTCCCCTTATTGTCCATCCTAATGGCTAAAAATGTGTGAATCACAAGTTTTATTTATCTTTTTTCAGGAGGTAGGTGTTGCTGGCCAGGCCAGCATTCATTACCCACCAGTAATAGCTGTTGAGAAGTTGTGGTGAGTTGCCATATAAGTATTTAAATTGAAACATTGGCTCTTAAAGTTTCCCCTTGAAACTACTGTTTATTTTGGTATCATCCAAAATGTATATATTGGGAAAGGAAAATAATTTCTTAAAAGGCCACTCACGTAAGTTGTTATAGATAAATGGATGTTTCATAAGGAAGTACAACATGGGTTTTACAAACATGATACCTGGTCTGCAGGGGTTAAGTTATGAGGAGAAATTGTACAACTTAGGTCTGTTTTCTCTAGAATTTAGGCAGTTGAGGGGTGACTGATCAAAGTCTTCAACAGGATAAGACAGGGTAGAGAAAGATAAACCATTTCCACTGTTTGGGGATTCTAGAACCAGGGGCCATAGTCTGAAAATCAGGGCCAAACATTTCGGAGATGTTAGAAAACATTTCTAAACACAAAGAATGGCAAATGTTTGGAACTCACATCCATAAGTGGCAGTAGATGCAGGATCAGTTTTTAGTTTCAAGTCTGAGATAGTTTTTTTTTGTTAACCAGAGGTATTAAGGGATAGGGGCTAAAGGCAGATATATGGAGTGAGTCCACAGATCAGACATGATCTCATTGAATGGCTTGAGGGCTGAATGGCCTACTCCTGATCCTATGATTGTAGAACATTGGTGAAGCTTTATGGTCAGTATGAATTTGTTAAGGGCGAATCATACTTAACTAACTTGCTGAAGCTTTTTGAGAGAGGTAGCAGAGAGGGTTGATGAGGGCTGTTAATGTTCAGGTTGGAAGGGAACAGAATATTATTTACAGGAGAAAAAATTGCAAAAAGCTGCAGCACAAAGGGAGTTGGGGGTCCTTGTGCACAAAACACAGAAAGCCAGCACACAGGTACAGCAGGTAATCAGGAATGTTAATGGAATGTTCGCCTTTATTTCAATTGGGTGGAGTATAAGTGTAGGAAAGTCTTACTGCAACTGTACAAGGAGCTGGTGGGAACACATCTGGACTATTGTGAGCAGTTTTGGTGTCCTTATTTAAGGATATATATAATTTCATTGGAGACAGTTCAAAGAATGTTCACTAAGATGATCCTTGGTATGGAGGGATTGTCTTATGAGAAAGACTAAACAGGTTAGGACTCTACTCACTGAAGTTGAGAAGAATTAGAGGTCATTTCATTAAACCCCGTAGAGAATTCTTAAGGAGTTGAGAATGTAGTGCTGGAAAAGCACAGCAGGTTAGGCAGCATCTGAGGAGCAGGAGAATCGATGTTTCAGGCATAAGCCCTTCCTGATGAAGGGATTATGCCCGAAACATCGATTCTCCTGCTCCTTGAATGCTGACTAACCTGCTGCGCTTTTCCAGCACTACATTCGCGACTCTGATCTCCAGCATCTGCAGTCCTCACTTTCTCTTTGGCTTCTTAAGGAGCTTGACAGGGTAAATGTAGTTACCCCCTCATGGGAGAGACTAGTGCCAGACTGTGTAGCTGCAGAATAAAGGGGTATCAATTTAAGACTGAGATGAGGAGGAATTTCTTCTCTCAGAGGGTTGTGATTCTTTGGAACTCTTTGCTAAAGAGAGTTGTGGTGATAGAGTCTTTGTGTTTTTAAGGCTTAGATTTTGATCAATAGGGGAGTCAAGGGTTATGGAAAAAACACAGAAGTGGACATGAGGAATGTCAGATCAGCCACGATCCTATTGAGTGATGGAGCAGGCGTTGAGGGCCAAACAACCCATTCCTATTTCTTATGGTCTTATGGTGTACATGGACTTCCCTAAAGAAGTTCTAATGGTGTCGCAAAACAGGCTTTTGAGCAAAGTTAGAGCTCATGAAATAAAAGGTACAGCAGCAACGTGGATAGAATACAGGGAGCAAAGAATGATGGATGTTTTTCAGGCTGGTGGAATACTTGGACTGGAGTTTAATGGAGGGTCAGTGTTAGAACCTTTGCCTTTCCTAATACCTGTCTATGATTGAGTCTTGGAGTATAGGGCACAATTACAAATTTTGCAGATAATTCACAACTTGGAAGCAATGTGAGAAGGATGTAGGAGAATAGATACCAGATGAAGTTTAATGTGGAGAAGTGTGTTGCATTTTGGTTTGAAGAATATAGAGAGACAGTATGAAATAAAAGGTACAATCCTACAAGGAGTGCAGGTGCAGAAGTGTTTTGTTTTATTCATGCATGGGAAGTGGGTGGCAATGGCCAGGCCAGCATTTATTGACCATCTCTAATTGGCCAGAGTGCAGTTAACAGTCAATCACATTGCTGTGGGTCTGGAGTCATGTGTAGGCCAGACCAGGTAAGGATGACAGTTTCCTTCCCTAAAGGACATTAGTGAACCAGCTGGACTTTTCCAACAATTGACAATGGTTTTACGGTCATCATTAGATTGTTAATTCCAGATTTTTAATGAATTCAGCATCCACCATCTGCCATCCAGGGACTTAAACCCAGGACCCCAGAACATTAGCTGAGTTTCTGGATTAATAATCGAGCAAGAATGCCACTAGGCCATTGACTCCCATTCGAAGGTGTGTAAGAATGTATAAATCAATAAAGGTGACAAGATAAGTTGAGCAAGCAGTTAATAAAGCATATTGTGACCTCAGCATTATTAATATGGGTATGGAGCACAAAATCAGATATTTTGTTAAACTTGCATTAGATAATAGCTAGACCTCAGCTGGAATATTGCCTCCAGTTCTGGATGCCACACTTCAGGAAAAATGTTAAGGGCATTGGAGAGACTACAGAAGAGGTTTACGAGAATGAACATAGATTAGTACAACCCAGGAACAGGCTCTTCAGCCCACCATGTCTGTGCCGACCATGATGTCATTTTAAACCTATCCCATCTGCCTACAGATGGTCGATATCCTCCTATACCATGCTTTTTCATACGTCTGTCTAAATGTCTCTTAAACATTGTGATCACATCTGTTTCTATTACCTTTCCTGGCAGCATGTTCTAACAACTTACCACCCTCAGGATACAAAACCTGTCTTTCAACATCTCCTTTAAACTTTCCAGCTCTCAACTTAAACCTATGCACCCTAGTACTTGAAATTTCCAATCTGAGAAAGAGACTCTGACTATCGATGCCTCTCATAATTTTATATACTTCTAATAAGTGGTCTCCCAGCCACTGACACTCCAACAAAAATAATCCAAGTTTGTCTAACCTCTCCTTATACAACACTCCAATCCAGGCAACACCCAGTAAACCTCTTTTGCACCCTCTTCAAAGTCTCCACATCCTTCCTGTTGTGTGGCAACCAGAACTGTACACAAAACTCCAAAAATGACCTAACCAAAGTTTTATTCATCAATATGACTTGATAACTTTTAAACTCAGTGCCCTTACTGATAAAAGCAAGCATGCTGTACACCTTCTTTATCACATTATCTACTTGTGCTGCCACTTTCAGGGAGCTATGGACTTGCATCCCAAGATCCCTCTGTGTATCAATGCTGCTAAGGGTCCTGCCATTTACTGTGTACTTTCCTCTTGCCATTTGATCTCCCAAATGCATCACCTCACACTTATCCAGATTAAACTTCATCTGCCATTTCTCCACCCAATTTTCCAACTGATGTATGTCATGCTGTATCCTTTGACAACCTTCTTCACTATCCACACTTCCACAAATCATCATGTTGTCCACAAATGTGCAACCTAGAATTTCATACAAATCATTTACAAATAACAGTGGTCCCTTTGAGCCCTTTTCATTCTTTGTTTAAGGATTGAGGAATTTAAGTTCTAAAAATGGATTAGAAAAAATGAGACTGTTTTCCTTGGAAAACAGAAAGCTTCAGGAAGATCTGAATGAAGTTTTGAAGATGAACAATTTCGTAAACTTTTTCATGTAACCAGTAATTTGGTTCTGGAATGCAGTTCCTGAAATTGTGCCGCCAGGGTGAAAACATACAAAAGGAAATTAGGCAATTGTTTGATGGAGTACAATGATTAGGTTACAGGGAGCAGAGAATGGCATTAAAGCAAAATGGACATTTGGAGAGCTGCACAGATGTAGTGGACCAATGGACCTTTTTCTGTGGTATAAGAATTCTCTGATTTTGTGATTGTAACAAACAGTCAGCAGCAGGATTTTTGCTGTGAGGAAACAGGTGAAAGCTGTGTTTCACATTTCGTAGACATACCATATTCCTGGTGAGAATTTCAAATCATTCTCTTTCTACACACTTCCACCAAATGTTCCACAGTGGTTCCATCAATTCTAGTTGTATCTTTAAATATGGTTTTTGTAAAATGATAGCTCCAGTGTTAAACCGTATCAAGAATATGTTACATTTATGTTGCATTTTCAGAAGTCTCACGAACTGTTTCACATTCAATGAATTGATTTTCAATTTGTTTTCACTGCTTTTATGTCGGTGTAAATGTGCTAACTGTTTTGCATGTGGTGATATCCCACAGACAGCAAAGAAATGACCGATCAGTCCATCTTCTTTTTATGGCAGTACTCTGCCAGTTTATGTGGAATATCCTGCTCTTCCCTGAATACTGCTTTGTGACTGTTAATGTCGATTGAGGCATCTAGAGTAGACAACAGCCGCAGTTTCATCTTAGTCATGAAAGCTCAAACAATGCAACACTTCTTTTTGTACAGTTAAATGTCAGATTAGTGCACATGCTCATTCCCGAAAATGGGGCTTGAACTCACACCTGAACTTAAAAAAGAATATGCTCAAAGATTTCTTTCATTCTTTTTGCCAATACATAACAATGAGCTCCTATAAAAGAAACTCTGTATGGATTGGGGTTGTGACAATGCTATGGCACACTCTTGGGCTTAAAGTATTTCAATTCCTATTTTGTAATTTCATTCGGTACGTTTTAGGCTCTTGAGTGAATGACAATCCTTTGTTGCATTCTGCAAAGCGATATAGACCATTCCAAAGCTGGTTTCACAAACATACCACTTTGTGTTCTATTAAGCCACAGTGGCTCAGTGATTAGCACTGCTGCCTCACAGTGCCAGGGACCTGGATTGATTCTAGCCTCGGGCAACTGTCAATGTGGAGTTTGCATGTTCTCCCCGTGCCTACATGGGTTTCCTCCGGGTGCTCTGAGTTCCTCCTACAGTTCAAACATATGCAAGTTATGTGGATTGGCCATGATAAATTACCCATAGTGTTCAGGGATCTGTAGGTTAGATGCACCAGCCATGGGAAAAACAGAGGTACAGAGATAGAGTAGGGGAATAAGTCTGGGTTGGATGCACTTCAGAGGGTTGGTGTAGACTTGTTGGGACGAATGGCTTGTTTCCACACTGGGGATTCTATATTTTAAAATAAAAGCCACACAGAATGGAGAGCTTTCCAGTTCAGTTATGTTTCTCTGCTGGACGGGCTGCTCTTTTCTAAGATATCTGCAGTATTCTCTGATTAAAAGAGATAAAATCAGCCACCATTCCCACTCTAGCTAGTGGTCAAGTGGGTGAAAGTATGCCTTTGTGGACATTCAGGAAGCACAGGATTTGACTTGGTGTAACTGGTTACTGTCGATATTGAACTTGCTAGCTCATGCTGCCAGGGTACATGTGTGAATCACTGGATGGGCTACATAGAATCTAACAAATTACCATCTTGTCTCAGGGGAGGATTTTTATTATACTGTCAGCTTCTCTGACCTTACTTCAAATTCTTCAGCCAATACACAGGCGGAATCATAATTCTTTTCTTTGTTCCATGGGGAATGCTAAGCTGAAATGCTCAGCCTGCAGAATACCATAATTACTGGGTTCCTATCCGAGAACTGGAGCAAGAAGCAAAAATGCCTTTGATTGGAACAGACGAATGAAACTGGTCACCTCTGTGATTTCAGGAAGTGACTGAGGGATACAGATTGTAAAGTGTTAACCTCTTGCACTAACTGGGCCCTGGAAATGACTTGATTGATGTTTGTACTCCAGTCTTACTTAACTTAGACTGATGAGCAATGGATATCTATTTTGTGACCCCCACAACTTCCTTCCCAATAGAACAGACATCAGTAGTGGGAGCTGCAATATAGCCAGAAACACGTGTGTGTGTGTGTGTGTGTGTATGGGGGAGGTGCGGTAGCAGCGTTGTATAGTGGCGTTGAAGCCAACTAAGTAAGGCCAGTATCTGGGGACAGTTTTGATATCTGTAACATTTCAGGGGGCTGTCCTGCACCCCTACAAGGGTTCATTTGAACTCCTAAAACTTTTCTTAGTGCTCATGGATTTGCTGAAGAATCCTGATCACATCACTAACTTATTTCAAAAGGGAGCAGACAATGATTATTAAGTCTCTAGGATCAGTTGCTGAACAGATTGGTCACAGACCATCCAAAATCAGGATCCACATTTTGTCCCCCAAATGAAACAAGTTTTGGGACAATCCCCATCCATTATGCGGAACATAACAAAGGGTTAACATTCAATTAAGTTCTAACAGTTGAAATCTGAAAATGTGCTTTTACAAGTGATTTTTACAGTTAGAAACCAAGTTGTGAAGACAGTACAGGACCCAGTAATTATGGTATTCTGCAGTCTGAGCATTTTAGTTTAGCATTCCCTATTGAACAAATAAAAGAATTATGATTCCCATTTGGTTGATTTTATCTCTTTTAATCAGAGAATACTGCAGATATCTCAGAAAAGAGCAGCCAATCCAGCAGAGAAACATACCTGAACTGGAAAGCTCTCCGTTCCACATGGCTTTTATTTTAAAATATAGAATCCCCAGTGTGGAAACAAGCCATTTGTCCCAACAAGTCTACACCAATCCTGTGAAGTGCATCCAACCCAGGCCTATCCCTTTACTCCATCTGTGTAACTCTATTTCTCCCATGGCTGGTGCATCTAACCTACAGATCCCTGAACACTATGGATAATTTATCATGGCCAATCCACCTAACTTGCCTATGTTTGAACTGTGGGAGGAACTCAGTGAGTTCACAGTTAAGGTTGAATATGGATAAAGAGTAAAAGACAAAATGAGGTAAGGCAAGAAGGGACAATTAGGTAACATCATGCTTTGGTTTTTAAAAATGCACAAAAGGAACTGGGGGAGAAGAGAATTTCCACATGAAATCCTGGAAAAGATTTTGTTATTGTTTTCATTTTCTATTTATTCCTCTTTGCATGCTATATGTCCTTTTAAAGTGTTTTTACATTTACACCTTAAGTAAGTTAGCTTGTCAACAAGTGCTCCTATGATCTGTTGTCAGTATTTAGGTAACAAAAATTAGTTCCCTTTACTGACAGCAGAACCGCAGCCCCGTGAAACACTGTACAAGGTGTTTAACACACCATTAGATAATCTAAAGATCTGCTTTATAAAATATGATCTATTATTGCAGAGGTTCAGTCCAGTAGGTACATTCTGAAGAAATCTAAATAACTTTAGGGGGTGGCACGGTGGCTCAGTAGTTAGCACTGCTGCCTCATAACGCCAGAGACCCCAGCCTCAGGTGACTTTCTGTGTGGAGTTTGCACATTGTTCCTGAGTCTGTGCAGGTTTCCATCAGCTGCTCTGATTTTTTTTCCCACAGTCCAAAGATGTGCAGGTTAGGTGGATTGACATGGTAAATTGCCCTCAAGATTAGCGTGGTGCTGGAAAAGCATAGCAGGTCAGGCAGCATCTGAGGAGCAGGAAAATTGATGTTTGTTGATGAAATTCCTGATGAAGGGCTTTTGTCCGAAATGTTGATTTTCCTGCTCCTCGAATGCTGCCTGACCTGCTGTGCTTTTCCAACACCACTCTAATCTTCTAATCTCCAGCATCTGCAGTACCCACTTTCACCGTGGTAAATTGCCCGCCCCACCCCTATCTGCGTTCCACAGAGACCATTGCCTCCATGACTCTCATTAGGTCCACGCTCCCCACCAACCCACCCTCTACACCTGGCACTTTCCATTGCGCCCACACGAGGTGCAAAACCTGTGCCCACACCTCCCCCCTCACCTCCGTCCAAGGCCCTAAAGGATCATTTAAAATCTGGCAGAGATTTTCTTGAACATTCTCCCACCTCACTTAGTGTGTCCGTTGCTCTTGATGTGGTCTCCTCTACATTGGGGAACTCGCAGGGCAGTTCAGGGAACATCTCTGGTCTGCATGCACCAAACAACCCAAATACCCTGTGGCTGACCACTTCAACTCCCTCAAGGACATGCAAATCCTTGTCCACCACCAAAACAAAGCCACCTGCCAAATGGAGGAAGAAGACCTCATCTTTCGCCTTGGGACCTTATAACTATATGGCATCATTGACTTCACCAATTTCCAAGTCTCCCTTATTCTAGATCCAAACTTCCAACTTAGCACCGCCCTCTTGACCTAACCTACCTGCCCATCTTCCTTCCTACCTGTCCACTCCACCCTCCCCACCGACCTATCATTATCACTTCCTACAACCATCGCACCTGCCTCCCCCCCAGCCTTACTCCCACCTCCTTTTTTTATCTCTGAGCCCCCTTTCCTTTCCACATCCCTGATGAAGGGCTAATGGTGACTCTTCTACCCTTCAGATGCTGCCTGACCTGCTGTGCTTTTTCCAGCACCACAATTTTCAACTTGACTCTCTAGCATCTGCAGTCATCAATTTCTCCATAGTTCCCAGGGAAATGTAGCTGAGGTGGATTAGCCATGGGAAATGCAGGGTCACACAGATAGGGTAGGGGGTAGGATGCTCTTCGGGGGGTTGGTGAGGACTCGATGGGTTGGATAGCTTACTTTGACACTGTAGGGATTCTATGAACATGCATTCTCTCAAACATTGGAACAACATTTGGCCCATTTTAAGTGGGAATATACAGAGGGACAAGAGTACGTTATTCAGTCTCTTCAACCTATTCCAACATTCAATAAAATCATGGATGTTCTGTCATTTAACTCCATTAATCTGTCTTTGATGGGTATCCCTTCCCTAATGATATTCTGCCAACTGCAGTCTTGACAAATTCAATTGACCCACATGCACAGACTGCTGAGGGAGAGAATCTCACGTAACCAGTATTTTCTGAGTGAAAAGGCATTTGTGATTTCACTCCCAAAGGCCCTAGCTCTAATTTTGTCTTCTTTTGTTCTGCTTCCCACACCAGAGACAAAAGCTTTTTTTCTGAATCAACTCATTCAAATTCTTTTATCGTTTTAAACACCTCAATTAAATTACATCCCAACATTCTAAACAGTATAATACAACGTAGGTTTATGCAAGCTGTCTTCCTTATTTCAGCCTTTCGGTTCCAAGTATCATTTCCGAGAAACTGTGCTGCGTCTCATTCATATATGTTCCTGTTCAGTGACATTCACAATTCAGCATTCACAACTGGTTTCTGACCAAGTGAAAGCAAATTCCACCCCCATCTCTCAACCCCATTGGGATAATGCCTGACCTTCTATTCGCCTTTCTGAATACTATTTGTACTTTTACAATAATTTATGTACATGGGCACCTGAATTCCTTTACTCCTCCTTTGGTTGAATGGGCGCCTTGTGCATCATCATGAAATGGCACTTGATACTTATTATTCACCCCAGTTAATGGAGCTGGATACTATCCAGAGAGCTTAAATGTCGGGGACAAAAACAGAAATTGCTGGGAAAACCCAGCAAGTCTGGCAGCATCTGAGGAGAGAAAGCGTGTTAACATTTTGGATCCATTGACCCTTCTTCAGAAATGTGGGGGAGTCGGGGGCAGAATCATAACAAACTGTTTCCTATTACTACCTGAACTAATTTGTCCCCCATCCACCTAGTCTCTCACCACTATGAAAGTATTCCAATTTTCCTTTCTTAGACCCTTAATGGATGGCCTGATGCCATTTGCAGCATTTCTCCGAGCCAATCAGTCAAAACATTACTTGTCACATTGTCAAAGTACTTTCCCACCCTACTCTCTGAGCCTTATCTCCAAATCAGTCATCAACTCATCACAGTTAGAAATCACTCAACACCAGGTTATAGTCCAACAGGTTTATTTGGGAAGCACTAACTTTAGAGCGCTGCTCCTCACCTGGTGGTTGTGGAGGTTAAGATTATGTTCACAGAATTTCTAGCCAAAGGAGTCCACTGTCAAAGAAATGTGATACAGCAAACAATCTTAGATTCAAACTGTCATCATTAATAATGGGATATGCTGGTTTCTGTTCTTCGATATGTAAATTCCAGAACTTCTTTAAAATTACATTCTCAAGATAACTCAGCATTTTAAACAACAGGTGTGAAGTCTGTCTGTGCCCCAATGCTATGTCAGACTGATAAACCCTCTTTATAGTTTTACAGAGTTTTATGTGGATTCATGGAGTTTTTGAGCAAAATAAAATGTAATTCTGCAAAAACAAATTCACCCCATAAGCTTATATGTGTGTGCATGTGAGTGTGTGCATGTGGGTGTGACTGCACGTGATAGAACGAGTGTGTATATTTTCCTCGGATGGTGATGGCTAGCACAAGAGGACATAGCTTTAAATTGAGGGGTGATAGATATAGGACAGGCGTCAGAAGTAGTTTCTTTACTCAGTAGTAGGGGCATGGAACGCACTGCTTGCGACAATAGTAGACTCACCAACTTTAAGGGTATTTAAATGGTCATTGGATAAACATATAGGTGAAAAGGGAATAGTGTAGGATAGATAAACTTCAGATTGGTTCCATGGGTCGATGCAACATTGAAGGCTGAAGGGCCTGTACTGCGCTGTAATGCTCTACGTTCTATGTTTTATGTATGTGTATAAGCTTGATAAAGTATGTGAGTGTGATGGGGTATGTATGAGAGGGTGCTTGTGTTGGTGTGAGTGTGGGGGGTGTATGTGTATACATATGAGAGAGAGCTTGTGTATGAAGGTGTGTGTGTCTATCAGTCTGT
Source organism: Chiloscyllium punctatum (assembly GCF_047496795.1). NCBI lineage: Eukaryota > Metazoa > Chordata > Chondrichthyes > Orectolobiformes > Hemiscylliidae > Chiloscyllium > Chiloscyllium punctatum. Next base: position 136,252,155 of record NC_092739.1, read on the forward strand.
CTGTCTGTCTGTCTGTCTGTGTGTGCATTGTACAGTGATGTCACTTTTGGTGTCACATGAACCCAAGGTCCCAGTTGAGGCTATTCCCATGGGTACCGAACTTGGCTATCAGATTCCGCTCAGCTTGTCCCGAAGTCCGCCCAACTCAGAGGGAACACTCCTGTCTGTTAATTGTTGTGCTGTGTCATTCATCCATTGGTGTAGTGTCTGGTCGCACCAAGGTACTATGCCTCAGGACATCCTTACCTGTAGCTTATGAAATAGACCACGTTGGCCGAATCACATGAGTACTCGACGCGTATATGATGAGAGGTGTAATGGTGTTACCTGTGTTGATACTCTGACATGTCTTGCAGTGGCTGCTGTGGCAGGGTTGTACGGCATTGTCCTGAAGGCTGGGCAGTTTGCTACAGATTGTGATCTGTTTGAAGTTTGTTGGTTATTTAAAGGCGAGAGGTGGAGGAGCAGGGAAACTGCACAGTGATATGAACAAGTTTCATCCCACCATCAGACTTACCATGGATTACTCTTTAGTGTCCATCTCATTCTTGGATATGTGCATCTCCATCAAAGAAGGGCACCTCAGCACCTCACTGTACCGCAAACCTAACGTTAACCTCACAATGCTGCACGTCTCCAGCTTCTACCCAAATTTATTAAGACAGCCATCCCCTACGGACAAGCCCTATGCATACACAGGGTCTGTTCAGATGAGGCAGAACGTGACGGACACTTGAAAGTGCTCAAGGATGACCCCCATAAGAACAGGGTATGATGATCAACTCATCGACCGCCAGTTCCGATGTGCCACAGCAAGAAATCATAATGACCTCCTCAGGAGACAGACACAGGCTGCAACTGACAGGGTAGCCTTCCTTGTCCAGCACTTCCCAGGAGCCGAACGATTTCACCATGTTCTTCGCAGCCTGCAACACATTATCAATGAGGATGAGCACCTCACCAAGACCTTCTCCACGCCTCCACCTCTCGCCTTTAAACAACCACTAAGCCTTAAACAGATCATGATTTGTAGCAAACTGCCCATCCTTCAGGACAACAACACCGTACAACCCTGCCACAGCAGCTACTGCAAGACGTATCAGAATATTGATACTGGTAACACCATTACATGTGTGGACACCTCCCACCATTATGTGGCGAGTACTCATGTGACTCGGCCAATGTGGTCTATCTGATAAGCTACAGGCAAGGAAGCCCTGAGGCATGGTACATTGGTGAGACCGAACAGGCACTATGGCAACGGATGAATGGACACCGCACAATGATCACCAGACAGGAGTATTCCCTCGCAGTTGGGGAACACTTCATTGGTCCAGGACATTCGGCCTCGGACCCTCAGATGACCATGCTCCGAGGCGGACTTTGGGACAAGCAACAACGCAGAGTGGCTGAGCAGAAGCTGGTAGCAAAGTTCGGTACCCATGGGAATGGCCTCAACGAGGACCTTGAGTTCATATCGTACTAGAGGTGACCCCATGCATGACACAAACAATCATGTATACACACACACACACACACACACACACACACACACACACACACACACACACACACACACACACACACTCATACACAAGCACTCTCTCATATGCACACACACATACACTCCCCACACACATACTACACACATGCACATACATATATACTGTACATACACCCTCTATCATGTGCACTCACACCCACACGCACATACTCACATGCACACTCAATCTGTAACTCTGACATGCCCACACATATGAGCTTATGGGGTGAACTTGTTTCTGCAGAATTACATTTTATTTTGCTCAAAAACTGCAAGAATCCATTTACAACTCTGTAAAACTATACAGAGGGTTTGTCAGTCTGACATAGCATTGGGATGCAGACAGACTTCACACCCATTTGTTTAAAAACCTGTGCTATCTTGAGAATGTACTTTAAAAGAAGTTCTGTGATTTACATATCAAAGAACAGAAACCAGCATATCCCATTATTAAAGATGAAAGTTTGAATCTAAGATTGTTGACTGTATCACATCTCCGTGACACTGGACTCCTTTGGCTACAAATTCTGTGAACATGATCTCAACCTCCACTACCACCTGGTGAAGGAGCAGCGCTCCAAAAGCAAGTGCTTCCAAATAAACCTGTTGGACTATAACCTGGTGTTGTGTGATTTTTAACTTTGTCCATCCCAGTCCAACACTGGCACATCCAAGCATGGCAACTCAGCACAAGTTTACCTCCAATTCTATGCAGTCTCAGTGTTCACACAATCTCCTGTGATGAAATGGCTTTTCAAAGTCCATTTAGACAACATAAATAGTCATACCCTTTCTTGTTGGTGACCTCCTCGTTATCTTGTGCTCTAATTCATCGTCTGTCTCCCTCTCTCTCTCCCACTCTTTCAGATTCCATATGCAGCAAGCCTGATGAGGAAAGAAAGACTCAGCACACAGATGAATAAAAGCTAAACAATTCATGAACAGGACTGAAGCTTTGGGTTAGTACATGTGGCTAAATTCATGTTGTGAACACATTACAAGAGGAAAATTATTAAGGTTTGAAAGGAACATTTCACAATGAACATTTGGAGGTAGCACTGGGAGAGAGAGAGAGAAGGAATATAGTGAGAAGATTTTCATCCTGATGTTGAAAGTGCTCAGCACTGTGCACCAACCTATACCTGTGAGTAGGAATCTGTCATGGCCTGTTTATATGTGTAACTGGTGGAGTGCTACCAAAGCATGCCAAAAAAAAGAAGGTTCAATGTTGTCCCAAAAATGGACCTTGCATTGCAATTCAGCATTTGCAGCAAGCAACCGCCCATGCTTACCCATGTGATCTAATTGAATTTGGGTCATTGTCTCTTCAGTGGGATCCCTGGCATAGGTCCTGGAAATGGGTTGGGGTAGGAGAAGAACTGGAGAGAGTTTGTGATCACAGACTGATGGTTTGTCTCAGGATGTGAGGTAAGCATAATTTGTACTTTATGGTGATGGTTGCTTGGGCACATTAATTTCAACAAAGCCCAAGTTCTGCTGGCTCACCAGCCTTCTTTATATCAGGTCTGTTGAAATGTTCTTCAAGTAGCCTCTTATTCACATCTGCCTCTCCATTAACTTAATTTAATCAAAAACTATGACCTTTGTATGGTATGACCCACCTGTACTGTACGCAAACAAAACTTTTCACTGTAGCTAAGTACACGTGACAATAATACATCATAGGATCCCTACAGTGTGGAAACAGGCCCTTCAGCCCACGAAGTCCACACCGACATTCTGAAGAATAACCCACTCTACATTTATCCCCTAGAGAAAGTGAGGACTGCAGATGCTGGAAATCAGAGTCAAGAGTGTAGTGCTGGAAAAGCACAGCAGGTCAGGCAGCATCCGGGGAGCAGGAGAATCAATGTTTCGGGCACAAGCCCTTCATCAGGAAACCTGAAATGTCGATTCTCCTGCTTCTTGGATGCTGCCTGACCTGCTGTGCTTTTCCAGCACCACACTCTCAACTAAATTTAACCCCTGACTAATGCACCCAACCTACACCTCCCTGAACACTGTGGGCAATTTAGTTTGGCCAATTCACCTGACTTGCACATATTTGGATTTTGGGATGAAACCAGAGCAACTACAGGAAACCCACACAGACACAGGGAGAACATGCAAACTCTACACAGACAGTCATCTGAGGTTGGAATCAAACCCAGGTCCCTGGTGCTGTGAGGCAGCAGTACTAACCACTGAGGCACCGTGCCGTCCCAAATCAAATCAAATCAAAAAATTCTGCTACCCTTGTCCTGACTTGCACTAAATTCCATTTGTCCATTGCCCCTGTAATTGCTCATTTTCCAGGCTCACTTGTACATCAATTTTAACATTTGTATGCTGGTTTGCAAATTTCTTTGAGCATCTAACTCTAACTACCTCTGTACATTATCCATTCCTATAACTGTACAAGAACTCTCATTCACCTTCACTTCTTTTGATTTACAAATAGTGGACAGACCTTCAATCATCGGTGCTGTAAACTCCCCAATGTTGTCTCTAAATTTTAGGCCTACTCCACCCCTCCCTTTAAAAGCTGTGCCTTTGACAGATATTTTGTAATTAGATTAGATTAGTTACAGTGTGGAAACAGGCCCTTCGGCCCAACAAGTCCACACCGACGTGCAACCCACCCAGACCCATTCCCCTACATCTAACACTACGGGCAATTTAGCATGGCCAATTCACCTAACCTGCACATTTTTAGATTGTGGGAGGAAACCGGACCACCCAGAGGAAACCCACACAGACACAGGGAGAATGTGCAAACTCCACACAGAGAGTCACCTGAGGTGGGAATTGAACCCTGGTCCCTGGCGCTGTAAGGCAGCAGTGCTAACCACTGTGCCACCGTGCCGCCCATTTATCTTCATCTACTTCTTCAGCTCAGTGTGAATGTTTTAATTAATCGTGTTCCTGTGAAAGTACCTTACCCTGTGGAGATTGTGAACTTTTGCATGTGGAAATTTTCTTTTTTTATTCATTTGTGGGATGAGGGTATCGCTGACTAGGCCAATATTTATTGCCCATCCCTAATTGGCCAGAGTACTAATCTAAGAGTCAACCACATTGCTGTGAGTCTGGAGTCACATATAGGCCAGACCAGGTAAGGATGGCAGTTTCCTTCCATAAAAAGTATGAGTGAACCAGATGGTTTTTCCCCTGACAATTGGCAATTGATTCAGATTTTTACTTAATTCCAATTCCACCATCTGCCTTGGCAGGATTTGAACCCAAATCCCTAGATCATTACCTGGGTCTCGGGATTAACAATTCAGGAATAATACTACTAGGCTATTACCTCCCTCCTCAAAATATGAATATGCCTTCTTTAAACCATGGTTTTATATTGACTGGGTTTTCTTCATTGCACAGAAGCATATGATGAAGTGCACGTCATTTGTAAGATATAAGCATAGAGCAAAGTTCCACATGCAAGTCTTGAGCATCAGAAGGAAGATCAAGCAAAGGACTGAAGGACCAAGCACAATGCGAAACCCTGGAAATTCAAACTCAACAAAAGTTAAAATGTAAAACAATGTTTTCCCAAGAGACATTATCATGAGTTCAAACTTTATTAGTAGCATAAAGAATCACAATTAACTGGCTTCTTAAGTTGGTGGTGCTTATATTTAGATATTTTTGTGAGATAAAGAAGGCTGGTGAGTCCACTCTAAGAAGATTGGTGTGTCCATTTTTAAGGTACTAATAATCTTACCTTAAGGAGACTATTGAGAACGTTTTTTTGGATGATTACTAAAACCATTCATAAGAAGATTGGTGAGCTGCTTCAAGGGGGATTAGTGTGCCCAATTTAAGGAGGTTAGTAAACCAATGTAAATTCTGTGAACACAATGGATTAATGAACAACAAAGTACGTGTATGTGTGTGTGCACGCATGTGCGTGTGTGTGGACTTCAAGAAGACCATCAGTTATCTCATTGAACGATTCTCTGGAAGAAATACTACAAATTCAGCTCTTGATTAGTGGACTGGAATTGCATTAAGCTCAAGAGGAGGGAAGCAGATCATGAACAGGAATTGACACCACTACTCTAATCCTTCTCTTGCTTTTGCCTGCTTAATTTATTAACGGTTAAATAAGAGTGTCCTCTATCACTTGAAATATTTTGGCTTTAAATATTGGGTGTATTTAATATTACTGTTATTATTAAAATGTATTTAAATCCTCTTTGTGCAAATCCCTAATTAATTAGGTGTGTAAATAAAACCTGGCATATATCAATTACTGCAATGAAGGTAAATGGATTGTCTTGGGATATGGAACGATGATGAAAATTTATCTTTGCTTGAGTGGAAACAAAAATGTATACAGGCAAACACTTGTAGCTCAGAAAATACTGATTTCTCAATTCAGATATTGTTAATCACACTTCTTCACTGATGCTGAATGTTGGCACAGTGAATTTATCTTCTATAAATATTTTAGTTATCTATTTTAATCTCCTCATTGAAAGTACATGGCTCCTCTTGGTCCAATGGTTTCAGTATTTCGCCCATGTGGCTACTCATTATCTATGAGTTGGTTGAATATTTTATTAGATTCCCTATAGTGCAGAAACAGGCCCTTCGGCCCAACCAGTCCACACCAACCCTCGGAAGAGTAACCCACCCTGATCCATTTCCCTGTGACTAATGCGCCTAGCACTATGGGTAATTTAGCATGGCCAATTCACCTAACCTGCACATCTTTGAACTGTGGGAGGAAACCGGAGCACCCGGAGAAAACCTATGCAGACATGGGGAGAATGTGCAATCTCCACACAGACAGTCAACCGAGGCTAAAATTGAACCTGGGACCCTGGTGCTGTGAGGCAGCAGTGCTAACCACTGAGCCACCGTGTCGTCCTAAATATAAAAAAGTAAGTCCTCACCTGATGTTTACACCAAGACATTTCTGCCACAATAACTACGTGCTCTGAATTGAATAAGGTCCTATACTGTGCATTCAGAGTCGACATTCCAGCACTACTCAGAAGATCTTGTGGTGCAGTGGTAGTGTGGTAGACCTCTCAAGCCCAGGTTCCAGTCCTATCTGCTCCAGAGGGTGTCAAAGCATATTTGAACAGGTTGATTAAAAATATTCCAGACCAGTTCTGCCATAATTAGAGGCAGAGTAAAACTTGCTCCTAAAGTTCAAATTTTGGTGAATTGTCTACCTTCAATCATGATATGTTTTCCACTGCACACAAAACCAATTCAGATTTAATCAAGTTGACAATTCAAGGTTAATAATCATAGATATTCATGCCTGTGTGCTGTTTTCTCAGTAGATACATAGTTCCACAGTTTCATAGAAATCCGACAGTGTGGAAGCAGGCCATTCAGCTCATCAAGTCAATACCAACCCTTCGAGGAGCATTCCATTGAGACCCATCCCATCCCATCCCTGTAATCCTGCATTTCCCATGGCTAATCCACCTAGCTTACATATGCCTGGCCACTATGGGGCAATTTAGTATGGCCAATCCACCTCACTAACACATCTTTGAACTGTGGCAGGAAACCCACACAGATAGAGAGAGAATGTGTAAACTCCACACAGACTGGAGGTTGGAATTGAACCCAGGTTGCTGGCACTGTGAGGCAGCAGTGCTAACCACTGAGTCACCCTGCTACCTCAGAAATCCATCTGCAGTCCAGCTGCAATCCATCTGAACCTATCATCCTTAAACTTGGCTGTTTTGTCTAGCATTTCCTTCTATGACTACAGTCATAATTTTCCTTTTAATGATTTATTCCATTGTCTTTTAATGTTGGTTAACCTGTTAGTGAAACCTGAGTAAAAGTACATTTTTAAAGTCCTGCCATTTCATACCATTTTGTTTGAGTTTTTTTTCCCATTATCCCTACTTTAATTCTTCGAGAATTGAGAAATACCAAGGAGCGAAAAAACATTAGTGGGTGTGGTACATCGATTACCAAGCTGTAATGGTATGTTGGGATTAGCATTAAACAGGAAATTAGAGTTGCTCACAGTAAAGGAACATCTGTAATTATTGGTTACTTTAATCTGCATATAGAATCAAATTAGCCATAATCCTGTTGAGGATCGATACATTGAGGAACCGACTACAGAACAAGCCATCTTAGACTGCATATTGTGCAGCGAGAAAGGAATAATGGGTAATACGGTTGTGAGAGACCCCTCGAGGATGAGTGACCACAATATGCTAGAATTCTTCATCAAGATGGAAACTGTAAATGTAGTTAATTCTGACACTATGTTCCCGACTCTTAATCAGGGAAACTATGATGGTTCGATTCCAACCTTGAGCGACTGTCTATGTGGAGTTTGCACATTCTGCCTGTGTCCGGGTGGGTTTCCTAGCACGATCCAAAGATGTGCAGATTAAATGTATTGGTCATGTTCAATTACGCATAATGTCCAGGATGTGCAGGCCAGGTGGATTAGACATGGGAAATGCAGGGTTACAGGGTTGGTGTGGACTCGATGGGTTGAATGGCCTGCTTCCACACTGTAGGAATTCTATGAAGCTGTGGAGGTATGAATCTAGTGAGAAAACAGCGCAGGCATAAATACCCATTGTTATTAACCCTGAACTGTCAACTTGATTAAATCTAAATTGATTGTGTGGGCAATGGAGGCATGATTTGGCTATGTTGGATTGGGAAACGTTACTAAGAGTGGGTAGGCAATGGCAAACATTCAAAGAGCAAATGGGCGAACAAGAAACATCGTTTATCTTTGTCTGATGCAAAAATGCAAAGAAAACGGTGGGCAAAATGGCTGACAAGTGAGGTTTGACTTAGTGTTAGTTGCAAAAAGAGGCATACAAATTGGCAAGAAAAAGACAACAGACCTTAGGATTGATTAAGGAGGGGAAAATAGAGTAAGCCAGTAAGCTTGCAGTGTACATAAGAACCAACTGTAAACGTTTCTATAGGTATGGTAAGAGAAAAAGATTGCCACAAACTAATATAGATTTCATATGGTCAGAAACAGGGGAATTTATAATGGAGAACTAAATTCATATTTTGCTTCTGTCTTCACAAAGGAGGACATGAAAAACTTACCGTACTTGATGGGGAACACAGGGTTTAGTGAGAGGGAGGCACTGAAGCAAATCTATATTAAAAGAGAGATGGTATTAGATAAGTGATTAGGATTGAGATAAGATAGAATTTCTTCACCCAGAGAATGGTGAGCCTGTGGAATTCACTGCCACAGAAAATGGTTGTGGCCAAACCATTTAGTATTTTCAAGAAGGAGGTAGATACAGCTGTTGTGGCTAAAGGGATCAAGGAATCTGAAGGGAGGGCAGGATGAGAGTATTGAGTTTTATGATCAGCCATGACCATATCCAATGGTGGAGCAGACTTGAGAGGTTGAATGGCCTACTCCTGCTCTGTCCTCTATGTTTCAATGAGTCTATTACAAAATTAGAGAATATTTACAGCACAGAAGAAGGATATTTGGCCCAATGAGTCCACGCTACTCCCACTCTCCAATACCCAATTTTCAAGATGGCAGCAGAGTAGCAGCGCTACATCCAAGCTCCTGGCTAGTCATCTTGCTTTGTTTCCTTTTTTTGCTTTTTTGTATTTGCTTTTTACTTTTGCTCTTTTCTTTTGCTCTTCTTTATCCTTTTTCTCTTTAAAAGCCTTTCCGGTGTCTTCAGCAAGATGAGAACGGGCCCAGCCTCCCGAGCATGTGCAGCAGTGACAGCAAGAGTTAGCTCCTCGGGGATAGCGAGCCCTCAGAGAAATCACGATGGCAGTGAGTGTAGGCACCGAAGTCTGGCACTGAAATGTTATAAACCAGTGCAGGACTTGAGGTGATGGCAGCGACACTGGCTTTCACGATGGTGGTGACAGCATGCGGGCCTCTGGGAGAGTGGAGAAGGCAAACTCTGCAGATGATGTTGGAATTGGCATGGTGGGCTTCAGCTGCAGTAACGTGATAGGCCGGAATCGGTAGTCCTGCTGGATCAACAAGAGCAGTGGTTGCATCAGCAGTGATGTGATCGGCCCAGAGCAGAACTCCGAGAATGGACTGTGATGCAGGGACATTGGTGGGTTTGGAGCCCTTTGTGGAGACCTATCCCCCTCCCCATGGTGAGAGGAGTCCAAATAGGGAGGAAGAGCTCTGTTTTTAGTTATATTCTATATCTTAATATTTTCTGAAACTCAAAATGGTGTTGGACTGTGGAAACATATTAAATTTTTCACTGTATTTATTTATTAAATACAAGTGACAATAAATCATCCAATTCAATTCCAGTCAATTCAATTTCTCTGTAGCCTGCCATCATTTTCCCTACATATACTTAGCGAAGTCCATTTTGAAAGCTTCAGTAGACTTACTCCACCATCCTTTTAGGTGATGCACTTTCAAATCATCATCATTTGCAGCTTCAAAAATGATTTCATAGATTATAGAATCCCTACAGTATGGAAACAGGCCATTTGGCCCAATAAATGACATCTTCTGTAGTTTTGTCACCAAAGTGTGTGTCATCTGGCCCTTGACCATTCCCATAAAGAGAACAGTTTCTCACTAATTACGCTATGTAGAAACTTTGTAATTCTGAACACAGCTATCAGATCTCTTCTCAACCCTTTCTACTCTACGGAAAACAACCCCAGCTTTTCCAACTCATCTACATTACTGAAGTTCAATATCCCCAGAAACATTCCCGTAAACCTTTTATGTGTCCTCTCTTAGGCCTTCCCATCCAACCTAAAGTTTGAAGCCTAGTAATGGTCCAATACTTAAATTGCAACTGCATTCTTCATAATGTGCTTGCTCTTGTAATGTACAGGGTGTGGGAGATGGTTTAGGGGTGCACTGACTGGAGGAGTCCCAGAAGTAATGTCAGATCAAAACCTTGATGTGACACTGCCCTCTTCTGGCTATCTGCGAGGGGCAGGATTTAAGCAGGAGAGATACTCCTTGGATCTGTCATTTAAGAAATTAAACAGCTTGTTTAATATCTTATTGCATATGATTCCAATGTGCTCTTAAATATGTACCTAACAGCTTGTGACAGCCAAGCAGAAGGTCTTTTAGCCCTGAATCCTGGAGTCTTCCAGCCATGGAACCTGGTTCCTGGCTAGGAGGAATTCACCAAGGTCCCCGAGGCAAGTGCACAGTGAGAAGTGTTGCTTCAGTGAAACTGGCGAACTGGGAAGGCTTTGATCAATTACACTGAAGAGCACCAGCTATCACCTTTGACAGACTGATGTTCAAAGCTGCACTTTGATCGAAAAGTGGTTGACAGGTGGCTGCCAGCCTCATCAAAACCATTTCATGCGTCTACTATTTCACTCACTATTGGCTGTGCAGTCCCATGTTGCCAGCCTTCACCACAGCATGAGAGCAACTTTCATCCTTACTCAAGGGCAAGAGGAGAAGCCATAAGCCACAACACCAGCATCAGAAATAGGAGCAACACCAGTAACAGCACCTTTAGTGACTTTTGCCTTATAGCAGGCCCTCTATAGAGCAGATGGGATGTGCACTGAGATCGAGCTGGAGGGAGATGACTTTCTCCCAAATAGTCATAGAGTCATAGAGATGTACAGCTTGGAAATAGACTCTTCGGTCCAACCCGTCCATGCCAACCAGATATCACAACCCAATCTAGTCCCACCTGCCAGCACCCGGCCCATATCCCTCCAAACCCTTCCTATTCATATACCCATCCAAATGCCTCTTAAATATTGCAATTGTACCAGCCTCCACCACTTCCTCTGGCAGCTCATTCCACACATGCACCGCCTTCTGCATGAAAAGCTGCTTTTGGGGTTTCTTTTATATCTTTCCCCTTCACCCTAAACCTATGCCCTCTAGTTCTGGACTCCCCGACCTTAGGGAAAAGACTTTGCCTATTTACCCTATTCATGCCCGTCATAATTTTGTAAACCTCTATAAGGTCACCCCTCAGCTTCCGACGCCTAAAACAGCCCCAGCCTATTCAATCTCTCCCTATAGCTCAAATCCTCCAACCCTGGCAACATCCTTGTAAATCTTTTCTGAACCCTTTCAAGTTTCACAACATCTTTCCAATAGGAAGGAGACCAGAATTGCACGCAATATTCAAACAGTGACCTGTACAGTCACAACATGACCTCCCAACTCCTGTACTCAGTACTCTGACCAATAAAGGAAAGCATACCAAACGCCTTCTTCACTATCCTATCTACCTGCGACTCCTCTTTCAAGAAGCTATAAACCTGCACTCCAAGGCCTCTTTGTTTAGCAACACACCCGAGGACCTTACCATTAAGTGTATTACTCCTGCTAAGATTTGTTTTCCCAAAATGTAGCACTTTGCATTTATCTGAATTAAACTCCATCTAGCACTTCTCAGCCCATTGGCCCATCTGGTCCAGATCCTGTTGTAATCTGAGGTAATCCTCTTCGCTGTCCACCACACCTCCAATTTTAGTGTCATCTGCAAACTTACTAACTCTTACTACTTGCATCCAAATCATTTATGTAAAGGACAAAAAATAGAGAATCCAGCACAGATCCTTGTGGCACTCCACTGGTCACAGGCCTCCAGTCTGAAAAACAACCCTCCAACACCACCCTCTGTCTTCTATCTTTGAGCCAGTTCTGAATCCAAGTGGCTAGTTCTCCCTGTATTCCGTGAGATCTAACCTTGCTAATCAGTCTCCCATGGGGAACCTTGTCGAACGCCTTACTCAAGTCCATATAGATCACATCTACCACTCTGCCCTCATCAATCCTCTTTGTTACTTCCTCAAAAAACTCAATCAAGTTTGTGAGACATGATTTCCCACGCACAAAGCCATGTTGACTATCCCTAAACAGCCCTTGCCTTTCCAAATATATGTACACCCTGTCCCTCAGGATTCCCTCCAACAACATGCCCACCACCGACATCAGGCTCATTGGTCTATAGTTTCCTGGCTTGTCCTTACCACCCTTCTTAAACAGTGGCACAGCCAACCTCCAGTCTTCCTGCACCTCACCTGTGACTATCAATGATACAAATATCTCAGCAAGAGGCCCAGCAATCACTTCTCTGGCTTCCCATAGAGTTCTCGGGGACACCCGGTCAGGTCCTGGGGATTTATTCACCTTTACCTGTTTCAAGACCTCCAGCACTTCCTCCTCTGTAATATGGACATTTTGCAAGATGTCACCATCTATTTCCCTACAGTCTATATCTTCCATATCCTTTTCCACATAAATACTGATGCAAAATATTCATTTAGTATCTCCCCCATTTTCTACGGCTCCAGACAAAGGCCGCCTTGCTGATCTTTGAGGGGCCCTATTCTCTCCCTAGTTACCTTTTGTCCTTAATATATTTGTCAAAACTCTTTGGATTCTCCTTAATTCTATTTGCCAAATCTATCTCATGTCCCCTTTTTTCCCTCCTGATTTCCCTCTTAAGTATAATCCTACTTCCTTTATACTCTTCTTAGGATTCACTCAATCTATCCTGTCTATACCTTACATATGCTTGCTTCTTTTTCTTAACCAAACTCTCAATTTCTTTAGTCATCCAGCATTCCCTATACCTACCAGCCTTCCCTTTCACCCTAACAGGAATATACTTTCTCTCGATTCTCGTTATCGCATTTCTGAAGGCTTCCCATTTTCCAGCCATCCCTGCGAACATCTGCTCCCAATCAGCTTTCGAAAGTTGTTGCCTAATACCGTCAAAATTGGCCTTTCTCCATTAGGTAGTACTTCTAACATGATGGCTGTGTTCTTGTGCAACCCCGTGTCATAGAAAAATAGTGCTTTAGAAACAGCACTTAAAGTGTTTTAAAACACGTTTTAAAAGTTCACACTTTTGAAACAGTGTCCCCAATTGGTCAATTGTGTTACAGCGAATTTGTGTTAATGAAACGCACGTTATAGCAGAATGATCTTTTTACAGGCAGAAATTAATTTCAATCTAACAACAGAATTCAGTGTTGGTGACAGAGGGCTCACCTGCCAGTTTGAGAAGTTGCAGGAGCCCAGTGTTGAGAAAAGGCCACTGGAATTTTGTTCTACTTAAATGGCCAGTGGCAGGGTGTGAAGCTGGAATGGGATTTGGGGCTTTCAACAAAATCCCCAGTGCCAGATTTCTGAGTGTCTATGAAACAGTGCAAAATTGTCTATAGTGTCCAGGGATGTGCAGGCTAGATGGGTAAGCCGTGGGAATTGAAGGATTATAGGGATAGGGTAAGGGGGGTGGGATGCTCTTCAGAAGGTCAGTCTGGACTCAATGAGCCAAATGGCCTGTTTTCACACTGAGGGGATTCTATGATTGGAACTGAAACTGTGACACCTAGTTCTAGATTCCCCCATGAGCCTCTTCAAGATCTTATACATTTCAATAAGATCACCGCTTATTTTTCTCCACTCCAATGAGCATTGGCCCAACCTACTCAACCTTTCCTCAGAAGACAACTAGGGTTACCAACCCTCCAGGAAGATCTCGGAGTCTCCAGGAAAAAGTATTAATCTTCTGGATGCCAGCGGGGATCCTGAAGCCCCATAGGAAAAGCTATTAAAGCAAATTGTATGTCTAATGTACACAGAAAACTCTACTATACTAGGGCATAAAACTATGGAGTTGAGGCATGAAGGTGAATTAAGAAAGTAGAGAATGAGTTGCCATATGCTAAAACCTCCAAGGAAAACATGTAAGTCATAACTGGCATCTTGAAAGACCCTCTCAAAAAGTGGCTACCAAGTGTGACCTGAAGGTGCTACAGAAATCCATGTTTGGGATCTCACTTTTGATCCTTGTATACCCCTCTTTGGAGATACTTTCTCAAACCTTTCCTGTCACTCTTATACTCCCAAACAGTGCCTCCCTCAAGGGGGGTGGGGGTGGAGAGAAGAAAGACACCACTACCTCAGTCTCTTTGTGTTAGAAGCCCTCGAGAATTGGGTTATACTTCTCATTGAAGGCTCCGCTGATAAGCTGCCCTGTTAGGCCTGATTTCTGAGTTTGTTTGTTTCACATATTCAGCATCCACAGTTCTTTCATTTATTTTGTAATTTATATTTACTCATTGGATCTGAGTGTTACTGACTAAGCCTGCATTTATTGACCATCCCTATTTACCCTGAAGAAGATAATAGTGAGTGTCTCCCCAAATCACATCATTCCATTGTAAAGCATGGTGGTGGTAGGTTGTGAGATGTTGGTATAAACTGCTGTTAAGAAGGGCTTTTCCAGCAACAGTGAAGAAACAACAGTGTAATTCCAGGCCTGGATGACTGGTGGCATGGAAGGGAACTAATAGGTGGTAGCGTTCCTTCATATCTGCTGCCTTTGTTGTATCTAAATGGTGGAAGTCCCCGGTTTGGAAGGTGCTTGGTGAATTGCTGCAGTGCATTATGTAGACAGTACACAAGTTGATCAAGTGACCTGCTTTGTCTTGGTTGGTGTTGGTGTTGAACTTCTTGAGCATTGTTGGAGAAGCACTCGTCTAGGCAAATGAAAATCACTCCACTACACCCCTGAATTGTATATTGTCAATAGTGGCCCGGCCTTTAAAGCCAGGAGGTGGGTTTTTCTAGTATTTCTCGTCTTGGACCCACTCTTGTAACCAGTGTATTCATATATGGCAAGTCCAAGTCAGTCTCTGGTCAATGGAAACCCATGGTCTCTATTGACAGAGGGGATGACTGATAATAATGGAGATAGTCCTTGCCTTGCACTTGCGTGGCATGAATGTTACTTGCCACTTATCACCCAAAGCCTGAATGTTGTCCAGGTCCTGTTGCCAATGAGCATGTATCGAAGGAATTGTGAATGGTACTGAAGATTTTGCAAGCATCTGCAAACACCCCCACTTCTGACCTTAAGATGCAGGGAAGGTCATTGGTGAAGCAGCTGAAGATGGACACCACCATAAAGAACTTGCTTAGAGATTCCTGGAGCTGAGCTGATTGACATCCAACAACTGCAACCATTTTCTTGATGCTAACCTGGTTTAGGGTTTACCCCCGATTCCTATTGACTGCAGTTTTGCTGGAGATCCTTAATGCCACACTCGGTCAAATACAGCCTTGATCTCAAGTGCAGTCACTCTCATCTCCCCTATGTTATAGAGACACAAAGTCATAGAGGTGTACAGCATGGAAACAGATCCTTCAGTCCAACCCGTCCATGCCGACCAGATATCACAACCCAATCTAGTCCCACCTGCCAGCACCCGGCCCATATCCCTCCAAACCCTTCCTATTCATATACCCATCCAAATGCCCCTTAAATGTTGCAATTGTACCAGCCTCCACCGCTTCCTCTGGCAACTCATTCCATACACGTACCACCCTCTGTGTGAAAACATTGCCCATTAGGTCTCTTTTATATCTTTCCCCTCTCACCCTAAACCTATGCCCTCTAGTTCTGGACTCCCCGACCCCAGGGAAAAGACTTTGCCTATTTACCCTATCTATGCCCCACATAACTTTGTAAACCTCAGCCTCCGACACTCCAGGGAAAACAGCCCCAGCCTGTTCAGCCTCTCCCTATAGCTCAAATCCTCCAACCCTGGCAACATCCTCATAAATCTTTTCTGAACCCTTTCAAGTTTCACAACATCTTTCCGATAGGAAGGAGACAAGAATTGCTCGCAATATTCCAACAGTGGCCTAACCAATGTCTATACAGCCACAACATGACCTCCCAACTCCTGTAATCAATACACTGCCCAATAAAAGAAAGCATACCAAACATCTTCTTCATTATCCTATCTACCTGCAACTCAATTTTCAATGAGCTATGAACCTGCACTCCAAGGTTTCTTTGTTCAGCAACACTCCCGAGGACCTTACCATTATGTGTATAAGTCCTGCTAGGATTGGCTTTCCCAAAATGCAGCACTTCGCATTTATCTGAATTAAACTCCATCTGCCACTTGTCAGCCCATTGGCCCATCTGGTTGTAATCTCTGTTGTAATCTGAGGAATCCCTGTTCGCTGTCCACTACACCTCCAGTTTTGGTGTCATCTGCAAACTTACTAAATCTACCTCTTATGCTCGCATCCAAATCATTCATGTAAGTGACAAAAAGTAGAGGACTCTTCCCCGATCCTTGTGGCACTGCACTGGTCACAGGCCTCCAGTCTAAAAACAACCCTCCACCACCAACCTCTGTCTTCTACCTTTGAGCCAGTTCTCTATCCAAATGGCTAGTTCTCCCTGTATTCCATGAGATCTAACCTTGCTAATCAGTCTCCCATGGGGAACCTTGTCGAATGCCTTACTGAAGTCCATATAGATCACATCTACCTCATTAATGCTCTTTGTTACTTCTTCAAAAAACTCAATCATGTTTGCGAGACATGTGTTATTTAACTCTTTTGGTAAGGTGAGAGTGAGTTGCCTTGACATTACAATTCACAAGCTTGAAAAGAATGAGTCCAGGGTTCAGGAACTTCAGGTACATGCATAGATTAGAGACGACAAAAGGAGATTTAACAGAGGTTTTAAACTCATGAGGGGTCTGAACAAAGTAGTAAGGAAAGGAAGTCTGTTCCTGATGGTGTAAGCATCAAGAACCAAATACCAATTTGTTGTGTTGGCAAAAAATGCGATAATGAATGAAGATTTTTTTTGTGCAGCTCATGTTTAGGATCTGGACTGTTCTGAAGACAGTCTGATGGAGGAAGATTCAATCATGTTTTTCAAATGAGAATGGGTTAATTATCTGAAGCAAAATTTGCAAGGAAAAATTGTAGGAATAAAATTATGAGTTGTTCTTCCAGTGAACCAGCACAAATATGAGAGGTTGAATAATCTTCTTCTGTGCTGTAGTGATTCTATGATTCTATTCAATGATTCCTCAAGTAAGGAGCATGATGGAGTTTTGTGCAAAAGACATTTTTCTATGAGCCCATCAATTTCTGCTTTAATTATTACCCACAGTTGTCCTTTGTAGTTTCTCCATTTAACCTTCCTTAATTCCATTCCTATTTTCTTATCACTGGCTTTCTTTCCAACTGAATACTTTGTTCTTTGTATATAGTTTCTGACTACTATCTTAAAATTTATGATGTTGAGATCATTGTTCCTTATTCATTCTCCCAGACTTACTTCTCTTATCTGTTCTGACTCATTTCCCATTGGCTGCAGTTTATCCCCAATATTGCAACTGTTTCCTTATTGCAAAGTTGATTCATTTCTAATCCTTTGTTCATTATCAGCTGCTTCATTGCTGCAGCCATTATGTATTTATGATTTGTACATCTATTCTACTATTCTTTTTCTTTCTCTATTATTTTCAAACAGATTATAGCCTGCAATGCTTTAATGTCAATCCTGTCTTGTCTAGGATATTTGCCACTAGCTCCATTGACAACTATTTTCTTCCTCCGATGAGATGTTTCCAATGACTCATCCATTCAAACTGTGACTCGGCTGCTTGGACTGTCTGCTTCTCCTCCAAATACATGTATTCATAAGTAGTAGCTGACCTCAGTGTTTTCACTAATACTTCGACAAATAACCTCAGCAACACAATTATCAGCTTAAACTATGTCAAACTAGCAAAAGAAATTTTGGGTATTCCCAAATGTAATTATTAAGCCAGAGCAACAAGTGACAACACAATGAGCTCTCAGTAGTTGATTCACTTCTAGGTTGTCCTTACCGAAGCTTCATTGTACGGGGATTTTATCTTTGTGATTGGCCCTTCTCAAATTACCTGGTCAGTACATAAATACTTATTTTCCAGCTTCATATTTATTACCAAATAAAAAAACACTCATGTAGTTGCCTCACAAACAGTAAAGATAGCAAAGAACATAAATAATGTGGAAAGCCGTTTAAACTGCCCTGAGATGAACAGAAGATTCAATGAAACAGATCATTCTATAAGCACACAGTTAGTGGAACACTAAAAGCTGTATTTGCAGCATAGCAACCCCACCCCACCCACTCCCCCTGGCCCCTAAGACTAGAAACACCCACAAACTCACCATACCCCAAACATCTTGTTCCATCTTTCCACTGGTATAAACATTAAGAGTCATAGAGTCATAGAGATGTACAGCATGGAAACAGACCCTTCGGTCCAACCTGTCCATGCCGACCAGATATCACAACCCAATCTAGTCCCACCTGCCAGCACCCGGCCCATATCCCTCCAAACCCTTCCTATTCATATACCCATCCAAATGCCTCTTAAATGTTGCAACTATTTCTAAATACTGGGACTCCATCTATTTGGGCAGCACAGTTGCACTGACACCAGAAATAAAGACAGCAATTCAAGGTGGCTGTTAAGATCACCTTCTTAGGGGCCAATAAATGTTGGTCTTGTCAATGATGTTCACATGCCATGAGCAAGTGGAGATATTTGGACTGATATCTAAAAGCCTGGTCATAAATGTAGTTTGCAACAAGTGTTTTAAAAAAGGGGAGAGGCTTGGAGAGTCAGAGATGTACAGCATGGAAACAGACCCTTCGATCCAATTCATCCTCT
Organism: Chiloscyllium punctatum; assembly: GCF_047496795.1. Lineage (NCBI taxonomy): Eukaryota > Metazoa > Chordata > Chondrichthyes > Orectolobiformes > Hemiscylliidae > Chiloscyllium > Chiloscyllium punctatum. The sequence goes on from NC_092739.1 coordinate 136,271,164, forward strand.
TTCAGGCATCAAGGACCATGAGGCTGACATAGCTGTCTTATGTCAGCCAATCTCCCAAAACCTTTCCTTTACTTGCTGACTCCATCTGCTAATCACATCTGACTGAATGTTTGTCAGGTTCTCACCAGCCTCTTTGGCCTTCTCCTTTTTAAATCTTCTCTAACAGCCAGGGTCTCCTTACCTTCTATGACCCAACAAAATACATATAAGTTAAGCATCATGCCAAACTCTCCTGCTGCCCCTTTACCATTTTTGTTCCTTTCTTGGTCAGAAAGTAGCCCCCTGTGACCATAAACTATTCTCCAGTCCTCCACCAGCTTGGTCCTCCCTGAAACATGTTCTGGGAGATGGGGAGTGGAGTAAGACAAGTGGAGACAGTTTGGATATAGAGCACAAGAGTAGAGGGTGGGGTGAATGTGTCCAGTGGTGCTGGGGATGGTAAGGGGTTGCTGACACAAGCAGCTAGGTGGAAAGACACATACCTTTTGGATCCAATAGTCCTCACCTCAGCTTGGCTGCCATGTTTTCATAAGCTTCAGGAAATCCCACCACCCAGAGTTAAAAATCAGAATATGGCAGAACAAGGCAGGTTTTGTCCAGTACAATACTGCACATTTCAACCTGCCTGCTAGAGATTCCAGAGCATCCTCTTTATTGAGGATGAGTGACTGATTTTTTTTTGAAGTGGGGTGGGGGCATATAACTTATTTCCTGACATTATGGGCTCTTTCTATTGTGTGAAAAGTGGAACTTTGAATGACCCCTGTTCACCATGAAATTGAAGCTATCAAGAAACATTTGTTCACAAGAGTGATGCCCAGTGCAGGAAACGAGATATCCTAAAGGATAATGGGAATGTCTCTGGGGCTAAAAATCAGAGCAACAAGCTACGATTTTGGGTAATGGCATTGGGTTTTTTTAGTTTTTGTTGATGGGATACAGGCATCACTGGCTGAGCCAGTATTTGTTACCCACCCTTAGCTGCTCTGCCCTAAGTCCAAATCTGAACATGTCCCTCCACAAGCATTCAATGAACTCTTTAACAAGTTCCATTTCTTAGGTTAATTGATTGGGTAGCATCATAGGACCATGCTCTGGAGCTGGAAAGGCATTGTTAGACCAGCACGACAGCCAGCATTAGTATTTTCACGTCTCACCAGCAGCAGGGAAGACCTCAAAATTGAATTCACACTTTCTGTGTAACCCATTCGATGTTTCAGAACAATGGTACAAATACATAAAGGTACAATAAGCATTTTGTCTCTCACTCACAAAGGCAATTAAGCAAAAAGTCAAAACTTCTTCCTTGAAAACTTTTTCCCTTCAATTAATAGAAGTGAGTGTATACATAAACCATAAGACATTCATTTATAAAGCACTATCAAAATTGTTAAATCCCCCAAGGAACAACCCAGGAGTGTTATCAAATGAACACATGAATGGAACTTGGACAACTGATAACAAGACAACAAATCACCCCTGCTCCCAAACGCTTCCATTTGTATGGGCAAACCTGGATTTGACAGCAGTGTGTATTAGTCTTACTGCGTGATCTTTATGCTTTAAGACAATAAACTGATTAAATAAAAACAAATGGCTTTCTTTATGGCTTTCTGAAAGTTAGGTTAAGAGAGCACCTCCCAGCAATTAACGTGCTCCGTAAGAGAGCAAATTTATCGGGAATACCCTTGCTGACTTCTTCTTTAGATTTCTTTACTCAAGGTACACGGTCACATCCAGAGCCTCATATAATGGCCACAAGGTATGAAATGGCTTTGAAGAATTGCTTTGATGTTGTGTATTTTAATTAAACATTTGACAAGATAAATTCTGAGATTTAGAAGGGACCTAAGCGGTACCTTTTTCATGCAGAGGGTGGTGCATGTATGGAATGAGCTGCCAGAAGAAGTGGTGCAGGCTGGTACAATTACATTTAAAAGGCACCTGGATGGGTATATGAAAAGGAAGGGTCATAGAGAGGGATATGGCCCAAATGCTGGCAATATGTACTATATTTATTTAGGATATCTGGTCGGCATGGACAAATTGGACAAAGGATCTATTTCCATGCTGTACGGCTCTATGACTTTATGACTCCATGACTCTATATTGCCAGACTGTTTTGATTGAAGCATAATTTTACCTGGTGGAAAGCAAATGTAAATATTCTTTGCAATTGTGATAAATATTTATCTTCATTTAATTTTAGTGCAGAGTAGATGATCTGCTAGGTTCTTTGTTCATATTAATATTTAACCAGTTTTCATATAGAGCAGCTTTGCTTGACCAAAGAGCAAGAAAACTAGTAATATAATTTAACTTGCCAGATTCAACCTGTTCTAAGCAGGCACTATTGTCAAGCTTCCATCTGTAGGACAGCCCCTTGGTATGGCATTGTGGATTTCCCAATCTGCAAAATCACTGCACCTAATGAAACCACTTTATTTTTGTCTCAGTGCAACAGACGTTTATGTATCAACAGCAGATGTTATTTTGCTGGACACTAAGATGGGTAAGTTTGGAATCTGAAAACTCAATATCATGACTATGCTATGTGGCCTGTATGTGAAATTTGAGATCCTATTGGATAGATCTTTAGAAGACTGTTTTGCTGTGGCAGTACAATGCCATGTGACAATGGAGCGGGGTTGTGTATAACAAAATAGTTTTATATGCATCGTGTTTGTCATATATAGCATTAAATTTGAATGAAAATCTATGATTTCTGGATATTGATGGCTCTACTAATGGAAAAAGTGCTTTCCTAACCATGCTATCTATGACCCTCATAACCATATATGCTTCAATCAGATCCTCTCTCAGTCGTTGCTGCTTCAAGGAAAACAACACTGGCATATCCAATATCCCCTCATGGCTCATAGACTCTCCAGCCCAGGCAGCATCCTGGTGAATCTCCTCTGCATCATTTCTAATGTAATCACATCCTTCCTATACTGCATACAGTATTGCAGTTGTGATCTCACCAGCATTTTATACAGTTTGATTTGACTTATTATTTGATTTGATTTATTTTTGTCACATGTACCTAAGTGCAGTGAAAGGTTCTGTTTTGTGTGCAGTACAAGCAGATCATAACATACAAAGATCATGGGGGTGAGAGAGCAGAGCATGGAATACAAAGTTATAGCTGCAAAGAAGGTGCACAAAAAGCATGATCAACATTATATTTGAAATAAGAGAGGTCCATTCAGAAGTCTAATAACAGTGGAGAAGAAGCTATTCTTGAACCTGTGTCGGTACATGTGTTTAATCTTTTGTATCTTCTGCTTGATGGAAGAGGTTGGAAGAGATTATAACCAGGGTGGGAGGGGTCTTTGATGATGTTGGCTCCCTTTCTGCGGCAATGAGAAGTATAGATGGAGTCAATGGATGGAAGGTTGGCATGTGTAATGGTCTGACCTGTGTTTACAACTCTGTAGTTTCTTACGGTGTTTGGCAGAGCAGCTGTCAGACCACACCATGATGCATCCAGATAAAGTGCTTTCTATGGTACATCTGTAAAAGTTGGTGAGGATTCTTATGGAAATTCTGAATTTCCTTAGCCTCCTCAGGAAGAAGAGGTGCTGTTGTGCCTTCTTGCCTGTTGCATCGATGCGGGTGGACCTGGACAGATTGTTGGTTATCATCGCTCCTAGGGTCTTGACGCTCTCAACTGTCTCCACTTCAGCTCCATTGATGTAGATAGAGGTGTGCCCTCCTCCTAGTTTCCTGAAATCAATGATCAATTCTTTAGTTTTGCTGACATTGATGGAGAGATTATTATCTTTGCACCATGTCACCAAACACTCTGTCTCTTTCCTATATTCTGTCTCACCATTGTTTGATAACTGGCCTAAAACGGTGGTGTCATCAGTGAACCTATAGATGGATCTCAGACAAAATTTGGCAGACACAGTTATGAGTTTACAGGGAGTACAGTAGGGGACTGAGCAAGCATCCTTGTGGGGCACCAGTGTTGTCGTGGAAGAGGCACTGTTGGCTATCTTCACTGTGTGTCAGGAAGTTAAGGATCCAGTTGCAGAGGGCAGAGCAGAGAACTAGGTCTTGGAGTTTCAAGATTAGTTTGGTTAGGATTGTAGGATTGAAGGCAGAGCTGTAGTCAATAAGTAGAAGCCTGACATAGGATCTTTATTATTCAGATGTTTCACGGATGAGTGTAGGGCTATGGAAATGGTGTCTGCTGTGGGCCTGCTGCTTGGTGGGCAAATTGCAAGGGATTAAGGCAGGCTGAGAGGCTAGATCTGTTGTGAGCCATGACTAACCTCTTGATTAGTTCCAACATAACCTCCCTGCTCTTACATTCTATGCCTCATCTAACAACATTAAAAATCACACAACACCAGGTTATAGTCCATCAGGTTTATTTAGAAGTACAAGCTTTCAGAGTGCTGCTCCTTCGTCAGGTAGCTAGTGGGGCAGGATCATAGGACACAATCTGATCCTACCCCACTAGCTACCTGATGAAGGAGCAGCACTCTGATAGACAAAGATAAGTGATTCTATAACCAACAGATCAAATCTAAGCTCTGTAGTCCTGTCACATCAGTCTTGAATGTTAATGGACAATTAAACAACACATTGGGGGAGGAGACTCCACAAATATCTCCATCCACAATAATGGGAAAGCCCAGTAAATCATTGCAAAAGATAAGGCTAGAACATTTGCATCCATTTTCCACAAGTGCCAAGTGAATGATCCATCTCAACCTCTTCCAGAGGTCCCCATCATCATGGATGCCAGTCTTCAGCCAATTTCACTCATCTAATGTGACCAAGAAATGTCTAGAGACACTGGATATCACAAAGATGAGAGTCTTGACTCCTCAAATACGGAAGCAGTCCTTACCTGCTCTGACCTACATGTGACTCAAGGCTGATAACAATGTGGTCACTCTTAGCTGCCACAGGAATGGGTAATTGCCCACGAATAAAATGAATATGGTCAGACCAAATACAGGCAGTCCTTACACATAGGTGAGAATTACTTCAGGAGCCTCTCAGCCTACAGGCTTCATTTCTGGGATTTTCCACCAGAGCTGACAGGAAACCTGGATGCATCCACCCAAAAAAATGGCATGTGCATTTCGAGGACTTGCAAGTGACAGGATTACATCATAAAAGTATTTTTCATAATTTGCATCCTAGAAATGCTGGCCCTTTCGGAACATTTCACATGCCTATCATCAGAGTTGCAAGCAGTGGGCCGTCTTTGGTCATTTAAGGAGTCACTAAAGCCATAGAATCATACAGTCATAGAGATATACAGCACAGAAACAGATCCTTCGGTCCAACTTGTCCATGTCAACCAGATATCCAAAATAAATCTAGTCCTATTTGCCAGCACCTGGCCCATATCCCTCTAAACCCTTCCTATTCATATACCCATTCGGATGCCTTTTACATGTTGTAATTGTACTAGCCTCCACCACTTGTTCTGGCAGCTCATTCCATACATGCACCACCCTCTGTGTGAAAACATTGCTCCTTAGGTTCCTTTTATATCTTTCCCATCTCACCCTAAACCTATGCCCTCTAGTTCTGAACTCCTTCAGCCCAGGGAAAAGATCTTGTCTATTTACCCTATCCATGCCTCAGGATTTTATAAATCATGCAAGGTCACCTCACAGCCTCCGAATCTCCAGAGAAAACAGCCTCAGCCTATTCAGCCTCTCCCTATAGCTCAAATCCTCCAACCCTGGCAACATCCTCATAAATCTTTTCTGAACCCTTTCAAATTTCACCAGATCCTTCCTATAGGAGGGAGACCAGAATTGCACACAATATTCCAAAAGTGGCCTAACATATGTCCTGTACAGCTGCAACATGATCTCCCAACTTCTATACTCAATGCTCTGACCAATAAAAGAAAGCATACTAAACACCTTCTTAACTATCCTATCTACCTGACACTCCTCTTTCAAGGAGCTATGAACCTGTATCCAAGGTCTTTTTATTCAGTAAAACTCCCCATGATCTTTCAATTGAATGCAAAAGTCCTGCCCTGATTTATCTAAATTAAACTCCATCTGCCACTCCTCAGCCCTTTGGTCCATCTGATCAAGATCACATTGTACTCTGAGGTAAACTTCTTTGCTGTCCACTACACCTCCAATTTTGGTGTCATCTGCAAACTTACTAACCATATCTCCAGAAGTCTTCGCAACCAGTTGTAGGCAAACAATAATGCTGTAGGTTGGGACTGTCTGATTGAAAAATAACATTAAGGGCCATATCACATATATAGCTGATTCCCACAGCTTGCTTATCTACTTCAGCTGCAAGGCAAGAACAACAAAAACAGTCAGGTAACCCATCTAAAATATACAAAGTCTTCTATCGCTGAATATCTGTCAAGGTCAGGAACAAAATGTGATTCAAACAGGATTCCAATGGTATTACAGCAAGGGAATATCCTGAATCAAGTCTTAAATCCTTTATCTAAATTATATAAACAGGGTTGGACTTAGTTCAGGATGGTAGATAATAACATAAATCAACATGAATAATGGTGAACTGGTCATTAAAATGTGACATTTCAATTTAAGAGATGATCTGTGCTCAAACGAAACAGTGTAGATATAAATTGGTAAGATACTGCAAGTTCATGCCATGCCCCTGAAAGAAATTACCTTTGTTTTTGTATGGTTTTATAATTGCATGTTCCTGCATTAATATTTAAAATGATTGAAAGCCTATCTTTCACACACTTGCTATGAAGTGACCTGACCATGTACAGAATTTGTGGCACCTGGCTTTCATATTCATTAAAACAGTCCCTTTATAGTATAAACTTAAACAGTGCCCAAAAAATAACATGAAATTTCTGATCTTGCACTCATTAGGTTAAATGCGCTAATTTCAAATTTCAACAATCACAGCAACTTATGCCACAAGAGAAAAAGGATGGCTCTGATTGACTGAGGTATTGCCATAGAGAAAGCAAGTGTTAACCATCCAAGAGTTCCTTTGATTGTTTTTAATAAGAGTGCAGACCATACCCAACCATGTAGAGGGCAATGAAACAGATGTTTGGGAAGGCCACCATCACTTACAAGTTCATCTCCAAGTTACTCACTATTATTATGATCTCAGCTGATGTTATTAGTAAATAAGTCAGGTCCTAAACTGACATTTGGCTTGTTAGATTTCTTTTTGAACAAGCTAGTCTTTAACTAAAGCGCAAACACACAATGCTACAGATGTGGCTTTAACAATAAGGCAGAAACGTATTAGGCAAAAGAAAAGTTAAAACAGAATAAACTAAAATGAACATATTACACAATTTGACAGATTTCAAAACACATATTAAAATACTATGCCATAAATCTATTCCAACAGCATCCCTTTACAGTAATCACACACCAGAGAGAATTCCCTTCTCTGTAATATTTATATATTAGACTTTGTTCCTGATCTTGAGAGTCGGATAGCCTCATCCTTGAGTAATCACAGAATTGAAATTAGATGTTCTAAGCTTTGAATAACCCCTTCAGGATTTGAATCAAATAATTCAAAACGAAACCCTTATATTTAAGTCAACCTATTTCTATCTTCTCTGAACCAATTCCTTGCTCAATGACAACAATTTCAAATGTCAAGCTTCAACAGGGAAATCTGCAAACTGGCACCAAAAGGTTTAAGCTGTCAGTATTTCCCCAAGTAAAGAAATCAATCTCTGATCATTTTAACTGATAGCTGGCTAATATTTGTCAATGTTTATTCTGTCTGCTTGTAAAAATGCAAACAAATTCCCATTTACTCTCTGGGAATTCGCTCTTTCATAAAATTGTTTTTTTTTTAAATGAGCTACGCTCCAGAAATACTGACAAGTTAATCATTAAACCCTCTCATATCCACAACCTAAAATCCATGTCGTACTTGTTTAAAATCTAAACTCTAAAATAAATGATATTTTAAAAATACATAAATCACGCAAGTTACGTTATACCATTCAGATTTGGAGACATGTCATCATTCCTCCAGTTGCACTGGGTCAAAATCCCTAGAACTCACTGCCTAACAGCAACTGTGGGGCTGGATGCCCCTACACCAAATGGTCTGCAGCAATTCAATAAGACAGCTCACCACCACCTGCTGTAGCGCATTTTGGAATGGCAATAACTGCTGGTGCATTCAGTAAGTGAATGAATGATTGAATAAAAGAATCAATAATCAAAAACAAAATAGGGGAGATGATAGCAGAGTGGTAATGTCACTGGAATAGCATAACGTTCTAGGGACATATATTTGAATGTCACTATGGAAAATAATGTAATTTGAACTCAACAAAATTTGAAGTTATAAAAACTTACTGAACTTGGTCTACAATTATTGTGGATTGTTGTAAAAACCCATCTGTTTCACTGATGCCATTTAGGAAAGGAAATTTGCCGTTCGTCCTTAGCTGGTCTGGCCTATATGTGATCCCACAGCAAAGCAGCTTTTTCTTAACTGCCCTCTGAAAAGGCCTAGCAAGTCACTGCATTCAAAGGAAATTAGGAATTGCAACAAAATTGACAGTGGCATCCACACCATATATATATATATATAGACTAAAATGCTAAGAATAGAACTTTCAGTCTGATTGTTGGACATTGTAATAGGGCCTATATTTTGGACATTACCTGTGCTGTGAGTAACCTGAAACTGTCTGATACTCGGTATCTAGAATCTTTCTCATCTTTAAAAACAAACAATTACATCAATGGCGAACTTAGTCTTGCCCTGACCCAGCAGCCAAAACAAAGTGAACTCAAGAGACCAAGGTAAGTTGGAAACCTTTTTAACAAAATCCATTTGTGGGATTGAACCACATTTCTGTGTCACATATCATCCAGACCAGGTAAGAATATCAGTTTCCTTCCCTGAAGGATATTAGTGAATCAGATGGGTTTTCCCTGACAATCGATTCATCCAGATTAATTCCATTATTAGTATTTCCCAGATCTTTTACTTGTTTTACGTGTGTAACCCTAACCCACCTGGAACTCTGGATTAACAGTCCAGTGATAATATCACTAGGCAGTTGTCTCCGCTCAGCTGGGCATAAATCACGAAACAAAATGAGGACCTTCAAGTTGATGTGACTCATTGCAATATTTCATAGTGAATAAGCCTTCTTCAGGTCCAGTTTGTTCAAAATATTAGGAAGAATGATTTTGTGATTTCTGCACTTTTCTAAACATTTGTAGTTTGTTCACTGAATTTGTTACTATTTTATTCCACTTCTTGAATGCAGGTTCCACTGTTTATGAGATTGCCATGTTGTTAGTGAGTGGGGTGATCCTTCTGATAACTGGTATTGCCACACTGGTGAAAATGCTTAGAAAGTAAGTTTGAATAATTACTATTTAAAGGCATTCCCAATGGCTGTGTTAGAGTTGGGTGACAATCTGAGTTACATGAATAGATGTTAATTGTGCAATTGTTGGGTTTTGAATCAGGTATAATCATGTACATATTGCAGTTCCAGGTTACTATCTGAACAAATAAATAGATAGTTCAGATGTACACAGAGCTTCCTTTGTGGGTGCACAAGGGTCAGTCATACCTATAATGTTAGCAAAAACATTTTCCCTTTCCTATTGTTTAACAGTTTGAAAATAAAGTTTAAGATGCTTCTGGGTAGTCACACTGACTACTTGGGAACATTTGAGAGGAAGTGGTGTATTTTTGCTTTTTTTTATTGGACTAGTAATCCACAGCATTAGGCTATTGCTCTGAGGACATGGGTTCAAATCCCGTCATAGCAGATGGTGAAATTTGAGCTAATTAAAATTTAGAATTAAATTAAAAATGTTAGTCTAATCATGGCCATGTAACCACTGTTGACTATTCTAGAAACTCAACTGATTCACTAATGCCCTGTAGAGAAAGAAATCAATTAATCTTATGTGATCTGCCCAATATGTGACTCCAGACCCACAGCAAAGTAGTTGGCTCTTAATTGCCCTCTGAATTTGGACAAGCAACATACTTTTTTTGCATCAAACTGCTACAAAGTCTAAACTAAGAAATGAAACCTGGTTGGACCATCTGGCATTGACTGAGGCACCAAAAATGGCAACTGCAAATACAGATCCATTGACCCTGCAAAGTCCTCTTTATTAACCTCTGAGTCCTCTGAGGGCTTGTACCAAAATTGAGAGAGCTGTCCCACAGTCCAGTCAAGCCACAACTTGTCATTATCTCACAATGTCACAGACACCATTATCACTATCTCTTGGTTTGTCCTGTTCCACCAGCAGGACAGACCCACCAAAGATGGTACCATATTTTATACAGTTGGAAAGGAGTTACCCTCAGAGTATTCATCATTAATTCTGGACACCATGAATTGTTGTGGCATCAGGTCAAACATGGGCAAGGTAAACTTCCTGGTAATTACTACCTACCACTCCCTCTCAGTACTCTTCCATGTTGAACATAATTTGGAGGAAGCACTTAAGTTGTAAGGACACAGAATGTACTCTGGGTAGGTGACTTCAATGTCCATTACCAATAGTGGTTTGGTAGCTCCACTGCTGACTGAGCTGGTTGAGACCTAAATGCTAGATTGGGTTTATGGCAGGTGATTGGGAGAACAAGAATAGGGAAAAAATTACTTGATGGTGTTGTCACCCATCCACCTGTCACAGATGTTGTCCATGCTTGATGGTAATGGTAGAAGTGACAACTGTGCAATCCTTATGGAGACAAAGTCTCCTCTTCACATTGACAACACCCTCCATTATGTTGTGTGGCACTATCTTTGTGCTAAACAGGACAGATTTTGAATAGTTCCAGCAACTCAAGGCTGTGCATCCATGAGGAGCTACATATCATCAACAGCAGAATTTTGTTCAACTCCAATCTGTAACCTAATACACTGGCATATTGTTTTCAGACGTTTCGCCACCATACTAGGTAACATCATCAGTGAGCCTCCTGTGAAGCGCTAGTGTTCTGTCCCGCTTTCTATTTATGTGTCTTCGTCCCTTAAGGTGGGTGATATCATTTCCGGTTCTTTTTCTCAGAGGTTGGTAAATAGAGTCCAAATCAATGTGTTTATTGACGGATTTCTGGTTTGAATGCCAGACCACTAAGAATTCCCATGTGTGTCTCTGTTTAGCTTGTCATAGGATGGATGCGTTGTCCCAGTTGAAATGGTATCCTTCGTCTGTGTATGAGGATACTAATGATAGTGGGTCATGTCGTTTGTTGGCTAGTTGGTGTTCGTGTGTCATGATAGATAGTTTTATGCCTGTCAGTCCAATGTAATGTTTGTTATAGTGCTTGCAAACACTATGCCAGACAAGCAGAAAGCTAGCCACCAGGATACATGAACACCAACTAGCCAACAAACGACATGACCAACTATCACTAGCATCTTTACACACAGATGAAGGATACCATTTCAACTGGGACAATGCATCCATCCTATGACAAGCTAAACAGAGACACACATGGGAATTCTTAGTGGCCTGGCATTCAAACCAGAACTCCGTCAATAAACACATTGATTTGGACTCCATTTACCAACCTCTGAGAAAAAGAACCAGAAATGATATCACCCACCTTAATGGACCAAGATTGGGAGAACAAGAAAAGGGAAAAATTTTCTTGATGGTGTTGTCACCCATCCAACTGTCACAGATGTTGTCCATGCTTGATGGTAATGGTAGAAGTGACAACTGTGCAATCCTTATGGAGACAAAGTCTCCTCTACACATTGACAACACCCTCCATTATGTTGTGTGGCACTATCTTTGTGCTAAACAGGACAGATTTTGAATAGTTCCAGCAACTCAAGGCTGTGCATCCATGAGGAGCTACATGTCATCAACAGCAGAATTTTGTTCAACTCCAATCTGTAACTTAATACACTGGCATATCCTCTACCATACCACTACCAACAAACTGGGACGGTTCAGTGAAGAATGCAGAAAGGCAAACAAGGAACAGCACCAGGCATCCCCTAAAAATATGGTGTCAACCTAGTGAAGATGCTACTAGATAGAACTACTTCTACCCTAAACAAGAGAGGGAGTATGCAGTAGGGAGTGCAAAGTAATTCTCACAAGCATTGACCAGATTCTACAGGCCTGCCGTATTTGGTCATCAATGTGGTGGATAAAAAACTAATGGGAGTTGCAGTATCCACAAATATTCCCATTTTCAATGATAGAGGTGCCCAGCATATATGTGCAAAAAACAAAGCTGAAGAATCTGCATCTATATTAAGGTGGTGTCGAGGTATCATCACTGAACTAGTAATCCAGTGCCTCTGGCGAATGCTTTGGGGACCTGGGTTTAATTTGCACCATGAAATCTGATTTCAATAAAATCTGGTAACCATTCTCAATTGTCATTACAAAAAGTCCCATCCGGTTCACTAATGTTCTTTAAGGAGGGAAATCTGCCATCCTTATCTGGTCTGGTCTATATGTGACTCCAGATCTACAAATATGGTTGACCCTTGATGACAAGGTGGCATTAAATCAAATATTAGATCAGGAGCTCAGCAAAACTGGAATTAATGGGTATTGGGGGGAAATTCTCTGCTCTTTGGAATTATACCTGGCACAAAGTAACTGAGCAGTTGAGAATGGTGCTGAACATTGTGCAATCATTGGGAAACAGACCCACTTCTGACCTTATGATGGAGGGAAGGTCATGGATGAAGCAACTGAAGCTGATCGGGCTGAGGACACTACCCTGAAGAACCCCCACAGAGGTATCCTGGAGCTGAGATGATTGATTTTCAACAAACACAACCATCTTCCTTTGTAGGCATCCTTGTAAGAAGATTCGCAGTAGGGTCCTGGTGGTGAAATCCCATCATAACTATTCCTCTTACAGCTGATTGTTAACCTCCCTCACTGCTCCTTTGTTTCTGTACCTCTTTATTTTCTGAGCATTGATGAGATTCTATTTGATTTCAGGTACTTGAAGGAAGCCAGATCGTTAGAAGAAGCCAGTACCGGAGTAGTCGTGACGGTAACCTACAACCATGAGAAAAATAGCCAAAATACAAGTTCACCACCGTATCTGTCCAACCAATCACACAGCTCCTGTACTTGTGAACCAAAGGACAAAAAGTATCAAGAGAAACATGTGCAGAGAAGTGCTTCACCGATATACCCAACTGAATGTGTCATCAATGACATCCATATTACTATTCATCAAACACAGTGATATTAGTTACATACATGCATAAGCTCAGCTCTTCTTGACTCAGGCTGTTCTTTTCAACCCATTCCTTTTTCCCATACAAAGAGCAGTCAGTGTTAAAACTGTTAATGCTGTGTTCATTTTATGTCTGAGAAATACAGAGTGGTGCAGGAGCTAGTCAAGAGGAGAACTGAGGGTCTTAAAAATAAGACTAGGCATACATAACCGAATATTCAGTGGAACAGGTTGGCTGCCACACTTTTGAGGCCATGAAAATAGCATTTCAAGGAAGTCAAGGACTGGCAAGTCTGCTCTGCCATTTAACACAATCCAACTTCAACTCCATCTTCCTGCCCAATCCTCGTAGCAGTTGATACATTGAGAAACCAACAATTTGTTTATCCCAGTCTTTGTTACCATGATGGAGCATCCACAGCCATTTGGGGCACATAATTCCCTAGATTTACAATCTTTTGAGCAAAGTAATTTCTTTTTGTCACAGTCCTAATAATGCTTCCTTTTCTGAGGCCCTGTGTTTTTAGATTTCTCGACCAATGCAAAGAATCTCTCAGCATCTACCTGTCCAGCTCTTTCAGAGTCTTGTATGCCACTTATCCCCACATATGTAACCAATTTACTCAGCTACTCATCACTGAACAACCTTTCATCACAGGGATCAATCTAGTGAATGTTTGCCACACATCTCGCCACATCCCATGCCATTCAGATCCCTGTAAGACTCTCCACATAGTGTTTCCCTCTTCCAGACATCCTACTCTCCTCTGCAACACCAAGTGCAAGACATACATCAAAAATAAATTCCTACAATACTTTTCAAAACCATAGACACCACAATGTATTTTACAGCACTTTTGAAGTGTAGTCATTGCTCTAATGTAGGAACTTTAGGAGCTAATTTCCATTTTGTGCATGTATTTTGATGTTTCCCACTTTTACAAGGCATAGAAGATTACATGGTGGTCATGGTTAGTGCCATTTTTAGAGGATTTGTCTCAACCAATCAAGGTGACACATTGTGGGAAGTAGGTAAATTATTTAAAGTTTTTTCTCTAAAGCCCATTGTGCAGTATCTCTGATAGGAGAGAAAACAACTCCCTTTGATGATGCAATCCCCTACACAATAACACCAGACAAAAGCACTCTGCAAGTTGGAAATCCTGTCTCTAAGCAGTATCAGGTATAAGTTGTCTGTTAAGCCTCAATAGTTGCTCATTTATTTATAAAGTGGAACAGTTTCACTGTTGCAATGAACTTCCATATCAGTATAATGAAGGCAAGGTTAACAAGTTTCTTCTTAGCAAACCTTCAGCATAAATAGGTACAATCTGAGAATATGAATGCGCTTTTTTTATTAGTCTGTTTTTAAAAATTATTTATCTAAAAGAAATGTTTATTTGCTAATTGCTGGTGCTTACAATTATTGCTGTCAATTATTTTAATCCTTGCCCCTTTTCCAAGCCCCATCCAGAGCCCAATTTTGAATATTACAGAAGGTGACAATTCTGTAATTGCAACTTGTTTTACTTGTCTCATCTATGGTCCAGAATTTGTGGAATTTTATTGTACTTTTAAAGGTTTTTTTAAAATTCATAATTATATAAAGTAGTTTGCTGCGTGTTTTATTTAATTATATAGATTCTATGAACTGGATTTTCGCTAACAAGGAAGAAATTTCAACTTTACTTGTGGCAGATCTGTGTCCATATAAGTGACCTCTGTATGCATTAGTTTCACTTCAAGGAGGTGAACTGGGGGCCACTGACCCCAGAGGCAGTTCAGATGTAGTCACTGAGATGGCAGGTGCCAAGGAGATTTGATATGAAGGTTTGCCCCATTTCTCTTGGACTCTTTCCTAGTTGTAATAAAGACCTTCTAGCCCTCAACCTTCATGCAACCTAAGGCCACAGAACCAATGAACCCCATACAGCAAAATGGGCTATTCATGAAAAGCTCATAAAAAAAAACACCCACTGAGAAATCTTCTTTGACAGAATTTGTAGCAATTACAACATTACAGATGTGTTGATTGGACAGATCCTTTATAGTACCAATAATAAAAGCTTTACCTCACTTCACATCTCTTAATCTTGTCCAAATAAGCATGCAGACATTAAAACAACAGATCAAAGAAAGAATAATTTATTACAACCTCACTAAATGTTGACCAATAAAAGCTAACAGTCCACTTCAGCAGATCTGGCTGTGTTACACCATAGTTAGAGTCGTACAGTCAGAAATGCACAGCACAGAAACAGACCCTTTGGTCCAACTCGTCCATGCCAACCAGTTATCCTAACCTAATCTCGTCCTATATGCCAGCACCTGGGCCATATTCCTCTAAATTCTTCTTATTCAGATGCCCTTTAAATGCTGTAATTGTACCAGCCTATACCACTTCCTCTGGCATTCATTCCATACATGCACCACCCTCTGCGTGAAAAAGTTGCCCCTTAGATCTCTTTTATATCTTTCCCCTCTCACCCTAAACCTCTGCCTCTAGTTCTGGACTCCCCCACCCCAGGAAAATGACCTTGTCTATTTATCCTATCCATGCTCCTCATGATGTTATAAACCTCTATAAAGTCACCCCTCAGTCATGCTCCAGAGAAAACAGCCCCAGCCTATTCAGCCTCTCACTATAGCTCAAATCTTCCAACCCTGCTAACATTATTGTAAATCTTTTCTGAACCCTTTCAAGTTTCACAACATCATTCTGATAGGAAGGAGACCAGAATTGCATGCAATATTCCATCTGTTCTGTCAAAAACACTTCTAAGTCTACCCCAGTAAGCAATTAAGATACTACCGTGCTGCTAACAGACCTTGGAGACTTCCTGAAGAGATTAATTGAGATCAGTAAAATACTCACCATGTCGACAACTATCTGGTTAAGAGTAGCATGCATTGTCAATCTAAATAAGAACACTTGGTAGGACTTTAGAGAACCTGGCAAGTCACAACCATACATATTGAAATCAAGCAGCAGGTCAGGTGGAATCTTTAGAATCAGAAATAGAATTAACATTTCCTGCACAATGAGATTTACCAACTCAGAATTGTAGTGATTTCAGAGATTTTATCACAGCTTACATCTATATTGCCCCTCATTCACGTGTGGGTCATCTGGCAGCTCCATCTTCATAACCTCTCTCCTTCTTCAGTTCTGTTGGAAAGGCAGCAGATTCTTTGTTACCAGATTAATAGTAGAACCAACCGATCAAATAGCCTTATGCCGCAAAATTTAAAAAAAGAGAATCAAATAAAATGGAAAGTATATAGAAATAATTTAAAGTCCCATCATTGCAAAGTGGGAGCATATAAAGTGAGTGGCAACTAAGATAGAAAAGAATCCTCAAGCCTTCTACAGGTATATCATGCTAAATGGTGGTAAAAGGAGTAGGACTGATTAAAGACCAAAAAGAGATTTACATATGGAAACAAAGGTATGACATTCAATAAATAATTTGCACCCATCTTAATCAATGAGGAAAATGTTATCCAGTCAATGGTAAAAGGAGAGGAAATGAAGTAGCTAGAAGGGATAAAATTGATGAGAATAGGCTTGTGAATTGAATTTTGACAGGGCACTAGGGTTAAATGATGTACATCTAAGGATAATGGAGGAAAAGAATGAAAATTATGGAGGCATTGGCGATACGTTTTCAGCTTTCCTTAGGCTGGTGCTGCCAGAGGACTGGAAAATTACAAATATTATGTCCTTGTTCAAAAAAACAGTTAAAGATTAGCCATCAACTGCAAAAATGGAGTTGTTTTACCTTTGGTGTTAGGAAACATGGAAATAATAATTTGGGACAAAATTAGTAACTAAGTGGAATAATGTGTTCAGCTAGGAAGAGATAGCTTTAATTTTTTAAGGGAAAATCATGCTTAACTGACATTTTGGAATTTTTGATGAAGTGAGCTGAATTCCAGAGGTGGCATAAGAGTGATTGCTTGTGACATCATGGCAAATTGATTGGCACCACATCCACAAACATTCACAACCTCCAGCACTGATTTAAAAGATTCACAGGAGCTATTCAGCAAGGCTCCCTAGACAACATCTTCCACACCCATGATCAGTAACGTCTGGAAGGACAAAGACAACAGGTATATGGGAATCCCGCTATCTGAAAATAGCTATTTATCATCCTAACTTGGAAATATATTCCTTTTCCTTCACTGTTGCTGGATTAAAATCCTGGGACTCTGTCCCTAACAGCATTGTGAGTGCACATACACCGTATTGACTGCAGCAGTTGAAGGAGGCAGCTCAATATCACCTGCCCCAGTTACGGGTGGGCATCAAATGCTGCCCGAGTCAGCGAAGCCCACAAATTCTGAATTAATAAAGAAAAAGGCAGTTGATCCAGAGAATGCTGTTGATGTAGTTAATGCAAATACATTTTATATTTTTAAAAAACCCAATGAACTATGGATGCTAGAAATCAGAAACAAAAACAAAAATTTATGGTGAAACTCAGCAGGTCTGGCAGTATCTTTGGAGAGAAACTAGTTAACATTTCGGGTCCAGCCACCCTTCTTCAAACTGGATTCAAAACAGTTTCTGTTTCTGTAGGCATTTTGTACAGTTCTGCACAACAGACTTGTGAGTAAATTTCAAGCTCATGGAATAAAAGGGACAGTAGCAATGTGGATACAAAATTTGCTGAGTGATAGGAAACTGACAGTAGTGGTTAATCCATGTTTCTCAGGCTTTGAGAAGGTTTATATTGATAAACTTTGGTGGGCAGGGAGTAATTTCAAAATTTGTAGTTGATACAAACTTTGGGGAAGCAATGTAACTTGTGCAGAGGATGGTGTAGAATTTCAAAAGAACATAGACAAACTAGTGGAATGGGTGGATGGTAGTGAAGAAAATTCAATGCGGAGAAGTGTGGGGTGATGCATTTTGGTGGACCATATGAAATAAAAGGTACAATGCTAAAGGGGTCTATGTATAAGCCATTTAAGGTGGCAGGATGCATTAAGAAAGCAGTTAATGAAACTTACAATAACCTAATCTTTATTAATAGGCATGTAGAGTACAAGAGCAAGGTAATGATAAATTTATATAAGACCATAAGACCATAAGACATTGGAGTGGAAGTAAGGCCATTCGGCCCATCAAGTCCACTCCGCCATTCGATCATGGCTGCTTGGCACTTCAACTCCACTTACCCGCATTCTCCCCGTAGCCCTTAATTCCCCGAGACAACAAGAATCTATCAATCTCTGCCT
Source organism: Chiloscyllium punctatum (assembly GCF_047496795.1). Classification (NCBI taxonomy): domain Eukaryota; kingdom Metazoa; phylum Chordata; class Chondrichthyes; order Orectolobiformes; family Hemiscylliidae; genus Chiloscyllium; species Chiloscyllium punctatum. The sequence goes on from NC_092739.1 coordinate 136,289,599, forward strand.
TGAAGACATTTAGCATCCCGGCCTCCACTGCACTCTGCGGCAATGAATTCCACAGGCCCACCACTCTCTGGCTGAAGAAATGTCTCCACATTTCTGTTCTGAATTTACCCCCTCTAATTCTAAGGCTGTGTCCACGGGTCCTAGTCTCCTCACCTAACAGAAACAATTTCCTATCATCCACCCTTTCCAAGCCATGTATTATCTTGCACGTCTCTATTAAGTCTCCCCTTAATCTTCTAAACTCCAATGAATACAATCCCAAGATCCTCAGCCGTTCCTCATATGTTAGGCCTACCATTCCAGGGATCATCCGTGTGAATCTCCGCTGGACACGTTCCAGTGCCAGTATGTCCTTCCTGAGGTGTGGGGACCAAAACTGGACACAGTACTCCAAATGGGGCCTAACCAGAGCTTTATAAAGTCTCAGTAGCACAATGGTGTTTTTATATTCCAACCCTCTTGAGATAAGTGACAACATTGCATTTGCTTTCTTAATCACAGACTCAACTTGCATGTTGACCTTTAGAGAATCCTCGACTAGCACTCCCAGATCCCTTTGTACTTTGGCTTTACGAATTTTCTCACCGTTTAGAAAGTAGTCTGTGCTTTTATTCTTTTTGCCAAAGTGCAAGACCTCGCATTTGTTCACGTTGAATTCCATCAGCCATTTCCTGGACCACTCTCCCAAACTGTCTAGATCCTTCTGCAGCCTCCCTACTTCCTCAGTACTACCTGCCTGTCCACCTATCTTCGTATCATCAGCAAACTTCGCTAGAATGCCCCCAGTCCCTTCATCCAGATCATTAATATATAATGCGAACAGCTGTGGCCCCAACACTGAACCCTGCGGGACACTGCTCGTCACCGGCTGCCATTCTGAAAAAGAACCTTTTATTCCAACTCTCTGCCTTCTGTCAGACAACCAATCCTCAATCCATACCAGTAGCTCACCTCGAACACCATGGGCCCTCACCTTGCTCAGCAGCCTCCCATGTGGCACCTTATCAAAGGCCTTTTGGAAGTCTAGATAGACCATATCCACTGGGTTTCCCTGGTCTAACCTACTTGTCACCTCTTCAAAGAATACCAACAGGTTTGTCAGGCATGACCTCCCCTTACTAAATCCATGTTGACTTGTTCTAATCAGACTCTGCTCTTCTAAGAATTTAGAAACCTCATCCTTAATGATGGATTCTAGAATTTTACCAACAACCGAGGTTAGGCTAATTGGCCTATAATTTTCCATCTTTTGTCTTGATCCTTTCTTGAACAATGGGGTTACAACAGCGATCTTCCAATCATCCGGGACTTTCCGTGACTCCAGTGACTCTTGAAAGATCTCAACCAATGCCTCCGCTATTTCCTCAGCCACCTCTCTCAGAACTCTAGGATGTATCCCATCGGGGCCAGGAGATTTATCAACACTTGTTTGTCCTCAGTTGCAGTGTTATGCATGGATCTCACAGACATAGAGTCACAGAGTTTTCTTGAATTGAAGGAGGCCCATCAGCCCATTGTGTTTGCACCAGTCATCAAGCAACTATCTATTCTGATCCCACTTTCCAACAGTGGGAAAGGGGTAGGGAGTCAGTTCCCAGGTCAGGGTCCAACAGGAATGAAGGGATGGTCAAGCCCCTGGGTGAGGAGGAAGTAATAGGACAGGGTCTGGAGGGGTGTTAGTGGTCTGGGGTGAAGTGTAGTTGGGGGCTATAAAGTAAGAATGCTGTCTGTTAGATATTCTAACTTTTCCTGAGTAACTGTTTCACTTTATTTCATTTCATCCCTCCCAAGTGTGAGAAACAAAGCCCACTCACTTCAATAATTTCAGTCCGAGACAAGATCTGAATCAGTAGTGTCATTTATTTTACACTTGCAAGTGGGTGTGATGTCACTTTCTCAAGGCAAGGGACATACACACACTAAATTCAATTCATACATAACATTTATATGATTTGATGTCTATTGTTTTACACTGCTCCCTCCCCTGCTTACATCGTCCACTTCCCTAAGACCGGCCCCCATTACCCCTGTTTGCCTCTTGCCTTATCCGGCCTTGTCTGTGATAAAATGCTTATTTCTGGTCTCACAAGGCTGTTTGACCTTACCCTGCTATAGGTCATTGTTAGGCCTATCCTTTCTTCATCATTATCTCCCCCCTTCATCTGTGCCTTTCCCGAGGCCGTTCTGATCCCTATGACCCTTTTAATTAGGGTTTGTTCCTGTGTTTTTGTAAAAGTGGGAAGCACATGTTTATATCTACTGTTTGTACAGGCGTATCTAGCTTAACTTCATCCCCTCACAACATCTTATCTACTTGCCCATAATGTCTACCTTCTGACATACAGTTTTAGCTAATACAAGAACAATTATATATTTCCTCCACATCGTTTCCATTCTTGTTGACTCAGCTCTTGACTAAAACAATTACCCACTGGTGTGAGTTCACCTCCTTTGTAAAATGGAATTGCAGAAGTAACACTAATCCACCTATATCCCACAATTCCCCCTCTTTCTTTTAGTTACCATTTGTTATCTTCTGCAAATATTTTATTTTTAAGCATCGCTCCCGAAATTCGCAAGCATCATTCCGGAGATTTCATCCATCTTGGTCTCACTCATCTCCTCATTATTTAGTCGATAAAGTCCTTCAGCCTGATTCCCTTTTAGGGGCATCTGTTTCATTAAGGCTGTTTCAATCAGTCTTTGGGTGAGCCCTCGTATACAGGGTATGATAATTTTTATTAATTGTTACCCACCAAAAGAGAGCTGACACAAAGCCTGCTGCAATCTGGTTACGAGCCTTGAATTCATCAGGTACCCCCCCTAGGGACTCCTACCGAATTGAGATAAATCCTGTCATCGAAAGAAGTGTCTAACAGTAATCTCTTACCCCTTCCCTTTTTCCCTCCTATCTTTTCCTTCTCAAATGCCAGGGTAAATGGAATTGCCAATTGTACAATTGCACATATCCCTCTCCAATCCGGAGGTAGGGTGGGTCTCAATATTTTGCCTCCACAGTACCACCACAGATCCGCTCGGGGAACCTTTAGTGCTGAGTAGTTCCCTCCCTTCTCCATTTCGGTTACATTCTTAATCTCTGTACATAGTTTCAGCTCCCCCAAATCTTTCGACCGACTTGTACCTCGTCTACGCACACACGAGGTGTGATTTCCAACTGCGGCAGAAAACAGGGGGGGAACTTTTACATCTTTCTTCTCCAAGGGAGGGAACATCTGAGATAGGGAGGTACAATTCCTATCATTCCACGCAGTCTCATCCTGATACAGGGCTATCATACATTTCATGCCCTTCCTGTCTCCCTTCCACCCGAGCGGAAAGGGAACCACCTGGGCCACTGGCCTACCGGAGGCACATGCATAGCAATTGCTCTTGTTCAGACTTTTCACAGTATACTTTACCCATTCAACCCAGGCATTTGCATCGCCGTACCCAGTTTCTATTTCAATGGTCTGTTTCAAGTCCTTTACCTCTATAAATTTTACTACTTTAGGATCATCGGGAGGGGTGAAAGATTGTATCTTATTACCCAGTAGTTCTACCCGTTTTCCCCGTCCTACACTAATTCGGAAACAACAGCCCAAGAAATCCTTCCCATTTGCTTTCATTTCTATCCCAAATGTTTCATTTCATTGTATCTCATAGGTGCCCCCACCCAGGATTGTTTCGTGCCATGTGGTTTTCCTTATTGTTAGGTATATTGGGTTACACTTTTTATCAGGGCAATCGCGAGCTGGTCGGAAGGGGGCCCGGTGTACTGTGACAAGACCGTTATACCAAGTACCGTCCCCAAGGCCATCCCCATAGGACTTAAGATGTATCTCAGAGCTGCGATACTGTCTCTGATTATCTACGTCCCCACAATTTACTAAGCTACATACATCAGCATCTATTACTTGTGGGTTATCAGATTCAGGAACCGTTAATAATACATATGAAAATGATATTTGATGAAATGCCAATACTAAGAGAGCTAGCATCATAACTCTAAGCATTCCCAATATTCTAAACATCATGCTGAAGCACAAAAAGACTTAATATACAATCTTACAGAAATAATCCCGCGCTCGCGTCGCCACTGTATAATCAGTTACTCAAAGTCTCTTTAGCCTGAGTTTCAGCGAATCTTGCGTTGATTCGGCTGTCCAGACTTCTTCCTCAACTGGAGGGTCCACTGGCCCTTTGATCCGAATGTAGTGAGTCCAGCCTTTCTCCACTGTCCTTATCGCTGTTTCGGTAGTCAAAAGAGCCTGGTACGGCCCTTCCCAGTCCGGCTGTAATTTAGTCTCTGTCCATGATTTTACTAAGATTCAATCGCCTGGCCGGATGGGATGAATGGTGCATTCAAGGGCTGGAGTCTGTGCCAATAAACCCTGTTTCCTGAGGAAAAACAAAGAGGAGGACAAGCCCAGTATATACTTCTTTAAAAACAAATCTTTAGTTTCGGGACTTAGCAATTCTCCATTCGTTCCCAAGTAAGGTAATCCAAATAAGATGTCATAGGGGGATAGTCCCAAATCTTTCCTTGGGGCTGTTCATACTCACAAGAGAGCTATAGGTAAACATTTGGTCCAAGGGAGTCTGGTTTCTATTATCAATTTAGAGAGCTGTCGTTTGAGTGTTTGGTTCATTCTCTCAACCCTTCCCGATGATGGCGGGTGCCATTGAGTATGGAACTCCCAGGAAATTCCCAACCCTTTCATTACCCCCTGTAACACTTTAGAGGTAAAGTCAGTTCCTTGGTCGGAATCAATATGGTTCACGAGCCCATATAGGGGAATTATGTGCTCCAATATTGTTTTAAACACTCCACTCGCAGTGGCGGTAGCTAGGGGGTATGCCTCAACCCAACCAGATAAATGATCTACTATGACTAGCATATATTTTAGTCTCCCTACCCTGGGGAGTTCAGTATAATCTACTTGTATACTCTGGAAAGGTCTCAATCCTGGGTCTCTTCCTCCCGGGGTCTGTTTTCTCAAGACTTTCTTATTTACCTTTCTGCATATGATACATCCCTCACATATTTATTTAGCAATTGTATATATTCCTTTACATCCATATTCCCTAAGAACCAAATCACACATTGCTTGTACTCCCCAATGGCTGCCTTGGTGTAGGACAGCCATAATGTCTCGCATCATCATTTTGTTCAACATTCTCCTTCCATCAGGTAACCTCCAATGCCCGCCTGCTGTTTTTACAGCCCCTAAATCTCTCAATTCCTTTTCTTCGCTTTCAGTAAATATAGGAGCTTCCCAAGGACCTGGAACAGTAGGTATTAGGGAATGAATCACCACTTCTTGTGGGTTCAGGGCTGCTTCCTTTGCCACTTCATCGGCTAATCTATTTCCCCTAACCTCTAGTTCATTTCCTTTCTGATGACCATTTACATGCACTACTGCTATTTCTCGGGGAAGTAATAGGGACTCCAAGACCCGTTTAATCAATTCTTCATGTACTAATTCCTTCCCCCACCTCTGGGTTAATACTCCCAAAACCACTCCCTTATCCACAGTAGCAAAGAGGTGGAAAGGTTTATCTAGGGAAGGTAAGGCTAACACGGGGGCATGGATCAAATCTCTTTTGAGTTTCTCAACTAGTTCTTTTTCCTCATCATCCCAACTTAGACATTTGGGTTCCCCCTCTAATAGTTTGAGATATAATTTCTTAGTCTTCAGTGCATAGGAATCAATCCACAATCTGCAATAACCCGTTAGACCTAAAAATTTGCGTAACTCCCATTTAGTGCTGGGCAGTGGCATCCCCACTATTCCCTCTATCCGTTCCGGGCTTATCTTTCGCTTTCCCTCACTAACTAAATGTCCCAAGTATTTCACTTCTTGCTCCACATATTGTGGTTTGTTTTTAGATACCCTCAGTATCTAAACCCAGGAAATTCAATAATTTGTTAGTGGCTTCTACTACTCTTTCTCTTCTTTTTCCTGTTACTAAGAGGTCGTCTACATACTGCAACAGGGTAGTCCCCTTGGGGCTACTAACTTTCTCCAATATTTGTTCTAACATCTGTCCAAATAAATTCCGGGATTCCGTAAACCCCTGGGGAAGCACAGTACACTGGTATTGCTGTTGCTGTCCTGTCTTAGGGTCTTCCCACTCAAAGGCAAACAAATTCCTACCTTCCTCTGCCAAGGGACAAGCCCAAAAGGCATCCTTTAAATCTATCACACTAAACCATTTGTGGTCATGAGGGATCTTACTTAATAACGTAGAGGGGTTTGGCACCCTGGGTGCCTGATCTGTACTATTCGATTTAATGTTCTCAAATCCTGCACCAATCGATAAGTTCCATCAGATTTCCACACTGGTAGAATTGGGGTATTATAAGGAGACATACATGGCTCCAACAGTCCATCTCTAATCAGTCCTTCAATTACTGGCTGCAGTCCTCGTTTACCTTCGATGGAAATGGGATATTGTCGCTCACAGACAAAGTCCCCTTTCCTTCTTTTAAAAAAATTTACTTCAAGGGGAGGGATCTGTAGTTTTCCACAATTCCCTTCCCTAGCCCATACAATAGGGTCTATCTCTCTCTCCACATCCTCTGCCAACATTGCCTTTTGTACAACTAATTCTTTTTCCTGAATTCCAATCTCCAGTCCTAAGAGGATAATTAAATCTCTCCTTAATAAGTTACTTCCTATATCAGGGATATACAACAGTTCCCCTGTGACCCTATCCTTAGGACCTTCTATCATCATAGGTTCAAATACTGGAACAGTAAATCCCTCCCCTTTAACCCCTGAAACAGTAATTGACCGTGTCGACATTTCTACTTTCTTTGGTTTAAAATTCAGCGATGACTGTGCTGCCCCCGTATCTACTAGGAAGACTACCTCTTCCTTATAGGGTCCCACCTTCAGGTTTATCAAGGGTTCCTGGTGGGCCCCCGAGGGCAGGAACCCCTGACACCCCTATTCTTCATCAAAATTCATAAGCGGAATTGCCCTCTCTTCCCTTTTCAGAGCCAGACATTCCCACTTAAAGTGCCCTATCTTTCCGCAATAATAGCATCCTGCCTGTGGAGTCTTCCAGCTCTGCCCCTGTCGCTCGAACCCTCTATCAAACGCTCCCCCTTGTCCTCTCTGCCCTACATGCTGCCACCCGCCCCTCCGGTTGGTCACTATTGGTTCTACTCTTTTCTTAACTACCTCATCAACCGCAGCTACCATCATTTTCACCTTCTGTTTCTGTCTCTCATCCTCTCTCTTTACAAACACTTTCTGTGCCTCTCTTAACAATTCATCTAATGGCTTTTCACTCCACCCTTCTATTTGCTGTATCTTTCTCTGTATGTCTGGCCATTCCTTTGTCACAAAAATGTACTTTCAAAAGACCCTGTGCCACTGGGTCCTCAGGGTTCATTCCAGAATATTTCCGCATTGAGTCTCTTAATCTTTGCAAAAAAAAGCTGAAGGAGTCTCATCTTTCTCCTGTCTAACTTCAAAGACTTTAGTCAAATTCTGTGACTTCGGAACTGCCTCTTTTATTCCTTTTAGAATCAGGTCTTTCAATTCCCTCATTTCTTCTCTATGCTCCGGATTTTGGTTTTCCCACTGGGGGTCTCTGAGGGGAAACTTCACCTCTCCCTGTCCAGCATCCCCATCTCCAATGGGGTGTTCCCTGTCCCATATTTTAATGGCTGCTCCCCATATAAGTCCCCTTTCTTCCCCAGTAAATAGTATATTCAAAATAGACATTAACTCAGCCCAGGTATACAGACTGGGCCCCAAAAATTTATCAATTTGTTCAGACAGCCCCACCGGATCCTCAACCAGGACCTTCATTTCTTTTTTTTTAAATGTTCTGACCTCCCCACTGCTGAGGGGGACACTTACAAACCCAATCTCTTTGTCCCCTATTGGTACCTCCCGAAGGGGATAAGTCATTACGTTCTTCCCCTTTTTCTTTTTTTTTTAAAGAAATATTGCAATATTTCTAGCTCCCCATAACTTCAGACACCAATTCATCAATTCATGCTTGACTAACTTTAAAGCCTGTTCCAAACTTGTAAATATATTTATATATTTACATTCATTTATTCAGTATTCAATATTCAAAATGTAAAATGCATACAGTTCTCAATTTTGAAATCCACTGTAATCACCCAGTTTTAGTCCCTTAATTTAAATCCAAAATTAGTTTTCTTAAGTAGTGCTGACCAATCATTGCTCAATTACAATACTATAGGTCGTGAAATAATCAGAGCTGCCTTAAAATTATTTGTCTATTCAAGTTTAAAAAAAACTTCTAATGCATGAATAATGGCCGAATCCAAGGTCACAGATATTAACCATAGGATCTTGTTTTTACTACAATCTAATGTTGAACTGAAACTTCAACTGTCCTCCATAAATCGCTTTCATGTAAAGATAAAAGAGATTAGTTAGAAACTGATAGTAAGGCAGTCATGACCTGTAAGAAGAACAGGAGTTATCATTCTTTTTTTTTTCATAATCTCTATAGAATCCTTAACCTTAAAAGAAATCATGTTAAGTTTCCATAATAAAAATCAGATTCAAAACAGTCCTGGAACTCAAGCTCCAGGGAATAAAACGCAAACATTCAATCACCAACAAACAAATGTGCATTCAAACCAAATCACAAAGGGTTAAACTTTCTACCAGCTGTACAGCTCTTTTCATTCTCTCTCTCTCTCACTCATTGACAAATAAATTCAGATATTTACAAACCCAGTCTTTGTCCGACCTGAATCTTTGGCCAAAAGAGGCGGGACGAAGAATGGATTCCTTAGTCCATATGAAGCAACAATATTTAATCATCTTTTTCCCCTGTACAAGTATTATTTTGTCAATTCCACAACATCCTCCCCAAAGAACTTTCTGGAGGTATGTTGTAATGGACCCCGCCTCCAAATCCATTGCTTTTTCCTTCTTTTGTTTTCCCGGAGGCTTTTTCCTTACCCACGGCACAACCCATATTGAGTTCCTTTGTTAGTCCCTTATTAACTACTAAAACTCAATCCCGGCCACCAAGGCAATACTTAAAAGTCAGGTTTCTTACCTTGGTCTGTGCACAGAGTTGCCTGGCCCCTTTGTGCCGTATTGTCTATCGAGCTCCTATCACTGTCTGATTCAGATGTCTCTCTTGTGGGATTCGTACCAGTCGCCCAAGGGAGCAGACCAAACCAGGACACGAGACCGCTCCTCAATGGGGAACGGGACGCGTCTTCCCGGTGTCCAAGGCCAGCCACTCCCCCCGGTGATGGAAGAAAATCCCGGACAGCCCCCAATTGTGAGAAACAAAGCCCACTCACTTCAATAATTTCAGTCCGAGACAAGATCTGAATCAGTAGTGTCATTTATTTTACACTTGCAAGTGGGTGTGATGTCACTTTCTCAAGGCAAGGGACATACACACACTAAATTCAATTCATACATAACATTTATATGATTTGATGTCTATTGTTTTACACTGCTCCCTCCGCTGCTTACATCGTCCACTTCCCTAAGACCGGCCCCCATTACCCCTGTTTGCCTCTTGCCTTATCCGGCCTTGTCTGTGATAAAATGCTTATTTCTGGTCTCACAAGGCTGTTTGACCTTACCCTGCTATAGGTCATTGTTAGGCCTATCCTTTCTTCATCATTATCTCCCCCCTTCATCTGTGCCTTTCCCGAGGCCGTTCTGATCCCTATGACCCTTTTAATTAGGGTTTGTTCCTGTGTTTTTGTAAAAGTGGGAAGCACATGTTTATATCTACTGTTTGTACAGGCGTATCTAGCTTAACTTCATCCCCTCACAACATCTTATCTACTTGCCCATAATGTCTACCTTCTGACATACAGTTTTAGCTAATACAAGAACAATTATATATTTCCTCCACATCGTTTCCATTCTTGTTGACTCAGCTCTTGACTAAAACAATTACCCACTGGTGTGAGTTCACCTCCTTTGTAAAATGGAATTGCAGAAGTAACACTAATCCACCTATATCCCACACAAGTCTATGATTCAAATTGAGACTTTCAGATGATTCCAGGCATAGATGAATTGCCCAGCAAAAAGACAATTTCCTGGGCAATTCCTTCAGAGAGTGTTACAATGGGCTTACGCTAAGTCATTGTGTGCAACTTCCACCTACCCTTGAACCACAACTAAACAAAGCAAAATCCCAAAGAACTGCAGATATTGAAGATCAGAAACAAAATGTTTTGGGCCCAGTGATCTGTTCTGATAGTGGGATGGCTGACGTTAAATCTGCTTTCGCTCCACAGATGCTGCCAGACCTGCTGAGATTTTCCAGCAAATTATTTTTGTTTCCGGAATAACAACTATCTGGCCAGTGGAAAATACGGGTCATTGATGTGGTTCTTGCTATGGCAATGGCAATTAAAATGTAGCAACTTTGAGGTCACAACCATGTGGAAAGTAACGTGAAAACCAGAGGTTATTCTCGACCCTTCCAGAGGCTGCACCTTTGAGGTGCCGTCAAAGTAAAATTCCTCATCCAGCAGCGAATTCACAAGGCTTCCACGTTTCTGCTGAAAACAAAAAATGCTGCAGATAACAGTAGGTCAGGCCAGCATCCATGAAGAGAAAGCAAGCTAATATTTCAGCTCTGATGTTAAAAGCTTGAAAGTTAGCTTGCTTTCTCTGCAAGAATGCTGCCTGACCCGTTGTGGTCCACAGCATTTTTTGTTTTCAGTTCAGATTCCAGTAATTTGCTCCTTCCAGTTTTCTGTTGTTAGGTTTTACTGCAAAATCCCTTGAAAAAAGTTTACACCTTGTAGAATGCGCTGTAACTATGGCTTTTAATGTACCAAGTTCATAAATTACTGCTGAGTCTCATCATTGGAGCCAAAATGTTAATTTGACATTGGCATCTCCAGTTTACGGTGAGTTCCGAAACGGGATAAATGGAATCGAAACGTTAACTCTGTTTCTCTCCACAAACTGTTGGTTTCTTCAGCAATTTCAGCAGATTAGATTACTTACAGTGTAGAAACAGGCCCGTCAGCCCAACAAGTCCACACCGCCCCGCCAAAGCGCAACCCACCCATACCCCTACATCTACCCCTTACCTAACACTACGGGCAATTCAGCATGGCCAATTCACCTGACCTGCACATCTTTGTGACTGTGGGAGGAAACCGGAGCACCCGGAGGAAACCCACGCAGACACGGGGAGAACGTGCAAACTCCAAACTGAGGTGGGAATTGAACCCGGGTCTCTGGCGCTGTGAGGTAGCAGTGCTAACCACTGTGCCACCGTGCCAGTTGGCTTGAGATCTCCAATACCCGGCCCAGCCCTCTGTTCCCCTTTCAGGTCTTGTTTCGAGTTTTGGCATTTGCCCGCCTCGTCGCGAAGTTTGTCTGCGGTGTGTTGCTGTAGTCGCCGGGGGTGGGACGAGGTGAGGTGGCAGCGGTAGCTGACACCAGCGCATGCGTGTTTGGTCCTAGTGACTCCCTTTCCCCTTTCCCAGTAACCATGGCCTTCACACTGTACTCGCTGCTCCAGGCCGCGCTGCTCTGTGTTAATGCTGTCGCTGTGCTGCATGAAGAACGCTTCCTCAACAAGAGTAAGTGTGAACCTGAACACCCCGGGAAACGAAGTATTTTTTTAAAAAATCCTCTTAAAGGGGACTGTTGTTAAAGGGACACCGCAAGCAGGACATCTCACCCAGGGAACAACAACAACTGACAGGATAGCGCCTGCCTCTCATGGAAAACAACACCCCCGGTGCTTGAAAGCGGGACAATTTTAAAGTCAGAAAAGGGGAAGTGTAGGGTGTTTTTTTGGTAGATTTTAGATGGCATATTAGCTCAGATGACCCGATTAAAGGGGAGATTTTTATGGGTTCCTTGAAGAGTTTAAGTAGGGAATTCCTGAGATTGGGATCTTGGCAGCTGAAGGCACTGCCCAGTTGGAGAAGCTCAAAACAGCGATGCTCAGTTCCAAGGCAGGGTCACTGGACACGAAACGTTAACTCTGTCTTCTGTCCTTAGATGCTGCGTTTCTCTAGCTATTTCTGATTTTCTTTAAGATTTCCAGCATTCACAGCGCTTTTGCTTTCTTTTTTTTTAAAAAAAAGCTTAATTATCCGTTGCAGGTATCACTGCAGGAATTGGAGGCAAAAAGCATCACACCCTTCCTCTGCATCAAATTCCCAATCTGGCAAAATCCCAATTTTTTGCCTTTTTCCTAGACTGCATTTATTGCCACCATGTCTGCAGGAGGTATACTGATGGCCTGTACAGTAACACTGTCAAGTGCAGTGGATTATGGCAAAGGATGCAAGATCTGAGATGGTTGACAGTTTCTTAGGTGTCACTGAGATCATTTGCGCATCCTGAGTCGCGGTGGTGGGATGTCACTGGTGCTACTTTTGCCACCTTTGCCATCCATATTGGTGTTGACAACATGCACTCTGTGTTTTAAATCATGCACTTAAGATATTGTTGACCACAAAAAACTGGTAATTTCCACATTGCTGGTTGTGAGACTAGCTGAACACATTGAATGTCATGTTTCCTGCATTACAACCATGTGTAGGTTTCAAAAATACTTTATTGTCTGTAAAGCATTTTAAAGTGCTATATAAATGCCAGTCCTTTTGGGTTGAATGATTACAAGATATTCTTTTCAAACTATTTTGAAACTTTGTGCATGGGAAATCATGTCTCCCAAACTTGACTGTGGTTTTTGACGATGTAACCAAAAAGATTGATGAAGGCAAAGCGATAGTTGTCGTCTACATGGACTTTAGTAAAGTTTTTGACAAGATTCCACGTGACAGACTAATCCAATTATATCCAAGCCAATTGGATTCAAAATTGGCTTGACGGTAGGAGACAGAGTGTGATATTGAAGGCCTGTATCCAACAGTGTTCCGCAGGGATTGGTGCTGGGTTCACTTTTGTCATTTATATAAATGATTTGGATGAGAATTTAGGAGGCATTGTTATTAAGTCTGTGGATGACACCAAAATTGGTGGTATAGTCAACAGTGAAGAAGATCATCTATGGTTACAATGGGATCCTGTCAATTGAGCCAATGGGCTGAGGAGTGGCAGATGGAGTTTAAATTAGATAAATGTGAGGTATTGCATTTTGGTAAAAGAATCAAGGGCAGGACTTATACAATTAATGGTTGGTCCCTGGGTAGTGTTGTCAAATAGAGAGACCTTGAGGTTTAGGTCCATAGATTTTTGAAAGTTGCACCTCAGCTTGCTAGCAAGCTTGCCTTAATTCTCAGACCATTGATAATCGGAGTTGGGATGTAATGCTGAGGTTTACAAGGTGGTGAAGCCAATAAGGATATTATTAAATTGGAGAGGGTTCAGAAAGATTTTTGATTTGATTTATTATTGTCACATGTACCTAAGTCCAGTGGAAAGGTTTGTTTTGCATGCTATACAGACAGATCATAACATGTAAACATCATAGCGTGATTGAACAGAGCGAGAAATACAATGTTATGGCTGCAAAGTAGGTGCACAAAAAGCGAGATCAACATTAGATTTAAAATTTGAGAGGACTATTCAGAAGTCTAATAACAGCAGGGAAGAAGCTATTCTTGAACCTGTTGGTACATCTGTTTAAGCTTTTGTATCATCTGCTTGACAGAAGAGGTCAGAAGAGATAATAACCAGGGTGGGAGGGGTCTTTGAAGATGCTGACTGCCATTCCATGGCAATGAGAAGTGTAGATGGAGTCAATGGATGGAAGGTTGGCATGTGTAATTTTCTGGGCTGTGTTCACAACTTTCTGTAGTTTATGTTCACGGTCAGAGCAGTTGCTGTACCAAGACATGATGCATCCAGATGCACCACAGAAGGTGTTCTATCTGTAAAAGTTGGTGAATATCCTGATGGACAAGCTGAATTTCCTTAGCCTCTGAGGGATGAAGAGGCATTGTTGTGTCGCCTTGACCGTCGTATCTACTCGGGTGGCCTAGAACAGATTGTTGGTTATCGTCACTCCTAAGAACTTGACTCTCTTGACAGTCTGTACCTCAGGTCCATTGACGTAGCTCCAAAGAGGCCTCTTCCTTGCTTCCTGACGTCAATGATCAGCTGTTTACTTTTGCTAACAATGAGGGAGAAATTGTTATGTTTGCACCACATCACCAAGCACTCTGTCTGTTTCCAGTATTCTGTCTCATCATTGTTTGATATTGGACCTAAAACTAGGGGTTCACATTTTTAAGGTGAGATGAGAAAGATTTAAAAGGGACCTAGGGGACAACTTTTTCATGCAGAGGGTGATCTCATGGACTACAAGGAGAACTAGCCATTTGACTGCAGATTTGGCTCAAAAGTAGAAGACAGAGGGTGATGGTGGAGGGTTACTTTTCAGACTGGAGGCCTGTGGCCAGTAGTGTGCCACAAGGATTGGTGCTGGGTTCACTGTTTTTCATCATTTATATAAATGATTTGGAAGTGAACATAGAAGGTATAGTTAGTAAGTTTGCGGATGGCACCAAAATTGAAGGTGTAATGAACAGTGAAAAAATACAAGGGAGTGCTCAGAGTACAACAGGATCTTAATCAGATGGGCCAATGGGCTGAGGAGTGGCTGATGAAGTTTAATTTAGATAAATGTGAGGTGCTGCATTTTGGAAAGGCAAATCAGAGCAGCACTTATACACTTAATAGTAAGGTCTTGGGGAGTATTACTGAACAAAGAAACCTTAGAGTGCAGGTTCATAGCTTCTTGAAAGTAGAGTCTCAGGTAGATAGGATAGTGAAGAAGGTCTTTGGTATGCTTTCCTTTACTGGTCAGAGCATTGAGTATTGGAGTTGGCAGGTCATGTTGTAGCTGGACAGGACATTGGTTAGGCCACTTTTGGAATATTGCATGCAGTTCTGGTCTCCCTCCTATTGGAAGGAATTTGTGAAACTTGAAAGAGTTCAGAAAAGATTTACAAGGATGTTGCCAGGGTTTGAGGATTTGAGCTATAGAGAGAGGCTGATTGGTTAGGGCTCTTTTCCCTGGAGCATCAGATGCTGAAGGGTGACCTTACAGAGATTTATAAAATTATGAGGGGCATGGATAGGGTAAGTAGACAATGTCTTTTCCCTGGGGTGGGGGAGTCCAGAACCAGAAGGTTGAGGGTGAGAGGGGAAAAATTTAAAAGGGACCTATGGGACAACGTTTTAACACAGAGTGGTGCGTGTATGGAATGAGCTGCCGGAGGAGGTGGTGGAGGCTGGTACAATTACAGCATTTAAAAGGCATCTGGATTAGTATACAAATTGGAAGGGTTTAGAGGGATATGGGCTAAGTGCGAATTTGGACTAGATTAGTTTGGGATATCTGGTTGGCATGTATGAGTTGGACTGAAGAGTCTATTTCTGTGCTGTACATCTCTGTGACTCTAGTAACATTTCCATTGGTGGGATGATTAAGAACAGATTCAAGGCAATTGGCAAAAGAAACAATGAAAAATGAGAAACTTTCACAATCAGAAATACACAAGCTGAGTATGTGGTCAAGTCAGGTTCAGGCTAATGGAGGGATTCTTGATTAGTAAACAATTAAGGGTTATGCGCTAAAGGTAAGAAAGTGGATGGGATGAATGTTGGATCAGCCATGATCCTATTGAATGGTGGAGTAGGCTTGAGGGACCGGACGGTCTGTACCTATGTCCTGCAGTCTCAGCCGAGGCTGAGGAATTGATTATTATCTAAAAAAGGAAGAATATGCAGGGCTATGTGGAGGGGAACAGGAGTAGCACCGTGTGAATTGCTGTTATGGAGATCGGTGCAGAAATAGCAGGAAGAAAAGCCTATACCTTTGCTACAACCATTTGTGAATCTGTGAATTACGTCCTAAAACCAACAAGGGACTGGTCTTCTTGGATTCATTAATGAACCAGGTTCAGTTAATAGCTTATTATTTATTTATTTATTAATTAAATAACAATCATAATAGGTTTGAATTTGAAAGAAGGAAATGTGAAACAGCAAGTAAGACTGTAGATTTAGGTAAGATTAACTAAATTGTAATGAGCGATGGATTGTTCTGGACAGTTCTGTTAGTGAACAAAACGACAGAAGATTAGTGGAATGTGTTCAGAAAACAAGTGAAAATGATGTAAAATCAGTTTACAACCTTAAGGGGCAAGAGCACAATTTTTCAAAAATACAGCCTTGGTTATCCATACAGAGATAAGGAACAACATAAGAATAAAAGAAAAATTGTCATTTTTTTTTAAGAAAGGTACGGATCATGGCGGGGAGAAAGAGTCAAGTGGATAAATCCCCAGGACCCGATCAGGTGTACCGTCGAACTCTGTGGGAGGTGATGGAAGTAATTGCTGGGCCCCTTGCTGAGATATTTGTATCGTAAATAGCCATAGGTGAGGTGCTGGAAGACTGGAGGTTGGCTAACATGGTGCCACTATTTAAGAAGGTTCATAAGGAAAAGGCAGGCAACTATAGACCAGTGAGCCTGACATCAGTGGTGAGCAAGTTGTTGGAGGGAATCCTGAGGGCCAGGAATTACATGTATTTGGAAAGGCAAGGACTGATTAGGGAAAGTCAACTTGGCTTTGTGCGTGGGAAATCGTGTCTCATTAACTTAATTGAGTTTATTGAAGAAGTAACAAAGAGGATTGAGAAGGGCAGAGCAGAGGACATAATCTATATCGACTTCAGTAAGGCATTCGATAAGTTCACTGGTTAGCAAGGTTAGGTCACATGGAATACAGTGATAAGTAGCCATTTGGATACAGAACTGGCTCGAAGTTAGAAGACTGAGGGTGGTGGCGGAGGGTTGCTTTTCAGACTGGAGGCCTGTGACTAGCAGTGTGAGACAAGAATTGGTGTTATCTCCACTGCTTTTCATCATTTATATAAATTATTTGGAAGTGAACATAGGAGGCACAGTTGGTAAGTTTGTAGATGACTCCAAAATGGGAGGTGTAGTATACCTCAAAGAAGGTTACCTCAGAGAACAACAGGTTATTGATCAGATGGGCCAATGGGCTGAGGAGTGGCAGATGAGTGTAGATCATCTAAATTTTAATTTAGATAAATGTGCATTTTGGAAAGGCAAATCAGGGCGGGACTTACACACTTAATGGTAAGGTCCTGGGGAGTGTTGCTGAACAAAGAGGCTTTGAAGTCCAGGTTCATAGCTCCTTGAAAGTGGAGTCCCAGGTTGACAGGATAGTGAAGTAGGCATTTGGTATGAGTTGAGAGGTCATGTTGCGGCTGTACAGGGTGTTGGTAAGGCCACTTTTGGAATACTGCATGCAATTGTGGTCTCCCTGCTATAGAAAGGATGTTGTGAAACTTGAAAAGGTTCAGAAAAGATTTACAAGGATGTTGTCAGGGTTGGAGGGTTTGAGCTACAGGGGGAAGCTGAATAGGCTGTGGCTATTTTCCATGAAGCATTGGAGGTTGAGGGGTGGCCTTATAGTGGTTTATAAAATCATGAATAGAATGGATAGGATAAATAAACTAGGTTTTTTTTCTCCAGGGTTGGGCAGGGTGCAGTTTAGAGTAAAAAGGGAAAGTTTTAAAAGGGGTCTGAGGGACAAGGAACTGCTGCCAGAGGAAGTGGTGGAGGCAAGTACAATTAAAACATTTAAAAGACATCTGGATGGATATATAAATAGGAAAGGCTTGGAGGGATATGGGCTAAATGCTGGCAAATGAGATTAGATTAATTTAGGATATCTGGTTGGCATAGACAAGTTGGACCAAAGGGTGCTGTACATCTCCATGAGTCTGACTCTATGGCAAAGGAAAGAAATGACAGCAGATATTGAGCTACAAAAGGGAAATCAAAAGAAATGTATGCAATTTTTTGAATTATTTGGATAAAGAGGGTAGTGAAGAGATATATGGCTTCTTGAAAATTGCTAATGTCTGCCATTTTCTTGTATTCGCCTCACCATTTAACAAATATTTTGCATCAGTGAATTATCAAAATTAATGAAAGGAAACTGAGTTATGGTAAAGCTAATAGCATTAAAAAGTGCCAAATTTTCAGGAATCGCTGGATTCTATTCAGTGTTTTAGGAGAACATTGTAGATGTCGTAATTCTAACCTTCCAAAAGTCTCCTGCTTTGGGAACCACTCCTTTCGATTGAAGCATGGAATTTTTCAATCTGCTATTTAAGAAAGGTGGGTGAAGGGAATTTTGGAACTCAGTCTTTGAACATCTCAAAAACAAATTCAGTTGATTAGAGAGAAGCAGCATGAATTTGTAAAGTGTAGGTCATGTATGACAAAACTGATAGGTAAGGTGACTAAAATGTGTTCAGGAAAATATCTGTAGAAAGAGAAGCACAGTTAATGTTTCAAGTATTATACAGCTGTATCTCTACCCTCAGATGTTGCCAGACTGTCAAATTTACAGAATTGAGTTGAACAATAAAACAGTTGAGTATACAAAAAATTTAAATAGAGAATATATTTATATACAGCACAAATTTAAGGATTTTTTAAGATACAATAAGAATATAATCCTATTAATCCCAAAAACACCCCATGATAGTACTTATAACCAAGAGAATTCCTTTCTTTATCACCCATACAGGCTTTAATTTAACTGTAGCTTCAAATCCAACATTTGACAGTCTAATAACCTGTTGCTGGACCCTTCCTACAACTGAGCTTAAACTTTCTCAGATTCAAAAAAACCCTGTCAAGGTTTTAATCTAAGACTTCCGGTCAGGAACTTTGACTGAATTCCTTTCATTGAGGTAATCTTTTTCTTAACATTTCAAATAAACTCATTTTCTTCGAAGCAACCACTTTACATGAGCTTAGCTTGAGCTAAGACCCAGCAGAACTGCGCAACCTGAAGCTTAATTCTTTTTCTCCCCCAAGTCCTGATTAAAGAGGAAATAAAAGTTAATTCATGACCTTCCAACCTAGAGCCTAATGCGCAGCTATTTACTTTGTCCATTCTTAATTCTTCTAATGAAAACAAAAGCCCTTCATTTTCTCTGATTTGTGCTTTTAAAAGAAATCACCATGGCTGCAGAAATACTTACAAGCTCATTATTAAATTCCTTCTGACATGGAAAATCTATATATTATTGGTTAAAATACAAAAATCCAAACTCAAAGATAAATGATATGAAAATATATATAAATCACATCACGACTTTCAGAAGACGTTTTTGGCAGATCCAGTCTGAGGATAAGGTCTGCTAAAATTAAAGTTCATGGAATTGAAGTTATTGAAAGTCAGATTACTAACTGGGACAGGAAATTTTGTTTTGAATAGAGGACAGATGATAAGCAAAGCTCTCCTTCTTTATTCATCTTTGCACTGATTGAAGACACCATATTTTATTAAACAAGACGTTTTATGACTTCTGAGAACTTTAGTTATCAGGAACAGGCAAGAGACAGGTTTTTGTAAGTTTTAAAAGAAAGGTAAATGTTTATTATTCAACACCTGAATGTGCACAACTTCCCCCAACCCTGCATTTATTCAGATATACACACACTCAGGAGAAGATTGTAATTATCAAAGTAGCATCCATTTATGATTCAAGACCTCTGTTACACTTGTATTTTCCCAGGTTGAAGACGTGAAGTGATGCAGTCGAGGTACAATAATGAAACCCTGATACAGTTCCTCAGGTAGAAATGTCATGGCCATCTTAAGCCACATGTGGCTTATGACAGATGTTCTTAGGCAGGGTCTTTGCTATTTGTTAGCATATATGTTTCTCTCTGTCTAACCAGAACATGCATTTTAAAACCCTTCGCAAAAACTTTGTTATGTGACTAGAGCAATTCTAATCTCTTCCAATTACTCTCTCAATTAGTTTCTAATGGTTTGACTATTGGTAGGCAATGGAGTCCAGATTCATATACCATTTTGGTAAAATATGCTTTTCTCACCCATTGTTTTTGGATATTGTGTTTGGAGTCACAGTGGCTGCATCAGTATTGTGAAAAATCTTTTACTCAACGGATCTGGTCAGACCGTATTTGGAATATTGTGAGCAGTTTCTGTCTCTGTAACTAAGGAAGAATGTACTAGCATTGGAGGGCGTCCACAGGAGGTTTACAAGAATAATCCCAGGGATTAAAGGGCGCAACAAGAGGATAAGGACTCTGGGTCTGTATTGGATAGAGTTTAGAAGGCAAAGGGATGTTATTGAAATTTACAGAATATTGGGGAAGATGTTTCCATTAGTAGAAGAGACTAGGACCTGAGGGCACAGCCTCAGGAGTGAAGGGACAACTCTTTAGAACTGAGATGAGGAGAATATCCTTCAGCCAGAGGGTGGTAAATCTGTGGAACTCATTGCCGCAGAGGACTATGGTTGCCCTGTCATTGAGTATATCTAAGATAAATAGGCAGGTTCTTGATTTTTAAGGGAATCAAGGATTACAGGGAGAAGATAGGAGAATGGGGTTGTTATTCAAGTTTCAAATGTCTTCTCTAAAGTGAGGTCAGTTGTAACTTTTAAATGAATGGTGAATTCTTGATATCCAAATGTGTTAAGGGATGTTGGCCAAAGGCAGGTTTATAAGATAAGTCACAATTTTCCATGGGTTCACTAAATGGTGGAATGGGCTGAAGGGGAGATGGTGGTGTAGTGGTAATATCACTGGACTAATAATACAAAAACTCAGGCTATTGTTCTATGCATGTGGGTTTGAATCCCACTGTAGCAAAGGGTGAGATTTGAATTCATTTTAAATCTGGAATAAGAACTAGCCTAATGTGAACCATTAACTGTTATTTGTCATAAAAATCCATCTGGTTAACCAATGTCTTCGAGGAAAGGAAATCTCCTATTCTATCTGACTCTAGACCTTGGGCAGTTCTTAACTGTTCTGTGAGCAATTAGGGATTGGCAATAAATTCTGGTCTAGCTGGCAATACCACGCTCTACAAACAAATTATAAAGGGGCTAAATGGCCTACTCCTAATCTTATGCAAGTTAATCTTTCTCAAGCGTTATCTGTTTTTAGTGCTGCAGCAGACAGTTTAGAAAATGATTGGGCAGGTCTAGGAGACCATGGCGAATTGTCAGTGTCATCTCCTGGTACCTTTCTTTGTATTTCTGTAATGATGAAGAGACTGAATTCAATGAGAACACAGCTGTTTTAAATGACCTATAACTAACAAAGTTATTGCAGAGCTCTACCATTGTTTATAAACTGTCAAAACAAGTGCATGGGATTTTAAAGTTTATAAGTGAACTTTGTTTGACATTGTTTTTGTAGTTGGCTGGGGAACAGACCAGAGCATTGGTGGTTTTGGAGAAGAGCCAGGGATTAAATCACAGCTTGTAAATCTAATCCGATCCGTACGAATGGTGATGAGATGTAAGTTCTGCAGATCTGTTATCCGATCTCAATCATACTTAATCTGCAAAGACTTTGAACCCTATATGCCTCTTGTTTAGTAAAGGATTTTGATTTTTTTTAAAATTATCCCTAGCAAGCATGAAGCTTGGTGATTATGATCTTTTACCAGCCACAGGACAAATGTAGATTCCTGCTTGCCCTCTTGTGCAAATCATCTCTCTTATTTTTCATAAGAACATTAAGAAATTGGACCAAGAGTGGGGCATCTGGCCTGCCATGCTATAAGATCATGGCTAATCTGTCCCAGGCATCAACTCTTTTTCTTTCATGCCATCTCCTCATAGCCCTCAACTACTGAATATTTCAAAATCTATACACTCTCTTTAAATATTTTATAATCTGGCCTCCATACTTCTCTGGGATATAAAACTCAAGACATTCACTACTCTTTGAGGAAGAAATTCCATTGTATCTCAGTTTTTTAAATGACTACCAGTTATGCTATAACTGTGTTCACCAGTTAGAGATTCCCCTACTAGTGGAAATATTTTATCAACATTGGTCAAACCTACTCAAAACCTTGTGTGTTTCAATAAGATCACATCCTCATTCTTTTGATTCTAATTTATTTTCATGAATAAAAGTCTAATCTATTTATCGATTCTTAACCTGTCAAGCCCTAATTCCAGGAATCACTCTGGTGAATCACTTTTAAATAACCTCCAATACCAATATATCTTTTCTTAAAAACAGGGACCAAAACTGTACACAGTACTTCAAGTATGGCGTCACCAACACCTTTTTATAGTTGGATCAAGACTTCCTTATTTTTAAACTTCAACCTCCAAGCAATAAAGGCCAAATTCTATTTAGCTTTTAATTGCTCGCTGCACCTATATGTTAATGTTTCACATTTCATGCACAGAACACTGAAATCCCTCACTGCTAACTTTTTTGGTGGGTCTCTCTCCACTTAAGTAATAAGCTGCCTTTTGCTCTTCTTGCCAAAGAGCATGACCTTACATTTTCCAACATTTTCCTACATCTGACAAGGTTTTACCCACTCACTCAACCTATCTGTAACCCCTCGGACCCATTAAATGACCTCAGCAAATTCCTCCCACCTATTTTTGTACCATATGTAAATTTGAGTACTTTATACTCGATCATCACCTCCAAGTCATGATACATGTTTGAGGCCTAATTCTCATGGCTCTTCACTATTTACCCCTTCCCAACACGAAAAAGACCCATTAATTCCAATTCTCGGTTAACCAAATGTCAATCCATAATGTAGCTTCTGTTTTGTGTAATAAAATTTTATATGACACCTTATTGAATGCCCAAAAACACTATATCTACCAGTTCATTGCCTTCTGATTGTTATATCCTCAAAGAAGTCTAGCAAATTTGTCAAACATGATTTCCCTTTCAGAAAATCCTGTTGATTGTTGGATTGCATTAAGCTTTTGTAATTTTCCTGCAACTTCTTCCTTAATAATGGACGTAAGAATTTTCTCAATGACCAGTATTGAGCTAACCAGCCTATAGCTTCCTGCTTTCTGACTCCTTCCCTTCTTGAACAAAGGCATCATATTATCAGTTTTCCAATCCTCCCAGAATCTAGTGAGTTCTGGAATATTTTGAATAATGTCTCCCTATAACTGCAGCCACATCTTTTAAAATCCTTGGATGCAGGTAATCAGGTTCTAATGAATTATCTGCTTTCAGTCCTATTAGTTTGTCAAATACTTGGTCTTTTGCAACAGAGACGGTCAGCAAGACCTTTATTTCCATTAGTATCTTACTAGTGTGATATTTTTGGGATGTTTATGGTCATCTCCACTATAAAAACTGATGCAAAATGGTGTCTTAAATTATCTACCTTTTCCTTGTTCCTCATTTTCAATTCCCCAGTAACTTCAGCTTTTTTTTAATAAACGCATAGATGCTCTTGCTGCTTGTTCTTCTATTTCTTACCAATTTACTTTCGTAATCAACTTTCTTCCTTTTTATTAGCTTATTCGTCATCCATTGCTGCTTCCTAAAATACTCCTCCTCCTCTGGTCTATCACAATTTTTTGCTGCTTTATATGCCTTAGTTTTTAATAGATACTTTTTTTGGCCACCTTTGTTAACCATGGGTAGTTCATCTTTCTTATTGAGTCCTTCTTTTTGGCCCAAATAACTTTTGCTGTGCATTCTGAAATATCTGCTTCAATATTATTTAAGCTCCCATTATTTCCCTTGTAGGTACTGCCTTTTGTATTTAAATAGCATTTGCATTTTCTTAAACTTACTTTTCCTTTTTACATACCTCCTTCTTGCATTATTCATCTGGGAGCTATTTCCTTTCCGGACTTGATCTCCTCTCTTACTATTTATCATCTTTTTCTTCTTTCCATTATCCTTTTAATTTAATAACCTAGTAGTAATTTCATCCATTATTTTACAACTTTCCCATATTATGCTTATTTTTGGCAATATTATCTTCTATTTGGTCTAACAGGTCATTTATAGGTTTTTTTAAATTCTGTCTCTTTCTTCATCTTTACTCTCACTATTTGAATTATTTCATAACTCTTCTAGAATTGTCAATCTCTCTGTCACTTCACTTCTTCCTCATTATCAACATTCCATTGCTCACCTACTGACCTTCCCCTTATTCTATTTTCCCAGCCACTTCAGGCAATGTTTTCTTCATACCTTATTCATTGCCCCTTATTTAAGTTGAGGATGCCTGATTGAGACCTTGAGGTTCCAACTGAACTGAATTTGAGGTTCCACCATATTGTAAAATATGATCGTTACTCTGTAGAGAATCCTTAGATATAAGATCACTTATTAATCCTACCTCTTTACATATTACGAGATCGAAAGTCACTTATTCTGGAGTACATTCTGCAATTTGCTGCTTTAAGAAACAATCTCTGACATGCACTACAAATTTGTCTTTCATGCTATTCTGATTTGTCCAGTCAATATGTGGATTAAAATCACCCATGAACATTCTATATGCCTTCATTAATTTCCAATTTATACGTTACCCTATAGTGAGGTAACTCTTTTGAGGACTATAGGCAACTTGTTTCCTTTGCTATTTCCTTATTTCCATTCAAACTGATTCCACAGCACAACCTATCACATTTACTCCAGTTCTCACCACCACACTGACATCTTCCTTTATTAACAATGCCATAACACCACCTTTTTTTTGGCTTTTCCCTGGAATGTCAAATACCTTTGAATATTGAATTTCCAGCTCTGTTCACTCTGCAAACAACCTGGCTAAGAAGTTATTTATTTATTTCTATTTGTGTTGTCAAATCATCTGTCTTGTTACAAATTCTGTATGCATTTAGATAAAAAGTCTTAAACTTTGACATTTTACTGTCAACAATTATTCTGGTTCTAATTTCAACTGCACCCTTGCTTATATTTTCTGCCCCCTCATGTCACAATTTGCTAGTGGTCATCTCTTCCTCTCGACTTGTTTCTTTTTGAATTTTTAAACTTTGTCAATTGAACCCTCCTCTCACTAATTATTTTATATCCCTACACACAACTCTAATAATATAATTCACTAGCTTGCAGGTCCCAATATGTTCAAGTAAAGTCTGTCCCAACAGAACAGCTCTCTCTTTCCTCAGTAAAGGTGCCATTGCCCCATGAATTGGAACCTTTTTGTTCCAGACAAGTCTTCGAGCCTAGTTCTTTAGAATTAATTACCCTATACCAAATTGCACATGGCAATAATAATCCTGATATGTTATTTCTGCTTTTAGACTGTACCTGCTCATAATCCCTTGTCAGAACCTCCTTCCTAGGCCTACCAGTGTGTACCATGACAACTGGATGCTACTCCTCCCATTCTAAGTTCCCCTCTAGTCCTGATCCCTGGTACTTGGTAGGCAACATAGCCTTCTGGACTCTGTTAGTATTTATTCTCCTCGCTGTACTATGTATTATTTATATTATTATTATTATCTGTCTCAATTTCTTCCCCCATCATGCTCTGGTCAGTTTGCTCATCCTCCCAGCAGACAATATCTTCATTCACAACTGGACCAAAAACTTCATTCCTATTGAACAAGACCACTCGCAGCCTCTCCTCCAAAGCTAGGTTCTAGATACTAATACCTGCCTCAGTCAAAGTCTCAAACCCCTGTCTCTGATACAGACTAAATTTGATGTAATGAACCTAAGGAATGTGACTATCTCTCGATACACTGTGGCCCGGTAACTGTCTCCCTCCCTGATATGTAACAGTATTACAACCTTAGACTTCAGCTCATCAACTCTGAGCTGAAGTTCCTTTAGCAGCTGACACTTGTTGCAGATATATTGATTATGGATTGCACTGGTGTCCACCAATTCACACAAACTACAGCTGCAGCACATCACCTGCCCCGCTATCTCTTACTTAACTATTTTGGACATTAAGTATTTTAAAAGTGAATTTCTTAATTGTATTCTTCAACTGTAATAATGTCTCCTGATTTAAATTGCTTGGCAAACAAAAAAAAACTCAGGAGAAATACCTACCAATCACCTACCTGTTTTCCTGTGATGTCACATTTTAGCTCTGACAGTAGAAATGGATTGGAAGGGGTTCTTTGTGGCTTTTGTCTATTTTCTACCACAACTCCATGCAATCTGTTAGCTTCACGTTTAGTGCTAACCTGCTGCACACTCCTTCCAGTTCCAGGTGGGAAGTGGTGATTCATTGATTTATTTTTTTGAAGTTGCCTCTTCACCCCAGCTTCTTCCGTTCCCATGTCCTGAAGGAATTGAATCCAAGACAGGCACAACTCCTAAGCTGCTAAATGCTCCACAATATTTTACCATGTGGGAAAGTCTATTAAGCTGTAGCCCATCATCATTCAACCTATTCTTTTCAATGTCCTTTCTGGCAAGAGCCTGGGTGAAATCTTGCCTGTTATGTTTCCCTGTTTTGACAGTCTGTGTTCTAAGGCCAGTTATGGCACCATGCCTGTCCACCATTGACTTGGCTACATCCCACTAATTTAGTAGAAGCTAGTTACAGAATCTACCTGACCAGTTTTCATACTGTGCAATGTATTTGTCATCTGAGCTAACAGTACATGTATTGAGGTTATTCCACATTGATGAACAATAAAATAACTGACATTATTTGTTTCTTTCTAGTGCCGTTGATAGTATTGAACTCCATAACAATTGTACTCTTGTTACTTTTTGGATGAAGAAATGCAAAAGAATGTCAACACTTTCCTCTGTGGTGATAAGATAACGTGGGATTTTTTTACACAAGTAGAAAATTACAGCACATTTTACTGTTTAACTTCATGATCTCCTTTGAAGTTCCTTTGAACTGTAGTAAAGACAAACTTGTGGCATTGCATAATTCAGACTTTTGTAGACCTAAATAAAAGAAAATGGGATCAATGCAAAAAATGATTTCAACTTTTCAGTGTCCTGTTCCAGTTAAACTGTGGAAATGTACAGTTCTGAACATTGTGTTACATGGTGATGTGAGTAATGCAGAGGAGGAGCACAAGTCACTTTATTGCACTGGGAACAACATACAGGTGAGAGTTGGATAAATGAGGGAAGACACACAGGATAGAACACTTTGAAGAAGATTTGATTTGTTCCAGACATTTCTTATCATGTCTATTTGGTGCTTCACTGTTGAATTTCACAGATTGCAGCTCTCGGACACAATTATTTTTGAATTTTCCAGGAATTGCAACCAAGTGACAAAATCAAGTATTTTATGACCAATCAAAAAGAAGTTCTATGGTAAAAAGGTATGTGTGCTGAAGCTGGATATGTGGAGGATAGCATAGTCTCAATCCTTGTGTCTTCTGTGACTTCTGATAAATCACTAATCATTCCACTATCTCTTAAATTATCACACAGCTCAACCAATGTGCTGTACTGGATCAGTATGAATTTCCTCCAGTTAGACATTGGAAAGATAAAACAATTGTTTTTGACTCTTCTACAATCTCTGTTCCCCTAGCGACTGGCTCTATTTCTCTGGAAATTATCAGAAGTTGAGCCATACACTTCATCACATTAGTGCCATATTGATCCTGAAATGAATTTTTGGTCACATATCTGAACGATCAATATCAGCACCTTTTCTCATTTCTCTAACATCACATAGGTCTACCACTGCCTTAGCTGACCTATTGCTGAGACTCTCACCTATACTTCTGTCACCACTCAGAGTCATACAGCATAGAAACAGACCCTTAGGTCAATTTCGTCTGTGCCAACCAAGTTTCCCAAACTAAATTAGTCCCATTTGTCTGCATTTGGCCCATATCCTTCCAAACCTTTCCTATTTGTGGACCTATACAAATTTGTAAGTGCATCTACTACTTCCTCTGGCAGTTTATTCCACATAAAATAAAACACCCTCTATGTGAAAAAAATTTTTCACTCAGGTGCCTTTTAAATCTTTCTCGTCTCACCTTAAAATTATGCCCTCTAGTTTTGAACATCCCACCCTAAGGAAAAAATGTTTGGTATTTATCATATCTATGCCCCTCATGACTTTATAAACCTCAAAAAGATCACCCCTCAACCTTCAATGCTCCAGTGAAAAAAAAGTACTAGCCTATCTAGCCTCAGCTTATAACTCAAACCCTCCTTGTAAATCTTTTCTGCACCCTCTTCAATTCAATAATATCCTTTCTATAGCAGGACCACAACTGCACAGTACAGCGTGGATTCAATGGATTGCAGGCCTCCTCGTGGAAGCCCAGCCCAAACTTCTGGCTTCACGGTGAAGTCCAGCGTGAACTCGCTTTAGAAGGACTGGAATGCTGATCTTTTACCTTTATTTCTTTATTTTTCTAATTTGTATCTAAGATATTGTACCTAGGTATCCTTGTACCTGGGTTGGCACTGGCACTTTGTACACTTTGCATTGTACTCCTATATCTGTGTACTTGAGTACATGTGACAATAAACCCAACTCTAATTCTAATTCTAGTCCAAAAATGGTCTCATCAATGTCCTGTAAAACTGCAACATGACATCCTAACTCCTATACTCAATAGTCTGAACAATGAAGGGAAGCATTTGAAACATCGCCTTTACCACTCCATCTACCTGTGATGCAACTTTCAATGAACTATGTACCTAATTCCAGATGAAGGGATTTTGCCTGAAACGTCAAATTTCCTGCACCTCGGATGCTGCCTGACCTGCTGTGCTTTTCCAGCACCACTCTAATCTTGACTCTAATCTCCAGCATCTGCAGTACCCACCTCTGCCTATGTACCTAAATCCCTAGGTCTCTCTGTTCTACAACATTCCCCATGGTCCTACCATTTACTGTGTAAGTTCTGCCCTGTTCATCTTACAAAATAAAACACCTCACATTTATCTAAATTAACAATTCATTGGCCCAACTGATCAAGATCCCTTTGTAATCTTAGATAACCTTCCTTATTGTCTACAAATGACCAATTTTGGTGTCATCTGCAAAGTTACTAACTATGCCCTGTATACTCTCATTCAAATTAACTTGATCATTTAACCCACTCTTGGTCGGTAACCCTCTGCAAATGTGAGGTTATACAAAAGTCTGTTACCCCTGCTTTAATTTTACTAAGTCTAGTTGTCAATCAGTTTTGTCCTCACTGACCTACATAGGCTCCTGGTCAAGCAATGCCTCAGTTTCAAAACTCTTGGTTTTTATTTTCAAATTCCATCATGGCCTTACCCTTCACTGTGAAATAAAGTGTTTATAATCATAGAATCCCTACAGAGTGGAAGCAGGCCATTCGGCCTATCAAGTCTTTTACTGTCACTCTGAAAAGCATCCCACCCAAACTCTGTAACCCTGCATTTCCCATGGCTGACTCACCTAGCCTGCACATATTTGGGCACTATGGGCAATGTAAAGCGGCAATCCACATAACCTGCACATCTTTGGACAGTGGGAGGAAACTGGAGTACCCAGAGGAAACCCCAGGCAGGCATGTGAAGAATGTGCAAACTCGATACAGACAATTACCTGAAGCTGGAATCGAGCATGGATTGCTGGTGCTGTGAGGTAGCAGTACTAATCACTGAGACACCGTGCTGCCTCTTAATTATAGCATCCCTCTGAATAGCTACTGAGCATGTGCAAAGGAAGGTGTGTTGTACATGTCTGAACAGGTTGATCAAAAAACATTTAAGGGGACTTTGGTATAATGGTAGTGTCACTACCTCTAGGCCAGAATGACCAGATACAAATCCCACCTGCCCTGGAGGTGTGTCACAACCTGTCCCAATGAGTTCATTAAAGATGATAATAATACAAGTTGTCAGGGACCCTCAGGGTTTAATAAATGAATTTTCATTTTTGAAAGTGATCCAGAGTGAGAAATAGTACTGAAACCACAAATACAGCTAAGTTGGTACAAAAGATACCAGTGAAAGAACCACTTTACAAAATGTATTAATTTTCAGGCGGTCTATCAGAGAAAGATAGGATTTTTATCCACAATAATTAGAAAATCTGGTGAAAATACAGCTTTTATTTTCTGCTCACCTGAAAGACAATTCTGCAACCCTATTAATTAGTTTAAAATTTAAAAAGTTCTCATACATCATTAAAACAATAACATTTATGAGAGTACAGGGCCTTTCAAGGTAACCAGAAGGCATCTATTTAAAATCATTGCAAGGATAAAGGGGACATTTAGAAGAATTATTTTCTATGTAAGTCGATGTTATAACACAACTGTCATGCAGGTGGGACCTGTTAGCACATGGAATGGTTCACCAAAGACAGTAATGGAAGCAGAATCCAGTAAAATGGATAAATGTTGAGGGAAAATAAATTGAAATTTAAATTGGGACTGAATACATTGGCCTGGATTTTCCAAGAGTCACATAGCCATTTTTGCAATGTAGATGGGAGCTGTATAGCAGGGCCCAATGGAATCACTGATGTAGACTCTGAGGGAATTGCTCAGGAAATTGAAGTTTACTATTGGTAATTCCTCTATGCCTGAAACCTTCTGAAAGCGTCCACTTAAATTGGAGA
This sequence comes from Chiloscyllium punctatum, assembly GCF_047496795.1. Lineage (NCBI taxonomy): Eukaryota > Metazoa > Chordata > Chondrichthyes > Orectolobiformes > Hemiscylliidae > Chiloscyllium > Chiloscyllium punctatum. The sequence goes on from NC_092739.1 coordinate 136,319,936, forward strand.
ATTCAAAGGGTTCCACTGCAGTTAACTAAATTGTTATCCGTGAAAAGTTAAACAATTAAAAAACCTGATCTAACTCCTGGATAACTATCAAACTGATCCTCCACCTTACAGACAACAATCCAGGAACTGACTGCCCATTCGTCACTAAACTCATCTCTCTCCTTGGGCAGATACAAAAGCAATGTTCAAGAGATATCTTTGCAGATAAATGAATAGGCATGAAATAGAGGGATATGGACCTGTGTAGAGGCAAAATATTTTTAGTTTAGAAAGGCATCATGCATAGTCTTGGTGGGCCTAAGGACCTGTTCCTGTGGTGTACTGTTCTTTGGTCTTCTCATTCAACCTCTCTGACTATACTTTCCCAAACTCTTACACCCCTCCTTCCCACTGTAATCTGACATCCCATCCAGCCAAACCTGATAACCCCTGTGCACTCTCAAACATGTTTCACTGCTTACTTAGCCCCTTCTGACTTTGTGCTCCAGCATAATGATTACACAGTCAGAACCTTTCACCCTAACATTACACTTGCGCAGGACCTGTCAAAGTGGCTGTCTGTGATGCTGGATATTTAAGTCGCAGAATACCATATCTATGACTGTGAAATAAAAGGATGTGATGATTTTCTTCAACTAGCCTGCACTGAGAGACCTGTCAGATTGAGTGCACTCTGCATTTCAAAGGAGCTCTGGAATCTCATCAGAAATGTGATGCTCTTTCTCAATGTAAAAATTTATCTGGTAGCATTTTTTTTCACACAGCCAATATAAACTAAATGAAAAACTGAGTTGTTAGAGTGGTGTTCCTCAGAGAGGTGTATAAGTTAAAATTAATCATGCTCAGGATCAAATATGAATGTTAAAATGAAAGAATTAATTAACCCAGCTCTGATTCTGCCACTACTGCCTACTCTTGCTCACTGCCAATCCTATTTGTCTTTTTACACTATTTCAAAAGGCAGTCAACCACATTAATGTAGACACAAAAAAACAGCAGATGCAGGAATCCAAAGTAAGCAATCAGAAGGCTGGAAGAACACAGCAAGCCAGGCAGCATCAGGAGTCAACGTTTTGGGTATAACCCCTCTTTAGGACTTCAGGTAGAGGGTGAGGGGATCTGCAGATAAAAGGGTAGGGGAGGGTTTTGGATGGGGAGAGGGTCAGGTTGGGAGGTAGTGATAGGTGAACAGGTAGAGGCTAAGGTCTGGTTGGTTGATGGAAGGAAGGGTTGATCAGATGAATGGAAGGGAGGGGGAGGGGTTGGAAAGGGAGTCGGGGAATGGGAAGGGAGGTTATTTGAAATTGGAGAACTCAATGTTGAGTCCTCTGGGCTGAGGGTGTCTAAGCAGAAGACAAGATGTTGTTCTTCCAATTTGCAGTCTGATTCACTGTGGCAATGGAGGAAGCTGAGGATGATCATATCGCAGAGGGCATGGGAAGGGGAATTGAAATTGGCGGTGACTAGGTGGCCCGGCTGAGATCCTTGGCGAAACATGCTCTTAGTTTACATTTGGTCTCACTGATGTAGAGAAGATCGCATCGGCAGCACCTGATACAGTAAACTAGGTTAGAAGAGAGGCAGGTGAACCTCTTTCCCACCTGGAAGGACTGTTTGGGGCGCTGGATGGAGGTGAGGGGGTAGTGTACCAGCAGGTTTTACATCTTTTACGGTTGCAGAGGAAGGTACTAGGGGATTTGGTGGTGGAGGATTGGTGGGGAGTGTGGCATAAACCAAGGAGTGATAAAGGGAGCAGTCCTTGTGGAAGGCAGAGAGGGCTGGGGAGGGGAGTGACGGAATTGTGAAAATGGAATGGAGTTCTTGCAGCATATTGGGTGAGAGGAGGTGTAGTCCTGGTAGTTATGGGAGTCTGTGGGTTTATAGTAGATGTAAGTTCGTAGACTGTTGCCAGAGGGTCGACAGGGGAAGCGGCGTCCAAGATAGACCATGTGGGATATAGGTAAATTAATGTTACTTCTGCAATTCTGCAATTCCACTTTACAAAGTAAAATGAACTCACGCCAGTGTGTAATTGTTTTAGCCACGAGCTGAGTCAACAAGAATGGAAACGATATGGAGGAAATATATAATTGTTTTTGTATTAGCTAAAATTGTATGTCAGAATGAGATGTGCCAGCAAAACAATGATAGACATTATGGGCAAATAGATAAGATATTGTGAGGGGATGAAGTTAAGCTCGATACGCCTGTACAAACAGTAGGTATAAACATCTGCTTCCCACTTTTACAAAAACACAGGAACAAACCCCAATTAAAAGGGTCATAGGGATCAGAACGGCCTCGGGAAAGGCACAGATGAAGGGGGTAGATAATGATGAAGAAAGAATATGCCTAACAATGACCTACAGCAGGATAAGGTCAAACAGCCTTGTGAGGCCAGGAATAAGCATTTTGTCACAGACAAGGCCGGATAAGGCAAGAGATAAACAGGGGTAATGGGGGCCGGTCTTAGGGAAGTGGACGATGTAAGCAGGGGAGGAGCAATGTAAAACAAAAGACATCAAATCATATAAATATTATGTATGAATTGAACTTGGTGTGTGTATGTCCTCTACCTTATAGGCACTGGACATCTCACCCACTTGCAAGTGTAAAATAAATTTTGTCTCGGACTGCAATTATTGAGGTGTGTGAGCTTTGTTTCTCACAACCATGTGAATTTAAGGGCAGGGTGGAAGTTGTTGGTGAAGTCGATGAACTGTTGTTTAGAGTAGTGCTGGAAAAGCACAGCAGGTCAGGCAGCATCCGAGGACCTGGAAAACCAATATTTCGGACAAAAGCCCTTCAGGAATGGAGGCAGGGAGCCTCCAGGGTGAAGAACTGCTCCACTTCAGCCTGAGTGGAGGACGCAGTACTAACACAGTCATCAATGTAACGGTGGAAGAGTTGGGGAACAGTGCCTGTCTAGGTGCTGAAAAGGGACTGTTCGACACAGCTGGGGTCTATGCAAGTGCCCATATTAATGTAGGCTGTAGCCTGTAGGTAAGGACAGCAGATTTTCATCTCTAAAGGACATTAATGAAACAGACATTTTTTTTTAAATGACATTGGTTCTCATTAACTGGATTTTAATTCTAGATTTTTATTAAATACAAGCTTCGCCATCCATCGTGAAACTCACGTTCCATAACATTAGCTTGGCATTACTAATGCAGTGACAGGACAGTAACCATTAGGAGTCCTCCCAATCCATCTGGGAGGTCATCCCTTCCCAACAAGGATTCCTCTTGACGTGGCTGAGACTTCACGATCTTTCTGACTCCGCCCAAAGGTCCGTTTAGTTGGCGGCCGGTGTGGATGCTGACAGAGAGAATAAAGACTAACAAAAAATCATTCGTGTAAACCGGTTAATAAACGCCAGTGACAGACGTAATTTAAACTTCAAATGGAAAATAAATGAAGTAATTAAAAAGGTTGATATAGGCCGAAAGGGCCAGGACCCGTAACGGAGGAGGGGCCAGGTCGAGCCGGGCGAGTTGACCAGGGGTTGGCCGGTTGTCCTGGCAACGCGGGTGGGTGACAAACCGGAAATAGGTGAATGGTAGCTGCCAATGTCAGGGTGACACCAGGAGGTGGAGGATTATATTCAATGTTATTTTAACAGCGGAAGCTCTGCTTATTTGTTCACAAGCAGTATTTTACCTTTTATGAAGAAAAAATAAGCAAGCACACGGTCTTCATTGCAACGGAGGCGATTCAGGTGACGTAATAGAACTTTTTCCCTTTAAAATTAAGGAGGATTCGATGAAAATTGTTGACTGTGTTAAAGTGTTTCAAAGAGCTCGAACATAAGGCATTGCCATACGTTTTGGATGGAGTTTAGTCAGTATTTAGTGGGATGTGGAGAGGGAGAGTATTTTAACATTAGATTGACTTCAAGTGTACATGAAATGTATCTATTCATTCAAAGCAAATGAAAAACGTCAATTTGCAGATTAACTACGGGCTATTTTTGAATTCCGGAACACGCTTGGTCGGTGCATTGAGTAAAGGAGTTGGGACGTCATATTGCACCTGTATAGGACATTGAGACCACTTTTAGAATACTGCGTACAGTTCTGGTCGCCGTTCCAGAGGAAATATGTTTTTAAACTTGAGAGGATGCAGAAAAGATTTATGAGGATGATATCAGACTGGAGGGTTTGAGATAGTGGGAGAGGCTGAATATGCAGGGGCTTATTTACCCCTGGTGCGTCAGAGGTTGAGAGGTGACCTTATGGAAGTTCATAAAATCACGAGGGACAGGGATAGGTCTTTTTCTTCAAGTGGAGGAGTTCAAAATGAGAGGGCATAGTTTTAAGATGAGAAGGGAAAGATTTAAAAAGGGCCTGAGTGGTAATGTTTTCACACAGGGCAGCGTGTGTATGGAGCAAACTGCCAGATAAACAGTGGAGGTAGGTACAATTACAATATTTCATAAGCATAGCTTATCTTCTGATCTTCGGGCTGATGCCCGAAACGTCGATTCTCCTGCTCCTTTTATGCTGCCTGACCTGCTGTGCTTTTCCAGCAACGCATTTTCAGCTCTGATCTCCAGCATCTGCAGTCCTCATTTTCTCCATTTCGGTGGGTACTGTGTATACGAATAGGAAGGGTTTAAAGGGATATGGGCCAAATGTGATCAAACTGGACTAGGTCAGAATGGGATATCAGCCCTGACAAGTTGGACCAAGGGGTCTGTTTCTGTGCTGTATGATTTTCTGACTCCACCAGAAAATCATGTGTTAACAATCTGGCTGTATGAATTATCAGATACCAACCCCAAAAATAGGCTTTCAATTGAACCTAATTTTTAAGGATTATTCGAGTCGTAGAGATGTACAGTACGGAAATAAACCTTTCGATCCAACATGTTCACGCCAACCAGATTTCCTGAATTAATCTAGTCCCATTTGCCAGCATTTGGCCCATATCCCTTTAAACACTTCCCATTCATATATCCACCCAGATGCCTTTTAAATGTTGTAGTTGTACCAGCCTCCTCCACTACTTCTGGCAGCTCATTCCATACACGCACCGCTCTCTGTGTGAAAAGTTTGCTCCTTAGGTACCTTTTGAATCTTTCCCCTCTCACCCTAAACCTATGCCCTTTACTTCTGGACTCTCCCACCCTGGGGAAAAGACTTTGTCTATTTATCCTATCCATGCCACTCATGATTTTAAAACTTCTGTGAGGTCAACCCTCAACCTCTGTTGCTCCAGGGAAAACAGCCCCAGCTTATCCGTCTCCCTTTAGCTCAAACTCTCCAACCCTGGCAACATCCTTGTCATTTTTTTCAGTATCTTTTTAAATTTCACAATGATTTTCCTAAAGGAGGGAGAGCAGAATTTGAAACAATATCCCAGAAGTGGCTCAACTTAGAGTGAATGATTTAAAAAAAAAAGTTCTGACTGATGTTTTAAAATATAATGAAATGCAAAATAGTAAAACATGTTAAATACATAACAACATTCTTCTGATAGGAGGGAGACTAGAATTGTGCACAATATTCCAAAAGTGGCCTAACCAACGTCCTGTACAGCTGCAACATGACCTCCCAACTCCAAGGTCTCTTTGTTCAGCAACACTCCCTAGGACCTGAGCATTAAGCGTATAAGTCCTGCTCTGATTTGCTTTCCCAAAATGTAGCACCTCGCAAATATCTGAGTTAAACCCCATCTGCCACTCCTCATTGATCTGTCTGATCACGATCCCATTATAATCTGTAGTAACCTGCTTCACTGTCCACTACACCTCCAATTTTGGGGTCATCTGCAAACTTACTAACTATACCTCCTATGTTCACATCCAAATCATTTATATAAATGATGAAAAGTAGTGGACCCAGCATTGATCCTTGTGGCACTCCACTGGTCACAGGCCTCCAGTCTGAAAAACAACTCTCCACTATCACCCTCTGTCTTCTACCTTCCAGCCTGTTCTGTATCCAAATGGCTAATTTTCCCTGTATTCCATGAGATCTAACCTTGCTAACCAGTCTCCAGTTGGAGAGCATTGTCAAACGCCTTACCCAAGTCCATACAGGTCATGTCCACTGCTCTGCCCTTATCAGTGCTCTTTGTTACTTCAAAAAACTCAACCAAGTTTGTGAGACATGATTTTCCACGCACAAAGCCATGTTGACTACCTCTAATAAGTCCTTGCCTTTTCAAATACGTGTAAATCCTGTCTCTTGGAATTCCCTCCAACAACTTGTGCACCAATGGGCATTTGGCCTATATTCCTCTAAACCTTTCTTATTCATGTATGTGTTGAAATGTCTTTTAAATGTTGTAACTGTACCTAATTGTATAATCTACCCCTTCCTGTGGCAGTTTATTCCATGTATGAATAATCCTTTGTGGAAAATAATTGCCCCTTATGTCCCTCTCCAATTTAATAAATCCTTCCTTTACCATACACCTATTCCTTTCAGAATATCAATCCTGCCATTTTTCATATGCAGCATCTACTTTGTGACTTTGGGCCTGATTCCAATCACCCTGATCCAGATGTTGATTTGCTGCTTCAATGAAATATTTGCTAATATTGACTCTGAAGTTGCAGTAGGCAAAGGTGAGGACTGTAGATGCTGGAAACCAGAGTTTAGATCAGAGTGGTGCTGGAAAAGCACAGCAGGTCAGGCAGCATCCGAGGAGCAGGAAAATCGACGTTTCGGGCAAAAGCCCTTCATCAGGCCTTGTACACAAAATTCACTGCCCTGCCCTCATCAGTCATCTTTGTCATTTTATCAAAAGCTCAATCAAGTTTGTGAGACATGAACTTGCCTGCCCAAAGTCATGCTGCCTATAGCTAATAAGTCTGTATTTTTTTTCAAAGGTGAATAAATGTGTTCCTAAGAATCTTCTCCAATAATTTTCCCACTACCGACATAAGGCTCACTGGCCTGTAATTTCTTGGATTTACTGTTAAACAAAGGAACAACAATGGCTATTCTCCCGTGACTAAAGAGCATACAAAGATTTTGTGCATGACCTCAGCAATTTCCTCCCTCATCTCTCTGTGTACTGGGATAAATCCCATCAGGTCCTGAGGACAGACTTGTTTTCAAAACACCCAGCAACACCTTTTTCTTTTAAATATCGATATGCTTTGGTTTATCAACATGCCCCTCTTGAGACTTACTATCCACCATTTCTTTCTCCTTTGTGAATACTGATGCAAAGATTTTGTTAATGACCACCCCCTTCCTCCAGCTCCATATATATATTTCTTCCTTTTGTCCTTGAATGGACCTACCCTTTCTAGCTACCCTCTTCCTCTCTCATATATGTAGAAGGGTTTTCCAAAGACATTTCATAGTCCCTTTTAGCCCTCTTACTTCCTTGTTTGTGTTCTTTCCTGTTACCTTTGTATTCTTCGAGGCTTTGTCTGTCTTCCATTTCCTAAGTCTTATGTATGTCTCCTTTTTCTTTTTGACTAACCTCTAAATAGCTACAATACCATATGTAGGCCATATGTACTACAATACTATATGTACTAATCTGAGCTCTTAAATTCTTTTGCTTTCCCTATCACACTCTTTCTTTGTGTTAAAACAAATAGACTTCAGGCAGCCAGTGTCTCCATTTCAATAACACCCCCCCCCGCCCCCGTCTTTCTTCTTCTTAACCTTACTGACCTTAGTCTCAAACTCCTCGGTCATTTTACTTGCTGATCTACTGCCCTGGTTCCCACCCTTCACCACACTAGTTTAAATCCTCCTGAGTGATGCTAGCAAACCAGGGTATTTGTCTTCCCGCCCTGGAAGACATCCCAATGACCCACATATCTGAAACCCTCCCTCCTACACCAGCTCTTTAGCCATGTATTTAACTGTACAATCTTTCTATTCCTAGTCTCACTGGGATGTGGCACAGAGTAATCCTGAGATTACAACCTGAGACATCCTGTTCAGCTCACTATCTAACTTCCTGAACTCCCTTTGCACTACCTCAGCTCTCTATCTGCCTGTATCGTTAGCACCAATATGTACTATGGCCTCTGGCTGCTCACCCTCCCTTTTGAGAATATCCCACACCACTGAGACATCATTAACCTTGCCACTAGGGAGGCAGCACACCATCCTGGATCTCTTTTGCAGCCACATGAACATTTATCTGTGCTGCTAATTGTAGACTCTTATGCTACTGCTCTTCTGCACTTTGACACTCCCTGCTGTACAACCGCAGTGGTGGTGCCAGTGATCTGGCTGCTGTCATCAATCCCTGAATACCCAAATTGATGTATTTGTGACAGAGGAGATAGCCACAGGGGACCCTTGTGCTAGACATGGTAAATGCTGGGTTATGGGGATTGGGTGGGGTGGGATACTGAGGGGGATGCTTTTTTTTGAGAGTCGCGCAGACTTGATGGGCTGAATGGCCTCCAACTGCACTGTTGGGATTCTATTATTCTAAATCTTACTACTCTAAAACATTATGGGTATGTAAAAGTTAATGGAAATTGAAAGTAATAGAACGAAAAGTTGCCTATCGACCCCTTACTAATCAGGACCCTTTCTGTCCAAAATGTCACTTTGAACTTGTGCTTTCACGATAACGATGTTCTCTGAAGGACATTACTTAAAGTCACTTTCTCACCATTTTCCCAAATGCTATCTTACATCTCATCTCATCTCATCTCATCTCATCTCATCTCATCTCATCTCATCTCATCTCATCTCATCTCATCTCATCTCATCTCATCTCATCTCATCTCATCTCATCTCATCTCATCTCATCTCATCTCGCAAAGCAGTAAGAATAATCTGCTCACTGATGCTCAGTGTTGGTTCCACCAGGGCCATTCAACTCCTGAGCTCATTATACCCTTCATTCAAACATGGACCGAAGAGCTGAACTCCAGAGGTGAAGTGAGAGTGATGGCCTTGTGTGTAGCATCAGCAGGTGTAGCAAAACATGGAAATTTCAGGGAGTGTTCTTTGCTGGTTGGAATCATTCCCAGCATAGAGGAAGATTGATATGATCGTTAGAGATTGTCATCTCGGTTCAAGGACATTTTTACAGGAGTTTCATGAGGTAATGTCCTTGGCTCAGCCATTTTCAGCCACCATTAAACATCAAGGATTGATGGTTAGATTCTCTCTTGTTCAAAATAATAATTGTCTGGAGTTTATGTAGCACGACTATTACTTGCCACTTATCAGCCTGGTCCTAAGCTCACCCATTTTTTAGCTTCTTCATTCATGACCTTTCCTCCATCAGAAGATCAGAAGTAAAGATGTTCACTACATAATGTTCAGCATCATTCATAACTTCTTAAATACTGAGGCTGTGTTTGGATATGGACTGCAAGACATGGACAATATCCAGGAGTGGGCTGGTAAGTGGCAAGCAATAGTCGTGCCACATAAATTCCAGGCAATTATTATTCCAACGAGTTTTTACAAATACATGAGGACGAAAGGGTAACTAGGGAGAGAATAGGGCCCCTCAAAGATCAGTAAAGCGGCCATTGTGTGGAGCTGCAGAAAATGGGGAAGATACTAAATGAGTATTTTGCATCAGTATTTACTGTGAAAAAGGATATGGAAGATATAGACTGCAGGGAAATAGATAGTGACACCTTGCAAAATGTCCAGATTACAGAGGAGGAAGTGCTGGACGTCTTGAAATGGATAAAGGTGGATAAATCCCCAGGATCTGATTAGGTGTACCCAAGAACTCTGTGGGAAGCTAGAGAAGTGATTGCTGGGCCTCTTGCTGAGATATTTGTATCATTGATAGTCACAGGTGAGGTGCCGGAAGACGTGGTGTCACTGTTTTAAAAGGGTGGTAAGGACAAGCCAGGGAACTATAGATCAGTGAGCCTGACATTGGTGGTGGGCAAGTTGTTCGAGGGAATCCTGAGGGACAGGACGTACGTGTATTTGGAAAGGCAAGGACTAATTAGGGATAGTCAACATGGTTTTGTGTGTGGGAAATCATGTCTCACAAACTTGATTGAGTTTTTGTGGAAGTAACAAAGAGGATTGATGAGGGCAGAGTGGTAGATGGGATCTATATGGACTTCAGTAGGCGTTCGACAAGGTTCCCCATGGGAGACTGATCAGCAAGGTTAGATGTCCTGGAATACAGACAACTAGCCATTTGGATACAGAACTGGCTCAAAGGTAGAAGACAGAGGGTGGTGGTGGAGGGTTGTCTTTCAGACTGGAGGCCTGTGACCAGTGGAGTGCCACAAGGATCTCTACTTTTTGTCATTTACATAAATGATTAGGATGTGAGCATAAGCGGTACAGTTAGTAAGTTTGCAGATGACACTAAAATTGGAGGTGTAATGGACAGCGAAGAGGGTTACCTCAAATTATAACAGGATCTGGACCAGATGGGCCAATGGGCTGAGAAGTGGCAGATGGGGTTTAATTCAGATAAATGCAAGGTGCTGCATTTTGGGAAAGCAAATCTTAGCATGACTTATACACTTAATGGTAAGGTCTTAGGGAGTGTTGCTGAACAAAGAGACCTTGGTGTGCAGGTTCATAGCTCCTTGAAAGTGGAGTCGCAGGTAGATAGGATAGTGAAGAAGGTATTTGGTATGCTTTCCTTTATTGGTCAGAGTATTGAGTACAGGAGTTGGGAGGTCATGTTGCAGCTGTACAGGACATTGCTTAGGCCACTTTTGGAATTCTGCGTGCAATTCTGATCTTCCTATTGGAAAGATGTTGTGAAACTTGAAAGGGTTCAGAAAAAAATTACAAGAATGTTGACAGGGTTGGAGGATTTGAGCTATAGGGAGAGGCTGAACAGGCTAGGGCTGTTTTCCCTGGAGCGTTGGAGGCTGAGAGGTGACCTTATAGAGATTTACAAAATTATGAGGAGCATGGATAAGGTAAATAGGCAAAGTCTTTTCCCTGGGGTCGGGGCGTCCAGAACTAGAGGGCACAGATTTAGGGTGAGGAGAAAGATATAAAAGAGACCTACGGGGCAACGTTTTCACACAGGGGTGGTACGTGCATGGAATGAGCTGCCAGAGAATGTGGTGGAGGCTAGTACAATTGCAACATTTAAGAGGCATTGGATGGGTATATGAATAGGAAGGATTTGTAGGGATATGGGCCGGCTGCTGGCAGGTGCGACTAGATTGGGTTGGGATATCTGGTCGGCATTGACGGGTTGGACCGAAGGGTCTGTTTCCATGCTGTACATCTCTATGACTCTATTTTGAACAAGAGAGAATCTAACCATCATTTTTTGATGTTTAATGGCATTATCATTGTTGAATCCTCATTGTTAATATCCTAGGTCCAGTCCTTGACTAGAAGCTGAACTGGCCCAGCCATATAAATATAGTCACATAAGAGCATGTTTAGAATTCTGCAGCTTAACTTCAAACTCTTCAAAACCTTTTCTGTCTTTAATAATGCGCATGTCAGGAATATGATGGAATACTCTCGATTTGCCTGGATGAGTGCAACTCAACATTGTTTTCAAGAATGTACAAGACAGAGCAGTCTGGTTAGCATCACATTCACAAATATTCACTCCCTGCACCACTGAAACTTAGTGCCAGCAGTGTGTACCATCTACAAGATGCCTTATCAAAAGTTACTAAGGCCCTTCCAACATGACCTTCCAAATTTGTGACCTCCACTACTTAGTAGGAGAAGGCTAGCAGATGTGTGGGAGCACTACCGCCTGCAAGTTACCTAATCTTGTTTTCCAAATGTATTGCTGTACCTTCACTGTTGCTGGGTCAAAATCCTGGAATACCTCCCTCAAAGGCTGTGCGTGCATGTGTGTACACACCAGATGGATTGCAGTGATTCAAGGCAGCAAGTCACCACTACCTTAGAAAAGGCAACTGAGGATGAGTAATAAATGCTGTCCCAGCCAGCGATGCCCATAAATCCAGAGGATAGGGAACTCAGGGAAAATAAATATATTACTCAAGAGGAAATGCTGGAGGCCTTCAAAAACATGTCCTGGAAATTTATACAGCTTTCTAATCAATTGTATCCCATGATATTTTCGGGATTTAGGGAAGACATGTCAGGGCTCCTAGCAGTAATTATCATATCATTCACAGCAATGAGTAAGGTGCCAGAGTACTGGAGGATTGCTGATGTGCCTCTCGCTGAGAAGAGGAACATGATGAATCTTGAGATTAGAGATAGAAGTTTGATTAGTCTGGATCACTTTGGCATAAGTAGGGAAGATGTGTTGGGTATGCTAGAGGTTGTTAAGGTGGACAAATCCCCAGGACCAGATGGGATCTATCCCAGGTTGCTGAGGGTGGCGAGAGAGGAAATAGCTGGGGCCCTGACAGATATCTTTGTGGCATCCTTAAATACAGGTGAGGTGCTGGAGGACTGGAGGGTAGCTTATGTTGTCCCCATGTACAAGAAGGGTAGTAGGGATATTCCAGGTAACTACAGACCAGTGAGCCTGACGTCACTGGTGGGGAAGTTGCTGGAGAGGGTACTGAGAGATAGGATCTATTTATACTTAGAAAAGAATGAGCTTATTAGTGATAGGCAACATGGTTTTGTGCAGGGGAGATTGTGCCTTACCAACTTAATACAGTTCTTCGAGGAAGTGACCAAGTTGTTAGATGAAGGAAGGGCTGTTAATGTCATATACGTGGACTTTAGTAAGGCGTTTGATAAGGTTCCCCATTGTAGACTAATGGAGAAAGTGAAGTCACATGGTGTGCAGGGTGTTCTAGCTAGGTGGATAAAGAACTGGATGAGCAACAGGAGACAGAGTAGTAGTTGAAGGGAATTTCTCAAAATGGAGAAAGGTGTTCCACAGGGGTCAGTATTGGGTCCACTGTTGTTTGTAATATACATATAAATGATCTAGAAGAGGGCACTTCTGGTATGATCAGCAAGTTTGCAGATGACGCAAAGATTGGTGGAGTAGCAGAAAGCATAAGGAACTGTCAGAGAATACAGGAGAATATAGATGGACTGGAGAGTTGGGCGGAAAAGTGGCATATGGCTTTCAATCCAGACAAATGTGAGGTGATGCATTTAGGCAAGTCTAATTCTAGAGCGAATTATACAATGAATGGAAGAGTCTTGGGAAAAGTTGATGGGCAGAGAGATCTGGGAGTGCAGGTCCATTGTACTCTGAAGGTTACTGCACAGGTGGATAGAGTGGTCAAGAAGGCATATGGTATGCTTGCCTTCATTGGACTGAGTATTGAGCATTGGAGCTGGCAAGTCATGTTAAAATTGTACAAGACATTGGTTCAGCCGCATTAAGAATATTGTGTACAGTTCTGGTCGCCACATTACCAAAAGGATGTGGACGCTTTGGAGAGGGTGCAGAGAAGGTTTACGAGGATGTTGCCTGGTAAGGAAAAGTGCTAGCTATGAAGAGAGGTTGAGTAGGTTAGGTTTACTTTCACTAGAAAAAAGGAGATTGAGGGGGGACCTGATTGAAGTTTACGAAATCATGAAGGGTATAGACAGGGTGGATAGAGACAAGCTTTTTCCCAGGGTGAAGAATTCAATAACAAGAGGTCATGCTTTCAAGGTGAGAGGTGGAAAGTTTAAGGGGGTTACACGCGACAAGTACTTCACACAGAGTGTGGTGGGCATTTGGAACGCGATGCCAGCAGAGGTGGTAGAGGCAGGCATGGGAGATTCATTTAAGATGCGTCTGAACTGATGCATGAGTAGGTGGGGAGCAGAGGGATACAAATGCTTGGGAATTGACCGACAGGTTTAGGCAGTACATTTGGATCGGCTCAGACTTGAAGGGCTGAAGGGACTGTTCCTGGGTTGTAAATTTTGTTTCTTTGTTTGTTTAAAGAAAGGTCATAAGGAGATAAATGGGAGCTATAGAAGTACGAGTCTGACATCAGTGGTGGGTACGTTGTTGTAGGGGATTCTGGCTTTGTGCGTGGGTAATTGTGTGTCTCAAATTTGATTTGAGTTTTTTGAGGATGGAACCAAAAATATTGAGAGAAGTGTGGTACACATCTACATAATAAAGCTTTTGACAAGGTTCTGCGTGGTAGACTGATTAGTAAAGCTGGATCACATGGGATTCCGAGAGACCTTGCCAACTGGATACAATGGTGGTAAGAGACAGATGGTGGTGGAGGGTTGTTTTTCAGACTAGAGGCATGTGATCAGCGGTGTTCCACTGGGATTGGTGCTGGGTCCAGTTTTGTTTGTAATTTATATGAGTTGGATGAGAATTTAGGAGGTATGGTTAATAAGTTTGCAGATGATGATAAAATTGTTCGTATAGTAGACAGGGAAGAAGGTTATCTAAGATTATACAGAGATCTTGATCGACTGGGTCAATGGGCTAAGGACTAGCAGGTGGAGTTTAATTTGGATAAATGTGAGGCTTTGCAATTTGGTAAACACACAGACCAGGACTTATACAATTAATGGTAGTGACCTGGGGAGTGGCATAGGACAGAGACACCTCGGGAGTCAGGTACATAATTCTTTGAAATTTGCATCACATGTAGACAAGGTGATTAAGGCATTTAGCATGCTTGCTTCATTTGCTCAGACCTTTGAGTGTGAGGCATTGGGACGTTATGTTGAGTTTGTAGAGGACATTGGTGTGGCCACTTTTTGAAAGATATTATTAAATTGGAGAGAGTTCAGAAAAGATTTACCAGGCTGTTGACAGGTCTGGAAGGATTGAGATATAAGGATAGGTTGTGACTTTTTTGACTGGAGTGTAGGAGGTTGAAGGGTGACCTTAAAAAGGTTTCTAACGTCATGAAAGGCTTATCTAAGGTGAATAGCAAAGGTCTTTTGCCCAGGGTGGGGAGTTCAAAACTAGGAGGCATATTTTTAAGATTGGAGGAGAAAGATTTAAAAGGGAGCTGAGGGACAACTTTTTCCACAGAGGGTGGTTTGTATGTGGAATGAAGTGGGAGATGCAGTTACAGTTACAACATTTAAAATATATTTGGATAGGTACACAAGAAAAGGTTTAAAGGGATATGGGCCAAACGTAGGCAAGTGGGACTAGGTTAGTTTTGGACAATTTGTTGGCATGGATGAGTTGGACAGAGGGGTCTGTTTCTGTGCTGTGTGGCTCTAATGCTGTCTTTTATTTGCAGCATAATCTGATTGCCACACAGTTTTGTGTTGTAGCTTCATCAACTCCACACAGATTCTTATATCACAGAGACAGAATCTTCCATGCTGACCAATATATCCATCCACGCTAACCCATTTCCCTGCACATGGCCCATAAATTCTAAAACTTTCTGATCCGAGTATTTATTCAAATGCCTTTTAAATACTGTTAATGTACCTGCCTCAACCACTTCTGCTGACAGCTCACTGCATATGCGTACCACCCTCTGTGTGAAAAACGTTGCCCCTCAGATTCCCTTTTCTTCTTCCCCAATAACATTAAACTGATGCCCTCTAGACCTCGATTCCCCAACCATGGGAAAAAGACTGAGTGCATTCACCCTATCTATGCCTCTCATGAACTTATGCACTTCTATAATATCTTCCCTCCATCTCCTTCACTGTAAAGAAAAGGTCCTAGCTTGTCCAAACTCTCCCTGTAACTCAGACCATTGAGTCCTGGCAACATCCTTGTAACTTTCTTCTGCACTCTTTCTAGTTAATAAAATCCTTCCTATAAAAAGGTGACCAAAACTGAACACAATACACCAAGTGCAGCCTCATCTACATCCTTTACAACTGCAGCATAACTTCCCATCTTCTATATTCAATGCCCTGATGAAGGCCAGTGTGCTAAAAACCTTCTTCACTGCCCTGCCTACCTGTGAGTCCACTTTCAGACAATCGTGCACCTGAACTCCAAGGTCCCTCTGTTCCACTACACTCTTAAGGCCCTACCAATCACCATGAAACTCCTACCTTGATTTGACTTTCCAAGATGCAAGACCTCACACTTATCTGTATTAAACTCCATTTGCCATTTCTTGACTCATTTCCCCAGCTGATCAAAGCCTAGCTGCAATTTCTGATAGCCTTCCTCAGTGTGCACGATGCCGCCTATTTTAGTGTCATCTGCAGAATTACTAACCATGTATATACTCATTCAAATCATTGATATAGATAACAAACAGCAATCGGCCCAGAACTGACCCCTGAGGTACACCACTAGTCACAGGCCTCCAGTTTGACAAACATCCTTCCACTATTACCCTCTATTTCCTACTTCAAGCCAATTGTGTATCCAATGTGCTAGCACCCCCTGGATTCCATGCGAACTAACCTTTCAGAGCAGCCTACCATGTGGACTTTATCAAGAGTCTTACTGAAATCCGTATCGACTATGTGTTCCACCCTGCCCTCATCAACCTTCCTGGTCACTTCATCAAAGAACGCTAACAAATTTGTGAGGCATGATCTCCCACCCACAAAGCCATGCTGACTATTCCTAATCCAAGGCTGTCTTTCCAAATATGTGTATACTTTATCACTCAGAATCTTCTCCAGTAACTTATCTATCACAGATGTTAACCTGGGAACTGTAGACCAGTAAGGTTTTTCTTTGCAGCCCTTCTTGAATAAGGTCTTAGAGTCATAGAGATGTACAGCATGGAAACAGACCCTTTGGTTCAACCCGTCCATGCCGACCAGATATCCCAACCCAATCTAGTCCCACCTGCCAGCACTCTGCCCATATCCCTCCAAACCCTTCCTATTTGTATATCCATCCAAATGCCTCTTAAATGTTGCAATTGTACCAGCCTCCACCATTTCCTCTGGCAGCTCATTCCATGCACATACCACCCTCTGTGTGAAAAGGTTGCCCCTTAGGTCTTTTTTTTTACCTTCTCCCCTCTTATCCTAAACCTATGGCCTCTAATTCTGGACTCCCCGACCCCAGGGAAAAGACTTTGCCTATTTACCCTATCCTATCTCATAATTTTGTAAACCTTTATAAGGTCACCCCTCAGCCTCCGATGCTCCAGGGAAAACAGCCCCAGCCTGTTCAGCCTCTCTCTATAGCTCAAATTCTCCAACCCTGGCAACATCCTTGTAAATCTTTTCTGAACCCTTTCAAGTTTCACAACATCTTTCCAATAGGAAGGAGACCAAAATTGCATGCAATATTCCAACAGTGGCCTAACCAATGTCCCGTATAGCCGCGACATGACCTCCCAACTCCTGTACTCAATACTCTGACCAATAAAGGAAAGCATACCAAACGCCGCCTTCACTATCCTATCTACCTGTGACTCCACTTTCAAGGAGCTATGAACCTGCACTCCAAGGTCTCTTTGTTCAACAACACTCCCTAGGACCTGGTCAGCATGGATGGGTTGGACTGAAGGGTCTGTTTCCATGCTGTACATCTCTTATGACAAAAAATAGAGGACCCAGCACCGATCCTTATGGCACTCCACTGGTCAGAGGCCTCCAGTTTGAAAAACAACCCTCCACCACCACCCTCTTGCTACCCTCCAGTTTTCTGGGACCTTACCCATGGCTAACATGTAGTCTTTCCGCTGTCATGCTGTCCCGCATTTCTCATAGAACCAGGGTTGTTGCCCTGACTTAATGGTAGCATGGGGGAATACACTGGATAGATGTGATTACAGATGGTGGTTTGGTACACTTCTGCTGCTGCTGATGATGATGACTTAAAGCACCTCATGGTTTCCCTGTTTTGAGTTGCTAGATCTGTTCAAAGTCTGTCCCATTTGGTATGGTGGTAATGCCACACAACATATGTACAGTATCCTCAATGTGAAGATAGGACTTGGTCTTCACAAGACTTGTGGTGGTCCTTCCTGATGATACTGTGATGGAAACATGCATCTTCTGTGACAAGTAGATTGTGGAGAATGAGGTGTGCTACCCTTTGTTTCTGCCATTACTTACTGCAATAGATGAATGGTTCTTGCCCAACTTGGTCAGGAGTGCTGTTGTCAAGCCACGCTTTGTGATGGGCATCAAAATCCCTAATCCAGGTTCTGTTCTGTGAAATGCCACTCTCAGTACTTCTGCTAAATAGTGTTTAACGTGGAGAAGTGGTGATTCATCAGCCAAGGGGCTGTACACAGTAATGAGCAGGAGGTTACCTTTTTAAATTTTACTTGGCTAAGGGGTGACCTTATAGAGATTTATAAAATCATGAAGAGTATGGATAAGGTGAATAGCCAAGGTACTTTCCTAGGGTAGGGGAGTCCAAAACTAGACGGCGTAGGTTGAGGGTGAAATATTTTAAAGGGACCTGATGGGCAACGATTTCATTAAGAGGGTGGTGTGTGTGTATGGAACAAACTGCCAGAGGAGATGGTGGAGCCTGGAATAATTACAACATTTAAAAGGCATCTGGATGGGTACATGAATAGGAAAGGTTTAGAGGGATATGGTCCAAATAATGGGACTAGATCTCCTCCACTTCCTGCTCCACCACCCTTGAGCCCCGCTCCTCCAATCGCCACTAGGGCAGAACCCCACTGGTCCTCACCTACCACCCCACTAACCTCTATATACATTGTATCATCCATCGTCATTTCCGCCACCTCCAAACGGACCCCACCACCAGGGATATATTTCCCTCCCCTATCAGCGTTCTGAAAAGACCACTCCCTCCGTGACTCCCCCGTCAGGTCCACACCCCCCACCAACCCAGCCTCCACTCCCGGCACCTTTCCATGCAACCACAAGAAACGCAAAACTTGCGCCCACACCTTCTCCCCCTTACTTCCCTCCAAGGCCCCAAGGGATCCTTCCATATCCACCACAAATTCACCTGCACCTCCACACACATCATTTACTGCATCCGCTGCACTCTGTGGCCTCCTTTATATTGGGGAGACAGGCCGCCTACTTGCGGAATGTTTCAGAGAACACCTCTGGGACACCTGGACCAACCAACCCAACCACTCCGTGGCTCAACACTTCAACTCCCCCTCCCACTCCACCAAAGACATGCAGGTCCTTGGACTCCGCCATCGCCAGACCGTAGCAACACGACAGCTGGAGGAAGAGCACCTCCTCTTCCGCCTAGGAACCCTCCATCCACAAGGGATGAACTCAGATTTCTCCAGTTTCCTCATTTCCCCTCCCCCCCACTTTGTCTCAGTCCCAACCCTTGAAATCAGCACCACCTTCCTAACCTGCAATCTTCTTCCTAACCACTCCGGCCTATCACCCTCACCTTTACCTCCTTCCACCTATCGCATTTCCAACGCCCCTCCCCCAAGTCCTTCCTCCCTCCCTTTTATCTTAGCCTGCTGGACACACTTTCCTCATTCCTGAAGAAGGGCTCATACCCGAAACGTCGATTCTCCTGCTCCTTTGATGCTGTCTGACCTGCTGCGCTTTTCCAGCAACACATTTTCAGCTCTGATCTCCAGCATCTGCAGTCGTCACTTTTTCTCCTACTAGATGCGTTTAGGTTACCAGAGCAGATGAGTAGGACCAAAGGGTCTATTTCCGTGCTGTACAACTCTATGATTGGATGATGCCATTAAACTTCAATATTGTGGACCTCTACAGTGACTCCCCCATTCCCTATCATCATCACCACCACCACCTCCATTGTTCTGCTACCTCTAGTGGATCTGTCCTGCTGGTAGGACAGAACATACTGGAGGATGGAGATGATGGTGTCTGGAACATAGTAAGATAAGATTCCATGTTTGTAATGTTGCTTGACTTGTCTCTCCTAATCTTAGCACAACATCCAGATGTTCAGAACTTTGCAGATATGATGTGGCTGGGATTTCTGGTGTCTACACTGATGCCATGTGGTCTGTCCTGTTTCATTCCTTGGTTTAGATTTTGTAGTGACTTTACCACAATTGACAAGGCCATTTCAGAGAACCTTTAAGAGTTGTCAACAGTGTCAACATTGCTGAGGTCTGCAGTCCTAAATGGGCCAGAGCAGGTGTGAATACTGGGCAAAGATGGCAGATTTCCTTCACTAGAGGTGACAGGATGGGTTTGTACAACAATTGACACTGATACTGTCTTTAATATTGGAAATTCCAGTGACAGTCTTGCTTAACTGTGTACCTCTAACATTGGTATACTTTGAAACAGCCTATCACTGGGTAATAGTAGAGTAGTACACTGGTTCCAGGATTTGTTTAAGGCTCAGCCACAAGGCCTACAATGTGATAAATGAGAGAATGTAAACTGAAACTTATAAGATTCTGGGGTCTTGACAGGGTAGATGCTGAGAGGATATTTCCCCTCAAGGAGAAATCTAGAACAAGCAGACTTTATTTAAAAATAGAGGGTCTTCCTTTTAAGATAAGAGATTAGGAGAATCGTTCATTAGAGGGAGATGATTGATGCTGGTTTTCACCTGAGGATCACCAGGTCTCTAGTGAGGGAAGAGTTTGAGACGGAGAGTCCTTCATGGTAATGTCAGCCAGTGTGGAAATTGAGGTTAAAAACAAGGGCTGCAGATGCTGAAAACCAGAGTCTAGATTAGAATGGTGCTGGAAAAGCACAGCAGGTCAGGCAGCATCCGAGGAGCTTGGGAATTGAACCCACCCTGTTCACATCATGCTGTATTGCAAACCAGCTGTCAACCAATTGAACTAACTGACCTCCATAGCAATATATTTGTTTGTATGATTTTGTTCTACGCTGTGTTTATCTTGGATGTGAAGAAACAGTGGTGTGGATCTGAGAATCAATGTATGCCTTTGTACCTGGATCAAAACCTTAGCATGCCCTTTCTAACAAATTTATGGGTGCAGTACCACCACAAAGACTAATAATTCAAGAGGAAGGCCTAGCAGCACATATTTCAGTACGTGGACAAGCAATAAATACAGCCTTTTTAGTATTACTCATATACCTAGAGCAAATAAGAAGTAGATCTGCCAATCTGAGTGTTTCTTTTTTGTTACTTTCTCTATTTTATGTTGACAGATTATACTTGTTAATAGAGAATGGCAACACGACGAGCATTAAAGGCTGTCCTAGTAGATCTCAGTGGAACATTACACATTGAAGATACAGCCATATCTGGTGCACAGGAAGCACTACAGAAGTAAGTTTGCCCCCACTTACTTTCATTACCTAAGATTTCTTACTTTCCCTTCCAGATCCACATTCCAGTGAAGATCTCGACCCACAGGAGGGGTCCCTGGCTTCCGCAATCTGTCAAATAAACACTAGCAATTCTCGTTCTGCACGATTTCACACTTTATTATCACAGTCGGGCTCAGGTTGTCCAGCAGGACAGACATTAAACACTTCCATGTTCCTTGGAGAAACTGTGCAAATGGCTTAAAAGAAATTCAATTTTTATAACTGTTTTTGAAAAATAGTACAGCCTTAATTACAGAGTAAATCCAATAAAATTTAATAAAATGACATTATAGACATGTGTTAAGCCAATGATATTTCCTGGGAGCTAACTTTGTTTTGCACATTTTATCTTTTGGCACCAGCGTCTCCAAGGTTAGCTAGGATGGTTAGTAATGTCCTACCTAGCTTAGTTAATTCTATACTGTGAAGGAAGCATTGTCTGCTCATGTTTGGTTCAGCTAGTTCAGGAATGCAGCTTTTAGCAGGGTTAAAAGCCATTTTAAACAGAATTGTCAATTTTCAGCCTAGAAACTATTTTGTTATGTTACTTTATATTACTACATTAAGAAGCCATTTTGCTGTTAGTAAGGGCATGTATTAATTGGTTGCTCCTGACAACAGCCTAAATCCAGAGTTTAGATTCTCACCAGTTTTTTTTATTTGAGTTTTTGTTTTGGTGTTGGGTTCTTCAGGGACAATGGATGCATGTGGGCCAGCAAGTTCAGGGCCATCTGGTCTGAGAGTTAGCCAATTTGGTAAAGTGGTGCTCAGGTTCAAAGGAAGGGAGGGATCACAGACAGTGCTAAAATAGGCATTGACCCCTTTGCACTTTATTATGGAATCATGAGATTTGGGTGTCACTAGCTCGACATTACTTATTGCCATTCCAAACTGTCCTTGAGAAAACATAGGTGAGATGTTTTCATCATCTGCTGCTGTCCACGTGGTGTTGGTGCTGTTAAGAGAAGGGAGTTCCAGCACATTGACCCAGCCACAGTCAGGGTGCTGTGTGGTTTAAAGAGGAACATGTACATGGTAGAGGTGGCAGGTTTCAAAGATCCTATTTGGGGGCTGTGAAAAGTTGTGCTGCTTTGATCTGTGTAGTGATGAGCCTCTGAAGTGTACCTAGAGCACCAATCATCCAGGTAAGGGGAGAATATTCTATCATTCTTCTAACTTGTGGCTGGGAGACAATAACCAAGCTTTTGTGAGTCAGGAGGTGACTTACCTGCCACAGAATTCCCAGTTTGTGACCTGATATTGCAACCACAATTTTGATATCATGGTCCAGTTCACTTTCCAGTGACATTGCTTAGCACTAATATAGCGCAAACATAATTTGCCATTTATTAACCCAAACCTGGGTATTGTCCAATGCTTGCTGTTTATGGGCAGGGACTGCTTCAATATCTGAAGGGTCAGGAATGGTGCTGAAAAATTGCCTGATGAAAATGTTACAACTTTGTGTCTATGTACATGTTGAAACATAGTCATAGAGATGTACAGCATGGAAACAGACCCTTCAGTCCAACTCATCCATGCCAACCAGATATCCCAACCCAATCTAGTCCCGTTTGCCAGTATTTGGCCCGTACCTCTCTAAACCCTTCCTATTCATATACCCATCCAGATGCCTTTTGAATGTTGCAATTGTACCAGCCTCCACCACTTCCTCTGGCAGCTCATTCCATACATGCATCACCCTCTGTGTGAAAAAGTTGCCCCTTAGGTCTCTTTTTTTTTATATCTTTACCCTCTCACTCTAAACCTATGCCCTCTAATTCTGGACTCCCCCATCCCAGGGAAAATACTTTGTCTATTTATGCTTTCCATGTCCTTCATGATTTCATAAACCTCTACGAGGTCACCCTGCAGCCTTCGACGCTCCAGGGAAAATAGCCCCAGCCTGTTCAGCCTCCCCTATAACTCAAATCCTCCAACCCTGGCAAATACATGTAAATCTTTTCTGAACCCTTTCAAATGTCATAACATCCTTTTGATAGGAAGGAGACCAAAATCGCATGCAATATTCCAAAAGTGGCCTAACTAATGTGCTGTACAGCTGCAACATGACCTCCCAATCACCATGCTCAATGCTCTGACCAATAAAGGAAAGCATACCAAAAGCCTTCGTCACTATACTATCTACCTGCGACTCCACTTTCAAGGAGCTATGAACCTGCACCCCAAGGTCTCTTTGTTCAGCAACGCTCCCTAGGACCTTACCATTAAATGTGTGGTCCTGCTAAGATTTGCTTTCTCAAAATGTAGCAACCCGCATTTATCTAAATTAAACTCCATCTGCTACTCCTCAGCCCATTGGCCCATCGGATGAAGACCCTGTTGTAATCTGAAGTAACCTTCTTTGCTGTCCACTACACCTCCAGTTTTGGGGTCATCTGCAGACTTACTTACTATACCTCCTGTATTCACATCCAAACCATTTATATAAATTATGAAAGGTAGTGGACCCAGTACCAATCCTTATGGCACACCACTGGTCACAGGCCTCCAGTCTGAAAAACAACCCTCCCCCACCACCCTCTGTCTTCTACCTTTTGAGCCAGTTCTGTATCCAAATGGCTATTTCTCCCTGTATTCCATGAGATCTAACCTTGCTAACCATTCTCTCTTGGGGAACCTTGTCGAACCCCTTACTGAAGTTCATATAGATAATGTCCAGTGCTCTGGCCTCATCAATCCTCTTTATTACTTTTTCAAAAAACTCAAATCAAGTTTGTGAGACACTTGTGATTTCCCATGTGCAAAGCCATGTTGATGATCCCTAATCAGTCCTTGTCTTTCCACATACATGTACATCCTGTCTCTCAGGATTTCCGTTTGATATGCATTTGAAGACATCCAGCGCTTCCTCCTCTGTAATATAGACATTTTTCAAGATGCCACCATTTATTTCCCCACATTCTATATCTTCCATGTCCTTCTCCAATGTAAACACTGATGCAAAATACTCATTTAGTACCTCCCCCATTTTCTGCGGCTCCACACAAAGGCCGCCTTGCTGATCTCTGAGGGCCCTATTGTCTCCCTAGTTACCCTTTTGTCCTTAATGTATTTGTAAAAGCCCTTTGGATTCTCCTTAATTCTATTTGCCAAAGCTATCTCATGTCCCCTTTTTGCCCTCCTGATTTCCCTCTTAAGTATACTCCTACTCCCTTTATACACTTCTAAGGATTCACTTGATCTCTCCTGTCTATACCTGACATATGCTTCCTTCTTTTTCTTAACCAAACCCTCAATTTCTCCAGTCATCCAGCATTCCCTACACCTACCAGCCTTTCGCCCTAACAGGAATATACTTTCTCTGGACTCTCATTATCTCATTTCTGAAGGCTTCCCATTTTCCAACCGTCCCTTTACCTGTGAATGTCTGCCCCAATTCATCTTTTGAAAGTTCTTGCCTAATACCATCTAAATTGGCCTTCCTCCATATTAGAACTTCAACTTTTAGATCTGGTCTATCCTTTTCCATCGTTATTTTAAAACTAATAGAATTAGGGTCGCTGGCCTCAAAGTGCTCCCCCACTGAAACCTCAGTCACCTGCCCTGCCTTATTTCCAAAGAGTAGGTCAAGTTTTGCACTTTCTCTAGTGGGTACCATCCACATACTGACTCAGAAACTTGTCTTGTACGCACTTAACAAATCCCTCCCATTTAAACCCTTAACACTATGGCAGTCCCAGTCTATGTTTGGAAAGTTAAAATCCCCTACCATAACCACCCTATTATTCTTACAGATAACTGAAATCTCTTTACAAATTTGTTTCTCAATTTCCCGGCTGACTATGGGTCTGTAATGCAATCCCAGTAAGGTGATCATCTTTTTCTTATTTGTCAGTTGCACCCAAATAGCTCCCCTGGATGTATTTCCAGGAATATCCTCCCTAAGTACAGCTGTAATGCTAACCCTTATCAACGCCTCCCTTTCTATCCTCCTTATAGCATTTGTATCCTGGAACATTAAACTGCCAGTTCTGTCCATACCTGAGCCATGTTTCCGTAATTGCTGTGATATCCCAGTCCCATGTTCCCAACCATGTTTTGAGTTCATCTGCCTTCCCTGTTCAGCCTCTTGCATTGAAATAAATGCAGTTTAATTTATCAGTCCTGCTTTGTTATCTGCTTTGTTCCTGCCTGCCCTAACTGTTTGACTCTCTTCTTTTTTCATATGTTAACTATAGTTTTTCACCAGTCTGTGAAAGTTATGTTTGGGGTGATGGTTTTTCATGCGTAGAAGTGGTTGTTGCTTATTTTTTTGAAAATAAGTATTAACTTGTGCCTATAACCTTATACAAATTTTAATTAAGTGGTGTTAATGCTTTTCTTGTTGTGACGTTAAGATTAATGGAAAGTTGGTTATTATTGTGGGTATTTATAAATTATTTTAACTTGCTTCTGTGCTGGTCCAAGTACTTCATGTATCAACAGAATTCCAGACGATCTTGTTAGTGTATGATCACATCAGCTAATAAATGAATTTGTAAGAACAAAAAAGCAGTCCCTAAAAGTCAAAAAATAACTTTCAACCAATCTCAAGGGGAATGCTTGAAAAAGAATAATTTAACTTAATGACAGCTCGGGACTTGAAATGAGATGGATCATCCACATGGGCACTTATGGCCGAGGATAGTTGCAAATATGCCAGCTTTACCTTTAGCAGTTCTGTACTTTACTGACCAAGTTGGCCAAGTCGTCATGGTGTCACCGAGCTGCTTTTGGCGATGAACTTTGAACTTTGAATTCCTCCACCCTGAGTTCATCCCTTGTCTGTTTTGTGCCTAGACTCTGGACAAATGTGCTGATACCTTTATTAATATGATAGCATATTTATAGAACAGAATGTGTATGCAACTTCCTTTTTGCTACTAAGCATCTCTCTTCAATTTATAAAGCTTGTATTGTATTAACAGATTTTTATGCTTAGTTGTGGTTAACAATTTCTTTGATTGGAAAAAAAATCTTCAGTGAAGTCTTAAAATTTCATTGATTTCTGAAATAAATTGTCAAAAGTAACTGGTGGATGTTTCTATATGTTTGGATTTAACTTTGATTATAGTTTCTAATGACATTTCAAAGATAACCTCTACGTTTGTGCAATTATTTTTTTAAGAAAGAAGCTGTTTTATGCAATGAGCTGAGAAAGAAGCTAGCATTGACTTCAGTAATTTACATAGGTTGCGTAGTGCTCCTGTAGCTGTGAGGTTTGTGACTAACACCACCAAGGAGTGTAAACGAACACTGTTTGAACGACTACAGAAGCTCAACTTTGACATCCATGAGGAAGAGATCTTCACATCTCTAACGGCAGCCAGAAATCTTGTTGAGCAAGAGCAGGTCAGACCGTTACTTTTGGTGGATGATAGTGCACTTGAAGACTTTGAAGGTATGCTGACTCTGAAGGGCTTTGAATGGGATGGTACAGAGGGATAAGACTTGTCAAAGAACCAAACAACTACTGCACTGCAGAAGGAGGCTATTCAGCCATCATGTCTACTGGCTGTCCAAGTCAGCCTGATGACTTAGTGCCATTCTACTGCCTTTGCATCATATCTTTGCAGATTGTTTCTATTTAAATAATTATCCCTTTTAAATGCCTCAATTGAACCTGCCTCCTCTCACTTTTCTAGGCAGTGCATTTCATACTCCTAATATGATATTGATCAAATGCAGACAAATGAGACCAGTTTAAATTGTGTAAACTGGACGGCATGGGTAAGCTGGGCTTGCTTCCATGCTATAGACCTCCTATAACTACTCACTGTGTGAAAATGTTTCTTCTCACAGTCCATTGATTTCTTTTGCAAATCGCTTTAAATTTGTGCATTCTCGTTTTTGATCCTTTTAGAAATGGGAACAGTTTTTCCCCCTTTGCTCATGATTTTGAATACTTCTATAAAATTTCCTTGTAGCCACCTTACCTGTGAAGATGAGTCCCAACCTGTCGATCCTCCTATATCTGAAGTTTCTCATCCCTGGAAAGACTTCTGCATTCTCTCCAATGCGTTCACATCTGACCTACAAGATAGCACCCAGAACTGTACACAAGATGGTTTAACAACCATCTTAGACAAGTTCAGCATCAACGCCTTGCTATTTTGCTCTAAACCCCATCAAGTAAAGTCTCGGATGGTGTATGTTTCATTAATTGCGCTCTCTCTGCCTGTCATACAGTTTCAATGAGCTATGCACAAATATATAAATCCCACTGCTTTTGTACCCTTTGAAATTGTTATATTGTCTCTCGATGCTCTTCCTGCCAAAATGCATCACCTCGTGCTTCGCTGTATTGAACTTCATCTGCCACCTCTTTGCTAACTTCCTTACCTTATCTCTGTCCTTTTGAGATTTGCACTGTCCTTCTCACTGTTTTCAATATATCCAGGTTTTGTAACATCCATAAAGTGTCCCCTTACTGACCGTTGAGGAACCCTACTACAAACCTTCATCTAACCTGAAAAATACCCATTGAGCTGAATTCTCTTCCTTATTACTCAACCAATTTGTAACAATGTTGCTACTGTCACTATTATTCCAACTTTTTTGTGTAAAACAATTGAGTAAAGTATAAAATACTTTCTGCAAGTCCATATATACCATGTCAACAATATTACCATCTGCAACCCTTGTTACCTCTTCAAAATGTCCAACAAGTTAGTTAAACACCATTTCACCTTTGGAAATGTGTGCTGACTCTTCCAAATCAACCCACCTTTATCCACGTGACTACTAATTATTTCCCAAATGATTGTTTCCAGAAGCTTTCCAATAACTGAAGTTAAACTTAAGGGGCGGCACGGTGGCACAGTGGTTAGCACTGCTGACTCACAGCACCAGAGACCCGGGTTCAATTCCCGCCTCGGGCAACTGTCTATGTGGAGTTTGCACATTCTCCCTGTGTCTGCGTGGGTTTCCTCCGGGTGCTCCGGTTTCCTCCCACAGTCCAAAGATGTGCAGGTTAGGTGAATTGGCCATGCTAAAATTGCCCGTAGTGTTAGGTAAGGGGTAGATGTAGATGTAGATGTAGGGGTATGGGTGGGTTGCGCTTCGGCGGGGCGGTGTGGTATTGTTGGGCCGAAGGGCCTGTTTCCACACTGTAAGTAATCTAATCTAATCTAATCTAAAACTGACACTCTGGAGTTATCCTTGCAACTATTTTGTAAACAAGGTTGTCAGGTTTGCAGTTCTCAAGTTTTCTGGCACTTTCCTTGCAGCTAGGGAAGATTGAAAGATTATGGCCAGTGCCTCAGCACTTTCAGCACACCTTTCCTTCAACATCCTTTAATGCATCTCATCTGGTCCCAAAGCCTCATTAGCTTTAAGTACCAAAACTCTATCTGACACTTCACCTTTATCAACTTTTGTCTTTGTAATTTAAAACTCGCTATTATGATGTTGGTATGAAGGCTAGCTGTCACCCTGAATCAGATGTTTGAATTTGCTCAAAAAAAAAAGTTAAGTCAGGCTGCTCACTTTCAGATTAGACTAAACTGAGATCCTTTTTGCTTGCTGAAGTGGGTGGAAAATATCTTGTGGCACAGGGAGCTACTCCAGTGCCCCTGAAAGCCATTTCAATTCAAAAATAAACCAATAGAAACAGATGAATTGGTCACTTATCTTGTTGATTGTGAAACTATGCACAAATTGACTGCCACATTTGTTTGCCATAACAATATCAACTATGCATTAATATTGTTTGGTTATATTGCACTTTGATACATTCTATTGACGTGAGGTAATTTGCGTCCGACCCAGGACTGAACAAGATATGAAGCTGACAGAGCAATGGAAGTTTATCTAACTGCATGTGAATAGGTGGAGCAACCAGAAATTTGGAGGAAATAAAATCAAATTATGTTTGAGAACTTCTCTTTTAAGTAACAAAAAATAATCAAGAATTGTCTCTTCTTGGAGCACTTTCTATCGAGTTCGAAAAGTTAATCAAAATGTTTATTTTTCAGGAATAGACACAAGTGATCCTAATGCT
This sequence comes from Chiloscyllium punctatum, assembly GCF_047496795.1. NCBI lineage: Eukaryota > Metazoa > Chordata > Chondrichthyes > Orectolobiformes > Hemiscylliidae > Chiloscyllium > Chiloscyllium punctatum. Next base: position 136,348,937 of record NC_092739.1, read on the forward strand.
GTGGTTATTGGATTAGCTCCACAGCACTTCAATTACACTACATTGAACAAGGCATTCAGGTAAGAGTAACAGTAAAATAATGGAGAGGCCCATGCCTCTGAGTCAGGAAGCCTGGGTCCAAGTCCCAACTGCTCCAAAAGTGTGTAATAACATCACTCAACAGGTTGATTAGAATGTATATGAAAATGAAATAATATTGTTATGTTGGATGGAAATAGCCTCGTGACACTCACTGTCTCAGCTTGCAAGTGAGGAATGTATGAGGTTACTGAGGGAGCCTGTTGTACCATAGCCGAGAAACTCAGCACCTCCAAGGGAAAGGGAGGAACTTTTTGGAATTGACCTGGAGTTATCTTCATTTTCAGGTATAAGCACAAAAACTGGCATTGTCATGGCAAGTAATCTTTGAATAATAAAGTTTTTTTAGTATCAAAAAAACAGACAGGAGATAAATTGCCTACCCTGTTTTTAAAAAACATTAGATAGATATCAGGAGAAACAACGGCTCAGCGGCTATCCTTCAAGTCCTCTAAGAATAAGTGATCACAGCTTATTTACTGTTCTTCTATATTAAAGTGCGTAACTATAATTTATCTACCAATCCAATCACTTAACTAGTCTACATCATTTTGCACCTCTTTGCATCTTCCTCATTGCTAACTGACTTTCCTAGGTTTGTATCATCAGGAATATGAAAACGGATATGTTTGCATTCAGTCCTTCATTGAAGTAATTGTTATTAGGTAATAAACGGCTGTGGGTTGAGCAATGATCCTTGAGCCATTCTGTTAATTGCGCCTTGCATGTAAAATATGACAGGATTGTACCTAATCTCTGTTTTCTGATATCCAGTCCACATCTGGTGCTAATATATGACCATCAATCCTGATTATATAATCTGCCATCTTCTCGCTTGCCTTGCCTTGTTTCCAAAAACTTATGTCTCCCTATTTAGCAGAGTTTTCATCTCTTCCCCACCCCCCCCACCCCCAACTTTGCTGTGTGAATATCATTCTTGATTATTCTTTTCTTCATTGTTTTTTTTTCAACTAATTTTGCTTCTTTCTTATTTTATCCTTTATCTTAAGACAACCTGGGTCCAGCTACCTTAGCAACCAAAAGTACAGTTGGACAGGCTGCTACAAATGATCCCTATAGCTAAAGATTGCAAGATACATCTCCTCTTCCTCTCTGGAGGTGAATATGACAGTCAGCATTCCACCCCTCACAGTCCAAAGATGTGTAGGTTGGATGGTTTGGTCATGCTAAATTGTCCAATCATGTCGAGGGATGTACAGGCTAGTTGGATAGACCAAGGCAAAATGCAGGATTACGGAGATAGGGTAGTGGCGTGGCTCTTCGGAAGGTCGGTGTGGTTTTGATGAGCTGAATGGCCTACTTCCATACTGTAGGGATTCTATGTCGAGAGTTCTAAAATGGAAAAATGCAGAAGATTCAGACAACTTCAGAGTTCCAATAGGTGATAGATAGCAACTGCAAAGGATGAAGGTACCTAGACTTCTGTGAATTATTTAACAATTTTACAACTTTGTTAAACTATTCGAAGATCAAGGTTCTGTGTAGGTGGAGTTAAGATTTGGAACAGCCTTGACTACATGGAAGAGCTAATCAGACAGAACTTACCAGATACAATATCTTGCCTACCAAACCCAAGTATGCAAGGCTGTTGACAGCACTTTTTTGTCTGCTTGTAAAGAAGAGATATTTACACATCAAAGATAGATACATGAGAAAATTATATTCTTTAATCAACCATGACAGAAAAACAAAAAATATTCCAAATTAAAAGGAAAACTGCTGAAACTATGAAATAAGATGGAAAAATAGTAACCAAAAAATCTGCCTTTCTGAGGAAGGGTTACTAGACCTAAAACATTAACTCTGCTTTCTCTCCACAGATGCTGCTAGACCTGCTGAGCTTTCCCAGCAATTTCTGTTTTTGTTTATGATTTTCAGCATCCACAGTCCTTTGAGTTTTATTTGGTATTTAACTCATTGGTACACCACTGCCAAGCATGCCCACCTTTAAGAAGTTCTGTACCCCTCTCCGACAGGATTTACATTCTAATCGTTTTTGCTGTCCATGCTCATTAATTTCGATGTTCCTCCTCATGTTTGACCAGGTATTTGCTAAAACCTGTTCCCACAACCACACCACATTCTTCAGTGACTGTCTCTGGCTCAGACTCACCCCATGTGGATTTCAACACAAGTTTCATCCTTAGTGCTTTGAATCCACCCAGGACCATAGGTATCTCGTGACGTTCAAAGTTCTACAGACAGCTGTTCTCACTGCACCCTGAGATCCACACTCAATGCTATGTTTCATCATATGCACACTCTTGAGATCTCTCTCCAACAGCATCATCACGCTGGCTCAGGGCTGCACCACTCCCCGGTTCCACTTCATCCGCTGGTTCAGTCCGTGTGCTAACAAGAAACCTTTTCTTTTCCTTTCAGACATCAAGGCACAAGATGCAATACCTCAGAGATACCTACACCCCTCTGAAAACTTTCATCCCTTTCCCTCTGACTTCATCCCTTCCCTGAACCCTACCTCTTTACTGTCCCTCCTGACGTTCTGCTCTCCGATGCTAAATGTTCTGCACTCAGCAAAGGTCTCAGTCTTATCCCTCTGTCCCCACCTTGATGAATTTTGGGCACAACATAACATTAAACTCTTCTTCTGTTGCCTTCAAAACTCATTTCTTTGGACAAGTGTCCTCTCCCTGTCCCACAGACCCCTTCACTCGCCTCCAACACTATTAGTTCTGAGGAAGGGTCACTCAACCCAAAATGTAAAGTCTGATTTCTCTCCCATGAAAAACAGTAAACTGTTTAGCATTTCTAAACTGCATTTGAAATTATCTGGTGGTGAACCACCTTGGATATGAACTTATTTCAGTACTAGGACAGTTAATCTGGAAAATGACTAAAAATTGGAACAGAAAGAAAGACTTGCATTTATATACCATTCTTCTGGACTTTGGAAATCTCCAAGTTTATTACAGCAATGAACTACCTAAAGTACTCACTATTCAGAAAATACAGCGGTCAATTGCTTCCATAAATAGCAATGTGATGGTGATAATTACTTGGTAATGCTGGGTGAAGGATGAATTTGGTACTTTCATATGAGATCTAACAGGAAGATGAACGTTTTATGTACTCACATAATTGAATTGAATTTATTGTCACGTGTACCGAGGCACAGTGAAAAGCTTTGTCTTGCGAGCAATGCAAGTAGATCACAGAGTTAAGTAGCATAGACAGTAGATAATAGGTAAACAACGGCAAAAACAAACACATAGGTACAGGCAAATGCTAAGAGTTTGTGAGTCCATTCAGTATTCTAACAATAATAAGGTAGAAACTATTTCAAAACCAGCTGGTGTGTGCATTCAGGCTTCTGTATCTTCTCCCTGATGGTAGAGGTTGTAGAAAAACATTGCCAGGGTGGAATGGATCTTTGAGAATGCTGGTGGCCTTTCCTTGAGAGCGGGCCTGGTAGACGGATTCTATAGATGGGAGGTTGGCCCTTGTGATTGTCCGGGCCGAGTTCACCACTCTCTGTAACTGTCTCTGATCTTGAATGGTACAGTTGCCATACCAGGTATTGATACATGCAGACAGAATGCTCTCGATGGTGCACCTATAAAAGTTGGTAAGGGTATTCGTTGTCTTGCCAAATTTCCTCAGCTGCCTGAGGAAAAAGAGACATTGTTGGGCCTTTGTAACCAGTGCGTTCACATGGAGTCCAAGAAAGCTTGTTGTTGATGACCATTCCCAGGAGCTTGACACTGTCCACTCGTTCCACCTCTGTGCTGTTAATGTGTATGAGTAACATCCCACTGAGACTCAATAATGAGTTCCTTGGTTTTGCTGGTATTGAGACCTAGGTTATTCTCAGTGCACCATTTTTTCTAGGTCTTCCACCTCCCATCTGTAGTCTGTTTCGTTGCCATCTGAGATTCAACCGACTATGATAGTGTCATCAGCGAACTTGTAAATGGCGTTAGTCTAGTATTTGGTGACGCTGTCATGGGCATACAGTGAGTCCAGTAGGGGGCTGAGTATGCACCTCTGGGGGGCTCCAGTGTTGAGTGTTAATGAGGATGAAATATTTTCCCAATCTTCTCTAATTGTGGCCTGTGTCAAGAAATGGAGGATCCAGTTGTAGAGAGTGGGGCTTAGTCTGAGATCATTAAGTTTAGTAATCAGTCTCGAGGGGATAATAGTACTGAAGGCTGAACTGTAGTCAATGAGTAGGATTCTTATGTAGCTGTTCTTAGTGTCAAGATGCTCTAGGGAGGAGTGAAAGATAAGTGATATGGCATCTGACGTGGATCTGTTGGGTCAAGAGTAGTGGGGAAGCTGGAGTTGATTAATGCCATGACCAGTCTTTCAAAGCACTTCGTGACCATGAAGTTAGGGCCACTGGGCAATAGTCATTGAGACATGCTGCATGAGCTTTCTTAGCCACAGGGATGATGTTGGCTCTCTTGAAACAGGCAGGGACAGTGGCCTGCTGCAGGGAGAGGTTGAAGATGTCCAAGAAGACCTCTGTCAGTTGATCTGCGCATGCTCTGAGTGCGCAGTCTGTTACCCTGTCTGGTCCCATCGCTTTCCTTGGATTCACACAAAGGAAAACTGGTCATACCTCTGATGCAATGACTGTTGAGATAGATTCGTCAGGATTTGTCGGAATAGGTGTTACCTCTCTGCCGAAATACTGCTCAAAGTGAGCATAGAAGGCATTGAGACAATCTGGGAGGGATGTGTCATCTGCTATTTTGCACTGTCTCTTTTTAGAACCTGTGATATCATTCAGTCCTTTCCATAGTCATCGGATGTTTGTCTGGCTTTCTAGTTTAGATCAGAACTGGTCCTTGACTGTCTTAATGGCTCTGCGAAGGTCATACTTAGATTCCTTAATTTGAGTATGTCTCCTGATCTGAAGGCCTCACGCCTGGTTTTGAGCAGGTTCTGCATGTGCTGATTCATCCAGGGTTTCTGTTGGGGAACACCCGGATTGATTTCCTCAGTATGCAGTCCTCCACACACTTGCTGATAAAGTCTGTGACGGTGGTGGCGTACTCGTCCAAGGTACCTGCAGACTGTTTGAACACGGCCCAATCAGCCGACTCCAGACAGCACCAGAGTTGATCCTCTGTCTCCTCCGACCAGCACTGGACCTGTATCCGTGAGGGGGGTCTCCTGTTTGAGCTTTTGCCTATAAGCCGAGAGAAGAAGCACGGCATTATGGTCAGAGTTCCTGAAATGAGGGTGGGGGGTGGAATGGTAGGGATCCTTCACAGTGGTGTAGCAGTGGTCTAAAATGTTCGGGCCCCTGGTGGGGCAGAGAATGTCCTGGTGGTACTTGGGCAACACCTTCCTTAGATTGGCTTGATTGAAGTCACCAGTTACAATAAACAGGGCCTCGGGGTGTTCTGTCTCTAGGGTGTTAGTGGTGGAGTACAGCACATCCAGAGTTTCCTCAACCTTTGCTTGTGGGGGTACACAAAGTGACATATCAGCGTTAGTGTTGACCAGTAGCTTAGTGTTTTACAAAGCTGAGCTGAATGCAGTTTGTCTAATGGACTTGGCTTTATAGGCAGAAAGGGGTTATGGAAGATTTTGAGTTCTTGGAAAAATATATTTTGAGTAATTTCACTTGTGTCTTGAACTGGTAACTTAACAATGGGGCCTAAATTCTGGAATTACTTCTGTAAACCTCTCCACTTCTCTACTTTTCTCACCTCCTTTCTGTGAAGCACTTTGGAATGTCTTAATATACTGTATTAAGAGTGTGATCATAAATGTGTTTAAATGAATCAGTTGCTTCCTAATACTTGTAGTGTTGAAAAGGGAAGGGGGAAGCATTGATTCTTGGTTATGGACAACAATAATAATTTTGCAGATACACCTTAAATGTATTATGCAGAGTATCTTAATGAGTTGAGGGCCAGACGTGGCTTGCTTCTACTCCAGAGTTTAATAACATGTTGAAATATTCTCTAGGTTCACACAAAAAAAAACAATCCTGGCAAGGTACTGTACCCATAGAACTATGTTTACAGAAAAGGACAACAAAAATCTTTTTTTCTCTACATACAATTGCTCCTCATATAAACTTGGTCTATGTCTGTCTTCTCTTATCCGGTCTTTCACCTAGGTTAATTTTAGATGGTGCTCCTCTAATTGCTATACACAAAGCAAGGTACTACAAAAAACTGGATGGCTTATCACTTGGGCCAGGACCTTTTATCACTGGGCTGGAATATGCAACAGATGTCAAGGCCACAGTAGTAGGAAAACCAGAGAAACCATTCTTCCTTGAGGCTCTCCGAAGCATTGGATGCCAACCAGAAGAGGCAGTTATGATTGGTGATGTATGTACTGAGCTTGTCAACTGACTGAATTTGTCAACTGAACTTGCCTTTCTTTCACTCCTTCCTTTCCTTTTTTTTTAAATTCAGTATTTGGCTTTAGCTCTCCTTCTGTTTGGTCTCCTTTGGCCTTAAAAGGAAACAGTAAAGACCAATGGCATAGCTAATGTACTGTTAATATTGCCTTCTATCAGTTTGTTTTCTTTGGAGGTTAGAATCTGCTGATACTTTCAGATTCAGAATGAATTTATAGCACCGTCTGTTACGAGTTGGTCAGGTGGTCACTCCTATCACATGTAAGAACTTCATTTGTTTCACACTTTTAAGCAATTCTTTGTGTTCTTGCAGTATCGTTATTGGGTAAGTAGAACATCTTTGACATTGAGTCTGGGCAGCCATGCCCTGGTCAGACAGAGTAATATTTCCTAGAAATTTGTTTCAATCCTAGATACAGAAAGAATATCACTTATCATTACACCTGCCTCGGTTCTCCAGAATTGAGTGGTACTTGGGATGGGGGTCTCTAAGCGAAGTGTCACAGTACTTGGTCTGATTTGTTGGTTTTTTTGCATTTCGATTACATCTGACTCTAGCTGTTTTATGGATACCAGTTTACAGTGATGTGGGATTGCTGAAATCTGTCTTTTTAGAATGAATTCGTGAGTTTTTAAGTATTTTACACTCACTAATTTCCTCAGGTTCAGTGGGTGAGTCACTATTCTGTTGAATTGGAAATGTTTCTTTTCCTGTCCATAATAAATGCAGCAAGCCCTGTGGTCCGACAGAGAATACTTGACATGATTTTTAGTTTACCATATACAGAGATATCTCCTCACCTGCTGAGCTCTGCCAGTTGTTAAGGCTATAAATCACTGCGTTGAATTTGGTTTTTGTAAATTAAGTCAAACAAATGGTAGAAAAAAAATTAGTTTGCATTAACTGTATCTCTTATAGATAACAGTAAAGTCACTTCCATGCTGGTGCTCAGTACTACGATAACCCTTAAAACACACTTCTTATTGGTTTTGCATCACTTTTTGAAGAAGAGGAGCTGTATAATATTTAAATTTGAGAAAGACTGCATGCAGGAAGCTACAGAACAGAGAATCATAAGATTCATACAGTGTGGAAGCAGCCCATTGAATCCATACCAGACTCTCTGAAGAGCAGGGGGAGATGATTGCTTAGTGGTATTATCACTGGATTGTGAATCTAGAGATTCAGTTAATGTTTTAGGAATCTGGGTTCGAATCTCGCTGCTGCAGATGGCGAAATTTGAATTCAATAAAAAAAGTCTGGATTTGAGACTAATGATGACCATGAATCCATTGTCTATTGTCAGAAAAATCCTATCTGGTTTATTAATTTCCTTTAGGGAAGGAAACTGCCATCCTTCCCTCATCTAGCCTACATCAGATATCAGATATAATATGGTTAATTGTCCTCTGGGCAAATAGGAATGGGCAATAAATGCTGCCTAGCTAGCGACATCCTCATCCTGTGAAAGAATAAAGGATACCACCCAGAACTGACCCCTACCCTATAATCCTGAACTTCCCATGGCAATTTTCCTAGCCTCATTCCTGATGAAGGGCTCCTGCCTGAATCATCGATTCTTCTGCTCCTCAGATGCTGCCTGACCTGCTGTGCTTTTCCAGCACCACACATTCTCGACTCTGATCTCCAGCATCTGCAGTCCTCGCTTTCTCCTAAACTTCCTAGCCTGCACATCCCTATACACTTTGGGCAATTTAGCATGGCCAGTCCACCTAACCTGCACATATTTGGACTGTGGGAGGAAACTGGTGCAGCCCAGAGGAAACCCATGCAGACATGGGGAGAATGTGCAAACTCCACACAATCACCTGAGGGCGGAATTGAACCCAGGTCCCTGGTGCTGTGAAGCAGCAATGCTAGCTATTAATCCATCCTGTCCACTCGAGGGATTTAGGAGTCCTTGTCCACGAATCTCAAAAAAAAAGTAAGCATCCAACTTTAAAGGTAATAGGAAAGCAAATGGAATGCTGGCATTTATTTCAAAGGGAATGGAGTATAAAGTAAGGAAGTTTGACTAAAATTTTAACAAAGCGCTCGTCAGACCACTGCTGGAACTTTGTGAACAGCTTTGGGCTTCTTTGCTGTACATCTCTATGACTCTATAAAAGATATATTGACATTGGAGACAGTCCTGTGAAGATTCAATGGGCTGATAATAGCTATGGAGGGATTGCCTAATGAGGCAAGGTTCAGTGGTTTGGGCATTAACCAAAAAACAAAAAGAACTGTGGATGCTGGAAATCCGAAACAAAAAGTCATTACTGAAAAATCTCAACAGGTCTGGCAATATCTGTGGAAAGAAATTAGAGTTAATGTTTTGGGTCCACTGATCCCCCTTCAGAACAGAATTCTGTCTTTTGAGTAGTTTTGGGCCTGTACTCATTGAAATATAGAAGAATGAGAGGTGTCCTTATTGAAATAGGCAAGATTCTCTGGGGACTTAACAGGACAGATGTGGATTGGTTGATTTCTTTCAGTGGGAGTTTAGGACCAACAGGCATAATCTCAGAATAAGGTGCCACACATTTAAAACAGATGAGGAGGAATTTCTTCTGAAGGTAGTAAATCTGTAATTATTTACTGCAGAGGGCTGTCGAGGCTGGGTCATTAAATATATTCAAGTTTGAGGTAGATTTTTTTTTAATAAGTAATAGAATCAAGGGTTATAGCGGGGGGAAGGCAGGAAAGTGGAGTTGAAAATTATCAGATCAGTCGTGATCTCATTGGGTGACAGAGTTGATTCGATGGACTGAATGGCCTACTTGTACACCTGTGTTTTATCATATGGTCATTTTTGCTTTTATGGAATTTCTAGCTTCACCCTAACCAGTAGTTTCAGATTGAATGCTGACTAGTGCAAAATCATCTTCAAAATATCTTGAATGGTGTAATTAAAAATTCACTGAAATAAATAGATTGGGGTGGCATTGTGGCTCAGCAGTTAGCACTACTGTCTTACAGCGTCAGGGACCCAGGTTCGATTCCACCCTCAGGTGTTTGTGTGGAGCTTGCACATTCTTGCTGTGTCTGTGTGGGTTTCCTATAGATGCTCCAGTTTCCTTCAGTGGTCCAAAGATGTGCAAATTAGGTGGATTAGCCATGGTAAATTGCCCCTAGTGTCCAGGAATGTGCAGGCTAAGTAGATTAGCCATGGAAAGTGCAGGGTTACAGGGATAGGGTAGGGTTGGGAGTGGGTGAAATGGTCTTTGGAGGGTTGGTGTGAACTTGATGGACCAAATGGCCTGCTTCCACACTATAGGGATTCTATGATTCTATGATGTATGACATTAAGAATATGCCACAGCAGTATTAGATAGTCAGCCATTTAAAAGATTTAAAATGTCTGCCTATAAGAATCTCTATTTATATTGACCTTGATGAGGAAACAAGATCTCGGATTTTGAAATATAAGGCGTAGAAGGTGTAAGCTAAAGAGTTGAATAAAGTGTTGATTGAGTCAATGATGGAGGAATGTGTCCAATTTTGGCAATGGAGCAGTTTAAGAAAATTGCAGAAAATATTGTTGGGATTATATTTTTAAGAGAAGGTATGGGATATGAAGGTTAAGAGAGCCATCCAAAATTCTGAAAGTTTTGATCAAGTAATTTGGAATAAAAGTCTATTGTGATGGTATCCTTAAGATATACATTTAAAATCACAAACTGAAGGGAGACTTATGTTTTTCAAAATACAGTTTGGTTTCTTGAATTCATGAAAAACTTAGTGCAGTGATCTAAATTTTCCTATTTCTTCCCCTCCTCTTGCTCTCCCTCCATTCTCTTTCCCTTCTTTTTCCACCTCCCCACACACCTCCACTTTTCTTCCTTCTGTTTTCCCTCCCTGTCCCACTCTGTTGTCCCTCCCTCTCCACTTCCAATTGCATTGCCTGAACTGTTACCTTCCTATTTTAGTGCTTCACCTCAAGCCTCTCCTCATTCCAGTCCCCTCAAACTCCGATCAGTTCTCTTGTCTTCCACTACCCTCCATGTCCACCTTTTGTGGAATATTCAAAATTGGTTTTTACCACTCTGTGAAATATATGCATGATGATTTATTTATACCTGTTTTAAATGAAATGCAATTGTTAACTACTGACTACATTTTATCTGTCTTCCTAAACATCACTTCATATTCCATTTTGGCACGTACTTCATATTATAAACAAGCGAACTATACAGCAACTTAAAACATACGTTCGTGGCATTTTTTCATCTGTGTACCATGGTTTGCTCACGAGAATCATCTTGAATTCTTGCCTTTAACACAACAATAACTTGTGTTCTTGATTAATCTTCATGTCTAAGTAAATATTCTTTTAAGTCTTATGGCCTTAGGAAGATTACCTATTACTGACATTGTGCTGACTGGTCTATGCATAACTTGCTTATCTCTTCTTAAACTGAGATGTTACATTGGTAACCTTCCCATCCAATTTCCATATTGAATAACAGTTAAAAGATTGTAGTTAAAGTTTCTTTTATTTATTTCACACTTCATTCAGCATTCTAGAATGTAAATGATCAGGGCCTGGTGCATCAATCATTTGAGTTTCATGATCTCTACATTTGGCGACTATTTCATTAACGTTTTCATTATCACTATGCAATATGCTTCTGTGGGAATAGGCCAAGTTCACATTTAGCATCTTTCATCCTTCAGAAAATATTTTGTGTTCCATCTCTAATTAGCCTACACTTTTTTTAAACCACCCTTTTTCTACTGTTTAAGAAATCCTTTACAGTTTTTGGGAGATATATAGCTTTGTTTACAGTTATCTCCCCTTAATCTACTCTGCTACCTTGCTTATTTCTGTTGCTTAATTTTTTTTCTGTTCCATCTTGTGTAGAAAAGGAGAAATGTTAACTTTGACTAATTTTTTGTCTCTAGGATGCTAGGGATGACGTTGGTGGAGCACAAAATGCTGGGATGTTGGGGATTTTGGTAAAAACTGGTAAGTATGCTTATAACTATTTCCAAAACTTATAGTGAATGTTTTATTTTGCTCTCGCCACCCATCCAGACTAATTCAGTAAAAAGAGGTAATACTTTGCCTTCTGAATTTTCTTTAGATGTTTACTTAGGTTAATATGTTGTCTCTCTTGTTTTCTTTTTATTTATATTCTGAAATTGCTCATAAAAAAGTGTGACATTTTCACAATGATGTTATTACTTACCATCATTTTAAGAGGGATAAACCAAGAAGCAACAGTCCAGTGAGTCTAACGTCTGTGAAATGGAAACCACTGGGGAAGAAAATTGCAGGAACAGAATTAATCTCCACTTGGAGAGCCAAAGTTAACCAAGATGGGTCGAGAAAAGTCCACATGGCTTTGTAAAGGGGAGATCACATCTAACAAATTTGATTGAATTTTAAGGATATGCCTAGGTGTGTAGATGATATTACAGTTGATGTACTCTACATGGGCTTCAGTAAGGCTTTTGACAAATTCTCACATGGCAGACAGGTTAAGAAGGTAAGACCCCACGGATCCAGGGAAATTTGACAAATTGGATCCAAAATTGACCTAGTGGCAGGAAGCTGAGGATAATGGTTGTTGAAGCAAAAAAAAACTATGTCCAGTGGCATACCAAAGGGGTGCTGGGATCCTTGCTGTTTGTTGTATACATTAATGATGTAGACATGATCGTAGGCAGTAATGATCAGTAAATTTACAGATTACATGAAAATTTGAGGAGGAAGGCCTTAGATTACAGGATGGTTTAAACTTTGGAGGCAGCAGGACAAGTAGATAAGGAAGTTAAGAAGGCTAATGGGATACTTGCCTTTATTAGTCAATGCATTGAATAAAAAAGCAAAGAGGTTATGATGGAGTTGTATCTTTTAGGCTATGGCTGTAGTAGTCTGTACAGTTCTGGTTGCCACATCATAGAAAAGGTCTGATTGCACTAGAGAGTGCAGAGGGGATTCATCAGGATGCTGCCTGGGCTGGAATGATTCAGCTATGAAGAGACCCTAGATGACTGGGGTTGTTCTCTCGAGAGCAGAGAAGGCTCAGATGATTGAGATACAAACTTCTGAGGTGTGTGTTTGAAAGATTCCTTAAATCTGTGCCCCGTTGGTTATTAATCTCTCTATTAAACAGGATGTTTAGAGGTAATTTGAGGAAAACATTTTTCACCCAGAGAATTGTGGGTTTCTGGAACTCACTGTCTAAAACGGTAATAGAGGTGGGAACCCTCAAAATGCACAGAAGGTTAAGATGAGCACTTGAAACACCTTAGCATACAACAGTATGGGTCAAGTGCTGGAAAATGGGATTAGAACAAAGATTTTTCCCTGGGGTGGAGGAGTCCAGAACTAGAGGGCATAGGTTTAGAGTGAGTGGGGAAAGATATAAAAGGGACCCAAAGGGCAACTTTTTAACGCAGGGGGTGGTGCATATATTGAATGAGCTGCCAGAGGAAGTGGTGGAGTCTGGTACAATTACAATGTTTTAAAGGCATCTGGATGGGTATGTGAATAGGAAGGGTTCAGAGGGATATGGGCCAAGTGCTGGCAAATGGGACTGGATTAATTTAGGATATCTGGTTAGCATGGATGATTTGGACCAAAGGGTCTGTTTCTGGGTTGTACATCTGACTCTATGACCAACATAGACGTGATGGGCCAATGTCCTTTTCCCTTGCTGTAAAAGCTCTGTGATTTATGATATTGAACAATTTTTTAAAGATTGTAATCATCAAGTGAATTCTCTGTTGCTAGTTCATATAAGCTATTTGCAAAAACAAAAATAAATCTTTGATGTATCACCAACACTCATTTTACTGCTGCTTATTTCCTTCAGGAAAATACCAACCTGGAGATGGAGGAAAAACAAACCCTCCTCCATATTTGATATGTGATGCTTTTCCACAGGCTGTCGACCACATACTAAAGAAACTTCTGTAAAATGGATAATATCCTAGGTAGGCCACGTACTACAGATCACCAAACAACTTAAAGCTATTTTCAAATGACAATATCAAAATTTCATGTGTTGAAATTCAATCAAACACAAAGCAAAATACAAAATTTTGCACAGTTGTGTCAATGATGGATCAAACTGATATGTCATGTATTTCAATACCTATGGTCCTGGAAAATTGTCAAATTAATTTTGGAAGAAGATTGTTATTTGTCCAAGAACCAAAAGCCTCTGTTCTTGTGGGAGCAAATATCTATCACCTAATAGCATCTGGTGTTCTTGACTGTTTCCAAAGCTTAGAACTAAACCTCTATTGTGGTGCTCACTTGTCTTTGTATATCTACTTAATCTGAAATATATGGTCCCCTGTAAGACATCTGAGGTTGCGGATCCATAATTTATCTAAATATTTTTACCACCACAGACCAATCTCTTCACTTTTCTCTGGCCTGTTAGTAAGCATGTACCTGTCATGTCATAGCAATTAAAATCTTTCAAAAATTTTTGGCATAAATTTCTTTGTAAATAGACCCCAACTGACTCACTGATGTTACCTGGTATCTCATTCACTGTTATTTAAAGGTTCACATGTTTGAACAAAGTTGTATCAAGTCATCAAACATACCAGGTTCTTTTCAGTTTTCCCTTAACACATTGTTTCAAGCTTGCAATGTTTATGCCTACTAATTTTATTTTCAATATGGAAGTACAGAAGCTTGCATATAATTGTACTGCACTGTTTATTAATGAATGCTGATACATATTCTCTCAATTTTCCATAATATCTTGCTTGCTTTCTTACTGCTGCTAATTTTGAATCCAATACAACTTAAATGTTGCATTGAGTCCAAGCATTTATTTAGATCAGAAATGAGAGCCAGCAGAGCACCTTTATACACCCCATTCAATTACCAGTCCATTTCGATTTGCCAAGCCATTGTTCATAATTTAACTACTTGTTGAGTTCAGATTAATGAATCTGTGTAATTGTCAAATCTGGTTGTGTCACCATTTTGGAAAATGGAAATTGGTCTAGAAATTCTGCTTTAGCAAATTCCAGCAGTTACAGCAGAATTGGAGCTCATAGTAAATCTTGCCAAAATTTAAAAAATTCTTAGCACTGGCATTAGTTGTTTGGCACAGTTACTTTCCTGATTCCAATTCTATTTTGGTTGGAAGTTTAAACATTTAAAGTGGTGTATAATGTGCCAGCCATTTGTTTATAATCTAATTGTCCATGTATTAAATTTAGTGCCTTCATTCGTTTCCAAAGTTTGCATTCAAGATACTCTGAATAAAAGGAGGGCATATTTCCAATAGGGCTAGTGAGAGGAAGTTGAGTAGACATTTTCTAATCAACCTGTTCAGAGATATTATGACACACTTCTGCAGCACGTGGGACTTGAACCCAGGCCTATGGCAGACGCAGGGGCATTACCACTTAGCTACAAGGGCCTGAGAGGTAATGTAATTTAAATGTTTAAATCCAGAAGACCTGGAGGTAATGGATTTTGAATTGAGATCAGTTGTAAATTTTGCATTTGGGGTTATTAAGTATAAGAAAATTCCATGTTTGATGACCTGTAGGGGCCCACACTCCAGCAAATTTGAATCCTTATCATAGCCGTTCCTCAGTTTAATTCCAAAAAGATTTTTCAGAATACAGGTTAACTGCTGAGGTTATACAAATGTTGGAGTCACAAAATAGGCAGAACGAAGGTAGGATCTTCACAGCAGCTAGAACTTGCCCAATATGCTCCAATTCTGCTAAAGGAGAAAATCTAAGCTGTCATTTAACTTGTGTATAATAAGACCAATTTATAGGTATCGTTTATTCACCAGAAAATTTTGTTTTAAATGATAGTGTTTAATAAAATTATGGTAACAAACAATCTTACTGTTCAGTTTTGTGAAAACATTTTAGATCTATATAACTTCAGATTTAAAAATGGCAAAAAATTATGAATGACTTTTTCCAAGGCACATTAGTACTTCATTCATTTAGCCTCATCTTTAATGCTGTAGTACTGCATTTTTTTTCTCGTGAGCAGAATGTAAATAGGTGCAAATTTAATAAGTACCAAACAAACTCCATTGGATGGAAATTGGTGAAGGCAGACATGCACTAGGTACAGAAATAATCCATATGCTAAAATGAGTTGACCCATAATCCAACCAATACCCTAGTTTGCTGTGATCTGCCTTATACTTGTAAAACAAATCTTTTCACTGTACTTAGCTACATGTAACTACAATAAATCAAAACAAATTAAAAACCAAAAGAACTGTGGATGCTGTAAGTCAGAAAAACAAAACAAAATTGCTGGAAAAACTCAGCAGGTCTGGCAGCATCTGTGGAAAGAAATCAGAGTTAATGTTTTTCAGTTCTGATTACTACCAAAGATAATCTGCACGCGCCTTCCTCACAGGATACTTTAGTATGACACAGTTTTGGGAGAAAAATTCTGCAACAGTACTAAATTCAAGGACATTTGAAACTACAATTTTTAATATTATGAGAAAAGACTTGAGACATTTGAAAGTTTTAGGCAGCATTTCTTTTATTTTCCCATCTCACAGTTCATAAGTACAGGTATAATTTATCAAAGCATTTTAAAATTCATACACTTAATAGGAAAGTATCTAGAATTAAAGATAATGAACTAAGAGAAAATGCTGAGCAAATTTTTGTCCATTGACTGTCAATGAGGCAAATAATGGCTTTTGAACAGCATTAACCTTCTAACACAAGATTTAATCTTGGCATGGTATGAAGCAGCCATGAGTGATGAATGGATAAAGAGGCCAATAAATCATAACTCCCAGCTAATACCTGAAATTACTTAGATACCTACATATCATAAAAACTGCAATTTAAAAGTGAGATTTTTTTCACCAAAATGTTTCTTCCTCTGCTGCCTCTGTATATCGGGAAATGCTTGCCATCAATGACAGTTCTAACATTTGCTTCAATCACTGAACTGCATGTGAGTGTTGTTGTTGGTGACCTTTGTTTGAGCTATAGTTTTGCATGTCTCCATTATGTTAAAAGTACCTGTAGTCAAAAGTTTAGAAATGATGTTCCTATTGAATTTTCAACTTACAGATGCCAACTTATTCTTAAAGAAACAGTTTTGCTTTAAAATGTCATAGGAGGTCACCATAGCCAGCCTTCAATCTGGAAGAAACATTTTTTGTTGTAATTGTTTTTTGCATCTCTTGATTCATACAGATTCATATTCACGCTGCCAGGCAGTGTATTTCTGACAAAGATTCTTAGCAGATGGTTTGGTATGAATTATCACGTCAAGAACATCATTTGTGGAGATTGTTTCCAGTTGAAAAGTGGGTAGGCTGTTTTTTCCTGAATGTAAAAGAAGTGAAAATTGTAGATGCTTTATCTGGAATATAGTACCTGAACAAGTGAAAAATCATAGCCACGCTCTCCCAGTCATAGCACATTTAGCTCAACTACGTGATTTGATCTGAACTTGATTGGCCAAGACCTAGAATACTCATTGCTACCCTTTCCACTGACAGTGCCAGACTGGCCAAATGCTTCTAGTATTTTCTGGTCGTTGTTCTATCCAGGGATACCAGAAATTGTTTTGAGACTACCTTTTAGTTGCATCCATAAGCTTCCTGACATCCCATTTGAAGCCTCTTATAACAAATTTCTTTACTCTGAATGCAGCCAGCATGTTATCCCATCATCATTCCCCTAACCCATTCAATGAAACTTGCCCAAAGGTAAAACAACAGCCCAAAACATTGTTTGTAGTTCACCAGGTGATCAAAGTAAGGCCAAACTTTGTATATTTAGTCAAAGAAACAACAGGTTTAAAGGCTCAATGTAATGGTATCAGTGTAGGCTTGTTACCAACTGGAAAACTAATGGTGACTGCAACTGGCCATTTTCAGGAAGCCTAATGGCATTAAGTTCCATCTGGCACCTACTTTTCACTATCAGGCCTTCCAGAAATCTAGTGCACAGGGCACCATCCCACCCTGAAAAGCTGCCAGCTATTGCTCTACAGCATAGTAAGATGATTGACGATGGAGCCACTTACTTAATGTGTGTGGAGAGGATTTGCCAGGGGCAGTTAGAGCGATTGTGTTAAGAGGTGAAGTGGGGGCAGGGAGGTTGTTTTACTGGTAAGATCACCATTCTCACTCTTTTTGACAGGGGCAATGCTAAAATGTTCAGGAGAGAACATCCTAAAATCCAGTGTATTCCTCGTTGTAGATCTGCATATCCTGGCCTCACTTGATGCTCATGAGATACCAGTAACAGCAAGACCGTTAAAAATAGCCATTTAAGGACCTCAGTTGTCCCTGAGGTGGGAAAACCGTCAAGAGACCTCATGGCCTAGACCTAACTAAGAGAAGACATGAAGGTGATGGGATGTCTTCCTGTATCTTCCTGTTCAATCACCCAGCACAGCCTAGACCACCTTTTGAACCTTCGTCCAGAGGAATAAAATTCCACCCCAGATGGAACAGTCTTGTGAAGTCTACCTTCAGAACATCACAAAATAACAGTATTATGGTTGTTTAAATAACAAACAACTCCTCTTTAGTCATGATTATGGTTTTTAAGGATTTGTGAAATAAAGATATGATAAATATATTGCGAAGAGAAAAGATCAGTAAAGCCAAATCCCTTATAGCCAGAAGCAAGAGAAATTATAATGAGAAGCCAAAGGCAGAAGAATTGAACAAGTACTTTGGTTTTGTCTTCACCAAAGATGACATAAAGAAATGTGAGAGCACCAAGGGATTAGTAAAATTGTGGAATTGAAGGAAATCAGTATTAGTAAGTAAATGGTCTAGCAGAATTAATGGTGTTAAACGGTAACAAATTACCAGGGCTCAATAATCTACATTCCTAAGTACTAAAGTAAATGGTTGTGGAACATTTAATACGTTGGTGCTCACCTTCCAAGACTATTGACTCTGGAGCAATTCCTACAGATTGGGGGGTTGCAAATTTTTTTAATTATTCATTCATGAGATGTGGGTGTCACTGCTGGGTCAGCATTTATTGCCCATCCCTAAATGCCCAGAGGGCAGTTAAGAGTCAACAACATTGCTGTGGGTCTGGAGTCACATGTAGGTTCGACCAAATAAGGATGACAGATTTCTTTCCTAAAGGATACTAATGAACCAGAAGGGTTTTTCTCTAACAATTGGCAATGGTTTCATGGTTTGACTTTTATTTACACATTATTATTGAATTCCAATTCCGTAGGTCATAATGGAATTTGAACCCAGGTCCCCAGAACATTACAAGGGTGTCTGGATTAATAATCTAGTGATAATACCACTCGAATATTGCCTACCAGTTAACATAACCCCAGTACATGAAAAGTGAGGGAAAGAGGTTTAAAAAAAAATTACAGACCAGTTAGCTTAACATCTGTAGTGGGGAAAATGCTACAGTATTATAAACGATATGATGACCGAACATCTGAAAAGCATCAACGATATTGAACATGGGTTTGTGAAAGGCAAACTCTGTTTAACAAATCTACTGAAGTTTTATTTTTCAGGATTTAACTAGTAAAGTGAATGAGGAGAATCAGTGGATATGGTACATTTGGATTTCCAGAATGCTTTTGATAAGGTGCCTCATAAAAGGTTAGTGGGCAAACGAAGTGTGGTGTATGAATCAAGAATTGTTTGTTAGACAGCAAGAGAGTGGGAATAAATGTTTTTTTGTTTTGAGCAGTTAGCAGTGCCTAATTAAGTACCACAAGGTTTAATGTTTGGACCCAACTATTCATGATATATAATATATGATCTAGATGGGAGAACTAAATGCATATTTTCAAATTTGCTGGTGACTCAAAACTGAGCAGGAGTATGGGTTTATAAGGAGGCTGCAAAGTGACTTAGATAAGTGGAATGAGTGGACAAGCATATGACAATATAACATTGCCAAAAGTTATGCACTTTCATTGTGAAAACCAGAGTATTATTTAAATTGTGATATATTGGGCAATGTGAATGCACAAAGGAATTTGGGTGTCTTTGTACACCAGTCAATGAAAGTAGACAGATAGATGCAGCAAACAATTAGAAAAACAAGTGTATATTGGTCTTCACTGCAAGAAGATTTGAGTTAAGAAGTAAGAATGTCTTATTACAATTATTACAGTTATTACTCTAGACCACACCTAGAGTATTACATGCAGTATTGGTCTCCCTACGTAAGGAAACATATACTTGACATGGGGAAGTGTAGCAGAGTCTCATTGGCTGATAACCAAAGTGCAGGTGTGTACTGTAATAAGATATTGATCTGACTGGGCCTGTAAATGTCAGAGTTTAGAAGGATTGGAGAAGATTGAAATGTATAAAATTTTAATATAAAATTTGAGCATTCTAAATTGCACAGAGCAGTTACAAGGGAGGATGTTTTCCTTCATTTGGAACTCTAGAGCCAGAAGACAGAGTCTCAGAATATGGAGTAGATTAATTTAGGATCAAGATGAGGAAACATTTCTTAGAAAGACAATGAACCTGTGAAATCCTCAACCATAGAAGACTCTGGAGGCCCAGTCACTGAATATATTTCAGAAAGAGAGGTACATCTTTCGACTTTAAAGGCATCAAAAGGTAATTGGAGAAAGTGGGATTAAGACGTTGAGATAGAAAATCAGCCATGCTCATATTAAATGGTGATGTTGAATTGAAGAGCCAAATGTCCTCCTCCTGTTCCTAGTTTGTATATTCCAAAAGGAGCAAACCAGAAAGCACAGTAATTTGTTTCACACAATGTATTAGTTACGATTTCAATCACTTTTTTTGTGTGGCAAATGTATTTGCTGCTCAGTTTTTTTCTTTAGTCTACCTGGTTGGTGATTTTCTAATGCATCAAAGATCTTTCTCACAGGTCGCATAGCTGCCTCTTTGCAGACCAACTTGATGTCAGAGCCAGAATAACCTTTGGTCTCCTGTTATAGAAAGTACAGAATTAAATGATACAAGGAATATGGTTGCATTTTTGACAAATTTAAACTGATGTCTCTTGAACTGCTCCCACATGAATGTCACACAAAGAAAAGAGCAGAAATGTAGAGCATCTTGACCCAAATCCACCAGATGTGTCATTAGAAGGCAAAGTTACTGTGAAAATTAAACCATGACAAGGAGTATTGGCAAATCAAAACTGGCAAAAAGAAATCAATTAAATAGGAAGACAAGATGATATGGGAAATGGAGTGCTGGGATAGTGGTGGCGTTGAGGGGAGGTGGAACTACAAGATAGCTTGGAAGAAAATTCTTGGATGCTGACTTGTTCTTTGCAAGCCTGCCCTGCAGTTGCGTTGTACTACGGTTGGCTGAATCCTAATTAAGTGGCACCTTTATCCCTCACTTGAGAGGGAGCCCTGCCTTGGGAGCAGCTGGTCGTCCATCATTCCTGTCAGCACCAGGAGTCAATAGTGGCTATTACTGAGTCCACGGACAGGGTGGGAATTGAGGTTGTCAAGCAAGTGGTGTGGAAGAAGTGTGCTCTTGATCCATAAAGGCACCCATGCTCCTCCTCTTTTCCCCCCCCAAAAATTGAAGTCTATCCATTTCTTCCTGCCTTTCCTTACATAGGTATGTAAAATCAGTCTGCCTTGAAGTTGGCAAACTATCTTATGTGCTTCCTGCCAAAAATACACCTAGTATGGGGGCACATAATATCTAACCTGTGATATGAACAAAGTAGGGAAGTGTTTGAGTCAGCTTCCTTCCTTCAACTGCAGAACTGCAATAGTTGTCTCCCTTTTCTGTGAATTCTCATGTCCCTTCAATGTATATTTCTGCAGCGGCCTATCTTCTGTCTGCTCCTAAATGCTCAACACTTGTCAAAATTGTGCATGGTCCTAAACAACTGACCTCTGAATGAATTCCTGCAACTGGAAGGCTTCAGCACCCAATGTCTGCTGTGTTGCAGAGCACAAATCATTTATTTTTCCTTGAGGGCACTTGAGACTTTTCGTGACTAGCTTTTCATTCTCATTTTTTTTTAAAAAAAAAAGTTCATGGGGGTATGTATTGCTGGCTAGGCCAGCATTTATTACCCATTTCTAAGTGCCCAGAGAGCAATTCCAAGTCAAACACATTGCTGTAAGCCCAAAGTCACATACAGGCCAGAATTCATAGGATGGCAAATTTTTTAGAGTTTTTAAATGAAAATCAACTGTAGTTATGTGGCTGCAATTAGACTAGCCTTTCATTCCACATTTATATTGAAGTCAAATGCCTGCCATAGCAAAGATTATTCAGTTGATGCATTCTCGTATTACCTTCTGTAATTGTGTTGACACATGGACACTTAGTGGCTACTGGCAAAAAACAAATAGGAATACAGCATAGGCTCTTTGGCTCACCACGCCTGCACCAATTCCTAATTCTTATTTAGACCAACTACTTATTGCCCATAGGCAGTTTCTATTTCTCTGTTCACCTCCCATTCAGTTGTCTATCAAGATATGGCTTAAACATTGTTAACATGACTGCTTCTACCAACTCCACTGCATTCCAAGCACCCACCACCGTCAGATATTTTGCCTGCACTTATTCCATAAACTTGCCCCTCTCACCTTGAATGTATGTCCTCTTGTAGTTGACGTTTCTGCCCTGGGGAAAAAAGCCCCTGACTACCCATCCTTATCTATGCCTCTCAATTTTGTAGACCTCTCAGGTCACTCCTCAGCCTCCACCTTTCCAGTGAAAGCAAAGCTTCCCCAGCCTCTCCCCCTACCTAAAAATCCCCTCAACCTGCTAAACAGCCTCTGTACCCTCTCCAAAGCATCCATGTCCTTCTGGTAGTACGGCAATTTGAATTGCACACAATATTCAAATGTGGCCTAACCTGAAGTTTTACACAGCTGTAACATAACTTGACAACTTTTATATTCGATGCCCTGTTTGATGAAGGCAAGCGTCATCCACCTGTGTTGTCACTTTCAGGGATCTGTGGACCTGTACGCCCAGATCCCTCACTAAGTCAATGCTGCTAAAGGTTCTGCCATTTATAGGATAATTCCTCCTGAATTTGATCTTCGAAAATGAATCGCCTCACATTTGTGCGGATTAAACTCCATCTGCCATTTGTCTGCCCAAATCTGCAATCTATCTATATGCTGTTGTATCCTTTGCCAATCCTCCTCACTATCTGTAACTCATGCACTCTCTCACACATTCTCTCACATGCACACACACACACACACACACACAACTTCACCCCATAGATTTATATGTATTTGCAGATACATTCTATTTGGCTCAAAACACACAATCTGCAAGAGGTCAATGCTGGTAGTCGATCCATGTAACATTTTTATAAATTCCTACTTTGGAAATAACCAGTCCGACTTAAAATTGGGATACAGACAGACTCTAACCTCACACCTCTAATGCATTGTCTGAGCTGAGATGTCACCTTTTGTTATAAAACCTTGTTATCTCAAAAATGTGACTTAAAAGTAGTGCTGGGATATACATATTAATGAACTGAAACCTGCAACCCATCCTAAAAAATGAAAGACTTCAAAACAATCTAGGTTTGTTCAATATATTGTTTCAGTTGCATATCACTGTAATCTTTTGCTATAAATTCTGCGTCTTATGATCCTGCTCCACAGCTACCTGATGAAGGTGTAGCATTCCAAAAGCTAGTACTTCCAAATAAACCTGTTGGACTATAACCTGATATTGTGTGATTTTTTTTTTAAACTTTGTCCACCCCACCTCAATACCGGCACCTCCACATCATAGCCTTAAGGTACCAATTCTACATTTATTTGCGCCTTAGTGATTTTAAGTTCATCCAGATAGCTGAGTATTCCTTTGTCAACTGGATTGAAACTTTTTTCTTTTGAGGCTTCTCTCTTCCACCCTTAAGCAATCTTCTATTTTCTCCCCTATGCACCTGCCCTTGCAGCCTTCCCCTCTCCCCTACATCCCTTTACAGCCTGCATTTCCTCCCTAAGGGCATTTTGGGTGTACCTCCACCGCATGGACTGCAGAGGTTCAAGAAGACAGCTTAACACCACTTTCTGAAGAATAACTAGGAATGAGTAATAAAAGCTGGCTGGTCAGCCAGCAATGCCCACATCCCACAAATGATTTGAAGTAGTATTCTGCATTACATCCCTTGCAGTGTTCCCACTCTCTCCAATGACCTCCATTGCAACCTCTCCCAGTTACTTCAGTATGACCCCTTTCAACCAGAACCCTTACAGTCTCAAAAAGAGAAGTTGCAGGAAATGCTCAGCAGGTTTGGCAGTATCTGTAAAGAAAAATCAGAGTTAATTTGTCAGATATGGTGACCCAAGGTTGAGGAAGGGTCACCGGAACCAAAATATTAACTTCTGTTTCTCTTCAGAGATGCTGCTAAACCTGCTGAACTTTTCCAGCAATATCTGTTTTTGTTTCCGATTTACAGTATGCACAGTTCTTTCGGTTTTTATTTAGTATTTAGTTCACTGCCACATCTCTTCTGGGCATGTCCACTTTGAAGAAACCCTTACAGTCTCAACTTCTGCCCTGCCAGTAGCAGTAGTGGACTCTCCCTCTTTATGGGTATTTAAGCGGGCATTGGATAGGTATATGGAGGATAGTGGGTTAGTGTAGGTTAGGTGGGCTTTGATCGGCGCAACATCGAGGGCCGAAGGGCCTGTACTGCGCTGTATTCTTCTATGTTCTATGTTCTTTCCTCCCTCCTTGCAGTTCCCAGCCCCAATGAATACAGTGAAAGCTGGCCTCCACCTTCCCCAACAATTCATCCGCTACCTGCACTCCCTTCCCTAACCACTCCTCCATCACAGGCAGTTTCTCAGGCTTAGGCTCTGTGAGCCAAACTCCAAGCATTGGAGAGAAACCGCTTATGATTGGAGGAGTTGGTCCTCACTGATTATCTCACTTTCAATGATGTGAATATGCCAGCGTTGGACTGGAGTGGACAAAGTCAGAAGTCACATGACACCAGGTTATAGTGCAACAGGTTTATTTGAAATCACAAGCTTTCAGAGTGCTACTCTTTTGTCAGGTGTAGTCACCCAACAAAGCAGCAGCGCTCTCAAAGCTGGTGATTTCAAATAAATCTGTTGCACTATAACCTGGTGTTGTGACTTCTGACTTTCTCCACCTTAATAACGGAGTTGAGTTCTCTCTGTGAATTTTTCTAGGTAATATGGGGGAAATTTATGGGGGAATATTTTGAGATCCACTCCCTCACCTAGGTTCCCCTCCAGATTTGCTACCTCTCCCATACAGTCTTATCCAACATTCTGCTTGCATCTATTATCTTTTCATAGAACATTTATAGATTTCCAGAAAATGTGTGCATCAATGTCAGATGATAATCAATTTTTCAGACAGCATCACCTAGCAATGGTTCTGCAGTTGCTGTTTAGAGCTTTTCTAAACCCTCTTTTGTTTCTTGTCCAATATTAGCTCCAGAACAAGCTTTTCATCCAATCAGCATGACTAGTTAACAAATTTAACTTGTGAAATATTAAATAGCAGTAAATATAAACCACTTAATCCAAGTCATATCTTTGTTACTTAGCTACAAAATAAATCAACAACTATGACATTGTGGTGTTGGTATTGTTTGAACACATTTTGCATTAGTAACTCAGAATACTTTAATGAACTTGTGCGTCGATGCAATACCCACCTCTCCTAATAAACTATAGTCCAGTTCTGTCTGAAGTTCCACACCCCCACTGTTACTGACAGGAGGCAGCCAATGAAGAATCATTGCTTGCCGTGCTTCTTTGGAAGGAAGATCTACTAAAATCCGTTTCTCTAATCGGCGTAACATGGCATGGTCCAATTCCCTGCAGAAAAGGTTTGATTGGCCCCATTAATATAAAGATGTTTTGAAGCTTCAACTCGTCTGCACTCAGTTGGCCTGATGACCAAACTTAACCATTTTGTCAGATCATTTGTTCTGAAGACTAATAAAAAAGTGCAGAAATTGAAACCTTAGAGAGCAGTGTAAATAGCGATATATCCAGAACTCATGAGGCCCATAATAACATTTAGAAGTCTTTGAAACGCCTACGTAAATATCAAATTCAACTGATAGAATTTTTTAAAATAAGTTTTTAAATGGCTATTAACTGCCCATAAAATGGTCAGTCAAATAAAGCTCACAATTCATTTGATTTATGTGTAAATGACCCCTGCTGATCATAGCCATATTAGTGGGGTATTAGATCACAACCAAGTTTCATAATGGGATTCTAAAGCACAGCTCAACAAACCTCTAGAGATGAATATATTCAAGCATTTTGAAGTAGTGAAATGCATAAAAGTAGATAAATCCCTGTACCTTTGGAAAGCAAAGGAAGGGATTGCTGGGCCCCTTGTTGAGATATATGTATAACTGACAGCCATGGGTGAAGTGCTAGAAGACTGGAGGTTGGCTAACGTGTCATTATTTTAGAAAGGCTGTCAGAAAAAGCCAGGGAATTATAGACTGGTGAGCCTTATGTCAATAGTGGGTAAGTTGTTGTAGGGCATTCTGAGGGACAGGATTTACATGTATTTGGAAAGGCAAGCATTGATTAGAGATTGTTAATATGGTTTTGTGCATGGGAAATAGTGTCTCGCTAACTTGACTGAGTTTTCTGAAGAGGTGACAAAGATTGAAGAAGGCAGAGTGGCAGACAATGTCTCTATAGACTTCAGCAAAGCCTTCGACAAGGTTCAGCAGGTTGACTGGCTGAGAAGGTTAGATTACATTGAATCCAGGGGGAATTAGCCAATTGGATACAAAATTGGCTTGAAGGTAGGAGACAGAGGGTCGTGGTAAAAAAGTTCCTTTTCAGACTGGAATCCTGTGACCAGCGGTGTGCCATAAGGATCATTTTATATAAATGATTTGGATGTGAATTTAGGAGGCTGAGGGGTAACCTTATAGATGTTTATAAGATCATGAAGGGCACAGATAGGGTGAATAGCTAAGGTCACTTTCATAGGCTGGGAGTGTCTAAAACTAGGTTTAAGGTGAGAAGGAAAAAATTTTAAAAAGGGCCAGAGGACTAACTTTATCCCATGTATGGAGTGAGCTGCCAGAGGAAGTGGTGAAGATGGGTACAATTACAAAATTTAAAAGGCATCTGTATGGGTATATAAATAGGAAGGGTTTAGATGAATTTGGGCCAAATGCTAGCAAATGGAACTAGGTCAGACTGGGATGGCTGGGTGGGGTGGATGAGTTGGATCAAAGAGTCTGTTTCCATGCTGTGTGTCTTTCTGACTCTATTTCACCATCCATTCCAGTGTTGGTACAAATATGTACCAAAATCTCTAGCTGTTTGCTCTCCCTATTTGACTGTTATTTAACTGTGCAATAGTTTCCCTAACGGTGCTACTAGGAAGGCAGCATACCATTGTGAACTGAGTCTATGACAGCAGAAATTTCTCTCTACCCCTTACAATGGAATTCCCTGTCACCATTGCTTTCCTGACCTTCATTCCCCCTTCGCCTTATAAACTGACACACCAGTGGTGTTGCTGTCTTTGGTTCTGGCTATACTTCCCAGAGGAAGGCAGTATTCAGAACTGGAATACCAATTCAAAAGCAAGATGCAGTTAGGAACTCTTGCACTTCCCACCTCCTTGTATGGTGGTTAAGTTTTCAATCATTACCTGCTAATTTGTGGGGTCACTACCTCATTTAATGTCTAAAATATTACTTAGCCTAGACATTTTGAGTTGCAGTTGCTACTTAAGCTTCAAACCCAGAGATTGAGCTGCTCCAGATAAAAACATGTGGTATCCACCATATGCAGAAACATACTGGAGTTTCCACATGGCACAGAATGCCTTCAGTGGTACTCTGGTGTACTTCCATGCTTCCATTTGTCAAACTACTAACTAAATGTCTCAGTTTGAGTCACTCCCCTAATTTAGAGGGGAAAAATAGATAGCAGTAAAACTCGTTGTCAAACCATTACTGTTCTGTGACATTACACCTTGATTGTGTGTATTATTTTTGGATTTACTAAATAGAAATTACCTCTAATCAGCTCTGTGCTCTCACTTGTGTCTACTCTCCACTCTCTTTATGCTTAACTTTTAAATTTTAGTTTTTTGAGGTTTTTTTTGTTTCTTTCCAGTTTAAATTACTGGTTAATTAAAATCAATATTTACTTGCGAAATACTTCACATTTTGGAGGCAAAATGCAGCACTTCCTTCCCAATGCACTAAATTGCTAACTTATTCCCTCTGATGCATTCAGTTCTGGCAGTATTGGTATTAAAAGGGGCAGCAGAGGTGGGAAGCTGGACCCCTTTTGCATAACCATTGAGACAGGACACAGATTACAGCTAATAATATTGATTCATCAAATATTAAAAAAGGGCAGAAAATGTATGTACAAAATGAGAAAGAATTGAAAGTATAAAAAAAATTTAAATCTTACCAAGGTAAGTTAGAAGCTGCCAAAACAAAGACAAGGTCATCAGAACGAGCCAAACCATCCATCTGGACTAAGAGTTCAGTCTTCATCCGTCGGCTTCCTTCGTGCTCTCCCCTGTAACGAAAATACAAACTGCTTCCTCAAAAAGTAAAATACTGTGAATGCTGGAAATGTGCAGCACAGAGTTTGCTGGAGAAACTTGTCAGGTCTGGCAGCCTCCATAAAGACAGAAAGAGTTAACAAGTCCAGTCATACTCTTCTCCAGAACATAAGTTCTGAAGAAGTCATACAGGAATTGGAATTTAGAAACAAAATTTTCCTATCAAATCACACAACTCATTCTACTGACATAAAAGCCCCAAATTGTGATAACTGTGACAACTAAGCTAACTAAGGATGATATAGCCAAACAGGAGGTTGCAATAAGAGGTAAGACAGTGCCACATACACAAAGCAATTTTCAATACAAGCTAATGTGTGTGAGTACAATTAGGGATGGACATCGCTGACTTTTCCAGTAATACAACATCCCAGAAATCGTAAGAAGAAAATCTTGGCTACGACATGGGCTAAACCCACATCAATTTATATGGGGAAGATTAAAAAGATATTAAGATGGGTTCAACAATTACATTAAAAATAGGTAGGGAATTTAGTTACGCATTCCTGAAGAAGGGCTTATGCCCGAAACGTCGATTCTCCTGTTCCTTGGATGCTGCCTGACCTGCTGCGCTTTTCCAGCAACACATTTTCAGCTCTGATCTCCAGCATCTGCAGTCCTCACTTTCTCCAGGGAATTTAGTTAGCCTGATAGTAATTTGTGTTACTTTTATGAAATAAAGGTTGTCAGATTAAAAAGTAATAAACACACAAGCAAGTTCGAACTGCTGCTATAACTGTGTCTGGTAGTCTGCTATGGGGAACTCAAAGCCAAAAGTAGCACAGAAGACAGGGGAAGTAGATTTAGACTTTTGGCACCCATGCCATTTTTGATTTGTGGGAAACAAGTTATTTATTTATTACAAATAAAATGATAGACTGTCTCTGTGACTTGGTGTATAAATATCTGATGAATGTTGCTGTTTGGCAGAGACCCGCCTTAGAATCCTTTCTGCGAAAGTCTTCTAATGTTGACTCAATAAATGATCGTTAAACCTGCTGAGTCTCCCACAGATTATTCTGTAAAATAACCTACTTCAACACGGTAAGGGTCTTGTTTACAAATGAACATATTGTAGAGAGATAACAGATTGCCAGCAATCTTTGTGGAAACAGTAGTGGTAACATGAGTGGGGCTGCAGCTTTGCCTTCTGCGGGTACACAAAGAAAGAGCGTTAGCAAGAAAAGGAGGATGGAGAAATTAGGACTGCAGACATATGGAGGGTCCAACATCCACCTCAATCAGATACTTAAGAGAATGGCAAGTGAAACAGAGGGTGAAAGAGGAGAGGATAGCTAAAGGACAGTGTCAATGGGCTGAAGAATCTAGATACCTGCAAATTATTGCAGTTTGGTACAACAAACGAGGGAAAGGTGCATACAATTAATGGTAGGGCCTTGGGTAGTGTTATAGAACAAAGGGACCTAGAAGGTACGTAATTCTTTAAAGTTTATGTCACATATACACAGGATGCTTAAAAAAAGCTTTTGGCATTCTTGCCTTAAATTCTCAGTCCTTTGAGTAAAGGAGTTAGGATATTATGTTGAGGTTGTATGGGACATTGGTGGGGCTTCTTCTGGAATATTGTGTCCAGTTCTGGTCACCCAGTTTTAGGGAGGATATTATCAAGCTGAAGAGAGTTCAGAAGAGATTTACCATGATGTTGCTGGGTATGGAAGGTTTGAGTTATAAAGACAGGTTGGGACTTTTTTCACTGGAGGGTAGGAGGTTGAGAAGTGACCTCATGGAAGTTTATAAAATAATGAGAGGTATTAATGGAGTTGATGGTACTTGCCTTTTCCCCAAGATGGAGAATTTCAAGACTAGGGGGCACATGTTTAAGGTGAGAGGAGACAGATTTAAAAACGACATGAGGCAAATCATTTACACAGAGGTGGTTCCTCAGGAAGTTGTGGATATGGGTACAATTACCATGTTCAAAGGCCATTTGGATGGATACATGAATAGGAAGAGTTTGGAGGGATATGGGCCAGGAGCAGGCAAATGTGACTAATTTAGTTTGGAATTATGTTCAGCATAGACTGGTTGGACCAAAAGGTCTGTTTCTTTGCTTTATAACTCTATGACAGAGGGAAGACTGAGAAGTAGTGAAAAATTTGTTAGGAATTAAGGGGATGTGAAGTATCCAGACAAAGGAAATGTAAAGGTGGTACAACTGGGTGCGAGAATGACAGGAAAGAAGAAACCATACAGAAGTATGAACAAGGAAATCATCATTTTAGGATACATGGTAGCAAATTTAAAACAGAAATGTGAAGCACTACAGAAGTTGCGCAGTGATCCTGTCGCTGTGCAATTTGTGACTAACACCACCAAGGCGGGTCAATGAGCACTGTTTGAACAACTGCAGAAATTCAACTTTGACATCCATGAAATAAGCTCTTTACATCCCTAACTGCGGCCAGAAATATTGTTGAGCAAGAGCAGGTCAGACTACTACAAGTGGTGGATGATAGTATATCTTCAAAAGCTTCAAGTGCACGGACTCTGAAGGACTTTGAATGGGATGGTGCAAAGTGATAGGACTTGTCAAAGAATCACAGATATATTACGCTGCAGAGTGAGGCCATTCGGCCCATCATGCCTGTATTGGCTCTTCAAGTGAGCCTCATGGCTTAGTGTCATTCTGCTGCCTTTGCATCATATTTTTGTTTATTGTTTCTATTTAAATAATTATCCCATACCCTTTTAAATGCCTCAATTGAACCTGCCTACCACCACACTTTTAGGCAGTGCATTCCATACTCTGATTATTGACTAAATGCAGGCAAATGGGAATAGTATAAACAGTGAAAACAGGGTGGCATGAGCAAGTTGAACTGACGGCCTGATTCCATGCTGTAGACTTCTAGGAGGAGAAATTACTTCTCTCAAAGGGCCGTGAATCTGTGGAATTCACTTTTAGAGTGTGGTGGATGCCAGGACATTGAGTAAATTTGAGGAGAGAGAGAGAGACAGATTTTTAATTAGTAATGGGTTGGAGAGAGGGAGGCAGGAAAGCATCATTGAGGCTGAGTTGAGATTAGTCATGATTGTATTAAATGGTGGAGTTGGCTCAAGGGCTGAAATTTCTTCCTCCTACACCTAGTTCTTATGCTCCCTCATGTAATGGGCTGTAGCCCAGAACAGCAACCAAAACATGTGAACATGGTGAGTTGTGTGGGGGGGGGGGGGGGGGGGAGGAGTTACAAGACCATGGCAGCAAGGAGAAATATTGCTTGATTATGAGTCAGCACGGTTGAGCTGATATAGGAGAATTCGAAGCTAAACTTGGAGAGATGAAGTTGACTTGCAGATAGGTTGGAAATCAGTTTGGAGGAAAGTATTTCCAGTTTTGGGAAGGTTGTGGAGACAGTGACAGACTTTTATGAGAAAAGACAGAATCTGTGGATATTTAGTCAAAAGGTTACGCAGTGGAAAGAGAGTGACTAGGAATCATGGGGCATTGAGTCAAGATTAGAGTGATGCTGGAAAAACACAGCAGGTCAGGCAGTATCCGAGGAGCAGGAAAATCAATGTTTCGGGCAGGAACTCTTCATCAGGAGCCCTTCATCACTATTCCTGATGAAGGACTCCTGCCCGAAACATCAATTTTCCTGCTCCTTGGATGCTGCCTGACATGCTGTGCTTTTCCAGCACCATTCTAATTTTGACTCTAATCTCCAGCATCTGCAGTCCTCACTTTCACCATCATGGGGCATTGACCAGAGCCAAAGACATTGATTCAAGAATCCACTGGCTGCACATGTTTGTTTCAGTTCATGAATTAGTAATGTAGACCAGAAGGTTCAGCACAAAGCACAGGTATAAAATTGCATGGGACAGTGATGAGTAAAGATTAATGCATCAATGCAGATAAGAGAGTTGATCTGTAAATGGTGCTGAACCATCAGCAAACATACCCACTTCTGACCTTAGGATGGAGGAAAGACCACTCATGAAACAGTTAATGAAGTTTCACCGCCACAAAAATTCAAGTTGCTGATCCATAATTGTTGGGCCTACCTTTACAAGGCCGCAATTCTCCAATCCTCTGTCATTCCTCCAGAATCCAGGGAAGACAAAGATTATTGCCAATGCCATTGCAATTTTCATTCTCACTTCCTCCAATATCCTCAGATAAACTCAGAGAGATGTACAGCACGGATACAGACACTTCGGTCCAACTCATCCTTGCCGACCAGATAACCCAATCAAATCTAGTCCCTTTAGTCAGCACTTGGCCCATTTTCCTCCAAATGCCTTTTACATGTTGTAATTGTACCAGCCTCCACCACTTTCTCTGCAATTCATTCCATACATGCACCATCCTCTGCATGAAAATGTTGCCTGCAAGGTCCCTCTTATATCTTTCCACTCTCACCCAAAACCAATGCCCTCTAGTTCTGGACTACCCCACCCCAGGGAAAAGACCTTATCAATTTATCTTATTCTTGCCCCTCATGATTTTATAAACCTCTATAAAAGGTCACCCCTCAGCCTCCAACGCTCCAGGGAAAACAGCCCCAGCCTATTCAACCTCTCCCAAAAGCTCAAATCCTCCAACCCTGGCAACATCCTTGTATATCTTTTCTGAACCCATTCAAGTTTCACAACATTCTTTCGATAGGAAGGAGACCAGAATTGCATGCAATATTCCAAAAGACGCCTAACCAATGTTCTGTACAGCCTCAAAATACCTCCCAACTCCTGTACTCAATACTCTGACCAATAAAGGAAAGCATACCAAAAGCCTTCTTCACTATTCTATCTACCTGCGACTCCACTTTCAAGGAACTATGAACCTGCACTCCATGGTCTCTTTGTTCAGCAGCACTCCCTAGGACGTTACTATTAAGTGTATAGGTCCCATGAAGATTTGCTTTTCCAAAATGCAGCATTTCACATTTATCTAAATTCAACCCCATCTGCTACTCCACAGCCCATTGACCCAGCTGATCAACATCCCATTGTAATCTGAGGTAACCTTCTTCGTTGTCCAGTACACCTCCAATTTTGGTGTCATCTGCAAACTTACTAATTATATCTCCTATGTTCACATCCAAATCATTTGTATAAATGTCAAAAAGGTACTGGTCCCAGCACTGAACCGTGGGGCAGTCCACTGGTCACAGGCCTCCAGTCTGAAAAACAACCCTCCACCACCACCTTCTCTCTTCTACTTTTCAGCCAGTTCTGTATCCAAATGGTTAGTTCTCCCTGTATTCCATGAGATCTAACCTTGCTAATCAGTCTCCCATGGGGAACTTTGTCGAATGCCTTACTCAAGTCCATATAGATCACATCTATCTCATCAATCCTCTTTGTTACTTCTTCAAAAAACCCAATCAAGTTGTGAGACATGATTTCCCACGCACAAAGCCATGTTGACTATCCCTAATCAGCCCTTGCCTTTCCAAATACATGTACACCCTGTCCCTCAGGATTCCTTCCAACAACCTTCCCACCACCGACGTCAGGCTCACTGATCTATAATTCCCTGGCTTGTCCTTACCACCCTTCTTAAATAGTGGCACCACGTTAGCCAACCTCCAGTCTTCCGGCACCTCACCTGTGACTATCGATGATACAAATATCTCAGCAAGAGGCCCAGCAATTACTTCTCTAGCTTCCCACAGAGTTCTTGGGTACACCTGATTAGGTCCTAGGGATTTATCCACCTTTAAGCGTTTCAAGACATCCAGCACCTTCTCCTCTGTAATATAGACATTTTTCAAGATGTCACCATCTATTTCCCTACATTCTAGATCTTCCATGTCCTTCTCTACAGTAAATACTGATGCAAAATACTCATTTACTATCTCCCCCCTCTCCTGCAGCTCCACACAAAGGCTACCTTGCTAATCTTTGAAGGGCCCTATTCTCTCTCTAGTTACCCTTTTGTTCTTAATGTATTTGTGAAAACCTCTTTGAATTCTCCTTAACCCTATTTGCCAAAGCTATCTCATGTCCCCTTTTGCCCTCCTGATTTCCTGCTTAAGTATACTCCCACTGCCTTTATACTCTCTTTACTGTCTCTTTATTTTGTCTTTCTCTCTCCTGTCTATACCAGACATATGCTTCCTTCTTTTTCTTAACCAAACCCTCAGTTTCTTTAGTCATCCAGCATTCCCTATACCTACTGGCCTTTCCTTTCACCCTAACTGGAATATACTTTCTCTGAACTCTCGTTATCTCATTTCTGAAGGCTTCCCATTTTCTAGCCGTCCCTTTCTCTGTGAACATCTGCCCACAATCCGTTTTTGAAAGTTCTTGCCTAATACCATCAAAATTAGCCTTCCTCCAATTTAAAACTTTAACTTTCAGATCCATCTGATCTCATCCCACTGTCTTTGCAACATGAAGTATTAACAACTTATCAAACACCACTTCCTTATCAATTTTAAATGCTTCAGATTGACTGAGATTCCTGCTTTGTCATTACGGCCTAGGTAGCATCTGGCTTATCATTAAAGACAAATGCAAAGTATTTATTTAGTGCCTCAAACATGCCTCTTCCCTCGGTGTGTAAATCCTCTTTTTTTGGTTCTTTAATCATGCCTCCTTTTACTACCCCTTTTTACTACTGACATGCTTACTGAAACTTCAGGATTGTCAGCTGTCAGTCTTTTCTCAGATTCCCTCTTTGTTTTTCTCACATTCTCTCTGAACTTCTTGTATTCAGCTTGGTTCTCAACTGTATTTACAATCTGACACTATCATAAGCATACTTTCTGCCTTAATTAATATCATCGATATTGTACCATCGATAGTCACAGATGAGGTGCCGGAAGACTGGAGGTTGGCTAACGTGGTGCCACTGTTTAAGAAGGGTGGTAAGGACAAGCCAGGGAACTGAAGACCAGAGAGCCTGACGTTGGTGGTGGGCAGGTTGTTGGAGGGAATCCTGAGGGACAGGGTGTACATGTATTTGGAAAGGCAAGGACTGATAAGGGATAGTCAACATGGCTTTGTGCGTGGGAAATCATGTCTCACAAACTTGATTGAATTTTTTGAAGAAGTAACAAAGAGGATTGATGAGGGCAGAGCAGTAGATGTGATCTATATGGATTTCAGTAAGGCGTTCAACAAGGTTCGCCATGGGAGACTGGTTAGCAAGGTTTGATCTCACAGAATACAGGGAGAACTAGCCATTTGGATACAGAACTGGCTCAAAGGTAGCAGACATAGGGTGGTGGTGGAGGATTGTTTTCAGACTGGAGGCCTGTGACCAGTGGAGTGCCATTAGAATTGATGCTGGGTCCACTACTTTTCGTCATTTATATGTGAGCATAAGAGGTATAGTTAGTACGTTTGCAGATGACACCAAATTTAGAGTGGACTGCGAAGAAGGTTACCTCAGATTACAACAGGATCTTGATCAGATGGGCCAATGGGCTGAAAAGTGGCAGATAGAGTTTAATTCAGATAAATGCGAGGTGCTGCATTTTGGGAAAGCAAATCTTAGCAGGACTTATATACACTTAATGGTGACGTCCCAGGGAGTGTTGCTGAACAAAGAGACCTTGGAGTGCAGGTTCATAGCTCCTTGAAAGTGGAGTTGCAGGTGGATAGGATATTGAAGAAGGCGTTTGGTATGCTTTCCTTTATTGGTCAGAGTATTGAGTACAGGAGTTGGGAAGTCATGTTGCGGCTGCACAGGGCATTGGTTAGACCACTGTTGGAATATTGTGTGCAGTTCTGGTCTCCTTCCTATCGGAAAGATGTTGTGAAACTTGAAAGGGTTCAGAAAAGATTTACAAGGATGTTGCCAGGGTTGGAGGATATGAGCTACAGGGAGAGGCTGAATAGACTAAGGCTGTTTTCCCTGGAGCGTCAGAGGCTGAGGGGTGACCTTATAGAGGTTTACAAAAATATGAGGGGCATGGATAGGATGAATAGACTAAGTCTTTTCCCTGGGGTTCGGGGAGTCCTGAACTAGAGGGCATAGGTTTAGGGTGAGAGGGGAAAGATTCAAAAGGGACCTAAGGCGCAACTTTTTCACACAGAGGGGTGGTACGTGTATGGAATGAGCTGCCAGAGGAAGTGGTGGAAGCTGGTACAATTGCAACATTTAAAAGGCATTTGATGGGTATATGAATAGGAAGGGTTTGGAGGGATGTGGGCCGGGTGCTGGCAGGTGGGACTAGATTGGGTTGGAATATCTGGTCGTCATGGACAAGTTGGACTGAAGGGTCTGTTTCCATGCTGTACATCTCGATGACTCTATGATTCTAACACCTCATTTGACGTTCTAAGAGCACTAGATTGTTTGTGCTACCTTTTCATTTTGAAGAAATATACCTTGTGCCTGAACCATGGGGCAGATAGATTCTTGATTACCCAGAAGATTAATGATTAAATCAAGGATATCCAGGAATTTGGGTTGAGGTGAAAATCAGCTCAGCCATGATATTATTGAATGACGCAGTAAGCTAAAAGGACCGAGTTGGCCTCTTGTTCCTCGTTCAGACATTCATAACCACCTCATCTTTGAAGATAGCTTATTGTTCAGCCATTACTTAGATTGGAACCAAAGGTCCATGGGATATCTGGCCCAGCTATGTTCTTGTCTCACCGAAATCAGATCTCCACCAATTTGTTATTCTTACTCTGGATTGATAAATGCCTTTTCAAATTGCACCATAATGTTTAAGCTGACAATGATCATTGGTCCTAAAATGTTCTCCTACTGACACCAATCTATTTGGTTCACCTCAATCACATCCAGGGCTCCTTTCATTTGGATTGAACACACACCACTGTAGAAAATGCTCCAGAATTCAATCTAGGAATGGCTGTCCGGTGCTGCTCCTTACACTACAATTATGACAGTCCACATATATTTAAAGTCCTGCATTATACCTGCATGATGTTTACACTTCTCTAATTTCCTTGAATATTTGTTCCTCTACACCCCTTCCTACTTATGGTTGTGTATAGATTAAACCAAGCAGCGTAATTGGACCCTTCTTATTCTGCAGCTCGAGTCAAATTAATTGTTCTTTAAACCTTTGAAACATTCTCTCTCCTTAAACAAAAACACCATCTCTCCCTTTTTTTTAAAAGGTTTCCTGTACTTTCTAGACATGTAAATCAGGAATATTTAACCCCAGTCCTGCCTTTCATTGTGCCAGATTTCCATTATCACCACAATGTTATGATTCCAGATGCAATCTGCACTTGTAATTCCCCAATCTTATTAACTATATACATTCACATGTATGCAGCCGAACAATGTCACCCATATTCAGACTTGCCAATTCTCTCCCTTACTCTGATCCATCCACTTTTACTTTTTCAACTTTTATTTCAGTCTCATCTGCCTCCCCCAGCATTTTATGTATTCTCATATTGCATCCTAAATACTTGCTCATCTACAAATAAGGAACAAGAATTGGCCATATAGGGCCATCAAGTCTATCTGCCATTCAGTAGGATCACGGCTGATCTGATTTTAACCTCAACACTACATCCCTGCATATCCACAATAATCACTCATCCCCTGCTAATCAAGTATCTATCTACCTCTACCTTAAAAATATTTCAAGGTTCCAATGCCTCTTGAGAAAGGGAATTCCAAAGATCAATTCTCAGAAAAAGAAGTTTCCTCATCTATTTTAAATGGGCACCTCTTTATATTTAAACAATGATGCCAAGTTTTCGATTCTCCCACAAGAGAAACATCCTTTCAATATCCACCCAACAAATTCCCTACAATCTTGTATATTCCAATTAAGTCACCTTGACTAACTCCAGGGGATACGGGCTAAGTCTGTCTACTCTTTTCTCATAAGGCAATCTGCTCATTCCAGGTAATAGTTTAGTAAACCTTCTCTGAACTGCTTCCTAGTTCACTGCCTCTAGGCCAGGAGACCCAGGTTCAAATCCATAACATCTCTGAATAGGGTGAATGAAAAATAAATCTAAAACCGCATAACATGTATTCCTATATGATATTTCAAATCACACACTCACCAGTCTTATTTTCATATTTCAGTGCTCACTTGGTCGTGGCACTGAGGGTAATCTAGAGATTACTAATTTAAGAGGTCCTGTTTGCCAATTTTCTACCTAGCTCCCTAAACTTTGACTTCAGGACCACATCCTTTTCCTACCTTGGTCATTAGTACCACTGCAGACCATGACATCTGATCATAATTGTACCTTTCCTAAGAAGAACATCCTGCAGCCATTCTGTGACTCCTCGACCTTAGCACAAGTAAGGCAACATACCATTCTGGAGTCATATCAATTACGGGTGGCACGGTGGCTCAGTGGTTAGCAACGCTGTTTCACAGCACCAGGGACCCGGGTTCAATTCCAGCCTCGGGCAACTGTGTGGAGTTTGCACATTCTCCCCATGTCTGCATGGGTTTCCTCCAGGTGCTCCGGTTTCCTCCAGGTGCTCCAGTTTCCTCCCACTTTCCAAAAGATGTGCAGTTCAGGTGAACTGGCCATGCTAAATTGCCCATATTGTTAGGTGCTTTAGTCAAGGAAAAACGTAGGGAACGAGTCTGGGTCGGTTACTCTTCGGGGGGTCAGTGTGGCCTTGTTGGGCCGAAAGGCCTGCTTCCACACTGTAGGGAATCTAATCTAAGCCTGTCTGTTCCCCTGGAGAATCCCCCATCACTAATAGGTTTCTACTCTTCTTCCTCCCCTCTTACACAGCTGGACCACTTGTGATGCCACAGGCTTTGCTCTCACTATTCTCCTTCAAGGATCCATCATCTTCACCAATATCCAGACTTTAAAGCCAGTTGGTAGTGGGACATCTGGGGACTCCTGCAATACCTGTCTGTCTCTCAGATTGCCTGGCAGTCACCCATTCTCTATCTGCCCACTTACCTTTAACTTGCAGTGTGACCACCTCTCTGAAAGTGCTTTCCATGTAGTTCTGTGCCTTGTGAATGTACCTCAGTAACTTCAATTGCTCCTAGACCTCCTAAACACGGAGTCATTTAGGTCACGAGAATGTCCACAACTGCCTACATATCACTTGAAAGAGATTCCACTTGGTTGAGCTGCCCTGCCATATATTGAATATGTATTTTACTTCAATTTTAGTTACTTTTACTTACATTAAGTTATTTTAAGTGTAATCATGTACTACTTACAATAGAGCTGAATAGAAATTTGTTACTTTTATTGACAAATCAACATCATTCACTTTGTTAATAAATCCTTACCTTCCCTGCCCATGTTTGGAAATTTCTGTTGTTTAAAATTATTGTAATTGTAACAGTTACTATCATCAGCTGCTCAATAACTCATAATTGCTATGTTTCTTTGTTGCTACATCATGTTCCAGAGACACCAACTCTCCCTCCCTCAATTCTTGAGGGCAAGTCCCTGCTATCCCCATTCTCTCATGGTCACTCACATCTCTCACATGCACAAACAGACAGTTTCAGAAGCTGCTGTCTCTAACACACACACACACACACACACACACATACACACAGAGTTTAATGTGGCCTCCTTCTCTGTCTCACTCACATACTGTTTATGAAATGGCTGCCCCTGTTCTCTCCTTTGTTGTTTATGAAGCCTACCTCTGTCACTTACCTCACAACTTACTCCCATGTGCGCACACCAGGGCAGACATTCACCCACAAGGTGAGAGAAAAATAATTTTAAAAATAAAAAATACAACTGAGAATACTGACCCTGGGGCACTACCACGTTGGCTCATCACAGACTCCAGTTCATCCAGGAAGATAGTAGAGGGAGCATGAAATCGAGCAAGTTCAAACAATACCTGGAAAAACCAAAAGGTAATGCGCTTTAGAAATAAAAATTATATATTAAAATAAGAATAACATTGTGCAACCGAGAAATGGGGAGTAAAACCACAATATTAATAACTCTCATATGGTGATAAAGCATAAAAAGAAGAACAAATCCAACCCAGTCAACTACCGTCCCATCAGTCTACTCTCAACCATCAGTAAAGTGATGGAAAGTGTCATCAACAATGCTAAAGCTGCTCAGCAATAATCTGGGGAAGGTTATCCTACAAACAATACAGCCTGACACAGACATACACATGGAATCATACTTTGTAAAAACCCAGATACCACCATTACCACCCAAAGTGTGCTGTGGCACTGGCAGTGCAGACCTACCAGAATTGCTGACAGTGGTGTACAGCTGGGAAGGATTTGCCTTGTGAGTTCTCAATAAAGCAGGGTTTGTTAAAAGGTGTGGAACTTTTAAATATCAAAATGAAGTGCAAGTTCTGGCTGTACTCAAACAAGAAACATATGACAAGCAGTTAAAAAGTCAAAAAACACATGAGCCTTTATTGCAAGGGGACTGGAACATAAGTATAAGGGAACTGTTTAGTGCTTTGATAAGATCACTTCTGGAGTGCTGCGTTTAATTTTGGTCTCCATATTTAAGGAAGGATGATCAGGGAAGGATGGTCAGAGAAGGATCACTAGTTTGGGAAAGAGGTTTATCCTGTGATGAAGAGGTTAAGTAAATTGGAAATATACTCTGGAGTTTAGAGGAATGAGAAATGATCTCCTTTTGTCATTACAAAAGAGATAGTGCTAGAAAAGCTAAAAAGTCTTAAAATTGATAAATCTCCTGGCCCCGATGGGATACATCCTAGAGTTCTGAGAGAGGTGGCTGAGGAAATAGCGGAGGCATTGGTTGAGATCTTTCAAGAGTCACTGGAGTCACGGAAAGTCCCGGATGATTGGAAGATCGCGGTTGTAACCCCATTGTTCAAGAAAGGATCAAGACAAAAGATGGAAAATTATAGGCCAATTAGCCTAACCTCGGTTGTTGATAAAATTCTAGAATCCATCATTAAGGATGAGGTTTCTAAATTCTTAGAAGAGCAGAGTCTGATTAGAACAAGTCAACATGGATTTACTAAGGGGAGGTCATGCCTGACAAACCTGTTGGTATTCTTTGAAGAGGTGACAAGCAGGTTAGACCAGGGAAACCCAGTGGATGTGGTCTATCTAGACTTCCAAAAGGCCTTTGATAAGGTGCCACACGGGAGGCTGCTGAGCAAGGTGAGGGCCCATGGTGTTCAAAGTGAGCTACTGGGATGGATTGAGGATTGGCTGTCTGACAGAAGGCAGAGAGTTGGGATAAAAGGTTCTTTTTCAGAATGGCAGCCGGTGACGAGCGGTGTCCCGCAGGGTTCAGTGTTGGGGCCACAGCTGTTCGCATTATATATTAATGATCTGGATGAAGGGACTGGGGGCATTCTAGCGAAGTTTGCCGATGATACGAAGATAGGTGGACAGACAGGTAGTACTGAGGAAGTGGGGAGGCTGCAGAAGGATCTAGACAGTATGGGAGAGTGGTCCAGGAAATGGCGGATGGAATTCAACGTGAACAAATGCGAGGTCTTGCACTTTGGCAAAAAGAATAAAAGCACAGACTACTTTCTAAACGGTGAGAAAATTCGTAAAGCCAAAGTACAAAGGGATCTGGGAGTGCTAGTCGAGGATTCTCTAAAGGTCAACATGCAGGTTGAGTCTGTGATTAAGAAAGCGAATGCGATGTTGTCACTTATCTCAAGAGGGTTGGAATATAAAAACACCGTTGTGCTACTGAGACTTTATAAAGCTCTGGTTAGGCCCCATTTGGAGTACTGTTTCCAGTTTTGGTCCCCACACCTCAGGAAGGACATACTGGCACTGGAACATGTCCAGCGGAGATTTATATGAATGATCCCTGGAATGGGAGGTCTAACATATGAGGAACGGCTGAGGATCTTGGGATTGTATTCATTGTAGTTTAGAAGATTAAGGGGAGACTTAATAGAGACGTACAAGATAATACATGGCTTGGAAAGGGTGGATGCTAGGAAATTGTTTCCGTTAGGTGAGGAGACTAGGACCTGTGGACACAGCCTTA
Source organism: Chiloscyllium punctatum (assembly GCF_047496795.1). Taxonomy (NCBI): domain Eukaryota; kingdom Metazoa; phylum Chordata; class Chondrichthyes; order Orectolobiformes; family Hemiscylliidae; genus Chiloscyllium; species Chiloscyllium punctatum. Next base: position 136,390,809 of record NC_092739.1, read on the forward strand.
GAATTAGAGGGGGTAAATTCAGAACAGAAATGCGGAGACATTTCTTCAGCCAGAGAGTGGTGGGCCTGTGGAATTCATTGCCGCAGAGTGCAGTGGAGGCCGGGACGCTAAATGTCTTCAAGGCAGAGATTGATAGATTCTTGTTGTCTCGGGGAATTAAGGGCTACGGGGAGAATGCAGGTAAGTGGAGTTGAAGTGCCCAGCAGCTATGATGGAATGGCAGAGTGGACACGATGGGCCGAATGGCCTTACTTCCACTCCTATGTCTTATGGTCTTATGGTCCTTGTAACATTTTAGACTCTGAAGGGGCTCAATACTGGGCCAACTGGGAAATCTACAGCATGGAAGCACAGCTTCAAGATAAGGGGTCTATTGTTTAGAACTGAATTTTTAAATATTTACTCATGGGACACAGGCATCACTGGCTGGGACAGCATTTATTGCCCATCCCTAATTGCCCTTGAGAATGTGTTAGTGAGCTGCCTTTTTGAACTGCTGCAGTGTGCTGTCAGTAGATCCACAATGCTATTAAAGAGGGATTCCCAGGATTTTGACTCAGTGCCAATGAGGAGAAATTTCTTCAAAGGATTGTGAATCTTGGGAATTTTTGACCCCAGAGATTTGCAGATGTTCCAGTGTTGAGTAAATTCAAGTTGGGATAGATGGAATTTTGGAAGCCAAAGCATAGAGGTAGCAAACAGAAAAATCAGGTTAAGGCCATTGATCAGCCTTAGAATAGGCTGTAGAGGTTAGATCAGAGTGGTGCTGGAAAAGCCCAGCAGGTCAGGCAGCATCTGAGGGGCAGGAAAATCGACATTTCGGGCAAAAGCCCTTCATCAGGAATGATGAAGGGCTTTTGCCCTAAACATCGATTTTCCTGCTCCTCGGATGCTGCCTGACCTGCTATGCTTTTCCAGCACCACTCTGATCTAAACTCTGGTTTCCAGCATCTGCAGTCCTCACTTTTGCCTAGAGGTTAGATGTCTAATCCCATTTCTAGTCCTTTTTGAAACTGAAGTTACTAAGTACGATGTATGGCTCAATGTCACATTACACATGGTATTTACCATATTTAATAGTAGAAGCCTTACAAGGGAGACACCTATGAAACAAAAATATTTGACAGAGGAACTAATAAAAGTTCCCTACCCTGACAAGTTTTTCAGAATCTCCTCTCCATTTGCTGACAATGGTAGAGGCGGAAATGTTGAAGAAAGTCGTGTTGCATTCAGTGGCGACAGCCTTTGCGAGCAATGTTTTTCCAGTACCTTAACAAAATATAGTCATTAATATTTCTTAAGACACTCAAAGAAATTAAAAAGACTTGTTTGTCTTTAAAAAATATAATCAGATATTATGCAAAATTTATAAAGGAGTATATAGCAATGAGGATACTTTTGAATAATTTGTTGATAACCATGTACAACTCACTTTGTGTTGTTTAAAAACCATAGAACATCAAGCTGTGGCTAATAACATTGATCCAAAACAAAATATTCACTTAAAATCATAAACATAGCTCCCTCAATGGGCCTAATAGGTCAAAGGTACTGGCAAAGATACCATTAAATTGCAAAACAGAAACTTCAGCTTTCATTCTTTTTTGATGCTGACCTTATTAAATGCAACAGGTAGCAGTTGGGGCACTTAGAATTCTGGGCTACTTAGTAAAAAAAGTTAACTAAGAACAGAGAGCCTGGTTGAAAAGGTTACAAGTGTGAATGTGTGACTGGTAGCTGAGTGAGCATGACTATAATGCTCACTATGATCAATTCGTCTGTCAACACTTACTCTACTGCCCGTCACTGGGATGATTTTCAGCTCTGTGGATCCATACACTAGTAACAATAAGAGTTAGGTAAAGAGCAATTGGGGAGAGAAAAATAGGAAAGTTAATTGACATATTCTCAAACATTAACATGGATGTGATCAACCAAGTTATGCTGACCAGGGTGATCCTGTACTTGATCCATCTCATCCATATTGATTTGGCAAATCTCAGCTGGAGAAATGGCAGGAGTCTTAGTCTCTCAATGTCAGTGTTGCTGCTTAAAACTATATTGAAAATTATTTAATGAGTTATTAATAAATCTGTTAGTGGACAGAGAAGTCAGTAGATGAAAATAGGACATATTTACGCCAGCAGGATACTGCAAGGATTTAAGATTCAGCTGTTAATGACTTAGATGAGGAGACTAAATGTGCCATATCCAAGTACAGTGAAGTTAGGTGGGCATGTAAATGGTGAAGAGGCCACAAAAATATATAGACAATGGGCAAAAGTATGGCAAGCAATGTGGCGAAGTTTGAAATTATTTACTTTAGCAGGAGAAGTAAGAAAGCAGATAGGTGGAGTTGTGGACAGTGAGGAGGGCTGTTGTCGGCTGCAGAGGGACTTAGATATGATGCAGAGCTGGGCTGAGGAGTGGCAGATGGAGTTCAACCCTGCCAAGTGTGAAGTTGTCCATTTTGGAAGAACAAATAAGAATGCGGAATACAGGGTTAATGGTAGGGTTCTTGGTCAGGTGGAGGAACAGAGGGATCTTGGGGTCTATGTACATAGATCTTTGAAGGTTGCCACTCAGGTGGATAGAGTTTGTAAGAAGGCCTATGGAGTATTATCGTTCATTAGCAGAGGGATTGAATTCAAGAGTCGTGAGGTGATGTTGCAGCTGTACAGGACTTTGGTTAGGCCACATTTGGAGTACTGTGTGCAGTTCTGGTCGCCTCACTTTAGGAAAGATGTGGAAGCTTTGGAGAGGGTGCAGAGAAGATTTACCAGGATGTTGCCTGGAATGGAGAGTAGGTCGTACGAGGATAGGTTGAGAGTTCTCGGCCTTTTCTCGTTGGAACGGCGAAGGATGAGGGGTGACTTGATAGAGGTTTATAAGATGATCAGAGGAATAGATAGAGTAGACAGTCAGAAACTTTTTCCCCGGGTACAACAGAGTGTTACAAGGGGACATAAATTTAAGGTGAACGGTGGAAGGTATAGGGGAGATGTCAGGGGTGGGTTCTTCACCCAGAGAGTGGTGGGGGCATGGAATGCGCTGCCCGTGGGAGTGGTAGAGTCAGATTCATTGGCGACCTTTAAGCGGCATTTGGATAGGTACATGGATGGGTGCTTAATCTAGGATAGAAGTTCGGCACAACATCGTGGGCCGAAGGGCCTGTTCTGTGCTGTATTGTTCTATGTTCTATGTTCTATGTTCTATGTTTTTCCTATACGTAAGATTCGGACATGCTTGTATTTAAAGAGACTTTGGTATCTTGTACAAGAATTGCAGAAAGTTAACTCATCTGCAGAAAGCAGCTAGAAAGGTAAACGGTGTGCTGACGTTTTAAAAAAAAAACTGGAATACAAGAGTAAAAATGTCTTACTGCAGTTATAAATAGGGAATTGTGAGGCCACTCTTGAAGGAATCTGTACATACCCAAGGAAGAACATAGAATCATAGAACAGTTATATTAAAGGGCCAGTCAATTGGTTCTTCATTTCCATGCTTTTCTCTGTAGGAGAACACGACAACGATAGTATGGCTTGTAGATTTTCCTAAAAGGCTCACTGGACTTGTTCCTATAATAAGGAGAAAGTGAGGACTGCAGCGGCTGGAAATCAGAATCTGGAGTGTTGTGCTGGAAAAGCACAGCCAGTCAGACAGCATCCGAGGAGCAGAAGAATCAACATTTCCAGCATAAGCTCTTCATCATTCCAAGCACCTCATGCCTGATGAAGAGCATATGCTCGAAACGTCAATTCTCCTGCTCTTCAGATGCTGCCTGACCAGCTGTACTTTTCCAGCACCACACTCTTGTTCATATAATAGGATGATTTTCCTTTGAGGAGAAATTGAGTGGACTAGGTTTAGAGTTTTGAAGAATTAGAGATGATCTAATTAACTGTAGAATAATCTTAAGAGGCTTATTGCTGAAAAACATTCCCATAGCTAGGTATCTAGAACATAGGCTTGCAGTCTCAGAATAAAGTCAGCCATTTACGATGAATTAATGTGAGATCTGAACACATGGACAGCCAAAAGGATCATAAATCAGTATTTCCTTATTCAACTGCTACTATTAGGTCATTACAAACAGGAAGGGAAACGTAGGATAAGCAAGGAACTATTTACACTATGTACATGGAATTAGCATGTGAGTTATATTGGGCTGAAAAGTTCTTCGGTCTCCCTTCCTTTCTACCCTCTCTTCACCAAACACTCTTTCCCAGTGACAGCCTGTTCAACTGCTCTAGCAGCTCTCCCTTGCTGTTGCCAATTGCTGGTGAAGGGCTCAGAATTGCTCTGTTTCTTTGCTAAGTGACCTCCATCACCACTGGCACCCAATACAAGAGGATTGTTCTTTGACAACAATTAAGTGGACTGGGCCGAGAGTTTGGAAGAATGAGAGGTCATGTAATGAAATATAGAATATTCTTGAAGGGCTTGTTGTTGCAAAAATATTCTTCCAGGCTGGGAATGTTAAACACAGGGTTGCTGTCTCAGAAGGAGTCAGCTATTGACAAATGAGATGAGGAGAAATTTCTTCAAAAGATTCTGAATTTTGGGAATTTGCTATCCGAGGAAGATGTGGGTGTTTCAGTCACTGAATATACCAGAACCAAGGGAACAGTCTGGGTTAATAGGGGAATTATAGTTTATGGGAATACTATGGGGAAGAAAATTGGTTATGATCTTACTGAATAATTAAATAGACTTGTAGGACCAAACGATCTACTGCAGCCCCTTATGTTTATTTTTGTTAAGAACAAGTTGGGGACAGGTTGGTGGAATAGATTGAGGTCAGAATTTGAATTCAGTTCAGATAGAATGAAAGTCTGCATCATGAGCAGCAAGGGTTAGGAGTCCCTGGAATTTTCTTTATGTAACAGTATTGCCTCCTCTTCAGCATTTATTCCATGTGAGACCAATGCAGCTGCAACATTACTGATATGCTCCAGTTACAACAGGACAGTCACTTAATTTGACAATCAAGTGATGAATGAGCCTCATATATACCTGTATATAAGCAATGGGTCCCATTTGCACTCTAACCATACTGGACTGTATGTAGTTTCTTTTAAAGCATGCATAACTAACAGAACATTTATAATGTTTTTTATTCTTCTTTAAGAGATGAAACGATCGTTATTGCATGTACTTCTTTAAAGATATATAGGGAGAAAGCCTAAAAGGAATAAGACTTGACAACAGCCTTCAATAGCTTTACGTTCTGTTACTAAATCCTTTCCATGATATTTAGCATCTATAAGGGGCAGGTCTAACAGCAGCCCAACAACAGCAACCACAATATGGCCAGAAAAGGGGTTCTAGGTGGTCCGCCAATCTGTTGTTCAAAATGCAGCCAAACGCAACAATAAGATTTTGAAAGGGGCTATACCCCAATCAGAAGCTGGTTCCCTCAAAGCATTTATTTCTGATTGGCTCATTAATGAATAGCAGGATTTCTGTCGGTCAGGGATGGTGTGAATATCTGACAGACTATTGGCAGGGAGTGGGAGAGCATCACTGTGAGGATTTTGACAATGGGAGGAGAGACTGCAAGATTGAGATTCAGCTGGACCATCTCCATAAGTACTATTTACAAAAGGAGGAAATTACAATGAAAGGCAACCCCCATTTTCATTTGAATTTCACTGTTCTGGCCAACTTGTTCTTTCTGAAATGTGCTCATTTGCCACACACACATACACACAGGACACCTCGACCAACTGATCCCCACCCTGAGTGAGAAAAAAATTGTAATGTTGCCCTGAACACGTAACTGAACAACTCTCCTCCAGAGAGAATGACAAACAGGACTTTGGTTTGTCCAGCAACTTACTTGAACTCTTTCAAAAGCCAAAAGCCACTGTATGCAATCAGTCATACTGGACTTAAGTTCTATTGATAATTGCAGCTTCCAACATTTGGCCCTCATTCTCATTCTTTGTACATGAACCTGTCACTTCTGCTACACTAGTTCACTTTGGTGAGCAACCTTTCCTCCCAATATCATATCAGAAATGAAGACCATGAGGATCCTGGCTATGACCTGTTCAGAGCTTCTTAAAGGAATACCAGAGTTAACTCAGTACCCTTGAGAATGAATATCAGCCAGGATTCCTATCCAGTATCTGCTTCTGAAAAGTGTGCAGAAGTGGTCATACGGTGAAAAGCACTGTCTAAGTTGTTTTTGCTGCCGTTATTTGATAATATTAGTTTTGCCCCTTAAAATACATTGTAGTTTATGATTTCCTGATCCAAAAGCAAGATCATTATTTATTTTATTATTAAACAATTTCTGTCTGTGCTAATTCTCAAAAACATGCCATAAAATTCCTTTAGAGTTCTCACAAGAGGCCATCAGGCTTTAACTTTGGTTGTCTCTGCACAAATCAGCCTGACCTGCTCAGTATTTCCAAATGTTCTTGTTTTTAATTCCAAAATAAAAAATCCTTACCTGGTGGTCCATAAAGTAACAGTCCTTTCCATGGGGACAAAATCCCAGTAAACAACTGAGGATACTAGAGGTAAAGATGTACAAGATTAAGCATCATATGTATAATCAGGAAAACACAGAACATTATTTTAAATTAAAAATAACTTGCCTTAATAGGATAGACAACAGCTTCTTTGACAAGTCGTTTGGCTGGTTCCAGCCCAATTATGTCATCCCATCTCACATTTGGATTATGTAGATAAATATCCTTAAGTAGATAAAATCAATTTAAACTTTTAAAATATCTAGAATTTGGAATTATTACTTTAAATTTCTCTCAAGATTTTGTTAAAAATCACACAACATCAGGTTATAGTCCAACAGGTTTATTTGGAAGCACTAGCTTTCGGAGCACTGCTCCTTCTCAAGATTACAGTTGCATAAATATTTAAATAGCAGCTAAAGAACAAAAACATGATAGCAATGCCAAACAACAAAATATGATTTGCATTTTGTGCAAGATCCTTCACCAGATTGACTTGTTGTCCATTTTTACTAGTTCTGCTTCAATTTCATGTTTGCAAATTTTTAAAAAAATTTCTAAGTTCCATCTTACATTTGTGCATTATGCTCATAGTTCATAATTACTTATGCTGAAACGCACTACAAATACCTGCCTATAATGCAAAACCAAAGCTACAAGTTGAAAAATTGTTTTCTCACAATCCTTTACTTTCTTTTGCTGAAGCTATTGAGAGGCTGTTCGACTATAGGTGATTCAGGTTTAGAAATTAAATTTCTCTACAACTTACCTTACTGACAACAACAGCAAGGTCTCTCAGTTCACCATTCATTCCGATGAAGGCACCCAGAGGTTTTATCAGGCGTTCCTACCAAACAAAAATTTCAAGCACGTTAGTACACCAGTACATGGTAGATGACTTTGAAAATGTATACCTATCAACATATCTCATGATGGAATGCAACATCCATCAGGCTACATGTCTGGATCACGTTGCTAGATTTCTAACACTTCATTGACAAATACTGAAAATCTCTGAACTGGCCTTTAAAATACAGAGAGAAAAGAAATCTGCAGATGCTGGAATCCAAAGTAGACAAAGAGAAGGCTGGAAGAACACAGCAGCCAGGTGACATCAGGAGTTCTCCAATTTCAAATAACCTTTCACCTATCCCCGGCTCCCTTTCCAGCCCTGCCTCCTCCTTCCATTTCACCTCCTGTCTCACTATCTCCCCACCCTCAACATTACTCTCCTCCCTGGCTCCTTGACCTGACCATCTTCTTTCCCACCAATCTGCTCCACCCTTTCCACTGACCTAAGACAATAACCAGGCGAAAATGAGGACTGCAGAGTGGTGCTGGAAAAGCACAGCAGGTCAGGCAGCATCTGAGGATCAGGGAAATCGACATTTCAGGTAGGAGCCCTGGGCTGCCTGACCTGCTGTGCTTTTCCAGCACCACTCTAATCTTGACTAAGACAATAACCCTCTACCTGCATCCACCTATTACTATCCCACCTACCTTTCCCCCAGCCCCAACCCTCTCCCTCTATTAAATTTTGAACTCTCTTTTCCTCTCGAGTCCTGATGAAGGGTTTCAACCCAAAATTTTGACTTCTCCACCTCCTGGCTTGCTGTGTTCTTCTGACCTCCTGTTTGTCCACTTTAAAATACGGAATGCAGTCAATCCTGTTCCCAAACAAATGAAAGGGTTCAGGTAACTCTCAGTTAAAATATCACCAAGAATAGAATCACTTATCATATTTTCAATGATGAACACAAAAATATAAAACTATGCAACAGGTAAAAATGGTACAGAAGTGATTTGGCACTAATGACAGAAACAAGAGCAGTAGGTCGGCAAGAAAAATGACCAAGGAGGAATTAGAGACTAAGGTCAGTAAGGCTAAGAGGAAGAACAGACAGGGAGAAATTACTCTTTTTTTTCATTCATTTGTCTGTTCTTCCTCTTAGCCTTACTGACCTTAGTCTCTAATTCCTCCTTGGTCATTTTTCTTGTCTGTATATTGGCTTGTATATATTGCTGTTCCTTCACTGCTGCTAGATCAAAATCCTGGAAATCCCTCCCTAACAGCATTTTGGGTCAACCCACAGCAGATAGATTGCAGTGGTTCAAGAAGGCAGCTCACCACCAGTTTCTCAAGGGCAACTTGGGATGGGTGTCGCTGGCTGAATAGCATTTATTGCCCATCCCAAGTTGCCCTTGAGAAACTGGTGGTGAGCTGCCTTCTTGAACCACTGCAATCTATCTGCTGTGGGTTGACCCAAAATGCTGTTAGGGAGGGATTTCCAGGATTTTGATCTAGCAGCAGTGAAGGAACAGCAATATATACAAGCCAAAATGTTGAGTGGCTTGAAAGGTAACTTGTGGGTGGTGGCATTCCCATGTATCTACTGCCCTTATTCTTCTTGATGGAAGTGGTCATGGAGTTGGCAGGTGCTGTCAAACATTCATCGGTGAATTTTTGCAGTGGATCTTATAGATTAGCAGCAGTGTGTACTGAGTGTCTTGGAGGAAGCAGTGGATGTTTGTGAATGTGGTGCCAATCAAGCGGTTACTTTGTCTTGGATAGTGTCAAGCTTCTTGACTGGTGTTGGAGTTGCATTCATCTTGGCAAGAAGGAAGTATTCAATTACATTCCTGACCTGTGCCTTGTAGATGATAGAAAGGCTCTGGGGAGTCAGGAAGTGAGCTACTTGTCACAGTATTCCTAGCCTCTGACCTGCTCTTGCAACCACTGTGTTTATGTGGGAAGCTCTGGGTCCATGGTAACTCCAGGATGTTGATAGTTTGATATTCAGTGATAGTAAGACCATTGATGGTCAAGGGGCAGTGGTTAGATTGTCTCTTAATGGTGATGGTCATAGCATTTGTACAGCACGAATATTACAGCCACTTGTCAGCCCAAGTCTGAATGTTGTCCAGATCTTGTTGCATTTGAACATTGTGATACTGAAGCAATCAATCTTAAATGGTACTGAACATTGTATCATCAGCAAACATCACCACTTCTGTCTTTATGATGGAAGGAAGGTCATTGATAAAGCAGTTGAAGATTGTTGGGCCAAGCCACAACCCTGAGGAATTCCTGCAGAGATGTGTTGGAGCCAAGATGACTAACCCCCAATAACTATCACCATCTTCCAATGTGCCAGGTATGACACCAACCAGCAGAGAGTTGGCCTCCGATACAAGTGATTCCAGTTTTGCAAGGGCTCCTTGGTACCACACTCAGTCAAATGCAGCCTTGATGTCAAGGAATGTCACTCTCACTTCTTGAATTCAGCTCCTTTGTTCACATTTGATCAAAGGCTTTAATGAGGTCAGGAGCAGAATGGTCCTTGCAGAACCTAGACTGGTCTTCACTGAGCAGGTTATTGCTGAGCAGTTACTGCTTGTTAGCACTGTTGAGGACATCTTCCAGCATATATTGATGATCAAGAGTAGACTGATGGGGCAGTAACTGGTCAGGTTGGATTTGTCCTGCTTTTTATGTTCAGGACATACTTGGGCAATGTTTTAAAACATCAAACAGAACACAGTTGTATCTGTACTGGAAGAGCTTGGCTAGAGGGGTGGCAAGTTCTGGAGTACAAGTCTTCAGTGTTCTTGGCAGAATATTGTCAGACCTCATAGCTTTTCAGTGTCTCCAACCATATCATGTGGAGTGAATCAAAGTGGCTGAAGACTGCTATCTGTAATGCTGGAGCCACTGCAGAAAGCCAAGATGGATCATCCACTCAATACATCTGACTGAATATTGCAGGGAATGTTTCAACCATATATTTTGCACTGATGTGCAGGGATCTTCCATCATTGAGGATGGGGATATTTGTGGAACCTCCTCCTCCAGTGAGTTATTTCATTGTCCACCACCATTCAGGATTGGATATGGCATGACTGCTGAGCTTAAATCTGATCTGTTGGTTGTGGGAATCACTTAGCTCTATCTGTCACTTGCTGCATATAATGTTTGGCAATGCAAGTAGCCCTGTTTGGGAGCTTCATCAGGTTGAGACCTCATTTTTCGGTATACCCGGTACTTTTCCTAGCATGACCGCCTGCACTCTCCAAACAATAAGGGGTGGTGGTAATGATTGAGTGGAGATATACCAGGCCACAAGGTTACAGATTGTGCTGGAGTACAATTCTGCTACTAGGAGAAAGTGAAGACTGCAGATGGTGGAGATCAGAGTAGAGAGTGTGGTGCTGGAAAAGCACAGCAGGTCAGGCAGCTTCCAAGCAGCAGGATAATCAATGTTTCAGGCATAAGCCCTTCATCAGGAATGAGGCTTGTGAGCTGGGGGCTGAGAGATAAATTGGAAAGGGGTGGGGCTGGGGGGGGTGGGGACAGTAACTGAGAGTGTGGTAGGTAGATGAAGCGGGGGGGCGGGGTAACCACCTCACTGGGATAATCACCTCAGTAGAGGTATCGCACTCTCAGCTACCTTCCCCCAAGCCCCACCCCCCCACCCCAGTTATCTCTCAGACCCCGGCTCACAAGCCTCATTCCTGATGATGGGCTTATGCCTAAAACTTCAATTCTCCTGCTCCTTGGATGCTGTCTGATCTGCTGTGCTTTTCCAGCTCCACACTCTGGACTACAATTCTGCTGTTGTTGATGGCCCACAAGCGCCTCATGACTGCCCAATCTTAAGTTTCTAGGTTTGATATAACTCTTTCCTAATTAGTGAAGTGATAGTGCCAGACACACAATGGCCAGTATTCTCAATGTGAAAGCAAGCCTTTGTGTCCACAAGGACTGCACAATGGTCACTTTTACTGATACTGTCATGGACAGAGGCATCCATATTGGTAAGGATGAGGTCAAGTACGTTTTTCCCTCACCACCTGCTGCAGACCCAGTCTAGCAGCTATGAGCTGGTCACGTCCAAAAGGACAATCAGTAGTACTGCTGCTGAGCTACTTTTGGTGTACAGTGTTTGCTAAATGTTGTTTGACGTGGAAGAGTACCAATTCATCAGTGGAGGGAAGGCAGTATGTGGTAATCAGCAAGAAATTTCCTTGCTCATTTTTAACTTCAAGCTATGAAACTTCATTGGGTCCGCAATCAGTGGCAAGCACTCCCAGGGCAACTCCCTCCCAACTGTATACCACTGTGCTGCTATTTCTGCTGGAGGGTGTTTGTTAGGTGCATCCAGCAGGGTTTTGTGAAGCAATATGGGGTGGCACGGTGGCTCAGTGGTTAGCACTGCTGCCTCACAGCACCAAAGACCCGGGTTTGATTCCCACCTTTGGTGAGTGTCTGTGTGGAGTTTGCACATTCTCCCTGTGTCTGCGTGGGTGCTCTGGTCTCTTCCCACAATCCAAAGATGTGCAGGTCAGGTGAACTAGCCATGCTAAATTGCCCATAGTGTTAGGTTCATTAGTCAAGGGTAAATGGATTTTTTATCTCTAAATATAGGGTAGGAGAATGGTGCTTGGTGGGTTACTCTTCGGAGGGTCGATGTGGACTTGTTGGGCCAAAGGGTCTGTTTCCATACTGTAGGGAATCTAATCTAATCTAACTAGGGAAGGGGCCATAATAGACCTAGTGTTGAGGAATCAGCCCAACCAGTGATTGAAGTTTCAAATGGGGGGAGCAATTTGAGAACAGAGGTCATAATTTTATAAGTCTTAAGTTACTGATAGATAAAAGATTAGTCCTCAGGTAAAAGTACTAAATTTGGGGAAGGCCACCTATGACAATATTAGGCAGGGACTGGGGAATGTAGATTGGGGATGACAAGGACCTGAGCGCAAGGGACAACCCTTTGGAACGGAGATGACGAGGAATCCCTTCAGTCAAAGGATGATTAGTATGTGGAACTCATTGTCACAGAAGGCTGTAGAGGCCAAGTTATTGAGTGTAATTAAGGCAGAGGTAGATAGGTTTTGATTGGCAGCATGGGTTTGTGCAGGCAAGGTCATGTCTTACCAATTTGATTGAGTTTTCGTGAAGTGACAAAGATTGATGAGGAAAGGGCAGTGGATAAGGCACTTCATAGCAGACTGATACAAAAACAGAGTCTCGTGAGATCTGGGGTGAGCTGTTTAGATAGATCCAGAACTGGTCTGGTCATAGAATACAGAGAATAGTGGTGGATGGATGCTTTTCGGAATGGAGATCAGGAACTAGCGGTATTCCGCAGAGATCAGTGTTGGGACTTCTGTTTGTTTTATATGATCTGAAGAAAAATGTAGATTGTCTGACTAGCAAGTTTGCAGATGACACCAAAATTAGAATTGGCGAGGAAGATTGTCAAAGGATACAGCATCATATAGATAGATTGCAGATATGGGCAGAGAAATGACAGATAAAGGTTAATCTGGACAAATGTGAGGTGATGCATTTCAGAAAATCAAATTGAGGCGCAAATTATGTAATGAATGGCAGAGCCCTTAGGAGCACTGACATACCGAGGGATCCGGACGTACAGTCCCACAGACTGCTGAAAGTGGCAACACAGGTGGATAAGGTGGTCAAGATGGCAGATAGCTCGCTTGCCTTCATCGGCTGGGGCATCAAATATAAAACTTGGCAAGTTATCTTACAGCTGTACAAAACTGGAATTTTGCATGCAGTGTGGTTGCCAAACTACCAAAAGGACATGGATGCTTTGGCGAGGGTGCGGAGAAGGTTTACCAGAATGTTGCCTGGTATGGACGATTTTAGTTATGAGGAGAGGTAGGATAAACTCAGATTGTTTTCACTGGAAAGATGGAGGCTGAGGAGCCACCTAGTAGCTCTCTACAAAATGATGAGAGGCATAGACAGGGCGGATACTCAAAGGCTTTTTCCCCTGGTAGAAAGGCCCTACAAGACTGCACAGGTTCAAGGTGAGAAGGGGAAAATTTAAGGGAGAAGTTTTCCCACGGAGGGTGCCTGGAATACACTGTCAGTGGAAGTGATGGAAGTAGGCATGTTTATAACATTTAAGGTGCATCTTAATAGACAAATGAATGAGAGGCAAACAGGGATAGAAACCACACATGGACAATAAGTAGTGGGTCTAAATAAGGACTAGAAATCAGCACAGGCTTGGTGGGCCGTAGGACCTGTTCCTGTGCTGTACTGGTGTATTTTTGGATTTCAAGCGGCATCATTTTCAAGAAAATCAAATCTGGTCTCAAAACCTTTCATATCTTCATAACCAAACTCACTGAAGGATCTTGGTTGTAATGTAGACTGTTGACTGCTATTTCAGTTGATGAATCTTTGACAGCATTTTGAATCATACCTCGTAAGTCAATGATCTGACCCTGTATATAAAATAAAAGTGAAATAAAATTGAGAAAACTTGCTCAAGTTTCAACATCAACATTTCTCTTATCAGTCACAGGAACAAGAATGAGCATTTTAGCACCTACCCGTCTGGGATGAAGTCCATCTCCAACTTTAATAGTAGACACATTCAAACCAAACTCTGATGTCTCAGGAGGTGTAGACTGCCCATTCTCCTGAATTAATCACCAAAAAAAAAGTGATCATAGTGTCAGAGATCAGAAGAGGTCCTTTAGCTCATTGAGTGTACGCCAACAAAAACTACTCTAAATCTACAGTTGTCCCATTTCTCAGCATTTGGACCACAACCTTGAATGTTTGATATTTCAGGTAACTAATCCAAGCACCTGTTAAAGGTTGAGGTTTCCTACCTCAACTACCTCCCAAGCAGTGCACTTCAGATTCCCACCACCCTCTGGGGGAAAACTTATTTTCACAATGTCCCTCTAAACCTTCTAAAAAAAGGCACAGATGCTAGAAATCTGAAACAAGAACAGAAATTGCTGGAAAATCTCAGCAGTGACCCTTCATCAGAAAGGTATGGATTTTATACAGAAGATGGAGGTATGGGGGGTGGGGGTGGGGGAGTAAATGTTAGGTGGGCATAGAGCCCAAAGAGAGAGAAAAACAGTTGGACACATAAAGGAGTGTCAATACATCCATCTAAAGGAATGATTAGCTCCGAATGGGGACTATTAGTGGCTGACAATGGGTAGACTGTCATAGCAGCCCATATGACAAGGTTTGGTGTGTGGGGATAGGGGAAAGCATGGGAAAAGTTGCTCAGGCCCCAAAATTATGGAACTCAATATTGAATTGAGAAGACTACATGGTTCCCAAGCGGAAAGTGAGGCACTGTTCTTCTAGCTTGCACTGAAGCTCTGCAGCAAGCCTGAGACAGAGATTAGAATAAATCCCCTACAGTGTGAAAATAGGCCATTTGGCCCAACAAGTCCACACTGACCCTCCAAAGAGTAACCCACCCAGACCCATTTCCGTTTGACTAATGCACCTAACACTACGGGCAATTTAGCATGGCCAATTCACCTGACCTGCACATCTTTGGACTGTGGGAGGAAACTGGAGCACCTGAAGGAAACCCATGAAGACACGGGGAGAACGTGCAAACTCCATACAGGCAGACAGTCACCCAAGGCTGGAATTGAACCTGGGTCCCTGGCGCTGTGAGGCAGCAGTGCTAACCACTGAGCTATCATGCCACCCCCGATGGTGCATTAGTCAGATGTTGGCCAAAGAACACACTGGTGTGTTGAGGCTGCAAGTAACTGGAAACTTGGTCTTTTTTGTAGACAAAACATTGGAGTTCTGTGAAACAGTCAGCCAGTCTGCACTTCATTTCCCAATGTAGAAGAGACCACATTGTGAGCAGAAAATACAATAGACTATATTGAGTGAAGTGCAGTTAAAGTGCTACTTCACCTAGCAGGTCTGTTAGGGGCCTTAGATACTGAGGAGTTAGGAAGTAAATGGGCATGTGTTACACCTTCTGCAATTGCAGGACAAGATGCCATGACATTGTGGAGACATGTTGGGAGATTCCTCTGAGCTTTTTCATGTCCTGCCATTCATTGAGTATTCCCTTGTCTTGATACTTCTTCCAAAGTGTATCACCTCACACTTTTCAGAGTTAAATTTCATCTACAACTGAGCTGCGCTGACCAACATGTCCAAATCCTCCTGTGAACTAAGACCTTCTCCCACTGGAAACTATCTGGTCAATCTTTGTGTCATCTGCAAACTTACTTATCATCTCCTCCACATTCTCTTCTCGAAGAATAATAAGGAACGCAGCACTGATTCTTGTAAATCTCACAGGTTACCAGCCTGCAGTCACACAACA
The DNA here is from genome assembly GCF_047496795.1 of Chiloscyllium punctatum. Classification (NCBI taxonomy): domain Eukaryota; kingdom Metazoa; phylum Chordata; class Chondrichthyes; order Orectolobiformes; family Hemiscylliidae; genus Chiloscyllium; species Chiloscyllium punctatum. Next base: position 136,406,437 of record NC_092739.1, read on the forward strand.
ACCTTCTCCCACCACTATATCTCCTATCCTAAGCCAGTTTTGGATCTAACTACCATAACTACCCTGGATCACATGTGCTTTTACCTTCATCAGTCTTCCACGTAAGGACCTCAGGAAAGGCTTTGCTGAAATCTATACATACTACATCAGCTACACTACCTTCATCTACACACCAGGTCTTCTCCTCAAAAAATTCTATCAAACTTGCTAGTCATGACCTCCCTCTGACAGATACTGGATTAGTGGTGCTGGAAGAGCACAGCAGTTCAGGCAGCATCCAACGAGCAGCGAAATCGACATTTCGGGCAAAAGCCCTTGTCCGAAACGTCGATTTCGCTGCTCGTTGGATGCTGCCTGAACTGCTGTGCTCTTCCAGCACCACTAATCCAGTATTTGCTTTCCAGCATCTGCTGTTATTGTTTTTACCTCCCTCTGACAGAGTCATGCTTGCTAGCCTTGATCATACCTTGACTTTCCAAGTGGAGATTAAGTCTCTCCTTCAGAATTAGCTCCAATAGTTTTCATACTAGTTGTAAGAGAGACTTAATAGCCAGTCATTTCCCCATTTTTTTCTCCACCACCATTCTTGAAAAGTGGAAACATATTAGCTGCCCTCTCTTAGGCCAGAGGGGAATTGAAAATTGGGTCAGAGTCCTTGTAATTTCCTTCCCTGTCTCCAAGAGCAGTTGAAGATACAAATCAAAACCAAAACAACTGTGGATGCTGTAAATTGGAAACAAAAACAGAAGTTGCTGGAAAAGCTCAGCAGGTCTGGCAACATCTGTAAAGAGAAATCAGAGTTAACGTTTCAGTCCAGAGATCCTACCTCAGAACTGATGTTAGCCAGGAAAATTTTGGTTTAGATGCACAAAATAGGATTGTTATTTTTCCACACTTCAGTGAACTGTTTGCATATCTGCACCTCTATTCCCCACTGACTGTCTGGGGGTTTATAATACACACCCTGCAGTATTACTACTCTCTTTTTATTCCTAAGCTCTATCCACAAAACCTCATTTAAAGACCCTCATTACAGTGGCTCAGTGGTTAGCACTGCTGCCTCACAGCGTCAGGGATCCGGGTTCGATTCCAGCCTTGGCCAACTGTCTGTATGGAGTTTGCACATTCTCCCTGTGTCTGCATGGGTTTCCTCCAGGTGCTCCAGTTTCCTCCCGCAATCCAAAGATGTGCAGTTTAGATGAATTGACCATGCTAAATTGCCCATATAGTGTTCAGGGATGTGTAGGTTAGGTGCATTAGTCTGGAGTAAATGTAGGGGAATAGGTCTGGGTGGGTTACTCTTCGGAGGGTCAGCGTGGACTTGTTGGGCCAAAGGGTCTGTTTCCACACTGTAGGGATTCTCAGGACCCTTCCAAAGTATTGTTCCTCCTTACTGCAGAAACTGACTCTTTAATTAATAAAAGTAATTTTGCAACTCCTATCCTACCTGAAGATCCTACATCCTGGAATGTTGAGTTACCAGTCCTATTCCTCCTTCAAACATGTTTCTGTGATGGCAACAACACTGCAATGCCACATCTCAATCCATGCCCTTAACACATCTGTCTTATCTATAATATTCCTAGCATTAATATACAGGCCATCCAGCCTCGCCCAACTCTCTTGAAATTCAACATTACTGAACTCCTTCAGCCTTAGTTGCTTTATAAAAGTATGCTTTGTCCTTATTGACCTAATGCCCTGCCTCAAACATGTTTAAGTTCCTCCCAACACACAGGCAAACCCATCCACAAGGATGTTAATCCCATTCTGGTAAAGGTACAGACCATCCCTCTGTACAGGGCCTACCTTCCCCAGAAATGGTGCGAATGATCTAGACATCTAAAACCATCCCTCATGCTCTAACTCCTGAATCACACATTCATTGCCTCTTTTCTGCTATTTCTGTACTTGCTAACATGAGGCACGAGGGATAATCCAGAGGTTACAATCTTTTGAGGTCCTGCTTTTTAATCTACTGCTTAGTTCAATTAATTCGTGATGCAAAACCTCATCCCTTATTCTGTCTTTACCAATGTGTACTTCAACTCCTGACTTAGACTGCAGCAAATGTCATGCTGTTGAATATCATGTGACCTAACCCTCAGGAATAGGATCAGCCAAACTTGACAAACTTAGCTTGGGATATAGGGGTTCAAAATTTTATTAATGAAAAAAGTGCTACAATTCAGCAGTCACATCATGGCCCAAATTATAATAACACTTGGTGATTTGGCTACAGGAGAAAGAAAACTCAGAATTGTAGTATCATTGTATCCACAGTATGGAAACAGGCCATTCGACCCATAAAGTCCATACATCCCTGAATACTATGGGCAATTTAGCATGGCCAATCCACTTAACTCACACATCTTTGGACTGCGGGATAAAACAGGAGCATCCGATGAAAACCCATGCAGATACAGGGATAATGTGTGAACACCATACAGGCAGTCACCAGAGGTTAATATTGAACCTTTTTACTTCGTTTTTACCTTGGCACTATGAGGCAGCAGTACTAGCCACTAACCAGCTTGCCACCCTAAACTGGATAAGCCATATTGCATTGGAGAAAGAGTTGTAATTTTTTAAAAATCTCAAATGAAATCTCAAATGGTTTACTACAAAGTAGCATTACAATCCAGTTAATATATTGCAACATTGAACCAAATGCAATTCCTATCCTGACACCCAGTGGCTTTACCACATAACTACATCCAGGCAGACAGGTTGAAGCTAGTTTTAAACTTCTGAATAAAATGATTGCAAGATGAACATTATCTGAACAATACCTGGAGAAAAAGAATCTAACAAATTTCATTATAAGCCTCATTGAATCATGTAGTACAGTAAAAGCCCTTTGGCCATCAAGTCTGTATTATGGGGTGTAGGTTTGCTCGCTGAGCTGTAGGTTTGATATCCAGACATTTCATTACCTGGCTAGGTAACATCATCAGTGGCGACATCCAAGTGAAGCGAAGCTGTTGTCCCCTGCTTTCTATTTATATGTTTGTCCTGGATGGGGTTCCTGGGGTTTGTGGTGAGGGCATTTCCTGTTTGTTTTCTGAGGGGTTGATAGATGGTATCTAGATCTATGTGTTTGTTTATGGCACTGTGGTTGGAGTGCCAGGCCTCTAGGAATTCTCTGGCATGTCTTTGCTTAGCCTGTCCCAGGATAGATGTGTTGACCCAGTCGAAATGGTGTTTTTTTTTCATCCGTGTGTAGGGCTACGAGGGAGAGAGGGTCATGTCTTTTTGTGGCTAGCTGGTGTTTGTGTATCCTGGTGGCTAACTTTCTTCCTGTTTGTCCTATGTAGTGTTTCTGGCAGTCCTTGCATGGAATTTTGTAGACAACGTTGGTTTTGTCCATGGGTTGTACTGGGTCTTTTAAGTTTGTTAGTTTTTGTTTGAGGGTGTTGGTGGGTTTGTGTGCTACTAGGATTCCGAGGGGGTCTTAGTAGTCTGGCTGTCATTTCTGAGACTTCTTTGATGTATGGTAAAGTGGTTAGGGTTTCTGGCTGTGTTTGGTCTGCTTGTTGTGGTTTGTTCCTGAGAAATCTACGGACTATATTTTTTGAGTATCCGTTCTTCTTGAATACGTTGTATAGGTGAGTCTCCTCTGTTTTCCGAAGTTCGTCTGTGCTGCAGTGTGTGGTGGCTCATTGGAATAGTGTTCTGATACAGCTTCGTTTGTGTGTGTTGGGATGGTTGCTGGTGTAGTTAAGTATTTGGTCAATGTTTGTCGATTTTCTGTATACACAGATTTGTAGTTCTCCATTGTCCTTTCTTTCAACTGTGACGTCCAAGAATGCGAGTTTGTTGTCGGTTTCTTCCTCCTTGGTGAACTTTATGCCTGTGAGGGTGTTGATGATGTTAAATGTCTCTTCTATCTTGTTTCGTTTTGTGATGACAAAGGTGTCATCTATGTAGCGGACCCAGATTTTTGGTTTGATGGTTGGTAGGGCTGTTTGTTCTAGTCTTTGCATTACTGCTTCTGCTATGAATCCTGATAGCGGAGATCCCATGGGTGTGCTCTTTGTTTGTTTGTACCCAAAAATACAACGGGGAAATTGCATGCCAAAAACCATTATTCAAACAAGCAACAAATCAAGAATGGACAGATGCGGTAGAATGAGCCATAAACACTAAACAACGACAAACACAGATAAAGAAAAATCAGGACCTGAAGAAAAAACTTGACAAACTCACAAACAAAGACAAAACCGATAACACGGGCATGGATAAAGAACCTATCAGACCGAACCCTATCGGACACAGAAAAAGCGGTACTAGTAAAAGGACTAAATTTCAATTACCGAGACACTGACAAGAAGGATTTCCTAGCGGCATTGGAAACCACATTGAAGGACAACAAACTCACGGAAGAAACACAACAAACGATCAGACAGACAGTTGCACCTACTCTGAGCCGAAAGAGGGAAGGAAACAAACTGAACACACAAGAAAAGAAAGCCCAAGAAAACCTCAAAAAAGACAAAAACATCGTCATATTACGTGCAGACAAGGGTCGGCTCACAGTCATCCTGAACAGAAGGGACTACGTAGAGAAAGCCAATGCACTACCCGCAGACACCAACACCTACCAACAGGTGACACTAGACCCGACCCCACATCTAGGAAACAAAATTACATATCTCCTAAGAAAATTACACAGTTCCAGACAATTAAACAAGACGGAATTCCAGAAAATGCAACCAGATGGGACCAACACCCTACGATTCTACGGACTACCAAAAATCCATAAACCAGGAGCCCCCCCTCAGACCTATAGTCTCACTACCCGGAACACCAACTTACAGACTGGCCAAAGAGCTACACGCAAGACTGAAATACCTAGTAGAAGAGTCACAGCACTCCATCCACTCCACCCAGGAATTCCTAAAAATCATCAAAAACACCAAAATAGAGGAAAATGAAACAATGATCTCATTCAACATAACAGCACTGTTCACCTCCATCAATGTCGACCTGGCAAAGGAAACACTTACCACACCTTTAGATGAGACCATCACACACTCCCCAACCACCATCAATCACATTACCAACGAAAACATCATGAAGCTAGTGGACCTGTGCCTCACCACCCACTTCACCTTCAACAACATAATCTACAAACAAACTAAGAGCACACCCATGGGATCTCCACTATCAGGATTCATAGCAAAAGTGGTAATGCAAAGACTAGAACAAACAGCCCTACCAACCATCAAACCAAATATCTGGGTCTGCTACATAGATGACACCTTTGTCATCACAAAATGAAACAAGATAGAAGAGACATTTAACATCTTCAACAACACCCTCACAAGCATAAAGTTCACCAAGGAGGAAGAAACCGACAACAAACTCGCATTCTTGGACGTCACAGTCGAAAGAAAGGACAATGGAGAACTACAAACCTGCATATACAGAAAATTGACAAACACTGACTAAATATTTAACTACACCAGCAACCATCCCAACACAAACGAAGCTGTATCAGAACACTATTCCAATGAGCCACCACAGACTGCAGCACAGACGAACTTCGGAAAACAGAGGAGAACAACCCATACAACGTATTCAAGAAGAACGGATACTCAAAAAATACAGTGCGCAGATTTCTCAGGAACAAACCACAACAAGCAGACCAAACACAGCCGGAAACCCTAACCACTTTACCATACATCAAAGAAGTCTCAGAAATGACAGCCAGACTACTAAGACCCCTCGGAATCCTAGTAGCACACAAACCCACCAACACTCTCAAACAAAAACTAACTAACAGTGGTTAGCACTGCTGCCTCACAGCGCCAGAGATCCGGGTTCAATTCCCGCCTCAGGCGACTGACTGTGTGGAGTTTGCACATTCTCCCCGTGTCTGCGTGGGTTTCCTCCGGGTGCTCCGGTTTCCTCCCACAGTCCAAAGATGTGCAGGGCAGGTGAACTGGCTATGCTAAATTGTCCGTAGCGTTAGGTAAGGGGTAGATGTAGGGGTGTGGGTGGGTTACGCTTCGGCGGGGCGGTGTGGACTTGTTGGGCCGAAGGGCCTGTTTCCACACTGTAAGTAATCTAATCTAATCTAAAAAGACCCAGTACAACCCATGGACAAAACCAACGTCATCTACAAAATCCCATGCAAGGACTGCCAGAAACACTACCTAGGACAAACAGGAAGAAAGTTAGCCACCAGGATACACAAACACCGGCTAGCCACAAAAAGACACGACCCTCTCTCCCTCGTGGCCCTACACACGGATGAAGAAAAAAACCACCATTTCAACTGGGACAACACATCTATCCTGGGACAGGCTAAGCAAAGACATGCCAGAGAATTCCTAGAGGCCTGGCACTCCAACCACAGTGCCATAAACAAACACATAGATCTAGATACCATCTATCAACCCCTCAGAAAGCGAACAGGAAATGACATCACCACAAACCCCAGGAACCCCATCCAGGACAAACATATAAATAGAAAGCAGGAGACAACAGCTTCGCTTCACTTGGAGGTTGCCACTGTTGATGTTACCTAGCCAGGTAATGAAACATCTGGATATCAAACCTACAGCTCAGCGAGCAAACCTAACCCTAAACCTCAACCTGAGCTACAAACCTTCACAAACCTTGCAGTCTGTATTATCGAAAATGTACTACTACCTACACCAGTTCCACTTTCTCGAAATAGGCTGTATCAACATTCTGTATCAGGAGAATTGAGTTTGCATATCAAGTGATTTACTGCAATCAAACCGGAAATTTTATTCAACTATCCTGTATGGATGACTTCTAGATTTGATGTTCCCCACAAAAACTAACGCAGATCTTTCTAGGTGTATTTTATCAAAACTTTTCCCAAGTTTATCTACTAGGTCAAAGGTAAAGCAAATCAGACCATTCCTCCTTTCCTGATTGTTGCTAAATCATAGTTCACACAGCATTCCCGAAAATCTTTTTTGCACTCTATCCAATGCTTCTCTATCCTTTGTTGTAATACAGCAACCATAACTGTACATAATACGTAATGTGCAGTTTAATCAACATTTAATACAAGCTTTGCATAAATTCTCTATAATTTTCTCCCTCTGGAATTAAACATTAGTTTAATGATCTGCTCTACATTATTTCTTTAATACTGTATGGCATTATTTGAACTTTTAAAGGTTTAGCTAATGCACCCCCAGATCTCGATTCTCTGATCCTATTACTATACTTTAATGTTATATCCAACCTCTTGATTCTTACCAAATTTTAATGTTTTTTTCTATTAATTTGCCAACCAGTTGCCCAGTCTGAAAGTCTGTGTCTTGTAATTTGTTGTGGTTCTCTTCAGTGTTAACAATCCCTCCCAATATGGTGTTGTCCACAAATTTAGTAATGGAGCTTCTGATTCCAAAGACCAAATCTTAAAATATAGGTTGTGAGCTGTGATCTAAGTACATTCCCCACCTTTGTCATTCTGAATAGGTAATCTTTACCCCCACTCCCCGGTTTACTTGTAGACTGTTAGCTAGCCGCACATGCTTTGATCTTATTCATCAGTCTGTTATGTGTGAGATTTTAAACATATATTTGACAAGGTAAGTAATATATTTATTGTTTTAGAATCATAAATCCCTGTAGTGCAGAAGCAGGTCTTTTGGTCTATCAGTCCACATCCCGCTTTGAACAGCATCCCACCCAAATCCACCCCTATCTTTGTAACACTGCATTTCCCATGGCTATTCCATCTAACCTGTACATCTTTGAACTGTGAGAGGGACCTGGAGCACCCACAGCAAATCCACGCATACACTGGGAAAAGGTGCCAATTCCACACAGTCACCCAAGGCTAGAATTGAACCTGGGTCCCTAACACTGAGACAGCAATGCTAACCACTGAGCCATCATACGTCTACTCTTAAGTCTTCACACAATTTAATTAAGCTGATGAAACAAGAATGGCCCCTTTCAATGCCAAAATCTCAATAGTTCTAAGAATTTCCCCCTTTAATTCTAACGTTAAGCTGACTTCTCTACAGATTTCCCTTCTTAAGCATAAGTACAATATGATCTGTCAGTCCTGCAGAACTGTACCATTTTACTAAAGTATTACTAAAAGCTCGTCACCAGATCATTTTAAAATGTCTGGAAGCAATCTTTCCAGAGTAAGAGCTTTATCATCTGTTTGCTTGTTATTTCTTGGCTTTTAATTTTAAATGCAATTATATGACTTTGAATCTCATCCTCTGATAGTGTCCAACCAAACCACTTCCCTGGTCTGTATATATGAAAGCAAAATAAATATTTAATATTTGTCATTTCACTATTTATTTTATCCTCATCTTTGCAGCTTTAGTTCCATTTTGACTTGCATTCACTTTATTTATGTGCTGTAGAATATGTTGCTGTGTTTAAAGTTTCTTATTAATTTAATTTCATAATTCCTTTATGTCCTCTGAATAAGTTCCCACATCATTAGAGATGAATGCTCTTTAAATTTTGGCACACTGGCAACCAACATTACATGGGTAGATTCACTGTCAACAACTGAATCCTTATTAGTATCAGTACCTCAGTTGGAAAGTAGGGAAGGACGTACACATGAGGTCTTCAGCAAAAGCTTGTTCATTGAGAGTGTGCCTCACTCTTGGTTTTATTAGTATTACCAGCAAATCATATGACAGAGTCATCGACTGTACAGCAGTGAAAAAGACCCTTCGGTCTAACTTGTCCATGCCTACTATATAACCTAAATAAATCTGCCAGCATTTGACCCATAACCCTCTAAATACTTACTCTTCGTACACCCATCCAGATGCCTTTTAAATGTCATAATTGTACCAGCCTCCACCACTTCCACTGGCAGCTTGTTTCATACATGCAACACCCTCTATGTGAAAACACTGCCCCTTAGATCCACTTTAACTCTTACCCCCTCACCTTAAACCTCTAGTTTTGGACTCCCCTACGCAGGGGAAAAGACCTTGACTATTCACTCTATTCATGCCCCTCATGAGTTTGTAAACAAGGTCACCCCTCCACCTCAGACGCTCAAGGGAAAATAGCCCCAGCCTATTCAGCTTCTCCCTACAGCTCAAACCCCTAATCTTGGCAACATTCTTGGAAATCATTGAACTCTTCCAAGTTTCACAACATCTTTCCTATAGCAGGGAGACCAGAACAGAACTGTTTTCCAAAAGCAGTCAAATCAATGTCCTGTACAGCTGCAACATGGCCTCCCATCTCCTGTACTCAATGCACTGTCCAATAATGGCAAGCATACCAAATGTCTTCTTCACTATCCTATCTACCTGCAACTGCACTTCCAAGGAACTTTGAACCTGCATTCTAAGGGTCTCTTTGATTGGACACACTCCCCAGGATCTTAGCATTAAGTGTATAAGTTCTGCCCTGATTCACCTTACCATCATGCAACAATTCTCATTTACTAAATTTACTTCATCTGCCACTCCTCAACCCATTAGCCCATCCTATCAAGGTCCCATTGTATGATGAGGTAACCTTCTTGGCTGTCCACTACATCACTAATTTTGGTGTCACCTGCAAACTTACTAAGCATACCCTCTATGTTCACATCCAAATCATTTAATATAAATGACAAAAAGCAGCACACACAGCACCAATCCTTATGCACACCACAGGTCACAGGCCTCCACCCTTTGTCTCCTAGCTTCAAGCCAGTTCTGTATCCAAATAGCTAGTTCACCCTGTATTCCATATGATCTAAGCTTCCTAACCAGTCTACCATGCAGGATCTTGCCAAATACCTCATTGTAGTCCATATAGATCACATCCACCATTCTGTATTCATCAATCTTCTTTAGACTTCTTCAAAATCTCAATAAACTTAGTGACACATGATTTCTCATACACAAAGCCATGTTGACTATCCCTCTTCAGTCCTTTGCTTTCCAAAACATATAAATCCTGTCCCTCAGAATCCCCTCCAACAACATGTCATGCTCACCGGTTATAGTTCCCTGGCTTTTTCTTACAACCTTTCTTTAAAATGTGCACATTGTTAGCCAACCTCCAGTCTTCTGGCACCTCACTGAACAATGAACAAATCTCTCAGCAAGGGGTCCAGCAATCACTTTGCTAGTTTCCCACAGAGTTCTAGGGTATACCTGATCAGGTCTCAGGGATTTATCCACCTTTACGCTGTTTAAGACATCCAGCATGTCCTCCTCTGTAATATGGACACTTTTCAAGATATCGCTATTTATTTCTCCAAGTTCTCAAGGCTCCTTATCCTTCTTCACAGTAAACACTGATGCAAAATACTCTGTTCTGAACAGAGAACCCGAAACATTAACTCTGATTTCTCTCCACAGATACTGCCAGATCTGCTGAGCTTTTCCAGCAATTCTATTTTGTCTCTGATGCAAAATACTCATTTCGTATCTCACCCATCTCCTGTGGCTCCACACATAGGTAGCCTTACGAACTTTAAGAGGCCCTATTCTCTTCCTACATTCTCTTTTGTCCTTAATATATTTGGATTCTCCTTAACACTGTTTTCCAAAGCTATCTCATGTCACCTTTTTGCCCTCCTGATTTCCTTTTTAAGTATACTCATACTGACCTTATACTCTTCTAGAGATTCACTCAATCCCTGCTGTCTATACCTGGCATATGCTTCCTTCTTTTTCTTGACCAGAACTCAATTTCCCTAGTCATCCAGCATTCCCCTTCACTCTTATAGGAACATACTCTATCTGGACTCTGATCTTATTTTTGAAGGCTTCCCAATTTCCAGCCATTCCTTTGCCCGTTTATATCCACCACTAAGATATATAACTGTCTTCTGTGAAAAAGGTGTCAACCTGGTGAAGTTACCAAACGGGACTACTTGCATATCAAACAGCATACACAGCAAGTGATAGACAGAGCTAAGAGGTCTAACAACAAAGATTAGATCTATGCTCTGCAAATCTGTCAAACCAAGTTGTGAATGATGGTGGCCAATTAAACAATTCAATGGAGGAGGAGGCTCCACAAATATCCCCAGCCTCAAATGATGGCAGAGCCCAGCACATCAGTGCAAAAGATAAGGTTGAAGCATTCACAGCAATCTTCAGCCAGAAACACCGAGTGGATGATTCATCTTGATCTCCTCCAGTGTCCCCACCAATTCAGATGCCAGACTTCAGCCAATTCAATTCACTCCAAGTGATATTATGAAACGGTTGGTGACGCTGGATACCCCATAAGGTCAGAAGTGGGGATGTTCACCGATTGCTGCACAATGTTCAGCACCATTTGCAACTTCTCAGATATCAAAACTGTGCATATTCAAATGAAACAAGAGCTGGGCAATATCCAGGCTTGAACTGACAAGTGGCAAATAACAGTCATGCCACAATTGCCAAATGGACAGGCTTTGGGGAGTCAGGAGGTGAGTCACTCGCAGTATTCCTAGCCTCTGACGACCTCACACAACTGGGTGTGTCAAATGTCTAGATTAGAGTGATGTTGGAAAAGCACAGCAGGTGAGGCAGCATCCGAGCAGCAGGAAAATCGACATTTTGGGCAAAAGCCCTTCATCAGAAATAGATGGCTTTTCCCCAAAACATCGATTTTCCTGCATCTCGGATGCTTCCTGACCTGCTGTGATTTTCTAGCACCACTCTAATCTAGATTCTGGTTTCCAGCATCTGCAGTCCTTGTTTTTACCTGGGTATGACAAATGCCAGGCAATGACCATCACCAATAACAGACAATCCAAACACCACCCCTTAACATTCAATGGTATTACCATCATCAAATCCCCCATGATCAACATCCTGGGGAGGGGGGGCTTACCATTGACCAGAAACTCAACTGGACTCACCACATAAACACAATGTGTACAAGAGGAGGTCAGAGGCTCGGAATATTTTGAGTAACTCGCCTCCTGACTCACCAAAGCCTGTCCATCTTTTACAAACCATAAATCAGGAGCGTGATGCATTATTCACCACTTGCCTGGATGGATGCAACTCCAACAACACTCAAGGAGCTCGACACCATTCAGGTTTGGTACCACATCCACAAGCATCCACTCCCTCCACCACCGACAGTCAGACGCAGCGATAGTGTGTACTATTTACAAGATGCACAGCAGAAATTCACCCAAGATCCTCAGACAGCACCTTTCAAACCCATGACTACTTTTATCAAGAAGGACAAGGGCAGCAGATACATGGGAACAACGTTAAGTTTCCCTCTAAGCCACTCATCATCCTGACTTGGAAATAATTGCAATTCCTTCCCTGTCACTGGATCAAAATCTTGGAAATCCCTCCCAAATCATATTGTGTGGCAACCCACAGCAGGTGGACTGCAGTGGTTCAAGAAGGCAACTCACCACCACATTCTCAAGGGCAACTAGTGATAAGCAATAAGCACTGTCCAGCCAGCAATGCCCACATCCACAAACAAGCACAGAGTCATGTGCAACTTAAGACCAAGTACAAATGAGCTACATGCTGTTAATACTTTTAACAATTCAGGAACACATGAAAACCTCATAGGAAACATAACTCTGGAAATGTCTTCTCAGAAACAGTCATTTAATTTGATTCACCAAATTCATCTTGTGATGTTAGTTAACCCTTTCAGGAACTAACTGGTTTGTATGACAAATCGAAATCCAAATCCTAAAGAGAAAGATGTGCAACACTCAAATATAGTGTACCACTAAGGACGTTCATTCTCTGGTATTGCACAGACCTCAATTTAAAAGAGATAAATCCGAATTAGAAATATTAGAGGTCACATTTCAATTTATACAACACTCGCCAGAACTGACCTGACTTTGATTTTTCTGCTCAGTTTTTTTCATTCCAGTTTTGGAACATGGACGCTGTACTGTGGAGATTTTAGGAAGCGCTTTAGAAGCACAGCTTAGTGTCCTAAATTGAAGAATGCAGCAGAAACTTCATTTAGAATAAATTTGCATTAGAGACTGTTTCAAGACTATTCTCTAATTTAAATACCTACACTAAAAATATTACATCTGTATGCACTTCTTGTCTACACAAATTACTTGCTGTTGTGACACTTCTGCTATACTCTTTTATTAAGGTTTTTCATTATAATTTCCAAATCTAGATTTATATAAATTATATGTATATACATTTTCATGACAATTGTGCTGTCATAATCACTGACTTGCAGAGAGGAGGGTATCAGAAAGATTTCATGTGGTAAGAAAAATCCCAGCAAAAGATGCTGCAATTTACCTAATGGTGCCAGAAGAGCACAAAATACAACATTTTACACTTGTCCTCCTATTGATTGCCAATATGCTTCAGCCTGGCAGGGAAGCCATGGTGGGAATGTTAAAATGCTACTTTGACCCTACTTAAAATGAATCAACATTAGAAGTTAGAAATTAGCACTTATGAGATTCCTGCCCAAGCCCAGCAGCCATTTCTCTGCCTTCCAAAATCAGACCATCATCTGAGTAACAACTATTGAACAAACTATGGTGCTTTGAAAGTAAATGCAGCATCTTGTTAATGTCTGTATTATAACAAGTTACAAAAAAGTCATGTTTAAAAAGTAAATACCTTGAAGAAAGTATTTTACTAGCTATTTCACCTTATGTGCATGTTCTAATTCTTATTACATTTAGTGGAATTTACTTTTAAAAAATAAATATTTTTGTTTTTGCTTTTTATTTTCTGTTTTGCTGCTTATTAAAGCAAATCCAGACACAATCTTCCATTAAAGAATGCTTCAATTAACTGAACATTGAGAGGTGAATATCTTGCCACAGAGACAGATTGCTGGGGTCAGTGATTCATGATTTAATAACTCATTGCTAACTTAACTTCAGAGTGACCATCATCCATTGAGTGGCATGTTCAGCAGAGAGATAGTGAATAAAAAGTTTCTCTATATCTTATTCCATCCTAGGAAATTAAGGTGATATTTAAAATTAGAAAATAAGTTAATAAGTTAAGAAAATTGACTTTTACATGGTGTTGGATATAACGTTTCTTTTTGATGTTATATTTGGATTATTTATTTTTACCTCTTTAATTTACCTCCACTCCGAGATTGCAATTTTGAATTTTCTAAAAGCAAAATAAAGAAAGAAAGTTAAGTTAAAACAATCACCAATCTTTTCATTTAAGCACATTGGAATGATTAAACAAATAAAATTTGTGTTGCAGACGTTTCGTCCCCTGTCTAGGTGACATCCTCAGTGCTTGGGAGACTCCTGTGAAGCGCTTCTGTGATGTTTCCTCCAGCATTTATAGTGATTTGTGCCTGCTGCTTCTGGTTGTCAGTTCCAGCTGTCCGCTGCAGTGGCCAGTATATTGGGTCCAGGTCGATGTGCTTATTGATTGAATCAGTGGATGAGTGCCATGCCTCTAGGAATTCCCTGGAGAGAACAGCCAGGGAATTGCTTGAGGCATGGCACTCATCCACAGATTCAAATCAATAAGCACATCGACCTGGAACCAATATACCGGCCACTGCAGCGGACAGCTGGAACTGACAACCGGAAGCAGCAGAGACAGGCCACTATAAATGCCAGAGGAAGCATCACAGAAGCGCTTCACAGGAGGGTCCCAAGCACTGAGGATGTCACCTAGACAGGGGATGAAACGTTTGCAAGACAAATTCCCAGCTCTGCGAACAGAGCCACAACAACGAGCACCCGAGCTACAAATCTTCTCCCAAACTTTGAAAACAAATAAAAGGTGAAAAGTATTATAAAGCTGGGCCAATTGTGGAGAAAAACTTCAAATTTTCCACAACCCCTTTAGGCAATTATTCAGATCAGATTAACCCTGAATGGATTACAGAATACCCACTTTCTGTGCAAACTAATCTCCTAATTGCCATCTCACCCAAAAGAGATCCAACATTTTCTTGAAGGATTCTGGAAATAAGCATTCATCATACAAAATGTTCTACTGCCCAAATAGAATCACAGAGATGTACAGCATGGAAGCAGACTCTTCGGTCCAATTCGTTCATACCAACTAGATAACCTAATCTAGTCCCACCTGCCAGCACTTGGCCCATATCCCTCCAAACCCATCCTATTCATACACCCATCCAGATGCCTTTTAAATGTTGCAATTGTACCAGCCTCCACCACTTCATCCAGCAGCTCACTCCATACACACACCACCCTCCACATGAAAATGTTGCCCTATTAAATCCCTTTTAAATCTCTCCCCTCTCACCCTAAACCTGTGCCCTCTAGTTCTGGACTCCCCCACTCCAGCGAAAATACTTTGTCTATTTACTCTATCCATGCCCCTAAACCTCTGTAAAAGATCACCTCTCAAGCCTCCGACGCTCCAGGGATAACAGCCCCATCCTATTCGGCCTCTCCCAATAGCTCAAACCCTCCAACCTTGGCAATATCCTTGTAAATCTTTCATGAATCCTTTCAAGTTTCACAACATCCTTCCTATAGGAGGGAGGCCAGAATTGTACACAATATTCCAAAAGTGGCTAATTAATGTCCTGTATAGCCGCAACATGACCTTGCAATTCCTATAGTCAATGCTCTGACCCATAAAACAAAGCACACTAAATGCTTCCTTCACTATTCTGTCCCTGAGACTCCACTTTCAAAGAACTATGACTCTGCACTCAGAGGTCTCTTTGTTCGGCAACACTACCCAGAACCTTACCATTAAGTGAATAAGTCCTGCCCTGATTTGCCTTTTCAAAATGCAACACCTCACATTTATCTAAGTTAAATACTATCTGCCACTCCTTAGCCCATTGGCCTATCTGATCAAGAGCTTGTTGTACTCTGAGTTAACCTTCTACACTGTCCACTACTTCTCCAATTTTGATGTCATCTGTAAGTTTACTAATTATACCTCCTACGTTCACATTCAAATAATTTTTATAAATGAAGAAAAACAGTGGACCCAGCACCAATCCTTGTGTCACAGGCCTCCAGTCTGAAAAGCAACCCTTCACCAGCACCCTCTGTCTTCTACATCTGTGGAAATAATAGTTTAACATCCAACCCAATCTTGCCCTTCTATAAAAGCAGGAAGTGCTGGAGAAACTTGGCAAGTCTGACAACCTCTGAAGAGAGAAAGAGAATCAACATTTACATTGCAATCTGACAGCTTTGGAACTGGAAAGGGATTTTTAGATGTTGGTGACAAAGAGGGGAGGATGAGCGAGTGGGTGAGAGTGCCCTGACCAAAACACAAAGGGAGAGTTAATGGTGGTAAAGAAGCAATAAACATGTAAACTAGATGCAAAAGACAGGTGTGATAAGGAGAAAATGGATTCACTCAGTGAAACGTCAAGACGTAAACAAGACATGGCCAGGGAAAGACAAGGAAAATAGGACTGAGAACATGCTCTGAAGTTGCCGAACTCAGTACTGAGTCCTGAAGGCTGTACAGTACCCAAGCAGAAAGTGCTATGTTGCTGCTCCAGTTTTCATTGAGCCTCCTTGGGAACACTTACTGGCACTAAGATGGAAATTAAGCATGGGAGCAAGTTTGCCTTTACCTACCTTGTAAAAATAATCATTGTTACAATCTAAAAGTGGTTGTAGGAAAATTTCCAGATTTTCTCCACAAATAGCCTAGGTGCTTAAGTTGAAAACCCAATTGAACTAATTGGTTCTCACAATCTCAAAGTAGTGCCTTCCTTATTTTAAAAGCTTTGCTCAAATTATGCAAAGCCTTACTTTTCATATGTATGTTTAAGTATGATCAAGTATGTCGCCATGGTGTTTTAGATTGAAACTGTGCCCTTTTTTGAAACACTATCTTCATTATGCAAAGACATCAATAATTTTACAATTTTTACACGGAGTTTCCAGAAAATCTCACAACTACCTTAAATGTATAAAAAAACTGCAAGTCAAATTTCTAATATCCAAAAGAGTATAAATAAAATTTAGCGAATACATGCGTCACAATCAATTTGATTACATATATCCATTATATTTTCTTCATTAATTAATAAATTTCAGACCTCTGTCTCTTTGAAAAACATGGATTCAACATTGATATTTGACAATAGATGTGACACTGGTGAATTTAAATTCTTCAGTCCAAGGATGGCCGGTTAGCAAGGTTAGAGTTCATGGAATACAGGGAGAACTAAGCATTTGGATACAGAACTGGCTCAAAGGTAGAAGGCAGAGGATGGTGGTGAAGGGTTGTTTTCCAGACTGGAGGCCTGTGACCTGTGGAGTGCCACAAGGATCGGTGATGGGTCCACTACTTTTGTCATTCATATAAATGATTAGGATGTGAGCATAAGAGGTATAGTTAGTAAGTTTGCAGATGACACCAAAATTGGAGGTGTAGTGGACAGTGAAGAGGGTTACCTCAGATTACAACAGGGTCTTGACCAGATTGGCCAATGGGCTGAGAAGTGGCAGATGGAGTTTAATTTAGATAAATGCAATGTGCTGCATTTTGGGAAAACACATCTTAGCAGGACTTATACACTTAATGATAAAGTCCTACATTTTTTAGGCAACTGCTAGCCCTATTGTCAATATAAAATCAAAGCTGAATTTTAAAGCCAATTATTTATTTACTTGTAGTTTTCTGATATATTAATTCCTTATACAGGGTAAATACTTCCCTCCCCACCCCTTTCCGCCTTCCGCAAAGACCGTTCCCTCCGCGACTACCTGGTCAGGTCCACACCCTCCTACGACCCACCCTCCCATTCTGGCACTTTCCCCTGCCACCGCAGGAACTGTAAAACCTGTGCCCACACCTCCTCCCTCACCTCTATCCAAGGCCCTAAAGGAGCCTTCCACATCTATCAAAGTTTTACCTGCACATCCACTAATATCATTTATTGTATCCGTTGCTCCCGATGTGGTCTCCTCAACATTGGGGAGACTGGGCGCCTCCTAGCAGAGCGCTTTAGGGAACATCTCCGAGACACCCGCACCAATCAACCAAACCGCCCCGTGGCCCAACATTTCAACTCCACCTCCCACTCTGCCGAGGACATGGAGGTCCTGGGCCTCCTTCACCGCCACTCCCTCACCACCAGACGCCTGGAGGAAGAACGCCTCATCTTCCGCCTCAGAACACTTCAACCCCAGGGCATCAATGTGGACTTCAACAGCTTCCTCATTTCCCCTTCCCCCACCTCATCCTAGTTTCAAACTTCCAGCTCAGCACTGTCTCCTTGACTTGTCCGGACTTGTCCGACCTGCCTATCTCCTTTTCCACCTATCCACTCCACCCTCTCCTCCTTGACCTATCACCTTCATCTCCTCCCCCACTCACCCATTGTACTCTATGCTACTCTCTCCCCACCCCCACCCTCCTCTAGCTTATCTCTCCATGCTTCAGGCTCACTGCCTTTATTCCCGATGAAGGGCTTTTGCCCGAAACGTCGATTTCGCTGCTCGTTGGATGCTGCCTGAACTGCTGTGCTCTTCCAGCACCACTAATCCAGTAAATACTTCTTAACACCTATGCTCCACAGGAAGAGAGATGCAAACACAGAGGGGAGTGAATCGCAGATAATAAGGAAATGGTGGCTGAAACTAGCAAATAATTTGTTTCTATCTTCACTATAGAGGATACAAAAATATTCCAGTAACAGCAGAAACTCAAGAGAGGTAGGGAGAGAAGAATCTAATAAAAATTTTAGCACGGCTGCATTGATTGCTCAGGTGATTCACTATAAGAATTAGGACATCTTTTTGAGGTTATACAAAATATTGGTGAGGCCACTTTTGGAGTAATTGTGTACAGTTCTTGTCACCCTGCTATAAGAAGGAGATTATTAAATTGGAGAGGGTTCAGAAAAAAAATTACCAGGATGTTGCTGGGACCGGACAGTTTAAGTTATAAGGAGGGGCTGGATAAGGTGGGAGTTTTTTAAAACTGGTGCATAAGATTGAGGGGTGAGTTTATGGAGGTTTATAAAATCATGAGGGGCATAGATAAGGTGAACAGCAAAGATCTTATCCCTCAGCTGGAAGACTTCAAAACTAGGGGGCATATCTTTAAAGTGAGAAGAGGAAGATTTAAAAAAGGGAAGTAAGGGCCAACTTTTTCATACAGAGAATGGTTAGTATTTAGAATGGATAGCCAGAAGTGGTGGATGCAGGTACAGTTACAACATTTAAAAGACATTTAGACATGAATAGGAAAGGTTTCGAGGAATACTGGTAAAAACGGAGGGAAGCGAGACCATATCTTGAAACTATGTGCAGTTTTGATTTCCTGACTTAAAAATGAATGTAAATGCATTGGTGGCTTTTCAGAGGTGATGATGCTAGATTGGACAGACTGGTCATATTTCCACTCAAGTAAGGGAACTGGAGCTGGAGCTGGATGAACTTTGAATCATTCAGAAGGCTGAGGGGGCGATAGAAAGAAGTTATAGGGAGGTAGTTGCACATAAGTTATAGGGTAAACATAGCTGTGTGATCGTCAGGAAAGGGAAAGGGAACAGGCAGATAGTGCAGCGATTCCCTGTGGCCATTCCCATCAATAATAAGTATACCGCTTTGGATACTATTTTTCTTTGAGAGTGTACTAGGGTAAAGCCACAGCGACTAGGTCTTTGCCACTGAGCCTGGCTCTATGGCTCAGAAGGGAAACGGGGAGAATAGGAAAATGATAGTAAGAGGAGATTCTGTGGTTGCGAATGAGACCTCCAGATGGTATGTGGCCTCCTGGGTGCCAGGGATGTCTTGGATTGAGTCTACAGGATTCTTAAAGGGTAGGGTGAGCAGCCAGAAGATGCGGTACACATCGGTACCAATGACATAGCTAGGAAAAGGGAAGTGGACTTGAAAAGTGAATATAGGAAGTTAGGGTGGAAGCTAAAAGGCAGGACAAGCAGAGTTGCAATCTCAGGACTGTTATTGGTTCCATGGGCTAGTAAGGCTAGGAACGGAGAGCAAGTGCAGCTGAACACATGGCTGCAGAGCTGGTGTAGGAAGGAGATATGTTGATCATTGGGATACCTTCTGGGGAAGATGGGGCCTTTATAAGGAGGATGGGTTGCACCTGAACTGGAAGGCACCAGTATCCTGGGCCGGAGGTTTGCTAGAGCTCTTTAGGAGGGTTTAAACTAGTTTGGCAGGGGGATGAGAACCAGAGTCACAGATCGGAGAGTCGGGTAGCTGGTGAACAGGCAGACACAGCACGCAAAGAGTCTGTGAGGAAGGACAGACAGTTGATAGGGCAAAGCTGCAGTTAGTGTGATGGGCTGAAGTATGTCTATTTTAATGCAGGAAATATCAGGAATAAGGGTGATGAACTTAGAGCATGGATCAGTACTTGGAATCAAGATATTGTGGCTACTATGGAGACTTAGATATCACAGAGCAGGAATGGATGCTGGATGATCCAAAGGAATAGGGAGGGATGTAAAAAAGGTGTGGGAGTGGTATTGTTAATCAGAGATAATGTCACAGCTGCAGAAAAGGGGGGGGGGGGGGGTCATTGAGGAGGGTTTGTCTACAGAGTCAGTATGGGTGTAAGTCAGAAACAGCAAAGGATCTGTCACTTTATTGGGAGTTTTCTATAGACCCCCCAATAGCAAGAGAAATATGGAGGACCAGATTGTGAGGTAGATTTTGGAAAGGTCAAGAAGTAGCAGGGTTGTTGCCATGGGTGACTTCAACTTCCTTAATATTGGATGGAACCTTCTTAGTGCAAATAGTTTGGTTAGAGTAGATTTTGTCAGGTGTGTTCAGGAAGGATTCCTGACTCAGTATGTAGATGGGAGCCATATTGGATTTGGTGCTTGGCAATGAACCAGGTCAGGTGTCAGATCTTTTGGTGGGAGCTCATTTCGGTGATAGTGATCACAACACCCTGACCTTTACTATAGTGATGCAGAGGCATAGAAGCAGAAGGTATGGAAAAGTATTTAATTGGGGGAAGGGGAATTACAATGCTATTCGGCAGGAACTGTGGAGCAAAAATTGGGAACAGATATTCTCAGGAAAATATACGATAGAAATGTGGACGTTGTTTAAGGAGCACTTGCTGTGAGTGCTGGATAGGTTTGTCCCACTGAGGCAAGGAAGGGATGGTAGGGTGAAGGAACCTTGGATGACAAGAGATGTGGAACATCTAGTCAAGAGAAAGAAGGAAGCTTACTTAAGGTTGAGGAAGCAAGAATCAGACACAGCTATAGTGGGTTACAAGGTGGCTAGGAAGGAACTAAAGAATGGACTTAGGAGAGCTAGAAGGGGGCATGAAAAAGCCTTGGTGGGTAGGATTAAGGCAAATCCCAAGGTGTTCTACATGTTAGGAATAAGAGGGTGGCCAGACTGAGGGTAGGGCCGATCAGAGATAGTGGAGGGAACCTGTGCCTAGAGTTGGAGAGAAAGGGAAAGTCCTTAATGAATACTTTGCTTCAGTAATTACTAGTGAGAAGGACCTTGTCGTTTATGAGGACAGCATGGAACAGGCTGATATGCTTGAACAGGTTGACGTTAAGGAGGATGATGTGCTGGAAATTTTGAAAAAGAAATGAGGATAGATACGTTCCTGGGCCAGACGGGATATACCCAAGGTTACTATGGGAAGCAAGGGAGAGTTTGCTGCGCATTTGGCAACGAACTTTGCATCCTCACTGTCCATTGAAGTAGTACCAGATGATTGGAGGGTGGCAAACGTTATTCCCTTGTTCAAGAAAGGGAATAGGGATAACTCTGGGAATTAGAGACAAGTCTGTGTTCGATTGGTGGTGGGCAAATTATTGGAGAGAAGTCTGAGAGACAGGATTTATGATTATTTGTGAGGGACAGATCATGCCTCTCAAGCCTTCTTGAATTCTTTGAGGACATGACAAAACACATTGATGAAGGTAGAGCAGTAGACGTGGCGTACATGAATTTTAGCAACATGTTTGATAAGGTGCTCCATGGTACGTAAGGAGGTGCCCATTCAGAACGTAAGGAGGCATGGGATATAGGGAAAGTTGGCTGAGTCAATACAGAATTGCCCGCAGAAGACAGAGGGTGGTAGTAGATGGAGAGTATTCAGCTCGTTGAACAGTTCTACAAGGATCTGTTCTGGCAGCTCTGCTCTTTGTGATTTTTATAAATGACTTGAAAGAGGAAGTGGAAAGGTGGTTTAGTAAATTTGCCGATGATACGAAGATTGGTGGAGTTGTGGATAGTGTGGAAGGCTGCTGTAGGTTGCAATGGGAATTGACAGGATGCAAAACTGGGCTGAGACATGGCAGATGGAGTTCAACCTGGAAAAGCGTGAAGTGATTCATTTTGGAAGATCAAATTTGAATGCAGATTACAGGGTTAAAGGCAGGAGGCTTGGTAGTGTGGATGAAAAGAGGGATCTTGGGATCCACATTCACAGATCCTTCAAAGTTACCCAAGTAGATAAGGTTGTTAAGAAGGCGTATGCGTGTTGGCTTTCATTAGCAGGGGGATTGAGGTTATGCTGCAGCTCTATAAAGCCCTGGTTAGACCACACTTGGAATATCGTGTTCAGTTCTGGTCACCTCATTACAGGAATGATGTGAAAGCTTTAAAGAGGGTGCAGATGAGAGTTACCAGAATGCTGCCTGGACTAGATGGCATGTCTTATGAAGAAAGGTTGAGGGAGCTAGGGCTTTTCTCATTGGAGTGAAGGAAGAGGAGAGATGACTTGATAGAAGTGTACAAGATGAGGAGAGGCATAGATAGAGTGAATAGTCAGAGACTTTCGTCCCCAGGATGGAAATGGCTTTCACAAGGGGGTGTAAGTTTAGAGGTGACTGGAGGAATGTTGAGGGGAGATGTCAGAGGTAGGTTCTTTACACAGAGTGGTGGGTGTGTGGAATGTACTGCAAGCAGTGGTAGAAGAGTCAGATACATTAGGGACATTTAAGCGACTCTTGGATAGGCACATGGATGATAGTAAAATGAAGGGTACATCTGTTAGTTTGATCTTAGAGTAGGATAAAAGGTTTACACAACATCAAGGGCCGAAGGGCCTGTACTGTGCTGTACTCTTCTGTGTTCTATGTTCTTAAGTTGAGAAATTTCTGGGGTGACTAGATTGAAGGAATGTCCAAGATCCAGAATGGTCTTGAAAAAGGTGAGCGTTCAAAGGATAGTTCTTCTCCACTCCAGAGTTGAAAAATGTGGGGCTGGAAAAGCACAGCAGGCCAGGCAGCATCGAGGAGCAGGAGAATCGACGTTTCAGGTATAAGCCCTTCTTCAGGAAGGGCTTATGCCCGAAACGTCGATTCTCCTGCTCCTCGGATGCTGCCTGGCCTGCTGTGCTTTTCCAGCCCCACGTTTTTCAACTCTGGTCTCCAGCATCTGCAGTCCTCACTTTCTCCTCCTTCTCCACTCCAGACCTAGGAGGCAGTATTTTAAAATTTTGAGATGGAGATTAGAAATTATATCTGCAAGAGTGGTGTGAGAGAGTGAGTCTGTGTGAGAGAATGTGTCTGAGAGTTTAGCATTTTTTCCAAGACAAAAGGTGGTTAGATTCTGGAATAGACAGGGGAAATCAAGAGTTATTGGGGTAGTTGGGAATATGGAATTTGAAACACAAACAAATTAGTCACAATGTTATTGAATGGTAGAGTCTATTTCTGCTTCCAGTTCACATAAAATATGATAATTTTACATGCATATCAAAGTACTCATTGGAATTTTGACTTTGCTGGGTAGAATGAATTAACTCTCTACAGCAGTTTTCATTTTAACAATCTGGGACTATGTTTTACTTACCATCATCCGCTGTTTTTTTAGTTAATTTTGGATACCGTTGAAATTTGACGTAATAGTAGCTTTCATACTCCATTAGGATAGTCTCCAGGTCAATATTATCACAAACTTCAAAACGCCGTAAGCCTAGACTAGTTTCTTGTTCCAGAGTGTTTGCTGTATCTATATAACTATTCACATACACAGGATAGAAATGTAAAGTAAGTCTCAATTGATTATATAATTCAAATAAATGTAACACTCAAAGACATTGACAGAATTGTACTATCCAAAAGGAACATTTAGAAAAAAAACCTCAAGATTATTCCAACTACTAACAGAAACTGAGTCGAAAAGTGTGGTGCTGAAAAAGCACAGCCAATCAGGCAGCATCTGAGGAGCAGGAGAGTCGACGATTTGAGCATAAGCTCTTCATCAGGAATTGTTGGGGGGGGGGGGGCCGTACAAAGTGGCTGAACGATAAATGGGAGGGGGTGGGGCTGCGGAAGTTATCTGGGAATGTGATGTGTAGATGAAGTTGGGGAATGATGGTGATAGGTCAGAGAGGAAGGTGGAGCGGATAGGTTGGAAGGGAGATAGACAGGTAGGACAGTTCATTTGGGGAGCAGAGTGGCGCAGCGGGAGTGTGCTGGGCCCATAACCCAGACGTCGATAGATCGAAACCATCCTCTGCTATTATGGGCGGCACGGTTGCACAGTGGTTAGCACTGCTGTCTCACAGCACCAGAGACCAGAGTTCAATTCCCGCCTCAGGCAACAATCTGTGTGGAGTTTGCACATTCACCCCGTGTCTGCGTGGGTTTCCTCTGGGTGCTCCGGTTTCTTCCCACTGTCCAAAAATGTGCAGGTTAGGTGAACTGGCCATGCTAAATTGTCCATCGTATTAGGTGAAGGGGTAAATGTGGGGTAATGGGTCTGGGTGGGTTGCTTTTCGGAGGGTCGGTGTGGACTTGTTGGGCCAAAGGGCCTGTTTCCACACTGTAAGTAATCTAATCTAAAAAAAAGTGGACGGTGCCAAGTTAGAGGGTGGATCTAGGATAAGGTGGGAGCAGGGGAAGTAAGGAAACTGGTGAAATCAACTCTGATCCTGCGTGGTTGGAAGGTGATGAGGTTGGTTCCAAGGTGAAAGGTGAGCCGTTCTTCCTCCAGGGATTGGGTAGCTAGAGTTCGGCGGTGGCCCAGGACTTGCATGTTCTTGGCGGACTGGAAGGGGGAAATTGAAGTGTTTGGCCACAGGGCGTGGGGTGATTGGTGCGTGTGTCCCAGAGATGCTCTCTTAATGGTCCGCAAGTTGGTCCTGTCTCCCTAGTGTAGGGGAGACCACATCAAGAGCAACGGACACAACAGATGACGTGTATGGAAGTACAGGTAAGTCTCTGTCAGATGTGGAAGGATCCTTTGGGGCCTTGGACAAGGATGAGGTGTGGATTCGGATGTGGAAGGATCCTTTGGGGCCACACCTCTGTCCTCAATTCCGTCAAAGGCCCAAAGGATCTTTCCACACTTCAACTCCCCCTCCCACTCTGCCAAGGACATGCAAGTCCTGGGCCTCCTCCTCCGCCAAACTCCACCTTCGGACCTTCTAACAACATGGATTCACTAGTTTCCTCATTTCCCCTGCCCCAACCTTATCCCAGATGCAACCCTCTAACTCGTCACCGCCCTCTTGAACTGTTCTACTTGTCCATCTTCCTTCCCATCTATCTGCGTCACCGTCCTCTCTGACCTATCACCATCACTCCTCACTTTCATCTATCTATCGCAATACCGGCTAGCTTCCCCCCAGCCCACTTCTTCCCCATTTATCCCTCAGCCCCCTTGGACCCCTCCCATTCCTGATGAAGAGCTTATGCTCGAAACGTCAACTCCCCTGCTCCTTGGATGCTGCCTGACCGGATGTGCTTTTCCAACACCACACTTCTCGACTCTGATCTCCAGCTTCTACTGTCCTCACTTTCTTCTACTAACAGAAACTTTAAAACGTCCTCTCCATAACATTTGGGACAAAAACGGTATTGAAACTTGAGTATCTTGTGTAGTTCTAGTCACATCATTACAAAATCGCACCAGGAAAGAGAAGAGGAGGTTACAAAGATAGTGCCAGGGCTGAAAAGTGCAGCTAACAGGAAAGATTGGATAGGCTGGGTTTGTTCTTCTTGGTATAAAAGGAGGCTGAGCAGACATTTGATAGAGAGGTGTAAAATTGTGAGGGGATTGGATGGGAAAGGTCTACCTATCTTACGGGAGGAATCAATCATTACGGGAGGGGTCATTGACGTAAACTGAATGATAGAAATATTAAAAGGGAAGTTGACAAAAAAAAACTTTTCATCAGAGGGGGAGACACATCTGGAAATCATTGCCAGAAATGGTAACAGAAACAGATACACTCAGGTAATTTAAAACATGTCTGGATCCGCACCTCAAGTGCTCTATACTGCAGGAGTACAGACCAAATAACTGGAAAGTGAGATTAGATCGAGTGTTCATTTTTGAGCTCACCCACAGTTGATGGGTCAAGTGGCCTATTTCTGTTCTGTAAACTTTCCATGATTCCATAAAGTGTTTCTTTAAAACGGACTGCTTTTTCTAGTATATGGATACAATGAGTGATGAAGTGCTAGTAGACAATGAAATTACATAATTGTTTGCAACCTTTGGAGGAGCAAAGTGTAAAACAAGAGAGTAAAACAAAGAACTGCAGATGCTAAAGGTCGGAAACAAAAATATAATTTGCTGTCGAACCTCAGAAAGCAGAGCTAACATTTCAAGTCCAGTGACTCTTCTTCAGAACAGGCGGGATAGTCAGCATAGCTTTGTGCGTGGAAAATCATGTCTTACGAACTTGACTGAGTTTTTTGAAGAAGTAATGAAGAGGATTGATGAGCGGTGGACATGATCTATATGAACTTCAGTAAGGCGTTCGACAAGGTTAGATCTCATAGAATACAGAGAGAATTAGCCATTTGGATATAGGATCAGCTCGAAGGTAGAAGACAGAGGGTGGTGGTGAAGGGTTGCTTTTCAGACTGGAAGCCTGTGATCAGTGGAGTGCCACAAGGATCAGTTATGGGTCCACTACTTTTTGTCAAGTACATGAATGATTTGGATGTGAAAATAGGAGGTACAGTTAGTAAGTTTGCAGATGATACCAAAATTGGAGCTGTAGAAGACAGCGAAGAAAGTTACCTCAGAGTTCAATGGGATATTGATCAGATGGGCCAATGGGCTGAGGAGTGGCAGACAGAGTTGAATTTAGATGAATGTGAGGTGCTACATTTTGGAAAAGAAAATCAGAGCAGGATTTATACACTTAACGGTAAGGCACTGGGGTGTGTTGCTGAACAAAGGGACCTTGGAGTGCAGGTTCATAGGTTCTTGAAAGTGGAGTTGCAGGTGGATAGGATAACGAAGAAAGTGTTTGGTATATGCTTTCCTTTATTGGTCAGAGCATTGAGTAGAGGAGTTGGGAGGTCATGTTGAAGCTGTACTGGACATTGGTTAGGCCACTTTTTGAATATTGCGTGCAGTTCTGGTCTCCTACCAAATCGGAAGGATGTTGTGAAACTTGAAAGGGTTCAGAAAGGATTTACAAGGATGTTGCCAGGGTTGGAGGATTTGAGCTATAGGGAGATGCTGAACAGACTGGGGCTATATTCCCTGGAGCATCGGAAGCTGAGGGGTGACCTTAGAGGTTTATAAAATCATGAGGGGCATGGATAGGATAAATAGACAAGGTTCTTTCCCTGGGGTCGAGGAGTCCAGAACAAGAGGGCATAGGTTTAGGATAAGAGGGGAAAGATTTAAAAAAGGGACCTACGGGGCAACTTTTTCATGCAGAGGGTGGTGCGTGTGTGGAATGAGCTGCCAGATGAAGTGGTGGAGGCTGGTGCGATTAAAGCATTTAAAAGGCATCTGGAAGGATACATGAATAGGAAGCATTAAGAGGGTTATGGGCCAGTTGCTAGCAAATGGGACTAGATTAGGTTAGGATATCTGATCGGCATGGGTGAGTTGGACGAAGGGTCAGTTTCCGTGCTGTACATCTCTATGACAAAGACAGTGTTACTCCAGGTTCTTAATGGGGGGTTGTCTGGCAAACCTTTGAGTCACAGAGCTGTACAGCATGGAAACAGACTCTTCGGACCAACTCATCGCCTGCTGACCAGATATCCTAAATTAATCTAGTCACATTTGCCAGCATTTGGCTCTTAGCCCACTAAACCCTTCCTGTTCATATATCATCCAGATGCCTATTAAATGCTGTAATTGTACCAGCCTCCACCACTTCAAGCAACTCATTCCATTCACACACCATCCTCTGTGTGAAAATGCTGCCCTTTAGGTCCCTTTTACCTTTCACCTTAAACATATTCCCTCAAGCATTGGACTCCCCTATTCTGGGGAAAAGACCTTGGCTATTCACCCTATCCATGCTATGAAAGCTCAGTAAAAGATTAAACAGGATGCAAAGGTTGTGAACAGCGTACTTCAATCAGACAATGTCTGGGGATAGAGATGGAGTTAGTAAATAGGAACAAATTTTTTGGTGAGGAGCAAAGGCAAAGAACTTAATTTGCTACAGACACTCTTAGAGTTGAAGACTGCAAGATATGACACAGGAACAACAATGAACAGACTTGGCAAGAAATTATTTTCATCAGATGTTAAGTTTGAGGGGGTAAAGAAAGCAGAGAAAATTGGTTTAGTGAAAAAAAATTAAGTCCACAGTGAGCAGACAGTCAAAAATATACTTTTCTCCGAGTGATTTACTCACCCTTCTTCAGTTAAGTAGTGCAAAATTAGAATCAAAAGATTCTTACGCCGGGCTTCTGATCGAATTTCATCCTATAAATAAGAGACAGGGATTTATAGTATTGTTAATGTATTGGCAAGTATACCATATATCCACTGAATTAGCATTGATGACAAAATATTTTGGATATCAAAAATCTGTCAGCAGAATCCCAGAGCTGACTCCACAGAATTTGGGAAAATTCTGTCAAAGTGTCAATTTCAGGGATTTTTATGGAAGGTTTCTCTCTGTAAACTCTACCAAGTTTTCCCACGCAATTTTACTGTGCGGACCCCATTAAGTATGCACCACATCCCCATGGCGCCTGTGTCACACTAGCTTGTGCTCACCAGCAGTGGGTACACTCACTGCCCCCAGGACCTTCAAGATTTTTCAGTGCCATTTTTAAAGCCCAGCTGTGCACCACTGCAATTGCTACAAACCAGAAATAGTTGCAATTTGTGAGGAATTGCTTCAGAGGGGTGTTAACTGGTACCCGGAAGTACTGGTAGGCCAGGTTGTAGACAGAGGGCCAACTTATTTCCTCAGGACTGTCAAAGTAGACCACAGCATCAGACCCTGCTAGTCTGATCTGAAGTTACCACCCAGTTCAGTGCAACATCCACAATCTAGAGGAATGGCAATCCATGCAAAAAGATTAATGACGTTCTGAACTCCAAGATAAGTGGATCTTCTTTCTGCAACCACACACTGACTCCAACTCTGCCACTACACACTCCTCTCCAAGGCTCATGGTCTACCATTCCCACTACTACATGTTGCATCTTTCATGAACTGCCCTCACCCACCCCAGTTTCCCAGACTACTTATCATTCCTGCACTCCGTGCTTCCTATTCACTTGGAAAAATGGTGAGGTTTCTCTCAACCTGCACCAACCATAAACAGCTGTGCCAGCCATATTCATCTCACTCAATCCTTGCCCTTGTTTCATCCCAGGAGAAAGCAGCCATGGGTTAAGACAGGTAGTCAGGTGCCCGAGTGGTGTCTGCCCACCACTGTAAAAGGTATAAATGCTTACCAAATGAGAGGACTACAACTGATCATGTGATGATGCCAAGAAATATTTAATACCAAGCAGTGCGCTATTCTGCTCTACATTATCACTGTGAATGTATGGTTAACATGCCCAAGTTTCTATCCCTATTTTATAACTCATTTCATTTTTTGTCTTCTGCAAGCACAAGCAGCATCCACATAACCTCCACCATGAAGAGACCACCTCCTGGACACATCTCCTCATGCACTTATGAGGAAGATGACAGACCTTTCAGATCTGCAAATCATCGCTTTACCCATTGGTAGTTAGCACACAAAATCAACAAGGATATGAGAGACCTTGACCTCATTTCAGGTGCCCCTTCCTTGTAAGGGGCCAGGGTGGTGCCAATAGGCACCCAGATAGAAGGGAAACTGCACATAAGCACTCGGCCTCCACCTCACCCCACACCCAAAAGGTCTCCCCTCAGGACACTCCAGACATGTCCAGTCCATCTACCTCCAAACCTCAACCCTGTGGAAATTCAGCATATCAAGTGGAGCCTTCATTTGGCCAGGACAAAAAATTGTCTGAGCCACCTAGTCACAAAAGAGGAAAAGCAAAGAAGGAACAAACTGATAAGCTGCATTTAAGGCTGGGAATTAAACAGCGGTTGCTTGCCTCTATAGTAAAAATATATATTTACAGTCGTCTTCACCTAAATGACTTCTATTGAAAGTGGTTGCCAAAGAAGTCATGGATTACTACAGTTGATGATGCTGTATTGCCAGATGATAAAAAGTAACATTCCTTCTGGTGTACATTCTCATTTTCCAACTCGGTCCAATGCTGCAGCTTCCACAAATCCTCACTGTCCTCCATGTACACTTGCTGTGACCTTCAGCAGTTGCCTCATTTCCAATATTCCTCACAGTCCAGAGTACAGTATGTAAGGATTATATGATGCCGTAAGTCTGTATTGTACTACAGTGAACCACCAGATTTGAGAAAGCATGGGAACTTCATGTTGAGGAGACATGTTATAGTCATCAATGGCTCCAATTGAAGTTGTTGTTGCATTGTATGTAGGGTGAGCTTCATAACATGATGCTCTGACCATTACCTCTGTAGAAACTTTAGCACCCAGTACCTAGAATGCTGTAGTAGATGATAAAACTATTCCCATTCAGTGACATTGATCCGTACTGACCTAGAGGGCATTCCATTGAAGATGGAATGACTGGAAGTCTCCTGCACTTATACAGCCATACAGCATGAAAACAGACTATTCAGTCCAACTCGTCCATGCTATGTTTCCCCAAGTTAAATGGGCCCATATACCTTTAACCTTTCCTATTCATGTACCTACCCAAGTTTCTCTGCTTCAGGATGGCAGCCTTTTGTTGGAACCTTTGCATTAGGCTAATCCTAGGCTTCCAGATGCATGTGTTCCTCAACAACTTCTGCTCCAAGTGTAGTGACTGCACAGACAACAACAGATTCTGTGTCTAAATCCACTGTCAATGGTTTGAATTAGCCATGTGAGGAGTATCAGAAACAAGGCAGTAAGCAGTCACATCACAAATAAATATTAAAACAAGATCCTCAAAACATTGAGGCATCTGAGAAGGAGGGCAATGATTTGCCTCTACGTTTGCACAGCAGATCTGCTGTATGCTGTACAAGCCATGTTGCAAATATGGGACGATTAAAATAAACCTTCTGCTCCCAACCCCACATTATCCAAGAAGGGCAGTATTGTATATAAGATAATAGTGTGAACATTTTGTACTCCAAGTTGTGGGGTAAGCAGGTCCTGGATCTGTACAGGCTGGGAGATCTTGGAATGTGTTTGTTTATTGTTGAATGTAGATGAAACTTTACAGCTCGCCAGAAACTACCTCTGCTTCACAGTCATTACTATGGATAACTTGTAATGATCAATGATATAGTCAAGAGTGCTGGTGGCGTAGGTGTTTAGTTGACACAGGTGGTGTCTGCATGAGGCCTCTCTGCAGAATTCTGTGAAGACAGATTTAATTAACCTGCACTCAGTGCCTAGCTAATACAAGTGCCCTTTGAAAGGCCTCAGATTGCTCACAGAACCCAGACCCTCAGGCAGAAAAAAAGCCTTACTCTATCCATTCTGGCTTGTAGCAGTAGCCATTTTACATTTCCATTTCGGTTCAGATGAGGATAGAAAATAACTCATTTGGAACGAGTTCACAGAAGCATTATGGTGCAGAAGGTGGCCATTTGGCCCAACCTGCCTGCATTGGCTCTATTACTTTAGTCTCAGTCCATCAATCTAGGTGACCCCCAAACTTTCATGTTCCTTTTGTGTTTTGCACTCAATTCCGTCAGATTTGAGTGTCCCACTAACTTACGTCTCCCTACTTAATCTTGAGCCTAGATCTGGCAAATGGAACTAGGTTAGGTTAGGATGTCTGGTCAGCATGGATGAATTGGACCGAAGGGTTTGTTTCTGTGACGTACATCTCTATAACTCTACAGCTCAGTTATGCTAAACATTACGATACATCATTCTCCCTCCCCATTCAAAGCCAATCAATCAATGACCCCTTCCAGTGCCTTCCCATGATCTATCCTTCTATTAGCTCCCAACCTCAAGTTGGGTTGCCCCTTTTCACAATAATTAATTCCTCTGCATACCAGCACCTCCAATCCTCACAACAGATTTAGCAGCCCTGGATAAATCTCAACTTTCAATGAGCAGACCGTGACTCCAACATCTCTCGTCCTCCTCTCCCATCCACCAAACAACTCTACCCCTAGCTGATGACAGACCTTTTGATTTAACTGAAGACTATTCCTCTTACTCTTTGATCAGGGTAATTTGGTTGAGGCCCATTCAATACATTCATTATATAAGTTGCTCGCACATATTGCTGATGTGGCATTGACATAACACAGGGCTAAACATCAACAAGTCCATCCCCGTTGACTGACCATTGCTGGTAAACACTACAGAATGCCTGGATTTGTATTTGTTCTTAATGAGGCAGCAGTGTACAATACCGAAAGGATATAGAGATGCTGTGACATCCAAGTAGGCACAAAATAAGTAAGCAAGTGAGCTTAGAGTCCTGAGATGCACCCTGCTCCAATCCATGAGATGTGTGCATATCCCTGCTTACAAAATTGCTACGAACATTATCAACAAGCTCCAAAGTGCAATATTGAAGCAGTGAACTATCTTATAAAAGTAAGAAAGATGTGCAATGAAACTGCTGCTTCGCTAATCTCCAGCCTCCATGGATTGAATGCACAGGTGATCACTGACCTGGAGATGCTGGGGAATGCTGACCAAGGTGGATGCCCAGAAAAGAGGCACAGTAGGAATTGGTGCTATCTAGTTTCTACCTGTTTCTTCAGAAAATAGAAGCTTGTGTACAAATAAGTCAAGAGTAGGTAATAATGAGACATTAATACATATAAATAGACCCCTTGCTGCTCACTAGCAAGATTTTCATTTAGTCATTGACACCTTGCATGCAAAGATTGGTCTTATTTTCTGGATATCCAGAATCTCTTTTTTCTATCCTCACCAAATTTCTCAATTGTTTATGTCGTTACAAATGTGAAAATTTGATTCAACCATGATTGCCCATTCTATCCAATTTCCAGTTCAGGTTAAAAAGAATATGCACAACTTCCCCCCACCATTAACAACAAAACCTTTATTGTAATCTTGAGTTCCTAATCCATAACTCTAATTTCAATTCTACCTCTTTCATAAAATTCTTGTACATATATAGACATGTAAAGGACAATGAAAGACAAATTCCGTCGTGGTTGGGGGTGGTGGGTGGGGGGATGGTGAAGGTGCAAAGTGGAATAGGAAAGCAGAGTTCTGGCACCAGTTTGAATCACAGATGCCGATAAATTCAGGTTCTTTCGATTCCTTCTGATTTTTTGCTAAATGATACAAGATGGATACACCAATTCTCAGTCTTCTGTTTGCTGACTGAAATTGCATCCTTTCAGGGGCTCTGAAAGTGTTCATGGTATACCCCCCTGCCCTCTTTTTCTTTTTAATAGGGGATTTGCAGAGAGCTCAGCTTGCAGAGAAAAGAGAGAACAGTTAACTACTAGGAATTTTATTTTACTTCTCTACAAAGACAGGAGAGACAGCAAGAGAGCTTGATGCTTTCAGCTATATTGAAACACACAAGACTGTATTAACCTGTCCAGGAACTAAATCAAGTGGCGGTTATTATGTTGAGTCCTCTTAAACAAATATCTATTGCTGATTAAAAAGCCAATCAAAACTCTGTCTCTGGGCAACTTTGCCACATGCGCTGTCTTTTTTGTTTTAAATTCTCCCTCACTCCTTGAACAAGGCAACATTACTAGAAGCTGAAAATGTGTTGCTGGAAAAGCGCAGCAGGTCAGGCAGCATCCAAGGAGCAGGAGAATCGACGTTTCAGGCATGAGCCCTTCTTCAGGAATGAGGAAAGTGTGCCAAGCAGACTAAGATAAAAGGTAGGGAGGAGGGACTTGGGGAAGTGGCGTATGAAATGTGATAGATTAAGGTGAGGGTGATAGGCCGGAGTGGGGGTGGGGGCGGAGAGGTCAGGAAGAAGATTGCAGGTTGGGAAGGTGGTGCTGAGTTCAAGAGTTGGGACTGAGACAAGGTGGGGGTAGGGGAAATGAGGAAACTGAAGAAATCTGAGTTCATCCCTTGTGGTTGGAGGGTTCCTAGGTGGAAGATGAGGCACTCTTCCTCCAGCCAAAATGTTGCTATGGTCTGGCGATTACTGGAAGACCTGTCAATCCGGATCGGGAACAGCATCTCCAACACCATCACACAACCCCCAGGACTGTGTGCTCAGTCCACTGCTGTTCACCCTGCTGACACGACTGTGCAGCGAAGCACAGGTTGAATCACATCATCAAGTTCACTGATGATATGACTGTAGTGGGTCATATCAGTAGGAACGATGACTCAGCATACAGAGAGGAGATGCAGCGATTAACGGATTGGTGCAGCGCCAACAACCTGTCTCAGAACGTGGACAAGATGAAAGAGATGGTTGCTAACCTCAGGAGGGCACGGAGTGACCGCTCTCCACTTTACATCGATGGCTCCCCCATGGAGATCCTGAAGAGCACCAAATTTCCTTGGAATACCCCTGATGGAGAATCTTACCTGGACCCTCAACACCAGCTCCATAGTCAAGAAAGCCCAGCAGTGTCTCTACTTTCAGCACAGGCTGAGGAAAGCCCACCTACCACATCCACCACCACCACCACACCACTCCCCCGCCCACACCTCCCATCCTCACTGCATTTTACAGATGGTTCATTGAGTACCCTGGACTTCTTCACAGCCTGATTCGGAAAT
Organism: Chiloscyllium punctatum; assembly: GCF_047496795.1. NCBI lineage: Eukaryota > Metazoa > Chordata > Chondrichthyes > Orectolobiformes > Hemiscylliidae > Chiloscyllium > Chiloscyllium punctatum. The sequence continues at coordinate 136,441,278 of NC_092739.1, forward strand.
TGCACCGTCTCAGCTTGTAAGACCCTACAACGGATAGTGAGGACAGCTGAGAAGATCATCGGGATCTCTCTTTCCTCCATTAAAGACATTTACACCACACGCTGCATCCGAAAGGCTGAGAGCATTGTGGAAGACCCCACATAGCCCTCTCTCAAACTTTTCTCTCTCCTGCCATCTGGCAGAAGATACCGGCGCATTCGGTCTCTCACGGGCAGACTGTGCAATAGTTTCTTTCCTCAAGCCATCAGGCTCCTTAACACAGTATAATCAGACTCTTTCCCATCTGAAATTCTTCCATATTGCTGCTAGAAAATGTCTATTATTCATCATTTTTCTGTTATACTGTAACTTGCGTGTTTTGCACTTATGCACTTTATGCTGTGTATAATTGTGTAGTTTATGCTGTCAATGTAGCACCCTCAGTACCAGAGGAACGCTGTCTCGTTTTTACTGTATCAGTTGTATATGGTAGATATGACAAATAAAAGCTACTCTACTCATTAGAAAAACAATTCACAATGTGTTTCAGTAACTTGTGTTTAACTATTGCAAAAACCTTTGTTTATTTTTGGTTTAAAGTACTATCTTCTCCCATTTTAGCCCATAGTCAAGAAAAAAACTAAAATTGGTCTTTACATACTAGATGACCCATAGGAGGCAAAAATGGACAGTTTGTGATTTGAAGGAATCCCTGTAGCATGGGGTCATCAGAATTCCCAAGCAAATTCAAGGCACAAATGAAATAGAGAACCATATCACTCAGAGGACATAAAACAAATAGAATAAGAGATGTTTTTCACACACAGTACACCAGATAAAAAAACTTCAACACTGTAAATACTATAAACCGACTGACTCCCACAGCTACCTAGACTACACCTCCTCCCACCCTACCCCCTGGAAAAACCATCTCCGCTTTACATCGATGGCTCCCCCATGGAGATCCTGAAGAGCACCAAATTTCCTTGGAATACCCCTGATGGAGAATCTTACCTGGACCCTCAACACCAGCTCCATAGTCAAGAAAGCCCAGCAGTGTCTCTACTTTCTGCACAGGCTGAGGAAAGCCCACCTACCACACCCACCACCACCACCACACCACTCCCCCGCCCACACCTCCCATCCTCACTGCATTTTACAGATGGTTCATTGAGTATCCTGAACTTCTTCACAGCCTGATTCAGAAATTGCACCGTCTCATCCCATATTCCCAATTCCTTCATCTCCGCCGCATCTGCTCCCAGGAGGACCAGTTCCAAAACCGTACCACCCAGATGGCCTCCTTCTTCAAGGACCGCAAATGCCCCCCAGATGTGGTCTACAATGCCCTCCACCACATCTCTTCCACTTCCCGCTCCTCCGCCCTTGAGCCCCGCCCCTCCACTGCCACCAGGACAGAACCTCACTGGTCCTCACCTACCACCCCACCAACCTCCACGTCCAGCGTATCATCCGCCGTCATTTCCACCACCTCCAAACGGTCCCTACCACTAGGGATATATTTCCCTTCCCTCCCCTATCAGCGTTCCGAAAAGACCACTCCCTCCGTGACTCCCTCGTCAGGTCCACACCCCCCACCAACCCAACCTCCACTCCCGGCACCTTCCTCTGCAACCACAAGAAATGCAAAACTTGCGCCCACACCTCCCCCCTTACTTCCCTCCAAGGCCCCAAGGGATACTTCCATATCCGCCACAAAGTCACCTGCACCTCTACACACATCATCTATTGCATCCACTGCACCCAATGTGGCCTCCTCTATATTGGGGAGACAGGCCGCCTACTTGCGGAACGTTTCAGAGAACACCTCTGGGACACCCAAACCAACCAACCCAACCACCCCATAGCTCAACACTTCAACTCCCCCTCCCACTCTACCAAGGACATGCGGGTCCTTGGACTCCTCCATTGCCAGACCATAGCAACACGACGGTTGGAGGAAGAGCGCCTCATCTTCCACCTAGGAACCCTCCAACCACAAGGGATGAACTCAGATTTCTCTAGTTTCCTCATTTCTCCTCCCCCCACCTTGTCTCAGTCAAATCCCTCGAACTCAGCACCGCCTTCCTAATCTGCAATCTTCTTCCTGACCTCTCCGCCCCCACCCTACTCCGGCCTATCACCCTCACCTTGACCACCTTCCACCTATCGCATTTCCAACGCCCCTCCCCCAAGTCCCTCCTCCCTACCTTTTATCTTAGCCTGCTGGACACACTTTCCTCATTCCTGAAGAAGGGCTTATGCCCGAAACGTCAATTCTCCTATTCCTTCGATGCTGCCTGACCTGGTTCGCTTTTCCAGCAACACATTTTCTGCAAAGAGTAAATTATACCAACACAGATGGACTGAATGGAGATAGCAGCCCAGGTCAGTTGTCTCATTTATCAGAGGGTTTTGAGGAAGCCTCAACTAACTTATTAACATCTCAGAGGAAGGAACTGCATGTACTGTAGCAATTTTGCAAACAAAACAGAAAATAGGTGGAGAGGCAAGTTGCGAGAGGGATTTAAACAGTTTACAGAGAGATATTGATAGATTATGCAAGTATGCAAAATGTTGGCAAATGAAGTGTTGAATATCAGGATCTGTTAAAAGCTGAACATTCCTAGTCTTTACCGTGCAGCATGAGATTTGATTTAACAGCTGTTACAACAGATATCAACTTTCAAAAATGTTAACATATGAAAATAAAGGGAAGAAATACAAAAAACAAGTCATAATGCCAGATGAACCAGCACCAATAATGTATCTGGCACCAAATACACCCTATTATCAGTGGGTCATTTTTGAAAATAATTTTGAAAGAATGGTAAACTAATCCTCAATTGAAGGCAGGCGATGAATGATAATCCTTCAGCACCATGAGTGGCTGTCATATGGCCATTAGTCAAAAGGGTTCAGACAGTTGATTGACACTGTGTAAGCTACCTGCCCCTACAAATATGATATAAACAACAAGTGTCAGGATGGGAGGCAACATGAGAAGTCTACAGAGTCTAGGCCAATTCTGCACTGGAATAAATGCACTAGGGACAAGGAATTTAGGGAAGCCACTTCATACTGGAAAAAACTGTGTAGGGCCTGCGCTAGAGGAACCACACAGGGACCAAGAGTAGGTAGACTCAGAGCAAAGAGGAGTTTCTCATCAAGCAGATTTTGTCAAAATCGATCTTCATTGAACAGTCCTTAGCAGGTAGATGCCGAGAGTGTGATGCTGGAAAAGCAGGAGAATCAACCTTTCGGGCATAAGCCCTTCCTCAGGCATGATGCCTGAAGGGCTTCTGCCCGAAACATCAATTCTCCGCTCCTCGGATGCTGCCTGACTTGCTGTGCTTTTCCAGCACCACACTCTCGCCTCTGATCTCCAGCATCTGCAGTCCTCACTTTCCCCTTAGCAGGTTGATGAAAGACAAACCAGAAGGAGAGGAGGGTGACTGATGGGAGAGATCTCTAACACCTCAGCTGTGAGCAGGATACAGCTCCCATGGCTTTAACAAGACAACATTGTGTAATGACAACCTGCTTGTCCTCTGGTATCAGAGAACCATCCCCATTTGTCGTAGTTGTACAGATTCTTCATATAATAACTAATGTATCGCAGCTATATAACTGCTTCATCACAAACTATCAGAAAATACTTACAAATTATCAAGTGCCTTATTGCAAACATGAATACCAAAACAACAACAGGAGTATGTGGGAAAACATGAAGCTATTCATTTTGAAAAGCGAGAACAAAAGAATCATTTAAATCCCAAAGAGACTTGGGTTATTTGTGCACAAAGTACAGAAAGCCAGCATATAAGTACACAAGGCAGCTCATGTAATGTTGGCCCTTATTTCAAGGGGGTTTGAGTATAAGAGTAGGGTGTCTTACTGCAACTGAACAAGATGCTAGTAACACTAAATCTGGAATACTGTGAGCAGCTTTGGTCCCCTTATTTAAAGGACAAATAATTTGTGGAATTCATTGCCACGGAGTGCAGTGGAAGCCGGGACGCTAAATGTCATCTTTCACTTCACTTCGCTAAATGTCTTCAAGGCCGAGATTGATAGATTCTTGTTGTCTCGGGGAATTAAGGGCTACGGGGAGAACGCTGGTAAGTGGAGGTGAAATGCGCATCAGCCATGATTGAATGGCGGAGTGGACTCGATGGGCCGAATGGCCTTACTTCCACTCCTATGTCTTATGGTCTTATGGTCTTATTATTTCAGACAAGGTTCAACAGAATGATTCCAGTATGGAGGGATTGTCTGATGAGAAAAAGTAAACAGGTTGGTACTGTACTCATTGCAATTTAGAGAAATGAGAGGTGAGCTTATTCAAATATACAAGATTCTAAAGTAAACAAAATCATTAAGTGCGAGAGAAACACAGCAGGTCTGGCAGCATCTATGGAGAGAAAACAGAGTTAATTTTGTTTTATTTAGGGTTCTTAAGGAGGTTCATAGTATAACTGCTCAGAGGATGTTTCCCTTCATGGGAAAGTCTAAGACCAGAAGGTATAGCCTTAGAGTAAAATGCAACCAATTTAGGACTGCCAAGGGAGGATTTTTTTTCTCTAAGACAGGAATGTCTTTGGAATTCCTTATGACAGAGAGCTGTGGAAGTAGAGTCCTTGTGCATACTTAAGGCTGAGATAGATAGATTCTTGATCAGTAGGAGAAATCAAGGATTATTGGGAAAGGGTAAGAAAGGGAATGTAAGGAATATCAGATCAGCCATTATCCTACTGAATAGTGGAGTAGGCTCAATGGTCTGAACAACCTACTCCTGTTTCTTTTTCTTTTGGTCTTGCATATCCATTCGATGACTCTCACCCACCTCATTCTCCTTGCCTTCTGCACTTTCTATTCATTCACTGAGAAAACTTCACTACCTCTCCTGTCCCTGCATCACCACTAACACTTCTGAGCCACTCACTCAATCCTTCCCTTTATGCCATTGCAGGAAAACAAAATGTCGCAGCCAGCTGAGCATTCAGAGATTTGATGTGATCAGAGGCCAACTGGGAATCAATGAGGTAGCAGCCAGAAACTTGTAAGTATTGGCAGTGTTATAAAGGTGTAGCTGTGTACTGTACCTTTAAGAGGCCATGAAAGCTGGCAAGGATTGACTGAAAGTACAGAGTGTGCTGAACAATTTAAAAATGTAACATTTGGTTGTGAAACAAATAGCTGGACCAGCGCTGCCAAGGTACATAACAAATTGAAATTCGGCCAGTTTAAATTATGCCCCAAGATACCAAAATCCAATGAATTTGAATTTTAATGTTTTAATGACATTGAAACAATGAGACAGTCCAATGTTTTGGGATATATAAAATTGGTTACTTTGAACAGCAAAGAGCAGCCAAGCACCAACAGACCGCCAGCAGAATAGCTCTTTGATAGATACCTGTCCATAAGAAAGTTGTTCAGCAGAAGACAGAAGACAATCTAGAGGAATTTACAGAGGAAGTTTGACATCTGAAGATGGAAATTGGTTTTGAAAATTGATTTACCATAAATTTAAGAGGGAATTTATGGAGCCAGTATTTTAGAGTGGGAAATAAAAAATAGGTTTAAGAGAAAGAAGTTGTAAATAGTTGTTGTTTAATGTTCTGTTTTGGACTTAAAGAATAAAATTGTTAAATCTTTTCTTTAAATAATGGTATTTGGAATAGTTCTTTGCCACTCAAAATTTTACAGGTTACAGTGCGAGGTCAGCTTTTCTGTATGTCTGGTTTAAATTGGTCAAGAGATTAACTCCATGTCGTAACTGCAGGAAGTAAAAGATGATTTGTTTTTAAAATATGGCAATTATCAGGCGAAGGAAGAATAAGCTTGTCTTCTCTGCCCTTGGTTTGGGGCTGAACTGGAGAGTGCAGCACAGAGTTTGAGGAATTTGAAACCATCTGACACAAGCAAATTAATACTGCTGCAACTTTGCGACACGCCTTTGCCGACTGGATTCTGATATACAACACATTTGACTTGTCTATCAATTTGATTGACCTGAACAAAAACAGAAATTCCTGGGAAAGCTGAGCAGGTCTGGCAGCATCTGTGGAGAGGAAGCAGAGTTAGCATTTCAAGTCCAGTGCCTCTTTTTCAGACCTGATCATAGCTCAATAAAAGTTACTATATATGCTGAAGATGTGTTTTGGCTTTGGGGGCTGGGGGGGGGGGGGGGAAAGAGTGCAGTAAACAATAGGTGGCGATGAAGGCCAGTGAGAGAGAACAGTAGTTGTACAGACAAAGGACTAGCTAAGGGTCAACCGGGGGGTCAATGGCTACTAATCAGGACCATTACTTTCTGATAATGGGATGGTGTGGCAACAGCCCATGTGAATGACAAGGCCTGGTTCACGGAGGCTGGAGGTAAGGACATGGGAAAAGGTGCTCAGGCTCTACAAATATTGAAATTGATATTGAGCCCAGAAGGCCAACCTGCTCTGGCATCCAATTCTCCTTGCCGTATCCAGGTGAGTGTGAAAAGATTCTCCCGTGCAGCCGAGGGCGCTCCAGAGTCAGTCTCCATGGAAACGGTCGATTCTACTGGCCTGACGCTTACAATAAACTTCAACAAAAAATAATGAAATAAAAAGGAAATTTCACTCTTTCACCGTGTGATATAAAATAGTCAAATTTTGGTTCAATAATAATGAATTTCCTCATTTGTCAGACTTCTGTCGCTGCTTTAACTTTAGTAACTCATACAAATAACTTCAAACCTTATGAACTCGAATTAATAGTTTCAAGTTGTAATTTAGTGTTTCAACCGCACTTTTAAAAAATCACATTTGTATTGAATATTAATTTAATCCAGTTGTGGTGCGAGTTAATCATGGATTTGCGGAGTCCAATGTAGTTGCCATCATCAATGGTCAAAACACAATCGCAAAAAAAAGTTGCCGCACTTCTAATATTCCCACTATGAATTGAAACAGCATGCTAGATAACAAATAAGGTGATAAAATCTAGGATAAAACTAAATTTGAACATTTGGGAAACTTCATTCTCATTTCATTAAGAGCCGCGTCATTGTCATAACTTACTGCCTCTCTCGCTTGATGCGCCGTTTTTAGAGTTTGATAGGAGAGTTCCAAAGACATTGTTTTGTTTGTAGCACTTTTGTTGTCTCCTTACTTTATTGAAATGTTATCTTATTAAATATTTGACAAAAAGACGAAGGGTGAACAAAATGAGGCGGGCACCCAATTTAATCACTGGGGTGATTGACGTGAGCATAAACCAATCCGATTCCCGGAGATACATAAACGCCGCCATCTTGGGAATTTGTATCCAATCATTAGTGACTATCAGAGTGGGCGGGGCTCCAGTGATTGACGGTTTGGAGGATGGCATTGAGATTGTTTCAAACTGTAGGGAGGGAGGGCAGAGGCATTTAAACCATAAAACGTTCAGGACTCAACACTGAGTTTAACCACTTTAGAATGTGAATAATCTCTTTTTAGTTCTTTACCTTCCCCTAAGTCCTGCTGTGGATGGGCTTCTCCCAGCACAACTAATCCATTTTAAAGCCAAAAATTGCTGGACAAACTCAGCACGTCTGACAGCATCTGTGGAAGGAAAGCAGAGTAACATTCCAGGTCCAGTTATCCAGAGTATCAGGATCCCAGACACTTATCTTTTTATCTGACAGCCAGGGCTCCCTGATTGGAACAGATTAACAGCCCCATACAGGGAATTTAAATTCTATAAAGTCCAGCTGGCTGACCTCATTACAATCACCAAAAGAAACATGAGGTGAAATGTTCTCGTATTGTCAAGTGACATTCATGGCACCTGGTCTACCATGGCTTGGAATGACTTTTCTCATACTGTCTTCCCATTTTAACCTCATTCATTACTGAACCAGGCACTCTGGCAATCCCCATAGATTTGCAGAATCCAAGGTACTTGCCATGCCAAGACCTTACTGCAAACATGCCACTGGCACCATATTTAAAGTCTAGGCTGGACACCACTCTCGATGCTGTAAGCCAGGATCCATCCAAACTGTGGTCCTCGAACATTATGACACACTTCAAGCACTGTCATAATACATGTTGCTTTCAGCATAGCTAACCCATTTTCACCTACTCATAGTCTCTGCCTTCTAGATTTTCTTTTTCCCTATCTTGCGAACAACAACTCATCAGAACTGACACAAGAGTTTCAAATTTCAAAGACAGCAACAATATTACCATGTGAGTAAATAGCAATAAGTGGTTGGTAAATCAAATCTGACTGGTTCAGGCATTACTATGGAGAATGCACCATTGTGCTACTATTTGAGTTTTTCTTTACTCCTAGTGTAGTAAGGGATGGAATGCCCAGCCTGCAACAGTAGTAGATTTGCCAACTTTAAGGGCATTTAAATGGTCTTTGGATAAATGTATGGATGATAATGGAATTGTGCAGGTTAGATCGGCTTCAGATTGGTTTCACAGGTCAGCGCAACATCGAGGGCCAAAGGGCCTGTACTGAACTGTAATGTTCTATGTTCTATCCCATTATTACCAATTTTGTTTAATTGTATAAAAGTCACAGCACATGTATATGTTCCCTTTCCCTGCAGTGGACAGGCCCCTGTGTATAGATATAAGTAGCTTCTTGTATTGAGAACATTCCCTTCCAGTTCACCACCCTGCCTCGAATTCCAGTATGAAATATCACAGATTGCAAACACAGAGAAGCCAATGATTCAATAATATAAACTTATCACTCCTGTCGCTGTTGTGGAGTAAAAAATTGAGATCCAGGTTTGGCAATCTGAAGGACAAATGAAGGCCCTCCTGTTCTGCGTGGCTCAGTTCAATAGCAGGAGACTCATTTAATGAGTTAATAGACCAGGGATTGAACTGTATCTTTTTAGTCTAGATGATTTAGTAGCATACAATTTTAACAACAAAGACATTTAAAAAACCATGATGTGCACTGAAATGCATAAGTTAAAAGTTATATTATACTTTCAAGTATTGAAAGTTCCAAGTGCAATAATATTATGAAAGAAAATAGACAACCACTGAGCAAGTTCCATTCCTCTTTAGGTAGCTAAGATCAAAAAATATGACTTAGACATGTAAGAACAAATGGAACTTTGAAATGAGTGCTGAGAGTTTGGTAAGTAGGTGAAATCTTCTTGTCTTTAAAAAATTGAATTTGTTGTATTTCACAATTAACATTTAATTGAAATTTATTTATTTAAATTATGAATTTTGTAACTTCAGTTCTGAGGAAGGGTCATCAGACCAGAAAAGTTAACTCCGATTTCTCTTCACAGATGCTGCCAGACTGCTGAGCTTTTCCAGCAACTTCTGTTCTGGTTTTTCTTTTAACCAGGGCTGATGTAACTCAGTGTGACTTGTCACTGACTGAGACTGAACAAAGTGCTGGGGGTTGAGTGAGTAAGGCACTTAGGTAAAGTGGGAAAGATGGCGTTCCTTTTGCTTTTTCTAACTTTTTCATAATGTAGGAATTTGTTCCTGCTCTGCTAGAGAAGCAAGTTTTTAAGTGAGTATCTTAAGTAATTAAAATCTATTCCATTCTTAAAGTTTAAAAATTGTTTCTCCATTACAGAGGAGTTATTAATGGAAAATAAGGAGATAGTAAATGAATTGAGCAAATATTTTGCATCAGTCTTCACTTTGGAGGGTATAAATAACATCCCAGAAATATTTGTAAATCAGGATAAGAAAGGGAGCGAGGGTCTGAAGAAAATTACAATTGCCAGAGAATTGAGACTGAACAAATTGTTTTAGCAGTGGGCTGTATTACAACATGGAGACAGGCAGCCAAATCAAATGAGCCTCCTTATCCTTATACTCATAACACTGTAAAGGTAATATACTCAATAACCCTCAAAATTAACCAGGCCTTTTTAATAACCAATATCAGATTTTGTGAATAACCATTACCAGACACTACATTTATAGTGTAAGCAAAAGGTTAAACAATACATTAATAATACAGTACAGCAGCTTTCGCAGAGCAATGTTAAACCACAAGATAAATCTAATTCATTTATATGATTTAAAACCAATCTTCCTTGATTTTAGACCCCACTCTCATACAAAGACAGATAGACAAACAGATACAGTTAAGGAATAAATCAAAAATAAATAAATGAGATGTAACTTGCCAGTTCACTTAAACAGACTCCACAATCCATAATGTAACTAGGACGTGGAATTAGATTTTGCTTGGCTTCAGATGACACCAAGGCATGCAGATACCTTTCAGTAAGTTCCGAAGAATATTTGTTTAATTATTAAAACTGAGATTCTATTCTCTGAACCTCCATTGAGTTGCTAATGAGAGGACTATCAGAAGCCTATCAGAGGGAAATCAGGAGGGAAAAAAGGGGACATGAGATAGTTTTGGCAAATAGAATTAAGGAGAATCCAAAGGGTTTTTACAAATACATTAAGAACAAAAGGGTAACTAGGGAGAGAATAGGGCCCTTCAAAGATCAACAAGGCAGCCTTGGTGTAGAGCTGCAGAAAATGGGGGAGATATTAAATGAGTATTTTGCATCAGTACTTACTGTGGAAAAGGATATGGAAGATAAAGAATGTAGGGAAATAGATGGTGACATCTTGAAAAATATCTATTGAAAGAGGAGGAAGTGCTGGATGTCTTGAAACAGGTGAAGGTGGATAAATCCCCAGGACCTGATCAGGTGTACCTTAGAACACTGTGGGAAGCTAGAGAAGTGATTGCTGGTCCTGTGGCTGAGATAGTTGTATCATCGATAGTCACAGGTGAGGTACCGGAAGACTGGAGGTTGGCTAACGTGGTGCCACTGTTTAAGAAAGGTGGTAAGGACAAGCCAGGGAGCCATAGACCAGTGAGCCTGATGTCGGTGGTGGGCAAGTTGTTGGAGGCAATCCTGAGGGACAGGATGTACATGTATTTGGAAAGGCAAGGGCTGATTAGGGATAGTCAACATGGCTTTGTGCGTGGTAAATCATGTCTCACAAACTTGATTGAGTTTTTTGAAGTAGTAACAAAGAGGATTGATGAGGGAAGAGCAGTAGATGTGATCTATATGAACTTCAGTAAGGCGTTCGAAAAGGTTCCCCCGGGAGGCTGGTAAGCCAGGTTAGATCTCATGGAATACAGGGAGAACTAGCCATTTGGATACTGAACTGGCTCAAATGTAGAAGACAGAGGGTGGTGGTGGAGGGCTGTTTTTCAGACTGGAGGCCTGTGACCAGTACAGTGCTCCTGTTTGTACAAGTCTCACCTTCCCCAGAATGAGCCCCAATTATCCAAGAACCTAAAAACCTCCCTCCTGCATCATCCTTGCAGCTGATATCTCTCCCCATTCCTTGCCTCGCTGTCACGTGTCATGGGTAACAAACCAGAGATAACAACTCTGTTTGTTCTAGCTCTCAGCTTCCACCCTAGCTCCCTGAAATCCTGCCTTACATCCCCATCCCTCTTTCTACCTATGTCGTTGGTACCTACATGGACAACGACTTGAGGCTGGTCACCCTCTCCCTTCAGGACCCCAAAGATGCAATCCGAGACATCACGGACCCTGGCACCTGGGAGGCAACACACCAATCGTGAGTCTCGTTCGCTCCCAACAAACCTTCTATGTGAGCCGCTAACTATTGAGTCCCCAATAACTAACACTCTCCTCCTTTCCCTCCTTCCCTTCAGTTCCTTAAACCAGCTCCACATTTCCATTGTCTGCATCCCCTGCATTTTGCTACCCCATTCTATTCATCCTAATTCTTGCCTAATCACATTATAATTGCCCTTGCCCCATCGATAACTCTTGACCTATGGCAAAAGCTCAGTGGGTCTGACAGTATCTGTGAGAGAAATCAGTTAACGTTTCAAGTCCGGTGACCCTTCTTCAGTATGTTCAGAGGAAGGGTCATCGGACCTGAAATGTTAACTTTAATTTCTGTTCACAGATGCTGCCAGACTTTCTGAGCTTTCCAGTTATTCCTATTTTTATAGTCTGTCTATAGATGCTGTGAGACCTACTGAGTTTCTCCAGCACTGTTTTTCATTGGAAAAGTGAGGAAGCAATGTTTCAGTTTTTTTCAGGTGAGAGCACATCTGGAATATCAGTCTCTTTATTTAAGGAAAGATGTAAATGCATCTTAAGCAGTTCAGAGAAGGCTCAAGTGACTAATATTTGGAATGGGTGAGTTGTCTAATTAGGAAAAGTGAGAAGGCGTGACTTATATCAGCTGGGGTTTTGAAGAGTAAGCTGCAATTTGTTTGATATATATATATGACATTGCATTTTTATAGGATGGATGTGGAAAGGATATTAACTCTTTTGGAAGAATCTACAACTACTGAGAATAAGAAGTTGCCCATTAAAGAGCGATGAGGAGGAATATTTCTCACACTGGGTTATGAGTCTTTGGGGTGCTTCCTCAGAAGGTAGTGAAAGCAGAGTGTTTCCATATTTTTAAGGCAGAAATGGATTTGCAAAGGGGTGAAAGGTGGTAGGTTGGAATGTAGAGTAATCAAATCAACTCTGATCTTATTGATGGTGAACAGGTTCAAGCAGACAAGAGTCCTATTTCTGCTCCTAATTTGCACATAGAACAAAATGTTTCTATTAATTGGTCAATTTCTTATTCAACTATATATGTTTATTTATTTTTAAATTTCAACTTCCAAGTTAATACTGGAAGTTGAACTATAACACAAACAAAGAGAGTGAACTACTTTTTCTATACCTCTGTGACAATTAATAAAGTATCAAGAATACAATTTTATTAATTGGCTGTTAGTTATGGCAAAAATCAGTCATTATCATATTTATAAAAATAATTATTTTCATTTCACAGGCCTTTCCTTTATATTAATTATGAAGTCGTAGAGAGATTTGAATAGCTGTTGAAGTTATTTTGAACTTCTGAAGTGTATTAAAGACATTGAAAATGACATGTGACATGTGTCTCACACCTTAGTTATAGAGTAATAGTGCTGTGAAACTTCTACTTAACACTATGTGGATCTCGGAGCTAAGTCAAGCCAACCATGAAAAGATATGTAATTTAGCTAAGCATGTTGATAACCTACAGCTATTTAAATGGCCACATGAAGCTTTGGTCAAATGCTTTACAAAAATTTGTTTAAGCTGTCTTCTCTTGTGCCTTACCACATATTGGAAATTTATCCATATCCACCTACCCTACACACATCTTTTAGAACAAATTCCAATGTATCACGTTGTCGCTGATCTAAGCAAGATTTCTTGTTGGGCATGACAGCTGCAACTGGAAGACCACTTTGGTGAAGATCCTACCTTAATCATATCGCTTCCAAGACAAGCACTGGTTTCTGTCATTATTCTCCAAAACTCTGCTGTTAAAACTCACATCCTTGCTTTCAAGTCATTCCATGGTCTTATCTGTCCCTATCTCTATAATCTTCTCCAGTCCCACAACAATCTAAGGCATCTGTGCTCCTCTGCTTCTGGCCCCTATGCACCCACAATTTTAATTGCTCCATTGTTGATGGCTGCACCTTCAGTTGTTTAGGCCTCAGGTTCTGGAATGGTTTCCCTCCACAATGTTTCTATGCATGCCTTGTTAGCTTTCTTATTGTTAAAGGCTATAAGTATATGTTGTTGTTGCAATTGCTCCTCTTTCACGCTGACTTTACAGCAGTTAAAAGTTTTACATGAATATCATCTCTATTAATGTGGACAATGTAGTGAGTTACCCATCTGGAATCTGGATTGAAAAACAGCAGAAAATGTAATGAGAGTAAATCTTTTTAACTGTTGTATTAGTCATTACTATCATAATCAATGACTTGCATTCATATTAAGGCTGTTGGTTTAATAGCAGTATTTTCTGTTTTTGCGGCAGCCCTTTAGTTAAAGATGGAGTTTCCTGATGAAGGGCTTATGCCCAAAACATTGATTCACCTACTCCTCGGATGCTACCTGACCTGCTGTGCTTTTCCAGCACCACACTCTCAACTTTAGTTAAAGATGACTGTTTTGCCACGGCCCCACCTAACTCACCATGACACCTCAATGTCTGAAACTAAAGAAGCTTTAGATTTTTAATTCGAAGAAAAGACAGAAGGTTATGCGTTGTTGAGAACACAGAGATCCCAGAGGGGAATTGTACAAATATTTCACATGAAAAACAATTTTGGAACCTAGTGGCTAGTGGGACCAATTGTGTCTTTCTTTCAAAGATCTACCAAAGGCTCAATGGCCTGATGGGCCTCCTTCTGTACACTGTGATTTTTTAAAATCTTGATCCACTGTTTGATTGTAACTTAATCAAAGATAAATTTTGTGTTAACAACATTATTTCTGGTTATAAAATAACTTATGTCCACTTAAAGCCATTACCTCACTGGCTCCCAGAATTAACTTGGTGAGATTCAAAAAAACTGCAGATGCTGGAATCCAAAGTAGACAGGCAGAAGGCTGGAAGAACACAGCAAGCAAGGCAGCATCAAGAGGTGGAGAAGTCAACATTTCAGGTGTAACCCTTCTTCAGGACTGGAGAAGGAATGAGCTGTAGATAAAGGGGGTTGGCGGGGGACGGGGTGGTGAAGTGGGGATAGGTGAAGATAGGTACAGGGTATGACCTGGTTAGTCAATGGAAGGAATGAATCTGGTTAGTGGCAGGGAGGAGTGGAAGGGAGGAGGAGGGGCTAGGAAGGGAGTCGAGGGATGGGAAGGGAGGTTATTTGAAATTGGAGAACTCAATGTTGAGTCCTCTGGGCTGTAGGCTGCCTAGCCGGAAGATGAGGTGTTGTTCCTCCAATTTACGGTTTAGTTCATCGTGGCAATGGAGGAGGCCAAGGATGGTCACAATAAACTAAACCGTAAATTGGAGGAACAACACCTCATCTTCCGGCTGGGCAGCCTACAGCCCAGAGGACTCAATATTGAGTTCTCCAGTTTCAAATAATCTCCTTTCCCATCCCTTGACTCCATTTCTAGGCCCTCCCCCTCCCTTCCACTCCTCCCTGCCATCAACCGGATTCATTCCTCCCATTAACCAAACTGGTCATATCCTATACCTGTCTTCACCTATCCCCACTTCACCACCCTCCCCCCGCCAACCCTTTATCTGCAGCTCCCCCTATACCCACCCCCAGTCCTGAAGAAGGGTTACACCCGAAACGTCGGCTTTTCCTCCTCCTGATGCTGCGTGGCTTGCTGTGTTCTTCCAGCCTCCTGCCTGTCTACTGAGAATTAACTGGCATTTGGTAACCACCTAGGCACATTGTAAGACATCTCCTCCAGATTTCTCTCTCACCAAGGCATGAAGCACCTTGCCCAGGGCTGTAAGGTTGGTACTCCCCTGTTGGACTGAAACAATGCAAATCATCACCTCAAATCCCAGGTGTAATATTATTGGTGACAATGCCAAAACCACCAGTCTCTGACCAGCCGACAGCTTTCCAAGTTAGGACTTTCTGTACTTGAGTTGTGGAAGCCCTGCCTCCAACGTATTACTGGCCAACTGGCAATTAAATGGCTGCACAACAGCTGATATTTCCCTCAGTGGGTTTCCATTCCTTTCCTTTACAGCTGAGGGAGTTCAGCACTCCATTCCACAGTTTCAGTTAATAAGAAAGCAGTTATGAGCACAAGCAAATAAAGGGTATTCAGTTAGTGTCCATCACCTAGAGTCATAGAGTCATTGAGATCTACAGCATGGAAACTGAGTCTTCAATCCAACTTGTCCATGCCGACCAGATATCCTAGATAAATCTAATTTCATTTGCCAGCACTTGGCCCATATCCCTCTAAATTCTTACTATTCATATATCCATCCAGATGTTTTATTGTATACAAGACATCTTTGCTGTCTTAATATTTTCAAACTGTTTTTCCAAAGTCCGGTCCTGGGTGACCTAGAAGGTATCTTTCAACTAACAACGGGATGACAGGAAAAAATGCCTTTCATCTTAATCACAAACTTCAATCCACAGACATTGATTCCATTCCCTGGTCACTGTTTCAAAGTCTGCATGCTACTTGATCACATGATGAGCTTCCTATCTCCAGCCTCAATTCTGGAGGAGAGACGTACTAGTCTTGAAATGTTAACTCTTTTTCCTCTCCACAGCCAGACCTACTGAGTCTACTAGAATTGTGTTTATTTCTACTTTACATCCT
The DNA here is from genome assembly GCF_047496795.1 of Chiloscyllium punctatum. Classification (NCBI taxonomy): domain Eukaryota; kingdom Metazoa; phylum Chordata; class Chondrichthyes; order Orectolobiformes; family Hemiscylliidae; genus Chiloscyllium; species Chiloscyllium punctatum. Next base: position 136,457,401 of record NC_092739.1, read on the forward strand.
TCTCACCACAAAGAATGCTACTTTCTTTCTCTACCATACTTGCTGTCACTACCTTTGAGACCATATCGATGCTCTCTTAGCAAGCCTCCATTCTTCTAACTTTGACAAATGTAAGTCCCATTAATCCATCACCCCTGTGCTTGATGAATTTCAATGGCTTTTACTTCCAATTTAAATTCACATGCTAGTATTTAAATTTCTGAATGGTTTTACTACTCTTGATCTCTCTAATCTCCTTCAGCCCTACTACATTCTGGGCTCTAATATTACTGTTAGTTCCCTATTCCTTTGCTACACTACCGGTGAACATACCTTTAGCAATTTAGAAACCATGTTGTGGAATTTCCTTGTTTATGTATAAGACCATAAAACCATAAGAAATAGGAACAGGAGTCGGCTATTCAGCCCCTCAAGTATGTTTCAACATTTAACAGTGAAACCATTCATGACTGATCTGACATTCCTCACATCCACTTTCTTGCCTTTTTCCCATCATCCTTACACTCCCTACTGATCAAGAATCTATCTATCTCAAAACATACACAAGGACTCTGCCCCAAAGCTCTCGGTGGAGATGAGTTCCAAAGACTCACACCCTCAGAGAAGAAATTCCTCCTCATCTCAGTCTTAGGACACTCTGAGTAAAGAAACTACTTCTGACATCTGTTTGACATTTATCACCCCTCAGTTTGAAGCTATGCCCCCTCATGATAGCCATCACCATCCGAGGAAAAATGCCCTCACGGATGAGGATGGACATCACTTCAACTGGGACAATACATCCATCCTAGGACAAGCCCAACAAAGACACGCACGAGAATTCCTAGAAGCATAGCATTCCAACCGGAACTCTATCAACAAACACATTGAGGTAGACCCCATCTATCACCACCAGGAAGTGACTTCATCACAGGAAATGACATCACAACCCAAAGAAACCCAAACAAATAAATAGAAAATTTTCAGTGTTGCTTCGCATGAGGCCCACTGAGGATGTTACCTAGTAAGGTAACAAAACGCTTGGAAATGAACCTTTCAGCTCAGAAAGCAAGCCTACATCCAAAGCCTTATTGAAATCTATATACATCACATCAGCGGCTTTACCCTCATCCGTCTGTTTGGTCACCTTCTCAAAGAACTCAATAAGATTTGTGAGGCACGACCTATCCTTCACAAAACAGTGTTGATTTTCCCTAAACAACTTATTCCTTTTCAGATTATTATAAATCCTATCTCTTATAACCTTTCCAACACTTTATCCACACCGAAGTAAGGCTCACTAGTCTATAATTAGCAAAGTTGTCTTCTTGAACAAGGGAAGTCTTCTGGTACTATTCCTGTGGGCAAGGATAACAAAGATCAAAGCCAAAGGCTCTGCAATCTCCTCCCTGGCTTCCCAGAGAATCCTAGGATAAATCCCATCTGGCCCAGGGGATTTATCTTTTTTCACACTTTCTAGAATTTCTAACACCACGTCCTTGTGAATCTCAATCCCATCTAGCCTAGTAGCCTGTTTCTCGGTATTCTCCTCAACAATATTGTCTTTTTCCAGTATGAATACTGATGAAAAATATTCATTTAGCACTTCCCTATCTCCTGACTTCATGCACAACTTCCCACTACTGTCCTTGATTGGCCCTAATCTTACTCTAGTCATTCTTTTATCCCTATAGAAAGCTTTAGGGTTTTTCCCTAATCCTATCCACCAATAACTTCTCATGTCCTCCCCTCAGTCATCTTAGCTCTCTGTTTAGGTTTTTCCTGGCTACCTTGTAACTCTCAATCACCCTAACTGAGCCTTCATATCTCATCCTAACATAAATCCTCTTCTTCCTCTTGACAAGATATTCAACTTCCTCAGTAAATCACGGCTCCTGTGCTCAACAGGTACATACTTATCAAGTATACACAGTAGCTGTTCCTTGAATAAGCTCCACATTTCTATTGCGCCCATCCTTTTCAGTTTCCTTCCCCATCCTATGGATCCTAAATCTTATCTAATCGCATCGTTGTTGCCTTTCCCCCAGCTGTAGCTCTTGCCCTCTGGTGTACACTAACCCTTTCCATAGCTAAAGTAAACACAACTGAATTGTGGTCACTATCACTAAAGTACTCACCTACCTCCAAACCTAACACCTGGCCGGGTTCATTACCCTGTACCAAATCTAATGTGGCATCGCCCCTTGTTAGTCTGTCTACACACTGTCAGAAAACCCTCCTGCACACAATGGACAAAAACTGACCCATCTAAACTACTGCAGTATTCCCAGTCAATATCTGGGAAGTTGAAGTTCCCCCATAACAACTACCCTGTCACTCTTGCTCCTATCGAAAATCATCTTTGCTATCCTTTCTGCAACATCTCTGGAACAATTTGGAGGTCTATAGAAAACTCCCAACAGGGTGACCTTTCTTTTCGTTTCTAATCTCAGCCCATACTACCTCAGTTGACAAGTCCTCAAATGTACTTCCTGCCACCGCAACACTGCCCTTGACTAACAATGCCACACCCCCACCTCTTTTACCATTTTCTCTGTTCTTACTGTAACATCTAAATCCCAGAACCATTCCTGTCTCTGCTCTACCCATGTCTCTGAAATGGTCACAACATCGAAATCCAATGTTGCAAGTTCACTCACCTTATTCTGGATGCTACTGGCGTTGAAATAGCCACACTCCAAATGAACTTCTTGCTTGCCGGTGCCCTCTTGTGACCTTGAAACTTTATTTCGGACCTCCCTATTCTCAACCTCCTCAATACTCTAACTACAATTTAGGTTCCCATCCCCCTGCTGAATTAGCTTAAACCCACCCAAAGAGCATTAGCAAATTTCACCCCAGGATATTGGTACCCCTCTGGTTCAGGTGAAGACCATCCTGTTTATAGAAGTCCCACCTACCCCAAAAAGAGCCCCAATTATCCAGGAATCCAAAAACCTCCCTCCTGCACCATTCCTGTAGCCACGTGTTCAACTCCTGTCTCTCCCTATTCCTTGCCTCGCTAGTACATAGCACAGGCAACAAACCAAAGATAACAACTCTGTTTGTCCTCGCTCTAAACCTCCACCCTAGCTCCCTGAATTTCTGCCTTAAATCCCCAACTCTCTTTGGAGGACCTAAAATCTGAATACAGGCTGTGTCAGGAGTAACCATTTAATACATGCTCTTACTAACAACAAAATGGCTTCTTAATGCAAGTAGTATGACAAAACAGCTTCGAGGCTGCAAATTGACAATTTTGCTTAAAATGGCTTTTAACCTTGCTAAAAGCTGCATTCCTGAGTACTGAATCAAAGATCAGCAGATGATACTTCCTTTACAGCATAGAAATAACTAGAATAGATAAGAAATTACTAGCCATCTTAACTTGCATTTGCAGCTGCAAAAAGAGATAAAGAAGATTGTTTGTGTAAAACAAAGTTGGTTCCCAGGAAATATCATTGGGCTAAGTGGCTGTCAATAATGTCATTTTATTAAATTTGATTGGTAATTGTTTGATTTTGCTCTGTAATCATGGCTGTACTCCTTTTCAAAAAAAGATATAAAAATGTCTTTGTCTTAAGCCATGCGCACAGCTTTCTCCTACAAACACATAAGTGTTTAAGCTCTGTGTTGCTGAACAACCTGTGCCTGGCCGTGATAATAAAGTGTGAAATCTTGCAGAACCAGACTGAATTGCTAGTGTTTTTGATTAATCGCAGAACTGAGAGACTCCCCTCCACCCCCCCCCCGCCCCCACACCCTCCACCCCACCCCCACACCCTCCACCCCCTGTGCTTAGAGATATAGATTAGATTAGATTCGATTCCATACAGTGTGGAAACCTTCATCTTCTTACCTATGTGGACCACGACTTTGGGCTACTCCCCCTCCCCAACAAATATCCCGAAAATACGATCAGAGACTTCAAGAAGCCTGGCACCTGGGAGGCAACACAGCACCCGTGTATCATACCTGGTATAGCAACTGTACCATTCAAGATCGGAGACGGCTACAGAGAGTGGTGAACTCGGCCCGGACAATCACAAAGGCCAACCTCCCGTCTCTAGAATCCGTCTACCAAGCCCACTGTCAAGGAAAAGCCGCCAGCATTCTTAAAGATCCATCCCACTCTGACAAAGTTTTTCTACAACTTCTACCATTGGGGAGAAGGTACAGAAGCCTGAACACAAGCACCAGCCGGTTTTGAAACAGTTTCTACCCTACTGTTGTTAGAATACCAAATGGACTCTTAAACTCTTAACATTTGCCTATACATGTGTTTTTGTTTTTGCCGCTGTTTACCTATTATTTACTTGTCTATGCTACTTAACTCTGTGATCTGTCATTATTGCTCACAAGACAAAGTTTTTCACTGTGCCTTGCTACACATGACAATAAATTCAATTCCATTCAATTCTCTTCCTCTAGTAGTGTACATTTCTGTGGCTCAGGATTTTGGTTTGGCTGATTAGGTTCTCTTGAACACCTCTGGAATGTGTTATGTTAAAGTTGTTACAAATACATTCTGTGGTTGGTAGTCAATATGAAGTGACTGGAATAGCAAAGATGTTCAGTTCTCCAACACCTTGATGAGGGTATCATCATCATAACCTTTGGTCTCTTTCATGGGGATGAAAGATTTGTCTCTCGTTTAGACAGTTGCATGACAAGCAAGGGTCAAAGTGTGGCGTGGAAATAGCACAGCAGGTCAGGCAGCATCCAAGGAATAGGAAGGTTTGCGTTTTAAGCATTAGTTCTTCATCAGCAGTTTTGGGGCGGGGGGGTGGGGAGCTGGGAGATAAATGCGGGAGGGCACGGTGGCTGGAGGGCAATAGGTGAATGCAGGTGGGGGTGTGGTGATGATGATAGGTCAGAGCAGAGGGTGGAACGGATAGGTGGGAAGGAAAATGGACAGGTAGGACAGTTCAAGAGGATGGTGCTGAGTTGGAGGGAGGAAACTGCTGAAATTAAGTGTTAAGCAAGGAGACTAATCATTCACCATATAGATTGGAGACTTACATGGCGTTCAGACAAAGGTTGATTTCCAGATAAGGTTGGAAATATCGTATTGTTGGAAAGGCTGATAAGACACAAGATTGTTCTGTGAGGGCCTAACCTCATTCTTCTCAAGGGTTGAGATTACTTGTTGACAGAGACCTCGGGACATTGGGATCTACACCGTGCTGTTTTATTTTCCCTCCATTTTGGTGGGGTGCAACTTATGGACTCCAAAATTGCCTTTGCACTTCAGCAGTTGAGATGAGTGTCGCACCATACAGTAGTGATCACAGATTGACCAAAGTTGAAGCCATGTGAGTCATTGAAGTGGGTTTTGGAGCATGGGGGTATGGCCATGGGTGACGTTCTGCGTCACGACGTCGACGCTACGTCGGGAATGACGTCATGGTGCAGCGCATAATGGGACGGGCCGAAAGATGGCGGATTTTGACGAGTTGAGGGTGAGTGGTCTAGTAAGAGAGGGAAGAGGGAGTCAGAGAGACAGAGAGAGAGAGGGGGGAGCGGAAACTGGAGAAAAGAAAGAGCCCAGCTGGAAGCGGCGGGCCAAGGGGAAAGAGGCAAGGCAAGACACTGAGGAACGAGCAACCCTGACCAGGGAAGCGTTCCTGGTAATTAGATTTTTTAAAAAAATCCTCAAACCGGAACCTCAACAACTAATTGGCTGCCGCGAGAAAATTTATATAAAACAAATCAGTCGGTCTGTCATGATCTGGAAAGCCCAGATATTCACCTCCCACTAGTGACCGGGCCGTTAGGCCTTTGATTTGACAACTGTCCCCGCCTTTTCTCTCTGGGCAGCTGCTCCTGGGAGCAGGAGGCTATCTCCTAACTCTTTAAAGGGAATTTAGTCCTGATTACTTTAAATTTTCGTTTTGCTAAACTGCATTTTCGGTGATTTCTTTCCTGCCACGTTCTTTTGTCTTTTATGATTTAGACAGCAATTTCCATATCTTTTAATGTTGATGTTTCAAACTATTTTTGTCTTAATGTTTGGTGGGCATTTATGATGGTGCCAATTCTTCAGATCTTTAGTTTTTTTTATCTAAGTAAATAAAATGTTTTTTTCAATTGTGATGTAATGTACAAATGTCGTTTGAATGAACATTTAAAAAAAACTTTAGTCATAAGAAGCTTCCCTTTTTACATAAAGAGCTGTCTGTTCCCGTTGTCTTAAGTCCGTGACAACTTCGCCATGTCAAGTTTCCCTTGTGGGGAAAAAAAACCTCGTCCTTTTTTAACACACTTGAATAGTCAAACCTAAAGTGTCATAATCTGATTGGATGTTTTGAATCCAAATAAGGGATGTCTGCTGTTAGGTCAAATAAACTGATTCAAATAAAGCACAAGTTGATATTTGGGTTCAGCTGGGTGCAATGTGAGTACTGATAGTGTCATAAGATAAAGAATATAGAATACTGCCATTGCTATGATTCTGATGAACACTTCTTTTGTCATTAAGGTATTAATGATGTACAGATGGAAAAGGAGGAAGAGGGTTGATGATTTAATCAGATTGAATTAATATAATTAGCTTAATGCTAAAATATTATGATTTACCTAACTTGAGGGTCTGACTGATGTAAATGATAACCCAGTGCTAAAATACAGTTTATTGTTGAAGTGATTTTCCATCAATTCTGGAAAATTCTCCAAGTTATGCAGGGTGTTGCTTAGTACTGATGGATGAACTTGAAATAATGGATTAAATATATATTGACAAGCTAAGAGTATTATTTTAGTGGTGTATTTTCACAAACAATTAGCAAACTAAGAAGAAATTGTTCCCTAGTTGGAGAGTAGATTCATGTAGAGACTTCTTAGACTTGGCAGCCTGAAATCACTCGACTCGGCACGTTCATTTGTTTGCATGGTCATTTCATGAAAAGCATATACTCAATCAAATAAGAACTTAGAGCTTTGTTAATATCTGTTTGAAAGTTGGTAAGACATAAAAGTTTTTCTAATTTATGAAAACAATTTTTAACAGGAGCTAGGTAGAGATTCACAAATTGACACTATAACCTTTGCTTTTGGTGATCCACAGCTGATTTAAAGTGTATTTTTATGATACTGCTCTGAACTACCGAGTTGTAGGCAGAAAATCTCCTCCAAAGATTTTCTGTTTCTAATACCACTTTAACACATCCCAGCCCTGTTCTCATTGGAGTCATCCAGAGATCTATCCTTGACCCATACTAATTCTCAGCTCATTTCATTTCGATGCTGTCCCTTGACTGCTTTATCTGAGGACATGTCAGGTTCTTAACGTAGGTTGGAATCACCTGGTTCAACTTCACCACATGTCTTTTTGATTCTCCAGTGCCTTTATTGGTAGACTAATTTCACTGATGTCCAGCCTGGATAAACTGCAATTTCACCAAATTGAACATTGGGAAGGCAAGCCAGTGTTTTCAGATGCCATGCGTAACTATTCACTTACTGCCAGTTCCAGTCACCTTCCTTGCCACTATCTGAGTCTTTACTGAACTGTTTACAACCTTGAAGCAGTATTTTGCTCTGTGAAAAGTTCTGACCTTATATCCTCCTTTGCAATTAACTTTGGCTTTTGATTGCTTTGTTATATTTTGAGTTGCGCATGCAAATTCTGGGTGTTTACATACAGTACTATGTTTTAAGAGTGCTTTCTGCAATTCTCAAATCTGCAGGTAGGGAGTTTAGATACTAATCCCTGGGATGACAGGATTGTTTCATAAGACATTGGGGAAATTGGGCCTGTATTCTCTAGAGTTTCAAAGAATGGTAGTTAATTTAATTGCATTGTTTTTAAAGACAATTCTTAAGTCATGATTGGTTAGTTGTAAGTCGGATATCACCTTGGCTGGAGTTTCTAAAATGCAATGTAATTTCAGATTAAGTGATTACCTATTTAAAATAGAGATGAGGAATTTCTCAGCATATGGTCAATCTTTGGAATTCTCTACCCCAGACGGCTGTGAAAGTTCTGTTGTTGACCAGCTTCAAGATTGAAATCAACAGACTTCTGCAGCTAAAAACATCAAGGGACATAGATATAGCAGATCTAATTGGATGGCAGGATCAATGGCCTACTCCTGTGTTCCTTTGGTGACTTCCATAAATTATCTTTTACTACTTATTATATGTGAATGATCCAGATGCATAACAGAAAGCTCTCTTATGATTTGAGCTGGCTGTTGTAACTTATACATGTATTTCTATTGAGTTCTGTAACCCATCTGAATGAGGACTGAAACATTTGGTGAGCTGTGAATAGATATGAATCATTAAATTGTTTTATACCTCCCTTAACCTTCATTCTCTCCTTGGGGGAAAACAAATAGACAATAAAAGATCCATGGGGGACAGTCTCCTTTGGGAGATGGAGGAAGCAGTTAGTAAATCTACGTTAATCTAAGTATATTTACTTCAGAAAATAATATTTTAGGAGGCAATGTATGAATAAGTTGAGATGTGATGTGATAAGACACGACACAACATGACATATTTGGAAGGAAAATAATGACTTTGGATCTATGGTTCCCAAAGCTCCCCATCCTTGAGGTTTTCTCTATCAATTCTGGGTCTATTGCAAATTAATTGGAGTTTCATTGTTATCATCAGTCAATAACTCTTTTCCCTTTTATTAAACGACTACCAGAATAGGAGGAGCTAAACTTGATGGATCTTGATTTCTCTTTGTCTAACAATTCTTATCAGTGATTCACCAGTTACTTTGTCAGAAAATATTGTAAGTTGCATTCTTCTCTGCAGGATAGATTTAATGATAACCTTGACTTTTTGTCATAAATTACTGTGGAGATAGTCATCCATTAGGCTTGAAAGCTGGAATGCAGATGATCAACTCTGATCTAACCGGCAAAACTGGCTCAATAGGCTGAATGGCCTATCCCTGTTCTTATGTACCCAGTTTAAATGAATGACAGTAAATTGCTATAAGTTCAATCAAACATAAGTCTTTGTTGGAATAGCATTTATTTAGTACATACAAATAACATACACAGTTATTTCATTAATGTAAGACCTGTGCAGTTGGAATAAAACTAAGGAGGTTCCAGCTCCCACATCATTTACCAATTTTAAGATAACTTCTGTATAGGTTATGCAGCATTTAGTATTGAGTAAAATAGGACTATTGAGATAAGTATTAATTCAAATTGTTAAGCATTAGAAGCTTAAACGTTGTTGAAACTAAACATTGATGGTTGATGAAATTATTTACATTGAATGCTTTATCTTTCAGAATATGGTTTCGAGTTTTCGTGTCTCAGAGCTTCAAGTGTTGTTAGGTTTTGCTGGTCGTAACAAAAGTGGTCGCAAGCATGAACTCCTTGTGAGAGCACTACACCTTTTAAAGAGTGGCTGTAGTCCGGCTGTTCAGATCAAAATTAAGGAACTATACAGACGACGTTTTCCTAGAACTATTGAAAGCCTTGCTGACTTGTCAGCTATAAAATCTTCAGTTTTCTCTTTGGACAATAACCTGTCTAGTGACTCTGAGTTGACCTCGGGGATTGCGCATTCTTCGGCATCCACATCAGCCACACCTCAGACTTCATCTCCATTGGTTAGCTCTGTGCTGCTACATGAGACGAAGCCAAATATAGAAATGCAAGAGGCTTCTCCCTCCATCCATCCTGTCCATCCAGATGTCCAACTGAAAAGCATACCCTTTTATGATGTGCTGGACGTGCTTATTAAACCGACAAGTCTAGGTACGTTTTGTTATTCAAACATTACAGTAAATTGAATGAAGGCATATCTTAAGCAGAACACAGTTCCAAGTAGCTGCGTGCATCTTTTTTAACCAGCCCATACTTCTGCAGGGTAGCAACTTTCATGGTATACAGCTGCAAAAATGGGTAAAATTTGAGTACATTTGTCTCAGTTGCAAGTGTTAGTAAGTTACTTGACTATATACGGTGGCTCAGTGGTTAGCACTGCTGCCTCACAGCGCCAGGGCCCCGGGTTCGATTCCAGCTTCAGGCGACTGTCTGTGTGATGTTTGCACGTTCTCCCATGTTTGTGTGGGTTTTCTCTGGGTGCTCCGGTTTTCTCCAACAGTCCAAAGATGTGCAGGCTAGGTCAATTGGCCATGCTAAATTGCCCATAGTGTTAGGTGCAATAGTCAAGGGAAATAGGTCTGGGTGGTCGGTGAGGACAAGTTGAGCCAAATGGCCTGATTTCACACTGTAGGGAATCTAATCTAATATACATTGAGAATTTTCCTAATTTGCATTTGTTCCGCTGTTAGATCTCAGCTGGAGTATGATGTACAGTTGTGGGTGTCACATTCTAGGAAAGACATGAATGTATTGGCAAGAGTACAGAAATGAGAAACTTCAATTGTGAGGGTAGATTGAAGAGTTGGCACTCTTATCTGAGAGGAGATTTGATAGAACTGTCCAAAATCCTGAAAGGGTTGGATAGAGCAGATAGGGAGAAGCTGCTCCCACTCCTAAAAGCAAAGGAGCATATATTTAAAGTGATGTGCAAATAAAGCAAGGCTGATGTGAAAAATGTTGTCACTCAGGAACATGCTATGGAATGCACTGCTTGAAAGTGTGATGGAGACACATTTAAATGAGGCATTCAAGACAACATTGAGTGATTACTTGGATAGAAATAGTGTGCAAGGGCAAGAGGGAAAAGTAGGAAATTGACACTGACGCTGGGTAATGTCAGTTAGCTGAGCCAAATAGCCTCCTTTGCACCAAAATTGTCCTGTGTTGAATTACCACAATCTAAATTAGTAAATCTTATAGGCAAAGAAAGCCACAGCGTTATCCTAATTGGGAACTGTACTGCATAACTTAACCTGAGTTTTCTTGGATGCATATTGTTCGCTGAGCTACTATTTGAGGTATTGTAATTGGCCTGTGGTCCTGACTGACGGAAAGGTTTAGTCAGAGTTTCTGCCTTATAATAGTTAAAAAGGTCAAAGAACCTGCTAATAATTGCTCGATTAACTCACATTTGGAAAATAGTCTTTTGGGATTGGAACACAGGCCAATGACCGGTATGATTAGTGAGTTTAATAATCTGATTTAATCTTCAAAGTTTTCTTCATAGTGTAAAATGTCTCAGTAATTAATTGGAAATCTCTTGAGATGACCCTAATGCGGAGAGAAGTAAAAGTAATATTAACTGTGATATGTAAGGGCCTCCTGATTAGTGCAAGAATTGATCTTTGAATAATTGTTTTTAATATTTTGAGTGGGAAAATGAACTACTTTAGTCTTTCAAAGAAAAGAATATGAAGCTTTAACAGGATAAATCTGAACACATACACGCACCCCACATATTTAAAATTTTAAAATTTTAAATTTTCTGAGCAATAGCCATTTCAATTATTGTTCCTTTTTAAAGCAAAATGCATTTTTAAAAATTTCAGTCAAACTGAATCAAAAACACTCTAGAGGAGCTATCATAAATTCCTTAGGGACTTACTTCATTGTTATATATATTGCACTCATTATGTTGGTTTGATGGGCCAGACCTTGTGGACTAGTTCTAGAGATGGGCAGGCCTATAATTTGCCACTGCAGTTTGTTGTGCTAGTTTCCTGTCATAGTGCAGATTCTGGACTGTTTTCTAGAAGGCTGAGCTAAATGTGATAAAGCTAGCTAATCACCCTGTGAAAGGTGGGAACAAATTACTGCAGATGCTGGAATTTGTACTGAAAACACCAAATGCTGGTGATCACAACTGGTCAGACACCATCCATGGTAAAAACAATGACTGACTGCAGGTGCTGGAAAAACGCAGCAGTTCAGGCAGCATCCGAGGAGCAGGAACATTGATGTTTCAGGCAAAAGCCCTTCATCAGGAATGTAGGATTCCTGATGAAGGGCTTTTGCCCAAAACGTCGATTTGCCTGCTCCTCGGATGCTGCCTGAACTGCTGTGCTTTTCCAGCGCCACTCTAAACCAGACACCATCCATGGAGAGAGAAAGAGAGAGAGAGAGAACAAAAAAACAAGCTAATGTTTTGAATCTAGATGACTGTTCATCAGAGCTGAAGTGAAGTGCAGAGGGGACAGCATTTATGCCATAGTTTGAGGGGGGTGGGGGTGGGGGGGGGGGGGGGGGGGTTGTGGGGGTGTGCGGGGGCTAGTGCAGTTAGTGATGGAAGGTGCTGATAGAGAAAAGATATTCTAAGTTCACATTGTGGTTGGAATGTGAGAATAGTGGAACAGTGGTGTGTCTCCTGCAGGCTTGAAAGGACAGTAAGTAGCATGGGGAGGAGGGGAGGACATTTTAACAAATTAAAGGGAAGAAATGGGAGTTGGTTCATGATTTTAAGGTGTTGAACTCCATATTAAGTCCAGAAGACTGTAATGTCCCTAATCTGAATGAGATGTTCTTCCTCCAGTTGGCAAGGAGAAAGTGAGGACTGCAGACGCTGGAGATCCGAGCTGAAAAATGTTGCTGGAAAAGTGCAGCAGGTCAGGCAGCATCAAAGGAGCAGGAGAATCGATGTTTCGGGCATAAGCCCTTCTTCAGGAACCTGAAGAAGTGCTTATGCCCCAAACGTCGTTTCTCCTGCTCCTTTGATGCTGCCTGACCTACTGTGCTTTTCCAGCAACACATTTTTCAGTTCCTCCAGTTGGCATTGTGATTCACTGCCGAGGACAGACATGTGGGCGTGTAAGCAGGATGCTGTGTTAAAATAACTGACTGCAGGAAGGTTGGAGTCCCACTTGCACACAGACCGGGGGTGTTCTGCAAAGCAGTTACCCAGTCTACGTTTGGTTTCTCCAATGTGTAGAGTAGGCCATATTGGGTGCAGTGAATATGATGCACAAGTTTGGAGGAGGTACAGGTGAAATGCTGCTTCGCCTGGAAAGATTGTTTAGGCACTTAGATGGTGAGCAGGGAGGTGGTGAAGGGGCAGGTGTTGCACTGTCTGTGGCTACGTGGGAAGGTGCCAAGGAGAGGGTGGGGTGGGAGATGGGTGGTGTTGGTGGTTGTGGAAAGGGCCAGGGTTTCTGAGAGAGAACAATCCCTGCAAAATACAGACTGATTTGAGGGGAGGATGTATTTGGTGGTGTTCTGCTGCAGTTCTTTGAAATGGCAGAGAATGATCCTTTGAATGAGGAAGCTGGTGGGATGAAAAGTGAGGAAAATGGGGAACCCAGTCATGCTGTTGAGTGATGGGACGCAGCAAGGGCAGAAGAACGGGTGATAGGTCAGATGCGGTTGAGGGCCCTGTCAACCACAGTGGGTGGGAAACTACAGTCATGAAAGAAACCAGCCATGTCAGCAGTGCTGTTTTGGAAGGTAGCATCATCTGAACAGGTGCAACGTAGCCCAAGGAACTGGGAGAAAAGGATGGAATCCTTGCACGATGTAGAGTACGATGAACTGTAGTGAAGGTAGCTGTGGGAGTCAGTGGCTTTGTAGTGGATGGCAGTGGATAGTTTATTCCCTGAAATGGAGACAGTGCGGTCAGGACCTTGAAAGCTTTTTTTCATTTTGACTCCCATTTCCATCCCTCTAACTTTTATGTCGTCCAATTCTGACACTTCCTTTCCTTGACCCCTCTGTCTCCGCAAATGCTGTCCCCTCCACAAATGCTGTCCCCTCCACAGTTCTGCTGAAAAGTCAAATAAACTCAATATTAGCTTGCATCACCTTCAGGGCTACTAGGTTTTCTACATGGCCTGAGCACACCCAGCCCTGCTGTGATTTTAAATTCCAATTGGTGTGGAATGTGGCTGTTTAGTGGCCGCGAATTAGTGACCTAAGGACCTCGGTAGGCGCATATGAGTTTGGATGGTCCTTTTGATATCTCCACCATGCTTTCTTCAACGCCCCTCTCCCAAATAAGATTCAGACAGAGTGATCCGACCTTCAAAACAAGTCAAAAGCTACCCTTTCCACCATGACTAGATGGGGGAAGAGAAAACCCGAATTGTAACAATAAAAGTCAATTTTTGGATTGATTAAAACATTTAAACTTCCTGATCTCTCAGGTTGCGGAGAATAACAAATTAGTATGCTTTCATAATAACAAGGGACAAAAAATTGTGGAGAAACAATGAAATGTGTTCACAGATAACAACATGTTGCTCAAAGCTGTTGAATATGCAGAAAAATAAACTAGACAAGTAGCATGTTGGGTTTTACTTCAAAGTGGTTAGATTGAAAAGGGAGATGATAGAATTAAACAGATTTGTTAAAACTGCATTTTGTTTCTGATACTAAAAATCAGAAAAGATCATCATAGCATCCCTACATTGTGGAAGCAGGCCATTCCTGTTGAAGGGCTTATGCCTGAAATGTCGATTCTCCTGCTCCTCAGATGGCTGACAGACGTGCTGTGCTTTTCTAGTGCCACACTTTTCGACTCTGACTCTCCAGCATCTGCAGCCTTCTCTTTCTCCATCAGGCCAATCAGCCCAGCAAGTCCACACTAACTCTCTGGAGCACAACCCACCTAACCTGCACATCCCTAGACGGGGTGGGCAATTTAGCATGGCCAATCGACCTAACCTGCACATTTTTGGACTGTGGGGGAGAAAACCAGAGCACCCGGAGGAAATCCGTGCAGACACGGGGAATGTGTAAATTCTACATAGTCACCCGAGGCTGAGTTGAACCTGGGTCCCTGGCATTATGAGGCAACAAGCTGATGAATTATTCTTGAGAACTATGCAGTGGAGGTTTGTCAGAATGATACTAGCTATATATTAACTTGGAAGGAGAAGTTGCTTCAGCTTGGCATTTACTAATTTGAGTTTATAATATTTAAGGCTGATCTAATCAGGATCTTTAAAATGATCATGGTACTGTGTATTGATCATGGTAGATACACCGAAATTATTTGCTATACTAAGGAACTCTAGAACAAGAAAACATAATTTTAAGATTGAACTGCGCTAATTTTTCCCCATTGGGTATAGCAATTGGGATGTCATGTTGCAACTGTACATGATAATGGTTAGGCCGCTTTTGGAATACTGTGTTCAATTCTGGTCTCCCTGCTATAGGAAAGATGTTGTTAAACTTGAAAGGGTTCAACAAAGATTGACCAGGATATTGCTAGGATTGGAGGGTTTGAGCTATAGGGAAAGGCTGAATATGCTGGGGCTAGTTTCCCTGGAGCGTCACAGGCTGAGGGATAACCTTGTAGGTATTTATGAAATCATGAGGGGGAAAAGGGTGAATTCCGCTGGGTAGGGGAGTGCATAGGTTCAAGGGAAGGACTTTAAAAGGGACCTAAGGGGCAACTTTTTCATGCAGAGAATGGTCCTTGTATGGAATGAGCTGCCAGAGGAAATGCTGGAGGCTGGTACAATACATGATTTAAATGGCTTCTGGATGGATCTATGAATAGGAAGTCTTTAGAACGATATTGGCCAAATGCTGGCAAATGGGACTAGATTAATTTAGGATATCAGGTAGGCATGAACGAGTTGGACCGAAGAGTTTGTTTCCATGTTGCACAACTCTGGCTCTATGACTCTCTTTCATAATAGAGTTTTTGAATGTATAAAGGGCGTGTTCTTTTCCAGCATGAAGTAATATTCTATTGTATCTTATGATTTCCCCACTAGATCAGTATGTAATTCACAGTCTAATATAGAATTTAACAAAACAAATTCAATATGTCACAGTTTCAGTTTTAGTCAGTTTACGAGTTAACTTTGACAGTAGTTTAATACTATGGACTTAGATATTTTCTAGGAATCAACTGGCAATTCTGATGTGATGGCATCAACCTGAAGGGGTATCAACATTGATATCAGTCTGTTCTAATATGTCCACTTATACACTTTTCAATCAATCAGGCATCAAAACTGGTTGCTTATTTTCCTATTTTTCAAATTCTTCTAGAACATGAGGACGCAAAGGTACTCTTTGCACACTGCTTGCCAGATTGAGAAAACCTAACATGGGAATTGAGAAGTCCTTTGGGACATTTTGCTATGTTAAGAGCTGTTTATCTTGTAAGTTGTCATCAGATTTCGTACATACTGGGAAAGTACAAGCATGTACAAATCACAATTCTTTGAATCTATTATTAAAATTGTAAATTATTCAAAGTGCCAATATACAAAAAGCATAACTGAATTAATGTGTTCCAAGAGGCAGTATAATCATCTGTGACTGACTGAGTTGAAGAATGAATTCCCTGTGGACTTGCATCATAGCTGAAGGTTGGGGGAATTAGTATTCATTGTATCCTCCATTCTGCCAAGGGACACTTAGACTTAATAAGTCTGCAACTTTAGTGATTGTTGCACTTATCCTATGAGATCACTCGTTCTTCTAATCCATCTTGACTTACACGTTAATAATAACTTATTTATTGTTGCTACCAATAGATTCTACTTTGCATTTACCTATATTATGAACACCATAGTCCCAGTATAGATCCCTGTGGGACACTGCTTCCTACTTTCTGCCACCATAATTACTCTTAACTGCCACTCTGCTTTCTGTTCAGAAGCCAACCAGCAATCTATTCTGCTTTACATTCTATCACCTTATTCACGAGTCTATTATAGGCATCTTTTGTGATTTTTGAGAAGATTTGTAGCTCAGGTTGAGGTTCAGATTGTAAGTTTGCTCACTGAGCTGGGAGGTTTGTTGTAGACGTATCATCACCATACTAGGTAACATCAGCGAGCATCCGATGAAGCACTGGTGTTACATCCCACTTTCTATTTGAGTCTTGGTTTCTTGAGGTGGATAATATCATTTCTGATTCTTTTTCTCAGAGGATGGTAGATGGGGTCCAAATCGATGTGCTTATTGATAGAGGTCTGGTTAGAATGCCAGACCTCTAGGAATTCCTATGCGTCTCTCTGTTTAGCTTGTCCTACGATGGATGTGTTGTCCCAGTCAAAGTGGTGTCATTCTTCGGCTGTACGTAAAGATACTAGTGATAGTGGGTCATGTCTTTTGATAGTTGGTGGCTATAGGCACCTTATCAAAGGCTCACTGAAAATGCAGCTACAGCACATCCACTGCATTACCATTGTGTAGTTTAATGATTATTTACTTTTTTAAACTTCAGTGCCATCAAACATTCAACGATTCCAGGAAAAGTACTTCATCTTCGCATTGACTCCTCAACAAGTAAAAGAAATATGCATATCTAGGTAAGAATGACAAATGTATTTCTGTTAATGTAGTGCCAGGGTTTCCTTAAGGTCTTTTAGAAGATTTCTGTCCTCAAGAGGTGAGGGTGGGAAAGCAGCAGAAGCTTCATGATGCACTTTGGAGCTCTCTGACTTGTTTCCGTTACTTGAAAGTGATTTAATTATTTTATGAAGTACCTTCAAGTTTATTTCAATAAAAGTTTAATTGATAAAGTCACTGCCAGTTGTGCAACAAAAAAAAAGGTCAGGTTTGGCTACTTTTGGAATATTGCATGCAATTCTGGTCTCCTTCCTATCTGAAGGATGCTGTGAAACTTGAAAGGTCTCAGAAAAGAATAACAAGGGTGTTGCCAGGGTTGGAGGATTTGAGCTACAGGGAAAGGCTGAATAGGGTAGGGCTGTTTCCCTGGAGCATCGGAGGCTGAGGGGTGATCTGAGAGAGGTTTACAAAACCATGAAGAACATGGATAGGATAAATAGAGAAGGTCTTTTCCCTGGAATGGGCGAGTCCAGAACTAGAGGACAGAGATTTAGGGTGAGAGGGGAAAGGTTTAAAAGGAACCTAAGGGGCAACGTTTTCAGGCAGAGGGTGGTGCGTGTATGGAATAAGCTGCCAGATAGTGTTGGAGGCTGGTACAGTTAAAGCATTTAAAAGGGCATCTGGATGGGTAAATGAATAGGAAAGGTTTAGAGGGATATGGGCCAAGTGTTGGCAAATGTGGCTAGATTACGTTAGGATATCTGATCGTCATGGTCGAGTTGGACCGAAGGGTCTGTTTCTGTGCTGTACATATCTATGACTCTATTGACAGGTTTTTATCCTGATCAGATTGTTACGTGATTTCAGCTGGGGTCATACACTTGGCTCTAGCAATGCTAGATTAGGCCACCCTCTTGCAAGGATGCCTACCTTGAAGAAGTTTTCCTCCTCTCTCTACAAGAATTTCAGGGAGTCCGTCTCTCACTGCAACTCCCAGGTCATTTCCTCTGCCCTGAAGCTCTTGTACTCTATGCTACTTTCTCCCCACCCCCACCCTCCTCTCATTTATCTCTCCACCCTTCAGGCACTCTGCCTGTATTCCTGATGAAGGGCTTTTATCCGAAAAGTCGGTTTTCCTGCTCCTCGGATGCTGCCTGAACTGCTGTGCTTTTTCAGCACCACTCTAATCCTAAATCTGGTTTCCTGCATCTGCAGTCATTGTTTTTACCAAAGAAAAAATAGCCAGGTTATCTGCTTCTGATATATGATCTATTGTCTCCTGTGGGGGAACTGCACACTGTAAATGTCCACTGCGTTCTCAACTGTAATAATGTTGTTAATTTGTTCACAGGATGTGGGCATCATTGACTACACAAAGATTATTGCTTGTCCCTCATTTGCCTTTGAGAAGCTGGTGCTGAGCCTGCTGCCTTGATTCACTGCATTTCTTGGGGTGTAGGTACATTCTCACTGTTAAGGAGGTTGTCATGGATTTTGTCCCACTTACAGTGAAGAAGCCATAATATGTTTGAGTCAGGATAGTGTGAGACTTTGGGGGGAGTTTGCAGATGGTGTTCCTATGCATTTTCTGCTCTTGTCCTTTACGAGGGTCAAGTTTGTGGGTTTCAGATGTTGCTGATGAACCCTTGGTGAAGTGCTGCAGTGCAACTTATGGATGATAGACAGCTACTGCCACTGTACATCGGTGGTGATCTGTGTGAATGTTGAAGGTGGTGAATGGAGTGGGCTGCTTTGTGCTGAATGGTTTCAATTTCTGAGAAAAATATCAAGATACTTCAATTTGGAATGACTCACTCGAAACAAAGTACAGCTGGGATTTGTGAAACAGTCCTCTGAGATGAATTGATGCCTTCAGGAATGAGTATGTTTTTAAAAAAAAACCATGAGTTATGTGTGTTTTGTACTCATTTGAGATTTTTGGCTGTAGTTTTGATTTTATCAGTATTTTATCTTTGACTAATACTTTTTTCAAAGATTGTTCTTATGGCTGGAAAACAGGTATGTGAATGTTTACGGTTTGAGAGAACTTGAAGCAATGCTGTTTACCTCTAACTTGATCTTTCAAATTCCTTATAGGGACTTTTTGCCAGGTGGAAGAAGAGACTATATTGTGCAGGTTCAGTTGAGGTAAGTTAATCCATTTTTCGCAACTTGTTCAAATGAGCTGAGTTTGTTTTTTTCATTTGTTTCATTTCTACCTTTAAAGAGACAAATAAGTTGCACAATATTTTGGTCATAAATCTGAGTTGTAGAGTATAAGTATGGAGGAGTAGGAGAGTCTACGTTTCAGGCATAAGCTCTTCATCAGGAATGAGGGGATGGTCCAAGAAGGCTGAGAGATAAATGAGAGGGGAAGGTAGCTGGGAATGTGATAGGTAGATAAGATAGGGGTGAAGGTGATAGGTCGGAGAGGAGGGTGGGAAGGAAAATGGATATTCCCAGCTACCTCTTCTCTTCCCGCCTCCTCTACCCCCCCCCCCCCAGCTTCACCCCCTTCCATTTATCTCTGTCCCTTTGGGCCACCCCCTCATTTGTGATGAAGTGCTTATGCTTGAAACGTCAACTGTCCTACTCCTCGGATGCTGTCTGACCAGCTGTGCTTTTCCAGCACCACACTTTTCGACTCTGATCTCCAGCATTTACAATCCTCACTTTCTCCTGAGTATGGAGGAGTAATGCATAAGAAAGAATTATGCATCAGAACTGATCCAGAAGCAAGGTACATGTTCACCCTCTTCCATGGAAGATGTGTGAATTTGGTATGAAAAAACATAAAATAAAATTACCAATCGCATCCTGAAGACCTTATTTGAGTTATTACAGTGATATTAAGGATCTGATAAATGAATAAAAAAGATTTGCTATGGGTATAGTGTAAAAGGGCAAACAATGTGATGTTATTAAATGCTGACGACAGTGCAGGAAGGTGGTGGCACAGCAATAACCTCGTTGAACATGTAAATCCAGAGGCTCAAGCTAATGATCTGAGGACTTGGATTTGAATCCCATCACAGTAGCCACTTAGTTCAAGGACAGTTAAAGATGGGTAATAAGGTGCCCTTATCGGTGGTAGCCATATCCGAGACAAAGTTTTTAAGAATTTTCAAGAAGACCACTAGCAACTTTGTTGCTTAATCATTTTTGTTTTATTTTGTTCATGGGTAGTGGGTGTCACTGTTTGGCCAACATTTATTGTCCGTTCCTAGTTGCCCCTTGAGAAGGTGGTAATGAGCTGCCTTCTTGAACCACTGCAGTCCACATGACGTGGGTTGACCCACAATGTCATTCAGCAGGGAATTTCTGGATTCTGACCCAGGGACGTTGAAGAAATGGTGATATATTTTCAAGTAAAGATGGTTAGTGGCTTGGAGGGGAAACTTGCAGGTTTTCATATGTGCTAGTGTGTTGGCTACCCTTATCCTTCTAGACTGAAGTAGTTGTAGGTCTGGAAGGTGCTGTCAAAGGTTCCTTGGTAATTTCTGCACTGCATTTTGTAGATAGTACAAGTGTCATGCTGGAAGGAGTAGATGTGGTGCCAGTAAAGTGGGATGTTTTGTCCTTAATGGTGTCAAGTTTCTTCAGCATTGTTGGAGATGCGCTCATCTAGGGAAATGGGAAGTATTCCATCACACTTGAGATGATGTACAGATTTTGTGGAGTCAAGCGATGAGCTAGTCACTGCAGAATTCCTAGCCTCTAACCTACACTTGTAGCCTCTGTTTATGTGGCAGTTTCTGGTCAATGGTAACCCTAAGGATGTTGATAGTTTGGGATTCGGTAATGGTGATGCCATTGAATGTCAAAGAGCAGTGGTTGGATTGTTCCTTATCGATGGTGACCATGGCCTGGCATTTGTGAGGCATAAATGTTACTTGCCACATGTCAGTCCATGTCTGAAAATTGTCCAGATCGTGTATTTGAACATGGATTGCTTCAGCGTCCAAGGAGTCACAAATGGTGCTGAACATTAAGTAATCATCTGGGAACATCCCTACTTCTGACCTTGTGGAAGAGAAGTCATTGATGAAGCAGCTGAAGCTGGTTGGGCCTAGGACACTACCTTGAGAAACTCCTACAGAGATGTCCTGGCGCTGAGTGACTGACGTCCAGCAATCATGATCATCTTCCGATGTGCCACGTATGACTCCAACCAGAGGGGATTTTGCCCCTGTTGATTCAGTTTTGCCAGGGCTCCTCAACACCACATCCGGATGAATGCAGCCTTGATGTATTTGAACAATCTATGTCTAGCCAGTGCCAACTGCTGTTGATCAAGGAACACCATTTTGTTTGAGGTCCATTGTGGCTGGAGCAGACGTTAAGATTCGTGTTTGAAGAGAATTGGCCTGAATTAGTGAGAAATAGCTGAACAGGGAGCGAGCAAGTTCTTTGCTCAAGGTCTGGGTGCAGGAGTGGAAAGATAGAGAAAGGTGTTGTGTTTGCAGAGAGGGGTGAAGGTCAATGACGGGATATGAGCCATGTAGGTGCAAAAGGTTTTCGCTTAGAAAGGCATCCTGTGTTTGCACAGGATTGGTGGGCTGAAGGGCCTGTTCCTGTGGTGTTGCTGTTCTGTTTTCATACAATTATAGATCCAACCAAAAGGCCATGTTCTACAGCTGACCACCTAGAAACGCTGGAGGTTGTCTACCAAGGCTGTCTGCAATTTCACTCCATGAAAGTCAGCTGCCTTCCACCAAAACTGCTGCAGCTATCGAGCAGCTGATTTAGGAGAACTACGATAGGCAGAGCCGCACAGAAGGCAGTATTAATGGAATGTGGAACAGGCATCACTTCAATTTTGTGTGCACTATAACATGACATCATTTATTAATGACTTTTATTTTGTGTTATGGCCAGGTAGGTGTTATGATGGACAGAGAGAAGATTAGTTCTGGTGAATTTGTGAATGGGGAAATTGGGATAGCTGTTATTGATACTGGATTTGGGCGAGTGCTTCTTAGATAGCTGAGTCATAAAGTGTCGTCTCCTTTTCCTCTTCTTCAGCATTTCCCTATTTCTCCTTGCTGTGTGGTTGGTGGCAGGAACTGCCTCTTCAGTGTTGTGAAATTCAACAAACCATGATCATTCTGATATTTGTTCCACCAAATATTGCAGAACCCTTGGAGTGCTTCAGTAACAGAAGTTTTTTTTCTCAAAACTAGTGGTATTCACATTTTGTGGTAAACTTTCAATCCTAGCCGAGCTGCATGCTTACTCCAGCCGCTTGTTTCTGAAAAGATAGAATGAATTGGAGACAACTGTCTTTGAATAGAGAGCCTCCATTATCTCTTGTACAACAGCAGGGTAGCAAGATGCCCAATAATTCTTCAATATGATCAACTTTAAAACCATAGACCTTGCCCTGCTTGACATTGTAGCTGTGACTTCAGCTGGTTGCAGATTTCAATAAGGACATCTTAGTCAAATGCAGATGTTTCAACATTGTTCCTTGTTGATGTTCAAGTGAAGAAAAGTTGCTTCCTGAACACCCTGGGTGGATTTGGACTCCTGTGAGAGCTTTTCTCTTGCTGCTCCTTCACCTTGTCCAAGTAATTTGATATATTCTGTAAGGCCTCTGTTTATTCTTCAAGTCATAATGTAAAGTCAAGAAAAATATCTACTAGCATCCTGAATGACTAAGGATATTGATAAGAAAATAAGGAAAAAGTAGGAGGCATATGATGCGTAACAGTTCCGACAGAGATCAGGAAGAGGATCTCAAATGCAGGGGAGAGGCTAAGGCTGACATAAGGAAGACTAAAAGGAAGCATGAGGAATGGATGTCAGGTTGCTCTAAAACAAATTTTGAAATGTTCTTCAAATGTGTTAATAGTAAATGGTTAATGAAAGATAAAGTGGGGCCCAAAAGGAACAAGCAGGGAAAGCTGCTCACTGAAGCAAAGGTCATGGCAGAACTGCTGCATTTATGTATTCCTCCTGCCGTTACCAGCTCAGAAGATGTGACAATGGCCCGAGTTGAAAGTGTGGATGTTGAGCAACTGAACAGTATAGTGATAGGTAAAGAACTGGTACTAAAAAGGCTGGTGAACTCCAGATAGAAAACACTCAACACCCAGAAGGGATACATCCTAGATTGCTCAGAATTAAGGGAACAAATCCTGGAACTGTTGAGTGACTGGAGGATTGCGAATGTGATACTCCTTTAAGAAAGGGGTAAAGGACAACCCAGGAAACTACAGAACTGTCAGCTTGATATCAGTAGTGGGAAAACTGATGGAGGCCGTAATACAGTAAGTAATATGGTAAGGTAAGTATGCACTTAGAGAAAAACGAATGAATACTAGACAATCAACAGAGCTTTGTCAAGGGCAGGTCATTGTCTGACCATTTTAGTTGAGTTCTTTAGCAAGGTGACACAGTTGGTAGATGAGGGTAGTTCTGAACTTTCCAAAGGCATTTGATATGGTGCCACATGGCAGGTTGGTTAGCAAATTAGAAATGTTTTGGATTGATGTGCCCTTGATAGGCTAAAAGGTAGAAAATAGAAGTAGGCATGGATGGGCATTTCTCAGGCTGGAGGTAAGTTAAAAGAGGTGTTCTCTGGGGATCGGTGTTTTAAGCTAGAGAATATAATTAATTGGGAGGGTAATGCTGAGCAATGTCAGCGACAATTTGGGATGTTGACAATTTGGCCAATTGGGTAGACACCTGGTAAATGAATTTCAATGCAGAGAAATGGTAAAAGAAACATGGCTACAATACCAGCTCAATGGTACAACTTTGAAAAGAGTGCAGGAGCAGAAGGACCTCCGAGTTCACATGCATGATTCTCAGAAGGTGGCCAAGAAAGTCGAAATAGTTATTAAGAAAGCTTATAGAATCCTGGTGTTCATAGAGGCATAGCGTGTAAAAGTACGGAAGTGATGCTACACCTCTACAAATCATTGCTCAGACCACATTGTGTTCAGTTCTGGGCACCTTATTTAAGGAAGGATGTTAAAGCTCTGGATGAAGTTCAAAGGAGATTTACTAGAATGATACCAGGAATGAAAGAATTTACGTATAAAGAAAGGTGACCTTACTGATTATTTTCAAATAGAGTCATAGTGATGTGCAGCATGGAAACAGACTCATCCATGCTGACCAGACATCCGATATAAATCTACTCCCATTTGCCAGCATTTGGCCCGCATCCCTCTAAACCCTTCTTATTCGTATACCCATTTAGGTGCCTTTAAAATGTTTAATCATACCAGCCTCCAACACTTCCTCTGGCAGTTCATTCCATACATGCCCCACCCGCTCTGAGAAAAGGTTCCCCCCGAGGTCCCTTTCATGTCTTTCCCTTCTTTTCTTAAAACTATATGCTATCTAGTTTTGGACTCCCCCGTCCCGGGGCAAAGACCTTGCCTTTTATGCTGTCCATGCCCTTCATGATTTTATAAACCTCTATAAGGTCACACTTCAGCCTCTGGTGCTCCAGGGAAAATAACCCCCATCTATTCAGACTCCCTATAGCCCAAATCCTCCAACCCTGGCAAAATCCTCAAATCTTTTCTGAACAATTTCAAGTTTCAGAACAGCCTTCCTATAGCAGGGAGACTAGAATTGCACGCAATACATCAAAAATGGCTGAACCAATGTCCTGTACTGCTACAACATGACCTCCCAACACCTATATTCAATGTTCTGACCAATAAAGAAAAGCATGCCAAATGCCACCTTCACCCTCCTCTCTCCCTGAGATTTCACTTTCAAAGCAGTACAAACCTGCACTCCAAGGTCTCTTTGTTCAGCAAGTCACCAGGACCTAACCATTACGTGTACAAGTCCTGCTCTGATTTGCCTTTACTAAGTGGGGCACTTCACATTTATCTAAATTAACTTAATTTGCCGCCCATTGGCCCATCTGATCAAGATATCATTGTGCTCTGAGGTAACGTTCGTTGTCCTCTAAACCTCAGATTTTAGAGTCATCTGCAACCTTACTAACCATGCCTCTTGTGTTCACATTCAATTCATTTATATAATTGATTAAAAATAAGTAGACCCAGCACCGATCTTTATGGCACACTACTTGTCACAGGTCTCCAGTCTGAAAAACAAAACTCCACCACCACCCTCTGTCTTCTATCTTTGAGCCAGTTCTGTATTCGCATTGCTAGTTTTTCCTTTATTCTGTGTGATCTAACCTTACTATCCCATCTAGCATGAGGAACCTTGCCAAATGCCTTATTGAAGTCCATGTAATCACATCCACTGCTCTGCCCTCACCAATCCTCTTCATTACTACTTTACAAAACTCAATCAAGTTAGTGAGATTTCCCAAGTACCAAGCTCTGTTATCTATCCCTAATCAGTCCTTGCCTTTCCAAATAAGTGTAAATCCTATCCCTCAGGATTTCCTCCAACAGCTTACCCACCATCCATTGTCAGTCTATAATTCCCTGGCTTTTCCTTACCACCTTTCTTAAATAGTGGCACAACGTTAGCCAACCTCCAGTCTTCCAGCACCTCATTTGTGGCGATTAATGATATAGACATCTCAGCAAGAGACCCAGCAATCTCTCCCCTCACTTCCCACAGAGTTCTAGGATACATCTGATCAGGTCTGGGGACTTATCCATCTTCCTGCATTTTAAGATGTCCAGCACCTCTAATATGTATGTGTTTTGGAATATCACCATTTATTTCCTCACGTTCTCTAGCTTCCATATCCTCCGTCACAGTAAACGCTGATGAAAATACTCATTTAGTATCTCACCCATCTCCTGCAGTTCCAAACAAAAGTGGCCTTGCTGATTTATAAGTGGCCCTATTCTCTCCCGAGTTACCATTTTGACTTTAATGTGTTTGTAGAATCCCATTTGGATTCTCCTTAACCCTCTTTGCCAAAGCTATTTCATGTCCCATTTTTGCCCTCCAGATTTCGCTCTTTAGCATACTCCTACTGCCTTTAACCACTTCTAGGGATCCACTCGATCTCTGTTGTCTATACCTGATGTTTGTTTCCTTCCTTTTCTTGACCAAAACCTCAATTTCTCTGGTCGTCCAGCATTCCCTTCCACTACCAGTCTTATCCTTCGCCCTAACAGGAACATACTGACTCTGGACTCTCGATCTCATTTTTGAAGGTTCCCATTTTCCATCTGTCCCCTTAGCTGCAAATATATACCTCCAAACAACTTTTGAAAGACCAGAACTGCACGCTGTACTCCAAATGTGCCCAATAAAATCAAAATTGGCCTTCCTAGAATTTAGAATTCCTAGAGATCTGCAGCATGGAAAGAGGCCATTCGGCCCAATTGTTTCCATGCCCCCCAGTTTCACAATTAATGTAGTCCTATTTGCCTGTGTTTGGTCCAGATTCTTCCATACCTATCCCACCCATGCACTTATCCAAATATTTCTTAAAAAAATAAAATTGTACTCGCCTCTACACTACCTCTGGCTGCCTATTCCAGGTACTCACCATCCTCCGTGTGGAAAAAAATGCCCCTCTGGACTCTTTTGTACCTCTCTTCTCTTGCCTTAAACCTATACCATTTAATTTTAGACTCCCATACCGTGAAGAAAAACTGTTGGCCATTTATCATAATCTTTTCCTCTTGTAATTTGTTAGACCTCTATAAAGTCACCCCTCATCTTCCTACATTCCAGGATTTAAAAAGTCCCAGCTTATCCAGCCTCTCCTTATAACTCAAACCTTCCAATCCAGATAGCATCTTGATAAATCTTTTCTGCACTCTGTTTCAAATGTCCTCTCTATAGTAGGATGACCATAACTGCACGCTGTACTCCAAATGTGACCATACCCATGTCTTGTTGAGCTGCAACAAGATGCACCAATTCTTGTACGCAATGCTCTGAGGGATGAAAGCAAGAAAACATGCTGAGAGCTGCCTTCATCGCCCTGTCTATCTGTGACTCCACCTTTAAGAAGCTATGAACCTGTACTCCTAGATCTTTTGTTCAATAAAACACTTCCTCGGGCCCTACCATTGACTGTAAGTCCTGCCCTGGTTGAATCTACCAAAATGCAGCACCTTTCATTTATCTAAATTAAATTCTATCAGCCATTCCTCAATCCACTAGCCCAATTGATAAGATCTCAATGTATTCTCAATTAACCTCCTTCACTGTCGACTATACCACTATTCTTGGTGTCATCTGCAAACATACTAACCATTAGTCTTGAATTCTCATCCAAGTAATTTATGTAGGTGACGAATAACAAATGACGTAGACACAGCACTGATCCCCCTTTGACATGCCGCTGGTCACAGGCTTCCAGTTTGAGAAAAAACCCTGTTCCCCTACCCTCTGTCTTCTATGAACTATTTTGACAGGGTAAAGAAGGATACTCTATTTACACTAGTTAATATGTCAGTAACTAGGGGGTCACAATTTCAAGATTGTCAGCAAGAGAGCTAGGAGTGAGATGAGAAATTTCTTACTCAGTTGTCAGGATTTGGAAAGTGCTGCCTGGGAGAGTGGTGGACAAGGATTGCAAAGGAGAGCTGGATATATATTTGAAAGTGATGAGGCTGGAGTGTGAGCAGGGTAGCTGTTTTCGGAACTAGTACAGACGTGGTGTGTCGATGTACAGTACAGAAGGAAGTCAATTCTGTGATTTTAATGCACCCATGTCGGGGAAGCATTGGTTTGCACCGAAGCCTTGAAATCAGTGAAAAGTCCACCAACGCTTGCCATACAATTTCTTCCTGTAGACATTTATAACTTCAAATGATAGAAATAAGGACATGTTTGTACAGTCCTAGAAATAGCCAATATTGGTTGAAGTCTTGAGTGACACAACTGGCAAGAAACCTGTTTTGGATATTTTCTTTTTAGCATGCTAAGAGACGGTATTACACACTTTTGGAGAAGGTGGGACTTGAACTTGGGTCTCCTGCCTCAGAAATAGGGACACTGCCACCATGCCATAAGACCCCTTAAACCTGATTTGCACACTGGCAAGATAACTTGAATGCTGTTCAGGTGTTTGCTGTGCGCACGCACATCTGCAACACAATGGCAAACAGAATGAACTGGTGCTCAAGTGGAGCTCTGAGGGCACTCGGCAACCAAAACGTGGAGAAATTGAGGACTGTGGATGCTGGAGAGTCAGTGTCAAAAAGTGTGGCCCTAGAAAAGCACAGCATGTTAGGCAGCATCTGAGGAGCAGGAGAGTCGACATTTCAGGCATAAACTCTTCACCTGAACCAAAATGTTTCCACTGACAAGCCCAGTTTCTCACCCGATAATTGGTTGCTGAATGTTTGGAATTTTGAATTAACTGATTTAATGGTGAGGACATTAATGTCATTTGTTTTTGTCGTAAACCTGTTTTATCAATATTCATAACTCTGTATTTTAAGCCTTCCAAGATAGTTAATATGTTCAGTAGTTCTATCCTTTTATTCAATATGCTATATTGAATTTTAATTCTAGATTTTGTTTTTCTAAATTGATATCTCAAGATATTCTTGGGACAACTTTTTAAAACTTAGAATATTTTTCTGTAAATGCAAGTTATTAATATTGTTAGTTTTGGACATAGCCCTAAATCTGATAAGTGGATTTGACCAAGTTGGCATTTACTGTTTCTTAAAAGAGGAATTTTGTTTCTTCAGAATTCTTACCAGAGCAATTGCTAATCCAGTTGCCCAATCGTATTATTTCAGGTTTTGTCTCGCAGAGACGAGCTGTCCGCAGGAAGACAATTATCCTAATAATTTATGTATAAAAGTAAATGGAAAACTTTATCCGCTACCGGTAAGTTTATATTTTTAAAAGATTTGGGGGTTGAGGGGAGGGGTTTATTTAAGAGGGAAATTTGCTGGTCAGAGGAAATCTGTCAATACTTGGGAAGTGGAATGTTTTATTTATTGAGCATCTGAATTAAATGAATCTTGCAGAACTATTGCCTGCATTGTTTATTTGAAGGACTTGCCTTGGGAAGAATGCTAAGTACATGTTCATCTTCTTTTATTGGTAAGGCCAGCATTTATTATCTTGCAACTGGAATTGATTGACTCTGTTGATCATTTCAGAAGCCTTAAGAGTCAACCACATAGAGTCATAGAGATGTACAGCATGGAAACAGACTCTTCGGTCCAACCTGTCCATGCCGACCAGATATCCCAACCCAATCTAGTCTCACCTGCCAGCACCTGGCCCATATCCCTCCAAACCCTTCCTATTCAAATACCTATCCAAATGCCTCTTAAATGGTACAATTGTACCAGCCTCCACCACTTCCTCTGGCAGCTCATTCCATACACAAACCACCCTCTGCGTGGAAAAAGTTGCCCCGTAGGTCTCTTTTATATCTTTCCCCTCTCACCTAAACCTATGCCCTCTACTTCTGGACTCCCCCACCCCAGGGAAAAGCCTTTATCTATTTACCCTATCCATGCCCCGCATAATTTTGTAAACCTCTATAAGGTCACCCCTCAGCATCCAACACTCCAGGGAAAACAGCCCCAGCCTGTTCAGCCTGTCCCTATAGCTCAAATTCTCCAACCCTGGCAGCATCCTTGTAAATCTTTTCTGAACCCTTTCAAGTTTCACAACATCTTTTCGGCAGGAAGGAGACCAGAATTGCATGCAATATTCCAACAGTGGCCTAACTAATGTCCTGTACAGCCGCAACATGACCTCAACTCCTGTACTCAATCCTCTGACCAATAAAGGAAAGCATACCAAACGCCGCCTTCACTATCCTATCTCCAAGGTCTCTTTGTTCAGCAACACTCCCTAGGGCCTTACAGTTAGGTGTATAAGTCCAGCTAAGATTTGTGTCTGGAACTGGAGTTAACACATAGGCCAGACTAGGTGATGATGGCCGATTACTGTTCCTAAAGAGCATTAATGAACGATGTGCTTTTATGACAAATGACATTGGTTTTGTGCTCACCGCTTGACTAGCAATTTTTTTAACATTAAAGATTTTGTTGAATACAAATTTCATTATCTACTTGGGTGGGATTCAAATTCATGTCCCATTACCTTCCTTCATGATCATTATTTTTAATTTTAATTTTCAGGGGTTTACGCCGCCACCTAAAAACGGTGTTGAGCAGAAGCGACCTGGTCGGCCTTTAAACATCACATCGCAAGTTAGACTCTCATCGGCTGTACCCAATCAAATTTCAGTTTCTTGGGCACCAGAAATGGGAAGAGTAAGTAACTTCTGCTAACATTTAAAACTGTGCCTTACATAAGGGTACTGGTGGCCTATTTTAAAAGATACAAGGCAGGAGTAAGAGGCTGGAGGTGGTGAGTGGGGAGAGGAAAGCACTAAGAAAGAGAAGCAGTAAGTAGGAAGATATAAAAAGAGGTTGAGTTGGAAAGAACAGCTGCAAAGGAGAAAGAAGAGTTTAAAATATGTCCAGGAAGTAATTTGCAGCAAACTAGGGACCAGAGAAACTTGAAATTGTTATGGCAGCGTGCACCTTGAAAATGAATGTGGAATTGCTAGCTTTGGGTTGCATATATTCAGGTGCTATGAAATGGGGAAAAATGTGGTGGATGCTCTTATAATGACCACTGTTTCAGTTGTTGAATTTGAATTTGAATTCAACCAGGCTGTCCCTAAACTTTTCAGTCCCTCAGGTTTGTTTTGATCAGTTTAATGAATATATGTTGGAAGCATATTAGCTGTGACCTCGCTAATGTATGGAATGTGTTTAGAAGTGTCAATTATTTTAAAATCTTATATCGCTAACTATTTCTTGTCTTGTTTCAATTCAAATGCTGCATTAAAAAAAATTGGCTTCCTTGTGTATGGTGGATTTAAGTTTAATGGAGGTTTTGGATACTGATGAGCTCTTCTAATTTCAACCGAGTGTCCAAATATCCCAAATTTCAGTTCAAATATGAAATATATATTTATTAACTGACTATGTCACCTAATAAGTTAGTTATAGAGAATGAAAATAATAACCCCATAAAATCAAAATGTTGCCCCAAGGAGTATTGGTGAGGTGAGAGTGCAGCCCTTGATGTCAAGGCTGCATTTGATAGAATATGGCAACAAGAAGCCCTTGCAAAATTTGAATCACTTGGCTTCACAGGGAGAACACTCTGCTGGTTGGAGTCATACCCTGGCACATAAGAAGATGGTCATGGTTGTTATTTATCAGACTTAAAATTGAGATTTAGGAGAAAGTGAGGACTGCAGATGCTGAAGATCAAAGTCAAAAATGTAGTGCTGGAAAACCAGCTGGTCAGGCAGCATCTGAGGAGCAGAACAATGAAGAGCTTATACTCAGATGCTGCCTGACTGGCTGTGCTTTTCCAGCACCACTTTTTGGTATTAAAGTTGAGATTTACAAGAGTAGAACAATTGTAAAACATGGAAGGAGATGATCTTCTGGGGACAGATGCAAAGAATTGCCACGGTCTAGCACCATCTTGCCATTTTGATTCACCAAATGATTGCTTGAAAGGCAGATGTATGGGCAGAGATTGGGTCACTTCAATGGAGGTTAGAGGAATGAGAGGGGATCTCTGAACAAGAAGTCACTGTCTCAGGATGTGCAGTCGGTGATTTTCCATTGATGAGAAATCTCTTCATCTGTGGAATTCTGTTGCACAGAAGACTATGGAGTCAATATCACTAAATATATTTAAGAGAAATAGATTTCTGGAGTTCAAAGCTTAAAGGGGTGTGGGTGAGAGCAAGAGCATTGCTTTGAGTTAGACGATTGGCCATGTTCATGTTGAATAGTGGAGTGAGCTATTGAATAGGGGGACAGATAGTATCCTTTGCAAGCCGGATCGGGAGTCTCGCATGGTGTGTTGCCTGCCCGGTGCCAGGGTGCGAGACATCTCTGACCGGCTTGAAAGGATATTGGAGCGGGAGGGGGAGGATCCAGTTGTTGTGGTCCACGTTGGTACCAACAACATAGGCAAGACTAGGGTGGAGGACCTGTTTGGGCATTACGAAGCACTAGGCAGGAAATTGAAGCACAGGTCCTCAAGGGTCATAATCTCCGGATTACTGCCCGAGCCACGTGCCAATTGGCATAGGGACAAGAAAATTAGGCAAGTAAACACGTGGCTAAGGGATTGGTGTGGGAAAGAGGGATTCCACTTCATGGGGCATTGGCATCAGTTTTGGAACAGGGGGGATCTGTACCGTTGGGACGGTCTCCACCTGAACCGATCAGGTACCAATGTTCTGGCGAAGAGGATAAATAGGGTGGTCAGTAGGACTTTAAACTTCTGAGTTGGGGGGAAGGGAAAGTGAAAGCGACAGGGAGTATGGAGGTAAATGGAAAGATAAGCAGCAGGATAGCATGTTTCCAGGCGGATTTAAAATTGAGGCAGACTGAGAATGCAGAAAAAAGCAAGGATAACTTAGGACATATGACTTACAACATCTCTAATAAGGAAGTTAGCATTAAGGCACTTTACCTGAATGCTCGTAGCATTCATAACAAAGCCGATGAATTAATGGCACAGATAATAGTGAATGATTATGATGTAGTAGGCATCACAGAGACTTGGTTACAGGGGGGTCAGGACTGGCAGTTAAACCTCCATGGTTTTTCGACTTATCGAAAAGACAGAGAGGTGGGCAGAGGGGGTGGGGTTGCCTTGTTAGTTAAGAACAAAATTAAATCTATGGTATTGAATGACATAGCGTCGGATGATGTGGAGTCTGTGTGGGTGGAATTGAGGAACCACAAAGGCAAAAAAACCATAATTGGAGTTGTGTACAGACCTCCTAACAGTGGTCAGGACCAGGGACGCAACATGTACCGGGAAATAGAGAAGGCATGTCAGAAAGGCAAGGTTACATTGATCATGGGTGACTTCAATATGCAGGTGGACTGGGTAAATAATGTTGCTAGTGGATCTAAAGAAAGGGAATTCATGGAATGCTTACAGGATGGCTTTTTGGAACAGCTAGTCATGGAGCCCACAAGAGAGCAGGCTATTCTGGACCTAGTGCTTTGCAATGAACCAGACTCTAAAAGATCTTAAAGTAAGGGAACCCTTAGGAAGTAGCGACCATAATATGGTAGAGTTCAGTCTGGAGTTTGAAAGGGAGAAGGCAAAATCTGATGTAATGGTGTTACAGTTGAATAAAGGTAATTATGAGGGCATGAGAGAGGAACTGACTAAAATAGACTGGAAGCAGAGGCTAACCGGGAAGACACTAGAGCAAAAATGGCAGGAGTTTGTAGGTATAATTGAGGACACTGTACAGAGGTTCATTCCCAAGAAAAGAAAGATTAACCGGGGAGGGATTAGACAACCTTGGCTGACAAAGGAAGTCAGGAAATGTATTAAAGAAAAAGAGAGATCCTATAAAGTGGCTAAGAACAGTGGGAAATCAGAAGATTGGGAAGGATACAAAAGCAAACAGAGGATAACAAAGAGTGTAATAAGAAATGAGAGGATCAAATATGAAGGTAGGCTAGCCAGTAATATTAGAAATAATAGTAAAAGTTTCGTTCAGTACATAAGAAACAAACGACAGGCAAAAGTAGACATTGGGCCACTTCAAACTGATGCAGGGAGCCTAGTGATGGGAGATAAGGAAATAGCAGGAGAACTTAACAAGTACTTTGCGTCAGTTTTCACAGTGGAAGACAGGAGTCATATCCCAAAAATTAAAGGGTGTCATGGGGCTGAGTTGAGTATGGTTGCCATTACGAAAGAGATAGTGCTAGAAAAGTTAAAAAGTCTTATAATTGATAAATCTCCTGGCCCCGATGGGATACACCCTAGAGTTCTGAGAGAGGTTGCTGAGGAAATAGCAGAGGCATTGGTTGAGATCTTTCAAGAGTCACTGGAGTCAGGAAAGGTCCCGGACGATTGGAAGATGGCTGTAGTAACCCCCTTGTTCAAGAAAGGATCAAGGCAAAAGATGGAAAATTATAGGCCAATCAGCTTAACCTCGGTTGTTGGTAAAATTCTAGAATCCATCATTAAGGATGAGGTTTCTAAATTCTTGGAAGAGCAGAGTCTGATTAGAACAAGTCAACATGGATTTAGTAAAGGGAGGTCATGCCTGACAAACCTGTTGGAATTTTTTGAAGAGGTAACAAGTAGGTTAGACCAGGGGAACCCAGTGGATGTGGTCTATCTGGACTTTCAAAAGGCCTTTGATAAGGTGCCACACGGGAGACTGCTGAGCAAGGTGAGGGCCCATGGTGTTCGAGGTGAGCTGCTGGGATGGATTGAGGATTGGCTATCTAACAGAAGGCAGAGAGTTGGGATAAAAGGTTCTTTTTCAGAATGGCAGCCGGTGACGAGCGGTGTCCCGCAGGGTTCGGTGCTGGGGCCACAGCTGTTCGCATTATATATTAATGATTTGGATGAGGGAACCGGGGGCGTTCTAGCGAAGTTTGCCGATGATACAAAGTTAGGTAGACAGGCAGGTAGTACTGAGGAAGTGGGGAGGCTACAGAAGGATCTAGACAGTATGGGAGAGTGGTCCAGGAAATGGCTGATGGAATTTAACGTGAGCAAGTGTGAGGTCTTGCACTTTGGCAAAAAGAACATAGGAATGGACTACTTTCTAAATGGTGAGAAACTTAATAAAGCCAAAGCACAAAGGGATCTGGGAGTGCTAGTCGAGGATTCTCTAAAGGTAAACATGCAGGTTGAGTCTGTGATTAAGAAAGCGAATGCAATGTTGTCTCTTATCTCAAGAGGGTTGGAATATAAAAGCAGAGATGTACTACTAAGACTTTATAAAGCTCTGGTTAGGCCCCATTTGGAGTACTGTGTCCAGTTTTGGTCCCCACACCTCAGGAAGGACATACTGGCACTGGAATGTGTCCAGCGGAGATTCACACGGATGATCCCTGGAATGACAGGTCTAGCATATGAGGAACGGCTGAGGATACTGGGATTGTATTCGTTGGAGTTTAGAAGATTAAGGGGAGATCTAATAGAGACGTACAAAATAATACATGGCTTTGAAAAGGTGGATGCTAGAAAATTGTTTCTGTTAGGCGAGGAGACTAGGACCCGTGGACACAGCCTTAGAATTAGAGGGGGTCATTTCAGAACGGAAATGCGGAGACATTTCTTCAGCCAGAGAGTGGTGGGCCTGTGGAATTCATTGCCACGGCGTGCAGTGGAAGCCGGGACGCTAAATGTCTTCAAGGCCGAGATTGATAGGTTCTTGTTGTCTAGAGGAATTAAGGGCTATGGGGAGAACGCTGGCAAGTGGAGCTGAAATGCGCATCAGCCATGATTGAATGGCGGAGTGGACTCGATGGGCCGAATGGCCTTACTTCCACTCCTATGTCTTATGGTCTTATGAGCTTGATGGGTTGAATGGCCCACTCTTGCTCCTGTTTTCTGTTTCTATTTTTCTAAGAATGTATCTTGGACATTGTTATAATGTAGTGGTGACAACCTTGCTGTCAGGTCATAACTGTTTAAACCATTGTCAGAGCTCAAAGTATAATAATAAGAAGCAAAGTACAAACTGTGTACTCAATGCAAAAGAAAGTGCCTGCTATTAAATGTAAATGTCAGTTGGGCAGCAATTGCTGAATAATTAAGTGTTTGAATAACACTAGCAACCAGTTTAAAATAAAACAAAGAACTGCGGATGCTGAAGATTTGAAACAAAAGCAGAAATTGCTGGAGGAATTCAGATCTGGTAGCTTTTGTGAAGAGAAAGTAGAGTTAGCATTTCAAGTACAGTGACATTTTTTCAGAACTTGGAAACTCCTTTCCAACTCTCTCATGGAAGGCATTGTGGTTCTTTGGTTAAACTGCTGTCAATCCTTGCTTTCACTCTCGCTGTCTCATGATAGAGCAGCCCTATGGTCCAGTAGGGCTTTGGCAACTTTATCAGCTGATGCACTTGTAATAAGTGTGTCCAGTATATTATTCTGTTGAGTATTTGGACACTCTGAGAAGCAAGATTAGAATATAGAACATAGAACAATATAGCGCAGAACAGGCACTTTGTGCCGACCTGTGAACTAATCTAAGCCTATCCCCCACATTATCCCATCATCGTCCATATGCTTATCCAAGGACTGTTAAAATGCCCCTAATGTGGCTGAGTTAACTACCTTGGCAGGCAGGGCATTCCACACCCTTACCACTCTGAGGAAAGAATCTGCCTCTGACATCTGTCTTAAATCTATCACCCCTCGATTTGCAGCTATGCCCCCTCGTACAAGCTGACATTATCATCCTAGGAAAAAGACTCTCACTGTCCACACTATCTAATCCTTTGATTATCTTTTATGTCTGTCAAATCTCCTCTTAACCACCTTCTCTCCAATGAGAACAGACCCAAGTCCATCAGCCTTCCCCATAATACCTTCCCTCCAGACCAGGCAAGATCTTGGTAAATCTCCTCTGCTTCCACATCCTTCCGAAAATGGGACGACCAGAATTCTAGACAATATTCCAAGCAAGGCCGCACTAGCATTTTGTACAATTGCAGCATGACGTCATTGCTCGGGAACTCAATCCTTCCAACAATAAAACCTAACACACTAGTATGCAGCCTTAACAGCAGAATCAACCTGGGTGGCAACTTTCAGGGATCTATGTTTATGGACACCAAGATCCCTGTGCACATCCACACTACCAAGAATCTTTCCATTGACCCAGTATTCTGCCTTCCTATTATTCTTCCCAAAGTGCATTACCTCTCATTTATTTGCATTGAACTCCATTTGCCACCTCTCAGCCCAATTCTGCAGTTTATCCAAGTCCCCATGCAACCTGTAACATTCTTCCACACTGTCCACCACTCCACCGACTTTAGTGTCATCTGCAAACTTACTAACCCATCCACCTATGCCTGCGTCCAAGTCATTTATGTAAATGACAAACAGCAGTGGTCCCAAAACAATACCTTGTAGTACACCACTTGGTGCTTTCTTACAGAAAGCCAGTTTAAAATCCAAATTGCTAAATCACCCTCAATCCCATACCTCTGCATTTTCTCCAATAGCCTACCATGTGGAACCTTATCAAAGGCTTTACTGAAGTCCATGTATACCACATCAACTGCCTTACCCTCATCCACATTTTTGGCCAACTCAATGAGGTTTGTGTTACACATCCTGCCCTTGACGAAACCATGTTGACTATTTCCAATCAAATTGTTGCTTGGTAGCTGATAAATCTTATCTCTTATAATCCTTTCCAAAACTTTTCCTATAACAGACGTAAGGCTCACTGGTCTATAATTACCTGGGTAGTCTCTACTGCTCTTGAACAAGGGCACAACATTTGTAATCCTCCAGTCCTCTGGTACTAAACCTGTAGACAATGATGACTCAAAGATCAAGGCCAAAGGCTCTGCCCTAACTTCCCAGAAAACCCTCTGATAAGTCCCTGGGCCGGTTGGGAGTTATCTGCTTTCTCACATTCTAGAATTGATAACACCTCCTCCTTATTAACCTCAACCCTTTCTAATCTAATAGCCCGTATCTCACTCTTCTCCTCTACAATATTCTCCTTTTCCTCAGTGAAAGCAGATGAGAAATATTAGTTTCGCACCTCTCCAATCTCCACAGGGTCCACACACAACTTCCCAATTCTTTGACAGGCACTATTCCTACTCTAGTCATCCTTTTATTCCTCCCATACCTATAGAAAACTTTAGGGTTCTCCTTTATTCTACCTGGTAAAGACTGCTCATGTCCCCTCTTGCTCTTCTTAACTCTCTCTTTAAATCCTTCCTAGCTAATCTATAACTCTCTATTGCCTCATCTGAACCTTCTCGTCTCAATGTCACATGGGCGCCTCCCTCTTCCTCTTAACAAGAGATACAATTTCTTGAGTAAACCACAGTTCCCTTACCTTAACACTTCCTCCCTGCCTGACAGAGACATACCTATTAAGGAGATGCAATATCTGTTCCTTAAACCAGCTTCACATTTCGATTGTCCCCATCCCCTGTATTTTGCTACCTCATTCTATGCCTCCTAAGTCTTGTCTAATCGCATTATAATTGCCCTTCCCCCATCGATAACTCTTGCCCTGTGGCATGTACCTATCCCTTTCCATTGCTAAACTAAACTTAATTGAATTATGGTCACACTGTCCAAAGTGCTCAGCTGCCACAAAATCAAACACCTGGTTTGGCTCATTACCAAGTACGAGATCCAGTGTGGTCTCCCCTGTTATCGGCCCTTCGACATACTGTGTCAGGAAATTCCCTCCTGCACACATTGGACAAAAACTGATCCATCCAACGCACTAGAGTTATATCCTTTCCATTCAATGTTGGAGAAGTTAAAGTTCCCCATAATGACCACCCTGTACCTTTCACTCCTACCTAGAATCATTTTGCCAATCCCTTCCTCCACATCCCTGGAACTTTGCGAAGGGCCTATATAAAAAGAAAACTCCCAGCAGTGTGACCTCTCCTCCTGTTTCTAATCTCAGCCTATACCATCTCAGTAGACGAATCCTAGTCAGAAGTTCTTTCAGCCACCGTTATAATATCCTTGACTAACAAGGCTACACCTTCCCTGATCTTAATGAAAGATTTAAACCCTGGAACCTGCAACATTCATTCCTGAGCCTGCTCTATCCATGTCTCCGAAATGGCTACAACATCGAAGTCCCAGGTACTTATCCATGCTGCAAACTCACCTACCTTATTCCGGATCCTCCTGGAGTTGAAGTAGACACAGTTCAAACCAGCTTGCTGTCTGCCAGCATACTCCTGTGACTGTGAAATCCTGTCCATGTTCTCCCTACTCACATCCTCCTATGCACTGGAACTACACCACAGGTTCCCCCTGCTGAGCTAGTTTAAACCCACCCGTATAGCACTAATAAATTTCCCACCCAGGATATTAGTATCCCTTGGTTCAATTGAATAATCCATCACTATGGTCAACAATCATCACTGTTCCATTAAACCTAAGGCCACAACAATCAATTTCCTGGGCATAGTAGCAGTTAAATTGGAGCAAGTAATGGGTTGAATCTGTAAACATCACTGTGCTTCAAATGATTTACAATACATAAAATGTTTCAGATGTGCTAGCACATCAATGCAAATCCTTATGAAATAAAACTGGTGTTAAATTATCCAATGTACATTGTACATTAAAGCAGCATCCACTGTAATTTTCCTTATTTAGTAGCTTCTGAACTTCTGCAACCTTGAGGTACACACTGTACAATAATTTACATGATTTCCTGGTTCCCAGTTAGGTAAATATTCCATTGTTGAAAGACTGAAACTACTCTCCATACACACACACTCCTCACTCCTCTTTCCAGCTTCACTAATCCACTCCCCAGCCCTGGCCTGACAGTATCATCTCCTGGGGTCAGCCACCCTTGCAAACAGTTCTTCTCCACTTATCGTGGTAACCCTCACTTCCTATCAACCTTGCTGCTGCATTCACCTTCTTTGTGCTACTACAATCACAGCTGGCACTCTCCCACATCTGTTGATAGGCTTGTTATGAGCTTATTAACATCAAACATGAGGAAACCAGCCTTTGATTGGAAAAACATCTTGAAGACAGTATTGAGATTACTGTTCTCTGATTTTTTTTTTGCTCTGGTGATTGAATTTTCCAGATGTTTTGGAGACACTGGGGGTTGCATTTTTTCGCATAAGTGGTTCAGGTCTGGAATGTGCTGCTTGGAGGAGGACTCATAAATTCCCTATAGTGTAGAAGCAGGTCATTCTGCCCATCAAGTTTGCACCAATCCTCCCAAAAGTATCTCGCCTAGACCCACCACCTACCCTATCCCTGTAACCCCACACTTCCCATGGCTAATCAATGTAGTCTGCATATTCCTAGACACTATGGGCAATTTAGCATGGCCAGTCCACCTAACCTGCACATCTTTGGACTGTGGGAGGAAACCGGAGCACCCAGAGGAAGCCCACGCAGACATAGTGAGGATTAAAAATCACACAACGCCAGGTTATAGTCTAACAGGTTTAATTGGAGGCACACTAGCTTTCGGAGCGATTTGAGTGTTGTGTGATTTTTAACTTTGTATACCCCAGTCCAACACCG
Source organism: Chiloscyllium punctatum (assembly GCF_047496795.1). Taxonomy (NCBI): domain Eukaryota; kingdom Metazoa; phylum Chordata; class Chondrichthyes; order Orectolobiformes; family Hemiscylliidae; genus Chiloscyllium; species Chiloscyllium punctatum. Next base: position 136,497,476 of record NC_092739.1, read on the forward strand.
GCATCTCCAAATCATTAGTGAGGATTAGAATCAAACCTAGGTCCCTGGCACTGAAGAAGCAGTGCCATTGTGTTGCCCTAATTCAGTTGTGGCATTTGAGGGCACTGTGCAAGGGTAGGGAAAAGGTAGAAACCGGGAGGTTATTTCCACTGACGGGTGAAATGAGAACATGGGCCATAGCTTCAAAATAAGGGGGAGCAGATTTAGGTGTGTTAAGTAGGACCTTTTAACTGCATCTCAAGCTGTAATACATTGCTACAATCAACTTTTTTTTAAAAATAGCCCTTAAAGGCACTATTGCAAGCTACTCTTAAAAGAGAACTTTTTTTCTTTGTGGCAATTTAAATCTTCCCTGTGTATGTCACTGTTGTCTTTTTGCAATTTGTGATGACAATAGCCAAGATTACCTTACTGCAGCAACTGAGTAAATAGTTATGGATTTGAATTGCTGTGCGTATACATAGTACAACGTATCAGTGTCTTACATAATTGATAACTTGCACATGTGCGTTACCACTTTTCATACTAATCCAACTCCTGAACTTAAAAGTAAATTTGTGAAGCAAATCTATATCTTTTGTTTTCTAGAATTATTCCGTGTCTGTATTCTTGGTGAAGCAACTGACATCTGCTGTATTACTGCAGAGACTGCGGAACAAAGGCATTAGGAATTCTGACCATTCCAGAGCACTTAGTAAGTTGAATACTAATACATTTTTTGGGTTGATGTCATTTTTGTGTGTTTGATTGAGAGAAAATTAATTTTGATTATTCAGCTCTGGAACAACTCCTTTATCATGTGAGCAATAACATTGAAGATCATTTGAGCTGATGAGCTTAGCAGGGTTAAAAGCTTGTGAAAATGTCAATGTATATTTGTTTTTCGGTAATACATCATAAGCTGTGAATAGCTTATACAACTTTAAGCTTTTCTAGGTTCCTTAACTATGGTCTATTTCTAACTTTGTTCCATTTCTTCATAATTTTAAATATGTCTATTATCAAGTTCTGATGAAAACAGTTTAAAAGACGAGGTAAGTTTGGATAGACAAGGTTGTTTTTGCAACAGGAGGCCAAGGGGAAACTTGAACTGTATAAAATTGAGGGTAGACTACAGGGAGGTTCTTATTTGTTTTGATTGAGGGGTTTAGATTTAGATTGAGGTGGAAGATTTAGAGGAAATTTGCGTGGAGATCTATTCATCCAGAGAATGGTTGGATTCCGGAACTGAAAGCCTAAAAGAATGATAAAGATGGTCTTCTGACTATTTGAAGAGTACTCTGATGTGTACTTGAAGTGCAACAGTCTACAAAGCTATAGGCCAAGACACACAAAATGAAACAGCCTAATGTGCTCAATTACCTCGTGCTGTCAATTTCTATGATGATGGGAAATTTTGCCTCATTATCTTTGGTAATTATGAATGCCCTCAATGAATTATCATTGTATCATCCCTCCTATTGTTTGCATACAGGGTTCCAATAATGGCCTTAGGAAGAAAACATAGAAAATAAGTGAAATATAGAAGCAGGAAAAGGCCATTCAGCCCTTCGAACCTGCTCTGCCATTTATGATCACTAGACCTGAAATGTTCACTCTGGTTTCTCTCCATAGATGCTGAAGACCTGTAGAGTTTCTCCAGTAATTTCTATCTTTGTTTCAGATTTTCAGCATTGGTAGTTCTGTTTTTACACAGTATTCCAAGTATGATGGAGATTCCCATCATGCCTTTCAGGTTTTACCATAAAACTCAGTGTTCTATTTGTTTGTTTAAGGGCTTATAGACTTAAGCTGTTGTGATTTAATAACTTGCCCACCTGAACTAAACCTCAAACTCTCTGCTGTTGCATATCATTTAACCCTTCCATATTAAAAGTATTTTTAATTTTATTGCCAAAATGTACCACCTCATTATTATTATTGAATTCCCTCTGACATTGTCTATTTTGCCATTCTGTCAAGTTGTCCTTTCATTGATTCTCAGGTTTGATTATTATGCCTTTTACTTCACGATCTCCTGCAATTTGAGCTGTCATTCCCTTGAGTCTTTTTTTGAAATTATGGGCATAATAGTGAACTGACATGGCCTCAGCATAGTTGACCATAGTTCAAGCCACTGAATGACTGCCCCTAAATGCTGCTGCTTTCTTTGTTCTAATCAACCTTTAGTGCAATTTGTTACTCTACCCTTAATTTTATTGTTCTTAGTCTTCAGTAGTTTCTTGAATGATATTTTATCAAGGGCTTTTTGAAATTCCGTGCTCACCTCATCTACTTCTTTTCTTCCATTTAGTATTTCTGTCACCTTCTGAAAGAATCTATATTTTTAGCAGCGCTTGTTCTGGCACATAAGTGGAAATCTGAAATTAAATAGGAAATGCTAAAAATACTCAGAGTCTGGCAGCATCTGTGGAGGCACAAAGCTTTATGTTTCAGGTCTGTGACCTTTCAGCAGGACTATCTATTTCTTTTTCAAATTGGATCACAGCCTTTGCTACAGGATTTATTTTTTCCTTCAGTAGTTGTGAACAAAGGTATCCCAACTTCTACACTGTTGCCTACAAATATGTTTGTGATTCAGTTGACAATGGCAGTTCAAGCCCAGACTATAATCTAATTGCAACTTAATGCAATATCCTTTTTTCTTTTGGCCCTTTTCTTGTGGCTAGCCTGGTATTGCTTGGGCAACCAAAGCTGAATGCTGTCTGCGGTTTGCACTGCTGATCACTGTTCTGCCCAATAAGAGTAGTGTTTATAAAATCAAATTCCTTTTATTCATTCATGGGACATGGATATTGCTGGGCAGTCAACATTTATTGCCTGCCTGTAGTTGCAGTTGAGAACATGGTGGTAAGCTGCTTTCTTGAACCACTGTAGTCCACCTGATGTAGCAGCGATGGGAGCAGTGGTAGCGATGACCGGGGGGCTGCTGAAAAGGTATATTTACCATTAAATATTTAGCTCATTGAAGCGGCCTCCATTTTGCAGCAGCAGTGGGAATAGTGAGAGGAAGGGCGTTTGCCCGAAACGTTGATTTCGAAGCTACTTGGATGCTGCCTGAACTGCTGTGCTCTTCCAATACCACTAATCTAGAATCTGGTTTCCAGCATCTGCAGTCATTGTTTTTACCATAGTGAGAGGGGAACTGAGTGGGAGCGATTGAATTGCACTCTGGGAATGGGAGTGAATGATATATTTGAGCAGTGACTAAACCCGAGGCACTACACATGTAGTGTCTCCCACCCTCCTTCCTCCTCTAACGATTTAAAAAAAACTTGGTTTGTTGATAAGGTAAGGGTTTTCTTTCTTTTTTTTATCGTGTCCTGGTAAGTAGTATGGTTGGTAAAAAATTTTTAAATTTAATTTATCTATTATTTAGACTAAATTAAGCTTAAGAGTAAATATGGCAGGAGATCTCGGACCAGTATTATGCTCCTCTTGCTTAAGTGGGAGCTCAGGGACACAGCTGATGTCCCTGACTCCTTCACGTTCAGTAGGTGTGTCCAGCTGCAGCTCTTGTTAGACTGCATGACAGCTCTGGAGCTGCAGATGGACTCACTTTAGAGCATCTGCTACGCTGAGGAGGTCATGGATAGCACATTCAGTGAATTGGTCACACTGCAAATTAAGGTTGCTGAGGGAGAAAGGGAACGGAAACCAAAAGGCAGAGAGTGAGCAGGAACATGGTGCAGGTGTCCGCTGTGGTCATCACTCTTCAAAACAGGCATACTGTTTTGGATTCTGTTGGCGGAGATGGCTGAAGGTGGGGTGGCTATAGTTGAGAGAGAGTCACAATTGGTGTGTTGTCTCCAAGGTGCCAGGGTTCGTGATGTCTCTGATCGTGTTTTTGGGATCCTTGAGGAGGAGGGGGAGCAGCTCCAAGTCGTGCTCCACATAGGCACCAACAACATAAACAGATTAGATTAGATTCCCTACAGTGTGGAAAAGAAAGGTGGGGATCTAAGGCAGAAATTCAGGGAGCTAGGGAGGAAGCTTGGACCTAAAGCAAACAAGATGTTATTTCTGGTTTGTTGCCCATGCCACGTGCTAGTGAAGCGAGGAACAGGGAGAGTGTGGAGCTGAACACGATGGTGCAGGAGGGAGGGTTTTGGATTCTTGGATAATTGGAGTTATTTCTGGGGAAGTTGGGACCTGTACAAACAGGATGGTCTTCACCTGAATCAGAGGGGTACCAATATCCTGGGGGAAATTTGCTAATGCTTTTCGGCAGGATTTAAATGAATGCAGCAGGGGGGTGGGAGCCTGAAATTGTAGTTCCAGTGTACAGGAGGTTGAGGATAGTGAGGTCAGGGATAGGTTTACAAGGTCGCGAGAGGTCACTGACAATTGGGATGTTGGTTTGAAGTGTGTGTACTTCACTGCCAGGAGCATCTGGAATAAAGTGGATGAACTTGCAGCATGGGTTGGTGCCTAGTATTTCGATGTTGTGGCCATTTCAGACTTATGGCTAGAGAAGAAACAGGAATGGTTGTTGTAGATTCCAGGATTTAGATGTTTCAGTAAGAGCAGAGAAGATGGTAAAAGGAGAGAGGGGGGGAGAAAGGTGGCATTGTTAATCAACTGTATGACAACAGTTGAGATAAGGTTTGAGGACTCGTCCATTGAGGTAGTTTGGGCTTTGGTTTGAAACAGGAAAGGAGAGGTTACCCTGTTGGCCTCTGAATTGTTCCAGGGATGTAGAGGAAAGGATAACAAAGATGATTCTCGATAGAAGCAAGAGTAACGGTAATTGTTATGGGGGATTTAAAGTTCCCCAATATTGATTGGGTATTCTTTAGTTCAAGTAGTTTAGATGGGTCAGGTTTTGTTCAATGTGTGCAGGAGGGCTTTCTGGCACCGTATGTAGACAGGCCAACAAGGGGCGATGCCTCATTGGATTTGGTACTGGGAAATGAAATCAGCCAAATGTTAGATTTGGAGGTAGGTGAACAGCTTCGCAATAGTGATAATTTGGTTATGTTTACAATATCTATAGGCAAAGATAGGTATATACTGTAGGGAAAGAGGTATAACTGGTGTAAAGGCAATTATGATGCGATTAGGCAAGATTTAGGATGCATAGGATGGGGAAGGAAGCTGCCGGGGATGGACTCCCTTGAAATGTGGAGCTTTTTCAAGGAACAGCTACTGCGGGTCCTTGATAAGTATGTACCTATCCTAGAGTCAGAGTTGTACAGCGTGGAGACAGACCCTTTGGTCCAACTTGTCCATGCCTACCTGATATCCTAAATTAATCTAGTCCCAACATTTGGCCCATATTGTTCTAAAGTCTTCTTATTCTTATACCCATCCAGATGCCATTTAAATGATGTATTGTACCAGCCTCCAGAACTTCCTCAGGCAGCTCATTCCATACAAGTACCACACTCTGCATGAAAAAGTTGCCCCTTGGGTCCATTTTAAATTCCTTCCCTTAAACCTATGCACTCTAGTTTTGGACTCCCCTACCCTGGGGAATTCACCCCTCTCCCCTCATTATTTTATAAATATCTACAAGATTATCCCTCAGCCTGTGATGCTCCAGGGAATCTAGCCTCAGCATATTCAGCCACTCCCTATCACTCAAACCCTCCAATCCTAGCAACATCCTTGTCAATCTTTGTTGAGCCCTTTCAAATTTAACAATGTTTTTCCTACAACAGGGAGACCAGAATTGAACACCGTATTCCAATGTCCTATACAGCTGCAATGTGACATCCCAACTGCTATACTCATTGGGGGAAAATTAGCCCAGTTCTATCTTAAAATTATGTTGTCTTGTTCTAAAGTTCCTTAGTATAGCAAATAATTTTGCTGTGTCTGCCATGTATCCGGCAGGGAGGTAGCTGTTGAAAAAGGGAGCCATGGTTTACTAAAGAGGTTAAAGCTCTTGTCGAGAGAAAGAAGAAGGCTTATGTGAAGATGAGGAGTGAAGGCTCAGTTAGAGGGCTTGAGAGTTGTAAGTTGGCCAGAAAAGATCTAAAGAGAGCTAAGAAGAGCCAGGAGGGGACATGAGAAGTTGTTGGCAGATAGGAAAACCCAAAGGCCTTCTATTGGTACATCAGGAATAAAAGAATGACTAGAGTAAGATTAGGGCCAATCAAAGACAGGAGTGAGAAGTTTTGTGTGGAATCTGAGGACATAGGAGAAGCGCTTAATGAATACTTTTCATCAGTATTTACATTGCCCTTTTCCAATGTTAGTGAGAATACAGAGATATAGGCTACTAGATTAGATAGAATTGTGGTTGACAAAGAGGAGGTTTTAACAATTTTGGAAGATTTGAAAATAGATCAGACCCCTGGGCCGAATGGGATTTATCCTTGAACTCTCTGGGAAGTCAGGGAGGAGATTGCAGAGCCTTTGGCTTTGATCTTTCTGTCATCATTGTCGACTGGATTATTGCCAGAAGATTTGAGGACAGCAAATGTTGTTCCCTTGTTTAAGATGGGGAGTCAGGTGAACTCTAGTAATTGCAGGCCAGTGAGCTTACTTCAGTTGTGGGTACGGTGTTGGAAAAGGTCATAAGAGATAGGATTCATTAGCAAGAAATAATTTGATTAGGGATGGTCAACACGGTTTTGTGAAGGGTAGGTTCTGCCTAACTAACCTTGCTGAGTTCTTTGAGATGGTGACAACGGGTGGATGAAGGTAAAGCTGTTGATGTGGTGTATATGAACTTCAGTAAGGTGTTTGATAAGGTTCCACACTTGGGCTATTAAGTTCAGGATTGAAGATGATTTAGCAGTTTGGATCAGATATTGGTAACTGAACTCCAGGATGAACATTTCCCATCAACCGCCACCCTCTGACTTCTTTCAAACCTGAAAGAAGTCAGAGGGTGGTGGTTGATGGGAAATGTTCATCCTAGAGTTCAGTTACCTCCGGTGTGCCACAAGGATCAGTTTTGGGGCCACTACTGTTTGTAAGTTGTATAAATGATCTGGGTGTGTGCATCGAAGGGTGGGTTAGTAAATTTGTAGGTGACACTAAGGTAGGCAGAACTGCGGATAGTGCTGAAGGATGTTGTGTGTTACAGAGGGGCATAAGATGCAGAGCTGGGCTGAGAAGTAGCAAATGGAGTTTAATGTAGAAAAGTGAGGTAGTTCACTTCGAAAGAAGTAACAAGAATGCAGAATACTGAGCTAATGGTAAAATTCTTGGCAGGGTAGATGAACAGAGAGATCGGTGTCCAGGTGCATAAATCCCTGTAAGTTGCCAACCAGGTTGATAGGCTTATTAAGAAGGCATATGGTGTATTGGTGTTTATTGGTAGCTGGATTGAGTTTCGGAACCACGAGGTCATGCTTCAGCTGTGCAAGACACTGGTAAGGCCGTGCCTGGAGTATGATTAGATTGCCTACAGTGTGGGAACGGGCCCTTCGGCCCAACAAGTCCAAAGAGTAACCCACCCAGACCCATTCCCCTCTGACTAATGCACCTAACACTATGAGCAATTTAACATGGGCAATTCACCTGACCTGCACATCTTTGGACTGTGGGAGGAAACCGGAACACCCGGAAGAAACCCACATGGACACGGGGAGAATGTGCAAACTCCACACGGACAGTTGCCCCAGCTGGAATTGAAGCCAGGTCCTTGGCACTGTGAGACAGCAGTGCTAACCACTGATCCACCGTGTGTACAGTTCTGGTCACCGCATTATAGGAAGGACGTGAAAGCTTTGGGAAGGGTTCAGAGGAGATTTACTAGGATGTTGCCTGGTATGGAAGAAAGGTCTTGCAAGGAAAGACTGAGGGAACTGAGGGTGTTTTAGTTGGTGAGAATAAGGTTGAGAGGTGACCTAATCGACAATCAGGTGGTTAGATGAGGTGGACAGTGAGACCCTTTTTCCTCAGATGGTGAAAGCTAATACGAGGGGACTTAGCTTTAAATTGAGGCCGAAGGGCCTGTTTAGGACAGATATTAAGGGTAGCTTCTTTACTTAGGGGTGAGGAACGGCCTGCCTGCAATAATAGTAGACTCAATGATGTTAAGGGCGTTTTAAATGGGCATTGGACATACATATGGATAATAATGGAATGGTGTAGGTTAGACAGGCATCAGATTATTTTCACAGGTCGGTTCAACATCAAGGGCCAAAGGGCCTGTACTGCGCTGTAACATTCTGTGTTCTATGTCAAAGGGGATTCACTTGTATTGGGAGTAGTTAGGGGTTCTGTGGTCGAAAATGAAACTCCTGAATAGTGTGTTACCTCCCAGGTGCATGGGTCAGGGATGTCTCAGATAGGATGTAGGACATTCTGAAGGGGGAGGGTGAACAGCCAGCTGTTGTGGTGCCCACAGGCGCCAATGATATAGGTAATAAACAGGATAAAGTCCTATAAGCATAATTTAAGGAGTTTATAAAGTAGGACCTCAGAGGTAACATCTCAGGATTGCTACGATTGCCACATGCTAGTAGAAATGAAAGAATAGGCAGGATGAATGAGTGACTTGAGAGATGGTGCAGGAGGGAGGGGTTCAGACTTTTGGAACATTGGGACCAGTTCTGGGGGAGGTGGGACTATTACAGTTAGATGGTCTACACTTGAGCCGGACTGGAACTAATGTCCTAGGGGATGCTTTTGCTCACACTGCTGGGGAAGGTTTAAACTAATGTGGCAGGGGGAAAGGAACCAAATGAGGTTAGTGGATGGTGAAGAGGTAATAACTAAAAGCTGCAGGAACCAGATAATGAAGTTGATGCGACTAAAGGGAAGAGTAGGCAGGGAGCAGTTGATAAATAGTAGTCTGAGGTGCACTTGTTTTAATGCGAGAAGGGTAGTAGGTATAGCAGATGAATGTAGGGCTTGGATTAGTACCTGGGAGTATGATGTTATTGCTATTACTGAAACTTGGTTGAGGGAAGGGCATGATTGGCAACTAAATATCTCACAATATAGCTGCTTCAGGTGGGATAGAAAGGGAGGTAAAAAGGATGGAGGAGTTGCATTACTGGTCAGAGAGGATATTACAGCTATGCTGAAGGAAGGCAGTATAGAGGACTCCAGCAATGAGGCAATAGAGACAGTGCTCAGAAATAGGAAGGGTAATGTAACAATGTTGGGACTGTACATCAGGCCTCCCAACAGCGAGCGTGAGATACAGGTACAAATATGTAAACAGATTATGAAAAAGTATATGAGCAACAGGTGGTGGTGGTGATGGGAGATTTTAATTTTTCCGATGTTGACTGGGAATCACTTTGTGTTAGAGGTTTAGATGAAGCAGAATTTGTAAGGAGCATCCATGAGGGTTTTATAGAGCAGCACGTAAATAATCTAACTCGGGAAGGGGCCATAATGGACCAGGTGTTGGGGAATGAGCCCGGCAAGGTGGTTTGAAGTTTCAGCAGTGGATTACTTTGGTCGTGATCACAATTCCGTACGTTTGAAAATAGTCATTGACAAAGATGAGAATAGTCCTAAAGGAAGAATGCTAAACTGGGGGAAGGTCAACTATAGCAAAATTTGGCAGGAGCTGGGCAATGTCGATTGCAAGCTGCTGTTTGAGTGTAAATCCACATTTGATATATGGGAATATGGGTGGCTTTTCAAGAGGTTGATTAGAGTGCAGTGCAGACATGTCCCTGTGAAAATGTGGGGTAGAATGGTAAGATTAGGGAACCATGGATGATAGGTGAAATTGTGAGACTAGCTAAGGGGAAAAAGAAGCAAACATAACGTCTCGGAATCTGAAAACAGACGAAGCTTTGGAAGAATAACAGGAAAGTAGGACCAATCTGAATCGAGGAATTAAGAGAGCTAAAAGGGGTCATGAAATATCTTTACCAACAGAGTTAAGGAAAATCCTAAAGTCTTATTTGTATATAAAGGATGAAAGCTATGCATGGAGTCAGAAAATAGATGAGATTCTTAATGAGTACTTTGCATCGGTATTCACCGAGGAGAGGTACATGACGGATGTTGAGGTTAGGGATAGGTGTTTGATTACTCTAGGTCAAGTTGGCATAAGGAGGGAGGAAGTGTTAGTTATTCTAAAAGGCATTAAGGTGGATGAGACCCCAGGTCTGGATGAGATCTATCACAGGTTACTGAGGGAAGCAAGTGAGGAAATAGCTGGGCCTAAACAGATATCTTTGCAGCATCCTTGAACGCGTGAGAGGACGTGGAGGACTGAAAAATGCTAATGTTGACCCCTTGTTTAAGAAGGGTAGCAAAGATAATCCAGGTAATTATAGGCCAGTGAGCCTGACGTCAGTGGTAGGGAAACTGCTGGAGAAAATACTGAGGGATAGGATCTATTCATTTTGGAAGAAAATGGGCTTCTTCGTGATGGGCAACATGACTTTCCCTGCAAAAAAAACCATGTCTTACCAACTTAGTAGAATCTTTTGAGGAAGTGACAAAGTTGATTGTGGGAAGGGCTGTAGATATCATATACATGGATTTCAGTAAGGCATTTGATAAGGTTCTCCATGGTAGGCTGGTGGAGAAGATGAAGTTGCATGGGGTCCAGGATATACTAGCTAGATTGATAGAGAACTGGCTGGGCAACAGGAGACAATAGTAGTGGTAGGGAGTTTCTCAAAATGGAGAATCTTGACCAGTGGTGTTCCACAAGGATCCGTTCTGTTGTTTGTGATATATGTAAATGATCTGGAGGAAGGTATAGATGGTCTGATTAGCAGGTTTGCAGATGACACTAGGATTGGTGGAGTAGCAGATAGTGAATGGGGACTGTCATAGAATGCAGCAGAATATAGATAGATTAGAGAGTTGGACTGATGGAGAAAACCGGCAGATGAAGTTCAGTCTGGCCAAATGTGAGGTGATGCATTTTGGAAGATCCAATTCAAGAGTGAACTATACAGTAAATGGAAAAGTCCTGGGGAAAATCGATGTACAGAGAGATCTGGATATTCAGGTGAAGATGGCAAAGCAGGTCGATAGAGTGGTCAAGAGGGTATATGGCATGCTTTCCTTCATTGCCGGGGTATTGAATACAAAAGTTAACAGGTCATGTTATAGTTGTATAGGACTTTGGTTTGGCCACATTTGGAATACTGTGTACAGTTCTGGTCGCCACATTACCATAAGGATGTGGATGTTTGGAGAGGTTGCAGAGGAGGTTCACCAGAGTGTTGGAGTATGGAGGACACTAGCTATGAAGAGAGCTTGAGTAGATTAGAATTATTTTCATTAGAAAGACAAAGGTTGAGGGAGGGACCTGATTGAGGTCTACAAAATCATGAGGTATAGACAGGGTGGATAACAAAAAGCTTTTTCCCAGATTGGGCGACTCAGTTACTAGGAGTCATGAGTTCAGGTTGAGAGGGGAATAGTTTAAGGGAGATTATACATGGAAAGTTCTTTACAAGAGGGTGGTAGGTGCCTGGGATGTGTTGCCAGCAGAGGTGGTAGAGATGGGAATGATAGCGTCATTTGAGATGTTCAGGTTTTAATTTTGCCTGCTGAGCTGGTAACTTTGTTCTCAGATAGTCCATCACCATGCTAGGTAACATCATCAGTGAGTCTCTGTTGAAATGCTGGTGTTCTTGTCCCACTTTCTATTTGTGTCTAGTCTTTAAAGATGAGTGATATCATTTCCGGTTCTTTTTCGGGGGTTGATAAATGGGATCCAAATCAATGTGTTTATTGTTGGAGTTCTGGTTTGAATGCCAGGCCTCTAGGAATTTCTGTGCGTGTCTCTGTTTAGCCTGTCCTAGGATCCACTTGGACTGAGACAACACATCTATCCTAGAACATTCTAGAGAAACACATGAGAAACCCTAGAGATTTGACATTCAAACAGGAACTCTATCAATAAACACATTGAATTGGACCCTATTTGCCAACCACTGAGAAAAAGAACCAGAAATGATATCACCCACCTTTAACAGACCAAGACACACAATAGGAAGCAGGACAGAACACCAGCGCTTCAACACAAGCTCACTGACGTTACCTGGCTTGGTGTCGAAACTTCTGAGAACAAACCTACCAGCTCAGCGACCAAACTTACAAATCTTCTCAAATATTCTCATTTAAGATGTATCTGGGCAAATACATGAATGGGCAAGGAGCAGAGGGATACAGATTTTTGAAAAGTAGGTAACAGGTTTCTGGATTGGCACAGGCTTGGAGGGCCGAAGGGCCTGTTCCGGCATTGTAATTTTCTTTGTTCCTTGTGCTGTAGGTAGACTCAATGCTTTTAGGGAATTCCAGGATTTTGATCCAGTGACAGTGAAAGAATGGCAATATATTTCCCAGTCAGGATGATGAGTGACTTGGATGGAAAATTGCAGGTGGTATTTCCCATCCGTTTGCTACCCTTGTCCTTCTAGAATGCAATGGTAGTGAGTCTGGAAAGTGCTGCCTCAGGTTCTTTGCTGAGGGCTCAGTGGTTAGCACTGCTGCCTCACAGCACCAGGCTCCCAGGTTTGATTCCAGCCTCTGGCATCTGTCTGTGTGGAGTTTGCACGTTCTCCCTGTGTCTGCATGGGTTTCTTCCGGGTGCTCCGGTATCCTCCAACAGTCCAAAGATGTGCAGGTCAGGTGAATTGGCCATACTAAATTGCCCGTAGTGTTAGGTGCATTAGTCAGAGGGAAATGGGTCTGGGTGGGTTCCTCTTCGGAGAGTCATTGTGGACTGGTTGGGCCTAAGGGCCTGTTTCCACACTATAGGGAATCTAATCTAATCTTTCTGGAGTGCATTTTGTAAATCGTACACACTGCTGCTACGGAGGTGTTGGGTGGTAGTGGATGTTTGTAGATGTGGCAATCATGCAGGATGCTTTTTCCTGGATGATATCAGGCTGCTTGTGTGTTTGAGCTGCATCCATCCAGGCAAGTGAGTATTTTGTCACTATCCTGACTTCTCAATGGTGGACAGGCTTTGAGAATTGAGGAGCTCAGTTACGAGCAGGAGTATTCCTAGCCTCTGACCTGCTCTTGTAGCCACTGTGTTTATGTAGTGAGTCCAGTTAAGTTTCTGGTCAATGGTAACCCCAAGGATGTTGATAGTTGATGAACTCAGTGATGGTAACACTTTTGAATGTCAAGGGACAGTGTTTAGATTGCCTCTTATCGGAGTGGAGAGTGTGGTGCTGGAAAAATACAGCAGGTCAGGCAGCATCTGAGGAGCAGGAGAATCAAAGGCATAAGCCCTTCTTCAGCAATGGTCATTGCCTGGAGGTTGTATGGTACAAATGCTACATGTCAGTCCAAGCCTGGATATTGTCTGGACCTTGTTGCATTTGAACTTGAACTGCTTCAGTATCTGAGGATTCGTGAATGGTGCTGAATATCCCCACTTCTGACCTTATGGTTGATGAAACAGCTTAAAGCGATTTGAGCCTAGGATACTATCCTGAGGAGTTCCTGCAGAGGTGTCCTGGAACCAAGAGGATTGACCTCCAACAATCACAACCATCTTCCTACATGTAACTCTAGGTATAACTCTAACCACTGGAGAGCTTGCCACCCAATACCCATTGTTTCCAGTTTTACTCGGACTCCAGGATGCCACTGTTTAAGTATAACTCTGGTAGAGAAATGCTGTTGGCTGCCAGAGTGGCTCTTGTTAACTTATATTATTTACAGACTTTAAGGAGCCTTGTCTTCACCAGGGTGCTGGTGGAAGATATTTTGCCTATTAGAATGTTTTATGTTCTATTGAGTTCTGTTTCACAAGAGTCTCATTTTGGTCTAATTAGAAACTGTGTGGCTTTTATTGTCTCCCTGCCTTTCCAATATGCTGACTTTTGCACCTTGTTGCACAAGCTTTTAACTTCAGTGAGAATGGAAGCCTTCCTTGAAAGTTCGTTTTTACTGCTGTTTCCATCAAAGGCAGTTTCTATTTGCACTTGAAAAACAGTCTGTCTTTTTGCTTTTCAAGGTTTTATGGTATGAAATAATTAATAAGAGGAATTTATATCCCAGAAAAATGACAAAATTAACAAAAATTACTGTGTATTTCAGTTTAGAAAGCATGGGACTTGAAAATCACAAGGACGGCCTGTAATTAAGTGTGTATTTACAGATGCAACATACATCGAGCTGTCCATCAGACTTTTAGTTGAACCCTTTTTAAATAACTCTCTTTTTTAAAATTACAAAAATTGGCATTTATTACATTAGTTATTTAATGGTAATCTTCTGGCTAGTGTGCTCAAGTAAGGAAAGTTGTTTGAGATTATATACAGTGAAAAAAACTGTAGTGGTACTTTTACCAAGGCAATCAGCCAAAGAAACTTGAATTTATCCTAATAATCAATTAGCAAACCATTTTGATGAACTTTTCCTTCAATTGCATGACTCAATGAGCAACCCAAATTCAATCTTTTGTAAAGTGCCAATTACTCTTATACAATTGTGACCATTTCTCAACTTGTGTCTTTTCAATAGTTAAAGAAAAGCTGACTGCAGATCCTGATAGCGAGATTGCAACTACAAGCCTAAGAGTTTCGTTGATGTGTCCCGTAAGTCTCTTAAATGTGTCACTTGATCAGGGTTTAGTTGGGAAATGGGGGGGTCATTAAGCAATGCTTTTCTTCTTCATACCTCAGGCAAGCACACATTGGACTCCATGCTCTGTATTCTTGCTTTTATTGTGCGAGTTATGTGAAGCTTTGAAATAGTCATTTTTTTTACAAAGCAAAGTTCTGTGGAATATGATCATTCAGATGCTGTGATCTGAGCAAATATTTGTGGCAGGGATTCTTTTGACTTTGTAAGCTAGCATAAGTTCTCCTTGCAGAGATTTACCTCCCAAGTCTTTTACAAAAGAATGTTTTGCTATTTGGAATTATAAATGTTTTTCATAAGAGAAATTGAAAAATGTTATTATGTTACAGTGTGTTTTCAAAAGATTTTTTGTAGTTTCCAATTTTCCTGCATGTTAGATAATGGCTTAAAAGTTCAAAATTAAATTTTGTACAATTTTCTTTAATATTTCTTTTCCCTAATATTTCACATTGCTCAATTTCATTATAGATAAATGTACTAACTAGTTTTATTATCATGATTAAAGTAGACATATTCATTTAATTTCACAAGCGCAGACGTTACAGGTATGGTTCAGTATTGATATTTCAGTAACCCTTTTAAGAGTATTAATAAGTTAACCTCGATTTATTTTTTATTTTATAGTTGGGGAAGATGCGACTGATAGTCCCTTGCCGTGCAGTCACCTGTACACATCTACAATGCTTCGATGCTGCCCTCTATCTTCAGATGAATGAAAAGAAGCCCACGTGGATTTGTCCAGTCTGTGATAAAAAGGCATCCTATGATAGTTTAATAATAGATGGGTATGTCCAGACCATTAGTATCAAAATTGATTCAGTACAACCTTTTTAAAACAAAATTGTCTCTTGAATTTTCCACAAGATTCAGGAATAGAGAAATGAATTTTTAATAGGTTGCAGAAATTATATAATGCTTTGGAGTTAGTAGAGAAATGTTGTATATACTAGTGTAAAAGTCAATCTAATGAAACTTGATTCCATGATTTTTAGCTTAAAGTAGGTTTTCATATACCTCATAGGAACAGGAGAAGGACATTTGATCCTTTGGGTCTGCTCCACCGTTGTGGATTGTGGGCTATTTAGCTGTTCTTTTACATCTATTCTCTTGTCTGTAACATAACCTTTGATGACTTTGGTCTATCTAAAATCTGTTTATTTCAGCCATGGATAAATTTAAACACTACTCTCCATTAACTTCTGGGGAAGAGAATTCTACACTACATTGACCCTCAGAGAAAAATGTTGTCTTCTGTCTTAAAAGTAAAACCACTCCTTAAATTTTAGTCTCCCATCACCAGCGGAAGCATCTTCCTGTATCCACTCTGAAATGTCCCTTCAAGATCTCATACATTTTATTAAGTTCCCCAGTCTCTCACTATTCTGACCGGGAACCATATTAATGTTCCATCATTATTGCTGTGTCTAAGTCATAGAACTCCTTTCCTAACAGCACTGTGGGTGTCTGTATACCTAACAACTGTATTAGTTCAGGAAGGTAGCTGCTGCCACCTTCTCCAGAGTAATTAAGGATAGGCAACAAATGCAGCCTCGCCAGAAATGCTCACATCCCAAATATGGAATTATAACTTCTGCAGATATATTGAAAAACTCAATTCATTATCCATTTCAGAAAAATTATACTTGCCATACTCTGTCCAGTTCCTACCTGATATGCAGAAGCTTACAGATAAGAAAAAAAGTAACAAAAAAATTAACATAGCAATAGAATCCAGGGACGAACTGCTAGAGTGAGCATTAAATAAATAAATAAATAAATATTTGGGTCTTACGTCCTTATTCATTGTGCCTCGGCCTTCCTTCAAAAAGGTGGCTCAGCCCTCATCAATTAGGTGCGAGTGAATACCTAGTTCAGATTCCCCTGTAATAGAGGTTATGTAAGGGGCTGGGGGCCATCAGCATGATATTTTCAAATAGTGCAGTCGTTATTCTTTTTTCGTCACCTGTCCCCTGAGAAACATTGTAACAGCGGGTGCTTCCATTTCCTATCGCAGGGTGTTAAAATAGAATCCAAGAGAGAAAGAGAAAAAGAACAAGTGCATGGTGTGGGTGGTCCTTTCCCCATTACCTTGTGGATTCTTTTGAGAACCATGAGGTGTGCCAGGCAGGTGTATTTTAATAGAAAGTAAACTGCTCAAAAATATTACCTGTGTAAAATTTACTACTTATCTTTGACTAAAAAAATTGCACTCAAAAATTTGACTTTTACCTAAGTGTATGTGTTAGCTGCATTTGTGGACACAGGTTTTGCAATTCCTGCGGTGGCAGGGGAAGGTGCCAGGATGGGAGAGTGGGTGGTTGGGGGCGTCGTGGATCTGACCAGGTAGTCACGGAGGGAATGGTCTTTGCAGAAGGCGGAAAGGGGTGGGGAGGGAAATATATCCCCTGGTGGTGGGGTCCGTTTGGAGGTGGCGGAAATGTCGTC
Organism: Chiloscyllium punctatum; assembly: GCF_047496795.1. NCBI lineage: Eukaryota > Metazoa > Chordata > Chondrichthyes > Orectolobiformes > Hemiscylliidae > Chiloscyllium > Chiloscyllium punctatum. The sequence continues at coordinate 136,514,414 of NC_092739.1, forward strand.
GGATGATTTGGTTTATGCAAAGGTTGGTAGGGTGGTAGGTGAGCACCAGGGGGATTCTGTCCTTGTTACGGTTGGAGGGGTGGGGTCTGAAGGCGGAGGTGCGGGATGTGGACGAGATGCGTTGGAGGGCATCTTTAACCATGTGGGAAGGGAAATTGCGGTCTCTAAAGAAGGAGGCCATCTGGTGTGTTCTGTGGTGGAACTAGTCCTCCTGGGAGCAGATATGGCGGAGGCGGAGGAATTGGGAATACGCGATGGCATTTTTACAGGAGGTAGGGTAGGAAGAGGTGTAATCCAGGTAGCTGTGGGAGTTGGTGGGTTTGTAAAAAAAATGTCATTGTCAAGTCGGTCGTCATTAATGGAGATGAGTTCCAGGAAGGGGAGGGAGGTGTCAGAGATGGTCCAGGTAAATGTAAGGTCAGGGTAAAACACATTCACCAACACATTCCCCCCTCCTCCCTCTCCTCCATCCAAGGCCCCAAGGGAGCCTTCCACATCCATCAAAGTTTTACCTGCACATCCACCAATATAATTTATTGTATCCGTTGCTCCCGATGCGGTCTCCTCTACACTGGGGAGACTGGACACCCCCTAGCAGAGCGCTTTAGGGAACATCTCTGGGACTCCTGCACCAATCAACCACACTGCCCTGTGGCCAAACATTTCAACTCCCCCTCCCACTCAGCCAAAGACATGGAGGTCCTGGGCCTCCTTCACTGCTGCTCCCTCACCACCTAAAGCCTGGAGGAAGAACGCCTCATCTTCTGCCTCGGAACACTTCAACCCCAGAGCATCAATGTGGACTTCAACAGTTTCCTCATTGCCCCTTCCCCCACCTCACCCTAGTTCCAAACTTCCTGCTCAGCACTGTCCCCATGACTTGCCCTACCTGCCTATTTTCCTTTCCACCTATCCACTCCACCCTCCTCTCTGACCTATCACCTTCATCCCCACCCCCATTCACCCATTGTACTTTCTATGCTACTTTCTCCCCACCCCAACCATCCTCTCATTTGTCTCTCCACCCTGCCTCTAGTCCTGATGAAGGGCTTTTGCCCGAAACGTCGATTTTCCTGCTCTTCGGATGCTGCCTGAACTGCTGTGCTTTTCCAGTACCACTCCAATCTAGAATCTGGTTTCTAGCATCTGCAGTCTTTGTTTTTACCCTGTTGTAGGTAGATATTAAACTGATGAAAAAAGTCAATCCGTTATGGAGGTCATCTGTTTCTTCAAGAAACAAGGCTTGAAAATAGTGCAAAAGCATAAATGGAATAATAATTGTTATATCTAATTTGATATTTTATTTTCGTTTAATTCATTCATGGGGTGTGGGCATCACTGACGAGGCCATTCTTTATTGTCACGGAAGCAGTTAAGAGTCAACCACATTACCATGGATCCAGAGTCATATGTTGGATAGAACCAGGAAAAGCTGGCAGAGTTACTGCTATTAATAGATTCACTAAAGGACACTGGTGAACCAGCTGGGTTTTGATAACAATCAATAGTTGTTATATTGTTGCCATTAGGCTAGATTTCTATTCCAGAATTTTAATGAATTGAAGTTTGACCATTTACTATGGTTGGATTCAAACCCATATCTCCAAAACTTTAACCATTGGTTTTGGATTACTGGTCCAGCAACCTTACTGCTACACCACTGACTCCCCTAAATATTTTGTGCAAAAAACAAAGAAAATTTACAGCTTAGAAACAGTCCCTTCGGCCCTCCAAGCCTGAGCCGATCCAAATGTACTGTTTAAACCTAACGGTCAGTTCCTAAGCATCTGTATCCATCTGCTCCCCACTTACTCGTGCATCTGTCCAGGCGCATCTTAAATGAATCTCCCGTGCCTGCCTCTACCACCTGTGCTGGCAACTCGTTCCAAATGCCCACCACCCTTTGTGTGAAGTACTTGCTGCGTGTATCCCCCTTAAACTTTCCACCCCTCACTCTGAAAGCATGACCTCTCAATATTGAATCCTTCACCCTTGGAAACAGCTTGTCTCCATCCATCCTGTCTATACCCTTCATGATTTTGTAAACCTCAATCAGGTCTCCCCTCAATCTCCATTGTTCTAATGAAAATAAACCTAACCTACTCAACTTCTCTTTATAGCTAGCACCTTCCGTGACAATAAAGAATGGCCTCGTCAGTGATGCCCACACCCCATGCAGGCAACATCCTCGTAATCCTTCTCTGCACCCTCTCCAAAGCATTCACATCCTTTTGGTAATGTGGCGACCAGACTGTACACGGTATTCCAAATGCGGCCGAACCAACGTCCTATACAATTTTAACATGACTTGCCAGCTCTTATACTCAACACCCCATCCAGTGAAAGCAAGCATACTATATGCCTTCTTGACCACAATATCCACCTGTGCAACAACCTTCAGGGTACAATGGACCAGCACTCCCAGATCTCTCTGCCCATCAACTTTTCCCAAGGCTCTTCCGTTCATTGTATAATTTGCTCTAGAATTAGTCTTGCCTAAATGCATCACTTCACATTTGTCTAGATTGAAATCCATCTGCCACTTTTCCGCACAACTCTCTAGTCTATCTATATCCCCCTGTATTCTTTGACAGTCCCTTATGCTTTCTGCTACTCCACCAATCTTTGCGTCATCTGCAAACTTGCTGATCATACCAACAGTGTCCTCTTCCAGATCATTTATGTATATTACAAACAACAGTGGCCCCAACACTGACCCCTGTGGATCAAATACTACTGTCTGTCTCCTGTTGCTCAACCAGTTCTTCATCTACCTAGCTAGAACACCCTGCATACCATGTGACTTCACTTTCTCATTAGTCTACCATATTATTTGTAGAAATATAGAATCAAATTTTTGAGTTTTGTTCAGTCAAAAGTTAAAATTAGGAGTAGACTATTCAACTCCTTATGCCTTACGGCCCCATTCAGTCACAGCTGATCTGTTTCTCAACCCCCACTCTCCTGCTTTCTTGGGCCGGGTGCTGGCAGGTGCGACTAGATTGGGTTGGGATATCTGGTCGGCATGGACAGGTTAGACCGAAGGGTTTGTTTCCATGCTGTACATCTGTCATTTTTATTCTGTGTGTCATTTTTATAAATGACCCGGAGGAGGGGCTAGAAGGTTGGGTGAGCAAGTTTGCGGATGATGCGAAAGTCTGTGGAGTTGTTGACAGTGAGGAAGGATGTGGCAGGTTATAGCGGGATATAGATAAGCTGCAGAGCTGGGCAGAAAGGTGGCAAATGGAGTTCAATGTAGCAAAGTGTGAAGTGATTCACTTTGGTAAGAGTAACAAGAAGATGGGGTACTGGGCTAATGGTCGGATACTTGGTAGTGTGGATGAGCAGAGGGATCTTGGTGTCTATGTACACAGATCTCTGAAAGTTGCCACCCAGGTAAATAGTGCTGTGAAGAAGGCATATGGCGTACTGGCTTTTATTGGTAGAGAAATTGAGTTCCAGAGTCCTGCGGTCATGTTGCAGTTGTATAAGACTCTGGTGCGGCCACATCTGGAGTATTGTGTGCAGTTTTGGTCGCCATACTATAGGAAGGATGTGGAGGCACTGGATCGGATGCAGAGGAGGTTTACCAGGATGTTGCCTGGTATGGTAGGAAGATCGTATGAGGAAAGGCTGAGGCACTTGGGGCTGTTTTCATTGGTGAAAAGAAGGTTTTAGGGGTGACTTGATAGAGGTGTAGAAGATGATTAGGGGTTTAGATAGGGTTGAGCGTGAGAACCTTTTTCCACGTGTGGAGTCAGCTATTACGAGGGGGCATAGCTTTAAATTAAGGGGTAGTAGGTATAGGACAGATGTTAGGGGTAGATTCTTTACTCAGCGAGTCGTGAGTTCATGGAATGCCCTGCCAGTAGCAGTGGTGGACTCTCCCTCTTTATGGGCATTTAAACGGGCATTGAATAGGCATATGGAGGATAGTGGGCTAGTGTAGGTTAGGTGGGCTTGGATTGGCGCAACATCGAGGGCGAAAGGGCCTGTACTGCGCTGTATTTTTCTATGTCCTATGTTCTATATGACTCTAACTGTTGATCTCCTTGCTAATCAAGGGCCCATCTATCTTTGTCTTAAATGCGCTCAGTTATGTGGCCTCTACAGCCGTCTGTGGCAATGTGTACGACAGATTCATACTCCTTGTCTCCGTTCTAAAGGATCATCCCTTCATTCTCACTCTTTGCCTTTGGTTCCTAGTCTCTCCTTCCAGTATCCTTCTAAACTCTCTCGAGTTACAGACCCACAGTCTTCAACTGCTCCTCACGTAACGAGTCTTTTCTCCCCTGTGATCGTTCTTGCAAGCCTCCCCTCAGAACACTAGCATATCCATTCTAGATACAGGGCCAAAAAACCGCTTATAACATTACAATGCGGTCTGACCAAAGCTTTATACATCCTCAAGGCTACATGTTTGATCTTGTATTCTAGCCCTCTTGAAATGAATGCTAATATTCCATTTGCCTTTCTAGCTGCCAACTAAACCTGACTTTTACCATGCAATTCCAAGTACTCTGTAATCTTATCCTTAATGGACTGTCAAATCTTTCCAACAACCAAAACAGGCTAACTAGTCTATAATTTCCTGTCTTCTGCCTCCCTCTTAAGCAAGAGTGTTGCATTAACCATTTGCCAGTCTGCTGGGACTGTCCCTGACTCCAGTGATTCCTGAAAGATGTCTCTATAATTTCTTTAGCTATCTCACTTCAGTATCTTGGGATACAGTTCATCCAATCTGGGTGATTTATCCACCTTCAGACCTTTCAGTTCTTCCAGCACTTTCTCCTCCGTGATGGCCACGACACTGAATCCTGCACCCTGACTTCCTTTGAAGTTCTGGTATGTTGCTAATGTCTTTCACCATGAAAACTGATGCAAAGTACCTGTTTAGTTCCTCCACTATTTCTTTATTCCCAGCCTCATTTTCCAGTGGTTCAATGTCCTCTTGCCTATCTCTTAGGTTTTATATATCTAGCTAGCTTACCCTAATATTTCATCTTTTCTTTAGTTATCCTGTGCTGGTTTTTAAAGGCTTCTCAGTCTATGGCTACCTGCTAACTTTCACTACATTGACAGCATAAAAGCAAAAGCATACACTGACTTCCCTTGTCAGCCATGGCTGCTTTGCTCCCCACTTAGTATGTTTCTTCTTCCTTGGGACGAATTTCTGCTGTGCCTCACAAAAAGCTTCTCCCATTGTTGCTCCACCATCTTCCCTGCCAGGCTTCTTTTCCAAACAACTCTGGCCTTCTGCTCCCTCATGTCTTTGTAGTTACTTTTATTATACTGTTACATCTGTTTCCAGCTTCTCCCTCTCAAAATGCAGGGTGAATTCTATCATATTATGGTCACTGCCCCTTAGGAGTTTGTTCAGTTTAAACTCCCTAATCAAGTCTGCCCCATTACACATCACCAAATCCAGAGTTGCCTCTTCCCTAGTGGGCTGTATCATAAGCTGCTCCAAAAAAAGCATCTCATAAACATTCCACAAATTTCTTTTTCTTGAGGTCTGCTACCAACCTGAATTTTCAAGTCCGTCTGCATATTGAAGTCCCCCATGATTATTGTAATGGTGCCTTTCTTGCATGCCTTTTCTGTCTCCTGATTTATTTTCTTGCCCACATCATGACTACTGGATGTAGGCTTGCTCACTGAGCTGCAAGGTTCATGTTCAGACATTTTGACACCATCCTAGGTAACACGTTCAGTGAGCTTCTAGACGAAGCATTGCTGATGATTCCTGCTTTCTGTTTATATGTTTGGATTTCTTTGGGTTGATGATGCCATTTCCAATGGTGATGTCATTTCTTGTTCTTTTTTTTTCAGGGGGTGGTAAATCGGGTCCAAGTCAATGTGTTTGTTGGTGGAGTTCTGGTTGGAATGCCACTTTTCTAGATGCATGGCATTTTGTGTTTCTCTTTATACTGTTGGTGCCTCTGTGGACCACGACACCTGGATCTTGCCTCCCCAATCCAAGTTCATCTGCAGCCTAAATGAGATAGCCTGATCCTGGGCACCAAGCATGCAACACAGTTTTTGGGACACTGGATTCTGACCACAGTGAACAGTGTCTATTCCTTGTGACCATGCTATGCCCGATTACAATCTCATTTCTCTTTTCTCCCCCGCCCAAGTGATTCCTTGTAATATGATGCTATAGTCAATTTGCTTATCTTCCCTACAGCTCCCACTCTCATCCACACAGGGAGCAAGAATCTCAAAGCTGTTAGATGAACTCAAGGGCTAAGACTCCTTCACTCCTTCAGTACTACCTCCTGGATCTCCCTATAAGGTGGCCAGCTAAAATCCTCACATAGAGGAATGGTGTGACTCAAACTTCACAGCCTATGTTTTTTACTATTCTAACATCTTCCTTTAGAGCAAGGCCAATCCCAGCTACCTCTAACAACTTCACTCCACTCTGTCCTGGTTCATCTGTCCTTTTCCTAATGACCAGCGCAAAATGGCAATACACTTTTCTAAAATTGAATCTATCCACGTCGCATAACAACTCATTTAAATTAGCGTTTCTCCAGCATGAGTCTAAATCTTTTCCAATGTTAAATACCTGTATCCCATTTTACTTCTGTGTAACTTGATTTCCTGGATACACGCAGTTGTCCTTCATCTGTCGGTCCCTCTGTACACCCTTCTCACATTCTCTGTTAAGAGTTTTCAGCCAGATTGATTGTACTCCTTGAGCACTTGTCTCAAGTCATTAGCTACTTCTCCTGCCTTTTTAAGGCAAAAAGCAATCCTCAACACTTGCCATTTGGTATTAATCACTAAGGTAGCTCTCTTAAATCACCTGCTTAGTCATTCTCTTTCCTATGCACATTGCCTTGGAGTAGTTTATTGTGCTATAAATGCTTCCTAAATCCAATTGTTGGTGATTCATTTGCTGTTGCCTGTGAGTTTGAGTATTATCGGGATAATTCGTCGATCTTAAAATGCTCATCTCAGTCCAATTCCAAATCCCTCTGTCGCCTTGCCCTTTTTAATTTTTGTAATATCATGGAGCCATTAACCCTTTTGAAGTACTTGCATTGTTCTTATCCTAGTGTCTTGAACTTCATCTGTGTAATTTTAGTCTCTTCACCATCAGGCGATTGACTGTGTGGAGTTTGCACGTTCTCCCCGTGTCTGCGTGGGTTTCCTCCGGGTGCTCCGGTTTCCTCCCACAGTCCAAAGATGTGCAGGTCAGGTGAATTGGCCATGCTAAATTGCCCGTAGTGTTAGGTAAGGGGTAGATGTAGATGTAGATGTAGGGGTATGGTGGGTTACGCTTCGGCGGGGCGGTGTGGACTTGTTGGGCCGAAGGGCCTGTTTCCACACTGTAGGTAATCTAATCTAATCTAATCTAATCATTAGGTGTGCCATCTGTTGCAAAGCCCAAAACTGTGAAACTCATTTCTTAAATTATCTCACTACCCCCTTTTCCTCTTTTAAGATATTCTTCAAAACATATTTTTTTCTCAAATTTTGATCATTTGTCTAGGGCATCATCTTTCTCTGTAGCTCACTATCAATTTTTGTTTTATAATACTCCTGTGAAGTGTCTTGGGAGCATATAAATAAGGTACAGGAGTAGATCATTTGGCCCCTTGATTCTGCTATATTATTCAATACAATCAGATTGCCATGATCTTAACTTCAAATCCACATTCCTGCCTACACCAGTAATCTTGCATTCTCTACTTCACCTTTTATGCAAAGAAAGTTCTAATGATTCATGATTTTAGATCAGAGTGGTGCTGGCAAAGCACAGCAGGTCAGGCAGCATCCGAGGAGCAGGAAAATCGACATTCCAGACAAAAGCCCTTCATCAGGAATAGAGGCAGGGTGACTTCAGGGTCCTACCTGCCAATCTTCTTCCCACCTATCCGCTCCCAGAAGAAGATTGGCAGGTAGGAACCTGGAGGCACCCTGCCTCTATTCCTGATGAAAGGGCTTTTGCCTGAAACGTCGATTTTCCTGCTCCTCGGATGCTGCCTGACCTGCTATGCTTCTCTTTCCAATCCTCTCACTTCCTCCAAACCAAAGGAGTAGCCATGGGCACCCGCATGGGCCCCAGCTATGCCTGCCTCTTTGCAGGATATGTGGAACAGTCCATCTTCCGCAGCTACACTGCCACCACCCCCCCACCTTTTCCTCCGCTACATCGATGACTGTATCGGCACTGCCTCGTGTTCCCACGAGGAGGTTGAACAGTTCATCCACTTTACCAACACCTTCCACCCCGACCTCAAATTTACCTGCACCGTCTCAGACTCCTCCCTCCCCTTCCTAGACCTTTCCATTTCTATCTCGAGCGACCGAATCAACACGGACGTAAACCGACCGACTCCCACAACTACCTAGACTACACCTCCTCCCACCCTTCCCCTGTAAAAACGCCATCCCATATTCCCAATTCCTTCGTCTCTGCCGCATCTGCTCCCAGGAGGACCAGTTCCAATACCGTCCAACCCAGATGGCCTCTTTCTTCAAAGACCACAATTTCCCCCCAGATGTGATCGACGATGCCCTCCACCACTCCTCCGCCCTTGAGCCCCGCCCATCCAATCGCCACCAGGACGGAACCCCACTGGTCCTCACCTACCACCCCACCAACCTCCATATACATCATATCATCCGTCGTCATTTCCGCCACCTCCAAATGGACCCCACCACCAGGGATATATTTCCCTCCCCTCCCCTATCAGCGTTGCGAAAAGACCACTCCCTCCGTGACTCCCTCATCATGTCCACACCCCTCACCAACCCAACCTCCACTTCCTGCACCTTCCCCTGCAACCGCAAGAAATGCAAAACTTGCGCCCACACCTCCCCCTTCAACTCCCCCTCCCACTCCACCAAGGACATTGCAGGTCCTTGGACCCCTCCATCGCCAGACCATAGCAACACGACGGTTGGAGGAAGAGCGCCTCATCTTCTGCCTAGAAACCCTCCAACTACAAGGGATGAACTCCGATTTCTCCAGTTTCCTCATTTCCCCTCCCCCCACCTTGTCTCAGTCAAATCCCCTCGAACTCAACACCGCCTTCCTCACCTGCAATCTTCTTCCTGACCTCTCCGTCCCCACCCTCACTCCGGGCTATCACCCTCACCTTGACCTCCTTCCACCTATCGCATTTCCAACGCCCCTCCTCCCTACTTTTTATCTTAGCCTGCTGGACACACTTTCCTCATTCCTGAAGAAGGGCTCATGCCCGAAACGTTGATTTTCCTGCTCCTTGGATGCTGCCTGACCTGCTGCGCTTTTCCAGCAACACATTTTCTGCTGTGCTTTTCCAGCACCACTATGATCTAAACTCTGGGTTCCAGCATATGTTGTCCTCCATTTTTGCCTAATGATTTATGATCCTCTTTTTTTTTGCCTCATCTGTTTTAAATGGACAAGCACTTAGTTTTAAACAGTGACTATTTCTAGACTCATCCATAAGAGGAAACATCCAGTCATAGAACCATTAAATCTCTACTGTGTGAAAATAGATCATTCAGCCCATCAACTCTACACTGACTCTCCAAACAGCATCCCATTCAGACCTAACCCCACCAGCATCCCAGTAACCCTGCATTTACCATGGCTAACTCACCTAGCCTGAACATACCGAGGCACTTTGCTGTGGCCAATCTATCTAACCTGCACATATTTTGACTATAGGAGAAACTGGAACACCCAAAGGAAACCCATGCAGAAACTTGGAGAATGTGCAAACTCCAGTCCATATGCATTCAAGACCCCTCAAAATTTTGTATCTTTCAAGTAATTGGGTTGTATTATATTAAAATCTGTACACAATTGCAGGTTGTCAAGTGTTTTTGTATTTTAGATTTGTGCCACAGACAGGTCCGTAACAAGATGATATTGGTAATGCCAAAATTCACTATCGGGGAATAGTGGCAGTATGCTCATTTTTATAACCCTTTTCTTTCTCCTTTGTAGAATAAGAGGTGCCCTGTCTGGGTGTGGAAAGTGAAATATTTAAGCTTTGGTTGATGGTATTTTAGATTTCAACTCTTTATTAATATTGCAGTAACTCTTAGTTTTCTCTTCCAGTCTGTTTATGGAAATCCTGAATTCTTGCACAGATGTAGATGAGATTAAATTCCAAGAAGATGGCTCCTGGTGTCCGATGAGGCCCAAAAAGGAATCTTTAAAACTACCCAACTCTCAATGTACAAAAGTTGAACTTTCATGTGAGTTCTGAGATGTGTGGATACTTTCTCTGGAGAGTGATTTCAATGTTAAGTGTTTATTCTTGCTTTCTTAATGTTTATGTAATTTGGTACATTATAAATCTGGGGGTTAAATTAGCCAGAAAAATAGTGCACGCACACTTTTTTTAAATGCTCATTTTTCTCCTTTTTCATAACTGACTATATTGCCTTGAGCCAATCTACATAATTAGCAGACAGTGGTTATTTGAGTTCATTATGTTTTTTATTCTTTTATTGTGCTGTGATTCATTGAAGTGTAATGGTGAGAATTTGGCATGCCAGCAACAGAGATGCACAGGTTTTCTTGCTAAAGAAATATAGTCAAGTTGGATGCTAAAACGTTGTTTTGATGTAATATGCTGAATGAACCAATCTTCTACAGTCTGTGACCTATAGAGTGTTTCTTCAAATTAGCATGTAATCTGTCTCAAACCTTCAACATTTATTTAATTATTGGCATTTCTGTAATGGTTTCACTAGTTAAAGAGGCTCTAGTTACTTTGACGAGGTATGTGGAAAAGAGGTACTGATACAAAGAAGATGTACTTAGAAGGGTGTCTATATAAGTTTTAAAAAGGATGAGGTTTAAAAGAGGAGGAAATGGGAGAAAATTTTGAGTGGAACCTGGCAACTGAAGGCAGCGCCGCTATTGAGGCAGCACAAGGAGGAACTGAATACAGAAATAGTCATGTCAGAGGAACAGATATTGTAAAGTTAGAGAAGTTTGTGGATATTGAGCAAAGTGTGACAGTGAAGGAGTTTAAATAAGAGCTTGTTTTTATATTTTGAGGTCTTTGTTAGATTAGCAAGGCAAATGTTTGGAAGGTGCAGATTTGTTTTTGAGATTGGTGTGTAAACATTAGAGGCTTGAGTAATCGGGTGCCTTTGGAGAGTACAGAATGAAAGACTGACAAGGAAAATATAGGAATGATTTAGTCTATATTGGAAAGCTCAAAGTTATTGTATTTGACCTCTGTCTCAGCTCCATGCCCTCGCCACCATTTCCGAAGACAGTAAATTTAGAAGGATGTGTAGGCCATTTGGCTTATTGAGCCTACTCTGCCATTCAGTGATCCAATGGCTGATATTATAATCCTGAACTCCACTTTACGGCCTTATCCATGTAATCTTCCATTCCCTTCCTGATTAAAAGATTTGTCCATCTCTGCTTCAAATGTACTTAATGACCCAATCTCAAGAGCCCTTTGTGGTAAAGGATCTACAGATTCACTACTTTCTGAGAGAACAAATTCCTCCTCTGTGTTAAATAGGTGGCCCCCTACTCTGAGATTATGTCATGGTGCCCTAGACTGTCCCACAATGGGAAATAACCTCTCTGCATCTACCCTGTAAAGCCCCCTATGAATTGCATGTTTTAATAGGTCTTCTGTCATTCTCCTCAACTCCAATGAGTGCCAGCCCAAGCTACTCAACCTCTCGTAAGAAAATCCCTTTGTACCTAGAATCAAACTTTCCTTCCCCCTTTCCTGGAGCTTTGTCTCGGGTTGCATGGGACTATTTTGAACTTCAGGAACCTATTTGAGTTTTCAATTCTAAATCATCTCATAGATGTCACTTTCATCCATCTCCATAGCACCACCCTCCACCCAAGCCTTTGTCACCTCCAGACTCTGCTATTTTAATTTTTGTTTTCTGGAAGAAGCTGATCAACTATTGCTCCTTATTCTTCTGTTCTTATCCAGGCTGGTACTCTGCAATTGAAAAAAAAAAGTTGCTCGGAGTGTACAGTCTAATGACATTTGCAAATCAGGATTGTCCAGATGTGTTAAATAATTTGCCTGCTCTCTTGATCAGAGAATGATATTTGATGTGGGAGAATAAACTTAAGGTGGAAAGAATAGGAGGCATTTTTTAAACACGACTTATCTTGGCAATCAGCATCATAGCAAGCCTTTGATCATTTTAAAACTGAGACCTGTTCACTTATAAAAACAAAAACGAATATATTCGTCATCTGTAGGAATAAGAGATTTTGATTTATTTCTGATGAAAGATATACATCTGAAATGTCAGACTGATTATTTTTCACAGTTGGCAATTGACATGCTACGTATTTCTATTTTCAAGTTTTATTTTAGAATTCCAGCCTTTACCTCCTTCCCTTGTTATTTTCCTATTGTTTTCTAATTCCAGCAACTCCAAACATAACTAACAAGACTGCTTCTGCAGTGCCAACCAGTGAAGCAAATATCAACAAGAAGGTTGAGGTTATAGATCTCACTATTGAAAGTTCATCTTCTGATGAGGAGACAGAACCTCCACTAAAGAAGAGGTGCTTATATCCAGCAGATACAGAGGACACTGCCAGCAAAGGGTTAGTAAGATGTATATTAAGATGTTATTCTTAACAAATGATTTTTGCAGGCAAGAGGTGTTTTTATTTCTTCTGGATCTTTGTTCCTGTAGCTGTTGTTGCTGTATCATGATTCTGTAGATGCTGCCAACCATCTTTTCCTTGTTCACTTGATGCATTTTTCACGTGAGAATAAAAAATAATTTTCTGGTGAAAATGCAGCATTGTAACTGTAACTGACCACCTGCTGTCATCAGGTGCTAGTGTATATGTGAGGTGGAGTGAAACCCCTTCCATTGGATAGCTGCAAAACTGTTTTGAATTCAGTTATCTCAGATTTTAATTAAAACAGTACTATTCAACTCTTATGTGATGGGATAGCATAGGGGGATGAGCTGTTCACAGGTCGGCGCAGCATTGAGGGCCAAAGGGCCTGTTCTTTGCTGTATTGTTCTATGTTCTATGTTCTTAGGAGCCAATTACAAGTGAGTGAAAGAGAGGAATTCTATTACTAAGAAATGCAACTTCAAGTGCACACATGAGCACAAGTATGAAAGTTTAAAAGGAGTGACTGTCCATGACATGGAGTTTAAAAAATTCCTTGGTGCTAGCTTTAACATGAAATCATGGTTGGTTAACTGGTGACGTATATTCTCAACATTAGCAAAATTTGAAAATATCTTGAGTCCTCAACAAATTGTCCAAATTGTTTAATCAAAATATTTTTGAGACAGATGAGTGAAAGAGAACAAACCTTCCAGTTTATAAAAGAAATCCCATTTTTTCTCTCTTTGCCTACCCAAAAGATGTCGCCTGTAAGGTAGTTCCTATGTGTTCTCCTCTGTTTCACTTGCAACTCCCCAGGCTGGATGATATCTCAGCAACTTTCATCCCAAAAGATGTAACTCAAATGGGAGGTACAGAGTTAAGTGACTGGTTTTAGTCAATTTGATTTCGGTTCATACTTGGTTGAGCTTATTGATGGTTTCATGAACTGGCTCAACCAGTAGTCAAGTGTTAAAAATCGCACAGCACCACAGTGCAACAGGTTTATTTGGAAGCACTAGTTGCTGCTCCAGGTGGTTGTGGAGTATAAGAACATAAGACACAGAATTTATAGCAAAAGATTACAGTGTCATATAGTGATATATTGAACAAACCTGGCTTACATAGAACATAGAACATTACATGCATTACAGGCCCTTCGACCCTCGATGTTGCGCCACCCTGTTATACTAATCTGAAGCCCATCCCACCTACACTATTCCATGTACGTCCATATGTCTGTCCAATGACGACTTAAATGCACTTAAACTTAGCGAATCTACTACCGTTACAGGCAAAGCATTCCATACCCTTACTACTGAGTAAAGAAACTACCTCTGACATTTGTCTTATACCATCTCCCCTCACGTTTGCCGTCCCCATACTTGGAAAAAGGCTCTCCCGGTCCACCCTATCTAACCCTCTGATTGTTCATTTCGAATGGGTTGTAGATTTTGGTTCATTAATATGTAAGTCCCAGCACGGTGGGCGGCACAGTGGTTAGCACTGCTGCCTCACAGTGCCAGAGACCCAGGTTCAATTCCTGCCTCAGGCGACTGACTGTGTGGAGTTTGCACATTCTCCCCGTGACTGCGTGGGTTTCCTCCGTGTGTTCCGGTTTCCTCCCATAGTCCAAAAATGTGCAGGTTAGGTGAATTGGCCACGCTAAATTGCCCGTAGTGTTAGATGTAGGGGTAAATGTAGGGGAATGGGTATGGGTGGGTGCACTTTGGCAGGTCGGTGTGGACTTGTTGGGCCGAAGGGCCTGTTTCCACACTGTAAGTAATCTAATCTAATCTAATCTAACTTCTTTTAAGTCATTTTCTCAAGATAACTTAAGGTTTTATAACAAAAGGTGACATCTCAGCTTAGACAATGCATTAAAGGTGTGAGGTCAGAGTCTGTCTGTATCCCATTCATCAGTCAGACTGCTTCTATTTCCAAAGTGGAATTTACAAAATATTATGTGTGTTGACTGGTCCAGCAGAGGCTGATAGCCAAATATAGTTCCCATGAGGCTGGTCTTAACCAGGATCTTGGGTTCATGTCACACTCCCTTGACCCTTCTACACTATATACTCTCTTTCATGTGCGCGCACACAGACCATCTCTCATATGCTCTCTCTCATTCTCTATCTCAACCTCTGTCTCTGACTGTCTGTCTCTCAACCCCTGTCTCTGTCTATCGCGCTCTCTGTTGCTCGCTCTCTGTCTCGCTTATTCATGCATACACCTAGAAATAGAACAAGTCTGACTCAAGATTGGGATACAGACTGAGAATTTGTCTTGCAAACGTTTCGTCCCCTGTCTCGGTGACATCCTCAGTCTTTGGGAGCCTCCTGTGAAGCGCTTCTGTGCTGTTTCGTCCAGCATTTATAGTGGCCTGATTCTGCTGCTTCTGGTTGTCAGTTCGAGCTGTCCGCTGTAGTGGCCAGTATATTGGGTCCAGGTTGATGTGTTTGTTGATAGAATCTGTGGATGAGTGCCATGCCTCTAGGAATTCCCTGGCTGTTTTCTGTTTGGCTTGCCCTATAATGGTAGTGTTGTCCCAGTCGAATTCATGTTGCTTGTCGTCTGTGTGTGTGGCTACTAAGGATAGCTGGTCGTGTTGTTTCGTGGCTAGTTGGTGTTCGTGTATACGGATAGTTAACTGTCTTCCTGTTTGTCCGATGTAGTGTTTTGTGCAGTCCTTGCATGGGATTTTGTACACTACATTAGTTTTTGCTCATGTTGGGTATCGGGTCCTTTGTTCTGGTGAGTTGTTGGCTGAGAGTGGCTGTTCGTTTGTGTGCTGTTATGAGTCCTAGTGGTCGCAGTAGTCTGGCTGTCAGTTCAGAAATGCTCCTGATGTATGGTAGTGTGACTGGTCTTTGGGGTTGCGGCATGTCCTCGTTCCATTGTCTCTCCCTTAGGCATCTGTTGATGAAATTGCGAGGGTATCCGTTTTTGGCGAATACTTTGTATAGGTGTTCCTCTTCCTCTTTTTGTAGTTCTGGTGTGCTGCAGTGTGTTGTGGCCCTTTTGAATAGTGTCCTGATGCAACTTCGTTTGTGTGTTGGGGTGGTTGCTTTCATAGTTTAGGACTTGGTCTGTGTGTGTGGCTTTCCTGTAAACCTTTGTGGTGAATTCTCCGTTCGGTGTTCTCTGTACCATCACGTCTAGGAATGGGAGTTGGTTGTCCTTTTCTTCCTCTCTAGTGAATCGGATTCCTGTGAGTGTGGCGTTGATGATCTGGTGTGTGTTCTCTATTTCTGTGTTTTTAATTATTACAAAGGTATCATCCACGTATCTGACCCAGAGTTTGGGTTGAAGTTGTGGTAAGACTGTTTGTTCTAACTTTTGCATTACTGCTTCTGCTATGAGTCCAGAGATCGGTGAACCCATGGGTGTTCCGTTGATTTGTTCGTATATTTGGTTATTGAATGTGAAGTGTGTTGTGAGGCACAAGTCCAGTAGTTTAAGTAGGCCGTCTTTGTTGATAACAGACAACAGGACGTTGAACCTATGTCTGTCCAGCAGGTTGGCTATTGTTTCTTTGGCTAGTGTTTTGTCAATGGAGGTGAACAGTGCCGTTACATCGAATGAGACCATAGTTCTTCCTTGTCTATGTGTATATTTCTGATGATGTCCAAGAATTCCTGTGTCGATTGTATAGATTGTCTGGATCCGCTGATCAGGTGTTTCAGTTTCTGCTGTAGTTCTTTGGCCAGTTTGTGTGATGGTGTCCCTGGTAATGATACTATGGGTCTGAGTGGGATGTCTGGTTTGTGCACTTTGGGTAGTCCATAGAATCTGGGGGTGTTGTTGCTTTCAGATTTCATTCTTTGTAGGTCAGACCTGGTTATCTGTCCGTTTTTTTGTAGATTCCTCAGTGTGTTGTTTATCCTATTGGTGAGCTGTGGGGTGGGGTCAAACTCCCTCTTTTGGTAGGTGTTGGTATCTGCAAGTAGTTGTTGTGCTTTTTGCATGTACTCTGCTTTGTCCAGGATGACTGTCATTCTGCCTTTGTCTGCTGGTAGTATAATTATGTTCTTATCGTTTCTTAGCGATTTTAGTGCTTCCCTCTCCTTGGTGTTGAGGTTATGTGTTTGTTCTTTTCTTGTTATCAGCCGGACGATACTTTGTCTCACAGTTTGTTGTGTCTCTTCTGTCAGTCCATTGTTCCTGAGTGTGCATTCTAGTGCTGCTAGGAATTCGACTGGGACAACACTACCATTGTAGGGCAAGCCAAACAGAGAACAGCCAGGGAATTCCTAGAGGCATGGCACTCATCCACAGACTCTATCAACAAACACATCGACCTGGACCCAATATACCAGCCACTACAGCGGACAGCTCGAACTGACAACCGGAAGCGGCAGAGACAGGCCACTATAAATGCCGGAGGAAACAGCACAGAAGCGCTTCACAGGAGGCTCCCAAGCACTGAGGATGTCACCGAGACAGGGGACGAAACGTTTGCAAGACAAATTCCCAGCTCGGCGAACAGAACCACAACAACGAGCACCCGAGCTACAAATCTTCTCCCAAACTTTGAATACAGACTGACTCTGACTTCACACCTTTAATGCATTGTCTGAGCTGAAATGTCACCTTTTGTTATAAAACCTTAAGTTATCTCGAAGGTGATGTAAAAGAAGTTCTGGGGTTTACATATTAATAAACCAAAATCTGCAACCCATTCTAAAATATGAAAGATTGAACAATCCAGGTGTGTTCAATATATCACAGTATGACATTTATAATCTTTATTGTGGTTCTGTTCGCCGAGCTGGGAATTTGTGTTGCAGACATTTCGTCCCCTGTCTAGGTGACATCCTCAGTGCTTGGGAGCCTCCTGTGAAGCGCTTCTGTGATGTTTCCTCCGGCATTTATAGTGGTTTGTCTCTGCCGCTTCCGGTTGTCAGTTCCAGATGTCCGCTGCAGTGGCTGGTATATTAGGTCCAGGTCAATGTGTTTGTTGATAGAATCTGTGGATGAGTGCCATGCCTCTAGGAATTCCCTGGCTGTTCTCTGTTTGGCTTGTCCTATAATAGTAGTGTTGTCCCAGTCAAACTCATGTTGCTCGTCATCTGCATGTGTGGCTACTAAGGATAGCTGGTCATGTCATTTTGTGGCTAGTTTTGTGACCCAAATTCCCAGCTCGGTGAACAGAACCACAACAATAAGCACCCGAGCTACAAATCTTCTCACAAACTTTGAATTATAATCTTTTGCTATAAATTCTGTGTCTTATGATCTTATATTCCACAACCACCTGATGAAGGAGCAGCGCTCCAAAAGCTAGTGCTTTCAAATAAACCTGTTGGACTATAACTTGGTGTTGTGATTTTTAACTTTGTCCACCTTAGTCCAATACCAACTCCTCCACATCATAATAGTCGAATGATCACTGTGACTGTCGTAAGTCAGTGTTTTTTTTTCCTTTTTTTTTAAATAAGAAAACATTTTAGTCCATTTCATATTTAAGTCAGGTTATGGAAGTCAGAAATTGGCCATTTATTTTACCACTATGGTGTTAGCAAGTGCCAAAGATGGAGACTGAATCTAGAAATCCTAAGGTTCAAATCTAAAAATTTCTATATGTCTTGAGTACACAACAAATGATGCATTTCCTCACGGAATTTGTAATAACAATGGCTGTGTTAAGTGTTAAATGGCTTATTTTAAACACTCTTCATGTTAATGGAAAAAGCTTACTACTTTTTATTTCTCTGAATTACAGGGTCCTTGCCTATCAGCCACCTGCAGTTCGATTGCCAAATGTCACGACTGTTGATACAAGTTTTCTGCCTCAGTTGGCAGACTATCCAGCCACATTCCATCACTCAACAATGGCCCTTCCACCTGACATTCAAAGTAAGGACAGGTTATGAAATGACATATACCTCCTTTTATGTATTAAGAAAGGCAATTTGTCAATGTCCCAGTTAGCCTGCCCTGATTTTGAGTGCAATGATTCTTGGAGAATAGTACGACAGGTGTCTGTGGCCTGGGAGCTCGTCAAAACATCACAAGTATAGGTGGTGTGCAGCACAGCTGTACCCAGTACTCAAGCCTATGCTCACTCAGCATCCTTAAAGATTATTTCCAACTATCTCTTCTCGTCATTTCCCTTGTTAGCTTTAGTTTTAGTGCTGCCTAAATATAAATGGAGAAAGTTAGGAGCGTGCCCATTTCTGAGGATACTTTAATTGCAAAACCTGCTGAGCTGTAAAGCAGCATGTAGTCTCCCTGAGTAATAATTGCACAAAATGTCAGTGTGTCTATGCCACTGAATGGACCCTTTGCTTAATTAAGGGTCAGTACTTTTCTCCTTGTGAATTATTCTAATTAGCTTAGATTAGATTGACTACAGTGTGAAAACAGGCCCTTCGGTCCAACAAGTCCACACTGACCCTCTGAAGAGTAACCCACCCAGACCCATTTCCCTCTGATTAATGCACCTAACACTATGGACAATCTAGCATGGCCAATCCACCTGACGTGCATATCTTTGGACTGTGGGAGGAAACCCACGCAGACATGGGGAGAATATGCAGACTCCACACAGACAGTCACCCAAGGCTGGAATCGAACCTGGGACCCTGATGCTGAGAGGCAGCAGTGTCAACCACTGAGCCACTGTGCGCCCTCTCATCCTCATTGCTTCCCTGTATCTGTTAATGTTTCTTTCTCCCACGCAATTGTAGTTCTTGTAAAACCCCTCACTCGTTAATAGCTGATACAAACTGAGCATTGAATTGTCTCCTGTTTAACACGAGGACCATTTGTTCTGTGTGCTAATGATGAGAAATAGGAGCGATAACCCAATCTCTCATGTTGTACTGGGATTTGTGGAATCCTCAGAATGAGGTTAGGATGGGTGTAATCTTTGAACTATGGCACAAGGAACTATTTGCACTTCTCACCCAATAAGAGCTTGAGGAATATGCAAAACAATATATTCAATGACCCATTGCACCTACTACACCACACTGATTTGAAATTTCCTATTTTATTTCAACCATCTCTGTTCAAAATGGAACCGTATCATCTGTCCTCCAATCCTCTGTGACCTGAGAGGGATTAAAACTATTGGTCCAAGCCCCTGTAATTTTCTTCCTTGTCTCCCAGAGCAGTGAATTCCTCTGCATCTACTGAACGTGTCTTTTCTAGTTGGTTGGAGTAACAGGTTTTGAAACTGCTGTTGAAGGAACCTCAGTGGTTTACTACCACAGTGCTGCTTGTAGTACACGCTGGCATTGTGCATCAGTGGTAGAGGAAGGATGGGGTAACAATCAAATGAACTACTTTGTCCAGGATAGTCTTGAGCTTTTTGAATGTTATTGGAGCTGCAAATAAGCAAGTGGAGAATATCTCATCATACTTCTGACATGTCTTGTAGATTGTGGAGAGGCTTTAGGGAGACTGAGATGCATTACTGCAAATTTGCTAGCCTGTGTCTTGCTATTTTACCCACCACATCATGTGGATGTTCAATTCCTGATCAGTGGTAAACCCACGCACCTACCCAGGTTGTTGATGCGACAGAATCAGTAAGTGTAATGCCATTGTTCATGAAGGAAAAATGGTTAGATGCTCTTGTTGGAGATGCTCATTGCCTGGCATTTGTGTAGAGTGAATGTTATTGGCTACTTATTAGCCAAAGCCTGTCTTGCTGCATATGAGCACAGACTTGTTCAGTGTGTGAGAAGTCATGAGTAGTGCTGAACCGTGTGCAATCATCGGAAAATATCTGCATTGTTGTGGTTCTGTTCGCCGAGCTGGCAATTTGTCTTGCAAACGTTTCGTCCCCTGTCTAGGTGACATCCTCCGTGCTATGGCACTCATCCACAGACTCTATCAACAAACACATCGACCTGGACCCAATATACCGGCCACTACAGCGGACAGCTCGAACTGACAACCGGAAGCAGCAGAGACAGGCCACTATAAATGCCGGAGGAAACAGCACAGAAACGCTTCACAGGAGGCTCCCAAGCACTGAGGATGTCACCGAGACAGGGGACGAAACGTTTGCAAGACAAATTCCCAGCTCGGCGAACAGAACCACAACAACGAGCACCCGAGCTACAAATCTTCTCCCAAACTTTGAAAATATCTGCATTTCTGACCTTTATGATGGAAGTAAAGTAATTGAAGCAGCTGAAGGTAGTTGCACAGAGGACAGTGCCTGAGAACTCCTGCAGTGAGGGTTAAGATGTTTGACCTCCAAGAGCCATACCCATTTTTTAATTTTGTGCAATCAATGGAGAGACTTCCTCTGATTTCCATTGACTTGAGTTTTGTTAGAGCTCCTCCTTACCATATTTGGTCAAATGCTGTGTTGATGTCATGGACAGTTTCCTCACCTCTGGAGTTTAGCTCTCTTTTCCATGTTTGAACCTCGTCTGTAATGTGGTCAGGAGACGTGATTCAGGCAGAATGCAAGCTTGGCACCAGTGAGCAGGTTAGACCTTTGCATGTGCCACATAGTAGCACAGTTGATGACCCATTCCTTCGCTTTACTGATGAATGGGAGTAGACTGATAGAGATAATTGGTCAGGTTGGAATTGTCCTTTTTTTTTCGTGAACCTGGGAAATTTTCCTCATTTGTCACAACTGGCCATCATAGTGATGCAGGTGATTTAAGGTGGTCATACTAACAGATTAACATAAAATTAAATTGTAAAGTTTCCAAAACTGTGTTGGCTATGATGGCATCTTTGGCCTCTTAGGATCAGTTTGTGACAATGCTTCCTGTTTTGTGTGAATAAACTTGAACGTTTCCTATTATCAATGTGTGCAGACTTTAATATACATCACACTTTCAGCAATGATCACCGAATTGTCATGTGATTAGCGGTAACCCATGTTAATTAAACTTCACTCAGGCCCCTCCTACTGTCCAACAATTTGCCTCACTTCCTTTGGAAAATAAGCAACACCATGTGTCTCAATGGGTGCTTCTCTCTGAAATGGAAGACATACCCAAATGATGCTTGCACTTAAACTACATTTGAAGATTGAGCATACTGATTTGATTCTAAATTTCAAATCGTTTTACAGTATCTCATCTGATTTGTAAATGCAATTTCTTTTTCAGATTTGGACTTTTTCTCATTGTTTCAGAGTGATCCTCAGGTATGTATGCATGTAATGTAGTTTTTACTGTGATAGTTGGTGCTATCTATAATACACCAAGGCATACTTGTCACCTGTCCTGAAACACTTCGTGCTGTATATACATTCAGTTCTGCTATAACACGTTTCTTCAATGCATATTCACTTTAATACGATTGAAGAATTTAGATGGTTATGTGTAGAACGCGAACTGTATTGATTATAAAGCGATTCCAATCCCATTAGTTTAAATGGCGTGACTATTTTGTGAGTTTCTTAACACGAGGTGGCAAGAGAACAGAACTGTCACGTTGCACATCTTTTGCGAGATTGATTCTAACAGTACCCCAATACTGCTGTCCTCTGCTCTAACTCTTCCTCCCCCACACATTATTCATTATCAAGTTCTTGGCAGGGACAGTGATAGATTCAGTGACTGCTTCTTATACCCCTGTAGTAGGAGTCTCAGCATCTGCATGTAGACTTGACTGGGAATTGCTCATTGTTCCTTCAGCATTAGTCTGCTCAAAGGGAGCCAGTGGCAGGAGATGAAAATTCATCATACTCATCATACCAGTCAATACAGATTTAGCATCTCTCCAAATTGTCTCTTGGCCTTTTGCCCAGCACACAAGAAATCTAGATCAACTTTTTCTCAGGCGTTGCGCCTGCACTCTGCAGGTTGCTCCCTGGGCCACATGCAATTCATAACAGAAATAGGAGGATAAGATCGATGAATGCATGACTGGAATGTTGGTACAGGAGGGAGGGCTTTAGATTCTTGGGACCGGCTGTGGTGAAAATGGAACCTCGACAGGCGTTTTGCACCTGGACAGAGCTGGGACTATGGGGGGAGTGTGATGGAGGTAGCTTTGCTTTTGGTGATCAGGAGAATTTATGCTAACTCAGCAAAGATGTGGAGATCAGGAAATAATAGGCTGGAATACCAAGTTGCACAGAATACTGGGAGAAAAGGATAACATTAAAATTGAGAATAATAAGTTGTGAGGTCAGAGCAAAGGAGAAATTAAAGCTGCTGTGTATGTGGAGGAATAAGTCATGGCTGAAATATTAAACAAATGTCTTTGTCTTGCTTATGAATTTTTTTACCAAGGAGGAAGATTCTAAATAGCGCTTGGAAATTTAGTTGCTAGAAGAGTTTAGAATTTGAGTGAATAGGCTGTTTTGTATTTAGTTGACAAGGCACCTGGACCAGTTAAGATCCATCCAAGAATATGGAGGATGTTGGAATTAAAATTGCAGCGGCACATGCAATAATTTTTTCATCTTCCTTAGTTTCAGGGATGGTACCAGAGAGCTGCAAACATAATTCTGTTCAAAAAAATTTACAAAGATAAGCGAAGCAACTATTTTAGACAATAGGTGCAGGAGTAGGCCATTTGGCCCTTCGAGCCTGCACCACCATTCAATATGATCATGGCTGATCATCCTTAATCAGTATCCTGTTCCTGCCTTATCTCTATAGCCCTTGATTCCACTATCCTTGAGAGCTCTATCCAAGTCTTTCTTAAATGAATCCAGAGACTGGGCCTCCACTGCCCTCTGGGGCAGAGCATTCCACACAGCCACCACTCTCTGGGTGAAGAGGTTTCTCCTCATCTCCGTCCTAAATGGTCTACCCTGTATTTTTAATCTGTGTCCTCTGGTTCAGCACTCACCCATCAGCAGAAACATGTTTACTGCCTCCAGAGTGTCCAATCCTTTAATAATCTTATATGTCTAAATCAGATCCCCTCTCAGTCTTCTAAACTCAAGGGTATACAAGCCCAGTTGCTCCAGTCTTTCAGTGTAAGGTAATCCCGCCATTCCAGGAATTGACCTCGTGAACCTATGCTGCACTCCCTCAATAGCCAGAATGCTTTCCTCAAATTTGGAGACCAGAACTGCACAGAGTACTCCAGGTGTGGTCTCACCAGGGCCCTGCACAGCTGCAGAAGAACCTGTTTGCTTCTATACTCAATTCCTCTTGTTATGAACGCCAGCATGCTATTAGCCTTCTTCAATACCTGCTGTACCTGCATGCTTACCTTCATTGAATGGTGTACAAGATTTGCCTTCATTGACTGGTGTACAGTACAGATCTCTCTGTACTGCCCCTTTACCTAAATTGATTCCATTTAGGTAGTAATCTGCCTTCCTGTTCTTGACACCAAAGTGGATAACCATACATTTATCCACATTAAACTGCATCTGCCATGCATCTGACCACTCACCTAACTTGTCCAGATCACCCTGTAATCTCCTAACATCCTCCTCACATTTCACCCTGCCACCCAGCTTAGTATCATCAGCAAATTTGCTCATGTTATTACTAATACCATCTTCTATATCATTAATATATATTGTAAAAAGCTGCGGTCCCAGCACTGATCCCTGCGATACCCCACTGGTCACTGCCTGCCATTCCGAAATGGAGCCGTTTATCACTACTCTTTGTTTCCTATCAGCCAACCAACTTTCAATCCAATTTTAACTTAGATGGTTTTAAATCCTCTAGAAACAATAGGATGAAATTGATAGTCCCATGGACAATTTATTTCATTCATTCATGGGATGTGGATATTGCTAGCTAAACATCCATTGATTTTCCATGTCTATTTGCCCAGAGGTGGGTCTGGAGTCACATGTAGGCCAGACCCCACAGATAAGTAAGGAAGATTTCCTTCCCTAAGAAGCATGAGAAATGTACTCCTTTGGTTTCTTTGCATGGTCAGTTAGAAAAGTTCTCAGGTTAATTAAAAAATAGTGGCTGAAGGACCTGAACTGAAGGGAATTTATATTAGGCAAGAAATGGTGTTGGAGAGACTGTTAGGTCTGAAGGTAGATAAGTCCCCGGGACTTGATGGTTTGCATCCCAGGGTACTGAAGGAGGTGGCTCTAGAAATCGTGGATACATTGGTGATCATTTTCCAATGTTCTATGGATTCAGGATCAGTTCCTGCGGATTGGAGGGTGGCTAATGTTGTCCCACTTTTTTTTAAGAAAGGAGGGAGAGAGAAAACAGAGAACTATAGACCAGTTAGTCTGACCTCAGTGGTGGGAAAAATGCGGAAGTCAATTATAAAAGATGAAATTACGACACATGGGCATAGCAGTAACAGGATAGGTCAGGGTCAGCATGGATTTATGAAGGGGAAATCATGCTTGACTAATCTTCTGGAATTTTTTGAGGATGTAACTCTGAAGATGGACAAGGGAGATCCAGTGAATGTAGTGTACCTGGACTTTCAGAAAGCCTTTGATAAAGTCCCACATAGGAGGTTAGTGAGCAAAATTAGGGCACATGGTATTGGGGCAAAATACTGACATAGATTGAAAATTGGTTGGCTGACAGGAAACAAAGAGTAGTGATAAACTGCTCCCTTTTGGAATGGCAGGCGGTGACCAATGGTGTGCCGCAGGGATCATTGCTGGGACCATAGCTTTTTACAGTGTACATTAATGATATAGATGAAGGTATTAAAAATAATAGCAAATTTGCTGATGACACAAAGCTGGGTGGCAGGGTGAAATGTGAAGAGGATGTTAGGAGACTACAGGGTGACCTGGACAGGCTAGGTGAGTGGACGGATGCATGGCAGATGCAGTTTAATGTGGATAAATGTGTGGTTATCCACTTCGGTGTCAAGAACAGGAAGGCAGATTACTACCTAAATGGAGTCAAGTTCGGTAAAGGGGCAGTACAACGAGATCTAGGTGTTCTTGTACATCAGTCAATAAAAGCAAGCATGCAGGTACAGTAGGCAGTGAAGAAAGCTAATAGCATGCTGGCCTTCATAACAAGAGGAATTGAGTATAGAAGCAAAGAGGTCCTTCTGCAGCTGTACAGGGCCCTGGTGAGATCGCACCTGGAATATTGTGCGCAGTTTTGGTCTCCAAATTTGAGGAAAGACAGTCTGGCTATTGAGGGAGTGCAGTGTTGGTTCACGAGGTCAATTCCTGGAATGGCGGGACTATCTTACGCTGAAAGATTGGAGCGACTGGACTTGTATACACTAGAGTTTAGAAGGCTGAGAGGGGATCTGATTGAGATGTATAAGATTATTAAAGGATTGGACACTCTGGAGGCAGGAAGCATGTTTCTGCTGAGGGGTGAGTCCCGAATCAGAGGATACAGTTTAAAAATAAGGGGTAGGCCACTTAGAACAGAGTTGAGGAGAAACTTCTTCACCCAGAGAGTGGTGGGTGTATGGAATGCTCTGCCCCAGAAGGCTGTGGAGGCCAAGTCTCTGGATACTTTCAAGAAAGAGTTGGATAGAGCTCTTAAGGATAGTGGAATCAAGGGTTATGGGGATAAAGCAGGAACAGGATACTGACTGAGGATGATCAGCCATGATCATAATGAATGGTGGTGCTGGCTCGAAGGGCCAAATGGCCAACTCCTGCACCTATTGTCTAATTAAAATAACTTATTTGCTCTAACAGTTGCAATGCTGTTCCAGACTGTAATCCAGACCGACTTCCCTCCTATTAATTTTAAATACAAAATTATGCAGGTGCATCTTCGCACAGAAACAATAGTGTTCAAGATCATCTTCATGATATGTATAATTTTGTGCTTTCTCTTAACTGTATAGTGGATCGCAAGTTAGCATGATTAGTAGTTTAGCAAGGCGGGGGCAGCATGGTGGCTCTGTGGTCTGCACTGTTGTCTCACAATGCCAGGGTCCAGAGTTAGATTCCAGCCTTGAGTGACTCTGTGGAGTTTCCTTGTTCTGTCTGTGTCTTTCACAGTGTCCTCCCATTTCTTTCAACAGTCCAAAGATGCGCAGGTTCAGTGGATTGGTTATGCTAAATTACCCTGTTGTGTCCAGGGATGTGCAGGCTAGATGGATTAGCCATGGGAAGAGCAGGGTTATAGGGATAGGTTGAGTGTAGATTCTGGGTGGGATGTTTTTGGGAGGGTCATTGCAGACTCAATGGGCCGAATGGCCTCTTTCCACATTGTAGGGATTCTATGATGTTTTGGTAAATTGATTGGGAATTAAATAACCTTTTAAAATTAAACCTTGACAGGTTTTTAAAACAAAAACCCTTCCATAAAGGAAACAAAGAACTCTAGTTTTCATGTCAGTAATTCCTGTAGATATTGATGTGTGCTAAACAGTCTAGCAAGTACTCTACCAGAAGGGAGGATCTACTGCATCGTCTGCTCTAGTATTCTCCTTGCTACTTCCTTGCAAATGTGTTGGAGGTCTATGAACATTTTACTTGAATAACTTCGACTGTGGGATGGTTCAGAGGGAAAACAGTTTTTTTCCCCCTTCTCCTAACAAACTGTCAGGTCATACTGGATCATAGAGCACTCATTTACTTTTATTGTTCCCTCTATTTCCTCAACTACAGTACTGTCAATCTATATTTCTGGACAATCTCTCCACTGCTGTTGGATCACCGACTATAACACCCACCACTGTGGGTGGAAGCATCATCTCATCAACCCAGCATCATGAGGGCAGCGGCAGCAGCAACAGTCGAGCAGAAACTGGGGTGATAGCAGGAGCCGGAGGAGGCAGCAGCATACCAGACATCATCTCTTTAGATTGATAAATTTTGCATAGACTTGATTTTGTATTCAGGAGCTGGATGGGGTGGTTGAAGGGAAGAAGAATGAAACAGCAGTCACGCTGCAGCCAAGAACTCTATTTCAACATTTTGTGCATTCTCCGCAATGCTGCCACTTTTTTGCTTTCAAAGTATCAAAAACTTTGTTGACTGGCAGCATTCAGAGTGCTGGTGCAGCACTTCCTTGGAATGAGAACAAAAATGGATGACAGAAATGGAGTCTGAAATCCTTGGCTTGAAGTCTGATGGAAGCAGAAGACAAAATTGTAATATTTTGTTGCGATTAATGTAGTGTAGTTCCATTTACAACCACTGTTGAAGTTCACAGCAATTTTTTATTCCTCTATTGACTCTGAATTTTCAAGGTGCCCCTCCAAACCCAAAATGTATGCATCGTCTCTGAACAGTTCAAATAATTGGTGCTTTATTGCGAAGTATACTATACCCTTGGTTACTGTGAAGAATTCCTTTGTTTCACAGTTGCTGAGGTGTTAAGTACTGTAATTCTGACTCAAATGCAATAACTGAGCCAGATGTTGAGATCTTTAGTATAAGATATTGTAGTAGCCAGTTCTGAGATGTAATTCTTTATCAATGATTGAATTACCTATAAGCATGTACAGTGTTTCTAGGATGGAGAAAATACACTTTTTAAAAATGGTTTGCATTCCTTTTGTAATTTTAATGCAATTTTCTTGGGGAAAGCAGGGAATAAGCAAACAATCTGTACTTCTGGCAAACACTGCATGGTCTTCATTAAAATTAGGAAGAATCTGATTTCAGTACCTGTTGATCTAGCCGATTTTGAGATAATATCAGTATGAAGTAATGTGTCAGTGATTCAGAAGAGAAAATCCAGATACTGCTGTTTAGAAGTGGGGAGAAAAGAAACTGTAGGCAAGATTTATTTAGATATGCACTGTCCAATTTAATATCTTGCTGGCAGTCACTGTGTGGTCTCTTACACACACAATGGAAATGCAGATGAGGTAAATGGACCACCAATTGTGGACAACATCCCATTCCTCTACTCTTATGGTTTAAGATAGGAGAAAATTAGAAGTAGTAAAATTTAATTATTAAATCGTATACACTTGGATTACTTCCTCTTGCCGTATGCCACAGCCCTTCATTTGAGCCTGAAACGTTGATGAATCTGATCTGAAAGGGAAATCTGTATTTCGTGTTATGGGGGCCAGATTGGAGCAGAACCTAAAGTTACACAATATTTGTACAAATCCTAATAGAGTTTAACTAGAGCCAAGCCCTGGAGTTTCTGATTTGGATTCCAATTCTGCATTTCAGAAAAGTCACAATTCTGACCTGGAAGTGCTTAGTACTTGAAAGCCAGGACATGCTGAAAATAGTTGGTTATCTTTAGTTTCTAGGTCACTTAATAATCTAGTGTGGATAAATGCACCATGTGCTGTAGTAAGCAATGTAGTCCAGAAGGTTCAAGGTACAATTTCTAGTCAATCCTGAGCTTGTTGATCACAGCCAGACTATTTATTGTGATATTTTGATTGGTCTCATCTCTAAGCTAAATGGGAGTACTCGTTTAATGTCCATTTAAATGAATCCTCCCAAATCTGCCCTGGTGAGTGAGCCTTGGATAACATCAGAGCAGCAGTGTTTGCTCTGCAGTTTTGTGATAGAAGATGGTGCCTTTGAAATTGCACCCCAGTAATAGTGCCTTCAGGAGAGAATGATGGAGGAGT
Source organism: Chiloscyllium punctatum (assembly GCF_047496795.1). Taxonomy (NCBI): domain Eukaryota; kingdom Metazoa; phylum Chordata; class Chondrichthyes; order Orectolobiformes; family Hemiscylliidae; genus Chiloscyllium; species Chiloscyllium punctatum. The sequence goes on from NC_092739.1 coordinate 136,543,413, forward strand.
TAGCAAAAAAGGCTTTCATTAATTTGGTTGAACGTTTTAAATTTTATTTTTGAAATTATGCAATTCTTTAAAAAAATCATCTTGGCTGCATTGACTGGGTCAAAATAGGTCAAACCTATTTTTCATCTACTTAAAGTAGGGCAAAGCATTTATCTAAAGATGTGTTCTGAATTTTTTTAGAGAAAGCTCTGATTCCTTTTAAAAGAAAGTTAATATTTTGAAGCAATTGATATTGTCTCTTTTGTTGTCATGGGATTTGAAATAAAGTTCTTGTGTCATTATTTTCTTCTATGCTAAAGAAGCTTGTAGTGTTATATAAATTTGGGACCTAAAAACTAAAACATGTTCTCTGAAGCCTAATATCTGCCTCTGTTCTTTGAGATGATTTTTTTTTTTCTTTGGGATGTGTGTGTGGTGCTCCAGTTTTCTAAAAAAGTGTTACTGGGACATGGGTATCACTTTCTAGGCCAACATTTATTGCCCATCACTAATTGCCCTGAACAAGATGAGCTAAACATTGAGTTGTACCTTTGTTTCCCTGTGGCTTAAATTATAAAATTTAGTGTTAACTTATATTTGCTTTAGTGCATAAATCTTTCTTTGAAATTGATGCAAGAAATGTCAGTACACATGACCTTGCAGATGTAGGAATGTATATCAGCCACTGGTAGGCCTGCTGTGCAATGACTGAAATAATTCTTGGAAGCCATAATTGATTGGAATGTGAATGCTGTATGCCACAGTGGTATTTAGAACACCCTGTTGACTGGTTACAAAGTGCCTGTACTTGTGTCAAGATTCCATTTATTATTATATTTTGATGCAACATCAAATCATTAGGTTGTAAACAGTTGGAAGATATTGAATAATGCAGTTTCTGAATTTTCTGGCCTGTTTGGCATAGCTTCCAATTAATAAAGCTGGTTGTGAAGGTTAAGGGCAAACCTCATCAAACTATCTGCTAAATTCTCAGAAATATGAACATTTTACCCACATGACCACTTGTAAAAAAAAAAACTTCATTACAGTACTGAGATTGAATCCATTCCATTATATGTTATAGCAGTTTTGTGTCACATATGCATTACATCAACTCAATTTTGTAATCCTAAAAAAGCTTTAAATCACAATGTAATTAATATGCAAATAAAAACATGCTACTAAAGCTATTTACAAGTTTACTGTATAGCACTTGAGGGCTCTTGATTGATTGCTTTACTAAGAGTCCTTGTTACTTAATTTCAAAACATTTACAAGAGAAGTTAGATTTTTAACATTTTCTGTTGAAATGTCTGTAACTATGTTTTTTTTGAGAGAGCTGTGCCTCTGAAAAGTTCAAGAATCTTGAGTCCATACAGGTTCCCAGATCCATTAGCTATTGGCGGAAAACATCTCATGGATCCGCTTCCAGTATGCTATTCTTTAACTCCAGAATTCATCATTAGCAACATACAATCCTGTTTAAAAGCACCTAAGTCTCCAGGAAATCAGATTTCTGGAAAAAGAACATTGTTGTACTGAGAAATACAGAATAATCCAAACAACACTTCAGGGCAAAATTAATTCATCTTAAAATTACAGAGGAAGCAGGTCTTTTCATTTTTGTGTTACATCTCAAGTTATGAAGGCAGTGGTTTAAAATTTGTTGATATGAACAATGATTGTAACTTTTAGAGAAGTTCTGAAATTAAATATTCTGATAGCCTTAAGTATTTTTGAAGCACTATTCCAGGATTTCATAAAGTATTTGTGTAATAATTGCATTATTGCAGAAACATTGCAAAGAATCTACCCTACCTTCCAATGACCATGACTGAGAAATTCTAGAACAGAAATGGTGTCACCTTTTGCGATCTCAACTTTTCCTGTGGTTTCCTCCCTCCAAGTCTAGATCATAGGAATTCTATTTCATTATTAAGAGGTAATCCCGATGAACAGGTTGACAAGGTTCTGCATGGTAGACTAATCAGTAAAGTTAATCACATGGGATTCAGGGAGAGTTTGCCGATTGGATACAAAAGTGGCTTAACGGTAGAAGACAGTGATGAAGGTCTTCTTTTCAGCTGGAAGGCCTATGACCACTGTTCCACAGAAATCAGTACTAAGTTCATGATCTTGTCATTTATATAAATTTTAATGAGTATAGAAAGTTTGCAGATACCAAAATTGGTGGTATAGTGGACGGTGAAGAAGGTTATCTTACAAAGAGATTTTGATGAATTGGATCAATGGGCTGAACAGTGGCAGATGGAGTTTAACTTTGATAAATCCATGTATTCCATTTTGGTAAACTAGGACAAGACTTAATACAATTAATAGAAGGGTCTTGGATACTGTTGGAAGAGACACCTAGGGGTTCGCATCACATGTAGAATGGTTAAGTTGTTTAGCATTCTTGTCTTCATTGCTCAAACTTTTAGAGTATAGGAATTAGGACATTGGTGAGGCTTGTTTTGGATTAATGTGTCCAGTTCTGATTGCCCTATTATAGGAAAGATGTTAAGCTGGACAGGGTTCAGACAAAATCAAAATAGTAGCAGAGGGTTAAGAATTTTTAAATGTTGAAAAATCCAATATAATATGCAGAAACTTAAGCAGGGAACTACACCCAGTTAGCTTAACACTTGCCTTTGAGAAAATGTTGGAATACATTGATTTTCTTTTCTCTCTCATCAGGTAGTCCACTGATTTTCTGAAGTTGAGTCATGGAGTTGTACACTAAGGAAAGATTAACTTGTTCAGGCTGACCTGAAAGCCTACATTAATATAGTCCCATTTACCAGCATTTGGCCTATATCATTCTAAATCTTTCCTATTCATATGCCCATCCAGGTGCCTTTTAAATGTTTAATTTTACCAGCCTCCAACACTACCTCTGACAGCTCATACATCCTGTGTATGAAAAGGTTGCCCCTTAGGTCCCTTTTAAGTCTTTCACCTTAAACTGGTGTTCTCTAGTTTTGGACATCCCTATCAATGCCCCTCATGATTTTATAAATCTCTTAAGGAAAATAGCCCCAGCTTCATCCTACAACTCAAAATACTTCTACCCTTGCAATATCCTTGGGAAAGTTCCCAGAAGTTTATCTTAAATCCAGTCACAAGATATAGGTGTAGTTGGCTTGGCCTGAAAGATGGCGAGCTGTTGACTTGAATACTACAGTCATTTGGGTGCATAAACACCCAGAGTGCCAAAGGTTTGTGACAGTGTAGGAACTTTATGTCCAAGTTGGAATGGTATTAAAACTTTGAGGTGAACTTGTACATCTGAGACACAGGAGAACTCATCAATGATGTAAACTTTAATTTCTAAAAATACTTTAAAGATGATATTGCTAGCACAAACTTTTGGACCAGCAATGATTATCAACATGCTTTGAAGATTACTAACCTCAGTTGGTATTTTTACAATGTAGCTTATGGGAACCAACTGTATTGTCACATTAGTTGACCATATCAAATTTTTTAAGTAAACCAAGTCTGGCATCAAGCTAGGCAGCAGAATCAACAATGAACATCTTACCTTTTGACTTGGCACAAGCAGTGTTGAGGAAGACTGCTGTCTCACACTAGTCAAGCAACAACCTGACACAATCACAAGCATAACCATAACTAGACCTAACACATCATATCCCACTGGCAGGACAGAGTCAACTGTTGTTAAGGTGTAGTTATCCTGGATCTTATGCCATCCAACTAAACTGGGGTAAAGAAACTGCCTGATTACCATTTTCCCTTAACCATACCCAGCTGATTAATTAATACTGCATATTGATTACTCCTCAAGAATTTCCCTTCCTAACACCATTATAGGTGGCTGACCACCCCATGAACTCGAAGGCAGCTCACAGTCATCTACATTAGGACAATTAGAATGGACAATAAATGCTGTCAGGAGAAAGCGAGGACTGGAGATGCTGGAGATCACAGTCAAGTGTGGTGGAAAAGCACAGCAGGGGCATAAGCCCTTCAGATCAATTCTCCTGCTTCTTGGATGCTGCCTGACCTGCTGTGCTTCTCCAGCACCACACTCGACAGTAAATGCTGTCAGAGAGGAAAAACATCTAGACAACAATGCTCACACCATTTGAACAAGTGGAGAAAAATTGTGAAAGAGAACAATTTTAATTTGTAGAAGTTATTCAAAAGGGATAAATGCCATAGTTATACTGCATTATAGTGCTCAAGATTAACACAAGTGTTCAAACTTTATTTTGTAACTAATGACATACAAATAATTGATAAGAATATGGATTCAACAAATAGGAACATGATTTGCAAAGAAACACAGCAGGTCTGCTGACAGGAACTCAGTGTCAAGTCCACTGACCTGGTGTTAGAACACAAACATCAATTATTTTTCTCTCCGCAGATGCTGTTGGACCTGTTTGTTTCTCCAGCATTCTGTTTCAGATTTCCAGTTTCCACAGTTGTGTATTTATTTAGGAAGGAGAAAGTGAGGGCTGGAGATCAGTGCTTAAAAATGTGTTGCTGGAAAAGCACAGCAGGTCAGGCAGCATCAAAGGAACAGGAGAATCGATGTTTCGGGCATAAGCCCTTCTTCAGGAAGGTTATGCCCAAAACATCGATTCTCCTGTTCCTTTGATGCTACCTGACCCGCTGCGCTTTTCCAGCAACACATTTTTAAGCTATTTATTTAGGAACATTACTTATAGTGTTACATGCATAAATTAATAATACACAATAGCCAACTTTTAAAAGTTTTATTAATTCATTCACTGGTTTTGATTTTTCTGTTAAGATTAATTTTTAAACCGTATATGCTGTTTTATATTAATTAGATCTAATACCTTATTATCTTAAAATTCTGCACTTGATGCAGAATGCTGAAATAGAAAAAGCATTTACAACATGAAATAATGATTTTACATGAGTTTTCCAAGGCTCTTGCATGCACTTGTGGTTCTCTGATGAAGGATGTATGCCCAAAACAGATTCTCCTGCTCCTTGGATGTTGCCTAGCCTGCTGTGCTTTTCCAGCACCACACTCTCGACTTGTGGGTCTCTGCAATGATCTGGCTAGACTGAGGCCATTGCAATGAGTCTCTAGGTAGAGTCCGATGAAGAATCATCTAGCCTCAAAACATTAGCTTGCTCTCTCTCCACAGCTGCTGTCTGACCCACTGTGATCTCCAGCATTTGTTTTCAGTAGGGTCTGCCAATGTTCAGACATGCTAAGGAAAAGCCTGGCCAATAGTGTAGACTTCAAGGCAGCTGCAAAAGTAGTTAGAAGAAACAAAAATAAAATTTCATAATCAGTTTGAAACTGGCAGAATCTCTCATTTCATAACACATTCATTTTTTGAAGCATTTTTTGCAGAAATATTTCCATCTCCCCACTGATTAATACTAGCATACAAACATATTGAATAACGGAGTAAGCTACTTGTGTTCCTAATTTATAAGATGATATTCTCCTGATAATTTTTTTGTTAAACATGATTATGAAGAAGATTATCTACCTCCATCTTAAAAATACTCAATGACCACCCCCACCCAACTTCAGAAGCAGAAAGCTACAAAGTCTCAACCCTCAGTAAAAACAAAATCTATCCTAAAGATATTGATTGAATGAATAAATATTGAATAAGGCACTGGGCCTTATTCATCTTAATCATCTTTGAAACAGTGCCATGGATTTTTTAAAAGACATATTCAGAAAATATAGCAGTTTGGGCCTCTGCTTAATTTTTAATCTGAAATGGTACCTCCACTAGTTCGGTATCCCGAGTGCTGCACTGAAATGTCAGTCTTGGTTTATTTGTTAAAATAGCAGGTGAAAAAAAAAACAGAACAAGTCCATTTAACAACTACCAGTGTAGAAAATTGCTCAGAGAGGAGTTGTGCACAAAAAGCAAGATGCACTGCAGAAACCGACCAAAGCTCTTTAGCATCTTCCAAACCACAATTACATCAATCTAGAAAGAGAGAAGCAACAAATACATGGGCTTACGACTACCGACAAGTTCCCCTCCAAACCACTCACTATGCTGATGTCAAAATATATCTTGTTCCTTCGAGGTCACTGGGTCAATATGGGACTGCAGTGGTTCAAAGAAAATAGCTCACATCTTCTCAAAGGCAACCAGGAATTGGCAATAAATACTGCCAAGCCAGCAATGGCCAAATCCAATGAACACAACTGATTTTGGTTTACTAAATTAGATCATGTCTGCTCTGTCAGCTATGGTTCAGTTCAGATGAGATGTGAAACTGAAGCCATGTATGTAATCTCAGGTGGATTTTAGAAAAATGCCATGGCATTATTGCAAAAAACAGGTGTCCTGGCCATTTATGTCCCCTTCATCATCATAACAGTTTATATAGCCATTATCATATTGCTGTATGAGTTTTCCATATGTAAATCAGCTACTGCATTTTCTACATAGAATATTAACAACACTAAGATATTTAACCAATTGTGAAACGTTTTTAGCAGTCCTGTGTTTGTGAAAGCCAAAATACACAGGGTTTTTATGAACTTCACTGTACCTCTATTTACTTACCTTTGCTCCAAACCCTGTGATGTTTTGTTATAAAGCAAGGGTATCAACCATAGCCATGAAACGTGCACTTGGTTCAGCATCAGCAGTCTTTTTGGCAGTGCTGGCAAGGCGGAAAAGGGTTTCAGATTTTCACAACACTTGCTGCTGATTTCATTTCTCCATTGCTTATCTCCCATTTTGAATATCAATCACATGAAGTGATAGCTCTGAAAGATGGTCAGTGTCATGCTCCAAGCTCTTTTTAATGGACTCATTGCTGGTTCAAGACATTCATTACTTAATTTCCCCACATAATAATTCAACCACTGTAATGGTAATATTGTTTTGACCAGTAAAGGCCATGAAAACTTGAGACTATATCATTGTGATCTTTAATAGACAATCAATACTTTGGGTGCCAATGCAGCTAAATGTTAAAGTTCACAATCAATTGCAATGCTACAAGATCCTTCCCAGGAAATATGTTGCATGCACCTTTCTATCTAACTAGTACAAGAATCACAGCAAGAAAGAGTGATTGTCCTTAACATCAAAGCAGTATTTCGCTGCACGTGGTATGAAGAAGCCATGGCAAAACTGGAATCATCTGGGACTGGGCATAGTTCTCCAATATATGGAGTTCTACCTAGCACAAATGAAAATGGCTGTCATTGGAGGTCAGTTCCAGGACTTCATCGCATCAGGTGTGTCCCAGGCCCAAACATCTTCAGTTGCTTCATCAATGACCTTCCCACCATTGTATGGTCAGAAGTGGGCATGTACACTGATGATTGCTAATATTCGGCACCATTTGCCACTCCTCCAATACTGAAACAGTTCATACATAGCAAGATGTGGACAAGTTAGGCTAATAAGGGGCAGGTAGTGTTCACACCACATGACAGGCAATGACCGCCATCAACAAAAGAATCTAGCACCTCTTCACATTCAAAAGACAGTATTATTATTGACCAAAAATTGAACTGAATTGGATCAGTCATAAAGAACAAAAAGGTACAGCACAGGAACATGCCCTTTGGCCCACCAGGCTTGCGCCTCTTCAGATCCTTTATCTGGGATATGGGCCGGGTGCTGGCAGGTAGGACTAGATTGGGATATCTAGTCAGCATGGAGGGGTTGGACCGAAGGGTCTGTTTCCATGCTGTACATCTCTATGACTCTGCTCCTTGCCCATTCATGTATCTGTTAAGATACAGCTTAAACGATGCTAACTTGCCTGCTTCTACCACCTCCGCTGACAACGCATTCCAGGTACCCACCACCCTCTGCGTAAAGAACTTTCCATGCATATCTCCCTTAAACTTTTCCCCTCTCACCTTGAATCCGTGACCCCTAGTAACTGAGTCCCCCATTCTAGGAAAAAGCTTCTTGCTATCCACCCTGTCTATACCTCATGATTTTGTAGACCTCAACCTCTGTCTTTCTAATGAAAATAATCCTAACCTACTCAACCTCTCTTCATAGCTAGTGCCCTCCATACTAGGCAACATCCTGGTGAACCTCCTCTGCACTCTCTCCAAAACACCCACATCCTTATGGTAATGTGGTGACCAGAACTGAACGCAGTATTCCACACATGGCCGAAGCAAAGTCCTATACAACTGTAACATGACCCGCCAACTCTTGAACTCAATACCCCGTCTGATGAAGGAAAGCATGCAGTATGCCTTCTTGACCACTCTATCGACCTGCCACTTTCAGCGTACAATGGACCTGAACACTCAGATCAATTTTCCCCAGTGCTTTTCCATTTACTATATAGTTTGCGCTTGAATTAGATCTTCCAAAATGCATCACCTCACATTTGCCTGGATTGAATTCCATCTGCCATTTCTCTGTCCAACTCTCTAATTTATCTATATTCTGCTGCATTCTCTGACAGTCCCCTTCACTATCTGCTACTCCATCAACCGTAGTGTCATCTGCAAACTTGTTAATCAGACCACTTATATCTTCCTCTGGATCATTTATGTATATTACAAACAACAGTAGTTCCCAGCATGTATCCTTGTGGAACAACACTAGTCACGGTTCTCCATTTTGAGAAACTCCCTTCCATTACTACTGTCTCCTGTTGCCCAGCCAGTTCTCTCCCCATCTAGCTAGTATATCCTGGACCCCATGCAGCTTCATCATCTTCTCCACCAATCTACTATGGAGAACCTTATTAAACACCTTACTGAAGCCCACATATATGATATCTACAGTCTTTCCCATATCAATCAACTCTGTCACTTCCTCAAAGAATTCTATTAAGTTGATAGGACATGACCTTCCCTGCACAAAACCACGCTGCCCAACATTGATCAGCCCATTTTCTTCCAATTGTAAATAGATCCTATCACTCACTATTTTCTCCAGCAGCTTCTCTACCACTGACGTCAGGCTCACTGGTCTATCATTATCCTGGATTATCCCTGCTACCCTTCTTAAATAAGTGGACAACATTAGCAATTCTCCAGTCCTCCAGATCCTCATCCGTGTTCAAGGATGATGCAAAAATATCTGCTAATGCCCCAGCTATTTCCTTCTCGCTTCCCTCAGTAACCTGGGATAAATCACATCTCGACTGGGGATCTGCCCACCTTAATGCCTTTTAAAGAATAGCCCAAACTTCCTCCTGCCTTATGCCGACTTGACTTAAAGTAAACAAACAACCATCCCTAACCCCAACATGTTATGTTCCTCTCCTCAGTAAATATTGATGCAAAGTACTCCTTAAGAATCTCACCCATTTTCTGACTCCACGCATAATTTTCCTTCTTTGTCCTTGAACGGACCAACCCTTTCTCTAGTTACCCTTTTGGTCTATCTTAGAGATAAAAAGCTTTGGGATTTTCATTAACCCTGTTCACTAAAGATATTTCATGACCCCTTTTATCCTTCTTAATTCCTCATTTTCAATTGGTTCTACTTTCCCGATATTCTTCGAAAGCTTCATTTGTTTTCAGTTTCCTCGCCCTTATGTATGTTTTTTTCTATTTGCTAGTCTCACAAGTTCACCTGTCATCCATGGTTCCATAGTCTTGCCATTTCTACCACTCATTTTCACAGGACATGCCTGACCTGCATTCTAATCAACTCAAAAGATCATATAAGTATCATGGCTGTAATTGTAGGTCACAGGCTGGGAATTCTATGGGAAGTAACTCATTTCCTGTTCCCCAAAGCCTGTGCACCATCTGCAAGGTACAAGTCAGAGTTTGATTGAATACTCTTCACTTGGCCAGATTAAGTACAGTTCCCAACAACAACCAAGAAACTTAACAACATCCAGGATAAAGCAGTCTACTTGACACCCCTCTGACATCCAAAACATTCATTTCCTCTCCTGCTGACACACTGTGACATTGTCTACCATAAACAACATATCCTGTGGCAACTCACCAAGGCTCCTTTTGACCTACATCTTCTAACCAGTGACGATTACCTCACAGAAGTACAAGGGCTGCATAGACAAGTTCACCTCTTGAAAGGATTTCAGATGCGAGTTAAGAGTCAACCACATTGCTGTGGATCTGGTGTCACATTTAGGTCACAACAGGTGAGGACGGATGATTTCATCCCTTAAGGACATTATTGAACCAGATGGAATTTAACAATGATGGATGATAGTCATCATAACAGAGATTAGCTTCGTATTTCAGAATTTTAATTAACAGATTTTAAATTCCACCAGTTACAATGGTGGGATTTGAATCCACATCACCAGTGAATTTGCTGGGGCTTCTGGTTTGCTAATCAAGTGGCATTATGCAACTCTCTCCCCTCAATTACCTTGGAACAACGTTCTTATTCTTTCTCTATGGAGAGGACAAAATCATAGAAACATAACAAAAAGAGGAGTAGGCCATTTGGTGGCCAATCATATTCAAATTCACAGAGGTCCATCACTGATCCTTTATTGCAAAGCCATATTCCTGCTGTCTTCCATAACCACCCATGACTTTACAGTTTAGAAATCTATTCTATACATTCACCACCCCAAGCAAAACAATTTCTCCTCTCAATCCTAAATGGTCTACCTTGTATCCTGAGAACATGATCCCTTACTTGAGAACCCACAGATACAGGAAACATCACCTCTGCATCCTCTGTCCCTAGCCCTGGCAGAGTTTTATGTTTCAACAGGATCCCCTTTCATTCTACTAAACTAGTGAATAAAGGCCTAAATGACCAAATTTCTCCATGCCATCTCAGCAATTAGTCTGGTCAAATTTCACAACACTCCATCTGCTTTTATGTTGTTTGTAAGTTACCTCTCACTCTATTTTTCGCCTCTTAATCGCTTGGTCTTCATGTGCTGAATTCTAAACTCCCAATCTGCTCCCAATTCTCGGGCTTGCTTATCTTGCCAGCAACTTTATAGTACTCCTCTCTGGATCTAACACCATCCTTAACTTATTTTGTCAGACATGGTTGGACCACTTTTCCTGTTGTGAGTGAACACCAAAAACAAATGTATAACTGTTGCAATGCCTATATTCCTTAAATATTAGCCATTGCTTATCCATCATGTCTTTCAATGTAGTTACCCAATCTATCATAGCCAACCCACTACTCATACCTTGGCAGTTTCCCTTGTTAGGCTTAGGGTCCGAGTTGCCATTTTATAATTTCACTTTCCATCCTAATGAAGAATCTCATCAAGAAGGCTGACAGCCTAGATCCAGATTTAGCAAAATTATTTGAAAAATCTACTATTTTGTACGTAGCATATTATTATCCTCCATGTTCACAAGTCAGAGCACAGAGGCCCATGAGCTACATGTTTAGTATCAGCAGCCATTTCAGAGTGTAGACTATAATAAAGAATACACGTAAGTATACATGACTGCATGGTCAAAATTTTAATCCACCAATTACCCCACTTTGACCTTTTTCAATATTAATTTAATTGATATTTCCCATGACAAAACCTTGTACTGTCAGAACTTACTTCTTTGAACACCCGCTGGACACTTGAAAAAATAGTTCTTCAACCAGATATTGAACTTCCTTGGTAATGTCAACTAAGATACCCTTTGACATCCCTTTAGAGCTAAGATGAGGAGGAATTTCTTCAGCCAGAAGTTAGTGAATCTGTGGAAGTCATTGCCGCAGAAGACTAGAGGCCAAGTCATTAGTGTCTGCAAGACAGAGATAGATTGGCTCTTGATTAGCAAGGGTTGATCATGACCTACAGGGAGAAAACAGGAAAATATCATCCATGATCAAATTATGGAGCAGGCTCGATGGGCCGAATGGCTAAATTTTGCTCCTATGTCTTATGGTCTTATATTGTGAGCCCTGAACACCAGATCTTACACACCTTAGAAATGGTCTATTCTATTTCTCAGCACCGACTTGGTGATCAGATGCATCCCCTTTGCCCTTCTGCAGGGGAAGGGGCAATCCTTCATATTCAATGGATAATTGCATAGACAGAGCTAGCTTGCCTTTTCAATTATTATTTCAAAATTATGTCACAACTTGGTCATATTTCTGTTGAAGAAAATTTTTAAAAGTCAGAATACAAAATAAATAATCCCTATTTATCAGTTAACATTTATAATCACAGATTCTCTAAAGTATGAAAAGAGACAATTTGGCCCATCAAATCTACACTGACGCTCCAAAGAGCATCTAGCCCCGTAACTCCAAATTTACCATAGCATATCTACCTTGCCAGTACATTCCTAGACACTACAGATAATTTACCATGGTCAATCAATTTAACCTGCTTATATTTTGACTGTGAAAAGAAATCGATGCACCAGGAGGAAACCCAGGCAGATTTGGGGACAACGTGCAAACTCCACACAGGCAGTCACCAGAGGGTGAAATTGAACCCAGTTCCTTGGCACTTTAAAGCAGCAATGCTCACCACTGAGCCACCGTGCCACCCAAGCTTATAGAACTATTTAAAAAACTGTAACTTTTCTCTTAAACAGTCCATCCAGAATGTGTTAACAAGTCTGGAACACAATGAGAAGACAACAGGTAAAATACACCCTCACCCACACACTCCAGCATACAATGAGATTGAAGCCTTTTACCCACGTTTTTCCCTCATCAAAAAGGCAAGTATGCTATCACACACTTACCTTTGATCCTGAACAAATTATTAGATTAATAAGCAAAGGGTTGAGATGATTGCCAACTTGTGGAGACACTGAAAAGTATGGTGGCAAGTGAAAGTGCTCAAGATGAAATATTGAGAGACAGCAGCAGAGTAGTCAGAACAGAGCATGAACATGAAGGCAAACAATGTCAGAGGCCAACAGATAACAGAAGGCAACATCTAACAGGAAGGAATTGCAGCATAGAGCCTACCAGAGAAAAACTGGAGATGCCAAAGATTGAGAGACAGTGACACTGAAGGTAACAGAGCAGGTGTAAGCAGGAGTACCAGCAGCGTCAGTCAAACAACCCAAGAATATCAGACTTGGAGCAAGAGCTAAATGCGGAACAGAAACCATTCAAATCAGATGTCACCAATTCTCAGCTGCTCTCTGGGCAATTAAGAGTCTGAATCGGACAGCACGGAAACAGGCTCTTTTGGCCCAAATCATTCATGCCGACCAGATTTTCCAAACTCAACTAGTCCCATCTGCCTGCATTTAGCTCCCATTCTTTTGAACCTTTGCTATCCATGTACCTGTCTAAATGTCATTTAAATGTTGTAACTGTACCTGTGTCCAGCAATTTCTCTGGCATGGAGGGGTTCAGGGAGGGAGTTTCAGAGCCCACAGCCCCAGCAGCTGAACGCACTGCCTCCAATGGTGGAGGACTGGGATTTGGGGGATGATGGGGGGAAGATGATCAATCAAAGTTATGTGTGGAGTCCGAGGAGATAGGAGAGGCGCTAAATAAATATTTTTCATCAGTACTCACACAGGAAAAAGACAATATTGTCGCAGAGAATACTGATATACTAATCCATTAGATTAGACAGGATTGAGGTTCATAAAGAGATGGTGTTGGCAATTCTGGAAAGTGTGAAAATAGATAAATTCCCTGGGCCAGATGAGATTTATCCTAGGATTCCCTGGGAAACGAAGAAGGAAATTGCAGTCTTTGGTCTTCATTGTCTACAGGAATAGTGCCAGAAGACAGGAGGCTAGTAAACATTGTCCCCTTGATCACAAATGTGTTGGAAAAGAATATAAAAGATAGGATTTATAATCATCTAGAAATAATTTGATTAGGGATAGTCACACGGTTTTGTGAAAGGGTAGATCATGCCTCACAAACCTTAATGAGTTCTTTGAGAAGGTGACAAAATAGGTGGATGACAGTAAAACAGTTGATGTGGTGTATATGGATTTCAGTGAAGTGTTCAATAAGGTTCCCCACACTACTGCAGAAAATACGGAGACATGGGATTGAGGGTGATTGAGCAGTTTGGATCAGAAATTTGCTAGTTCCAAGACAACAGAGGGTGGTGGTCTATGGAAATGTTCATCCAGGAGTTGTTACTAGCGGTGTACTGCATGATTTGTTTTCGGGCCACTGCTGTTTGTCATTTTCATAAATGACCTGGGTGAGAGCACAGAAGGATGGGTTAGTAAATTTGCAGATGACACTAAGATCGGTGGAGTTGTGGACAGTGCGGAAGGATGTTGCAGGTTACAGAGAGACACACATAAGACGCAGAACTGGCAAATGGAGCTTAATGCAGAAAAGTGAGAGATGATTCACTTTGGAAGGAGTAACAGGAATACAGAGTACTAATGATAAGATTCTTGGCTGTGTGGATGAGCTGTGAGATCTCTGTGTCCATGTGCACAAATCCAAGAAAATTGCCATCCAGGTTAGGGTTGTTAAGAAGGCATACAGTGTGTTAGCTTTTATTGGTAGAAAGACTGAATTTCGAAGCCATGAGGACATGTTGCAGCTGTACAAAATTCTGGTGCAGCCAAACCTGGAATACTGCATACATCTTTGTTCGCCGCATTAAAGGAAGAATGTGGAAGCATTGGAAAGGGTTCAGAGGCAATTTACCAGGATGTTACCTGGTATGGAGGGAAGGTCTTATAAGGAGAGGCTGTTTTCATTAGAGAGAAGGCAGTTGAGAGGTGACTTAATAGAGACAAGATGATCAGAGGATTAGATAGAGTGAACAGAGAGAGCCTTTTTCTTTGGATGATGACAGGATATAGCTTTAAACTGAGGGATGATAGATAAGACCATAAGACAAAGGAATGGAAGGAAGGCCCATCGAGTGCACTCCGCCATTTAATCATGGCTGATGGGTGTTTCACTTACCCACACTCTCCCCATAGCCCTTAATTCCTTGCGAGATCAAGAATTTATCCATCTCTGCCTTGAAGACACCCAACTTCCCAGCCACCACTGTGCTCCGTGGCAATGAATTCCACATGCCCACCACTCTATGGCTGAAGAAATGTCTCCTCAATTCAGTTCTAAATTGACCCCCTCTAGGCTATGCTCACAGGTCCTAGTCTCCCCGTCTAACGGAAACAACTTCCCAGTATCCACTCTTTCTAAGCCATGCATTATCTTGTAAGTTTCTACTAGACCTCCCCCCAAACTTCTAAACTCTAATGAATACAATCTCAGGATCCTCAGCCGATCATGTTAGGCTTACCATTCCAGGGATCATCCGTGTGAATCTCTGCTGGACAGTGCCAATATGTCCAGGCGACTAACTGTGTGGAGTTTGCATGTTCTCCCCGTGTCTGCATGGGTTTCCTCCGGGTGCTCCGGCTTCCTCCCACAGTCCAAACATGTGCAGGTCACGTGAATTGGCCATGCTAAATTGCCCGTAGTGTTAGGTAAGGGGTAGATGTAGGGGTATGGGAGGGTTGCGCTTCGGTGGGTCGGTGTGGACTTGTTGGGCCGAAGGGCCTGTTTCCACACTGTAAGTAAGCTAATCTAATGTCCTTCCTGAGGTGTGGGGCCCAAAACTGGACAAAGTATTCTAAATGGGTCCTAAATAGAGCTTTATAAAGTCTCAGAAGCACAGTGCTGCTTTTATATTCCAACCCCCTTGAGGAAAATGATAACATTACTTTTGTTTTCTTAACCACAGACTCAACCTCCAAATCAACCTTTAGAGAATCCTGGTCAGGCACTCCCAGATCCCTTCGTACTTTGGCATTATGAATTTTCTCAAAGATAGTCCATACCTGTATTCTTTTTTCTAAAGTGCAAGACCTCGCACTTGCTCACGTTGAATTTCAACAGTCATTTCATGTTCCACTCTCCTAAAATGCCTAAATCTTTCTGCAGCCTCCCCACCTCCTCAGTACTACCTGTTTGTCCGCCTAACTTTGGATCATGAGTGAACTTTGCCAGAATGCCCCCAGTCCCTTCATCCAGATCATTAAAATATAAAGTGAACAGCTGCGGCTCGAACACTGAACCTGTGGGACACCACTTGTCACCAGGTGCCATTCCGAAAAAGAACTTTTTATCCCAACTCTCTGCCTTCTGTCAGCCAATCCCCAAGTTAGGTTCATTACTCAGTAGTAGAGGCATGGAACATCCTCCCTGCAACAGTAGTAGACTTGCCAATGTTTAGGGCATGTAAATGGTCAATGGATAAACATATAGATCATAATGGAATAGTTTTGGACAGATAGATTGGTTTCACAGATCGGCGCAACATTGAAGGCTAAAGGGCCTATACTGCACTGTAATGTTCAACGTTCGATGACTGAGGTGGACTCATGTAGAAAATGATTGTTCTGAAAAATCAATGTGAATATATTAGTAATATATTTACATGAAACATTGATTTTCATAACAATACATGAAGAGAGAATAACTCAGTAATACAACAGTTCACAAACTGAGGAAACTAACAGAAAATGAAAATGCCTCAAAGATGAGGAATTTATTCTCTCAGTGAGTTGAGCATCTTTGGAATTCCTTGCCACAGAGAGCTGTATAGAGTCAGAGATGTGGACAGCATGGATACAGACCCTTCAGTTCAACCCATCCATGCCAACCAGATATCCTAAACCAATCTAGTCCCACCTGCCAGCACTCGGCACACTCCAAGGTCTCTTTGTTCAGCAACACTCCTGAGGACCTTACCGTTAAGTGCATAACTCCTGCCAAGATTTGCTTTCCCAAAATGTAGCATCTCACATTAAACTCCATCTGCCACTTCTCAGCCCACTGGCCCATCTGGTCAAGATCTTGTAATCTGAGGTAATCCTCTTCGCTGTCCACACCTCCAATTTTGGTGTCATCTGCAAACTTGCTAACTGCAACTCTAATGCTCGCATCCAAATAAGTTATGTAAATGGAAAAAGGTAGAGGACCCAGCACCGATCCTTGTGGTACTCCATTGGTCACAGGCCTCCAGACTAAAAAAACTACCCTCCACCACCCTTCTTAAACAGTAAACAGTGGCACCACATTAGCCAATCTCCAGTCTTCTGGCACCTCACCTGTGACTATCGATGATACAAATATCTCAGCAAGAGGCCTAGCAATCACTTCTCTAGCTTCCCAGAGTTTTAGGGTACACTTGATCAGGTCCTGGGGATTTATCCACCTTTAACTGTTTCAAGACATCTAGCACTTCCTCCTCCATAATATGGACATTTTGCAAGATGTCACATCTATTTCCCCACATTCTATATCTTTCATATCCTTTTCCACAGTAAATACTGATGCAAAATACTCATTTAGTATCTCCCCCATTTTCTGCAGCTCCACACAAAGGCCACCTTGCTGATCTTTGAGAGGCTCTATTCTCTCCTTTTGTCCTTAATGTATTTGTAAAAACTCTGAATGAATAGAGTTCATGCGTATATTTAAGGCTGAAATTGATTCTTGACCAGGAGGGGAATAAATGGTTACAGGGAAAATACACCAAATGTGTGAGGAAATGTTGGATCAGCCATGATCCTATGGAATGACGAAGTAGACTTTAACAGCCTACTCTTGTTCTTATTTCTTATGCAAGGGGGAGAAAGAAGGTGTGACGTAGGATTATAGAATGTTATTATTTGGGAATATGGATTTGGAAGTGGAGAAAATAAAGACGCTAGTTTTCAGTTCTGCGAATGTGATTGTTCCTTAAACAAAGGCAGAAGTCATTTTGAACAATGATCTCAAGACAGCTTTTCTAGGAAAGCATGTGAGGTAAGTTAAATAACTTCATCAATTACCTGGGGAGTTCATGTTAACTGTTTACATCGTTGAGCTTTACCACATAAATACATGGTTGAGTTCAGAAAAAATACGTCATGGTAACTGATTTACAGTAGTTTAGTCTGTACAAGTCTCCAGGCTGTGAGAATATGAAAGAAACATCCAGGACATCAGAGCTGAAAAGAAAGCTTAAGCAATTTCTGCTTAAGGAAAAAGGCTGGAAAGCGTCAATGGATGGAGAAATTAAACAGTATAATTGGCAAGACTGAATAATTATTAACGATCTCGCGGGGAAAAGTTTGTATTTTTCGATTTTTACGCTAAGATCTTTCAACATAATCGCCTCTTAATTAATATCTTTTTTGTATGACACACGTTTTTTTTGTCGGGGAGGCGGATGATCAACGATGATTCCCGACAGAGTGGAAACAGGCCCTTCGGCCCAACCAGTCCACACCGACCCCACCCCCCCCCCCCCGAAGAGTAACCCACCCAGACCCATTTCCCTCCGAGTAATGAATGTTGAAATAAAGGAGATTGACAGCGTTCCCCAGAAATTTGAACCAAACGTTAACACAGATGAGAATAACACTTGCGCCTAAACTGAAGGGGAAGCCGATGATCGTCCTCAACTCTCGGTCTGTTCGAAACTCCAAGCTGTTTGTAGACTGGCTTTCTAAGAAAATTCCGTTAGAAATAACTCGCACCACAGTAGCTGATGGTTTTGGAACCCCCTCTCCAACATTACCACACACGCGGGGAAAAAAGGTACCTGGAATAAAGTTTCGCGAATTCCATCGGATGTACCTGGAATAAAGTTGAAATACAGATACGTAACGGTAGCTGGAACACTGCATTCTCTTTTGTCGGTGATAGCGATAGATAACGTCCCAACATATTTGCAGATGCAGGGAGATTGTAGCTAGCAGAATCACAACAACGTCAGCAACCAATATGGGGCAGGGAAGAAAGAAAGAGAAAGACGAACACACATGCGCATGACAACGGCTCAGCTCGGCCCCGCCTCTCCCCGTAATCATGCGCCTCAACGTCCCCTCCCTTCCCTGTAATCGCACGCCTCTCCGGCCCGGCCCGGCCCCACCCCTTCCCAATAAACACGTGCGTCAACGGCCAGACCCCGCCTCTCCCTGTAAACGCGCCTGCCAACGGCCCCGCCCCTTCCAGTACACGCGCACGCCAACGGCCTCGCCCCTCACCGTGACCGCAGTCTTCAGTACAGTTTGAAAATAACAAATGTTGGAGATCACAGCGGGTCAAATAGCATCCATGGAGAGAGAGCAAGCTAACGTTTTGAGTGTGATGACTCTTCGTCAGAGCTGAAGTGAAGTGTGGAGAGGTTGCATTTATGCGAAAGGCGATGGAAGGATGTAGAGTGCTGATGGAGAAAAGATGTTGATTGTTCAGATGAAGTGATCAGAATGTGAGAATGGCAGAACAATGGTGTGTTTCCTGCCAGACTTGAAAGGACAGACAGTGTCTCTGGGATGGGGAAGGGGAGAGAGGACATGATAACAAGCTAAATGAAAGGGAAGAAATGGTTCACAATTTGAAGATGTTGAACTCAATGTTAAGTCCAGAAGGCTGTAAAGTGCAAAGTCTGACATGAGCATGCAAGGACAGATAAATGAGCATGCGAGCAGGACACTGTGTTGAAATGACTGTACTGGAAGGTCAGGGTCCTGCAAATGCACAGACTGGAGGTGTTCTGCAAAATGGTCACCCAGCCTGCATTTAGTTTCTCCAATGTACAGTATGCCACATTGGTGCAGAAAAAAAACAATACACAAGATTGGAGGAGGTACAGGTGAATTGCTGCTTCACGTGGGAAGACTGCTTAGACCCTTGGATGGTGACCAGGAAAGATGTGAGGGGTCAGGTGTTGCCCCTTCTGCAGTTACATGGGAAGGTTTTGGGAGGAGCAGTGGTGTTGGTGGTATTGGAATGGACTAGGTGAGGGACCTGCGACCTTTTGGGGTACTAGTTATGGCTTTCTGGGAGAAAGTGAGGACTGCAGATGCTGGAGATCAGAGCTGGAAAAGTGCAGCAGGTCAAGGAGTATCCAAGGAGCAGGAGAATCGACGTTTCGGACATGAGCCTTTCTTCAGGAATTTAGTTGCGGCTTTCTGCCTATACTAAATATAAATACTAAAGCCACCTGCTTAAATCTGTGTTCCATTTTTAAAAGTTTTGCTCATAACCCAGTCATGTCAGAAGCTAAGAAACGAACATTGAAGGGAGAGAGCAGAGTATTCAAAGAAGAATGGAATTTGAAGTATTATGTAGTTGCTATGAAGGATAAAATGATGTGTTTGCACTGTGACGCCATAATTTTAATAGTGAAGAAATGCAATGAATACCAGCATCATGCAACTTATAAGGACCACAAATATGCTAAACTGGAAGTGTTGGCTCAAACATTCTCGGACCCCACGTAAGTTGCAAAAAAGCACACTTTATTGTAATTAAGACAGCGAGAGATCAAAAGTCAATAATTCAGAGTATCAGTCATAGATATTCCTGAATATGCTTATAATGGATTTCTAATTCTTAGTAAAGAGGCAGCAGAATGTATACCCTTAATGTGTGTGATTATCTTGTTTTTCTCCAATTCTCACCAGATAATGTTTCTTGTTTTAATTAGTTTCCCATTAGATAATACATTTAGTATTGTTAAACAAATCTATTAATGTGTTATTTACATCAATACAGATAATATCTAAGGTTACATTCAATATGTCAGTCATTATATTATAGCAACTGTCTGGGAAAGAGACAGATGCTAGGTTATGCCAAGATTTGTGCATTCCTTAATCCATTCTCATAGTCACTGAGCTTAGCCATTTTAAAGGTCAAATTATTATGACAAAAAGGAGACATGCAAAATACTGGATTTTAGCTATTATTTCCCCAATACATCATCATTTAATGATCAACCAGGCCATTCCTAAAGTTTACGACAAAAGCAACCAGCTGTTCAGTGACCATAAGCATTTGAATGCAAGAACGCAGACAATTATAGTAAGTAATATAGTCCCAAAATGAAAAGAAATGCCACCAATATTCTCAAAGAGACCCTTAAATGGCCACCATCCAGTGAAACTACTGATCTCACTATATTCCATTTCACTAAGTCTTTGGACCTCCTGAGTATTGTGCCTGGAGAGATTAGTGATATTGGAGGATCTGTTAGGAATATAGGTACATTATTCCTTTTCTACAATGGCACAAGGACCATCCTCCTTGGCTAGTAGAAAGTCCAAGGCCAATTGATTCTGAAGGGCTACTGTTCTGATTGTGAACATTTCTGCGTTGATATGAATCAGGGCATTTGCAGTATTATTGGTAACAATTTCCAGTATTTTCCTTAACCTACATAATTCTGAACCCTGTAAATAGAATGCAATAGGAGGGGAAGCTATCCCAGTACATGTAAGAAGAGCAGGGAGGTACCTCTTGGTTCTTGGGGGTGAAGGCAACTTGTCTAAAACCTGAAAGAGAGGAACTACATACCTTATATAACATGATCCAACCAGTCTGAGGGGAGTCACAGTCCCCAACATCAAAGACATCTCAAATTACTGCAAGACTACTCAGATCTCTTGGCATCATGGTAGCCCACAAACCCACCCACACACTAAAACAGCAGTTAATGAACTTATAAGAACCTATACAGACAGCAAGCAAGACAAACGTTATTTACACAATACCTTGTAAGAACTGTAACAAACACTACATTGGACAAACAGGTAGAAAATAAGCCACCAGGACACATGAAAATCAACTAGCCACAAAATGGCATTACCCACTATCATTAGTATCCTTACATACAGATGAGGAAGCAGACCACTTTGACTGGGACAACACATCCATCCTAGGACAAGCCAAAGAGACATGCACGAGAATTCCTCGAAGCATGGCATTCCAACCAGAACTCTATCAACAAACGCATCAACTTGGACTCCATTTACCACCCTCTGAGAAAAAGATCAGGAAGTGACATCACCACAGGAAATGACACTACTAACCCAAGGAAACCTAAACACAGAAATAGAAAGCGGGTCATAACACCAGTGCTTCACTGGAGGCTCACTGATGATGTTATCTAGTATGGTGTCGAACCATCAGAAAATGATCCTTCCAGCTCAGTGAGCAAACTTACATCTGGAATCTCAAGCTGAGCTACAAATCTTCTCAAAACTCATGTACAATTATGCACATAATCAATTAAGATAGGTAGGAGCAAAGAAGGAACACAAACTTGTCCCGTAGTGGTAAATGACAGTTTGGTTTGAGTATTGAGGGAACACCCCAGTTGAGTCCATAGTTTGTGCTTCACAGCAGGAACTTCCCCCATACATTCTGTATCTCATCCAGGTCTGGCATACCCATCCTTAAACTGTTTCTAACCAGGTTCTGCTGGAATCCAATAGGATCAGAAGTTTGGGGTGTAAGGCTGCATGCATGGCCTTAAAAGACTGTAGACGTAGCACCAGTGTGAGCTGAACCTTTAGACTCGCTGACAATTGTAAAGCCTGTATGAAAAGAAATTACTGAAAGGCTGTGCAAGTTAAAAACCCTCCATGTTTCCACAAGGTTCTGTATTCATGGGCCACACCAAACATATAACAAGAGTCAGTATATATATCTGCTCATTTTTCCTTAAGAAAGCGTGTCGATCCCTGCAGTAGTTCCAAGGTAACAATAAGGAAACTTCACTCTAGTGGCCATATCTCCCACAGTTAAAACATTTGTCCCAGAGGGGATTTCGCTGTATTGGTCCCAGTCCCTAAGGTGTAATACTGGGGCCTGCATGTCCCCCTTTCCAGGGTCCTTTTGGGAAAGGGTTACTCAGCAGTAGTTGCTGGCAGGCATACATGGTCGGTTCTGCTCCCAGTGGGTATCCTGGTCCAATCCAACCCTGTCAGGGCTGGCACATGGCATATAGGGATGATAAGGCCACTGGACATATTTGGTTTTTACCGATAACTTGGATGATGGTTTGTTCTCGTTCTGACCATCCCAGTAGAAGACCACT
This sequence comes from Chiloscyllium punctatum, assembly GCF_047496795.1. Lineage (NCBI taxonomy): Eukaryota > Metazoa > Chordata > Chondrichthyes > Orectolobiformes > Hemiscylliidae > Chiloscyllium > Chiloscyllium punctatum. The sequence goes on from NC_092739.1 coordinate 136,566,111, forward strand.
GCTCACCTCATTAGCAACTGGGAATTCTTGCACCAGTTTATATTGTTTGTCCGTGTCAGTGGTACTAGAAGGAATACATAGCAAAAGCACACCGTTAAACAAAGGTGAGTCATCTTCTTGATTAAAGGCTTGATTACCTGCAATTTTCTGTAATAGGCAACAAATTGTTCCCGGTAATGACTTCCCAGTTCCCCAGGTTTGGGTTAATTCCAGTACTTCACCAATGCTTACAGATTGTTGTAAGGCCCATTCTAACGACTGGATTAAGTGGTCCGCCTGGGCATCATTGTTAGGGAAACTCTTCTTCAAGACCTTGTAACTTCAGACAGGCCTTGTAACTCTTGCTCCCAACGCAGTCCCCTCTACACTGAGGAGACAGAACACCTACTTGCAGAACACTTCAGAGAACATCTCTGGATACCCGCACCAACCAACCTCACCATCCTGTGGCTGAGCACTTCAACTCCCCCTCCCAGTCCGTCAAGGACATGCAGGTCCTGGGTCTCCTCCATAGCAACTCCCTACCCAACCATCGCCTGAAGGAAGAACACCCCATCTTCTGCCTTGGGGCCTCCATCCACACAGCATCAATGTGGATTTCACCAGTTTCCTCATTTCCCCTTCCCTATCTTATCCCAGTTCCAACCTTCCAACTTGGCACCGCCCTCTTGAACTGTCCTATCTGTCCAACTTTCTTCCCAGCTATCCGCTCCACCCTTCTCTCCGATCTATCACCATTACCCCCACCTCCATCTACCTATCGTACTCTCAGCTACCAGCCCCACCACCCTCCCATTTGTCTCACCACCACCTCGGCTCAGAGCTTCATTCCTGATGAAGCGCTTTTGCCCAAAACGTCGATTCTCCTGCTTTTCTGATGCTGCCTGACCTGCTGTGCTTTTCCAGCACCACACCCTTGACTCTATTTTCCAGCATCTGCAGTCTTCACTTTCCCCTGCAACACCCTGGGCAATCTGTCCTTGCCACTTGGTAACTTTTTAAGGGGACAGGATCATAAAGCAAAGAGCAAGCAAGTCCTGAGGAGTGACATTATATCTCTGTATTGTCCTCGGACATATTGAGTAAATTGGGCTGGTTTCTCCCTACAGTCAGGGGCTTGATTCATAATCATTACTTTGTTTCCTGGAACGGCCCTTGGTTGAAGATGGTCCAGGCCGCTCGTCCCCATGATGTTGGCTATGAGCCTGGTGACTGATACTGGACCCTTCAGCTTCAGAGTAAGGGGGAGGTTTAGAATCAGGGATGTGCGGGGACTATCAGGAGATGTTCGGGGCTCACTTGGTGTCTTGGGATAAAATCCCTGTTCCCCATCCCTATCAGTGTCATCCCCTTCCCCAAAAGTTATCAGTATGCCAGACATAGGCTCGGGTAGAACTTAGATTATATTTACAGCAGTATTGCTTCAACCCCTTTTTTACCCTCCTCAGCCTTAGTGTCCTTATAATATTTTTGCTGTTCCCATTTTTTTAACCTCCCGTTTACCGATTTTAACATCCCCCAGCTTTTGGGAGTTCTATCAGTTGTACGTACCTCTATCCTCCTATCACATGTATTATTCCTCCAAATGGCCAGTAAGGTATCTTTCCAGTTAATATCAGCTCTATCCTTCCATTCTTTAATTAATAATTTACACTATTTCTCAAATTTTTTCTTTCAAATTAGGTTTACCGCCTGTTCACAAGAGGTCACATCCGAGGTCTCTGGTTTCCTGACCTATACAGAGGGTACAGAATTGAGACTTAAATGTCATAAACGTAGTATAATAAAGTATTAAAATAAAAACAATTACATCATTAGTAACATGTCTAGAATTGGAGAAAGTGAGGACTGCAGATGCTGAGATTAGAATTGAGAGTGTGGTGCAGGAAAAGCACAGCAGGTAAGGCAGTGTCCGAGGAGCAGGACAATCAATGTTTTGGGCATAAGCTTTTCATTAGGAATTGCCTAATGAAGGGCTTATGCCCGAAATGTCGATCCTCCTGCTCCTCGGATGCTGCCTGACCTGCTGTGCTTTTCCAGCATCATACACTCAACATATCTGTAATGTCTATTTTAAATTTTCTAAAATCTAAAATAGGCTAATCAACTATTGTTATGTATTAAAATTTTTAATATACTCACAGCATCAGCTATTTTCGTTGCTGATCTGTTTGTTAATGCCCAATGATGCAATTTCCTCAGAGTGACCTTTCTTCAGAAACTTCTGATGTCAATTAATTAAATATTCCTTTTTGACCTGTTGTTAATACATTCAATTTGAACATCTAAGATAAGTAATGCCTCTGTAATATCCAGAAGTAGCAGTGTACGAAATCCCAACTATTAGATTTGTCCTACTCTTCGGCAAGTAAAAATAAAAAAGGCTACAACACAGAAGATTATTCAACCTGTTGTTTCAGTGCCAATGCTTTGCAGGAGGAACACAAAGTCTCACTTTCCCTTAACATGTCTTCTCTTGCTCTGCTTCCTACATTTTCCCACATTTTGCCATAACTTCTATTGCCAATTGTGTGTACATTGCTCAATTTGTGTAAAACCCAATTGAACTTGCCAATTAATTGACTTTTTAAATTCAGGACTAATACAAATGGTATTAAAAATATATATACTAATATAAACACATTCTCTAATTGAGAGATGGATTTTGACCAAGTGGCTGAGACATTTCACTGTTAATTAAGAATAACAAACAGATTTAAATGTCCCAAAATTATTAAAATCTCATTAGGGTTGTATACAGAAAATTGTATCAGGATTGTCCTAATAAGTGCACACTAAACAACATTTAGTCTGCATCAAAATAACTTAGTTCCACTCAGCTATTAGATTGCATGTTTTTTTTAAAAAAAGTAACGATTTAAAATTAATTTGAAACACTTGTGTAATACCTCCAGTGCATCACTCCATAAGTCAAGTTAGTTAATTAAACTACCAACATATCTCGGATGAAATTGGACTGTACACAAAGTATAGTTGAAACAAATTTAAAATCCATCTTAAACCACATCCACAATTTCCTTAGTCACTGCCTTCAAAGAAAAACTAAAAGCAATTTAAAGCATTCTAAAATGCTGTACATTTGATTTACACTACTGGAATTGCAATTTAACCCACATTAATCCCACAGATTTTAAAAAGGCACTTAATCCAGAACACAAATTAAAATTGTAAAGGCCACATAGGAAAGGAATGTTATAATGTCTGTGAGCACAAACAATTTATAACCTTAGAAATAATCGATTTATTATGTCTGTTTTTAAATTTAAAAAAGGACAAACTCAAAACTGAAAAAAAATGTAATTTACTGAATAAATTTTAACTCCAACTAACCAAGTGACTGAACAGATTGCGATTAGAATTATCAGGTAAATCTGTTCCAGTAATTCTATTTTATAGACATACCAATAAAATCTAAATTATGGCTTCATTGACTACCATAATTGTCATAGAACATTACAGCGCAGTACAGGCTCTTCAGACCTTGATGTTCCACCAACCTGTGGAATCAATCTGAAGCCTATCTATCCTACACTATTCCATTTTCATCTATATATTTATCCAATGACCATTTAAATGCCCTTAAATTTGGCAAGTCTACTACTGTTGCAGGGAAGGCATTCTACACCCCTACTATTCTCTAAGTAAAAAATCCACCCCTGACATCCTATATTTATCACCAGTCAATTTAAAGCTATGTCCCCTCATGCTAGCCATCACCATCAGACGAAAAGAGCTCTCACTGTCCACCCTGTCTAACCCTCTGATTATCTAATGTGTCTCAATTCAGTCACCTCTTAACCACCACCTCTCTAATGAAAACAGTCTCAAGTCCCTCAGCCTTTCCTCATAAGACCTTCCCTCCATACCAGGCAACATCCTAGTAAATCTCCTCTGAACCCTTTCCAAAACTTCCACATCCATGGGGTGGCACAGTGGCTCAGTGGTTAGCACTGATGCTTCACAGCATCAGGGACCTGGGTTCGATTCCCACCTTGGCCAACTGTGTGGAGTTTGCACATTCTCCCCGTGTTTGCATGGATTTCCTCCAGGTGTTCCGGTTTCCTCTCACAATGCAAAGATTTGCAGGCCAGGTGAATTGGCCGTGCTAAATCGCCCATAGTTTTAGGTACATTAGTCAGGGGTAAATGTTGGGGAATGAGTCTGCATGAGTTACTCTTCGGAGGATCGATGTGGACTTATTGGGCCGAAGGGTCTGTTTCTATAGTGTAAGGAATCTAATTTAATCTTCCTATAATGCAGTGACCAGAACTGTACACAATACTCTTAAATGCGGCCGCACCTGAGTTTTGTACAGCTGCAACAAGACCTCGTGCCTCCGAAACTCAATCCCTGTATCAATAAAAGCTAACACACCGTATGTCTTCTTAACAACCCTATCAAACTGAGTGGCAACTTTCAGGGATCTATCTACATGAACACCAAGATCTCTGCTCAGCCATACTGCCAAGAATCTTACCATTTGCCCAGTACTCTTTATTCCTGTTGCTCCTTCCAAAGTGAGTCACCTCATGCTTTTCCACATTAAACTGAACCCAGCTCTGCAGCTTATCTATGTCTCTCTGTAACCTGCAACATCCTTAGGCACTGTCCACAATTCCACCGACCTTAGTGTCATCCGCAAATTTACTAACCCATCTTTGTATGCCCTCATTCAGGTCATTTATAAAAATGACAAACAGCAGTGGACACAAAACAGATCCTTGTGGTACACCACTACAGAGGAACCACGATTATTCGAATACCAATTATCCGAAAATTGGATTATTCGAAGGAGTTCTCCAGGTCCCGATGGAAACATTACATCAAAGATGTGTTTCCAACAATGATCGCGTCTTTTGTTTACAGTGATTACACAGGCACCGTCTCCATGACTGTCTGCCCGCCCTTTCTCTCTCTCCCCACACTTTGCCTGGAGTTCTACAGAGGGGTGTACCCTAAACCCTTCTTCCCCACATAATCTTTCTAACATTGTCCTATACAGGGCAATTGTGGCACCTGTCAAAAAGTTGCAGTAAAAAGTTGTGTGAATACTATTTGGAGACTTACCCCACAAAGGCAGCATCAGCAGCAGTCTTGTTGGTGGCCATTCCGGCTGTCCTGGAGAGGGAACGGGGATAAGGGGCGGGGGCGCGGTTTTGGGGTGAGGAGAGGTGTGCACGGGGTTGGGGGTGGGTGCTGGAGTTGGCGGTGTGGGCAGTGTTGGGGGCTGGAGGGTGTTGTTGGGTGGGTCAGAGGCAGTGTTGGGGGGGGAGGTGGGGTTAGTGCCCACCCATCATGTTCAGATAATCGAGGTTCCCCTGTAGTAACTGAACTCCAGGATGAACCATTCTCATCAACCACCACCCTCTGACTTCTTTCAGCTAGCCAATTTCTGATCCAAACTGTTAAATCACCCTCAATCCCATGCCTCTGTATTTTGTACAATAGACAATCATGGGAAACCTTATCAAACGCCTTACTGAAATATTAAGGAAATATTAATATCATCATTGAATATTTTGGGTAAATGCTATATTTGTACGTGAACCTGTCTGAAAGGGTCAAGAAGAAAAAACACCTCCATATCATAATACTGGCTGAAATGCCTACATCTTAATACCACTGCGGCAGACTACCCTTCCTTTCCAAAGAAGGGAGAGTTTTAAAAAAAATAATAGCCTTTGGAGATTTTAAGTATTCAAGCAAAAAATTATTATAGATCTGCAACAGCACATACAAGGGCAGGTGTGCCTGCATCTCCCTCAAAACCCAAATATTGTTCAATGTTGCCAATATCTTCATCAGATTTCTCAGATATTTGAACTTTTTTCCAAAATCTAGTTCAAATGGGATTGCATTTCCGGAATTAAAGATTAGCTTATCCTACAAAATAGTATTTGGAAATTCACTCTGGCCAGAAAATGAAATTCCAAATGTGATAAACTAAATTTCCAAGAGATAATTTTAACCAATCTTTACAACCCAATTTTTTTAAAATGAACCTTCCATGGCAGATATAGATTCAAATTAGTACAGAATGTCCCTCAAAAGGAAATAACATTAACTATGCATGAGCTAAACTAATAAAAGGTACAGACAACACTTTAAAATCACCATGGATTTCCAAAATGCAGACTTAAATCAAAACGTTCCTGGATCTCTCGTTCAAAGGGACAAAAAAAAGCAAAGATTGCATAAGACTACATTTATCACCAATGAACAAAAATACATTCAATACAGATCACAAAGAGTTAATACTTAGATCAGTGAGAGCAGTCTCTCTCTCCCTCTCTCTGTCTGTCTCTCTCTCTCTCTCTGTCTGTCTCTCTCTCTCTGTCTCTCTCTGTCCATATCTTGACAAAGTCTTAGTTTTGGCATCACTTCCCATTCTATTGAAAGCTGTCTCTCAAACACAAACACTAGCACAATCGTTCAATAATTCAAACTGGACATCCTTTAATTCATATATAACAATTTACTAAGTTGCCCAATTCACACAAGGAATTTACCAAAATGTACAATTTCCCTGAGGGGCTCTAACGCCTATAAATCATTTTCCTGATCAGGTATTCTCTCACACATAGTCTGAAAGGGATTACCCTTTCTAACTGCATTGAGAGACTGTCCCATTGTGCCTTATAACTCCTTGCTCTACAATAAACAAATTTCAACCGGCCCAATCAATAAAATGGAGTGAAAGATTTACCGAGCCTGTCTTCCTTTTTCTATAATCTCATGAGTTCAAGCTGCCATATCTGAAGGAGTCATGTCTCTAAGCCATATAGAGAATAGCCAAGGTCACCCCGCAGTAACCTTGTAAAAAAGAACTTTTATTCTTTATTTCCCCGGTCCGATCGGTTTGGTTGACCTCTTCAAGGTACAAGTCTCACTAGGCGAGGGGCAGGTCGTCTATTTGGACACAAGCAGTGGTCATAAGGTAAAATAAAACCCTAAATCGGCCCCTGCCACAGCCCCAACCACTTACTCAGCCTAGAGAAATGTTACCTGTGTTGAGAGAAAAGAGTCACGGCAGCAAAATGTTGACTCAAAAATTCTCGGACTACACGTAAATTGCAAAAAAACCTCTGGGTGAAAAGGTGTTTCCTCACATCTCCTTTAAACCTTCTACCCTCTCCTTACCCAATCAGAACTTTCAGCTAAACACTTTCCTGAGCTGGCAAAGGTAATTAATGAACAGGTTATAAGCAAATCATTAAGGAAATGTGACGAAAGAATATACAGCTGTTCAAAACTCCCTGATTGAAGAATATAATAAAAGGCTTGCAGATTTTGAGAAACATGATCTCACACTGAAACTAGCTTTTCAGTTTTATAGTTTATAAATCCTGTGTCATTTGATCCTGTCCCATATGCTACCTGACAAAGGAGCAGTGTTCTGAAAGCTTGTACTTCCAAATAAACCTGGTGGACTATAACCTGATGTTGTGTGATTTTTAACCATGACTGATCCTTCAATCTCAGTAGCCCATACCTGCCCTCTCCCCATACCCCTCTTAAATATGTCTAATGAACTGGTCCCAAAAGCTTCCTGTGGGAGAGAATTCCACAGGTTCACAAGTCTCTAAGTGAAGAAATCTTTCCTCATCTTCATCCTGAATTAAGTTAAAAATCACCAGGTTATAGTCCAACAGGCTTATTTGGAAGCACTAGCTTTTGGGGTGCTGCTCCTTCATCAGGTGAATAGCTTATCCCTTATTCTTAGACTGTAATGTCTAGTTCTGGATTTCCCCAACATCAGGAATATTCTTCCTGCATCTAACCTGTCTAGTCCATCAGCATTTTATATGTTTCTATGAGATTCCCCCCATTCTTCGAAATTCCAGTAAATACAAGCTTGGTCAATCCAGCCTTCCCTCATATGTCATTAGAGAAGGAAAGGGAGCAGCGATGTTGGTTGCATTAGTTTAGGGCGAGTAGTGCTGGAGTAAGAGGATACCTCGGAGGGTTCAAGAATTAATTTGGCTAGAACTAAGGAACAAGGGTGCAACTGCATTGGTTAGTGTACTGTACAGATAATCTACTACTGGAAAGGAAGTGGAGTGATAGGCAATACGTGCTGGTCATATGCACGTTCATTGAACAAATAAAAGAATTCTAATTTATCTTTTTCACCCTTGGTCATTTTTTTCTTAATCTTTAAAACAACGAACCTTCAAAGAGGAAACAATTTGATTACAATCAGTGTTTATTCCCTCAAAGGGGAAAGGGGGAACAAAGAAATCCAATATTCCCTGATGGAAAAGGAGATAGAAATTAAAGCAAAGAAGAAAGTGTATGCTTCTGACTGGTGTTAGATTCAGAATACATTTGATATCCAATAAGGAGGTGGAAAAGCATAATAGAGGTTCGTAGACAGAGAGGAGGTTCTGTGTTGTCTGGCAGGCTTAAAAGTAGATAAATCTTGGCCGGATGAAATGTATACCAGGTTGTTTAGTGAGACAAGGGCACAAATAGCAGGGACGCTTCCAAACTTTTTCAGTTCTTCTCTGGCTACAGGAGAGGTGCTGCTGGACAGACAATGTTATGTAGAGGTGCCAGTGTTGGACTGGGTGGTCAAAGTCAGAAGTCACACGACACTAGGTTATTGTCCAACAGGTTTAGTTAAAATCACACAAACGTTTGGAGCGCAGCCCTATTGTCAGGTGCAGTGAGAGATAAGGGAGCAAGGTTAGGAAGTGATGGGAGAAAGTGAGGACTGCAAGTGCTAGAGAGTCAGAGTTGAAAAGTGTGGCGCTAGAAAAGCACAACAGGTCAGGCAGGCAAGTTAATGTTTTGGGCGTAAGCCCTTCATCAGGAATGTCTGATGTCAGGAATGCTGCCTGACTTGTTTTTCCAGCACCACACTTTTTTGACGAGGAGGTGATGGGCCAAAAGGCCTCTTTCCACACTGTAGTGATTCAGTGATTCTTCTATATATAAACAAGGACACAACAGTCATATAATCTTGGTTAAGGCAAAACTATTGGAAACAATTCTGATAGACATAATTAATCTGTATTTGGAATGACAAGGCTTAATCAAGAACAGTCTGCATGGTTTATTTAAGGGGAGGTCAAGTCTGACCAACTTAATTGAATTTTTTGAAGAGGTGACCAAATGTATAGATGAGTGCAATGTTTTTGATGTCGTCTATACTTGAACTTCAGCAAAGGTTTTGACAATGTTCCGCATGGGACACTGATAACAAAGATAAGAACCCAAGAGATCCAAGGAAATTTGGCAAATTGGATCCATGGCGGGAAGCAGATGGTTGAGGGTTTTTTCACCGACTTGAAGTCTATGTCTAGTGGTGTCCCCTAGGATCCTTGTTGGTTGTGCTTTATATAAATCATTTAGACCTGAATGAGGGTGGGTTGAGCAGTATGTTTACAGATGAAAGGAAATGATTGAGATGCATACAATTATGAGGGCCATAGATAGGTAAAGTCGCCGCAGTCCTAGACCATAATATTGCTTTCTCATTACAGAGACACAAACTGGAGTTTATTTAACCTGAAGGTCACCACACTGCAGAGATAGGGTAGACAGAAAGAAACTTTTCTCCTTGAAGGAGAAGTACCAAGTACCAAGGACATAGATTTAAGTAAGGCAAGGGCAAGGTTTAGAGGAGATGTGAGGAAACACCTTTTCACCCAAAGGGTGGTGGGAATCTGGAATACCCTGACTGCAAGATGGTAGAGGCAGAAACCCTCATAATATTTTAGAAATATTTAGCTGTGCACTTGTGATACCAAAGCATACATTGCTATTGGTCAAGTAGTAGAAAATGGGCTTAGAATAGTTCATTTCTGTTGTCAGTCTCTGTGACTCTGAGGAGGGATTATGAGAAAAGCTGATGGCCATCATATCAGGGAATCCCAAAACACATAAGGGTGGTAAAAAGAGGAGTGGGGCTGATTAAGGCCCAAAGGTGGATTTATACATGAAGGCAAAAGGCATGGTTGAGGAATTGAATGAATACATTTGTCTTCACCAAGGGGGTAGATGTCACCCAGGCCAGTGGTGGAAACTCACGGGAATGGGTGCAAAATCGATAAGGAGCTGTTAATGTGGTTGAATCAGGAGCCTTGGCTGACAGATTATAAACAGTCGTGCCAGAAGTTTTGTACACTCTTAAGAGTTGGCTCTGAGGAAGCTGAATCAACGTCAAGGAATTTCCACCTGTAAATAAAGTGTGACTTGGTGATGGGGTGGTGGAGTTATTTCAAAAATGTTGTATTGACTGTCAATACTTACAGGTCCCTTTTAAATCTTTCCCATCTCATCTTAAACTTTGGACTCCCCTTCCCTGTGGACCAGATGAAATGCATCCAAGGATAATGAAGGAAATAAGAATCAAAATTGTAGCGATACTGGCAATCTTTCAGTCTTCCCTGAACTCAGTGAAGATGCTAGAGGACTGGAAAATTGTAGACACTATAGCCTTATTCAAAAACGTTATACTGCTAAGTTCAATTAGCAGTTGGTTTTGTTTTGGTTAACTTAAATTTAAGAGAAACTTCTAAAAACTTTAAATTAGTAGTCACATGAAAAAAGGTGGGCTGGCTATGAAGAACCAACATGAGTTTCTAAAGGGATAATTATATTTTACAATCTTGCTGGAGTTTTTGAAAGATAGAACAGAAAAGACTAATGAGAATAATGTAATTGATAGGCTGCATGTGGACTTAAGAGTCATAGAGATAGAGTCATAGAGATGTATAGCACGGAACAGACCCTTCGGTCCAACTCATCTATGCTAACCAGATATCCTAAATTAATCCAGTCTCATTTGCAAACATTTGGCCCATATCCCTCTAAACCCTTCCCATTCATATACCCATCCAGATACCTCTTAAGTATTTTAATTGTACCAGCCTCATCCACTTCCTCTGGCCCAAACCCTCCAATCCTGGCAACATCCTTGTAAGTCATTTCTGAATCCTTCCGAGTTTCATATCATTCCTATTGCAGAGAGACCCGGATTGAATACGGTAATGTAAAAGTGGTCTGACCAATATCCTGTACGGCCACAACACGACGTCCCAACACCTATACTCAAAACATGGTCAATAAAGGCAAGTCTTCTTCATTACCCTGTCTAACTTCGACTCTACTTCATAGGAACTCTGAACCCCACTCCAAGGTCTCTGATCGGTAACACTCCCCTGGACCTGACCATTGAGTGTATTATTCTGGATTAGTGGTGCTGGAAGAGCACAGCAGTTCAGGCAGCATCCGAGGAGCAGTAAAATCGACGTTTCGGGCAAAAGCCCTTTATCATATTGAGTGTATTAGTCCTGTCCTGATTTGCCTTTCCAAAATGCAGCGCCTCACAGTTATCTACAATAAAGTCCATCTTCCACTCCTTGTCCCATTGGCCTATCAGATCAAGGTTCCATTGTACTGTGACGTAACCTTCTTCACTGTCCACTACACTACCAATTTTGGTGTCAACTGCAAATTTACTAACCATACCTCCGATGTTCAAGTACAAATCATTTATATAAATGACAAAAAGTAGTGGACCCAGCACCGATCCTTGGGGCACACTACTGCTCACAGGCCTTCAGTCTGAAACGCAACCCTCCACCACCACCCTCTGTCTCCTACATTTGAGCTAATTTTGTATTCAAATAGCTAGTTCTCCCTGTATTCCATGTTTTCTAACCTCATTAACGAGTTTATCATGCGGAACCTTGTTGAATGCCTTACTAAAGCCCATATAGACAACGTCCACCTCTCTGCCTTCATCAGTCCTCTTTGGCACTTATAGAGTCATAGAAATGTACAGCACAGAAACAGACTCTTCGGTCCAACTTGTTCATGCAGACCAGATATCCCAACCCAATCTAGTCCCACCTGCCAGCACCAGGCCCATATCCCTTCAAACCCTCCCTATTCATATACCCATGCCTTTTAAATGTTGCAATTGTACCAGCCTCCACCACTTCCTCTGGCAGCTCATTCTATACACGTGCCACCTTCTGCATGAAAAAGTTACCCCTTAGGTCTCTTTTAGATCTTTCCTCTCTCACCCTAAACCTATGCCCTCTAGTTCTGGACTCCCCCACCCCAAGGAAAAGATTTTATCTATTTACCCTCTCTATGCCCTTCTATAAGGTCACCCCTTAGCCTCCGACGCTCCAGGGAAAACAACCCTAGCCTGTTCAACCTTTCCCTATCCAAATTCTTCAAAAAACTCAATTAAGTTTATAAGACACAATTTCCAACACACAAAGCAATGTTGAATATTCCTAATCAGTCCTCGCCTTTCCAAATACATGTAATTCCTGTCCCTTAGAACTTCCTCCAACAACTTGCCTGTCACTGATGTCAGACCAACCAGTCTATAGTTCCCTAGTTTATCCCTTCAATATTTCTTAAATATTGGCACCATGTTTGTCAATGTCCAGTCTTCCGGCACCTCATCAGTGGCTGTTGATGATACAAATATTCAGCAAGGGGGCCAGCAATCACTTCCTTTGCTTCTCCCAAAGTTCTAGGATATGGGGAGTTATGCACCTTTATACATTTTAAAATGTCCAGCATCACCGCCTCTGTAACATGGACATTTTTCAAGATATCGCTATTTATTTCCTCAAGTTCTCTACCTTTCATATCGTTCTTCACAGTAAAAACTGATGCAAAGTATTTGTTTAGTATCTCTCCCATCTCCTGTGGTTCCACACATAGGCGGCCTTGCTGATCTTTAAGGGGCCCTATTCTCTCCCTAGTTACTCTTTTGCCCTTAATGTACTTGTGGAACCTCTTTAGATTCTCCTTAACCCTATTTGCCAAAGCTACCTCATGTCCTTTTTTGCCCTCCTGATTCCCCTCTTAAGTATACTCCTATTGCCCTTATATTCCTCTGGAGATTCACTTAACTCTGCTGTCTATGCCAGACACATGCTTCCTTCTTTTTCTTGACCAGAGCCTCAACTTCTCCAGTCATCCAGCATTGCCTATACCTAAACAATCTTACATTTCACAGCAGGAACATACTATCTCTGGACACTAATTATCTCATTTTTGAATGCTTCTCACTTTCAAGCTGTTTCTTTCCCTGCGAATATCCACCCCAATCAACTTTTGAAAGTTCTTGCCTAATACCGTCAAAACCGAACTTCTTCCAACTTAAAACTTTAACTTTTAGATCTGGTCTATCCTTTTCCATAATGGTTTTAAAACTAATAGAATTATGATCACTTGCCCTAACTTGCTCCCCCACTGACATCTCAATTACCTGCCCTGCCTTATTTCCCAAGAGGTATTGAAGTTTTGCTCCTTCTCTACTAGGTACATACACATGCTGAATAAGAATGTGGCACAGTGGTTAGCACTGCTGTCTCACAGTGCCAAGGATCTGGGTTTGATTTCTGCCTTGGGCAATGTCTGTGTGGAGTTTGCACATTCTCCATGTGAATACGTGGGTTTCCTCTGGGTGTCCTGGTTTTCTCCCACAATTCAAAGGTGTGCAGGTTAAGTGAATTGGCTGTGCTAAGTTGCCCGCAGTGTTCAGGGATGTGTAGGTTAGGTGCTACATTAGTCAGGGGTAAATATAGGGGAATGGGTCTGGTGGGTTACTCCTTGGAGGATCGGTGTGGTCTTGTTGGGCCAAATGGCCTGTGCCTCACTATAGGGATTCTATGAAGAATATTTTCTTGTATACATTTAACAAATTCATCTCCATCTAATCCCTTAACACTATAGCAATCTCAATCTGTGTTGAGAAAGTTAAAATCCCCTACCATTACCACATGTTTATTCTTTTTTTAAAATGTTTTTTTGGAAAAAGATTTTTTTTACATAAAATTACAAAATTACAACAATGGTAAATAAACAAATAACACCACTATGTATAAAAAAAGAAATAAAAATCAGTCATGCAAACAAAACAAAACTATTGTCATGTTCAAGATAAACAGTCCAGTAGAAGTAATAAATGAATAGCACCACTCAGCACAACGAAACAATAGCTCTCGACCTTCGAAAGTATTGAATATAACACCCGCATTTATTCAAAATTCTTCCTCTCAGGGCACCATGTTCGCTAAATCAGATTGTCATGGCTACACAAAAGCCCTCGTTAAAATGGCAGACAAATCTGTGTCTAGGTAATTCAAGTAGGGCTGCCATGTCTTATAAAAATTTTCCATTTTTGGATGCACTCTTTTTATAAGAAAGTCCAGGGGGATATGTTCCATGATTACCTTATGCCAACCCAACAGGCCAGGGGAGGTTTTCAGATACCCAACACATCAAAGTAGTTTTCCTTGAGCAGAAAGTTAAAAAAACTTTCTCCCGTGAGTGTCTAAAGAAGAAAAATCGGGTCCATCTTCACTTCGGTCCCCAAGACCCTCTCTATTACTCCTGTCACAACACTCCAGTACATACAAAACTTGTGGTAGGACTACAGACAGTGAGTGAGAGTACCAGTACTTATTTTACACTTGGGACACACTGAGGATACTCCAACCTTAAATGTTAAAAGATGGTCTGGGGCCAGCTGGACCCTATGAAGAATCTTCAGCTGCATGGCATGGGTCCTATTACAGATCAAAATCTTTCTTGCACATTCACAAGTGTCCCCCCATGTCTCCGAGGACATCTCAACTCCTAACTCTCTCTCCCAGACCTCACATAGTCGCTCAATATCATCCGAGGGACCATCCCTAAGAGATGATAAAGAGTACTAACTGAGAGAGTGCTCTTGGTAAGGGGCACCCTTTTCTCTGTATCCAGTCTGTAAAAGTCAGTCAAGAGCATAGTTTCTTTTTGAATATAGTCCCTAATCTGAAAAAAACAAGGAAGGTCTCTGCTAGGTAATCCATACTTGTGGCTTATTTGGTCAAAGGACATCATGTTTCACCCTTAAATAAGTCACCCAAACAGGAAACTCCTCTTGCTACCCAGAGTTTGAACCATGGGTCCATTATCCCTGGCTGGAATCCTGGCATACCAAGCATTGGGGTAAGAAAAGAAGTTTCAGATATATTACCCTCACTCTGCCACATTGCCTTCCATGCTTTGATAGTATTAATGATTATTGGATTACACAGTACTCCGCAACTGTTCTCATTTTATCTAAGAACAACAGACTAATAAGGAAACACTTTGCCTGGGAGTCCTCAATATTCAACCATATTGATGCCGGGTCTTCACAACCCCAGTTGCTCTCAAAAGATAAAAGGGAGCTTAATTGATATCTTCTAATACTCAGGAGGTCTACTCCTCCCAGCTCTTGGAGCAATTGTAATTTGGCAAGCTTAATAAGGGGACTGTGGTGCCAGATAAAAGAACTAAACCAGAAATTAAGTGTCCTAATATTTGCCTGGGACAAATCACATAGAGTAGAACAAATGAGGAAGGATGAGGAATAAGGCCCCATTTTAATAAGGGCCATTTAGCCGAACCAGGCTATTGGAGGGGCCTCCCATCTTACTTAATCTTGTCAAGCAAGTGGATAAAATTTGCCTTAAATAAATGATTGAAGACGGAAGTAACAAGAATCCCAAGACCCTATAGCCTCCGATTTGGAAAAATAAATCTTATAGCCCAAAAAGAAGCCAAATGAATTAATACATTGTACCAAATGGGGTGCAGAAACTACTGGTTTCAACAAAAAGATAAAAACGTAATCTGCATATAATGTGATCTAATGTGTCTTTGAACCCACTTCTGGGGCAGTTATGTTAGGATCCCTACGGATAGCCTCTGCTGCAGTTCAATCACCAGTGTAAAAAGGAGAGGTGAGAGGGGACAACCTTGCCGACTGCCCCTACAGATACTAAAATTACTGGATCTTAATCCATTGGTGAGAACTACAGCCAGAGGATCACTATAAAGAACCCTTACCCACCTAATAAAGACTTTACCTAGACCAAACCATTCCAGGGTGTAAAAAAGATATGGCCACTTCACCCAGTCAAATGCCTTCTCTGTATCTAAAAAGATTACTAATTTCTGAAACGATTGCTGCTGACACACTTGGACCATTTGAAGGATCTGCGGCCCTTTATAAAACCCAACTGGTCCTCTTTGACAATGGAAGGCAACACTATTTCCAGCCTTAATGTGAGAGCCTTGGACAAAATTTTAAAATCAGAATTTAAAAACGAGATGGGCCTATAAAGCACAGTCCTCTGGGCTCTTCCCTTTCTTAAGGGTGAGAGAGATATTGGCTTCTCTCATGGATAGTGGGAGGCAGTCATGACTGTATCATGCCCAGCATTGGCCCTGACAATATATTTATAAATTCTTTGTGGAATTCACTAGATACACCATAAGGGCCGGGTGCCTTTCCACTTTGAAGCTGCTTCACTACCTCTTGTTTCTCTTGCACCGTTAAAGGGGCATTAAGGAGAGACAAGAGTGTAGCGCTGGAAAAGCACAGCAAGTCAGGCAGCATCCAAGGAGCAGAAGAATTGACATTTCTGGCATAAGCCCTTCATCAAGAATTAAGGAGAGACGCCTGCTTGGAGGTCACTCCTGGAAGATCCAGGCTCCTAAAAAAGGACTCCATCTTAAACCATCTGTCCTCACAGCCTTCTGGCTGGTATAATTTGAAGTAAAATCTCTGAAATGCAGCATTGATCTTCTTAGAATCACAAGAATTCCAGTCCCTTCCCTGATTGGGGTAATAGATTGGGGGGCATTCTTTTTCCTAGCCAGATATGCCAGATACTTGCCCGGTCTATCACCATGCTCAAACAACCTTTGTTTCGCAAAGGAAATTTCCTTCCTTACTATCTGTGTAAGCTTGGAATTCAGGGTGGACCGAAGTGCTTTGACCTACTGCAACTTGGCCACCAATGCCCTATTAAAATGTGGCGTCTCAGCTGTCTTCAGTCGTGCCTCGAGCAGATGCTGTTGCTCTCCCTTCTGTTGCTTCCAACTGGCAAAGTGAGAAATAATTATCCCTAACATAAGCCTTAATAGTCTCCCAGAGAATATAAGGGTTGCAAGTCGTATCTGAATTATTAGCCAAGAATGCTTTAAACTCATTAGAAAAATACTCAATGAACTTACTGTCCTTGAGATTAAAGGGGTCAATTCGCCAGTCCCGTGAACCTGCTACATTGCCCTTAATCTTGATCACTAGATATACTGCTGCATAATCGGAAATGGTAATATTCCCAATTGTGCAGGACATCACAAATTCCAAAAACAGGCTGTGAAAAGATCAATCCAAGTATGACACTTGTGCGGATCAGAAACAAACATAAAGTCCCTATCTGTAGGGTGGAGACGCCTCCAAACAGCCACCAGTCCCAATTCCATGCATAAATCAACTAGTTGCTTAGATTGCAGAGAATATTTTGGGAGGTCTTTGAGCATTCTAACCACCGTAGGTTCCATGAGAAAATTAAAATCTCCCCCTATAATAATATGTCGCAAGGGCAATCAATTTGGAGAATGCATCTATCGGAAATTTAAGGGGGTGCACCGGAGGACAATAAACATTCAAAATACCATACTCTTCACCATATATTGAGGCTTAAGAATTATGAGCCATTCATACTCATCTTTAATATGATTTAGTAACTTAAATGGGAAATTCTTCCAAATGAGTATGGCCACTGTCCTCCTGTTAGTATTGAAGGATAAAAAGAAACACCAGATCAAAATGACCCTTTTCACCAAGGTGAGTTTCCTGCAACAGGACAGTATCAACCCTCTTCTTTTTAAGACTCAAGAGTACCTTCTTCCTCTTGACCGGCGAATGACTCCCTTTAATGTTCACCATGTACACCATGTGAGACTACAATTAGCCATAACCCTCTGCAACAACCCTTGAACTTCCGAGAGGCAGAATTCGACTTAAAAATCGTCGAGTATGAACGAAGCCTAAAAACAATGCAAACTAAAACTACTACACCTAACAAGCCAACAGAACTTTCAAAAACTACATCTACCAAAAACCACCTGTGACTCCACTTTCAAGGAGCTATGAACCTGCACTCCAAGGTCTCTTTGTTCAGCAACACTCGCTAGTGTATAACTCCTGCTAAGATTTGCTTTCCCAAAATGCAGCACTTCGCATTTATGTGAATTAAACTCCATCTGCCACTTCTCAGCCCATTGGCCCATTTGGTCAAGATCCTGTTGTAATCTGAGGTAACCCTCTTTGCTGTCCACTACACCTCCAATTTTGGTGTCATCTGCAAACTTACTAACTGTACCTCTTATACTCGCATCCAAATCATTTATGTAAGTGACAAAAAGTAGAGGATCCAGCACCGATCCTTGTGGCACTCCACAGGTCACAGGCCTCCAGTCTGGAAAACAACCCTCCACCACCTTTGAGCCAGTTCTGTATCCAAATGACTAGTTCTCCCTGTATTCCGTGAGATCTAAACTTGCTAATCAGTCTCCCATGGGGAACCTTGTCGAATGCCTTACTGAAGTCCATATAGATCACATCTACCGCTCTGCCCTCATCAATCTTCTTTGTTACTTCCTTAAAAAACTCAATCAAGTTTGTGAGATGTGATTTCCCACGCACAAAGCCATGTTGACTATCCCTAATCAGTCCTTTGCCTTTCCAAGTACATGTACATCCTGTCCCTTAGGATTCCCTCCAACAACTTTATGGGCGGCACGGTGGCTAGCACTGCTGTCTCCTCGCGCCAGAGACCCGGGTTCAATTCCTGCCTCAGGCGACTGACTGTGTAGAGTTTGCACATTCTCCCCGTGTCTGCGTGGGTTTCCTCTGGGTGCTCCAGTTTCCTCCCACAGCCCCAAAATGTGCAGGTTAGGTGAATTGGCCATGCTAAATTGCCCGTAGTGTTACGGGCCGGGGTAAATGTAGGGGAGTGGGTCTGGGTAGGTTGCGCTTCAGCGGGTCGGTGTGGACTTGTTGGGCCGAAGGGCCTGTTTCCACACTGTAAGTAATCTAATCTAGAAAAACAAATACAAAATACAAAAGGCATTTATTGAGGGACTCTGCCCAGTGCCCACAGGGGGGTGCTTACGCATCTCCCATACACTTCCATAACTCCTTGCAGCTTAAGCCACACCCCAAACTGAAGCAAAAGAAAAAAAATAGTGCTATTAACAAAGACATTAAAAGTGAGCACTCAACCCATCCCCAACTATGCATTAACCCCAATTAACATCAGAAAAAGATCCAACAACACTTTCTTTAAGAAAAGGAGACACATACAAAAGAAAAAGAGAAAACATGACAGCATGGTGGCTCAGTGATTAGCACTGCTGCTTTATAGCTCCAGGGTCCCAGGTTTGATTCCAGCCTTGGGCAACTGTCTGTGTGGAGTTTGCACATTCTACCTGTGTCTGTGTGGGTTTCCTCCCACAGTCCAAAGATGTGCAAGTCAGGTGAATTGGCCATGCTAAATTGCCCATAGTGTTAGGTGCATTAGTCAGAGGGAAATGGGTCTGGGTAGGTTACTCTTTGGAAGGTCGGTGTGGACTGGTTGGGTTGAAGGGCCTGTTTCCACACTGTAGGGAATCTAATCTAATCATGATTGTCCATATCCTTTAGATTATCCTGTCTATTTTAGAACGTCCCGAAGGTTTTCTGCTTTTATTGAAGAATCAAACAAGCGTACAGACTAATCATAAGTAAAATGAAGTACTGAATACCGAGGTCCCTCAGTCTTCTCTTCACCTCATCAAAGGGATCGTGGCCGCAGAAAAGTCCTGGAAGAACATTGTCTTGGATTCTTTGTAAATCAAACTCTGTGGAACCTTCCCTTGCATTCTGGAAGCTTCCATTGCTCTTTGCTTGTTCCTGTAGCATTGGAATTGCACTAGAAGTGGCGGGGATGTAGGTCAAAACCGGGCCTGCACACCACAACCCAGTGAGCTCTGTCATCCTTCATGCAGCCCGCCTCGGCTTCCCAGTCAAGAAATTGCAGTAGCCAGACTTCAAAAAAACGTAATGGCTGCTCACTTTCCACCTCTGGCAACCTGATGACCTGGATGTTCTTCCTCTGACCTCTGTTTTCAAGTTTGTCAATCTGCTTGGTTAAGGCTCGGACCTGCTTCTCGAGGGCCTGGATCGTCTCTGTCAAGGACTTGATCACGGTCTCCAATGCTGCAGTCCGCCATTCAACCTCCTCCATTTACTTTCCGAGCCCCTCCTGCTCATGTTTGTGCAGCATGGCCAAGATTAGTTCCAGCCTGCTACCATTCTCCTTGATCGACGCCTCGATCATCTCTCTGAGCTTCACAAACTCAACAGCCAAGGTCTGTTGGGTAAGTGATTCCAGTGGAGTTGTAGAGGAGGCTGAAGCTGTGGTCACAGTTATGGTTCCGGGCGTGTCTGACGCTGCCAGGGAATACCCTGTGTGTTGGGACTTAGCCGTGCTTTTACTTTTAGTCATCTTCTCTTGCGAAAATAAAGGCTTTATAATGATTCCACCAGTATTTAATTATCGAATTTTTCCAAAATAATTTAAGTAGGGAGGGTAAAAGCACCACTTTGTCTGAGCTGTGGTGCAGAGATCAGCAGGTGCAGACCTTTCAGATTGCCACCATCTTGGATCCCCCAACACTCTATTATTCTTACAGATAACTGAGATCTTTTTATAAATTTGCTTCTCAATTTCCCAGTGACTATTGGAGGGTCTGTGGTACAATCCCAATAAGGTGATCATCCCTTTCCTGTTTCTCAGTTCCATCCGAATAGCTTGTCTGGGGATACTTCCTGGAATATCGTCTATGAGTATAGCTGTAATGTTATCCTTTATCAAAACACCACATCCCCTCCACTCTTGCTCCCCTCCCCCTTTCTATCGTTCCATTAGCATCTATATATTGAAACATTAAGCTGCCAGTCCTTTCCATCCCTGAGCCATGTCTCTGTACTAGCTATGATATCCCAGTCTTATGTTACCAACCATGTCCTGCCTTACTGTCAGGCGTCTTGCATTGAAATAATTTCAATTTTAATTCATCAGTCCTACCTTGTTCTCTGCTTTACTCCTGCTTGCCTTGACTATTTGACTTGCTCCTTTTCCCAACTGTACCAGCCTTGGACTGATCCCTTTTCTCTCCATCTCTCTGGATTCCACCCCAACCACTCTCTAAACCCGATCCCCGTACCCCACTTACTAGTTTCGGTAGCCCCTGGTGGCTCTAGCAAATGTCCCCATTAGTATATTAGTTGCCTTCCAATTCAGATGTGACCTATCCATCTTATACAGGTCACTTATACTCCGGAAAAGATTCCAATAATCCAAAAATGTGTATTCTTCTCCCCTGTACCAGCTCCTCAGCTAAGCATTCATCCACTCTAACCTCCTCCAGAAGGCAGTAATTACAGTGCCACTCAACAGACTTGTAGAAAGGTTATGGAATAAAAGGAAAAGGATACAAAATTGGCAGAATAATAGGAAAGATAGAGTAGTGATCAATATTTACTTTTTGAGCTGGAGAAATGTTTGTAGTGGAGTTCTCCAAGGGTCAGTATTGGATCCCTTGCTTTTC
Organism: Chiloscyllium punctatum; assembly: GCF_047496795.1. NCBI lineage: Eukaryota > Metazoa > Chordata > Chondrichthyes > Orectolobiformes > Hemiscylliidae > Chiloscyllium > Chiloscyllium punctatum. The sequence goes on from NC_092739.1 coordinate 136,587,588, forward strand.
CTGATACCTATTCATGATTTAGATCTGATGTGTAGGGGACAATCTCAAATTTTGTGATTTATTTTAAACTTGGAAGCACTGTGACTTTCACAGACATTTATAAGGACATGGACAAGTTGGTGGAGTGAGCATGGACAAATAGTTGGCAGATTAAGTCAGGATGGATTTTGGTAGGAACAACACAGGCAGCAAGTACAAAATAGGAGAGCCACAACACTTAAGGGGTTGCAGGCGCAGAGCAACCTGGACACGAACGTGCACAAATCATTGAAGGTAACAGGACAAGTGGAGAGCAGTGAATAAAGCATGAAGTATTCTGGGCTTGATCAACGGGGCATACAGTACAAGAGTAAGAAAGTTATGCTGAACTTGGGTAGTATTGTGGCTCAGTGGTTAGCACTACTGCCTCACAGGACCAGGAACCTAGGTTCAATTCTAGCACTGGCTGACTGTGTGGAGTTTGCATGTTCTTCCTGTGTCTGTCTGGATTTCCATCAGGTGCTCTGGTTTACTCCCACAGTCCAAGGATTTGCAGGTTAGGTGGACTGGCCATGCTAAATTGTCCTGTAGTATTTAGGCTGTGGAATGATTGGGATGGGAGGTCTGGGTGGAATGCTTTTCAGAGGACCAGAGTAGATTTATAGGCTGAATGACCTCTCTTCGTGCTGTCAGGATTCTATGATTATACAAGACACTGTTAGACCTCACTGAAGTAATGTGTACAGATCTGTATGCCTCACTATAGAAAGAATGTGAACACAAGAGATTTACAAAAATAGTTCTAGGGATGAGAAACTTCAGTTATGAGAATAGACTGGAGAGAGTGATACTGTTCTTTTTGGAGACCAGAAGGCTAAGAGGAGATCTGATAAAAAAATTCCAAATCATGAGGGGACTGGATAGAGGAGATAGGACGAAACTGTTTCTGTTTGTGAAAGGTTTGAATTAAGAGGGCACAGATTTAAAGTGATTTGCAAACTAGCAAATATGATACGAGAAAAGTCTTTTTCACATAATAAGTAGTTAGAATGTAAAAATGAGGTGGAGGCAGATTAAATTGAGGCTTTTAAGAGATCATTACATGAATATTTGAATAGAAATAATATGCAAGGGTACCGGACAAGACAGGAGCATGGTATTAAACCATAATGCTTGCTGGATAGCTGAACGTTTTGTTTGGTTTTGTTTTGGTCTGTCAGAACCTTTGAAGTCCGCACGGGGCAGCAATTTCCGAAACCGGCAGTCAGCGCTGATCGGCATGCGCAGACCCTCAAAACTTAAAGGGAACATTGATAGTTAGTGCAAACATGATGAGCTAAACAGCCGCTGCATTGTTTATTCACAATCTTCATGAGGGTGCCAGTGCCCTGTTGTCCAGGCATGTAGAGATATACAAAGTTAAAAATCACACAACAAATTTGTATCATCGTTAGTCACAGGTGAGGTGCTGGAAGACTGGAGTTGGCTAATGTGGTACCACTGTTTAAAAAGGGTGGCAATGACAAGGCAGGGAACAATAAGCCAGTGAGCCTAATGTCGGTGGTGGGCAAGTTGTTGGAGAGAATCATGAGGGACACGATGTACATGTATTTGGAAAGTCAAGGACTGATTATTGAATTGAATTGAATTTATTGTCATGTGTACCAAGACACAGTGAAAAGCTTTGTCTGGTGGGATGGATCTTTGAGAATGCTGGCGGTCTTTTCTTGAAGCAGTCTTGGTAGATGGATTCTATAGATGGGAGGTTGGTTTTGTGATTGTCCGGGCTGAGTTCATCGTTCTTTGTAACCATCTCCGATCTTGAATGGTACAGTTGCCATATCAGGTAGTGATACATCCAGACAGAATGCTCTCGATGGCACACCTATAAAAGTTGGCAAGGGTATTCGCCATCATGCCAAATTCCACACATTTAATACAATGAATTTAATACACGACGTGACATTGAACAATTCTTCCGTCGCCTCCGCCTCCGAGCTTACTTTCACAATCAGGACTCCCGCCCACCTTCCGAGGACCCCTTCGCCCACCTCCAACACACTGCATCCACCTGGACACTCCACGCTGGCCTATTACTTGCCCTCGACCTCTTCATTTCCAACTGCCGCCGGGACAGTAACCGCCTCAACCTGTCAACCCCCCTCCCCCACTCCAACCTCTCACCCTCACAACGCGCAGCCCTCCAATCCCTCTGCACCAATCCCAACCTCACCATTAAGCCAGCGGATAAAGGGGGCGCAGTGGTAGTCTGGCGCACTGACCTCTACACCGCTGAAGCCAAACGCCAACTCGAGGACACCTCTTCCTACTGCTCCCTCGACCATGACCCCACCCCCCATCACCAAACCATCATCTCCCAGACCATACAGAACCTCATCACCTCAGGAGATCTCCCACCCACAGCTTCCAACCTCATAGTCCGGGAACCCCGCACTGCCCGGTTCTACCTCCTTCCCAAGATCCACAACCCTGACCACCCTGGCCGACCCATTGTCTCAGCATGCTCCTGCCCCACTGAACTCATCTCTACCTACCTTGACACTGTCCTGTCCCCCCTAGTCCAGGAACTCCCCACATACGTTCGAGACACCACCCACGCCCTCCACCTCCTCCAAGACTTCCGTTTCCCTGGCCCCCAACACCTTATATTTACCATGGATATTCAATGCCTCTACACCTCCATTTGCCATGACCAGGGCCTCCAAGTCCTCCATTTTTTCCTCTCCAGACGTCCCTAACAGTACCCTTCCACTGACACTCTCATTCGTTTGGCCGAACTGGTCCTCACCCTTAACAATTTCTCCTTTGAATCCTCCCACTTCCTCCAGACCAAAGGCGTAGCCATGGGCACACGTATGGGCCCCAGCTATGCCTGTCTCTTTGTTGGCTATGTAGAACAGTTGATCTTCCGTAATTACACCGGCACCACTCCCCACCTCTTCCTCCGCTACATTGATGACTGCATTGGCGCCACCTCATGCTCCCGCGAGCAGGTTGAGCAATTCATCAACTTCACCAACACATTCCACCCTGACCTTAAATTTACCTGGACTATCTCTGACACCTCGCTCCCCTTCCTGGACCTCTCCATCTCCATTAGTGACAACCGACTTGACACTGACATTTTTTTACAAACCCACTGACTCCCATAGCTACCTGGATTACACCTCTTCCCACCCTATCTCTTGCAAAAATGCCATCCCATATTCCCAATTTCTCCGCCTCCGCCGTATCTGCTCCCAGGAGGACCAGTTCCACCATAGAACACACCAGATGGCCTCCTTCTTTAGAGACCGCAATTTCCCTTCCCACGTGGTTAAAGATGCCCTCCAACGCATCTCGTCCACATCCCGCACCTCCGCCCTCAGACCCCACCCCTCCAACCGTAACAAGGACAGAACGCCCCTGGTGCTCACCTTCCACCCTACAAACCTTCGCATCAGCCAAATCATCCGCCGACATTTCTGCCACCTCCAAAAAGACCCCACCACCAGGGATATATTTCCCTCGCCATTCCTTTCCGCCTTCCGCAAAGACCGTTCCCTCCGTGACTACCTGGTCAGGTCCACACCCCCCTACAACCCACCCTCCCATTCTGGCACTTTCCCCTGCCACCGCAGGAACTGTAAAACCTGTGCCCACACCTCCTCCCTCACCTCTATCCAAGGCCCTAAAGGAGCCTTCCACATCCATCAAAGTTTCACCTGCACATCCACTAATATCATTTGTTGTATCCGTTGCTCCCGATGTGGTCTCCTCTACATTGGGGAGACTGGGCGCCTCCTAGCAGAGCGCTTTAGGGAACATCTCCGAGACACCCGCACCAATCAACCAAACCGCCCCGTGGCCCAACATTTCAACTCCCCCTCCTACTCTGCCGAGGACATGGAGGTCCTGGGCCTCCTTCACCGCTGCTCCCTCACCACCAGACGCCTGGAGGAAGAACGCCTCATCTTCCGCCTCGGAACACTTCAACCCCAGGGCATCAATGTGGACTTCAACAGCTTCCTCATTTCCCCTTCCCCCACCTCATCCTAGTTTCAAACTTCCAGCTCAGTAACTGTCTCCTTGACTTGTCCGGACTTGTCCGACCTGCCTATCTTCTTTTCCACCTATCCACTCCACCCTCTCCTCCTTGACCTATCACCTTCATCTCCTCCCCCACTCACCCATTGTACTCTATGCTACTTTCTCCCCACTCCCACCCTCCTCGAGCTTATCTCTCCATGCTTCAGGCTCACTGCCTTTATTCCTGATGAAGGGCTTTTGCCCGAAACGTCGATTTCGCTGCTCGTTGGATGCTGCCTGAACTGTTGTGCTCTTCCAGCACCACTAATCCAGTATGAGGAAGAAGAGACATTGTTGGGCCTTTGTAACCAGTGCGTCCACATGAAGTCCAAGAAAGCTTGTTGTGAATGACCACTTCCAGGAGTTTGACACTCTCCACTCATTCCACCTTTATGCTGTTAGTGTGTAGGGGAGCATGAGTAATATCCCACTGAAAGTCAATAATGAGTTCCTTGGTTTTGCCGGCATTGAGTGCTAGGTTGTTCTCAGTACACCATTTTTCCAGGTCTTCCACCTACCATCTGTAGTCTGTTTCATTGCCATCTGAGTCAATGTGGCTTTGAGTGGGAAACCATGTCTCACAAATTTGATTAAGTTTTTTGAAGAAGTAACAAAGAGGATTGATGAGGGCAAAGCAGTGGATGTGATCTATATGGACTTCAGTAAGGCATTTGATAAGGTTCCCTATGGCAGACTGGTTAGCAAGGTTAGATCTCATGGAATACAGGGAGACAGAACTGGCTCAAAGGTAGAAGACAGAGGGTGATCGTGGATGGCTGTTTTTCAGACTGGAGGCCTGTGACCAGTGAAGTGCCACAAGGATTGGTGCTGGGACCTCTACTTTTCATCATTTATATGAATGATTTGGATATGAGCATAAGAGGTATAATTAGTAAGTTTGCAGATGACACCAAAATTGGAGATGCAGTGGACAGCGAAGAAGGTTACCTTAGATTACAATGGGATCTTGATCAGGTGGGCCAGTGTGCTGACAAGTGGCAGATGGAGATTAATTTAGTTAAATGCGAGGTGCTGCATTTTGGGAAAGCAAATCTTAGCAGGACTTACACACTTAATGGTAAGGTCCTAGGAAGTGTTGCTGAACAAAGAGACCTTGGAGTGTTGGTTCAAAGCTCCTTGAAAGTGGAGTTGCAGGTGGATAGGATAGTGAAGAAGGCGTTTGGTATGTTTTCCTTTATTGGTCAGAGTATTGAGTACAGGAGTTGTGGGGTCATGTTGCTGCTGTACAGGACATTGGTTAGGCCACTTTTGGAATATTGCATACACTTCTGGTCTCCTTCCAATTGGAAGGATGTTGTGAAACTTGAAAGGGTTCAGAAAAGATTTACAAGGATGTTGCCAGGGTTTGAGGATTTGAGCTATAGGGAGAGGTTGAATACGCTGGGGCTGTTTTCCCTGGAGTGTTGGACGCTGCGGGATGATCTTCTAGATGTTTATAAAATAATGAGAAGCATGGATAGGATAAATGGACAAAGTCTCTTCCCTGGGTGGGGGAGTCCAGAACTAGAGGGCATAGGTTTAGGATGAGAGGGGAAAAATATAAGAGACCTAAGGGGCAACTTTTTCACGCAGAGGCTGGTATGTGTACGGAATGAGCTGCCAGAAGAAGTGGTGGAGGTTAGTATGATTGCAACATTTAAAAGGCATCTGGATGGGTATATGAATAGGATGGCTTTGGATGGATATGGGCCGGGTGCTGGCAGGTGGGACTAGATTGGGTTGGGATATCTGGTTGGCATGGACGGGTTGGACCGAAGGATCTGTTTCCGTGCTGTACACCTCTATGACTCTATGACCAGGTTTTGGCCAATAGGTTTATTTGGAAGCACTAGCTTTCGGAGCGCTGCTCCTTCATCAGGTGGGTGACAACTAGAGCAGCGCTCCGAAAGCTAGTGCTTCCAAATAAACCTGTTAGACTATAACTTGGCGTTGTGTGATTTTTAACTTTGTACACCCCAGTCGAATATCTGCACCTCCAAATCGTGTAGAGAGATGTCAGATATCTACAAATGCTACTTCCACTTCAATAATATTGCAGGAACAAGAAATGGAATTTCATGATGTTGAGTATACTAACGCCAACAACAGTCATTCGTAAACTCCCATGCTTTGTAGCACATTCATGCATATTTAGTGCTGCATAATTCAAACGTTTAATTTATGACAGTGTTCTGTGAGCAGTTATTACTTGAGCATCCTGGATTTTTTTTGAAGATCATTTGTAATCGTTCGCCGTTATTTTTAGTGGCATGGTGGAAGCAAATTTAAAATATGCTCATTTGTATACCAATTAAATAGTTGGCCCAACTGGAATACATGTGTGGCTGTGGAATCGGTGGACGTGTGTGTGTGTGTTCGAAAGGGGGGCTAATCTCTGTCCTTGACGAGATGCGCTAGTGACCTTGTTTATTATTCTGAGGGAGACTGAGGGCTTTCGATCGAAAAAGCAGTGGCGAGCAAACCGGAAAGGCAGCGCAATGTGAAACGAGATACAGAAGCTAACTCGATTGCAACTGTGGACTGGTTTATCATTTTTAAACGCTTATTTTTAAATGTTAATATCAGCATACGGTTTTATTTGGCGGGGTAAGTAACTGGAGTCTGTTTGCATGTTGTTGCAGGTTGGATTGAGCAGTTGAATTGTGGAGCGGCTGGAGGTCAGTCATTCTGCAGCGAGAGCCTTGTGTGTGTTTGGGGGGCATCTGGAGACGCTGCTGGAGACCGGCAGCACAGCAGCGTCTGAAAATAAAACAATGTTTCCGAGCGACCGCTTTCTGTCCTGGAACTGCCTCTCTCGATTAAGTTTACAATTAAAACCTTAACACCCGAAGCATATACCCCTACCTCTTTTAAATCTGTTAATTTGTGTTGCTTTGTTTAGTTGAAACGCCAAGAATATATTTTCTTTTGCGATTTTAATCTTATTGCAAAAGTAGGAGGAACTTATTTCTCTTTAAAATTGGCGGTTTCACAGCTTTAAGAAGATTCAGTCATCTGCGACAACAGATTTCAAGGGCGAACGGACAGAATCACAGAGTTGGGCGATTGATGGGACTTAATTGAACGCAGAGCGGCGCCTCGGTTTCGCTGGAACAGTAGATAAAACTGCTGCTCTTTAGAAATATATACTGGGTACAACTACTGCAAATCAGAGATTTCCCAGGAGAGGGCTTGAAACAAGACCAGAGAGACACCAGTACTCACCCACGACCCTCTCCCTCCGAGAGATATGTATTCAGATCCCTCTGGAAGAGATCTGTTGGGAAACAGAACCCTGTTTTTCATATTTATTTGTTCTTTTGCAATAGTCACTTTGCTGCAGCAGATTCTGTATGGCAAGAACTATATTAAAAGGTAAGAACTTTTGTTAATTATCTGTTTTGCCTTCCAATGGTGACAGTTAGCGGTTTATATATTTAAAGAACTGGATGGCACTGCAGTCCCTAATTAGATGAAGTTTCATTTCATCGCAATTCCTTACTTTTATCTCTGATTTTTATTGTAAAATGACTGCATTGGGGCCAGAATCTGCATGATGCCATGGCCTCTAGGATCACTTGTGTACGATTGCCACTGCTCCCACTCATAAAATCCAATATCCTCATCTGTGATCTGAGCCAGAAAAGTTTAGCATATTTCCACAGTGGTCATTGTCATAGTGAAGCCCAATGATGCTTTTTATTCAGTGCTCAGAGACGCATATAAGGTAGAAATCCTGACTGCAGATATTGGTTGAGGGTCAGTTATCTTCATTGTTCACAAGATTACATTTAATGTCCATGATGAGGTCCCTTAAAAGGATTAGATTAGATTAGATTACTTACAGTGTGGAAACAGCCCTTCGGCCCAACAAGTCCACACCGCCTCGCCGAAGCGTAACCCACCCATACCCCTACATCTACATTTACCCCTTACCTAACACTATGGGCAATTTAGCATGGCCAATTCACCTGGCCTGCACATCTTTGGACTGCGGGAGGAAACCGGAGCACCCGGAGGAAACCCACGGGGAGAACGTGCAAACTCCACACAGTCAGTCGCCTGAGGCGGTGTGAGGCAGCAGTGCTAACCACTGTGCCACCGTGCCGCCCACAAAGGATGATGGTGATCTTTCGTCTTGAACTGTGGTGATACGGCCCTCATGATAATGGGTAGGGAATTTCAGGATATTGTCTCACTGAGCTATCCAAACTAGGATAGTGTGTGACTTGGACTGGAACTTTGAAATGATCATATTTCCAAGATATTACTGTGTCTGTCCTTTTACAGTGATTAAAAAAAATTGACAGACAATGGAAGGGGAGAGGGAGAGAGAACTTGCATTTAAAATGAAGTCTTTCATGACATCAATATAATCAAGGAAGCACTTTTTGAAGTGTAATTACTGTTGGTTGTAGTGTTGGTAACAGGGCAACCAAGTTGTGCACAGCAGTGTTCCAGAGAGAAGTATGATATTGGTCAGCCAGCCTGATTCAGTGTTGTTGGTAAACATTGGTGAAAACACTCCAGAGATTTTCCTTGTTCTTTAATGTAGTGTCTTAGAATTTTTTGCAACTATTTGAGATGCCTCTTATGAAAGTTGGCACCTCCAGCAGTGCAGTACTCCCCTTGTGTTGCACAAAAATGTCAAGCTAAACTTTGTGCTCCAGGTTCTGGAATGGGACTTGCACACCTTTGTGACTCAGGTGAGATGGCTATTTTGTATTATGAATGACGATGTAATCTTCCTAAATTTTTATTAGTTCATGGGATGTGGGAAGCACTGACCGGGTGAGCATTTATGACCATCCCCAGTTGCTCTGGAGAAGGTGGTAGGGAGCTGCCATTTTAAGTTACTGCAGTCCTTGGTGTACAAGGACACCCACAGTGCTGTTAGGAAGAGGGATTTCAGGACTTTACCACTGTGAGAGTGAAGGAATGACAGCATAGTTCCAGTAAGTTGCTGCAGTGACTGTGAACTGGCAGTAAGTTGCTACAATGTGTTCTTTACATTGTGCATGTTGCAGCTACAAAATAATGAGAGCCACTTTGCCTCAAAGTGTTGAATTTCTTAATGTTGTTGCAGTTGTACCCATCTAGCCACATGATGAGAATATGAGAAGCAAGAGGCAATCAGATCAGCTATGGTCCTGTTGAATGGCAGGACAGGTTGGAAGGGTTAGTTAGCCTATTTCTCTTAATTCTTATGTACTCCCATGTATGGATGGATGATTAGATTTTGATGGTTTGGGAGCTTAGCTATTCATTGCAATGTTCACAACCTCTGCCCTACTATAATACCCACAGTGTTGATATGATAGATCCAGCCATGGAATACAGGGAGAACTAGCCATTTGGACACAGAACTGGCTCAAAGGTAGAAGACAGAGGGTGGTGGTGGAGGGTTGTTTTTCAGACTGGAGGCCCAATGACCAGTGGAGTGCCACAAGGATTGGTACTGGGTCCACTACTTCTTGTAATTTATATAAATGGTTTGGATATGAACATTGGAGATATAGTTAGTAAGTTTGCAGATGACTCCAAAATTGGAGGTGTAGTGGACAGCGAAAAAGGTTACCTCAGATTACAATGGGATCTTGATCAAATGGGCCAATGGGCTGAAGAGTGGCAGATGGAGTTTAATGTAGATAATTGTGAGGTGCTACGTTTTGGGAAAGCAAATCTTAGTAGGACTTATACACTTAATGGTAAGGTCCTAGGGAGTGTTGCTGAACAAAAATAACTTGGAGTGCAGGTTCATAGCTCCTTGAAAGTGGAGTCGCAGATAGATAGGATAGTGAAGAAGATGTTTGGTATGCTTTCCTTTATTGGTCAGAGGATTGAGTATAGGAGTTGGGAAGTCATGTTGCGGCTGTACAGGATGTTGTTTAGGCCACTATGGGAATACTGCTTGCAGTTCTGGTCTCCTTCCTATTGGAAGGATGTTGTCAAACTTGAAAGAGTTCAGAAAAGATTTGCAAAGATGTTGCCAGGATATACCCCTGTAGGGAGAGGCTGAATAGACTGTGACTGCTTTCCCGGAGCGCCGAAGGCTGAGGGGTGACCTTATAGATAAGAGTTTTATAAAATCATGAGGGGCATGGATAGGATAAATAGATAAAATCTTTTCCCCGGGGTGGGAACTAGAGGGCATGTGTTTAGGGTGAGAGGGAAAGATATAAAAGGGACCTAAGGGGCAACTTTTTCACGGAGAGGTTGATGCCAGAGGACTTGGTGGAGGCTGGTACAATTACAATATTTAATGAGTTGCCAGAAGAAGTGGTATGATTGCAACATTTAAAAGGCATCTGGATGAGTATATGAAAAGGAAGGGTTTGGAGGGATATGGGCCAAGTGATGGCAAGTGGGACTAGATTAGGTTAAGATATCTGGTCGTCATGGACAAGTTGGCCCGAAGGGTCTGTTTCCGTGCTATACATCTCTATGACTCTAATGGTCAGTAGTGCTCCAATATGTTGGTAGTGACTTGAGGAGAACACCACTGATGGTACCATTGAAGGTCAGTGAGATACAGCTGAGCTATTTTTCTTCTTTGAAATGATGAATACCTGAAGTTTAAGGATCTTTTTTTATTCTTTCATGGGGTGATGGGGTCACCAACCAGGCCAACATTTATTGCCTATCTGTAATTGCACAGAAGGTGGTTAACAGTCAATTACATTGTGCATCTGGAGTCCAATATAGGCCAGACCAGGTAGGGATGGCAATTTCTTTTCCTAAAAGGCATCAGTGAACCAAGTGGGATTTTCTGGACAGTCGATAATGGATCTGTGGTCGTCATTAAACTCTTAATTCCAGATTTTTAATGGAATCAAATGCTACCATCTGCTGTGGCAGCGTTCAGACCCAGGTCCCAGAACATTATTTGGGTCTCTGAATTAACAGTTCAATGCTAATATCACAAGATGATTACTTCCCCCATTGGTACACACCAAAACTGAGGCTGAACTCTCCTGCTCTCTACAGCTTTTACTGAAATAAAAGAGGATAAGAAAAAGAGGCAAAGATAAAGGTAAAAAAGTTTAGAAGATATTTTGTGATAATTAAAGTCAGGAGGAATGTGACTCAACATCTCCCCAACAATTTCCCTCGCACTTAAAATGCACTTCCATAAGTTAGGACTTATCCTATCATTTTAAAAAAATTTACATATGAATGGAAAAGCCCTGATTTCTTCTCTCAGTCTGCCATGGAGTCATGGAGATATGCAGCACGGAAACAGACCCTTCAGTCCAACTCACCCATTGTGACCAGATATCCTAAATGAATCTAGTCCCATTTGGCCCATGTCCCTATAAATTCTTCCTAATCATATATCCATCCAGATGCCTTTTAAATGTAATTGTACCAGCCTCCAACACTTTCTCTGGCAGCTCATTCCATACACGTATCACCCTCTGCATGAAAAAGTTGCATCTCAGTTCCTTTCGTTAAATCTTTTCCCTCTCACCTTAAACCTATGCCCTCTAGTTTTTGACTCTCCCACCCCATGGAAAAGACCTTGTCTATTTACCCTATCCATGCCCCTCATGATTTTATAAACTACTCTAAGGTCATCCCTTGGCCTCCAATGCTCCAGTGAAAATAGCCCCAGCCTATTTAGCTTCTCCCTATTCACACCTTTTGTATGTTTGCATTCTGAATCTCTCGTTGAGCAGTGTAGCAAAGCTTGTGGAGAAGCATCACAAGCAACTTAGGCAGCAGTTTTCCAACTCCTGAATTTAATGATGCTCATGTAGTCTGCTCAGGAAGTTATTAAATTGACTCAGAAATAACCTCTTACTGCAAAATCAAGGCCATGTACTTAAAATCCTTTCCTGAATTGCATTTTTCTGTGAATTTTCTGTGAATTTTCTATTACTTTAAAACCTTTGTGAATTTGTGTCAGTACGGATGGAGTGTAAACCTTTAAAAAGAACTATAGCTCTCCACTCCCATCTAGTACAAACACTCCTAAGTATCGGACATTTCAGAGGATGCTACACATTCCTGGGGTTAGCTCTATCTGCACATCTTCACTCATTACTCCACAGTATTGTCTCCATTTAATGATTGATTTTCTTCTCCTAACATTAACTTGTTCTGTGCATAACGTGTATACCACAGCTTAAACGTTTATGAAATTTAATGTCTGCTACTACTGGGGAGATGGCATGACAGTGTTATTGGAGGAAGCCTCATTCCTGAAGAAGGGCTTATACCCGAAACATCGATTCTCCTGCTGCCTTATTCCTGAAGAAGGGCTCATGCCAATTCTCCTGCTCCTTAGATGCTGCCTGACCTGCTGCGCTTTTCCAGCAACACATTTTCAGCTCTGACAGTGTTGTTGGACAAGTTTTCCAAGGATGTTGGCTAAGGCCCAAGGGATGCAGCTTGTGCAACTTTACTTCAGTTTTAAAAATGTCTGGAATCGAAAACTAGTCTCTAATGGTAACTCTGAAACTATCATCAACTTTCGTAAAATCCCTCTTCATTCATTAATATTCTTTATTGAATACAATCTGCCATTCTTACTTGGTCCACGTGTGACTCCAGACACGCAGGTGGTGTCAACGCCAGTTGGAGATGAGCCAACTCTGCCAATAATGCCCAGATCTCACTGTGGTGATTGGGGTAAATATGTAATTACACCAGGATGTCTCCATGTTCTACAGCCAAGATATATTTTTATAGAACACTTTTATAGAACATCCATTAAAGCTACATCCATAATATTTTGTAAGGAATAGTAATGACTGTGCTACACACTACCCCTATCCTTCCACTGTAGTTTGGATCCTCTACTGAAAATGTTCATTCATGCTATGTCAAGCTCTATTAATTCAGCAGCCCACTGGTGCCTCATTCATAGAGTTCACCTCACACAGATTTGTGGGCTGACAGTTAATGTGTTTTGTTCAAATAGGCAAAGTTAGAACCTTTTAACTAGGCAGCTCTTTTTAAAAAAAATCTCATTCGCAGAATGAGGGCATCGCTGGATTGGCCAGCATTTATTATCCTCCCCCAGCTGTCCTGAGGGCAGTTAAGAATCAACCGTTGAGTCACATGGAGGTCAGACAGGTAAAGGCAGCAGTTTCCTTCCTTAAAGGACATTAGTGAATCAGATGGGTTTTATTCCTAACAATTGACAATGGATTCACACTCATCATTAGATTCTTAATTCCAGAGGGAAATCATTTCTCACTCCAGTTCTTGCCCCTCCTCGATATCAGTAACCCCTAGGTCAAGGCCTTGTCAGTGGTTAACTTACTTTCCTTCTTTCTTTTGTTCATTATGCTCGCTGTACCTACACTAGGAAGCAACTTCCTTCATGATTTCTGGCTATTCTGATTACAGGGCTTGCTTCCCTCAGAACTACTGGTACAGTAAGTACATTCACCACAGCAGGTCCCATGTAGACATCACTCTCTTGGAGACAGGAAGGACTGCAGATACTGGAATCCAGTAGATGTGAAGCTGCGAAAGTACAACAGGTCAGACAGCATCCGAGGAGCAGGGAGAAAATGAGCACTGCAGATGCTGGAGATTAGAGTTGAGAGTGTGGTGCTGGAAAAGCACAACAGGTGAGGCAGCATCCGAGGAGCAGGAGAGTCGATGTTTTGGGCGTAAACCCTTCATCAGGAATGCCCGAAACATCAATTCTCCTGCTCCTCGGATGCTGCTTGATCTGCTGTGCTTTTCCAGAACCACATTCTTGACAGCACCCAAGGAGCAGGGAAGTCAACATTTTGAGCTGAAACCCTTCAGGACTGTGGAGGGGGAGGGGAGCCCAATAGTAAATAGAGGAAGGGGGGGTGGGGCGTTGCGGTTGGGGCTGAGCGAAGGATAGGTAGGATAGTGATAGTTGAATACAGTTAGGGAGTTATCGTGATTGGGAAGGGTGGAGCAGATAGATGAGTAGGAAGATGGACGTGTAAGGTCAGGCCAGTGAGGGCTGGATATGGGATAAAGCTGAGGGAGGAGGAATTTTGAAACAGGTGAAGTCAATTTTGAGACCATTGGACTGTAAACTCCCAATATCGTGTTGTTTCTCCAATTTACGTTTGGCCTCACTCTGATGGGGAGGAGACCAAGGAAAAACATATCTCCAGGGGAGTGGGAGGGGGGATTAAAATGGTTGGCAATTGGATGGTTGGGTTGGTTGATGCATACAGAGCATAGATGCTCCCCGAACCGGTCCGTGGGTCTGCATTTGGTCTTCCTAGAGAAGACCACCTCGGGAGCAATGGATATAATAGAAGAGGTTGGATGAAGTACAGGTGACTCTCTCAGACCTGGAAGGATTGTTTTGGGCCTTGGATGCAGGTGAGAGGGGAGGTATAGGGGCAGGTGTTGCACCTCTTGCAGTTATCGGGAAAGGTGGTGGGAAGTGTAGAGTTGGAGAGGGAGTTGCAGAATGAAAGGTCTCTGCAGAAAGTGGACAGGGGTCAGAAAGGGAATATCTTTTTGGTGGTGAGGTCTGATTGTAGGTGGTGGAAATGTTGGAGGGTGATGCATTGGATTCGGAGGTGGGACTTCACTCTCTGCTGAGTAGGCACCTTGTAACTTCATAGAGTCAAACAGCATAGAAGAGATCCTTCAGCCCATCGAGTTTGCACCAACTTATCCTGCACTTGCACTAGTAATCTAGTTACCCCCTGTGCCTCGTATCACACCATCTGCAGATTCTTCTGCTAATCTAGCCTTTAAACTATATCTGTGTCGTTTGCTGAGCTGGTGATCATGACTTTTTAATCAAATGACAGTGCTGTGTCGTCCTTATCACTCTGACCTTCAGTCTGTTCTTGGTGTTGGTCCACTGCCTGCATGGTGCGTCTCCTGGATATCTGAATGAGAAAAAAATGCAAAGTGAGAAGTGATTGAGGATGACCAGGATGGGAGGGAAGGGAAGAGATACATGCTTCACCATCTGCTTGTAAATCAGAAGAGACTATGGGAAGAGGAAGAAATGGGCCTTCAGAATGAAGGTACCATCATCTAAGATGGTTTCAGCCCTGCTCCTAGCCATGGCCTTGGCAATGGGTGTCCCAATAATGGTCAGCATCATTTCTTGTATAGGAGTTAGGACATGAAAACATGTCTGTCCTGTTTGGGTTAGATTCATTTGTATGCCATGTATCACTGAGACTCTGTTTAGCTGATGTGGTTGAATAGCTGGCAGTGACAAACCATGAGATGTGGGTATAGGGCTAGCAGCAGTGCAAAGAGCATTGGGATGAGGTGAAGCATATGAATGTTAAATATGAAGTCTGGTTGAGAGTGGTTGTTAGGTAAATGATGTGGATGCAGTCATATGATCAGTGCCTGAGGCTAATGTTGCAGTTGGTTGCACTCACTAACCATGATCACTTGTGTGAGGTTAGTGAACCTGTGCCATTATAGTGAAGTCCTCTAGTCTCGATTCCATGGTCAACTCCTAGAGCTCTTCCCGTGCTCCACAGTCTCTGCTTTTGTGACTGGATAGCCTGTTTTCCTTGCCCAGCCGTGGTTACAGGATAACTTGTCTCCTTTCAACCTTCTCCATCAGTTCCTCCAGGACAGCATCCAAAGTCCTTCCACGGTGTCTCATTCTTCACTTACCCAAGTCAGAATCTCTTCAACCATGATTTTGACAGCCACTCGCTGCATTGTTTTCATCCTTGATGTGAAGTTGCAGGTCAAGTTGTAAGGGATGGCTCAGTTCAGTAGCCAGGTCCTCAGAGAATGGAAGCCTCTCCAACTTTATTGCTGGTTGAGATGGAGGTGGAGAAGTGCTCCCAGAACCCAGAAATAAAAACCAGTGCAACTTGTACTTAACACACATTGGTTGGTCTTGCCTTCCATATTTCAAAATTGAGCTCTAGTAGACCAGGAGATTCTTTCCAAATGTTACAGATTTTTGCTTTGGGAAAGAGCATCATATGGTTAACAAAAACAGAAATTGCTGGAAAATCTCAGCAGGTCCAGCAACAATTGTGGAGAGAAATCGGAGTTAACGTTTTGAGTTCAGTGACCTTTCTTCAATGCAGGTTGGGTTAACATTACTTTAAAGGGTTAATATTCACTTAATCATTTGGTGAGAACATGACATGATCAGTTTGGCTGCCAGACGACTTTTGCATTTTGTTGAAGCTGTTAGAAAATAAAATCAAGCTACCCTTTGTTAAGTCGACTCTTCAAAGGTCATCTTTACAAACTGCTACTCTAGTTCCAATCTCAAT
Organism: Chiloscyllium punctatum; assembly: GCF_047496795.1. NCBI lineage: Eukaryota > Metazoa > Chordata > Chondrichthyes > Orectolobiformes > Hemiscylliidae > Chiloscyllium > Chiloscyllium punctatum. Next base: position 136,603,877 of record NC_092739.1, read on the forward strand.
TTGTTTTGCCTCCAAAGTCCTTGAACGTGTGCTTCTCTTCCTACCTTCTACCCATTACTTCTGAAGTACCAAATTATTATCTTCTTTGATCCTTTCATCTGGAGCAATGAGGCCAGATTCCACATGCAAGCTGAGGTTATCTAGCTCATCCACTGCTTTTCTCAATGTCTCAACATTTGTGTGATGATCCCTGCAGTATCAAGTCATGGGTGAGACAAAAACCATCAGGAAGACCAAATCTAATATCTTGCACCAAGTTCCACTCACCCATTACCTATATAATCGCTGACCTATATTGGCTGATGGATCACTAACACCTAGAATTTAAATTTCCATTCTGCCATTCAGATCTCTCCAAGATCTTGCCCCACTTCTATCTCAGTGACCAGAATTTCAAGAGCTATAAATCTGACCCCGAGCTAAAGAAAGAGAAATTGAGACAAGTGATTGAAAACTTGGATGAATACATTGATTTTATTAATTTTTTTTTAAAACGTGAGTGTGAGTGAGAGTGAGAGAGAGAGAGAGAATGATAGAAACAGAGATGTATACGAAATAACAGAATGGTTTCAGCACAAAAGGCCAATCTTGTGTATGCTGAGATTCCAAAGGAATAGTTCACCCGGTGCCACTCACCTGGTCATCTCTTAAGGCTGCCGGATATTTTTCTGATAATTGTGCACTTCCTTGCTTCCACACTCAGCCTGTGCATTCTCGATTCTAACCACTAACAGATCAGCAAGGCGGCCTTTGTGTGGACCTGCAAGAGCTGGGTGAGATACTAAGTGAGTATTTTGCATCAGTGTTTACTGTGGAAAAGGACATAGAAGATAACGAATATGGGGAAATAGATATGACATCTTGAAAAATGTCCATATTACAGAGGAGGCAGTGCTGGATGTCCTGAAATGAGTAAAAGTGGATAAATCCCCAGGACCTGATCAGGTGTACCCTAGATCTCTGTGAGAAGCTAGGGAAGTGATTGCTGGGCCTCTTGCTGAGATATTTGTATCATCAATAGTCACAGGTGAGGTGCCGGAAGACTGGAGGTTGGCTAATGTGGTGCCACTATTCAAGCAAGGTGGTAAGGGCAAGCCAGGGAACTATAGATCGGTAAGCCTGACATCGGTGGTGGGCACATTGTTGGAGGGAATCCTGAGGGACAGGATGTACATGTATTTGGAAAGACAAGGACTGATTAGGGATAGCCAGCATGGCTTTGTGCGAAGGAAATCATGTCTCACAAATTTGATTGAGTTTTTTGAAAAAGTAATAAAGATGAGGGCAGAACGGTAGACATGATCTGTATGGACTTCAGTAAGGTGTTTGACAAGGTTCCCCATGAGAGACTGGTTAGATCTCATGGAATACAGGGAGAACTAGCCATTTGGATTCAGAACTGGCTCAAAAGTGGGAGACAGAGGGTGGTGGTGGAGGCTTGTTTTTCAGACTGGAGGCCTGTGACCAGTGGAGTGCCATAAGGATTGGTGCTTGGTCCACTACTTTTCATGATTTATATAAATGATTTGGATGTGAGCATAAGAGGTGTAGTTAGTAAGTTTGCAGATGACACCAAAATTGGAGGTGTAGTGGATGGCAAAGAAGGTTTCCTGAGATTACAATGGGATCTTGATGAAATGGGCCAATGGGCTGAGAAGTGGCAGATGGAGTTTAATTTAGATAAATGTGAGGTGCAGCATTTTAGGAAAGCAAATCTTATACACTTAATGGTAAGGTCCTGGGGAGTGCAGGTTCATAGTTCCTTGAAAGTAGAGTCACAACTAGATAGGATAGTGAAGAAGGCATTTGGTATCATTTGATTACCTACATTGTGGAAACAGGCCCTTCGGTCCAACAAGTCCACACCAACCCTCTGAAGAGTAATCCACCTCCCTCTAACTAATGTACCTAACAAATATGGACAATTTAGCATGGCCAATTCACCTCGCCTGCACATCTTTGGATTGTGGGAGGAAATCAGAGTACCCAGAGGAAACCCCACAGACACAGGGAGAATGTGCAAACTCCACGCAGACAGTTGCCCAAGGCTGGAATTGAACCTGGGACCCTGGCACTGTGAGGCAGCAGTGCTAACCACTGAGCCACTGTGCTTTTCTTTATTGGTCAGAGTATTGAGTCAGAAGGTGGGAAGTCATGCTGTGGCTGAACAGGATGTTGGTTAGGCTGCTTTGGGAATATTGCATGCAATTCTGGTCGTCTTCCTATTGGAAGGATGTTGTGAAACCTGAAAGGGTTCAGAAAAGATTTACAAGGATATTGCCAGGGTTGGAGGATTTGAGCTATAGGGAGAGGTTGAATACGCTGGGGCTGTTTTCCCTGGAGCATCGGAGGCTGAGGGGCAGGCTTATAGAGATTTAGACAAGGTCTTTTCCCTGGGGTGCGGAGTCCAGAACTAGAGGGCATAGGTTTAGAGTGAGAGAGAAAAGATATGAAAGAGACCTAAGGGGCAACTTTTTCACGCAGAGGACAGTGCATGTGTGGGATGGGCTGCCAGAGGAAGTGGTGGAGGCTGGTACAATTGCAACATTTAAAAGGCCTCTGGATGGGTATATGAATAGGAAGAGTTTAGAGGGATATGGGCCGAGTGCTGGCAAATGAGACTAGATTAGGTTGGGATATCTGGTCGGCATGAACGAGTTGGACCGAAGGGTCTGTTTCCGTGCTGTACATATCTATGACTCTGTGACTCTATATGAAGCTCATGAGTAAGTTTTCCCTTGTGCTGCCATTGCTCCTTTTATCAGTTCCCTTAAATCTGTTCCCTCGTGTTCTACACCATTTCACCAATGAAAGTTGTTTTGTCTTTTTGTACTCTGTCCAGACCCCTCATATTTTGGAAGATCGGTATAAACTTTCTCTTCACTGAAGGAATCCATCTCAACCTTTTCAAACTATGTTGTAACTGAGGTTCCTCATTTGTCAGTTGGAAATTCCAGAACTTAGGCCTGGTGGCTGAATGCACCAACTTTAGTGGTGGAGTGAAGAAAGAGGGAAATACACCAGGTTAGATTTGGAGGAGTGCAAAAGTTTTGGAGAGTTATAGCATTTGCCTGAAGTGGCACTTACCGTCTCCAATCTCTAATGATGCTGGGAAGCTTTGCTGAGTTTAGAACTGTCTACATGGAATCGGAAATATATGATGTTCCTCTTAAGAATCTGTTTGTTTTATTGTCTTAGTTTGTGAATTTGGTTTACACTTTTGCTCTTTCACAATGGGAAGTAGATTAAATCAGATTTTGTTTCTTTTCTACCCCTAGGAGCCTATGCTACAACCAAGATTATACTTCATCTAAAATAAATGATCATGTGGAAAAATACTCAGGATAAATATAATGGTTAAAATCTTTATAAAATATAGCAAAACATTTTTTACAATGAGTGTAGACTCTCAATGTAAATCAACTGAATGATTTTCTTGTCAGTGGACTACATTATAAAAGGGAGAATGCGGAAGAGTTGGATAATATGACAGGGACCTATAATTTCACGGATGATGGAGGACAGAAGACTGACAGTGGTTTGAACAGCAGGTACTTTCAAAACAGATTAATTTGAATTCTTTGAAGTATTATTTCTGAAATTTTTCGTGATGACAAGTGGGTCTACATTTCAAGTTTAAAGTCACAGATAAATTTAAAGTTGAGTAGCTTCTTGATATTTATTTGCTTTCATACCATGAAGCAGAATAAAGCTGTGTTTTCATCTTTGGTTTCCCCATATGGCAACATAATTAACCAAATAACTGAATTGCTATTGTGCTGAAGGAAGCCATTCAGTCCATGTAGCTGTATCTGCTTTCTGAGCATTTTGAAGTTCTGCTAATCCTGCTTTATCTTGTAACCCTGCATATTATTTCAATTAAAGACAATCACCTCTACCCTCTTGAATGCCTCAATTGAACCTCCAACACACTTCTAGGCAGTGAGTTCCAGATCCTTACCACCTGATGAAAAATATTTTCTCGTTTTGTATTTGCTACGTTTGCAAAAGTACATTTAAGTTTGTGTTGTCTTAATCCTCTTACAAAGGACAAGTTTCTCCCTATCTACTATGTCCAGACCCTTCATGATACTGAAAACTTCCATCAGATCTCCCCATAGCCATATCCATTCCAAGGAAAACAAACCCAACTTCTCCATCTATCCTCATAACTGTGATTTCTCAATCCTTCAAGCCAGAATGCTGTTCTTTGTCAGCATTTGTGACAAAGATATTTGTCACAAATATCCTTAGATATTTGTGAACATCTTCACTTGAATCACGTCTTAGTAGACTGTTGGTATGAAAGTGCCTAAGGAAAATTAGAGGTTCCAATGTGGGTTGAAAGTTAAACTGAATTCTTGAAGCAACTCATTCTGATATTTGTGCAGCATTTATTAACTATCCCTAGTTGCCATTGAGAATGTGATAGTGAACTGTTGATGCAGTCCATTTGGCCTTGCTGCATCCAAAGTACTGTTAGGGAGGGAGATCCAGGATTTTGACCGAGTAACAATGAAGGAATGATCTATTTCCAAATCAGAATGTTGAGTGGATTTGAGGGGAATTTGCAGTTGATGATGTTTGCAAGTATCTTAGATTGTTCCCTACAGTGTGGAAACAGGCCCTTCAGTCCAACAAGTTCACACCAACCCTCTGAAGATTAACCCACCCAGACCCATTTCCCTCTGACTAATACACCTAACACTATGGGCAATTTAGCATGGCTAATTCACTTGAGCTACACATCTTTGGACTGTGGGAAGAAACCAGAGCAAACCCACACAGAGACGGGGAGAATGTGCAAACTCCCCACAGACAGTCGCCCAAGGCCGGAATCGAACCCATGTGAGGCAACAACTGAGCCACCGTATCTGCTGCCCTTGTCCTTCTAGATTGACATGGTTGTGGAGTTGGAAGATGCTGTGGAAGGAGCCTTGGTCAGTTTCTGCAGTGCATCTAGTTGTACACTGCTACTGAGTGTCGGATTGTTTGTGGATGTGGTGCCAATCAAGTCGGCTGCTTATTCCAGGATGGTGTCAAGCTTCTTGAGTGCTGTTGGAGCTGCATCCATCCAAGTGATTGGGAAACATTCCTTCACATTCCTGAGTTGTGTCTTGTGGACAGGCTTTGAAGAGTCTACAGATGAATTCCCACAGGCTTTGTCTTTTCATGAATTCCTTCACAGGATAAGAGTATTGCTGGCTAAGCCAGTGTTCATTGCCCATCCCTAATTGCCCAGTGGGCAGTTGAGAGTCAGCTAAATTGCTATTGCTCTGGAGCCACATGGCGGCCAGACCAGGTAAGGATGGCAGTTTCCTTCCCTGAAGAACATCAGTAAACCAGATGGGTATTTTTCCGATTATCGATAACTGTCTCATGGTGTTCATTAGATTTTTAATTCCAGATTTTTATTTAATTCAAATTTCACCATCTGGAAAGGCAGGATTTGAACCCACGTATCCATAACATTACTTGAGTCTCCAGATTGCTACTCTGGCAATAATTAGACTACTGCCTCCCCATTATCCTAGCCTCTGACCTGTTATTTTAGCCACAGTATTTGAGTCTATGCCAATCAAAAACAACCATCTAACTATTCTGTTGTAATCCCATTTTCCAGTCTGCCTTTCCTGTCTTTCTCTGCACTCCATTAATGGGAAAAGCTCTTTCCCATCAACTTGTCAATGCCCATCACCATTTCACACATCTCAATTATGTCCCCTCCCCTCAGCCTCCTCTGCTCCAAGGAGCAGAGGGTGCTGGTGAGAAGTGACCAAGGAGGATTCTGAGAGAAGTTGACTTCTGAGAAGGGGATCACGGAAATTGGCTTCTCAGGAACCAGGTTCAAAGGCTGAGGAGTACCTGGAGAGAAATATAGCACACTGCACTTGAAGCTGCTGCATTGGTGAAGAGACTGTGCTTTTGAGAGCACTGTTCCCTCTCTATATTGTGGATGGAGACCTGGTCATCAGGTGTGAGGCACTCTCTGTTGTTGCATGTGGCGCAGGTATGGCCCACTCCCCAAACCTGCACTGTTGCAGTCACTTGAGCCATCTTCCACTTCATCTGGAGGTCTAATACAGCTTGTGTCTGCAGGGACACCATGTATAAAGCTCTGGATAAGGGGAAGAAGAGCATACCCAAACCACACTCATTCTGATGGCGATCTTAATGTGCAGCTGCATCAATTGCGCGTAGACCCTGTGTATGCAAACACCAAATGTCACTACTTACTGAGGTTCTTCCTATCCCCAGTGTTATGAAGGATGGGATTGGTCTTGGTGCCGCTGAATGACCCAAATAGTTGGACCATTCCATATCACCAGTCCCTCATGGAGAAATATGCAAAGGAAAACACCTTTGACCATAAGTCCACCAGGAAATGGTCGGCACATAGCATCCTCGAGACCCTGTGGGGAAAAAAGAAAGGGTAGGTCCTGTTAAGCTGTCCCTGAGCAGGCTGTCAAAGTTATTTGGCCGAATGCCTCATCACCAGAACTTTGTAACAAGCACCAAGTCATCACTTGGCTGATGGTGAGAAGGGCACTATGTGTGACATCCTTCATGTATGCCTGTGCACTCTGTGCCACAACATGTTGCCCTCGAAGCAGCTGCAGGGGGTTTGAGACTGTCACACATCTCCTTCTAGAATGTGCCTTTGTGGAGGAAGTCTGGAGAAAGAAGCAGTGGTTTTTGTTGAGGTTCATCCTGAGTAGTTCATTGATTCAGGACTCTGCTGTGTGGTCTGTTCCCTGGGACACACACTGAGACAGTCATAGTCCTCCAGTCACAGTCCATCTCAGTGAAAGACGCTCTTTGGTCTGCCCAAAACATCTTGGTCTTTTAGAGTAAGAAGTTGACCCCAACTGAGTGTTGCAGATTGGTACATTCGTAGGTCCAGGACTACCTGCTGAGGAACACACTAATGTTTAGGGCAGCTGCCGCCAAGGCACAGTGGGGAAAGACCTTTCTGCTGAAGTGTAATGGCAATCTGTTCAGGTATTGAATCCTCCCCATGCCTCAAATATATGTAAATATAGTCTTATAAATGTAAGAAATGTCTTTGAGTTTTAGGAATGGTCAGGAAAGTCAAACTCCAAAGTTTGTTTGTTCTCAATATGCTAAGACTGTGCAGAACCAAAGTGCTCTCGTGGTTATATATGTATCCAGAGGAACCTCTATTATCCGAATATCAATTATATGAATATCGGATTATCTGAAGGAGATCTCGAGGTCCCGATAAAACATGACGTCAAAGAGCTGTTTCAACCCTGATCGCGTCTTTTGTTTACAGGTATGATGATTAAAAATTAACTCGGTTCACTTAAGTGCTGCCGAGAACAGTCCTGGAGAGTCCAGGCATCGTCTCCAAATGACTGACCTCTCTCTCTCTCCCTCTCTTTCCCTGGAGTTCTACACAGGGGTGTATCCTAAACCCCACTTCCCCAGATAATCTCTCCCATATTGTCCTGTACAGGGCAGAGGTGGAACCTGTCAAAACATTGCAGTAAATAGTTGTGTGAATATGTGTATGTGTGCTATTTGGAGACTTACCCCACAAAGGCAGCAGCAGTCTTACTGTTAGTGTACAGTCCGGCTGCCCCGGCTGGGTGGGAAGGGATGCGGACGGGGGTGGGTCAGCCAGGGGGCGGGGCCACGGACGGGGGTTGGACAGTGGGTGGGGGTGGACGGGTGGGGGAGTGGTGTTGGACAGGGTTGGGGGCGGACGAGGTTGGGGCGAGGGCGGGGCTGGATGAGGTTGGGGGCGGGCGGGGGCTGATGGTGTTGGATGGATGGGCGAGGGCGGGGATGGCGTTTGGGGGGCATGGTTGGGAGCATGGTTGGGGTCGGGCGAGGGCCCGCGCAATATGCTGCTGCCTAGTCTCCTGAATGGGCAGCAGACTTCACAGAAAACACTGAGCCCCAGAGGAAATCAATTAACCTAGTAATCAATTATCCGAATGAAATAGTGCTCGCCCATCTCATTCGGATAATCGAGGTTCCTCTGTATAATATATTTTTAAGAATAAATTAGATTTTTGAAATTAAAAATCGGTCAAGAAACTGTCACACATCTCCTTCTGAATTGTACAAACGCAAGGTCCGGAGTGAGACACAATGGTTTTTGTCCGGGTTTATTCGAGCAGCTCTGTGATGCAGGACTCTGTGCTCTATGGTCTGTTCCCTGAGCCACACACTGAGACAAACAGCGATTGTGCTTGGAGCAGCATCCACTCGCTGAAAGGCGCTCTTTGGTCTGCCCGAAACTTGTTGGTATTCCAGAGCAAAGAGCTGACTTAGACTGAGTGTCGGAGACTGGCAAATTCCAAGCACCAGGACTACATTCTGAGGGACACACTAAAGCTTGGGGCAGCTGCCCACCAATACACAGTGGGGAAAGACCACTGTCTAAGGTCTTTCTGCTGAAGTATAACAAGGTTTTGTTCAGTTATCAAACCCTCTCATTGACTCATTGTATGTAAATAGTACCCTGCATTGCCCAACATTTGTGTGACAGGAATGACTGACTTCAAGCATCTTCCTTTGCTCTAGGAGTGACTCCAAGAGGCAATTTTTTTTTCCTTCTTAAAGCTGGAGAGGCCAAATCATTATCTCTTTAAGATAAGATAGGATTTTGACTACAAGGATAATCAAGAGTTACAGGGGACTGGTGTTTAGAAACATAGTCCCCATGATCAAATGGCAGAGTAGACTCAATGGGCCAAATGGCCCAATTCTGCTCCAATGCCTTATGGTCTTATTCCCAATGACTCCGGTTTTGCTAGGGGCACTTTGAAGCCACACTCTGTAAAATGTGACCTTGATAGCCAATGCAGTACAACAGTATATCCAATTTGGATTCTGTTCAATGCTAACCACCAGAATATTGAAAATGGGGGATTCAGCAATGGTAATGCACATATGTGCCATGAATGTTACTTGTCACTTGTCAGCCGAAACCTGGATGAAGTTCTTGCTGCATTTGTTCATGGATTATTTTGTGACCTGAGGAGTTTTAAATGGTGCTGAATGTTGAGTAATCATTGGATTACACCTCAATCTTTGACCATGTGATGGAGAGAAGGCCATTGATGAAGCAGATAAAGATAGTTGGACTGCGGACACTGCCTTGAGAAACTCTGGACTCCAGTTTTCCTAGGCCACCTCGATGCCACACTGTCAAACGTGATTTTAATATTAAGTGCAGTCATTCTTGATATAACGTGGAGTGAAATAAATTGGTTGAAGACCCATCTGTGATGCTGGTTTCTTCTGGATGAGTCCCTGATGGATCATCTACTTGACACTTCTGGCTGAAGAGTATTAAAATTACTTCAGCCTTATCTTTTTTGGATTGTGCTCGTCTCCCACGTTATTAAGGATGGGGATATTTGTGGAGCTGCTGCATCCAGTGAATTGTCTAATTGTTCACCACCATTCACATCCGAATGTGGTCACGCTGTAGAGCTTAGATCTGATCTGTTGATTGCTTATGGTATTTGGCACGCAATTAGTTTGTTGTGTACTTTTACCAAATTGACACCTCATTTTAGGAAGGCCTGGCATGTCCTTCAGCACTTCTCATTGAACCATGGTTGTTCCCCAGTATTGATGGTAATGATAGAGTGAGAAGACTTGCCAGGCCATGAGGTTGCAGATTGTGTTGGAGTACAATTCTGTTTGCTCACAGCATCTCATGGATGCCCAGTCTTGAGTTGCTAGATATGTGTGAAGTCTATTCCAGTTAGAATGGTGGTAGTTGAAGAGTGTGGTACTGGAAAAGGACAGCCCATCAGGCAGCATCCAAGTAGCAGGATAATTGATGTTTCGGGCATAATTCTCCTGCTCCTCAGATGCTGCCTGAAGGGCTGTGCTTTTCCAGCACCACACTCTTCGACTCTAATCTCCAGCATCTGCAGTGCTCACTTTCTCCAAGAATGGTGGTAATGCCACACAACAAATTGGAGGGAATTCTCAACATGAAGAAGGGACTTCATCTTTACATAGACTGTATGGTGGTCATTCTTATCAATACTGTCATGGGTAGCTGTATGTGTGGTAGACTGATTAGTGAAAATGAGGTGAAACATGTTTTTGTCTCTTGTTGGTTCCCCCTCTAGCTACCACAGACCCAATATAACAGCTATATACATCCTAGAAGCATTAGCATTTCAACTTGGAGTCTGAAAGTCTCCTCCGATTGCTTGTACCTTGAGAACTTTTATCAGTCTTTTTTATAATTAGACTAATCCTTTAGGGACTACCTCGGAAATCTCAAACATGGAAGCCAAAGCACAATAGGTGTTGAAAATCTGACACGGCTGTAAGAATTCAAGGTTAAGGTAGTGTCTCTACCCCTGGACTGGTATCTGCTTCAGAGGTGTGTAATAACATCTCTTTTGAAAAATAGGTTAAATAAACAAAAGAATAAGTTTGAGGCTCAGGAGTATTAAGGCAGAATAATGAGAAACTTGCTTTGCATTTGAACGTCTGCATTTGATTTGGTAGCTCAAGTTGATGCACTGCATGCTTCAAGTAGGTAGGATTTCTGAAAAAAGTAGTCATTCCGGCAACAGTTGTAACGAGCTACAAAGCTACGGTGCTTGCAAAACTACTAGCAGAGAACTGTAAAATTCTGCCCACGTCTGACCATTTCAGCAATCGCTGTTTTCTGGTGAAATCTGATACTGTGTACCTCAACCTTTCCTATATTTAAGTTGTATCATCTGCAAGTTTTGAAATTATGTCTGGGATTTGCAAGCCCACGTTGTTAGTACAACAATTCATTAATTTAAGAAAAAAAAGCCGTGATCTCAAACCAATCTCTGGGGGACTCTCCCTGAGCACTTTCCTCCAGTTTGAAAACAACAATTCACCACACTCTCTGCTTTTTAAGCATTCTGTATCTATGGAGCCATTAGTCCATTTAAGTCGATAGGCTTTGAATTTGCAAACATCTCCATATTATGGTACATTATTAAATGCCTATTTGAAGTCCATAAATAAATCATACTGCTCCTATTAACCCTACTCCTGATATCATTACATTTAATTTCATTAGTTAGACATAATTCTCTTTTAGTAAATCTGTGTTTTATTTATTAACTTATGTTTCATGGTGCCAGTGGTTTACTTCATAGAATTTACTTCATGTGCAGATAGTGGCCATTTGGCCTATCGAGTCTGCACCAAGCCTCCAACCAGCATCTCACCCAGACCCACCTCTTCACCCTTTATCTGTAACCCCACATTTACCATAGCTAATCCACCAGTCCTTGCACATCCCTGGAAAGAATGGACAATTTAGTATGGCTAGTCCACCTAACCTGCACATCTTTCAACTGTGCGAGAAAACAGGAGCACCTGGTGGAAACTAACACAAACATGGGGAGAACGTGCAAACTCCAAATAGACAGTCACCAAAGCCTGGAATTGAACCCAGGTCCCTGGCGCTGTGAGGCAGCAATGCCAACCATTGTACTATTGTAAGAATTTCTCCCCCACAGATGTTGGATTGGCTGGCCTGTAGTTACCAGTTTTATCCTTCCTTTTTGAACAGGCATATAATATTTACAGTCTGGATTAGAGTGTTGCTGGAAAAGCACAGCAGGTCAGGCAGCATCCAAGGAGCAGGAAAATCGATGTTTCGGGCAAAAACACTTCATCAGGAATAGAGGCGGAGCCTGCAGGGTGGAAAGATAAATGAGGGGGGGGGTGGGGAGAAAGTAAAATAGAGTACAATAGGTGAATGGAGGTGGGTATGGAGGTGATAGGTCGAGAGGAGGGTGGGGGAAGGTAACAAAGAGTACAATGGGTGATTGGGGGTGGGGATGAAGGTGGGAGGTCAGAGAGGAGGGTGGAGTGGATAGATGGAAAGGAAGATAGGCAGGTAGGACAGGTAATGGGGACGGTGCTGAGCTGAAAGGTTGGAACTGGGGTAAGGTGGGGGGAGGGGAAATGAGGAAACTGGTGAAGTCCATATTGATGCCCTGGGGTTGAAGTGTTCCGAGGTGGAAGATGAGGTGTTCTTCCTCCAGCCATCGAGTGGTGAGGGAGCGGCGGTGGAGAAGGCCCAGGACCCGTATGTCTTTGGCAGAGTGGGAGGGGGAGTTGAAATGTTGGGCCAGAGCAGTGGGGTTGATTGATGCGGATGTCCCGGAGATGTTTCCTAGAGCGCTTTGCGAGGAGGCGTCCAGTCTCCCCAATGTAGAGGAGACTGCATCAGGAGCAACGGATACAATAAATGACATTGGTGGATGTGCAGATAAAACTTTGATGGATGTGGAAGGCTCCTTTGGGGCCTCGAATGGAAGTGAGGGAGGAAGTGTGGGCGGAGGTTTTGCAATTACTGTGGTGGCAGGGGAAGGTGCCAGGATGGGAGGGTGGGTTGTTGGGGAGTGTGGACCTGATCAGGTGGTCACAGAGGGAACGGTCTTTGCGGAATGTGGAAAGGGGTGGGGAGGGAAATATATCTCAGGTGGTGGGGTCCATTTGGAGGTGGCGGAAATGTCGGCAGATGATGTGGTTGATGCGTAGGTTGGTAGGGTGGAAGGTGAGCACCGGGGGGATCTGTCCTTGTTACAGTTGGATGGGTGGGGTCTGAGGGCGGAAGTGCGGGATGTGGAAGAGATGCGTTGGAGGCCATCCTAAAGAAGGAGGCCATCTGTTGTGTTCTGTGGTGGAATTGGTCCTCCTGGGAGCAGGTGTGGCAGAGGCGGAGGAATTGGGAATACGGATGGCATTTTTACAGGAGGTAGGGTGGGAAGAGGTGTAATCCAGGTAGTTGTGGGAGTCGGTGGGTTTACACTCCTCTGGCATGACCATAACTAAGAAAGATTGGAATAACCTGTCAACTTCCACCCCTGCTTCTCTCAGTATAACAACCAATAACCAGGTGACTTTCTTATTTTAAACACTTGAGGATAGTGCAGTTGATGTTTATGTGGATTTCAGCTTAAATGTTTGACAAGGTCGCACATGGGAGACTGATGAAGCAAGTAAAAACACGTGGGATTCAGGGTAACTTGGCAAATTGGATCCCAATTGGCTTAATGATAGGAGACAGATGGTGCTGGTAGAAGGCATTGTGTGAGACTGGAGGCCAGTGTCTGGTGGCACACCAAGAGATCAGGGCAGGGTCCCTTTATTGTTTTTGATATAGATAACAATATAGATGAGAATGTGGGGAAATGATAAGTAAGTTTACAAATTAGCAAGGTGTTTAATAGTGAGGAAGAACTTCTTGGGTTACATGAAGCTATAGATGGGTCAGTCAGAAGGGCAGATGGAATTTAATCCTGAAAAGTGAGATGGTACACTTGGAGTACTCAATGAATAGCAAGGCACAAGGAAGTTCAGAGGAACAGGAATCTTGGTGTACTTGTACACAGATCCCTGAAAGCAGCCGGACAGGATCAGAGGGTTTTTAAGAAGGCATATGGGGCCCTTGTTTTTATCAGTCATGGCATAGATAATAAGAGCAGGGAATTTCTATTAGAGCTGAACAAACCTTTGGTTAGACCACAGCAGAGTACTATGTGCAGTTCAGGTAGTTAAATTGTAGGAAGGATGTGATTGTACTGGAGGGGGTACAGAGGAGATTCACCAGGATGTTGCCTGGGTTGGAATATTCTAGCTACAAAAAAAAAATGGATAGGCTTGGATTGTTTTCTTTTGAGTTGTAAAATGTTATGAGGGGCATGGACAGGAAAGATATGAAGCAGTTGTTTTCTTTAGTTGAAGGGTCAGTAACGATGGGCATAATTTTAAGTTTCTCTCCCTGGGATGGTGGGAATCTGTAATGCACTGCCTGGGAGGGGGTAGAGGCAGAACACCTCAACCTTTTAAAAAGTCAGTGGATAAACACTTGAAATGTCAAACATTTAAGCTATGGACTAAATGGTAGAAAGTGGGATTGGTGTAGATAGATCGGCAGAGACTCGATGACCGACAGGCCTGCTCTGTGCTGTATGTTTCTGTGAACAGTGTCTATCTTTTTAAGAATCTCCTGTATTAATTTTTATTCTAATGACTTTCTTTACTGCCTGTGTACACACTGTCATTAATAGCATCCATGTTAGTGAAGACAAATGCAAACTAATCATTTTAAATCCAAGTTATGCATTCTGCCTGCACAAGTAAATCATTTTTTTTGGGCTTCAGTAGATGCTAGCTTGCCTTTGACATCATTTTTTTGCCAGGCAATTTTAAAAATCAGGAAAAAATACATGGGAAACTTTTTGTTACTGTACATACATAGCATTCTTGCATCATCAAAGACCTTCTGCTGATCTATACCCAGTGAGACTGTCCAGTTAGGGCATTTGCTATAAATAAGAGCAGCTCTCATTTATCTTGTCACATGTTTATAGTTCCAGTGCTATCTGGGTAATGTTTGCTGCGATATTACAAGACAGGAAGTAATGAGTGGAATGGAATTCACATAATGTTCTGAAGGACAACTGTTTGATATTTATAATTAAACCCTTTTGACTATGCATTTGATGTGATAAAAGTCATCCATGATTTTCTTTTTAAAAGCTTAATTATTTTATGGATACATATTCAATTAAGGATGTAGTTTTGATACACCTCACCCCATTAGCCAGAGTCCACAAAAGACTATAGATATCTGTCTCCTTTAGAGGTACAGGATACATAGCTTGAGGAGAACCATCCACATGAGGTGTCAGCCAAGGCAAGAACATAGAAATCTGTGAACTACCACAGGCTTTACAAGGAATGAACCCATGCTGCTGGTGTCATTCTGTAGTGTAGTCCTTAGCTTGTTTTATCTTATCATAGTATCATTGTTCTTTTTTTCTAGATAGTACTGACGAACAAAATGAACTAAAAACAACCATATTAGATTTAGTGCTTGGCAACGAACTAGGCCAGGCATCAGATCTCCGGGGCCTGATGGTCTACATCCCCAGGGTACTGAAGGAGGTGACTCGGGAAATCGTGGATGCGTTGGTGATTATTTTCCAGAGTTCGATAGATTCGGGGTCGGTTCCTGAGGATTGGAGGGTGGCTAATGTTATACCACTTTTTAAGAAAGGTGGGAGAGAGAAAGCAGGAAATTATAGACCAGTTAGTCTGACCTCAGTGGTGGGAAAGATGCTGGAGTCTATTATAAAGGATGAAATTACGACACGTGGGGATAGTAGTAACATGATAGGTCAGAGTCAGCATGGATTTATGAAGGGGAAATCGTGCTTGAATAATCTTCTTGAATTTTTTGAGGATGTAACTCTGAAGATGGACGAGGGAGATCCAGTAGATGTAGTGTACCTGGACTTTCAGAAAGCTTTTGATAAAGTCCCACACAGGAGGTTAGTGAGTAAAATTAGGGCGTATGGTATTGGGGGCAAAGTACTAGATTGGATTGAAAGTTGGTTGGCTGATAAGAAACAAAGGGTAATGATAAACGGCTCCATTTTGGAATGGCAGGCAGTGACCAGTGGGGTACCGCAGGGATCCGTGCTGGGACCGCAGCTTTTTACAATATATGTTAATGATATAGAAGATGGTATCAGCAATAACATTAGCAAATTTGCTGATGATACAAAGCTGGGTGGCAGGGTGAAATGTGATGAGGATGTTAGGAGATTACAGGATGACTTGGACAAGTTAGGTGAGTGGGCAGATGCATGGCAGATGCAGTTTAATGTGGATAAATATGTGGTTTTCCACTTTGGTGGCAAGAACAGGAAGGCAGATTACTACCTCAATGGAATCAATTTAGGTAAAGGGACAGTGCAGAGAGATCTGGGTGTTCTTGTACACCAGTCAATGAAGGCAAGCATGCAGGTACAGCAGGTCGTGAAGAAGGCAAATAGCATGCTGGCCTTCATAACAAGAGGGATTGAGTATAGAAGCAAAGAGGTGCTTCTGCAGCTGTACAGGGCCCTGGTGAGACCACACCTGGAGTACTGTGTGCAGTTCTGGTCTCCAAATTTGAGGAAAGACATTCTGGCTATTGAGGGAGTGCAGCGTAGGTTCACGAGGTCAATTCCTGGAATGGCGGGATTACCTTACACTGAAAGACTGAAGCGACTGGGCTTGTATACCCTTGAGTTTAGAAGACTGAGAGGGGATCTGATTGAGACATATAAGATTATGAAAGGATTGGACACTCCGGCAGCAGGAAACATGTTTCCGCTGATGGGTGAGTGCCGAACCAGAGGACACAGCTTAAAAATACGGGATAGACCATTTAGGACAGAGATGTGGAGAAACTTCTTCACCCAGAGAGTGGCTGTGTGGAATGTTCTGTCTCAGAGGGCAGTGGAGGCCCAGTCTGTGGATTCATTTAAGAAAGAGTTGGATAGAGCTCTCAAAGATAGTGGAATCAAGGGTTATGGAGATAAGGCAGGAAGAGGATACTGATTAGGAATGATCAGCCATGATCATATTGAATGGCGGTGCAGGCTAGAAGGGCTGAATGGCCTACTCCTGCACCTATTGTCTATTGTCTGTCTCTTGTTTGGAGAGCATTTCGGTGATAGTGATCACAACTCCTTGGCCTTTACTATAGTCATGGAGAGAGTTAAGAGCAAACAGTATGGGAAAGTATTTAATTGGGGGAAGGAACTGGGGCACCTAAATTGGGAACATATGTTCTCAGTGAAATGCATGACAGAGATATGGAGGTTGTTTTAGTGAGCACTTGCTGATAATGCTGGATAGGTTTGTCCCACTGAGGCAAGGAAGGGTTGGTAGGGCGAAGGAACCTTGAGTGATAAGGGATGTGAAACATCTAGTCGAGAGGAAGAAGGAAGCTTACTTAAGGTTGAGGAGGCAAGAGGAGGCAAGGATCAGATAGGACTCTAGTGAGTTACAAGGTAATCAGGAAGGAACTGAAGAATGGACTTTGGAGAATTAGAGGGGAAATGAAAAAGTCTTGGCAGGTAGGATGAAGGAAAACCTTAAGACATTCTATCCTTATATGAGGAACAAGAGGATGGCCAAAGTGAGGGTAGGGCCGATCAGGGATAGTGGAGGGAGCTTGTACCTGGAGTCAGAGGAGATAGGGAGGTCCTTAATGAATACTTTGCTTCGGTGTTCACTACTGAGAGGGACCTTGACATTTGTGAAGACAGCATGAAACAGGTTGATATGCTGTAACAGGTTGACATTAAGAAGGAGGATGTGCTGAAAGTTTTGAAAAAAGTAAAGATAGATAAGTCCATTGGGCCTGACGGGATATACCCAAGATTACTATGGGAAGCAAGGGAAGAAATTGCTGCGTCTTTGGCAATGATCTTTGCGTCCTCACTGTCCACTGGAGTAGTGCCAGATGATTGGAGGGTGGCAAATTTTATTCAAGAAAAGGAATAGGGATAATCCTGGGAATGACAGACCAGTCAGTGTTACATCTGTGGTGGGCAAATTATTGGAAAGGATTCGGAGAGACAGGATTTATGATTACTTGGAAAGCCATAGTTTGTTTAGAGATAGTCAGCATAGTTTTGTAAGGAGCATGTCATGCCTCACAAACCTTATTGAATTCTTTGAGGATGTGACAAAACACATTGATGAAGGTAGAGCAGTGGATGTGGTGCACATGAATTTTAGCAAGGCGTTTGATTAGGTTCTCCATGGCAGGTTCATTCAGAAAGGAAGGAGGCATGGGATACGGGGGCATTTGGCTGTCTGCTTACCCTATCAACTGGGGTATGTCCATAGGTCCCTCAAAGTTGCTACCCCAGTTGATAGGGTAATTAAGAAGGCACATGGTGTGTTGGCTTTCATTAGCAGGGGGATTGAGTTTAAAAACTGCGAGGTTATGCTGCAGCTCTGTGGAGCTCTGGTTAGACCACACTTGAAATATTGTGTTCAGTTCTGGTCGCCTCATTGTAGGAAGGATGTGGAAGCTTTAGAAGGGTTCAGAAGAGATTTACCAGGATGCTGCCTGGACTGGAGGGCATGTCTTATGAAGAAAGATTGAGGGAGCTAGGACTTTTCTCATTGGAATGAAGAAGGATGAGAGGTGACTTGGTAGAGTGAATAGTCAGAGACTTTTTCCCAGGCAGAAATGGCTATCACAAGGAAACAATTTTAAAGTGATTGGAGGAAGGTTTAGGGGAGATGTCAGAGGTCAGTTCTTTACACAGAGAGTGGTAGGGGCGTGGAATGCACTGCCAGCAGTGATTGTAGAATCAGATACATTAGGGATATTTAAGCGACTCTTGGATAGGCACATGGATGATAGTAAAATGAAAGGTATGTGGGTTTGTCGGATCGTAACGTAGGATAAAAGGTTGGCACAACATTGAGGGCCGAAGGGCCTGTACTGTGCTGTACTGTTCTGTGTTCTAAGGAACTGCTGATGCTGGATATCTGAAATTGCTGGAGAATCTCAGCAGGTGTAGCAGCATCTGTGGAGAGAAAGCAGAGTTAATATTTCTGGCCTAATGATCCTTATTGAGAAGTGCTTTTTGTTGTGTAGCCAGGAAAAGGTGGTATTTATGCTGAAGATCAGGGTGGAGAGGGGAAGGGAGCGATGAAGGTGGTGAAGATGGAGACAGAAAGAGAGAAAACATCAGTTGGATGATGGTGAACTGGTGGAAAGAAAGGCTATTGATGGGGACCATTAGTGGGTAAAAATGGGTTGGCTGTGATGAGAGTAGCCCATGTGATAACAAGGCCTTGGCTGTGGGGTGGGTAAAGAAAATTAATTGTCCACTTCAAAAACTCATTTTCCTATATTTACTGATAATCCTTCAGTGCCTTGTTTATCAAAACTCTATTCACCCCTGTCTTCAGTATATTCACCCTTCTTCCAGCACCTTTTGAAGAAGAGACCTCCAAGCCCATTCAACCTGTTGAGAAAAAAAATGGTCTTTTTTATCTGTGTCTTTAATGATTGACTCCTGCTTTAAACAGGGAGCCCTAATTCTCAATTCTCCCATAAGTGGAAACATTCTTCCGACATCTATTCCTTCAATATGTGAATCATGCACACTTCAATGAAGTTACCTCCTACAAGCCTGGTTTGCCCATTTCCCTACAAGACAACCCATCTATCTGAAGTATTTGTCCAGGAAATCTTTCTAAATTGCTGCCAATGCATTTCTGCTTCCTTAAATAAGGAGACCTGTTCGGTACATTATTCTCCAGATGTGGTCTCAGCAGTGTCCTGTTAAGGTGAAACATAACTTCCCTATTTCTGTAAAAGCAAAATGCTGGAAATCTGAAATTAACAAACATAAAGTATTGGAGAAATTCAGCAGGTCTAGCTGCTTCTGTGGAGAGACAAACAGTTAATGTTGAGTCCAGTATGGTTCTTTAGATTATTTACAGTGTGGAAACAGGCCCTTCGGCCCAACAAGTCCACACCGCCCCGCCGAAGCGCAACCCACCCATACCCCTACATCTCCCCCTTACCTAACACTACGGGCAATTTAGCACGGCCAATTCACCTGGCCTGCACATCTTTGGACTGTGGGAGGAAACCGGAGCACCCGGAGGAAACCCACGCAGACACGGGGAGAACGTGCAAACTCCACACAGTCAGTCGCCTGAGGCGGGAATTGAACCCGGGTCTCTGGCGCTGTGAGGCAGCAGTGCTAACCACTGTGCCACCGTGCCGCCCACTCGTTGGAAGTTCTGAATAAATAGCCAACAAATTGGTTAAACATGATTTCCCTTCCATAATAAAATGACCTGATTACCTCGTATCTTTCTCTGTGCCCCCTCCCATAAAGTTTGTAAAAATAGCTTGTAACGTCCCTCACTCTTTCTCTTGTGCACATGCACACCCACCCTTGTGCTCTGTATGTCTGTCTGTCTCTTGTGCTTGCTTCTATCAGCCACCCCTTTGTAATGAATTAATGATAAGGCCGCTTTATCCAGATGGCTTCCTTGGCGGGTGCAAGCAGGACAAAATCTGAGCCGGTTTAGTCATGTGGTGCAGCTGTTCATTTGAAGGACATTAGGATCATGCAGAATAAACAGTGACTTTTCAGATATTGTTATTGCTTCCTTGGTGATTCAATAACTGTGTCACTCAAAGTGAAACTGAACACTTGGGTCTAGGCAGATTCTAAATTTAGCTTTGATCTTTCCTCACAGTAAGTATACTTGATCCTTGTGTCTCTAGACTGTAAAATGTAGCTCCAAATCAAACAGAATTTTTCAATTGCTAATTATATATTCAGAAGCCAGGTCTGGATGATGAAGTTGATTAGATGACCAGCAAAGATATGTATTGAATGAGATAAGGCCATGAATTATACTCGGTCTGTGGAAGGAATGGGGTTATGGCCTGAATGGTCCCACTATGTTCTTTATAGTTTTGTCACCTTTGGGACTCAGTGGCCTGTATTTTCGTAATGATGGAGTGGGACTCCGTTCTAGCCGAAGTGTGTTGGACTCCCAAATCTGGGGTTCCCACCTCCAAACAAAGAATTCACCATTCACCTGTCCCAAAATATAAACAGATATCTGTCCTCAGATGCTGCCAGATCTGCTGAACTTTTTCAGCAGTTTCTCTTTCTGTGCCCATATTAAAGTGCAGCTAAACTGAATACGAACTCTATTGCAGCAGTACACATTGAAGTGCGGATGCTTCCAAATAGATTAATTTTTCGCTGTTGGGAGGTCAAAATGTAGCTTGTGGGTTTTATCATTTCAGGAGTAGTTCTAAAGCTGCCAGAAGTCTTTGAAATAGCAGTGTATCCTAGAAAGATCCAACGTTGCCACCAGGATTGTTAAATGTAGATGTTAACATGAATAAAAAGTGGATAAACCTGTGGAACTGTCACCAAAATAGACAATGCTGGAAAATCTCAGCAGGTCTGGCAGCATCTGTAAGGAGAGAAAAGAGCTGACGTTTCGAGTCTAACTGACCCTTTGTCAAACTGTCAGTCTGTCTGCCAGTTAAAGATTTGATAAGTATCGTGAATTAATTAA
Source organism: Chiloscyllium punctatum (assembly GCF_047496795.1). NCBI lineage: Eukaryota > Metazoa > Chordata > Chondrichthyes > Orectolobiformes > Hemiscylliidae > Chiloscyllium > Chiloscyllium punctatum. Next base: position 136,624,799 of record NC_092739.1, read on the forward strand.
TAGACAGTAAACTTTATATTGTTTAATCTCAGCACATGGTGGAAACTGGGTCAGTTGGCATTTAAGGGCAAAAGTTTGTGGCTGTGGGCAAACATTAAACTGACAATGGGGTGAATAAGGACTGTGGTATGGGCGAAGAGACACAGATTTGCGGAGGTGGGGAGGCAAGAGATGGTATGGGGAGTAAATGGATGCGATGGAAAGGGTTAGAAGGTTTTCTCGGTTTTTGTTTCTTTGATCCTTTAACAGCTGTGACAAGGCCCCAGATCTCTTAGGTGGGCTCCCTGCTCTAAGCTGCTCTAGTTCCAACCTTCAATCAGAGTCTCCAACATATGATCGAGCATTTGATCAAAGCTCCCAATCTAACAACTTCCTCCCCATCTATTATGACATTCTAAGGTACCAACATTATTAAACAACATGATTTTCTTAAAATTATTCATTGAAAACATTTAACTACAAATATTCTAATTTATTTAAAATGTTTGCATTTCCAAGTGCAACATCAGTCTTCCATGCCTGTTGTTCATGGATTCAACCTTGTGGTAACTTCACAGTTCTCTTTGATCTGATGATTTGAAATGACATAGGGACAATGGCCATTACCCTGACTTCAAACTGTGCTTTTGGCAGCTGGAATGCAAAAGTGAGATCAATACCATCATCCTAGAGCTTATGGTACTAAATGAACTGGTTGACAAGAGTTGCAGTAGTATATAGACCATTTGGTTCTCAATAAGCACTTCCTCATGATTGGCATTGATTTGTCTCTGTTTACAGTGATCTTTCACAGTATGTTCAGTAGAAAAGATTATTTGACAATGGAATACTGCTGAACAATGCTGTTGCAATATTGAATAATAGGTATGACCATCTCAATTCACTGACCAAATAATGAGATTTTTGGGCTTCTTCTGCCCGGGTTGTGTCTTGAGCCCCCTGTTTCATATTCTCAAGATAGGACAAAGAGAGGAGTGAATTATTAAGGGAGACTACAGAATTTTGAGATTATTGATGAATAACTGCTGTAGTGAAATATTATCTTGCCTTTGCACCAAAATAACAGCTCTTCAAAATAGTTGAAGACTGTCTTTTTCTCTGACCTTGGCAGCTTTTGGGAGGAGGAGAAAGTGAGGACTGCAGATGCTGGAGATCAGAGCTGAAAATGTGTTGCTGGAAAAGCGCAGCAGGTCAGGCAGCATCCAAGGAGCAGGAGAATCAATGTTTCGGGCATAAGCCCTTCTTCAGGATTCCTGAAGAAGGGCTTATGCCCAAAATGTCGATTCTCCTGCTCCTTGGATGCTGCCTGACCAGCTGCGCTTTTCCAGCAACACATTTTCAGCTTTTGGGAGGAGTGGACATCTTTGGGCCAAGCCAACTGTTGGGTTAAGCAGTCAGCAGATGGGTTTTTATTTACAATCTATGCCTATTTTTTTCATCTTTAAAGAGTGGAGGATTAAAAATGCCTCCTATTATGACACGTTAGCAGACCTGTTTCACCCTTCAGGAGCATTTATGTTGACTGCATCAATTTGTGACTCCCATATTACAGGTTAAGGCCCTTAGATCAGTTAGGATAGAGTCTGTATAGACTTGGTGCTTTAAGTTCAAATGGCCCCACTGAGTTCAGATTTTCCTCCCATGTGACTCATGCCTTGGTACCTGCTAGATCTTTGGAAGTGGACTGGGGTGTGTGATAAAAACTTGTGTGTTGGAGTCCTACCAAACATTTTTCTAAAGGTCCACAGAAATTCCCTGACTCTGTGAAAATCCAGCTGTCCATCTTAGGTACAGGGATCTGATTGTTTCAGTATCCCTTGCAAAAAAAACAATTCTTGAAGAACCTTTTCCAAGTTGGGATGAATGTCATGGGCTAATCCGGCATGCAGTCTTGTAGGTACAAAAGATATTTCTGGATGCTCAGTTAGTCATCTGTTGATCTAGGGGAACACAGCCTGTTTTTCACTTCAGAGGCTTTTCCTTACTGTTAGGAAAATTCCATAGAACACAATGCTTTTCTTGGAAGACTGGATCCTGTCTTTTTACAAAAGCCAGTAGCAAAGTTGTGCATAGTTTGGTCATAACATGATATGATGTGCATTGTCAGGGGTAATGTGAATCAGAGCCCCAAATTCACTTGCCAGAATTAAAAATTAGATCAACTTTCATGGCTGCCTGCATCTAGCAATATGTTGCCCAAAGTCCAAGTATGTGAAAATTGGCAGCAGTGATGGCAGATTGATCAACCACTCTGTAATCAGTTAGGACACACAATGACCCTACAAAAGGAAAGTGAAATAAGTTGAACTAAGTCGCTGAAATAAGTCTCTGATTAATTCACTGACTGATTACCCTGCAAATAAAATAATTAAACCTCACTAACCTCCACCAATCAGGTTTAACCATGGCCGAAGAAGAGGGCATACCCCATGACCTGCTAAGTAAAAACAAATTGCCTGTTGTCACCATAGCATGTGGAAGAAGACAGGGGATAGATTTTCCACATCTCCAATATTAGGATTACAGGCATCACATTGGCCCACCATTACGTGATATGGTACATTGAATTAACTGCTCCTTTTTTTATTTGGAGTGGAGCTTTTTTATAAAAGCAATTTTTTAACTCTTGAAAATTGTGAATTCAGTGAAAACTTCTTGTGGTCTCTGGTAGTGAAGCCCTGCATAATGAGTCAATTCTTGGCCCACTTTATGTCTTAGCAAAATGTTCAGCTGCTGAGAGGGTTGTAGTAAGGACCATTTGACACAGCAGAGCAGAGGCAGGAAGCGTAGGGTAGATTTTAAAATCCAGATGTGGAATGGACAAGCAGTGGGTACGACACTTGCCCATTTCTGTAGTGTATATGTTTATTTGGGGGCTCGTGATCATAGTTACATAATATTGGCAGTCAACAATTTGTGAAAATTTTCTGATAGTCTATTGAGTTTAAGAAGCAGTAGAGTCTAGATACGATACATTAGATAATTAAGTAAAGAAAGTATAGAACCATGACAAGTTTAGAAACCAGAGGACAAACCGGCTATTGGTATGGAATGCATTGGTCTCAATAAAGTTGTGACGGCAGCATTGTTTTCTAGCTGGTGTTAGGGAACTCTTCACTGGGGCTTCCTCCTCCTGCACCTTCTAGTCTGCCTTCCACCTGGATCAGACAGCTCCCTAAACACTGCCCTCTGCCCTGATCACTTGTTAATTTACCCTTTTTCTAGGGGCAGGTAACTTACACCCTGTCAATCAGTTGCCTGAATCCTTTTGGCTGAAGACTGTGTTACATCTACCAATGATGTCTGATCACTTGTTGTCCCCTTGACCACCTGTATTTGATGTTTAGTTTTCATTCCTTATTTTCAACAACATTGCATTTATAAACCTTCTGTTTACCGTGGTAGGAGGTTAGTCACTACTGTACCATATTTAAATGAGGGCTCACGCTACACAGTGACAGCTCTATATGGAATACTGAAAGCATACAGTTTTGAAGGGGGCCCCAATTTTCAACAGAGCCACGGTCTGCCTTGAGGGCCAGTCCTCGTTACCATACTGACCCTGAACTCCTAACTGAGCACTTTTCATAACTGGCACAATATGATCTGCCTGGCATACAGTTATACCTGAGGAGATGGGGGAAGCGGCGTACAATGGGACCTCGGAGAGACGAGGGTGGGGGAAACTCCAGTTGACAGTAGCCTACATCACTCTTTGGAGCCTTGGGCGAAAGGCACATTTTGTACTTGGATGACCTGAAAAATAAATCCCTCCTTGTGTTTGGAGCTTTTCCATCTTCATCAATAGGAAGCTGTGCAACTAACAATGATAAGGATGGGACACAAGTGACATTAGTGAGAAAAAGCCAAAAAAAAATGGCAAAGAAAGGAGAGGGAAAGTCCTGAAATATTGAGGGCAGTACAAAAGAGAGGAAATTCAAATAAATCCTTCAGACTTTATTCTTTCTTGTAAGTGGCCTGTTGATTTATTTAAAGTATCACTTTTAAGGTTGGAGGGGTATTTATGAGTTCCCAATATGCACCCTGCCATTCCACATACATTATTCAGACTGAACTGATCATGTGGAGATTAGTTTTGAACTATTGCCAGTATGCTGTATATGTGGGCATCAAATCTATGTGAGAGGGCACCACTGGTTACTCAACCATTGACCTTTGTAATGGGGGAGGGGAGGTGATGGGAGGGTCAACTGGCTTCAACTAAACACATTTCTGCAGAGGATCAGCTCTTGAGGGTTGAGAATTCACCACACAGGAAATTCGAATCCACATCTTAGAGATCTCGCACAACACACAATTGTGCTGTTTCCTGTTGCACTCATTCCTTCCCCAGTTTGAACAATACACAGAGAAGAAAACTATTCAAAATCATTCTCCCAATATTTGTAAAGAAATAAGAAGGCAGTACAGTGTGGAGTTGATGAAAACATGTTGTGTGAGTTTGTTTTTAAAAATGCAAATTTTATTCCCTGCAGGTACTTTGAGTTGCGTGAAGCTTCATTTGAATACAACTCCTCAACATGCTGGAAGCTACGGAATGAGATCATGGAGGTGAAGATACTTTCCATGTAAGTCACTGTTACTTTAAAAGTGGAGACCTACACAGGATAACATAGACTTGTTTCTGTACTGTACATCAGCCTATCTAATCCACACTAGAGATTACTGGTGAGAAGTAACTAGGATTTGGAAACCTACTTTGTCTGCTGCTTCTCCGTCTTTTGGCTAAGATCAAGTGTAGTCTCTGTTCTTATCAGCTTACCTGGAAGGGAAGAGACCATGATCCAGAAGATGGTTCTCCCAAGAGGAGTCTGAGCTGAGGACCTTCGTCATCATTGTATCGTGATTGTGACCAGAATTTGAAGGATTGTCGGTTGAGCTGAGTTGCATTTGGTCGATCTTTATGCTGGCCTCACTTAATGACATTTCAGTGACCAGCTAACCAGAGCTATGACCTCTGCTAGTGCTGGTGTCCCAGGCCAGAGGATCCAAGACTGTGAAAACGTTGCAGGAAGGATCCCCGGTCGACTGAACCTTCTTTGTGAAGAGAGTCCTCCTGGATTCCTGTGAGTTCCAAGCAGCCAATATTTTTTGTCTGCAGAAATTCTCCAGCAGTTGGGGGTGGGGGTGTACTTCGATGTGACCTTCAAAAGCATGAAGCAATGTGAGCATCCCATGAAGGTATTTGAGGAGAAAGGAGGTGAGGACCCCATCTCCGTCTTGTCCATGGTACATTGTTTGTTCTCCCTGCACAGAGGAGCCAGGTAGTTATAATGCATTTATACAACCTGCATGTCCTGGCAACAGGTGTCCTAACCTTCCTGCCGCTTGAAGGAGCCCAGCACCGATGTAGTGGACCCCTTTGGAATGTAGATCAGCAAGCGACAGGACAAAGTGACCCTGAAAGTAAATGCCAGAGGGGACATCCTCCACTCGGCCTCTAGTTTTGCGATTGGAGGGAGCTGAGCTGAGCTGACGTTCATGGGGCAGCCTAGAATGTGCTGAACCTGTGGGAGGTCAGGGCATGTGGCAGCGGATTGTAAAGTGACCCTCTGCAGGAACTACAAACAGGAGGGTCACCTGACTGAGGACTGCAAGGAGTCCACGAGCTGCACCCTGTGTGGGGAAGCAGGATGGAGGGGGCACCTATGTTCAGATGGGTGGAAGTGAAAACGTGAGCCATGAACTCCCAAAGGTCAGTAAGGTGTCAATGTCCAGTAAGAAAACAGAAACAAGTATCACCCAGTAGGAAAGGTAGGCTGGAGAAGAGGAAAAGGTAGCCAGAGCAGAGTTACAGCACCAACCCAATCTCCACCTGAACAGACAGAGTCAGTGTAAGAAATGAAGGAAGCTGGGGAATGGATACTGGTGAGGAACAACACGAGAGGAAAATGCCTCAGGCCCCCAGGGCCCACAGCAAAGCAGAAAGAGGCAGCATCATGATGGGCAAACCAGCAGCTCCTCTGATGATGAAGCTATGCAGGGGAATGGCCACCAAGAAAAAGAGGTACAGCACCACAGGGGAGAAGGAGAGGAGCAACCCCCCCCCCCAACCCGGAGCTGCCAGATGTCGCGAGAGACCCGGTGAAACGCAATCTCTAGCCACTGGGGACCAAAGTGTCCCCACCTCACCACAGCTCCAGGTAACCAGGAGCAGGGACACTTTAATTCAGGAGCAGAATGTGACAGCCTCTCTGTCGGACTCTGAACTGGACCTTCCTGGATTCGTACTCGCCCCAACACCACCAATAAGAGCAATGCCTTCAGGGAGGAGCAGGCCAGCAACCTCCGTGCTGCAAGTGTCTAACAGTTCTCTCACACCACGGGGATGCAAAGACTCCCCTCAGTCACAAGACTGGCAAGTGGACCTTCCATTTTCTGCCACTGAGAATAACCACACTGTCAGAGGTCAGTTGTGATCTGCTTGAATGGTGGAGCAGACTTGAAGAGCCAAATGGCTTGCTGCAGCTCCTATTTCTGATGAGGAACACAGATTTTACACACAAGTCTCAAATAGTTTAATTTATTTCATATTCTAGGCTCCATATAATGGAATTAGCTCTGTTTACATTTGAACATGACATAGCTGTTTGTGTAATGCTGACTGTTTGTTCTGCAGGGTGAAACAGTCTGAACTGTTTGACAGATGGAAGACCCTACAGCTGTGTAAATGGGAATTGAATGAGACCGCAGCCAATATTTTCAAGTAAGTGAATGAGAAGGCAGGAACGATGAAAATGAGAAGTGAAAGAGAAGCTGGAGGTGAAGAAAAAAAAGAGCTGGAGCAATTCAGGAGGAGGAGTTTCAGTAGATGTGCAAGAGGAGGAAAAGGAGACTGAGTGGATAGTTGGGAAGAAGGTGAGGGAAACAAAGACAATTTGAATGAAACAAATAGGAACACAAAGTAAAAGTATAAATGGAAAAGGGTAGGGAAAACATTTGGGGAAGAGAATAGGAAATGTTTGAGAAACAGTTACTAGTTGCTCAGGAGTTTTAAATAAATCATAAATTCAGGACTGAAAGCAAGGGAGAGAAGAGAGAGGAATAGGGGAAAGGACAGAAGAGGGGGGTGGAGTAGGAGTAAAAGTAAAAGAGAATAACAGAAATAGGTAAGAATAGATTGAGAGAGAGTGAAATAGGTCACCCAGAATGAAAGGAATACAATGACTGCTATGATGCGGTTATGTTATCATGAGTATGTCTCTTCAAGGTTTACTGATTGAGATATAATACAACATCCCCCTTTTTCCCAATGATAAAATCTTATTCCATACTCAAAATCCCAAATCTTGAGACCATTATTTTAGTCTAAAAGTTGTCAGATTTTACAAGAGGGGTTGACATGATGCTTGATTTGGGTCTGAGTGCAATCATTGCAATGGTATAAAATAAAACAAATAACATTAAAGAATTCATATTAATTATACATTTATCATTCATTAATTTTAAGACAATACAAACTCTATATTTGATCCGTAAATACAAATATATAATTAATTATGTACAATACTTCATGTTGAAATTCTTCAAAATCTTTGGCTTGAATCACTGAACAATTCATTCCAGTTGCCTCATAGTTAAACATCATTGTACAAATTCTCTTCATCTTTATCACAGGATCATTAATACTAACTTTGGCATCACCATTTCACAAGTAATCACCCTCCGTACCATCAGGTTTATATATGATATTCCACACTTGGAAGTAAACTTTTAGCAATTTTGAGATCAACTTCAACTTCATTCCAAGCGTCTGCGACCCTTTGTCCAAATATTACAAGTAAGATGATGTTTACATTTCTGCAATGTTAATGAATGATATATTTTTGCCTTCCGAGATTTAATTATTCTACATCTTTCAGATGCTGTTCTTGAGTGATTTATTTACATACAAACTCAAGTACTAGACAATACTAAGAACAGCTGCCATGTCAGAATGGATTGTTCTTGCATAACTACATGATCAGGATTTGAGCATGACCCAGATGAGGAAATGTTTTTTAAAACGCATGAGGAAAAAGAAGTCACAAATTCCTTAATTCTTTGATTTCTTCTAACTGCCTTTATCCATTCAACCTTTCTCTTGAACATTGATGATGACACCTTTCAGAAATTACTCTTTTTGAGAGCTTTGAGCTTTTCCTTTGAATTTTGCTTGGCTTTCACTTACATATACTGTCTTCATCTACAATGTGTTTGCTCATGGATTAGCATATCCAACAATTTACCATGGGTGGGGGGTGGGGGGGGTGTGGTGTGTGAGGGAGAGACGTGGAGGGGTGGTACACAGTGTTGTAAGTTTATCTCTTGCAGGATATTTTACCTGACATGGCAATTACCTCTCATAATATAAGAAACCAGGCAGGATATTTTATTGAAGAGACCAACAGACATTTTTCCAGGTAACTTATGTACAAACATTAAATTCCTCAGGCACATGACTGACTGGGCTAATACTAGGCTATTAGGTAGAACAGAGGGGCATATTTCCAGTAACATCCCATGGCTCAAATAGAGTCATACAGCGCAGAAGAAAACCCTTCAGTCCAAATGATCTGAATTAAATCATTTAAATCCTCAAGTCATGTGCTATAATGCAGTTACATTATCATGAGTATGTCTCTTACAGAATTACTGATTGAGATATAACACAACATCCCCCTTTTCCCCAACAATAAAAACTTATTCCAAACACACATGCTTAATTATACATAGTAAATTTGTTAATTTTCAAACAAGTACAACAAAGTTGCAAGATTAACATTTCAAATTTCAATAGTGGTTTGATCATTTGTCCTGATTTTATTATTGTACGACCATTCGGAGAAGGATGCATTGTTCCTTGTTGCACTTGTTTGACAACTTGGTTGTCTTGCTGCTGGTTGCTATCACTCAACATCACAGGGCAACATCTTTGGAATGTTCTCCCTCCCTCCCTTTGTGCATGATTTGTGTGCTGTAAGTTGATCTGAGTTGGCTTCTGTTCCTTCACAATTGGCATCATGATTAATAATAAATTGGTATGATCTGGACAGTTGCATGTTTTGGAAGCCTCTGTGGTATCCAAGTATCTGTAGCTGTATTTCTAACTTGCACTCTCTGTCCATGCAGAGTTTTGGTAGGTGTGTACCCGCTTGTTCGCTATGTCTTTCTGACATGCTCCACAGTCTTTGAAGAAGAATGTCATGTCTTGGTATGATTTGACAACTGATGGACCAACTTGTTCAAATTTGCCTTTTGAGCATAAGTTGTGATGGGAATGGTAATTCCTTGTCCTTCGATGCACAAAAATACAGCAAAATGAAAATCTTGCTTTTTTGCTCAACATTTTAATCTTTTTTTTTATTTGGTAGCATGTACCATATATTCAGCTGGACCATTTGAGCACAGGTGATGATGGGTCACTCCCCACTTAGTATTTATGATTTTAAATGCTTTGTCTGTGTACTGCAATACAGTGACAGATACTGCTTGATCTGGCATGCAGTATAAACTCAAAATAGCACTCGTCATGTCAACAACAATTATGATTGTGTTGCTAAGTTGTTAACCAGTGGGCAATTGGAAGAAATAATCTGTAATAAGAATGTAATCATTCCCTTGCACTGTAAATAGGTCTTTTGATACTTTCAATCAAGCAGTGTATGGAATATTATGTGGTTGCAGAGACTCTTTTTGTGCTGAGTTAATATGTTTGCCACGTTGACATGCATTTTATGAGTCACATGAATATTCTGATTTAGATTCTCTACAGTGTGGAAACAGGCCCTTCAGCCCAACAAGTCCACACCGAACCCTCCGAAGAGTAACCCACCCAGACCCATTTCCCTCTGGCTAATGCATCTAACACTATGGGTAATTTAGCATGGCCAATTCACCTGACTGGCATATCTTTGGACTGTGGGAGGAAACCGGAGCACCCGGAGGAAACCCACGCAGACATGGGGAGAACATGCAAACTCCACACAGACAGTTGCCTAAGGCTGGATCAAACAGGTCTGATTTCTGAAAAAGTGGGCGAACAACAAAGATAGAGCTTCGATGTCCATATGGCTCTACATTAACGCACCTAGACCTGCTGAACTGTCATCTCATGAAGGGATCCTTGAATGGAAACCAAGCCCCATCTTGTGATTGTACTTTACTCACATGCTCACTGTTACCAGTTAATCGGATTGACCAATAGGTCAGTAGTCACAGTAGCACCAGGACTGGGACTACGGATAGTCGTAGATTCATACAGCAAGGAAACAAACCCTTTGCTCCAGCCAGTTCATGCCAATCATAGGCCCAAACTAAACTATTCCCATTTGCCTATACTTGGCCCATATCCCTCCAAACATTTGTTATTCATGTACTTATCCAAATGACTTTTAAACGTTGTAACTGTACCCACATCCACCACGTCCTATGTGTAAACAAAATTGTCTCCATGTCTTCTTACAATTTTTCTCCTCTCACCTTAAAAATATGCCCCCTGGCCTTAAAGTCTCCCATCTTAGGGAAAAGACACCTACATTTACCTTATCTATATTCCTCATGATTTTACAAACCTCTATAAGGTCACCCTGCAATCTCTTAAGTTCCAGTGAAAAAAGTCCCAGCCTTTCCAGCTTCTTCTTATAACTCAATTTCCCTTATAAATCAACTTCCATTCCCAGCAATATCCTAGTGAATTTCTTCTGAACCCTCTCCAGCTTAATAATATCCTTCCTATAACAGGATGACTAGAACAAGACAAACCCATATCCAGGTAAGCGGGGTTGATGTTGTGGAAGGAAGGAGAGAAGAGAGGGTGGACCCATGAAAATGGGGAGAAGGGGTAGGGAATCTTGATGAAATGCCAGAGAGTGAGGAGCAATTTTGATATGGCAGGTTTATTTTTAGAGGAACTGCTGTACAGGAAAGGAGGCTGTTGAAGAAAGTACACTTGCTCCCTCCCTTCCCATCTGAGACTTGAGAGTTCTTATCCCCTGAACTCTTATCTGCCTCAAAACTGTGGCCAGGCTGGGGACGGACTTTGGAAAATTCTCTTACTAACTTTCTTTATCTGCTGGTGATCTTCCACTGTTTATCAATCTTACGCGTTAGTCAGGTTCATTTCTGAGCTGTCCATGTGGGGTCCGAAATCACTCAACTTCTGTTTCCATACTCAGATCTCATTTGACTCGATGCTGCAATGCACCAGTGTATCTATTTACGACACAGAAGAACACCCCCAAGGGCATTAAACTGAAGTATGAAGTAGACAGCAGTGGCTTCATCTTCATTGATGCTGAAGTCTTCCAGTTGTTTCCGAAGGTAAAGTGATTGACCAGCGGGTTGCAGTGGGAGCTTAGCCATTTCAATATTATGAGCAGGAGTTTTAGGAGCAGTCAAATCAGTGGTGCATTTTTGAAGTCTTGAAGTAAGGTGTCTTCAGGTAGTAAAATGTAAATAGTATTGCAATTGTTGCCACAATTTGTATCAAAGGAAACATTATGGACTACATTCTTAGCGAGGAAGCGTACCCACATTGAGAATAGTTAAGCAACAAGATTTAATTCCTAGATCACTATTTCCTTTGTCTCTCTCTCTCTCTCGGTTTTTTTAATCAGATAATTCTGAGAAATAATCATTCTTTTCATTATCATTTTTAAATTTAACAACTGTGTGGGTATTGGATATTCCAGCTGAACTATTATCTCCAATACCTCCTTCTGGATTTTAAAATGAACTCTAAGCTAAATGTTAAAGACTGAACCTAAGAACAAATTGTTACTGGCAATTTGTTTGATCTGAAGTAAAATATGAGTTTGAAATTGTACACAACTGTGTTCCATGTTTTGTTCTCAGCATATTAGTTTAACATGTCAGATTCTCATTTGCAATATTCACAATAAACAATCATATTAAATAGTCCTGAGTAAAACATTTATCTTCTGTAGTCTCATTTGCAGTGCAAATTCATACACGACCTGATTCCTGACAGGAAAGCCCTTTGTTGGAACAATGTTGATAAATTCCATTTCCAATTCTATAAGCTGAAACATTTCCTAATTAATCTGAAACTAAAAGAGGTGAAATACATATTATTTAATAGTTTTTAGCTGATTAATATGAAACCAGTTCAACTTTGGTTCACTTTTACGCCCAACTGGAAGCCTTAACAGATGAACATGCCATTTTGTCCATGATTGTCTATAGTCCTGTCCATTTCACATGAAAGAAATAACTGTGGGGCTCAATTGAGAATCAGGTTACCTTCTTTATTAGAAACCATCATAGGAGAGGAGTTATCTTCCTGAGTGTGAATACTCATCAGATGAGCCCCTGGTGTGGGTTGTGGAATTGAACATTTCCACAGATGCCAGGCTTTGATATTGCTGGACACCGCTCCAGTCACCCACAAATATCAGGCTCAGTCACTTTAAACACAGCTTTAAACTCTACAGTGGGATCAGATAGAACCTGCTGTGGAAGGTTGGGAACTTCCTCCTTTAACTAACTTGTTACCTTGACTGTAATTCTGTTTTCCCTTTGCACCCTGCAATAAGTTGCTTTAGTTGTCTTTAGGCTATCTGGCAAATACGTACATGGTCTGATTCTTATGTTCTACAATCAACTGCACATTAATGGAAACTTTTCCTACCCATAAAAGCAAAGAGTTTGTGTGTACCATCAATGAGATTGTTTTACTTTCAGAAAATCTACCATTTCACAGAAATGCTGTGGTCTCATGTACTTCCGCCTAGGGAAAATTGATGAACATCTTAAATCATAGAATCTCACAGCATAGTAAGAGGCAATTTGTGCTGTCCACAGGCTGCATGTCACTTTTGGACTATCAGTCTGCCTTTAGGCTTCAGTTATTGGACCTTATTCCCATATTGCAGTATTTCCTCCTCAGAGCCCTGTTAAATAGTTGTTTTTGAAGTATTTGTGCAGTTCTTTTTTGAATATTTCTGCACAGTCTGCTTCCACCACCCTTTCAGATAGTGCACCCCAGATCTTAGCTGTGTGAAAATCATTTTTCCTGATTTCCTCAAGTTGTTTTGACCTTCATCTTAAATCAATGGTTGCTGACCCACTTACCAGATGAAACAGTTTGAATACCGTATATACTTGTGTAAAAGTCAAATTTTTTAGTATATTTTTAAAGGTTCAATTTATAGGGTCAACTATTACACGGGCACGAGTTTTGAGGGGTTGAAATTCATGGTACAGTTTGAAATACCGTATTATTAGCAGAAGTCAATTTGATCGCTCAACTAATCACGGGTAAAGAAGAAACACACAGTGAATTACAGTAAAGGTAATTACCGGATAAAAGCAAGAGAAACAAGAATGAATTACTACTGATTATAAATTTTATTTATACATACTGGTTTGAAAATTTACCATGTCAAAGATTCATTGAAATCCTGCAAAATCACACTGTTCAACATCATTATGGCCTGGTATAATGACACATTTAAAATGAAACATTTATTAAATTCTGAATGTGTCAGTGTCTTGAACTTACCCGCCAAATTCTTCCACCTCCCTCCCATTTACTCTCGTATGTAATGAACCTCAGCAACATTAACAAATTTGTCAAAGAATTAAAGATATATATCTTTTATTCAGATATAATGGCATAATGAACATAATTAACTTTTTAAGGATATTAAGTTTTGGATGTATAGTGAACAAAGTACCGATAGACTTGGTATGAGTCTGAATCAAAATATGCTGTAGTAAGCCAAGTGAACTAAGTAGAGTTATGACTGAATGAATGCGATTTCATTTAAGTGGATTAATGGGAACGTGCAGTTTCCTTTGTGTTAGGTTTATAATGCAATATAGTAGGGTCGACTATTACATGAGATATATGGAAAATATAAGATTTTTTGGCCAAAAATAAGGGGTTGACTTTTACATGAAATTGACTTTGACTTTTACACAAGTGTATACGATAAGTAGAAAAACCTCATAATTGCAAATGATTTTTTTCGCTACCATTGCTTTAAGGAGATCTGTCCCAGCTTCTCCAATTTCACCACATAACTGAAGTCTTGTAACCTCTTGGTAAACCTCTTCTGTACACTATGGTAATAGGATGTATTAATTTGTTAATAGACTGTGTTTGAGAAAGTGTTGCAGATGGTAAAGGCGTAAGATCTTGTCACATAAACTCCAGTAGGTACAGCTAAATCTAAGCATACAGCTTCAAGGTTGGGAATCAGTGGATACCAAATACCTCATGATACAGTTGTCTGTACCTTTTCAATGAAAAACCTTCCTCCAGTTTTAGGATGGCACTAGATCCACCAAAAATCATGCAGATAAATATCTAGCTCAAAATCTGCTTGAACTGATTCAATTTCAGATCAAAGCAGAGCTTGCTGATACCATAAAATGTTGATTTGCATATCATTGTCAGGACATTATAAGGGTATGTTTTACAGTTGTCAAATTAAAGATTTGAACGCAACACAATTTTATTGCTTGCCTCTTGTGCACAATGTTTGGCCTGCTGTTGCCTGTATCTACAATAGGCTCGTTAAATTATCTCTAAAAATACCTGAATGTTTCCAATCTGGAAGTTAGACACACCATTGTTCTGGCATTATCACATTCTGATCACTTAATCTGAATTACCAACATCCCTTCTCCCCCAGCACTCTCAAGTCCACCCTCAACTATAGCATAAATGCTGTCTCCTCCACACTTCACTTCAGCTCTGATTGAAGAGTCATCTAGATTCAAAACGGTCACTTGCTTTCTCTCCATGGATGCTGCCTGACCTGCTGTGATCTCCAGCAAATTTTTGTTTTCAAGATATTAACTTTGTTGGTAGAAAAAATACTCATCCCAATGAGAATTGGCTAAAGCACATGTTTTATTCTAATGTACATAGCTCTTTTGTATTTTTATGGACACAATTTGTAATGTATAGAATGTATTTACTGTGTTTATATTTAAAATATTTATGCAAATATGGAAACTTGTGCATATTCATAAATTTTATATATATATATATATATATATCCATAGATAATAGATATACACATATACACACAAACTTATAACAGTACCTAGTTGTGCATGCACATATATACAGATGTCAAGATTAGACTGGTGCTGGAAAAGCACAGCAGGTCAGAGCTCCTGGCTGAAACGTTGATTTTCCTCCTCCTCGGATGCTGCCTGACCTACTGTACTTTTCCAGCACCATGCTAATCTTGACTGTAATCTCCAGCATCTGCAGTCCTCATTTTCGCCTATATATACAGGTGTGTCTGTCTATGCTTGTTGGAGTTTCATTTTGATTCTAGATTAATTCTGGAAATATGCTACAGGTCAGGGAGCCCATTTCAGATTTTCAGCATCCGCCATTTTCTGCTTTCTTTTAACTACAGTAAGGGTCTTTTTCTTCACAGGAAATGCCTTATTCACGCTCCCAGTTTAAGAAATGTGCAGTGATTGGGAATGGAGGAATCCTGAAGAACAGTAGGTGTGGGAATGAGATTGACTCTGCAGACTTTGTGTTCAGGTATGATAGAACTGAGCCTTTCCTTTGTTATAGATGACCAATATTTCAGTCTTTAATGGTGGAATAGTAGCTGACAATTTCAGTTCTAAGTTGTTTGATAAATTGAATACAGAAGGGTCATGGCAATTTTTAGTGTACTCCACATTTGATTTGTACAATGTATTTGTTGCCCCGTTCCACCTTTCTTTACCTTTGGTTGATCACTGTTTTCCATTATTTTGCTAATGATTGGTCTATGGGAATGATCTCACTGTCTGCTATCACTTCACATTGTTGTATTTTGAAATATGAAACTGGCAGAAACACCCTTAAGAAGTACAGAATACAGCAGAGAAAATGACCTTTTACCAGTCCAAGTCATTTATATATAACTGAAAATGCAATGATCCTAATGCTAAGTAATGAGGAAACTCTCAAAATCTTTCAAGTATTGATTTTACTCCCTTCTCAATTGGAACAAGTTGTATGAAACCTTGCCCTTTTGTTGATGTTAAGCCTAATTTTGATCCTCATTTATAAAATCAACAATTGTGCAAAAATGCACCTGAAACCCTTGACCATTTTTTGTCATCCGTGACTTCATGTCCTCCGATTCTGTACAAATTGGCCAAACCATAGCACCTTGCATCCTATTCTGCATTAAATCCCATCCATTCTTGATCTATACTGGCAACCATCTCACAGCATGTTAAATTTCAATGATTCATTCATCAGATTTTCCATGGCCCTTTTGTATCCTACATCTACATTTTTTCCAAGTTTTATATTACTTTCTATCATATCCTTAAGTGCTTTGACTGATTTTTGCAACCTCACCTGCCCGTGGCATTAATTCCACTTTCCTTCCAACCACTTTTACAAGTCCTTAAGGAATTCATCTCAAAATCCATCTTTTTATTTAGCATTTCTTTCCCATCCCGTTTCCATTTGTGAAGTTCCTGACTATGCTGTTATTTATGTGTTAAAAATGTTATATGAATGTGGGCTTTTTAAAACTCTGTATCTATAAACAAGTCAATTGGATCTTTTCACGGTCTCTTGTAATATTTGTGCCATTAAACACACATTTATGTTAGAAAATGATATATTTTGTTAGTGGAATGTTAAATAATTTATAGACTTTCTGATTCAGTGATTGGATTTTTTTCAACAGAACGTATAAGGAAGTTATTTCTAACTGAATTTCTTATTCCAGTACATTAAGCTGTCCCTCCCTGTACCATATTATATGTGGAATTGTCCAGCGTTACCTACCTTGCATAGCCCCCTTGTGCAGCAACATGATCCAGGGTCCAGGCTCCTCTCAGGATATAGAGATTCTCCACAGTGTGTGAACAACATGCTGCTCTATCTCCAAAGGAGCTAGCTCACGCACATGAACATCTTTAGAGTTCATGGTCAGTAGTTGGTGGGAGCAAGCTGGAGCAGTTTCACAAATATGCACGACACCTACCAGCTCCCCCATGTCATCACTCCATGCTCCAAATGCCGCCAGGAATTCCACGGTCTCAGAAAGTTATTGGCATTCGGCTTGCCTTTTTTCTCCAAACTAAAGATCATTTACTTGCAAATGCTCATCACATTGTTGAAGTGACTGCTGGCTCCATGCATTAGGATGGAAATGAGTCCTCTGTGTAGAATTTCAAAGTAGTCTCGTGTCACTGCTGACCACACATCACACGTCCTGTGAGGAAACCCACCAGACCATCCTTCACTATTTGTCCTTCTATTTGAGGGAGAAAAACAAACCAGGGAGAATCCTCATGTTTTTGTCCTTGAATGAACACCCAAACACCACAAATTAATCATTGCTATTTTTAAAAATTTGGCAAATGTTCACCATGGATCTTAAATGTAATGACGAATGATTGCTCCCAAAGAGCCCCCAAGGATACGTATCCCTACAGATTGGGCGCCATAGTGTGGGAACTGCTATTACATTAACCCTCCCATTGTGGCTATGCTTCACATGGAACTGTAGCCTGGCCAATACAGTGGAAATTTCTATGACATAGCTATGTATGCTACAACTGAGAATTTCCTCTTTCCCCTCAGAAAATACTAGCTCACACAGGATGTGACTGCAGGGACAATTGGAGAAATTGATAGGCTGAAATCTGGCCAAGGGATGTAACTGCTTTATAAACAGATTAATTGCAGGGTCTGTCATGCCATTGCAATGCGGTAAAAGCCCTTCATCCATCACTGACAAGAGTAGAGCAAAGTTTGCACCAATGTAGAATAACAATGCCTTTTTCATGCTCTGCAAGCAATAGTGCACTGTAATGCATTTAAAACGCGAGTAGAAGTTTGCATTTATAAACCGCGTGTGAGAATAACCTTGCCAACTATTTATTTTACTATCAACTCTTACATTAGATGTAATTTGCCACCAATTTCTGAAAAGTATACCACAGATGTTGGAGCAAAGACTGATATTGTGACCATAAATCCGAGTATTGTAACTGAGAGGTGAGTTTGCTCACTTTTTATCCAGCCATTGAAATTCAATAAATTGCCTTCAAAGATATTTCAGGCTCCATCCATTGGAAATTACAAAATTGAATTGCAGCCTTCGAACCAGGACATGATCTTAGTTTGCTCCTAACGTTGAGGCTGTACCTGAAGTTGGCCACCCTGATGAAAATTGGACTGTATTGTGAGTAGGAAGTGGTGGTATTTTTAAGCTGGTACTGTCCTGCTGTGATGGTGCAGAATCCCAAGCTGAGATTGTTTTAACCTGTGTAGTATTTTTGATGCAGCTGACCTGGGATGGGTGGCGGGTAGTGATGGTTTCGGACAGAGGCACTTGAAACAAATAGCATTGAGCGATGTTTTCATTGCTCAAAAACAACAAAATTTCGAAAAGAAACTGAAGACTGTATTTTCTGCTTTTAGATTCCAAAAATTAGAGAAGTGGAGACGACCATTTTATGAAGTCCTACAAGCCTATGAAAATGCATCAGTGGTTATGCCAGCTTTCTACAACACCCGCAACACAGATGTTTCATTCAGGGTCAAGTATGTCCTGGATGATTTTGAATCTCAACAATCCATGTTCTATTTCCATCCACGATATATTGAGAATGTCTCCCGTTTCTGGATGAGACAGGGGCTGAGAGCCAAACGACTCAGCAGTGGCTTAATGTTGGTGACAGCTGCCATGGAGCTGTGTGAAGAGGTCCATCTCTATGGTTTTTGGTCATTTTCAATGGACCCCTCGGGTTTCTACATCACCCACCATTACTATGACAATGTCAAACCTCGGCCTGGCTTCCACAAGATGACTACTGAGATCTTTAACTTTCTGCACATGCACAGTAAGGGGATTCTCCAAGTCCATACTGGGACTTGTAGCTAAACTTCAACACCCTTTTACCAGTTGGGTGGACCTACCTATAAATCATATCAACTAGATTGAATTTTACTTAGTACACTTTGAGCTTCATGGAATGGATCATCCTTCCACATTACTGGCTAGATAAATACACAATAAATAAGGTAGTGATACTTTCACTGTGATTAGCCATTCAAAGTTCTTGGGTGGGACGTAGGTGTGTAGTTTTAAGCCCTCCTAAGAGTTGGATATGGGATTGTTAGAACGTTAAAATATTAACACACTGACTCAAGGCTTCGTAGAAACAAAAGCACTGCAGGTGTTGGAATCTTGCCCCAGTCCTGAAGAAGGGTTACACCCAAAACGTTAATTTCTCCCCCTCCTGATGCTGCCTGGCTTGCTGTGTTCTTCCAGCCTCCTGCCTGTCTACTCAAGGCTTCATAGGACAATCAGTATTTACCAGGCTGTTTTCCAAAAGCCTGATTCTCCAAAGAACTCAAGAAATTCTTCCATTATTTAGTATGATTTAATTATGGATTGTTTTTGAGTTTATAAGGCTCAGTTAGGGTTAGTTACTTGGTTTTGCATCCAAGTGTAAAGAATATCACCTTCCTACCCTGCTTTGCCATCCTGACAAAAAGCAACATTCACTGCTCCCAAATCAGAGGAAGATATGGACTGAAAATGATAAGAGTGAGTACAGTTGGAGAAAATCAAAATAAGCAGGTTTTAAATTATGCAAGTTTCAGAGCTTAATTTCATTAAATCTGCAAGGAGTGTCTCTTGCCTGGAATGTGTATTGAAAATTTATAGGCATGCTGTCAAAATGTTTCCATCCAGTACATTTTGATGACTGTCTCTCCCTTATAACATACGTAGACAAGGGCGATTATTGGAAAAATAGATAAATCTTTGACATACTTGTTCATTTGTCCTTGCATGAAGTTGGAAGAAACTTCAAGAAACCAGTGCAACTAGTTCCAGGTGTTAGTATCATGGTTTGATTATTGTCCTGAAATTATGTAGGACTATGATCAGTAATGACTTTGTATGGTCTGGGCTGCTTGCATATTCTAGAAACCTTGGCTGGTATCTAATTATTTGCATGTGTGTTTCTAGCTGGCAGTCACCATCATGCAGTTTTAATAACTCTTTCCCTGCTCTTTCAATCACTGTTGTGCTTCCAGAATCACAGAACTGTTACAGACCATTATTGCCTGCACAAGTTCTCTAACTCAGTACCGATCACTTGCCATTTTCCCTGTAGCCCTACATGGTATTTCTGTTTAAATGATCATCAAACTCCATCTTGAATGCTTCCGTGGAGCCTGCCTCCACCACACCTCCAGACTCAGCACTCTAGACCTTAACTGCTCACTTTGTGAAGAGTTTTTTAATCTCACTTCAGGGTGGGACTGTTTTCCAAGGGGAAGAGAAGGCAAAGACACTTTCTAAATTATGAGGTATTTGGACATAGTAGATAGGGATAAACTGCTCGTCCTGTTGGTAAGATGATGAAGAACTAGACAGCACAAATTTAAACAGTCCCAACTTCTCCATTTTTTTTAAACTCCTTTATTGAAGTTTCTTATTCCTGGAACTGTTTGTGTAAACTTTTTCTGCACTTGCTCCAACTGAACTTTTATAGTAAGGGTGGCGTGGTGGCTCAGTGGTTAGCACTGCTGCCTCACAGCACCAGGGACCCAGGTTCGATTCCAGCCTGGGGCAACTGTGTGGAGTTTGCACATTCTCGTTGTGTCTGCGTGGGTTTGCTCCGGTTTCCTCCCATAATCCAAAGGTGTGCAGGTCAGGTGAATTGGCCGTGCTAAATTGCCCATAGTGTTAGGTGCATTAGTCAGAGGGAAACTGGTTTGGGTGGGTTACTCTTCGGAGAGTCGGTGTGGACTTGTTGAGCCGAAGGGCCTGTTTCCACACTGTGGGAATCTAATCTTAACCTCCCAGCTCTTGTTCCCTGTGCCTAGAATACTGTATACTTTATTAGCAATCTCATTTCTTGTCCTACCACATTTAGTGTTTTATGCACATATACATGCAGGCTTGTCTGCTGCTGTACATCCTTTAGAATAGTTCCCTTTATCTTATATTGTCTGTCTGTGTTCTTTGTACCAAAATGTTTCACCTCATACTTGTTAACATTGAATTTCATCTGTACCTACTTGACAGTCCAACAATTTGTCTATGTCCTTTTGTAGTTCAACACTATCCTCCTCATAGATTACAGTGCTTCCAGGTTTTGTGTCATCCAAAAACTTGGAAATTGTACATTGCACTCCAAGACTGGACATACTGGAAAAAGCATGGGTGCTCTCCAGAGCAAACTTTCCTCCAGCTTGAAATTACCCATTAACCATTCTCTCTGTTTCCTATCACTCAGCCAATTTTGTATGCATGCTGCTCCGTCCCTTTTTTCCATAAGCTATAACTTTCCCCACAGGTCTATTGTGTTGCACTGCTCAAATGTATTTTGGAAGTCAAGGTACAGCATATCAATAGCATTTTCCAATTAACCCTCTGTGTTACCTGTTCATAAACTTCAGCAAGTTAGTTAGATAAAAATTTTCCTTCAATAAATGCTGACCCTTTCAAATTAATCCATATTTTTCAATGTAACTACTAGTCCTGTCCTGAATAAATGTTTCTACAAGTTTCCACATCAATGAAGTTAAGCTGATTCACTAGGCTTATCTTTACAATATTTTATGAACAAGGACTAACTGCAATTCTCCAGACCCTAGCAATGCCTCTCAGTCCAAGAAAGATGAAGAGATTATTGTACATGTCACTACAATTTCCTTCCATATTTTTGAGGCCTATTGTCAGGTTCTGGCACCGTATCAACTTAAAGTATTGACAGCTTATCTAATACTTCCTCTTTATTAATTAAAAATTGAGTAACTGAATTGCTTTCTCTGTCAAAAATCTGAAAGATCTTTGAATGCTGGAAATCTGAAACAAAACCATAAATTACTGTAAAATCTCATTTCTGAAGTTTTGAAGAAGGGTCATAGAGTCATAGAGATGTGCAGCACGGAAACAGACCTTTCGGTCCAACTCGTCCATGCCGGCCAGATATCTTAACCTAATCTAGTCCCACTTGCCAGCACCAATCTCATATCCCTCCAAACTCTTCCTATTCATCTACCCATGCAGATGCCTTTCAAATGTTGCAATTGTACTAGCCTCCACCACTTCCTCTGGCAGCTCATTCCATATACCTACCACCATCTGCCTGAAAAAGTTGCCCCTTAGGTCTATTTTATATCTTTCCCGTCTCACCCTAAAACTATGTTCTCTAGCTCTGGACTCTCCTGTGCCAGGGAAAACACATTGTCTATTTATCCCATCCATGCCCCTCATGATTTTATAAACCTCTATAAGGTCACTCTTCAACCTCCGACTCTCCAGGGAAAACAGCCCCAGCGTATTCAACCCTTCCCTATAGCTCAAATCCTCCAACCCATGGCAATATCCTTGTAAATCTTTTCTGAAACCTTTCATATTTCACAACATTCTTCTGATATGAAGGAGACCAAAACTGTATGCAATATTCCAACAGTGGCCTAACCAACATCCTGTACAGTCGCAACATGACCTCTCAACCCCTATACTCTATACTCTGACCAATGAAAGAAAATATACCAAACACCTTCTTCACTATCCTATCTATATGTGACTTTACTTTCAAGGAGCTATGAACCTGCACTCCAAGGTCTCTTTGTTCAGCAACATTCCCTAGGACCTTACCATTAAGTGTATAAATCCCGCTAAGATTTGCTTTCCCAAAATGCAGCACCTCGCATTTATTTCAATTAAACTCCATCTGGCACTCCTCGGACCATCTGATCAAGATCCTATTGTAGTCTGAGGTAACCTTTTTCACTGTCCACTACACCTCCAATTCTGGTGTCATCTGCAAACTTACTAACTATACCTCTTATGCTCACATCCAAATCATTTATATAAATGATATAAAGTAGTGGACCCAGCACTGATCCTTGTGGTTCTACAAGTTTCCCCATCAATGACGTTAAGCTAATTCACTGGGCTTACCTTTACAATATTTTATGAACAAGGACTAACTGCAATTCTCCAGACCCTAGCAACACCTCTGAGTCCAAGAAAGGTTAAGAGATTGTTGTACACGTCACTACAATTTCCTTCAGTATTTTTGAGGCATATTATCAGGTTCTGGCACCGTATCAACTTAAAGTATTGACAGCTTATCTAATACTTCCTCTTTATTAATTAAAAATTGAGTAACTGAGTTGCTTTCTCTGTCTCAGGCCTCTAGTCTGAAAAACAACCTTCCACCATCACCCTCTGTCTTCTACCTTCAAGCCAATTCTGTATTCAAATGACTAATTCTCCCTGTATTCCATGAGTTCTAACCTTACTAACTAGTCTGTCATGAGGAACCTTGTGAAACCCTTACTGAAGTCCATATAGATTACATCTATTGCTCTGCCCTCATCAATCCTCTTTGTTACTTCTTCAAAAAACTCAATCAAGTTCATGAGAAATGATTTCCCACACACAAAGCCATGTTGACCATCCCTAATCAGTCCTTGCCTTTCCAAATACATATACATCCTGTCCCTAAGGATTCCCTCAAACAACTTGCCCACTACCAACATCAGGCTCACCAGTCTATAGTTCCCTGGCTTGTCCTTACCACCTTTCTTAAATAGTGGCACCACATTAGCCAACCTCCAGTCTTCCAGCACCTCACCTGTGACTATTTATGATGCAAATATCTCAGCAAGAGGCCCAGCAATTACTTCCCTCACTTCCTACAGGGTTCTAGAGTACACCTGATCAGGTCTGGGGATTTATCCACTTTTATGAGTTTCAAAACATACAGCACTTCCTCCTCTATAATATGGACATTTTTCAAGATGTCACCATCTATTTCCCTACATTCTACATCTTCCATGACCTTCTCCACAGTAAACACTGATGAAAAATACTTGTTTAGTGTCTCTCCCATCTCCTGTGGCTCCACACAAAGATCGCCTTGCTGATCTTTGAGGGGCGAGTGTGTTTGTACTGGAAAAGCACAGCAGGTCAGGCAGCATCCAAGGAGCAGGAAAATCAACGTTTCGGGAAGAGCCTTGGTTTTGGCCCGAAACGTCGATTTTCCTGCTCCTCTGATGTTGCCTGACCTGCTGTGCTTTTTCAGCACCATACTCTCGACTCTAATCTCCAGCATCTGCAGTCCTCACTTTTGCATGATCTTTGAGGGGCCCTATTCTCTCCCTTGTTACCCTTTTGTCCTTAATGTATTTGTAAAAACCCTTTGGATTCTCCTTAACCCTATTTGCCAAAGCTATCTCATGTCCCCTTTTTGCCGTCTTGATTTCCCTCTTAATTTTACTCCTACTGCCCTTATACTCTTCGAAGGATTCACTCGATCTCTCCTGTCTACACCTGACATATGCTTCCTTCTTTTTCTGAACCAAACCCTCAATTTCTTCAGTCATCCAGCATTCTCTACATTTACCAGCCTTTTACCTGAACAGGAATATAATGTCTCTGGACTCTTGTTATATCATTTCTGAAGACCTGTCTGATTTCTCTCCACAGATGTTGCCAGACGTACTGAAATTTTACAGTAATTTCTGTTTTTGTTACTTCTCTGTTGCCATAGCTTGGGCACTATCTGCCCCATAGGTAAAGGTAGGTGGAAAGTATTCATATTTAACCACTGCCATGACACTTGCCTCCAGATGTAAATCTACATTTTTGGTCCCTAGTTGGTCCCACAACTCCTTTTATACCCT
Source organism: Chiloscyllium punctatum (assembly GCF_047496795.1). Taxonomy (NCBI): domain Eukaryota; kingdom Metazoa; phylum Chordata; class Chondrichthyes; order Orectolobiformes; family Hemiscylliidae; genus Chiloscyllium; species Chiloscyllium punctatum. The sequence continues at coordinate 136,649,475 of NC_092739.1, forward strand.
TTTACTATTGATATGCTTATAAAAGCCATTGAGATTTCTTTAATCTGGGGTGGCACGGTGGCTCAATGGTTAGCACTGCTGCCTCACAGCGCCAGGGACCTGGGTTCAATTCCTGCCTCAGATAACTGTGTGGAGTTTGCACACTCTCCCTGTGTCTGTTTGGGTTCCCTCTGGGTGCTCCGGTTTCCTCCCACAGTCCAAGGATGCGCAGGTCAGCTGAATTGGCCATATTAAATTACCGATAGTGTTAGGTGCATTAGTTGGGGGGAAATGCAGGGTAGGGGAATAGGTGTGGGTGGGTTACTCTTCGGAGGGTTCAGTATGGACTTGTTGAGCCGAAGGGCATGTTTCCATACTGTAGGGAATCTAATCATAATGTTAGCTACCAATTTTTTGTTATTATCCCTCTTTGGTCCTAGTATTTGCTTTCATACTTCCCTTCTGAATGTTCTGAATTCAGCTTGGTTCTCAATTAACTGTTCTACCTGAAACCCGTTTTAAACATATTTTCTCAACTTCAATTTCTATTTCCTTTGCCATGCAAGAAGCTTTGAATTTGTTTGTGATACCTTTTTACGTGATGCAGCAATGCTTATTTATTCTCCCATAACTAATCAGGACAGGACAGGATATCATATTAAATAATCTAACAGACATTTCCATTATGTAGCAGCATTATATTCATCCGGCTGTACGTGTCTGGGCTAATATTAGGCGAGAAGTTACAACAGAGGAGCATGCTTCAAGTGATCTGAGGTAGAGTGTGAGACGTCTGTAGCTTCAGGTCACATGCTGTTATAGAGCGATGATAGTGTGAGCTTGCCTCTTAAAAGAATACTGACAATGAAACACAACACAAAATCCCCCTTTTTCTGAACAGATCTAAGTGTTTGTACATCGGCATATATTGTCAATTCAATACTTATACCAACAGGTGAAATAGAGTTTACAAGACTAACATTCTGAAATCTATTGTATCACTTTGGAGGCTTGACGTTTTGTTCTGGTTGGTGATTGTGTACCTGTCTGGAGAGGTAGATGTTGCTTTCTGTTGCAGTTATTTGACAAGTTGGTCATCTTTCTGCTGGTTGCTGCTACTCAAGATCTTTGCACAGTCATCATCTTTGGAGTGTTTGTCCTTCTTGCATGTTTGTGTGCTGAACATTGATCTGAACTGACTTTTCTTTCTTTACAATGTAGCACCATTACCAGTACTGATTTGACCTATGTTATAAGCCTTTGTGGTATCCAAAAATTTGTATTTAGATTTCTAACTTGCAATTTTTGCCCAGTGCAGAGTTTTGGTTGTTCTCTACCTACTCACTTGTGTATCTCTGTCACACTTCTCTGTCTTTGAAGAAATATTCACAGAATTGTTTAGACAGTTGGTGGGCAAGGTTGTTCACACTTGCTTTCTGAGCAAATGTTGTGCTCGGGCTGGTAATCCCTTCATCATTGGTATTGCGTGAAAATGCAGGAATAAATATGAAAATCTTGCTTTGTTAGTTAATACCTGATGATTATTGATTTGATAGTACTACAGTCTGGTGGACCATTTCAGCTTGGATGGTGGGACACTCCCCATTTAATAAACATGTTTGGAAATGGCTTGCCAGTGTACAGCAGTCCATTGTCAGTATTAATTCCAGGATAACAATTAAACTAAAAATAATGCTCTTTGTGTCAGTGATGGTTTTGCTGGGTGTTTTGCTAATGTTCTGAACCAGGCCAGACTCCTCAAAACCTCATTAAGCAAGTAACCCAGACCATACTTTGCTTTTTTTTAGTGTATAGTGGATATTCCCAGTGTAAATTAGCTGCGTCGACTGCCAACTTTTAAACAAACAAACTTTATTTACAAAATGACGGAATGAAACACAAAGAACAGAAAATACCTTATCCTATCCAAACCCAACTTAATGGTGCTGTTTCAAAAACACACACACCCCTGAGCACAAACAGTAAAACAGCACAGGCAACTCCCAGTTCAAAATCAGAAGGGCAGAAGGAGAGAGAGTACCTAGCCTTTCTCTTCACACACAACTGCTGAACTGAACCAGAAATCCTCAGCTGCCACTCCCTTTCATTATACAAGTTAGTTCAAAAACATAAAAGCCTTTGGCCTGAGGTATCCCCTGTTTAGGGGTAAACGAAAAGGGCCCCATTAAACAATCTCTGCACCAACTCAGCCATTTCGGAGCCTGGGCTGTTTTACGACCCCTCTGAGAAAAATGAAGGACACAGTTACTTTGAGAAAAACGACCAGCTTTGCGATTTTAAGTCATTGAACTGTAGGGAAGTAATCTATCAGAAGAAGGGACATCTAGATGAGTACTTTAAGTGCCAAGGCATAATAGGCTATAGACCAAGTGCAGTAAATGGGATTAGTGGAGCTTGGTGCTGATATGTTGGCATGGATAAGGTGGGCATAACAGTCTGTTTCTATGCTGTATGACACTAAGATGTAATCTTCCCCATGTACTGAGAATCAATCTCTTGCTACTTTTGTTCAAGGAGTGTAGGGAACATTTCTAAATTGTAGAGGCTCCCTCAGCAGCAGGGGTTAATATGTTTGACATGACTTGCATGCACTCAAAAAACATTGACTGTCCTGATTCATCCCTGGCCTGTGCACAGATTCACATTCCAGTACATCTAATACACATATGTCCATTGTGCAACATGGACATGATAACTAAGTATAGCACTTATTTGCCCTTGAGAAAGACTTGCCATTTTATACAAAGTTTGACCCTGTTTGGCCAAATGAGTAAACCTTGTTAGATGTCCCAAACTGTCAGGTCATTCCTAGAGAATAATATTTTGCTCATAGTTAATTGCAACTGGTCACACTGACTGTGGACAAAGTATAACACATTAACCTTGAGAATGTCTTCAACTTTGTAATCCAGACCATCAACATGTAGATTCAGAAGAATATCTTGGTCTTTGAGCATTTACCAAACCCACACAATGCGTGAAGCATAATTGTCCTCATACCTGGTATGTATCTCATTTATAAATCGTAATCTTGCACATCATTAACTGATTCAATTGCTTCACATGTGGCATGAATCTACTGAATTGTGAGAGCTATGCAGTCCTGCCACAGCTCAACCATTGGCATCTCGAAGGTAGAAAATTTTGAAAAGCTAAAATGATCTTACATACTTGCACTATGGTGTGATTCTGCCATAGGACAGAATTGATGGTCTATTATACACTCTGAGGTAATCTTTTATAGCTATGTTATGGAGTACTCCTTGCTGAAGAATGTGGATTTCAGGGTGTGTAGTGATGATATGATGGCACTAGCCCCCGTGTTGATTTTAGCTTTGAATATGCATTACCCTGCCTTCTAAGTACATTTGATCATTATTGAAGCTCTTTATTACTTTATGCTGTCAACATGATGTGGTAGGTTAATAACTTGAAAAGCTTAGTCATCTAAAATTTGCCTTTCATTTGGTTGATTTTGAATCTCCTTGGTGGTTTTGCATTTGCACGGCATCTTAACACTTTTTCCTTGTAGCTAGTGTTGTGGAGTTGTACTATCTTGTTGGTACCTGTGTTTTGTTCTAGAGTCCCACTTGTCCTTTGGAACCATAAGACATAGGAGTGGAAGTAAGGCTATTTGGCCCATCGAGTCCACTCCGCCATTTAATCATGGCTGATAGGCATTTCAATTCCACTTACCCGTACTCTATCCATAGCCCTTAATTCCTTGCGAGATCAAGAATTTATCAATCTCTGCATTGAAGACATTTAATGTCCTGCCTCCAATGCGCTCCATAACAGTGAATTCCACAGGCCCACCACTCTCTGACTGAAAAAAATGTCTCCTCAAGTCTGTTCTAAATTGACCCCCTCTAATTCTAAGGCTGTGCCCATGTGTCCTCGTCTCCCCGCCTAATGGAAACAAATTCCCAGTGTCCACCCTTTCTAAGCCATGCATTATCTTTTAAGTTTCTATTAGATCTCCCCTCAACCTTCTAAACTCTAATGAATGCAATCCCAGGATCCTCAGCCGTTCGTTGTATGTTAGGCCTCCCATTCCAGGGATCATCCATGTAATCTCCACTGGACATGCTCCAGTGCCAGTATGTCCTTCCTGAGGTGTGGGGTCCAAATTTGGACATGGTATTCTAAATGGAGCCTAACTAGAGCTTTATAAAGTCTCAGAAATACATTGCTGCTTTTATATTCCAACCCTCTTGAGATAAATAACAACATTACATTTGCTTTCTTAACCACGGACTCAACCTGCAAGTCAACCTTTAGAGAATCTTGGATTAGCACTCCCAGATCCCTTTGTACTTTGGCTTTAAGAATTTTCTCACCGTTTAGAAAATAGTCCATGCCTGTATTCTTTTTCCCAAAGTGCAAGACCTTGCATTTCCTCATGTTGAATTTCATCAGCCATTTCCTGGACAACTCTCCTAAAGTGTCTAAATATTTCTGCAGTCTCCCACCTCCCCAGTACGACCTGCCTGTCCGCCTATCATCGGCGATCTTCACCAGAATGCCCCAGTCCCTTCGTCCAAATCATTAATATATAAAGTGAACAGCTGCGTCCCCAACACTGAAACCTGCTGGACACCATTTGTCACCAGCTGCTATTCTGAAAACCAGATTTCATGCACATGTATGCCCAGTGTCCCTTGGTGCAGGATGCTTTACAGATATCAAAAATTGCATGATAGCTTTTGGGTAGGTGCAACTAACCATATGTACAGTATAACAGATTTAGATAGTTTTGCTAACCGGAGCAATTGTATTAGCTTTGTGTAATTATTGTTCACCTGCCACTATGACTTCATGCGTGTGTCCAACCACAAGCAGTGCTTGTCAATGGTATGTCTCTTTCTCTTAGTCAAAATATCCTTCCTAAATCTTTCTAATTAGTATGGAAATTATAAGGAACTCAATGAGCCTCTATGGCTGCACCCCGTCAGAAAAATTACCTGCATGTGCTTTGCTGCGTTCCAACAAGCCGGCCAATACACTGTTGGAGTTTCTGTCTGTATATCTTCAAGTTGATTCTTATTTTGAGCTGGCCTTTGAACTTTCCAGATCTTTCCAGTCATCCTTAAAAAAACAGATGTGTCAATTTTGCAAAGCCCCTCCTTAGCAATGGCAAACAAGATTTTCAGAGCTCTTTTCCCTGAATCATATATCACTTCATCTGTAAAATAAACCTGCATATGTTGTTTGAACAATTATAGCTCACAAGAGGTATAACTGTATGTCCATTGCCCAATGTGTTTGCTGCTGTCCATGGTTTAATCCTTAAAGACCCTTGAATGATACCTTTTTAAGGCAGTGTAATTTCTTTTAAAAAGCTCTTGATTTTGTCAGTGGAAATGAAATGTGTTGCTTCTTTAAGAACCAACTTCTGCTGTTGTTTTCTGAGATTTTAACTTTTGCATCACTCTTCTGTAAGAATGTACACTGGGCTTCCAGCTCTCTGTGGGTCTCTGCCCAAAAGTGGGCTTCAGTTTTCAACTTTTTGCTTGAGTAATTCTTAGAAATTTCTGTTACCTTGAAAGAGCTTACAGTCCAGTCAAAACAAAAATAGTTCTGTCTTCTTGTTGGTCAGTACCCTATCTATAGATCTGTACTCTCAGAAACTCATGCTGCTAATTATCTAAATGCTCTGACGTTCAAAACAATTGTCAGTTTGCCTTCAATTAGTCATCCAAGTGTCTGACACCATGATGTTGGAGTTTTTTGATATATTGTTGTTACTACTAACTGTGACATGAGTACAGCAGCACATGTTATATCAGTGCTTGCTTTGTTCCACATAAAATATAAGGAGCTGAACATGAGATTTTATGGCATTGTAAAATCCAGCAGATGTTTATTACATCTAACTATTATACACAAACATTACACTTACAATCCAGGCAGCTAGATGTGTCTTATATTAGATTAATAGATACCAACTGAGGAACATGCTTCCAGTAGCATATTATGCTTCAAGTGATCTGAGGTAAGCTGGACTTTTATTCCATCAGGTTTACTATTATGATACGATGATGAGCGTGTCTCTTAAAATTATACTGAGCTACTGACTGTGAGACAGAACAGTGTAGTGATAATGTCACTGTGCTGGTAATCCAGCAATCTAGGCTGATGCTGGGGGATACATGTTCAAGTCTGGCCACCATGGTTTATGATATTTAATTTCAATTGATATATCCAAAAAAGCTAGTCTCAATAATATTGACAGCGAAACTATCATTGATTGTTGTAAAAATCCATCTGCTCCACAATATCCATTAGGGAAGTAAATCTGTCATCCTTATCTGGTCATGGATTCTTAGAGCTGTACAACACGGAACCAGACCCTTCAGTCCAACTCGTCCATGCCGGCCAGGTATCCTAAATTAATCTAGTCCCATTTGCTACCCTTTGGCCCATTTCCCTCTAAACCCTTCCTATTCAGCCTCCACCATTTCCTCTGGCAGCTCATTCCATACATGCACCACTCTCTGCGTGAAAAGATTTCCTCTTAGGTCCTGTTAAATATTTCCCTTATCATCTTAAACCAGAGCTGTTTTGGACTCCGCTACCTTGGGGGGAAAAACCTTGGCTATTCACCCTATCCATGCCCCTCATGATTTTATAACTTCTCTAAGGTAATTCCTCAGCGTCCAACACTCCAGGGAAAATGGCCCCAGCCTATTCAACCTCTCCCTATAGCTCAAACCCTCCAACACTGGCAACATCCTTGTAAATCTTTTCTGAATCTTTTCAAATTTCATAACATACTTCCTATAGCAAGGAGTCTAGAATTGAATGCAGTATTCCAAAAGGGGCCTAACCAATGGTCTGGCCTATGTGTGACTCCAGATACACAAAAATGTGGTTGAATTATTAAGAACTTCCATATTACTGAGAAGGTTTCAGACCATTCCAACTCAGATAATCTGCTCTGAAAACTCTGCTCACATTTTGACAGCTGTGGCAAATTGGATGGTAGCAGCTAGACAGCCCACAACATTCTAAAATAATCAGCAACATTCTAAATTAAATGATCCACAATATTCCGAAAAACGATGTTAATTTTCCCTTACACCCAGTGTTAATGCATCTTTGCCAAAACAAATCATTTCTGTCTTTGGCCATACCATATCTGTGTAAAAAGGTTTTGAGAAGCAGTTTGAGACTCAAGCAGATAAATTAACCACCGGGGCAAAAGCATTACCTCCAACCAGTAATTATGAATCGATGTAACATCAACTGCTTTTCTGTGGGAATGAGCTCCACACTAGTACCTCACTCGAAAGACAGATTTTCTAGACTCTGATTATGAGTCACTCACTCTCTTGGTGGAGCAGGTAACAGCTGTCTGATGGTGTTTCTTTTTAAGTCGCGGTATAGTCCAGTTATTGCTTTTTTAACGGCTAAAATTTAAAGTTTTTTTTTAAGCGCCTAGCGGACCCGGAAGCTGGTGTCGCGCTAGCTTACCTGGGAAGGTTTTTTTTCTTATAAAAGCGCGCAGGCGAGGAACCCGAAGCACTACAGGGGTAGAGCCTCGCACCCGCCCTCCTCCTCTAACCTAATAATACGACCCGTTGTGATAAGCAGGTAAGTGCTGCATTTTGCTTGTTTGTTTTTTTAGATCTAGTTTTTAAAGTTTACCTTTTAGAGGGATGGCAGCGAAGGCAGTGCAATGTTCCTCTTGCAACATGTATGAGGTGAGGGAAGCCATTAGCGTCCCTCCTGATTACACTTGCAAGAAGTGCACCCATCTCCAGCTCCTCCAAGACCGTGTTAGGGAACTGGAGCTGGAGTTGGATGAACTGCGGATCATTCGGGAGGCAGAGGTGGTCATAGATCAGAGCTTTGGGAAGTAGTTACTCCAAAAGTTATAGAGCGATGGGTGACAGTGAGGGGGAGTGGGAGGAAGCAGCCAGTGCAGGGACCCCCTGCGGTCATTCCCCTCAAGAACAAGTGTACCGTTTTGGATACTTGTGGGGGGGATGACTTACCAGGGGTAAGCAACGAGGTTCAGGCCTCTGGCATGGAGCCTGTCCCCGTTGCTCTGAAGGGAAGGGTGGTGAAAGGTAGAGCGATAGTTATTGGGGACTCAATAGTGAGGGGCACAGATAGGCGGTTTTGCGGGGGCGACAGAGACTCACGATTGGTATGTTGCCTCCCAGGTGCAAGGGTACGTGATGTCTCTGATCGTGTTTTCCGGGTCCTTAAGGGGGAGGGGGAGCAGCCCCAGATCGTGGTCCACATTGGCACCAACGACATAGGTAGGAAGATGGGTGAGGATGTTAGACAGGCTTTCAGGGAGCGAGGTTGGAAGCTCAGAACTAGAACGAACAGAGTTGTTGTCTCTGGTTTGTTACCCATGCCACCTGATAGAGAGTCGAGGAATAGGGAGAGAAAAGAGTTAAATGCGTGGCTACAGGGGTGGTGCAGGAGGGAGGGATTCCGGTATTTGGATAACTGGGGTTCGTTCTGGGGAAGGTGGGACCTCTATAAACAGGATGGTCTACACCTGAACCTGAGGGGCACCAGTATCCTTGAGGGGAGGTTTGCTAGTGCTCTTTGGGAGGGTTTAAACTAACTCTGCAGGGGCATGGGAACCTGGAGTGTAGCTTTAGGGTACAGGACCTTGAGTGTAGGGAGGTTAGGAACATGGCATCGATCTCGAAGGAGGGTGTCTGTAAACAGGAAGGTGGCTTGAAGTATGTATACTTCAATGCCAGAAGTATAAGAAATAAGGTAGATGAGCTTGCAGCATGGGTTGGTACCTGGGACTTCGATGTTGTGGCCATTACAGAGACGTGGGTAGAACAGGGACAGGAATGGCTGTTGCAGGTTCCAGGGTTTAAATGTTTTAGTAGGGTCAGAGATGGGGGTAAAAAAGGGGGAGGTGTGGCATTGCTTGTCAAGGATAGTATTACAGCAGTAGAAAGGGTGATGGAGGAAGACTTGCCATCTGAGGTAGTTTGGGCGGAGGTTAGAAATAGGAAAGGTGAGGTCACCCTGTTAGGAGTTTTCTACAGGCCTCCTAATAGTCCGAGAGAAGTAGAGGAAAGTATTGCGAGGATGATTCAGGAGAAGAGTGAAAGTAGCAGGGTGGTTGTTATGGGGGACTTTAACTTCCCAGATAGTGACTGGGAAAGCTATAGCTCGAGTTCGTTTGATGGGTCGATGTTTGTCCAATGTGTGCTGGAGGGTTTCCTGACACAATATGTAGACAGGCCAACAAGAGGTGAGGCTATACTGGATTTGGTTCTAAGTAATGAACCAGGCCAGGTGTTAGACTTGGAGGTAGGTGAGCACTTCGGGGGCAGTGACCACAACTCGGCGACTTTCACTCTAGTGATGGAGGGGGATAAGTGTGCACTGCAGGGCAACAGTTATAGCTGGGGGCAGAGAAATTATGATGCGGTGAGGCATGACTTAGGATGCATGGATTGGAAAAATAGGCTTCAAGGGAAGAACACAAATGATATGTTGAGATTGTTCAAGGAACAGCTAATGGGTGTCCTTGATAAGTATGTACCAGTCAGGCAGGGAGGAAAGGGTCTTGTGAGGGAGCCGTGGTTTAACAAGGAATTGGAATCCCTTGTGAAAGGGAAGAGGGCGGCCTATGTAAAGATGAGGCGTGAAGGTTCAGTTGGGGCGATTGAGAGTTATAAGATAGCCAGGAAGGATCTAAAGAGAGAGCTAAGAGCAGCGAGAAGGGGACATGAAAAGTCCTTAGTTGGTAGGATTAGGGAAAACCCAAAGGCTTTCTATAGGTATGTCAGGAATAAAAGGATGACTAGGGTAGGTATCGGTCCAGTCAAGGATAGTAGTGGGAAATTGTGTGTGGAGGCGGAGGAGATTGGTGAGACACTAAATCAATACTTTTCGTCAGTATTCACTCAGGAACAGGACATTGTTGCCGATGTGAATACTGAGTCACAATTAATTAGAATGGACGGCTTTGAGGTATGTAGGGAAGCGGTGTTGGAAATTTTGGAAAGGATGAAAATAGGTAAGTCCCCTGGGCCTGATGGCATTTATCCTAGGACCCTCTGGGAAGCTAGGGAGGAGATAGCGGAGCCATTGGCCTTGATTTTTATGTCGTCGTTGTCTACGGGAATAGTGCCAGAAGACTGGAGGATAGCGAATGTGGTCCCCTTGTTCAAGAAGGGGAGCAGGGATAGCCTGAGTAACTATAGGCCAGTGAGTCTCACTTCTGTTGTGGGCAAAGTCTTAGAGAGAATTGTAAGGGATAGGATTTATGAACATCTGGATAGGAATAATGTGATCAAGGATAGTCAGCATGGTTTTGTGAAGAGCAGGTCGTGCCTCACAAACCTTATTGAATTCTTTGAGAAGGTGACCAAGGAAGTGGACGAGGGTAAAGCAGTAGATGTGGTATATATGGATTTTAGCAAGGCGTTCGATAAGGTACCCCATGGCAGGCTAATGCAAAAACTACGGAGGTATGGCATTTGAGGGTGCATTAGAGGTTTGGATTAGGGATTGGCTGGCTGGAAGGAGACAGAGGGTAGTAGTTGATGGTATAGGTTCATCTTGGAGCGCAGTTACGAGCGGTGTTCCACAAGGATCTGTTTTGGGACCATTGCTGTTTGTCATTCTTATAAATGACCTGGAGGAGGGGCTTGAAGGCTGGGTGAGCAAGTTTGCAGATGACATGAAAGTCGGTGGAGTTGTGGACAGCGAAGAAGGATGTGGCAGGTTACAGTGGGATATAGATAAGTTGCAGAGCTGGGCAGTAAGGTGGCAAATGGAATTCAATGTAGCTAAATGTGCAGTCATTCACTTTGGTAGGAGTAACAAGAAGATGGATTACTGGGCTAATGGTAGACTACTTGGTAGTGTGGATGAGCAGAGGGATCTTGGTGTCCATGTACACAGATCTTTGAAAGTTGCCACCCAGGTAAATAGTGCTGTGAAGAAGGCATATGGTGTACTGGGCCTTATTGGTAGAGGAATTGAGTTCCGGAGTCCTGAGGTCATGTTGCAGTTGTATCAGACTGTGGTGCGGCCTCATCTGGAATATTGTGTGCAGATTTGGTCGCCATACTATAGGAAGGATGTGGAGGCATTGGAACGAGTGCAGAGGAGGTTTACCAGGATGTTGCCTGGCATGGTAGGAAGATCGTATGAGGAAAGGCTGAGGCACTTGGGGCTTTTCTCATTGGAGAAAAGAAGGTTTAGGGGAGATTTGATAGAGGTGTACAAGATGATTAGGGGTTTAGATAGGGTTGACAGTGAGAACCTTTTTCCGCATATGGAGTCAGCTGTTACTAGGGGACACAGCTTTAAATTAAGGGGTGGTAGGTATAGGACAGATGTTAGGGGTAGATTTTTTACTCAGCGGGTTGTGAGTTCATGGAATGCCCTGCCAGTAGCAGTGGTGGACTCTCCCTCTTTATGGTCATTTAAGCGGGCATTGGACAAGCATATGGAGGTTATTGGGCTAGTGTAGGTTAGGTAGGCTTCGGTCGGCGCAATATCGAGGGCCGAAGGGCCTGTACTGCGCTGTATTTTTCTATGTTCTATGACTTTATGCCCTTCGTTCTAAACTATTCTATCAATTCCTTTCAAAATTCTAAAACTTCAACCAAATCACCCTCACCCTTTTGTCCAAGAAATGCATTCAAAGCCAGTTTGTGTTATCTTTCTTCATAAGCTAACCCTTGGAACACTGATGACGTTCTAGTGAATCTGCACTCCTGTCCTTCCAAATCCAACATATCCTTTCTAAAATGTGGCACACAGAAAACAGTTACAGTGTAATCTAGATGTTGTATAGCCAGCACTTAGATTAGCTTCAGCAAAATACCTTTTTAAGTTCCAGACCTCAGCTTCGAAAAGCAAACATTCAAACAGCTTTTTATATTATTATTGATTACATTACTGTGATCTGTGAACACAGATCCCTACCACTGTCTAGTCCTCCAAGCTGTTTGTGGCTTTTCATCATTCAAAAATAGTTTGATCTATTTTCAGTTAAAATATACAATCTCTTCTTTATCTATATAGATAAAGGGGACATAAATTTAAGGTGAAGGGTGGAAGGTATAGGGGAGATGTCAGGGGTGGGTTCTTTACCCAGAGAGTAGTGGGGGCATGGAATGCGCTGCCCGTGGGAGTGGTAGAGTCAGAATCATTGGTGACCTTTAAGCGGCATTTGGATAGGTACATGGATGGGTGCTTAATCTAGGATAGAAGTTCGGCACAACATCGTGGGCCGAAGGGCCTGTTCTGTGCTGTATTGTTCTATGTTCTATGTATATTGAAATTTAAGTGCCATGTTCTGTTCACTCATTTAATTGATTAATGTGTGTTTGTATTTTTGTGCTCATATCTGCATTGTTAAAAACCACTTAGTCTTTGTGCCATTGGAAATATAAGGCTTTCAACTATGCAGAATTATTAATAAATTTAGTGAAGAGTTGAGATTCTAGCTCTGACTCTTATGGGCACCACTATTCACTTCCTTATGATTTCAATGAACAGCCATTATTATTGCTACTGTCTCACCAATATCTTAACCAGACCACTATGATTTTTTCAGTCCCAAGAGCTTGTATTGTCTAATCAAAATCTTAACTAGACTAATGTAAGTTCTTCAATCTCACAATTGTATTTCAGCTGACTGCCTCTTATTTAGAAGGTTAGTGAATGTCTGGAAGCCCACACACCTACATCCATTTAAAAAATCTATCTAAATTCCTTAGTCAGCTTAATTAGACATGACCTACCCAACTCCAATTCATGTGGACTCACTCTAATCAAATCAATTCCTCAGTTGAGGAGGATTGCTGTGTTTTATTGGATATTTATTTGTGGTCATCTTCCTTTTGCAGATATAGTCAGTTATGTAGCATCCAATCTAAAAGTTTATTAGTACAGTACTACACCGCTCAGAACTCAATTTAATACTGATATTAAGTTAATACATCAAGGATTACAGACAGGTTTTGGTGTTTGGTTCTCTAGTTGTAAACCAGCACAGATTAATATTTCAGTCAGTTTTTCTGACTCGTTTCCAAATATTCAGCTGGGTACTTCTGAAATATATTCTGTAGTAATAAAAGGAAGTTTGACAGTGTTACATAGAAATGCTATTTACGTTTCATGGCAAAGTTGTGTCAAGCCACTATTTTAAAATTCTGTTCAGTACTTGAGCAGAAATTAGAATTTTCTTTCACTGGCCCAAGTGAGGGCATTTATAGTAGAATGATTAGGTCTGATCTCTTCACGTCATAGCAATGTTAGAATGAACTACTCTCTCCATTCAATTCAAGGGGCAACCAGGGACAGGAACAATTCCATATCCTCTGGGAGAGTAAAGAAAAAGAAACAGTAAACAATTGGGCAAAGGATAATGCAGCTAACCCACAACCTTTAGAATGTTTTTATTCCAAATATTTCAGTGTCTTAATAGCTGGATAGTTAGATCAGACCAGGAACAATTAAAAACACATAAGGTCAATGACAGACTTTCTGAGACAAAATGCCTGTAGCATCAAAGTATCTCATATATAATATTAACCAAGATCATAAAGCTTTCTGATTCCATTTTATGTGCCACTGTCCTGTAAAGCATAATCTTCTTTTTGTAAGTTGAGATGTAATGCTCGTTAATTTTTGTGTGTTCACATTTGTGTCTGCTATAAGCTAATTCATCATCACTAGTAAAAATTTTGTTGTGTACACTATTCTTCTTAAAGAGCAGTTTACTCACCAGGATTCTCTTTAAGGGTAAGCAATTACAAAATTAAAAGTGATACATGAACTGAAGGCACTCAGCTGCTTTTTACTCTTATGTTCTAAAACTTGCTCATCAGATTCTAACAATATTTCTTTTTAAATCTCCACCTCCACTCCCACTGGACTCATCATCTTCCTAACACTGAGTTCCTACTAATTGATTTATTTCTAAAGTATTCTCTGTTCAGTCAACTACCTATGTGTTTTGGAGAAAGTACGCGTTCCGCAGAGACCACTCCCTCCACGATTTCCTTGTTAGGTCCACGGCTCTCACCAACCCACCCTCCACTCCTGGCACCTTCCCTTGCCACCGCAAGCAGTGCAAAACCTGTGCCCAGACCTCCCCCCTCACCTCCATCCAAGGCCCCAAAGGATCCTTCCACATCTGACAGATTTACCTGTAATTCCACATACGTCATCTGTGCTCGTTGCTCTTGGTGTGGTCTCCTCTACATTAGGGAGACAGGACACCAACTTGTGAAATGTTTCAGAGAACATCTCTGGGACAGACACACACTAAACAACGCCACCATTCTGTGGCCGAACACTTTAACCGCAACCCCCCCCCCCCCACACCTCCACTCCACCAAGGACATGCAATTCCTGGGCTTCCTCCACCACCAAATTCTAGCCAGCCAATGCCTGGAGGACAAATGCATCTTCTTCCACCTTGGGACCCTCCAACCACACGGGATCAATGTAGATTTTACCAATTTCTTCATTTCCCCTCTCCTCACCTTATCCCAAGTCCAACCTTCCAACTTGGCACTGCCCTCTCGAACTGTCCTTACCTGTTCGTCCTTCCCACCTATCTGCTCCATCTTCCTTTCCGACCTATCACCATCACCCCCCACTTCCATCTACCTATCGCATTCCCAGCTACCTTCCCCCCAGCCCCACCCCCCTCTCCCATTTATCTCTCAGCCTCCTTGGGCCACCCTGTCATTTGTGATGAAGAGCTTATGCCCCTCAGAGGCTGTCTGAATGGCTGAGCTTTTCAGCACTGCATATTTTGACTACCTATGTATTTAGGCCATGTGGCAAGGGTAATAAATATTGTATTATCAACACTTTTTGCATCAAAGGATATTTTTAAAAGTTTCTCTTTGATGCCATTAGTTCATGCCATTGCATGGATTGATTTTTACAACTATGTTAGTGATATAATAATCTCAGGAACACAGTCATATTGCTCTCATACTCTACTTCCACCCTTACCCCTCTTTTTGCCTTCCAAAATAAATTGGTTAAAACCTGTCACTTAAGTACAACCCTAGTTATCAATCTCTTGTTAAATGTTTTCTCAGGTCAAAGATCTTCCCCAAAGTTCTGAAGCACCAAGCAACATTTTGCCATGTTAAGAATTTAATTTAAGTGCAGGTCATTTTTGATCTTTTGGTGCAGGCTCAAATGTATGATCTAAGAAAATGATGGAGCATGTGTTTATGCCCAGTATTACCAATACCCTGAACTCATGATTATGATTACAATTCTAAAGAAAGCTCGTTATTTCCTCACAGGGAGTAATGAAAATTGAAGAACGAGTTGCCAAATTGATAGAATTGTTTGTGACAATAATATCTTGAAGAAACAGAAAGTGAATGAAGTATAGAGAACAAAATCAAACAAAGTGATTTATTTAACATTGATTTTTCAGTCAGCAAGGTGTTTGAAAAGTATAGAAACATATCACCATGATTTTGGTGCCAAATCAAACCTTTTTGTGATCAGAAACTGAACTTGACTAACCACATAAATACTGTAATTAGAACTGTTTAAGTGACACTCAGTCACCACCTGATGCACCAATGCCTTTTTGCATCCTTATAGCACAAGTTAGCAGTGTGCTGAACGATGTCCACTAGACCACTTCCAACAACCCTCAAACACATCATCCAGACCAAAATAGTTCTCATTCTTTGCCTTAAACATTTGCATCCTCCACAATGGATGTTGGTGTCTATGGTCTACAAGATGCACCAAGGCTTTTTCAAATCTACAGTCTCTGCCTCCCACAAGGGCAAAAGTAAGGGACCCATTAACAACACACCACCTCCAAGTTCCTGTCCTAGTCATCCACTATCCCTCCCTCATCATTGCTGGTCAAAATCCTGTAACTCCATTGCCAAGTATACTGAGTACCTTCAGCAGATGATTGTAGCCATTATAGAAGGTGGCTCTTGTGATGCACTGGTAATGTTCCTACCTCTGAACCAGGAGCCCCAGGTTCAAATCCCACCTGCTCTAGAGGAGTGTAATAACATCTCTGAAAATATTTCTTAGAATGTGGCTCACAACCACCAATTGCTGATGGGCAATAAATGTTGACTCTGTAGCACTGATCGTAACCATATGATTAAATTCATCAACCTTAAAATTGTTTCATGTACCTGATATGGAATGCACACTACCTTCACATAATGGCACACTCCAGTCAGGTCAGGTGAGGTGCAGGTAGGCTGAAAGGTAGGAACCATTGTGTTGGCATAGTTCTCATATAAAGTGTGCTTCAGCAGCGCAATTCAATTATAACATGGCTAAAGAATTAGGGAACGGTATTTTCAAGAACGCTTACCTCTGTTCGTAATAGCACGCTTCCAGTGGCAACTGTTTTGCACATTTCATTCTGCGCATGTGACCAATGTCAGTTGCTGTCAGCATGTGAAGTACAGTACTGAACATTGAGCACCTCATCTAAAAAATTAAACTAATAAATGTTCGTTGCTCTCCCTCTGAGACAAGAATATTCTTGTATAAGTCCTGTATGATTCCCGCAGGACTGTATTACTCTTATACATATTATTTGCTTTTTTAGTTTGCTCTTGTACCTGCATATCACACAATCTGAACCAACCCCCAAGAAACAGTCAGAAGACAATTAACCACAGCCATCCACTTTTGCAATCACAACTGCACCTGAAGGTGGTGACCCTCTGTCCCTGCATTAACAATAGTTCTTCAATGCAAATTTACTTTTGTTTCATTAATAAATATGATTTAAACCTTAATTCAGGCTGTTTTGAGTGATTTTTTTGCTGGTCTGCCCCAACCCCTCTTTTCCCATCAGCCTCATTGAATGAGGATTCGCTGGAGTGCAACTATGATATTATAGGAGAATCATCTGTCATGAATTGCTAGAATTTAATCCATAACAGCACGTAGCCAATATGGCATGAGTAAGTATTCTGTGGTTTCCCTTGGTGCATTGATTGGAAGATCTATGTGGGGTAAAGTATCCCATCCACCAGTGTCTCATCCATTACATTAGGCTCTAAAAGAGAACGTTTTGGTAAATTCGTAGTGTCCTGGGATATTGTAAACTTATCTGAATCAAATCCATCATTTTATTAAACATTCATCACCAAGTATATCGCCTTAGAGCTACATTGACCCCAACAAGCTGATAGTAGTTTCTTGACTGATTGATACCAAGATACGATCAAAAATGTTGTCTTGTGTGGTATACAAACAGATTGTTACATACAAAATGCATCAGGATAGCAGAACACAGTGCAGAATAATGGATTACAGCTGCAGAGAAGAGAGAGATCAGAATTAACATTTGAGAAGTCCATTCAAAAGTCTGATAACAGAAAAGAAGCTGTTCTTGAATCTGTTCATATGTGTATCCAAATGCTCATACCTTCTGCCTGACGGAAGAGGGTGAAAGAGCGTATGAACAAGGTGGGAAGGGTCTTTGATTATGATGGTTACTTTCTTGAGGCAGCGGGAAATATAGATGGAGTTGATGATGGAAAACTGGTTTTCATAACAGACTAGTCTGCGTTCACGACTCTGTAATTTCTTGGAATCTTGGGAAGAGCAGTTGCCAAACCACCCCATCCAAAGACAGAGTTAGTGGAGAATTGCCAGCTGTGAGCTTTCTGTGTAACTACAGTTAACTGGAACTCCCCAAGACTGACAGTACATTGTGCAACTCACCATAAAACATGTCAGTGTGTTGTCACCATCTTGCTGATTGCAGCACAGAGCTGAAGCATATCCTGTTAAATGCTGCTATCGGAGGTAAACAATGGCACCTTGACAGGAATGCTTACTTTCCTGGTGGTAGCCAACAAACTTTGATATGTGAAAAAATATTTTTAGGCTTGCCTTCCAAGTAGGTGGCAATTTACATTTGAATTAACAGCAATTAAACACATATCACTGTATCGAAAGATTTACATTATATGTGCTAGTGTCCTGATATTCCTGATGTTTACGTTCTGTTCCATGTATCTGACTAAATCATTACTGTTTTATATAGAGCATTTTGTAAGAGACTTTGGCAGGTACGTTTGAGATTCAGCCCCTCTTGGAGTATATTTGGAGACCAGTCAGTTTGTGTTACAGTGGTGCTGCAGTGACTTTATTAATTTACAGCTAATCCTTCCAATTCACAATATGGATGGATGAATAAATAATTTACCAGGCCTTACTAAAGCAGTTTTACATAAAATGTTGTTTTGATTGCCTCTGACTTAATGGACAAAGTTTAAGGATGGCAGAAATTATTAGGAAGAGGAGAAGATCATTTGATTGGGGCAGTATATGGTTTGGAGACCCTACCATCTTCCTACATCACACAGTTGAGCTCAGAGTGGTTAGGGTGGAGCACCATGTGTTCAACCTTTTACATTGCCACTTGAGAGCCTCATCACAAGGATCTCTGACACAACATGCAGATGCCACCTCAAACTCTCTAAGGTTTATATACAGCTTCATTTGGACCAGAGTTTTTATGCCTAAATGAAGGGCTTGGTGTCAAAGAGTAGCGGTAGTGCTGAGGTTCACATCTCACTCTTGCTTCTGACTCCTTTCCCAACCTCATTGCTGGTCATTGCCTCTCTGTGACTGGCATCCTGCAATCCTTAAGCTAGGCTCAAATATAAACTGGATCTCCAGATACCTGTTTGTAAGTATTATTGATCTTTCCTTTTAAATGTTATGAGATAATTTTAGGGCAAATGGGACATGAACCTGAACCAGATGGAAGTGAGGACTACAGAGGCTGGAGATTAGAGTCAAGATTAGAGTGTTGCTGGAAACGCACAGAAGGACATTTCGGGCAGGAGCCCTTCATTAGGAATTCTTGATGAAGGGCCCCTCCCCGAAAAGTCGATTTTCCTGCTCCTCAGATGCTGCCTGACCTGCTGTGCTCTTGAAACTGAACTGTCTGGTCCAGAAGTAAGAATCCTCCCACTGCACCACAAGAACCCATGAATTATTATGGACCTGAACTGTTAACTCTGGTTTCCTTCCACATATGCTATTAGACTGTAGAGCTTTTCCAGCGATTTCTGTTTTTGTTTCAGAGCCCACAATGTGCCTGATTACCTGATAAAAGGATCAGCTATCTGGGAGAGAAACTGTGAAGTGTACAACCATGAAGTGAAGTGTGGCCATCGGGTGGAAATTGGACAAACCCCCAAATTGCCAGCACTAAATTCTGACTAAATTTTTAAAAACTTTTAAAAACAGTTTGTGGACTGGTTGCTGGGAGGGAGTCTTCCTGTTTGCACTGACCAATCACCAAATACACTGCTTCAAAATATAAACCATTTGATTTGATGTTTGTTCAATCTGATACACTGTTCCGTTATAGAATATTAGAGCTCAGTACAGGCCCTTCGGCCCTTAATGTTGCACCGACTTGTGAAACCAATCTAACGCCCATCTAACCTAAACTATTCCATTTTCATCCATACGTTTATCCAATGACCATTTAAATGCCCTTAATGTTGGCAAGTCCACTACAGTTGCAGGCAGGGCTTTCCATGCCCTTACTACTCTGAGTAAAGAACTTACCTCTATCACTGCTCAATTTAAAGTTATGTCCCCTTGTGCTAGCCATCACCATCTGAGGAAAAAGGCTTTCACTGAATACCCTAACTAATCCTCTGATCATCTTGTTTGCCTCAATTAAGTCACTTTTTAACCTTCTTCTCTCTAATGAAAACAGCCTCAAGTCCCTCAACCTTTCCTCATAAGACTTACCCTCCATTCCAGGCAACATCCGGGTAAATCTCATCTGCGCCCTTTCCAATGCTTTCACATCCTTCCTATAATGTGGCGACTAGAACTGTACACAATGTTATAGTAAATTGTTCTTGGAATTGATTACTTGTTTGTTAGCCCTTAGTTATGGGAATTTAGGACTAAGCACAGCTGCTGTCTCTTGAGTGTCAGCACAAAAAAGAGGCCTCCTACTGTACTGTAAATGCCTCTAATTCATTAAATAGATTTTCAAAGAGGACTTATGGTGAATCTCTTTACAATTCAGTGGAAAACATTACATTAACAATAAAATATCTCTAAGTGAAGTTCTTTGACTCTTTATTGTGTAATGGAGTTGACACTGACTTGAAGCACTATGATGCATTACTCCATATAGTATAACCCCTCTCACAAATCATCAGCCTGTTAATAGGATGAACATATAAAGCATCTACACACTTGGGATGTGCCAAAATACTTCACAACCAAGGAAATACTTCAAAATGCAAAGCAGTTTTTAAATGGACAAAACTTAACTTCTCACAGTCAAATTTAATAAGATTAGAGAGACAAATTCAGAACATTGTTGGTTTGTATAGCAACAGGATACATCAAAAATCATAATGTGATTGGGATCAGTCCATACAGATTTAATAAAGGAAAATGTTTCACAAGGTTAATAGATTTTTGAGGGTCCAACTCGTTGGATGCATAGGTGTGAATCAGTTGATAAAGTGTCATACCAGAAGTTATTGCGTAAAGGTAAGACTCAATCATTTCAGTGAGTATATCATAATTGTTTGACGATTGGTAGGAAGAAACCGACTATTTTAGTGGGATACTCATAAACCAATGCTTTTCTCTCAGCTTTTTACAAACTATGTCACTCTCTTAGATGAGGGGATGAAGTGTAATTTATCCAGGTTTACTGATGATCCCAAGTTGGATAAGGAAATTGGCAGTAAAGAAGATCCAGAAAGGCTGCAATAGGATTTAGACAGCTTTAATGAATGAATAATAATTCGGTAGATAGAACATACTGTGGAGACATGTGAAGTTATACACTTTGATAAGAAAAATAGATGATAGCATATTATCTAAATAGTAAGAGATTGAAAATATTGGTATTCAGACAAATCCAAATATCCTGAAAATACATGAATCACAGAGGGTTAACATAGAAGAGCAGCAAACCATTTGGAAGGCAAGTCCCTATTTTCATTCATTCATGGGATGAGGGTGTCACTGGCCAAGCCAGCACTTATTGTCCATTCCTAAATGCCCAGAGGACAGTTGAGAGTCAACCACATGGTCTGGAGTCACATGTAGGCCAGACCAGGTAAGGATGGCAGATCTCCTTTCCGAAAGAGCATTAATGAACCATCAGGATTTTTCTGACAATTGACAATGGGCTCTTAATTCCAAATTTGTTTTTTTGGTTGAATTCAAATCCATCATCTACCATGGCATTATTCAAACATGGGTCTCAAAAACGTGACCTGGGTCTCTGGATTAACAGTCCAGTGATAATGCCACTAGGTCATCATCTCCCCTATTCTAGTCTTTATTGCAAGGAAATTAGAGCATAAGAGCAACAATGCAATTGTTGCAATTTTTGGTGAGATTCTTAGTTAAGGCATGAAATACTTGTCCCAGGGGAAGTGTGGAAAATGTTGTGTAGGGAGGCTCCTAGGCTGAAAGTATGTCCTGGCAGGAGGGGTTAAGTAGACTAATCCTATGTTCTCTAGAATTTAGATGCGTTAGAGGTGATCTCACTGAAAAATTAAAAATGCTTAAGTTGATGAACAGGTTTGATTGTCACCGAACTAAACATCCAAAGCTTCAGTCTAGTGTTCTAGTCACGTGGCTTTGAATCCCAATATGGCAGATGGTGAAATCTGAATTCAATAAAAATATGAAGTTAAAAAATTATTGGTCTAATGGTGACCATGTGACCATATTAGTAGTACAGAAGAGGCCCATCGGGTCTGTACTACTAATACATACTACTGTCTACAGGAGGTCCATTGCCTTGAATTCAAAGCGCTCATCCAAGTACTTTTTAAAGATTGAGATTCCTTCTCTCAACCACTCTCCCAGACATTCCAGACACGAACTACCCTCTGGGTGAAAACAATTTTCCTCAAAAACCCTCTAAGCCTCCTGCCTTTCATTTAAAAAATATGTCCCCTTTGGGAGAGGAATCCCGCACGAATACGGGTTTTGTTACATTTGATGTTAACACATTCTGAGCATGTATCTCACTATCCAATTTCTGTGTTATCCGTTGTTTTTTTTTCTTTCTCTTAGTTGAATGATGTAAGAGACTTAATTATACACTCTGGTTAGTTGTAGGTTAGATTAGTAGTTAGTTGAGTTTTGTTTTTTTTCTCAGTATTTTTCTTTTGTTAAATTTTGGTTATTATTTATTTAAGATTTAATTGTATATCAATGTTTGTACTTGAGATTTTTGTTTATTTTTGTAAACTTGTAAAAATGTTAAATTTCCAATAAAAATATCTATTAAAAAAGTCCCCATGTTATTGACCTTTTTTTTGACAATTTTTGTAAAAGCCCATTGGTTCACTAATGTCCTTTGGGGAAGGAAGCCTGTCATCCTTTCCTGAGCTGGCCTACATATGACTTCTAATTGCCCTCTGGGCAAATAGGGATAAACAATAAATGCTGGCCTAGCCGGTGATTCTGTAAAAAGCGAAGCATTGTTTGCACTTGATAATAAATGCAACTACTGTATTTGGACAGACCAATATATACCTTCTCCAGTTTGTCAATAGTTTTGGGTTCTCTGTTGACAGAAAACGTATCAGCTTTGTTCTTTCACAACTTCCTGCAGTTCTATAAATCTTTTGCATTCAACTGACAAATCAGAATGGACCATAGTTTAACATATCAGCAGATTGTTATCTCCAACACTGCAGTACTCAGCCTAAATTTTACAAGGACATGGGATAAATGCAGGGAAATGGGGTTAGCGTGGGTGGACATTTTGGTTGGCATGGACCAGTTTGGGCCAAAGGGCCTGTCTCAGTATTGTAGGACTCTACTCTATGAATCTGGAATTGAATCCACAGCCTTGTATTAATCAGACAGGAGTGTCAAGAACTAAGCCACATTTGGCTCAGGTAGCAAACTACCTGTATTCATTCTGCTGTGTCCTTCCAGCAGACGTTAATGAGCTGTGGCATGCTGGGCTGTTCTGTATCATTAGCACTGCTGGCAATCAATCCTGCCAGGCTAAAAGCAACTTAGGAGTGAGTGTGCTGGTTCAAAAGATGGGTTTGAGTGGACAAAGTATTGTTTGTGATGTTATCATGGCTTTGTCTCTGTCAGGGAATAAGGATCTATTATGTATGATCCAGTGATCTCCAGCTTCAACTTCTATTCCTTCAGATGTTCAGTACCAATTTGTCAATGGGATTTTCTGGGTTTTCCTTAATTTAGTTTCTGATCCTTTAGTTGTACGTCACTGTAATAGATATTGCAAATATGTGATGCAAATACAATGATAAGCCTGTGCGTACCTTGCAGATCATTCTTACATCAGTAACTGGACATGTATGTTGAAGTTAGAATGATTTGGATGGAGTTAACCCATAAACTCCCATTAAGCCTTGAGTGTGACAACGGTTTCCTGTGTAAATTGCAATTTGTATATGTGTCATGCTGATATATGGCCATAATTCAGTGATTTCCAGGAGTTGGTTGGCATTGACATGCTGGTTGCTGCACGTGGGACCTCAGAGGTAGCAGAACATTGGTTGCTGGTGTCCCATAGTGCTATTAAGGAAGGAGTTCCAATATCTGATGTCAATGTGAATTTCTGCATGCATTTTGTAGATGGTACACACTGCAGCTACTGAACATTGGCGGTGGAGAGAGTGGATGTTTGTGGATGTTGTGCCAATCAAGCAAGGCTGCATTTTCCTGGATGGTGTCAAACTTCTTCAGTGTTGTTGCAGCTGCCCCCCTCCAGGCAAGTGGGGAGTATTCCATCACATCCCTGACTTGTGCCTTGTAGATGCTGGACAGGTTTTGGGGTATCAGGAGGTAAGTTACTCACTTCAGGTTTACTAGACTCTGACTTGCTCTTGCAGCCACTGTATTTATAATTCTAATTTGTTCAATGTCTGATCAATGGTGATGCCCAGGATGTTTAAAGTAGAAGACTCAACAACAGTAATGCAACAATAATGAACCCTGGAATGCAGGTTCACAGCTCCTTGAAAGTGGAACTGCAGGTAGATAGGATAGTGAAGAAGGCATTTGGAATTCTTTCCTTTATTGGACAGAGCATTAAATATAGGAGTTGGGAGGTCATGTTACAGCTGTATAGGATATTGGTTAGGCCACTTTTGGAATATTGTGTGCAATTGTGGTCTCCCTCCTTTCGGAAGGATGTTGTGAAACGTGAAAGGGCTCAGAAAAGATTTACAAGGATGTTGCCAGGTTTGGAGGATTTGAGCTGTAGGGAGAGGCTGAATAGGCTGGGACTGTTTTCCCTGGAGCATCGGATGCTGAGGGGTGACCTCATAGAGGTGTGTAAAATCATGAGGGGCATGGATAGGATAAATAGACATGTCTCTTCCCTTGGGTGGGGGAGGGCATAGGTTTAGGGTGAAAGGGGAAAGATTTAAAAGGGGCAACTTTTTCAAGCAGAAGGTGGTGCTTATATGGAATGAGCTGCCAGATAAAGTGGTGGAGGCTGGTACAATTAGAGCATTTAATAGGCATTTGGATGGGTATATGAATAAGAAGAGTTTGGAGGGATATGGGCGTGGTGCTGGCAAATAGGACTAGATTAGATTAGGATATTTGCTTGGCATTGACAGGTTGGACTGAAGGGTCTGTTTCTGTGCTGTACATCTCTATGACTCTATGATGCCACTGAATGATGGTTAGATTCTCTCTTATTGGAAATGACTATTCACTTGCACTTAAATGGCACAAATAGATATTGTCTAGATCTTGCTGCATTTGAACATGGACTGTTTCAGCATCTGAGAGGTTATGATTGATCAATTATTGTTCAATTATTGGTGAACATCCCCACTTCTGATGGTCATTGATGAAGCAGTTGAAGATGGTTGGACCTAGGACACCATCCTGAGGAATCCCACTGCTACGCCTTGTGCTGGTAGCTGACACACTAAGTCTTTAAAGGAATTTATGGCACAGTGGCTGTGGAGGCCTGGGTTCAAATTCTACCTGCTCCTATAGTGTGTAATAGCATCTCTGGAAATATTGATTCAACATTACCCTGAGAAACTCCTGGAAATATTCTGGAGCTGAGATGACTGACATCCAACAACCACAACCATCTTCTGCCATGCCAGGTATGACTTCAACCTGCAGAGAGTTTTCCCCCTGATATCCATTGATTTCAGTGTTGCGAGGGCTCCTGATGCCACACTCAGTCAGATGCAGCCTTATCATCACCTCAACTCTGGAATTCAGATTTTTTAAAAATTCATTCACGGGATGAGGGCTTTGCTGCATTTATTGCCCACAGGGCAGTTAAGAATCAATCTCATCTGCATGGGCCTGGAGTCACATGTAGGCCAGACTAGGTAAAGATGGCAGTTTCCTTCCCTTAAAGGGATTATTGAACCCAATGGGTCTTTCCAACAATTGACAAATAGTCATCATTAGATTTTTAATTCCAGATACTTATTTAATTCAAATTCCACCATCTGCCATGGCTAGATTCGAACCCAGATTCCCACAACATTACCTAGTTCGCTGAATTAACAGTCCAGCAATAACAGCACTAGGCCATCACCTTCTGTTTTGTAATGAGGCTGTAATGAGGTGAGTCCAAATTAAGTATGTGTCAGTGAGCTGGTTATTGCTAAGCATGTGCTAGCTAATCACCCTTGACACCCCTTCTTACATCACTTTACTGATGACTGAGAATAGACTGATGGGACAGTAACTGGCCGAGTTGGATTTAGATTTAGATTAGATTAGATTCCCTACAGTGTGGAGACAGGCCCTTCAGCCCAACAAGTCCACACCGACCCTCCAAAGAGTAACCCACCCAGACCCATTTCCCTCTGACTAATGCACCTAACACTATGAGCAATTTAGCATGTAGCTGGATAATTTTCCACATTGCTGAATAGATGCCAGTGTTGTCACGGGACTGGGAGAGCTTGGCTAAGGGAGTAGCAGGTTTTGGAGCACCAGTCTTTAGTAGTATTGCTGAACTATTGTCAGGGCTCAAAGCCTTTGCAACCAGTGCCTTCAATCTTTTCTTGATTTCACGTGGAGTGAATTGGCTGAAGACATATTTGTGATGTTGGGGATCACTGGAGGAGGCCAAGTTAGATCGTTTACCAGGCATTCTCCCTGAAGATTGTTGCAAATGCTTTAGCCTTATCTTTTACACTGATATGCTGGGTTGTTTCATAAATGGGGATATTTAATCAGCATCTTTAAGTGATACAACAGAGTCTGTAATTGACTAGGATGTTTCTAATCATGCAAAAATACTCAGAATATTTTTCAGTCCCAATTAAAAAATTTAAGTGCATGATTACGTATCTTTCATCAAGAGTTGTGAGTTAGAATGTTAAAGGGTTATGTGACAAGTCGTCCTGTTAATGCCTGTTGATCATTGCTCAGTAAGCAGCTTGCACTTTCAGTGGTGGTTATGGGATAATTAGAATAATATGTTCCAGTTCTTCCACATGTTTTCTTCTCTCTGATGTAGTTATTCTCTTGTAGTTAATTGTTTTACATTTTATTTTTATAGCGAGCCTTTCCCTGAGGTTTTCTTTAACCTTGTTTTTGTTCTTTAACTGTCACTATCTGACTTGCTCAAGAAAAGATTTCTTGTGTGTGGTCCTGCTGCCCTCTACTGGGAAGGTTAAGTTGTGAAAGCAGTGAGCTGACTAATCCAATAGGTTAAATGTCAACTTTTTCACCACAAATTTCCTTGCTAAAGTTTGACCTGATCCCAAAAAAACTTTGTGGGGTCAGAAAGCAATATTGAAGATGCCCTTCCAATTATAAGCATCTGTGCCAGCACCCCTGGTAGTTCTGTCCTGCTGATGAAACAAGACTTTTCCAGAGATGGCAAAGGTGATGTTTGAGAGAGAGTCTGGACGTTGGTGGGAAGGCTTGGTGCCATCACCATACATGTGAAAGCTGACAGTATGGCTTTTGGATAATGTCCCCAAGTGTCAACATGTAAGTGAGAGATAGGAAGAGGTTAACAATAGATCCTCAGGTGACCCCAGAGACAATGGCATGGAAAAGGAACCATTGCAGGTGAATTGATTCTGATTAGATCAATAAAAATGAAGTCAGGCAAAAGCTGGACAACAGTGGACAGGCAATGGAGGATGATGCTGTAATCAATTTTGCAAAACACTGTAGATAGGTTCAGAAGCATGAGGAGGGAATGATCACATTTGTTACAGTCATGTTGGATTTTTTTGTGACTTTACTAAGAGCCGTTACTGTACCTGTGACAACAATAGTGCTGACCACCAAAGATTCAAATATGAAGCTCTGGGAAAGATGAGAACAGCTTTAGGACAGTCCAAAACATTCGGGACTTTGGAAAGGAAAGGGAGGCTGGAGATGGGAGACAGTTTGCAAGGACAGAAGGGTTAGTTTTTTTTGGGAATGGGTGATGATAACGCAATACATATTTTTATTTCAAAAATATACTTTATTCTTAATTATCTACAGGTAAACATAAGTACAAGACAGTACTTTGCACAAAATACAGTAGAATTTTGCCATTCCTCATTAGAATTTCAATCCAGTTGCAAGAAAAGGCTTTTTCGAAACACAAAAGGAAACGATTTGATAATTTCACTGTGCTTGGGTCCAATTCCCCTCTAATGGCATTGTGAGTCAGACTACAGCAGTTCAAGATGGCAGCTCACCACCACCTTCTCAAGGGCAATTAGGGACAAGCAATAAATACTGAACAGTCAAAGATGCCCATGTCCTACGAATGAATAAAAAATATTGCAAAAATACACTTTATTCATTAAAAAATCTATAAGTACGTACAAAGGTTCTACAGTAGTTCTGTACAGTCTTTGCTCAGACTTCTGTACAAAATGGAAGGGAATGGCAGAAGTTACCATGTGGTAAAGCAAAAAGAACTTAAAGGTGCATTTTGCTTTTTTGTACCTTGACACTGTTGTCCAAAATGGATTGGAACAGGTGCTATCGTCTGTTTTGCAATTTTCTAAATTAAAACTCCAAACTTTCCGGGAAAAATAGCCCCATTCATAAAAATCAAAAAAACCCGCCCCTGTGTTAAACCAAAAGGATATAATTGTCATCCCTGAGCTGTTGTAACGAGGAACCGAGAAGAGAATTTTGCAGAATTCCATCTGGGATTGTTCAACACAATCAGAGGGAAAATGCTCTGGGAGAGTCCGCCCTTGTCAATGGGATGATCCTGACGCCACACATCCCAGTTAAATAGCAGCCTTCTGCCAATTCCACTGTGTCACGAACATATCTCCAGCATGAAAAAAAAACACCAGGGCATCGCCAATATCTGTTCTTTAGATCCTCCCAAAACTTGACCTCAGTTTTCGTTCCTAATTTTGTTTGAGAGGATTGGTAATTAAAACAATGACGTTTACTTAATTTCCCAGTTACTGCTTTTGCTTCCTTAGCAACAAAAATCATTAAACACACACACAGATGGGACACCGACTGGATGCCGACAGCTGCTGATAGACTTTGGCAAACGAGGCGCACGGGAATTATTCCCTCAATTCCCCCAATACAAGAGCTGTCGCTACTGTAAAGTAAATATTTACAGAGTTAGTCAGACCAGCTGAATAATTTGATTAGACATTGGAACCCTGTGATTGACAGTGATTTAAGGTAAGCTTAGTCTACCTGGTCCCAGTATGGTACTGATCAGACTTTTAAACTGTTTGGGGTTTTTATTACCTATTTTATTCATTCCCTCACTACAGAAAACGCTGAACTAGAATTCAGCCTTTGCGTTTTTGCAACTGGTTTATACGAGGCAAGTGCGTCGCTGTTTAAATGTTACTTCTGTTAGGAAGGAGTGTTTTGTTTCCATTTTGCCCATTTTTCTGTTTCCCCCAGAGCGCTTACTCTATAGTTTCAGATTAATTAGGCCTGGGACAACTCTCCCACTCTATCGTCTGTGTTACTTTGGTTGTTTGGAGGTGCCTGTAGTTGTGGGGCCTGTGTTTTTCAGTTATTGACTCCATCCTTCTATGCGCACTAGATGTTGTGATTAGTGGTAATATCGCTGGGCTAATAATCCAGACTGTAAGACTCTTGTTTCGAGGGCATGGGTTCAAATCCCCCTTGTGATGGATGATGGAATGTGAAGTTAATAGAAGCTAGACTAATTATAACAGCATGGTCTAAAAACCCATCTGGTTCACAAGTGTTCTTGATGTGGTGTTTTTACCTGGTCTGCATGTGATGTATTTGAAGAGTGTGGTGCTGGAAAAGCACAACCAATCAGGGAGCATCAAGGAGCAGGACAATCAACCTTTCAGACATAAGCCCTTCATCAGGAATGAAGCTTGTGGGTCAAGGGGGCTGAGAGATAAATGGGAGGGAAGGTAGGGCTGGGGGAAGGTAGCTGGGAATGAGATAGGTGGATGAAGGTGGGGTGAAAATGATAGGTTGGAGAGGCGGGTGGAGCAAATAGGTGGGAAGGAGGATGGACAGGTATGACCATTCAAAAGAACACTTAACTCCCCCTCCCACTCCACCAAGGACACTCCAAGGGGAGTTAAGTGTTCTCTTGAATGGTCCTCTATCTTCCTTTCCACCTATCTGCTCCACCCGCCTCTCCAACCTATCACTTTCTACCCCACCTTCATCTACCTATTGCATTCCCAGCTTCCTTCCCCCCACCCGCCTCCCATTTATCTCTCAGCCCCCTTGGCCCACAAGCCTCATTCCTGATGAAAGGCTTATGCCTGAAATGTTGACTCTCCTGCTCCTTGGGTGCTGCCTGACCGGCTGTGCTTTTTCAGCACCACACTCTTCGACTCTGATCTCCAGCATCTGCAGTCCTAACTTTCTCCTACACGTGATGTAAACCAACAGCAATGTAGCTGAATCTTAACTGCCCTCTGAAATGGCTTAGAGAGCCAATCAGGTCAATGCCAATAAATGCCAACCTTGACAATAAAGTCAACAGAACAACTAGGAGCAGTCTGCTCTGCCATTTAACATGATGTGGCCGATCTCACATTGGCCTCAACTCCACTTTCCTGTCCACTTCCTATATCCCTTCAACCCATTTCATTGGAAGTAGTTCTGCAAAGGTTCACAAGGATGAGGTCTTATGAGCAAAGGTTAAACAGTTTGGGATTCTACTCATTGGACTTTAGGAGAATGAGAGGTGATCTCATTGACACGTATAGGATTCTTAAGGAGCTTGACAAGGTAAATGCTGAGATGATGTTTTCCATCATGGGAAAGTCTAGGACCCGAGGGCATAGTCTCAGAATAAAGGGGCACCAATTTAAGACTGAGGAGGATTTTCTTCTCTCAGAGGGTTGTGAGTCTTTGGAGCTCTTGTCACGGAGAGATGAGGGGCAGAGTCCTTCTGTGTACTGAAGGCAGAGATAGACTCTTGATCAGTAGAGGAATTGAGGGTTATGGGAAAAAGCAGGTAAGTGGACATGAGGAATGTTGGAATGACCATATTCCATGGTGCACACCTATTGGGCCTAATGCCTACCACTTATTTCTTATAGTCTTACACAGATTTAAACTGCAGCGGGTGGATATGACAAAGAATCCTTTTTAGATTGTGAGTGGTATTGATTTTGATTCACAGAATGATTACAGCACAGAAATCAACTAATATAAACAAAGAACTGTGGATACTAGTGTAGAAGCCATCTGGCTGTTAAAACACTGATAGATTGCTAACTTGGTCAAACAGCAAGGAATGCTGGGTACACTGGCCAAGTAAATCTCTGAGATCACAAAACCCACACACAAGGCACAGTGCTAAAACAGCAGCCAGGTGCTAATGACATTAGCATAATGTACAAGGCAACAGTTATTCTGCACAGACATTCCCAACAACATATCCACCAAACAAAGGGAGGGGCCCAGAAAGGTACTAGATCCTGTAACACAAAGAAACAAACAGTAGCAAGCCATCCAAATGATTGACAATATTTCAAACTATAAAGTGTGTCTCTCTGATTAGCCAGAATTATAGAAAGTTCCAGAAAACTATCTAAAAGGATTCACCTGCATACCTCTCTCTTGGAATCTCTTGAATTGTTTATGGCCTTCCAAGGAGACCAGCATGGCAAGCAGCAGAGACCAGCTGACCATTCAGAGGGAGAGAGGTAAAATCAGAGGCAGAGCCATAGAGAGCAACTGCGTAAATCTACAAGAGACTCAGAAATAATTGTAACCTTAAGGGGCCAAACAAGATTAGAGATAATATGTTCAATATTAAAGATTATTGTAACTTTGTTCCCATTAAAGTTAGGACTATTTTGCATTGATACTGGCTTGTGTTCGTATTAATTTGACCGCTTCGGTATTGTGCGACACCTGGGCAAATTCATTCATAACATTCTGGTCAGAATTGTCTAAATTGTTTTAGGGAGAGACAAGACAACACTAGAGATCTGAAACAAGAACAGAAATAGAAACTCCCCATGTTTGGCAGCATCAATGGGAAGAAAGCAGAGTTAATTTTTCGAGTTCAGTGACCCTTATAGAAGGAGGCTATTTGGTCTATCATGTAGGCTGGCTAGAAGTTGGATGTGGAGTTGATCAGTCATTTCAAAAGGAAACTGTATCCAGGGTATTACTATTTGAAAGAAATAAACTTGCAGAGCTCTGGTCCCCAGAACATTACCTGGGTCTCTGGATTAATCTCTAGTGATAATACTAGGCCATCACCCCACTCAGATGTTTTTAAGTACATTCCTGTGGACATCAATGGCTAGACCAACATCTACTGCCCATCCCTAGTTAAGCTTGAGAAGGTGGTGGAGCTGTCTTGTCAAACTGTTGCAGTCCATTTGGTTTAGTAGATACAAATGCCCTTAGGGAAGGAGTTCCAAAATCTTGATCCAGTGACAGTATAGGAATGGCAATATACTTACAAGTCTGGACAGTGAGTGGCTTGGGGGGGGAAGCTTGCAGATGGTGGTACTCCCACATATCTGCTGCCTTTGTCCCTCTAGATGGCAATGAGTTTGGAGGATGCTGTCAAAATGAATTCCTGCAGTACATCTTGAAGATGCTACAATCTGCAGCTACTGAGTGTCAATAATGGAAGTGGTGCCAATCAGTGGGTTGCTTTGTCCTCAACGATGTCAAGCATCTTGAGTCAAAAAGTGTGTTGCTGGAAAAGCACAGCCGGTAAGGCAACATCCGAGGAGCAGGAGAATTGACGTTTCAAGCTTAAGCTCTTGATCCTGATGAAGAGCTTATGCTCAAACCATCGATTCTCTTGCTCCTCAAATGCTGTGAGGCTGTGCTTTTCCAGCACTGCACTTTTTGACTCTGATCTCCAGCATCTGCAGTCCTCTCTTTCTCCCAGTCAAGTATCTTGAGTGTAGTTGAAACTGCTGTCATCCATCATAACCTTGACTTGTGCATTGTAGATGAGGACAGAATTTGGGATTCAGGAAGTGAGATTCTCACTGCAAGATTCCTAGCCTTAATCTGTTCTTGTAGCCATAGTATTTATATGACTAGTCTAGTTCAGTTTCTGGTCAATGGTAATCTCCAGGTTGTTGATAGCTGGATATTTAGTGATGGTAGAGCCAAGAAGTGATGGTTAGATTTGCCCTTACTGGATTATTGCTTAGCACTTGTGTGCATGAACGTTACTTGTCAACCCAAACTAGGGGTCCAGACCTTGCAGCATTTGGAAATAGACTACTTTGGTATCTGAGGAGTCACCAATGGTGCTGAACGTTGTGCAATGAACAGCGAATATCCTCACTTCTGTCCTTATGATGGAGGGATGGTTGTTGTGGTTCTGTTTGCCGAGCTGGGAATTTGTCTTGCCAACGTTTCGTCCCGTGTCTAGGTGACATCCTCAGTGCTTGGGAGCCTCCCGTGAAGCGCTTCGGTGCTGTTTCCTCCAGCATTTATAGTGGCCTGTCTCTGCCGCTTCCGGTTGTCAGTTCCAGCTGTCCGCTGTAGTGGCCGGTATGTTGGGTCCAGGTCGATGTGTTTGTTGAGAGAGTCTGTGAATGAGTGCCATGCTTCTAGGAATTCCCTGGCTGTTCTCTGTTTGGCTTGCCCTATAATGGTAGTGTTGTCCCAGTCGAATTCATGTTGCTTGTCATCTGTGTGTGTGGCTACTAAAGATAGCTGGTCGTGTTGTTTCGTGGCTAGTTGGTGTTCATGGATACGGATCGTTAGCTGTCTTCCTGTTTGTCCTATGTAGTGTTTTGTGCAGTCCTTGCATGGGATTTTGTACACTACATTAGTTTTTGCTCATGTTGGGTATCGGGTCCTTCAATCTGGTGAGTTGTTGTCTGAGTGTCAGACAACGAGCACCCAAGCTACAAATCTTCTCCCAAACTTTGAATGGAGGGATGGTCCTGGAATTGAGATGACTGACCTGCAAGAGCCACAATCATCTTCCTAGGTGTCAGGTATGACTCCAGCCAGTGGAGAGTTTGCCCCGATACTTATTGTTTCCAGCTTTGCTAGGCGTCCCTGATGCCACACTTGATCGAATGCAGCCTCAATGTCAAGGACTGTCACTCTCACCTCACCTCCGGAATTCAGCTGTTTTGTCCATGTTTGAATCAGGGCTGTAATGAGGTCAGGAGCTGAGTGGTCCAGAGCTCAGGCGACTGACTGTGTGGAGTTTGCACATTCTCCCTGTGTCTGCGTGGGTTTCCTCCGGGT
Organism: Chiloscyllium punctatum; assembly: GCF_047496795.1. Lineage (NCBI taxonomy): Eukaryota > Metazoa > Chordata > Chondrichthyes > Orectolobiformes > Hemiscylliidae > Chiloscyllium > Chiloscyllium punctatum. The sequence continues at coordinate 136,683,138 of NC_092739.1, forward strand.
GCTCCGGTTTCCTCCCACAGTCCAAAGATGTGCAGGTTGGGTGAATTGACCATGCTAAATTGCCCGTAGTGTTAGGTGAAGGGGTAAATGTAGGGGAATGGGTCTGGGTGGGTTACGCTTCGGCAGGTCAGTGTGGACTTGTTGGGCCGAAGGGCCTGTTTCCACACTGTAAGTAATCTAATCTAATCTAATCTAGAAACCCAAACTGGGCGTCACTGAGCAGGTTATTGCTGAGCAGGTGCTGATTGACAGCACTGTTGATGACACCTTCCACCACTTAATTGATGATTGATAATAGAGTAATAGGGCAGCATTTGGCGAGGTTAGATTTGCCCTGTTTTTGTGTACAGGAAATACCTAGGCAATTTTCTACATTATTGGGTAGATGCCAGTATTGTATCTACTGGAACAGCTTGGCTAGGGAAGTGGCAAGTTCTGGATTACAAGTCTTCAGTACTATTGCCAGCATGTTGTCAGGTCCCATAACCTTTTCAGTATCCATTGCCTTCTGGTTGTTTGTTGATATCAGGTGGCGTGAATCAAATTATGGTGAAGACTGTGATGATGGGGGTCCTCTGCAGGAGGTTGAGGTGGATCACCTATTTGGCAGTATTGGCTGAAGTTGGTTGCAATGCTTCATTCTGGATTAGTGGTGCTGGAAGAGCACAGCAGTTCAGGCAGCATCCAAGGACCAGCGAAATCGACATTTCGGGCAAAAGCCCTTCATCAGGAAAAGAGCTTTTTTCCTGATGAAGGGCTTTTGCCCGAAACGTCGATTTCGCTGCTCCTTGGATGCTGCCTGAACTGCTGTGCTCTTCCAGCACCACTAATCCTGAATTTGGTTTTCAGCATCTGCAGTCATTGTTTTTACCCTGCAATGCTTCATGCTTATCTTTTGCACTGATGTGTTGGGCTTCCCCATCACTGAGGATGGGGATATCTGTGGAGCCTTCTCCTCAAGTGAGTTTTTAAATTGTTCATCACCACTCATGACAAGATGTGGCAGGACTGCAGAGCTTAGAATCTGTGCAGGTAGAGTTGAGGAACTGCAAAGGGAAAAAGACCCTGATGGGAGTTATGTACAGGGCTCCCAGCAGTATTCAGGATGTGGGGAAGAAAGCAAATCAGGAGATTAAAAAAAGGCATGTAAGAATGGCTCTATTACAATAATAATAAGGGATTTGATATGCAGGTTGACTGGGAAAATCCAGTTGGTAGCGGATCTCAAGAAAAGGAATTCATGAATGTCTATGAGATGGTTTTCCAGAGCAGCTTGTGGTAGTGCCCACTAGGGAAACAGGCAGTTCAGGATTTGGTGATGTGTAGTGAGACAGACTTGATTAGGGAGCTTAAGGTGAAGGAACCTCTAAGAGTTAGTGACCATAATATGATGGAATTCAACCTGCAGTTTGAGAGGGAGAAACTGGAATCAGACATAATGCTATTACAATTGAGTAAAGGTAACTATAAAGACATGAGAGAGGAGCTGGGGGCTAGAGTTATTGGAAGGGGATCCGAGCAGGGAAGATGGTGGAGCAGCAATGACAGGAAGTAAAGGAGAGCATAAAATCAAAAGTCAAAGGATACAATGTGGTGAAGATTAGTCAGAAGCCAGAGGATTGGGAAGTCTTTAAAAACCAGCAGAGAATATTTTTTAAAAAAGAGAGGAATGATAAGCTAGAAGAGATACCTGTTAGGAAGGAAGATGTGTTGGACATTTTGAACAACTTGAGGATAGACAAGTCCCCCGGGCCTGACGGGATATATCCTAGGATTATGTGGGAAGCAAGAGAGGAAATTGCAGTACTGTTGGCAATGATCTTCTTGTCTTCACTGGCAACTGGGGTGGTACCAGGGGACTGGAGAGTAGCGAATGTTGTGCCCCTGTTCAAAAAAGGGAATAGGGATAACCCCGGGAATTACAGGCCAGTTAGTCTTACTTCTGTGGTAGGCAAAGTAATGGAAAGGGTACTGAGGGATAGGATTTACGAGTATCTGGAAAGACACTGCTTGATTAGGGACAGCCAGCACGGATTTGTGAAGGGTAGGTCTTGCCTTACAAGTCTTATTGAATTCTTCGAGGAGGTGACCAAGCATGTGGATGAGGGTAGAGCAGTGGATGTAGTGTACATGGATTTTAGTAAGGCATTTGATAAGGTTCCCCATGGTAGGCTTATGCGGAAAGTCAGGAGGCATGGGATAGAGGGAAATTTGGCCAATTGGATAGAAAACTGGCTAACCGGTCGAAGTCAGAGAGTGGTGGTAGATGGTAAATATTCAGCATGGAGTCCAGTTACAAGTGGAGTTCCGCAGGGATCAGTTCTGGGTCCTCTGCTGTTTGTAATTTTTATTAATGACTTAGATGAGGGAGTCGAAGGGTGGGTCAGTAAATTTGCAGATGATACAAAGATAGGTGGAGTTGTGGACAGTGAGGAGGGCTGTTGTCGGCTGCAGAGGGACTTAGATATGATGCAGAGCTGGGCTGAGGAGTGGCAGATGGAGTTCAACCCTGCCAAGTGTGAGGTTGTCCATTTTGGAAGAACAAATAAGAATGCGGAATACAGGGTTAATGGTAGGGTTCTTGGTCAGGTGGAGGAACAGAGGGATCTTGGGGTCTATGTACATAGATCTTTGAAAGTTGCCACTCAGGTGGATAGAGTTTGTAAGAAGGCCTATGGAGTATTATCGTTCATTAGCAGAGGGATTGAATTCAAGAGTCGTGAGGTGATGTTGCAGCTGTACAGGACTTTGGTTAGGCCACATTTGGAGTACTGTGTGCAGTTCTGGTCGCCTCACTTTAGGAAAGATGTGGAAGCTTTGGAGAGGGTGCAGAGAAGATTTACCAGGATGTTGCCTGGAATGGAGAGTAGGTCGTACGAGGATAGGTTGAGAGTTCTCGGCCTTTTCTCGTTGGAACGGCGAAGGATGAGGGGTGACTTGATAGAGGTTTATAAGATGATCAGAGGAATAGATAGAGTAGACAGTCAGAAACTTTTTCCCCGGGTACAACAGAGTGTTACAAGGGGACATAAATTTAAGGTGAAGGGTGAAAGGTATAGGGGAGATGTCAGGGGTGGGTTCTTTACCCAGAGAGTGGTGGGGGCATGGAATGCGCTGCCCGTGGGAGTGGTAGAGTCAGATTCATTGGCGACCTTTAAGCGGCATTTGGATAGGTACATGGATGGGTGCTTAATCTAGGATAGAAGTTCGGCACAACATCGTGGGCCGAAGGGCCTGTTCTGTGCTGTATTGTTCTATGTTCTATGTTCTATGTTCTATGAAAGATGAAGTAATATAAAAGAAGATTGCAAGAGTTTTTTAGATGTCTATAAGATAAGAGAGAGTCAAGGATGAACATTGGTTTGCTGGAAAATTAGGCTGGAGAAGTAGTAACAGGAAACTTAAATATGGCAGAGAAACTAAATAGGTTCTTTGCATCAGTCTTCACATTAGAAGACACCAGTAGTATACCAGAACTTGAAGAGAGTCAGGGGGCAGAGGTGAGTTTAGTGGCCATCACTATGGAGAAGGTGCTGGGGAAACTGAAAGGTCTGAAGGTGGATCCGTCACCCAGACCAGATGGTCTACAACCCAGGATTCTGAAAGAGATAGCTGAGGAGATTGTGGAGACGTTGATAGTGATCTTCAAGGAATCATTGGAGCCAAAGATGGTCCCAGAGAACTGGAAAATGGCTAACATAAACCCCCGTTTAAGAAGGGAGGGAGGCAGGAAACATGAAATGATAGGCTGGTTACCCTGACCTTGGTGGTTGGTACGATTTTAGAGTCCATTATTAAGGATGAGATTGCAGAGTACTTGATAATGCTTGGTAAAATAGAGCTGAATCAGCACTGATTCATCAAGGGGAGGTCACACCTGACAAATCCGTTAGAATTCTGTGAGAAGGTAACGAACAGTGTTAGACAAAGGAGAGCCAGTGAAGCGATCTATTTGGATTTCCAGAATGCCTTTGACAACATACCATATAGGAGACTGCTAAATAAGAGCCCATGGTGTTAGGGACTGGTGTGAATTAAATATTGGCCAATTGGCAGAATGCAGAGAGTGGGATAAAGGGGTCTTTTTCAAGATGGCAATTGGTGACTAGTGGAGTTCCATAGGACCATAAGACCATAAGAAGTAGGAGTGGAAGTAAAGCAATTCAGCCAATCGAGTCCACTCCGCCATTCAATCGTGGGTGATGGGCAATTCAATGGCACTGACCCACACTCTCCCCGTATCCCTTAAATCCTTGCGAGACTAAGAATTTATCAATCTCTGCCTTGAAGACATTTAATGTCCCAGACTCCACTGCGGTCTGTGGCAATAAATTCCACAGGCCCACAACTCTCTGGCTTAAGAAATGTCTCATTTCCGTTCTAAATTGATCCCCTCTAATTCTAAGACTGTGCCCACATGTCCTAGTCTCCCCCCCTCAATGGAAACAAATTCCCACCCTTTCTAAGCCATGCATTATCTTGTAAGTTTCTATTAATTCTCCCCTCAACCTTCTAAACTCTAACAAATGTTTGGCCTACCATTCAAGGGATCATCCGTGTGAATCTCCACTGGATACGCACCAGTGCCAGTATGTCCTTCATGAGATGTGGGGCCCAAAACTGGACACAGTATTCCAAGTGGGGCCTATCAGAGATTTATAAAGTCTCAGTAGTACATCATTGCTTTTCATTCCAACCCTCTTGAGATAAATGACAACATTACATTTGCTTTCTTAACCATGGACTCAACCTGCAAGTCAACCTTTAGAAACTCCTGGACTAGCACTCACAGATCCCTTTGTACTTTGGCTTTATGAATTTTCTCACTGTTTAGAAAATAGTCCATGCCTGCATTCTTTTTTCCAAAGTGCAAGACCTTGCAGTTCCACAGGGGTCTTTGTTTGGAGCAAAACTTGGTAACCTGAACATTTCTCACTTATACCCATGTTCTGTTATCTGTTGCTAACCAATCCACCAGCTATTTTCATGGATACCCTTTGCACCATGAGCTCCTATTTTGTGCTGTGATCTTTGATGTGGTATCTTGTCAAATGCCTTCTGGAACTCTAGGTACAACCCATTCACAGGTTACTTTCTATCCACGTTGTTTGTTACTTCTGAAAGATTTCCAAAAATTTACTGAAACATGATTTCCCCTTCATATCAGACTTGGTCTTGTTGGATGGCAGAGCAGACTCAAGGGACCAAACAGCCTACTCCTGCTTCTAATCCACGTGTTTGTATTATCTGCTGTTAAATGCATTGTGTGACCATATTTTCTAATTAATATTTCCTCATTTTCAAGGTTTGCGTAACACAATGCCCACACAGATTCAGTACTTTACTTCCTCAGCAGCGATGACTGGTGTACTACAGCCTCAGATCTCTGAGTGTTCAGTCAGGACTGTTAGGCCAATAGACCCATACCCCATCAACACAGTACCGCGCATTCGCCCAGCCACTGGTAAGTCTGTTTAGTGGAATGAATTCAAACGTTTTCCTTTTTTTATTTCACAATCCCAGCCTCCTCAGTATTTTGGTGGTTGTTTTATCACATTCCAATTTTCCTAATACTAAAGATTTACAAATTGACTTGAGAATCTGCTTCCTAGTTTCACCCTCAGCCCAAGTCCAGCCAAGAATTTTCACACTTGGGTTGAAATTCCTGACCACACATCTGTTGTGACTCACCTCCAGCTGTTCTCAGCAACCGGAGCATGTTAGGTGGGTAGGTTGGGGTTTGCAGGTGGTTAAAATGGCCTGGAGTCTTAGTTTGTGCTCCTGTTATGTTCCTGTCTTGCCTTCTTAACATGTCAGAGAAGCATGGGCTTCGTTGAAAGGACAAAGTTACATCCTGATGATATTCTGGGGACATGCACATTATGTCAACTGTAGCTTTAGCCAAAATTTTCCACTCGACCAAGAAAAGGCAAAGCAGCAGACAGCTGTCTGCAGAATGTCTAGGTATATTTCTTTTATTTTTAAATATAGTTCATCCCCTGGTCCCACAACAAGGATTTCTGCTGTAACTCTCTAGCTAGTGACATCTGCTGGATTAATGACTTCAGGCTGACTCTTACGCTTTTTTGACTGCACCTGAGTGAGTCATGTTTGAATTTTTGGAGGCATTCCCTCCACGAGGTGTATTATCTGACCATTTCTTGCCAAACTCACCTCATGACATCCTTCACATCCAATTCTAGCCCCATCTTACCACACACTGTTCACAGAGCAAATCACCACTCAGTGGAGTTCTTCCTACTCTGTCCAGTTGCCTGGACAGAGTAGATGTTGGGAAAATGTTTCCATTGGTGGAAGAAACTAGGACACAAGGGCATAGCCTTAGAATAAAGAGGAGATTGTTTAGAACAGAGATAAGAAGAAACTTCTTTAACCAGAGAGTGGTGAATCTATGCAATACATTGCCACAGAAGGCTATGGAGGCAGGTGATTGAGCATATTTAAGACTGAGATAGATAGGTTCTTAATTGTCATGGGGATCAGGATCACGGGGAGAAAGTGTGAGAATGGGGTTGAGAAAACGTATCAGTCATACGGAGCAGACTTGATGGGTGGAATGACCTAACTTCTGCTCCTATGTCTCATGGCTTTATGGTCAGTGGATATCCAGGAATTCTCTGGCATCCTTTGCACCATACTCTTTGTAAAACACAGTCAGTCTCGAGCTGCCCACACAGTTCCTGACATTGGTCTGGCCAGGGCAGATGGGAGAAATATGGCATCTTGCTTTGAGAACAGGGACCCGGAGGTTCTGCTAGTTGAGATGATGCAGAGATGGGATGGTCTCTTCCACCAGTGGAGGCCATGACACCACCATGCCACCTGGTCTGAGACTGTCATCCAGGTTACAGCAGTCTCAGCCGACTGGAGCTATGCTCAGTAGGACAAACTTCACTTGTCATCCCTCCAGTATCTCACACTCACCCCACCAATGTTCATGCTCTAACTCTCTCACTAATGTCAGCATCTTGCCCCACTCACTGTCACTCACCTCACTCCCTCCACACCATCCACCCTGCATGCCCTTTGTGCTACACTTTCTCAGGACCCTCCCCACCTACACTATTAGTAACAGCTGTCCCAGACATCTCACTAATACTTGCCCCATCTCATTCCAAGAGTAAAACAGCCCACAGGGGAGGAGAAAAGGTTGATGCCCAAAATTAGCACTTCACCCCTGATGTGGAGAGTATCCTGACTGTGTAACCCCAAGTGGCTGACTGACCATTTCCAAGCTCTGCACTTGTATGGAAGGCTGCCTTTGACTTACTGCTAGGATCCGAGTCAAGGTTAGAGAATGAGATGATAAAGGCTTATTCCTGATAAAGGCATCCTGCCCGGAACATTGATTTTCCTGCTCCTCGGATGCTGCCTGACCTGCTGTGCTTTTCCAGCACCACTCTAATCGTGACCCAGATCTCCAGCATCTGCAGTCCTCACTTTCACCTTACTGCTAGGATCCCCTGAGTGAAGGATGTCCCTCTTGACTTGACTGAGGACACCTGACAACCATGACATGTTTCATTGGGTATACGCTGATCAACGAGGCAAGGTAATGCAAGACAAAGTTGCCGTGAGCATCCAGGTGGGCTCAGAATCAGCATACCCTCGAACATTGAGTGACAAGTCCGAGATCTATTCTGTGTCAATCCTTGAGCTGGCTGCATGTCTCTGAGTGCATAGTGTCCTTGCTTCAGCATCACAGTGATAGTCATTGGTGCAGCCTGAGGTGCAGCACGGACATTCAGAAATTACCTTTAAGTGGATCAGAGGTGTGCCATGATGGTTCTTAGAGGTTGGTGCATGTTGGTTGTTAGTGTCCATGGACATAGAGTGCGTGTGACTGGTGCCCACAGAGCGTGTCCTCAGATGCCTGGAGTCCATTGTGGAGGTAGTTGCGAGCAAGTGGTAAGCTGAGGTCACCAGGTATTGGCTTGCATGTTTGACAAGTTTGGTAAGTAGAAATCTGAATATTAATGAGGTGAGCTGGGCCATTTAACAAGCAATAACTTGTCAATTGCAAACTTGCAGCTGCCTAGCCAGAATTCTACCACACCGCCTTGTCAAAAGCATAAACAATTGAACACGACACTCCCAAAATTGAGATGGGCCTTGTCAGGCTTCCTGTCCAATTCAGCAACACATTTTACCCTTACCCACATCACTCAAACCACTATAAGGAGGGCTTTTGCCCAAAACGTCGATTTTCCTGCTCCTTGGATGCTGCCTGACCTGCTGTGCTTTTCCAGCACCACTCTAGTCTAGACACTGATTTCCAGCATCTGCAGTCCTCACTTTTTCCCACTATAAGGATCCCCTCTGCCAACATTTAGTTCTGGTGCCCAGTCTGCAGTCAAATTACTTGTCTAAACTTTTCTTGTCTAGACTTCCATATGTAGGCTGCTCATCTGGGCAAAATGTCTAAAGAACATGGAATAATTGAATTAATTCAACACCTTCAATTGAAGAGGAAATTAGTGGATACTGAATGAGAAAAAGGGTGTAGATGTAAAAATCTCAAAATAAAGATGTGCAGGTCAGGTGAACTGGCCATACTAAATTACCTATAGTGTTTGGTACATTAATCAGGGGTAAATGTAGGATTGTGGAATGGGTCTGGGTGGATTACTGTTTGGAGGGTCGGTGTGGACTTGTTGGGCCAAAGGGCCTGTTTCCATACTGTAGGGAATCTAATCTAATCTAATCTAAATATAGCGAGTCTCGCACAAAAAGAAAAATGAGAAGCACCTAGGCTGTCAGTCTTTCCTGATGAGTGCTCCCAGTCTGACACTCTACATTTGGTAGTGCCTGCATATTTTTTAATGAGGAGAATGCAAGTTTTTAGGAGGGTGTAAGAGTTTGCAAAGGGATATGGAGAGGTTAAGTGAATGGGCAAAAATTTGGAAGATGGGAGTGGGATAATGTGAGGTTATCATTTTTCAGGAAGTTAGAAAGGTAGAAAATTAAGGAGAGCAATTTAAGAATGATGCAGTATGGAGGAATTCTGGGTATCTTTGTATATGAATCACAAAAAGTTAGTACGCAGGTGCAGCAAGTAATTAGAAATAAAAGCAGGATGTTGTTCTTTACTGCAAGAGGACTATAAAAGTTTGAAGTTTTGCTATATCTGTAAATATCACCTGTACAGTTTTTGTCATCTTCCTTAAGAAAAGACGTATTTGAATTGGAAGCAGTTCAGAGGTTTGTTCCTGGGATGAGGGGTTTGTCTTGTGAAGAAAGGCTGAGCAGGTTGGCATTCTACTTATTAGAGTTTAGGAGAATGAGAGGCAATCTTATTGAAGCATGTAAGATTCTGAGAGGGTCAGGGTTGATGCTGAGAGGATGTTTCCACTCGTGTGGGAAACTAATACTGGGAGATGGCTTCAAAATAACGGGCCTCCCACTTAAAACATAAATGAGAAGGGATGTCTTCTTCTGGAGGGTCATTCATGTTTGGAATTCTCTTCTATAATGAGCATTGGGGGCTGGGTCTTTGCATATATTCAAGGCTGAGCTAGACAGACCTTTGAGTGAAAAAGGAGTCAAAGGTTTTGGGCTGAGCATATAGGAAAAAGGCCGTAATCAGATTCGCCAAGATCCTATTGAATGGTGGACAAAGTTTCATGGACGGAATGGTCTATTCTTGCTCCTATGTTTAATTGTCTTAAGGAGCTAATGAGCTAACAATGCACAATACTCTAAGTTTAGTATAACCAGGGTTCCATATGGGTTTAACATTTTTCTTCAACTTTGAATTTTATTCACATATAAATTAACATTGGTGTTTTGCTTACAATTTTTATATCCTGGTTAGACTGCTCTCTATTGATGTGATTTGAATGTGAAGTTTAAACCTCTTAGTGACTTTATCACATTCAGAATCTTATTTTATAAGGGGTCTTACCAAAGTAGACCATTTCATACCTATCTGAACTTAATTTCACATTTACTTTGTCATTCTGCAGCACTTTTGCAGTATCTGCAATATTATTAACAGCTTAGTCTTCCTCAGTGTTAACTGTAACTCCCAATTTGGCTTCTTCCATAATGTGATTTAATACTTATAATTCCTGAATCCAGATTATTAATGTAAATTGTAGCCTGTTGTAGCCTGTTGAATACCACAGTCAAACAATGTGGTGCCGGAAAAGCACAGTTGGTTAGGCAGCATCTGAGGAGCAGGACAATCGACATTTCGAGCATAAATTCTTCATCAGGAGCCTGTTGAATACCACTTCCTACCTTTTGCCAGTCTCTGCTGTTGAACCTTTAACCATTAACCCTCTAATTTTGGTTTTGTAAACAACTTGCAATCTAATCTGCTACTTACCTCTGACACTGCATTCTCTCACCTTAGTCATGGATTTATCAAAGCTTGTGCTTGAATAACTATCTCCTGGCATTAATAACCTGTAAAATCATATGTGAGATAATCATGGACTGACATCTTTCTCTGTTCTTTTAAAATCAGGATTTCAGTACAGGGACATTTCTCCTCCCAGAGGTAAACCTGTATGGAATGATCCCAGAAAAAAGAATGAACAGTGGACTAGCAGTCTAAGGAAATACAAAGTCGTTCTAAATCACAGAACCATGGAGTCTGTGGTTAGCAGAAAAGCCCCATTTGCTGGTAAGTACTGCTGGATGCACCATTTGTCATCTCACAGCTGTGGGAGGTTGGCGGGAATACCATTCCCACTCTGCCTTTGTGTTCTCTGGTTATTGACCGTACTGATACTGAAATCAGAGAGAGAAGCTGAGCTGATGTGATCATTGGGAGTCAGGGAGACAGACATCAGTATCAAGGCTTGAAGGGAGCAATCGCCTGGGAAAGTGGGTAAAGAGGGAACAATCCAACAGAGTGTGGAACAGGAAATATAATTGGTCTGTGGCGCTACATGTGTTTGTCACATGATATAATTACCACAAAGGACGCAGTAATTTTAAGTGTTCAATGTTCCAACTGAGGTCACCCCAGAAGGTACAGATAAAAGAAGTCTGGCTTCTATTCAGTCTCTGCTATACAATCCTGTTGTAACATGACCCCAGTGCCCCCCAGCCCAAAAACTGTGTAATCTGTTTGGAAACTTCAAGAACAATTGTAACACAAATCATTCCAGAACTCCAATACACTTGGCCAGCACAGTTACCCCAGCAGCCCGCTATGTAAAAGAACAAAAGTAATTCTTTATCCAACCTGGGAACCATCCTCCAATCCCAATCTATTCTGAACAGCAGCCTATAGTATAGGTTAGATCTTGACTCAAGCTTTATTGAAAATCCAAACATGCAAGGTTTGTCAAATATCTCAGTAACAATAGACAATAGGTGCAGGAGTAGGCCATTCTGCCCTTCGAGTCAGCACCACCATTCATTATGATCATGGCTGATTATCCTCAGTCAGTATCCTGTTCCTGCTTTATCCCCATTACCCTTGATTCCACTATCCTTAAGAGCTCTATCCAACTCTTTCTTGAAAGTATCCAGAGACTTGGCCTCCACAACGTTCTGGGGCAGAGCATTCCATACACCCACCACTCTCTGGGTGAAGAAGTTTCTCCTCAACTCTGTTCTAAGTGGCATACCCCTTATTTTTAAACTGTGTCCTCTGGTTCGGGACTCACCCATCAGCGGAAACATGCTTCCTGCCTCCAGAGTGTCCAATCCTTTAATAATCTTTTATGTCTCAATCAGATCCCCTCTCAGCCTTCTAAACTCAAACATATACAAGCCCAGTCGCTCCAATCTTTCAGCGTAAGATAGTCCTGCCATTCCGGGAATTGACCTCGTGAACCTATGCTGCACTCCCTAAATAGCCAGAATGTCTTTCCTCAAATTTGGAGACCAAAACTGCGCACAGTACTCCAGGTGCAGTCTCACCAGGGCCCTGTACAGCTGCAGAAGGACCTCTTTGCTTCTATACTCAATTCCTCTTGTTATGAAGGCCAGCATGCTATTAGCTTTCTTCACTGCCTGTTGTACCTGCATGCTTGCTTTTATTGACTGATGTACAAGGAGACCTACATCACGTTGTACTGCCCCTTTACCTAACTTGACTCCATTGAGGTAGTAATCTGCCTTCCTGTTCTTGCCACCAAAGTGGATAACCACACATTTATCCACATTAAGCTGCATCTGCCATGCATCTGTCCACTCACCTAGCCTGTCCAGGTCACCCTGTAATCTCCTAACATCCTCCTCACATTTCACCCTGCCACCCAGCTTTGTGTCATCAGCAAATTTGCTAATATTACTTTTAATCTTCATGAAGGATCCAACCAGGTTGGTAACACATAGCTTTCCTTTCCCGAAACCATTTTCCATGTCTCTAACAACTCCTTTGCGAAGGCCTGTCCTACAGTCTGACCGTTCTGAAAACCTTCCTGAAACTGAAGCCTTTTTTTTCAGTTTATTTGGCTTTCCAATTCAACCTCGTTGGCCTTTTTGAAAGTCAGTACACCAGGAGAACAGTCATTACTTCAGCGATTCACAAAATATGTAAGCAAGACATCCCATAGCACAGGCCCAACATCTTTCAGAGTCCTGAGATTGGACAGGTGGCTTGTTTTGATTTGAAATCCTCATGCTCTCCAGAATTTCATTTGCATCTATTTATTATTTACAACATTATTCATGTTGCATTAAAACATTGCACTTATGGTATTTAAAACTAAAATGGTAACAGAGGATTGAAGGCTACAGGATTGAAGACTGATGTCAAGTAACTGTTTACAGTTTTGCCATGTTTTAGGCTTTATTTAAATTAGCTCTGAGGAATCCTTATCAAATTTATCAGCATTCTGAATTTTAACCCAGATCCCAGCAGTGAAAGACCAAAAAGATGGTGTCAGTCCTTCTGATTCAAAATTTTTTGTACACCATGATCAATCATACTTAAATCCTTATTTTCTATCATTTTGAGATTCCACTGAGTGCTCTGTTTAGCACAGTCATTAAGTTGCTTCTGTTACTTCTTGCGTGAGCTACTTTGACAAAATAATTTATTTTAAGTAGGTAACAACTTGTTTAAAATATAAAACACAGTAAATTTATATGAGAAATTGCTAGTGTGTCAAATAGAATGTTCAAGCACATTAATTTCAACCACTCTGTGTTTATAGCACGGACAATGGACACTGGCTACAGGCATAAGGATAACCGGATCGTCAGTTTTCCTCAGTATAATACTCTCAATGACCCACATCTCTTTGACTACTATGCCAAGAAGTTTGAACACCAACTGCAGCCACACTGTCCTTCTGTAAGCCCATTATATCTTTTTCCAGATACTTGAAGGATAGCAAATAGGGGTGTCACAAACTGCATGAAGTTTATTTAGATGTTTTATGCAGATTAGGAGACACCTAAGAGTGAACTCATGCCTTAGGATCACATTCAGATAAGACAATCCTTGTAGGGAAATAAGGGCCACAGAAAGTTCAGCTTTGATCATGACGATTGTTCTGAGACCAAGAGGGGTGATCATGCATCCCATGCTTTATCCTGCGGAAGACCATATTTACAAGAGAATTTCAATGATGTCTAACTGCCCAAATGTAAATATTTGAAGGCATCTCACTATCCTAATACAAACTTTTGAATGTTATTCCTGTTTAAACGGAGCCTTGTTTTAAAATTGTGTAAGATCCGGGGCAGCATGGTGGCTCAGTAGTTAGCACTGCTGCCTTACAGCGCCAGGGACCTGGGTTCAATTCTAGCCTTGGGAGCCTGTCTGTGTGGAGCTTATACATTCTCCTGGTGTCTGCGTAAGTTTCCTCTGGGTACTCTGGCTTCCTCCCACAATTCAGAGATGTGCAGGTTAGGTGAATGCTAAATTGCCCATAGTCAGGGGTAAATATAGTGGATTAGTGGTGCTGGAAGAGCACAGCAGTTCAGGCAGCATCCAACGAGCAGCGAAATCAATGTTTCGGGCAAAGGCCCTTCATCAGGAATAAAGGCAGTGAGCCTGAAGCATGGAGAGATAAGCTAGAGGAGGGTGGGGGTGGGGAGAGAGTAGCATAGAGTACAATGGGTGAGTGGGGGAGGAGATGAAGGTGATAGGTCAAGGAGGAGAGGGTGGAGTGGATAGGTGGAAAAGGAGCTAGGCAGGTCGGACAAGTCCGGACAAGTCAAGGAGACAGTGCTGAGCTGGAAGTTTGAAACTAGGATGAGGTGGGGGAAGGGGAAATGAGGAAGCTGTTGAAGTCCACATTGATGCCCTGGGGTTGAAGTGTTCCGAGGCGGAAAATGAGGCGTTCTTCCTCCAGGTGTCTGGTGGTGAGGGAGCGGCGGTGAAGGAGGCCCAGGACCTCCATGTCCTCGGCAGAGTGGGAGGGGGAGTTGAAATGTTGGGCCACGGGGCGGTTTGGTTGATTGGTGTGGGTGTCTCGGAGATGTTCCCTAAAGCGCTCTGCTAGGAGGAGCCCAGTCTCCCCAATGTAGAGGAGACCACATCGGGAGCAACGGATACAATAAATGATATTAGTGGATGTGCAGGTAAAACTTTGATGGATGTGGAAGGCTCCTTTAGGGCCTTGGATAGAGGTGAGGGAGGAGGTGTGGGCACAGGTTTTACAGTTCCTGCGGTGGCAGAGGAAAGTGCCAGAATGGGAGGATGGGTCGTAGGTGGGTGTGGACCTGACCAGGTAGTCGCGGAGGGAACGGTCTTTGCGGAAGGCGGAAAGGGGTGGGGAGGGAAATATATCCCTGGTGGTGGGGTCTTTTTGGAGGTGGTGGAAATGTCGGCGGATGATTTGGTTTATGCGAAGGTTTGTAGGGTGGAAGGTGAGCACCAGGGGCGTTCTGTCCTTGTTATGGTTGGAGGGGTGGGGTTTGAGGGCAGAGGTGCGGGATGTGGACGAGATGCGTTGGAGGGCATCTTTAACCACGTGGGAAGGGAAATTGCGGTCTCTAAAGAAAGAGGACATCTGGTGTGTTCTATGGTGGAACTGGTCCTCCTGGGAGCAGATACGGCGGAGGTGGAGAAATTGGGAATACGGGATGGCATTTTTGCAAGAGATAGGGTGGGAAGAGGTGTAATCCAGGTAGCTGTGGGAGTCGGTGGGTTTGTAAAAAATGTCAGTGTCAAGTCGGTCGTCACTAATGGAGATGGAGAGGTCCAGGAAGGGGAGCGAGGTGTCAGAGATGGTCCAGGTAAATTTAAGGTCAGGGTGGAATGTGTTGGTGAAGTTGATGAATTGCTCAACCTCCTCGCGGGAGCACGAGGTGGCACCAATGCAGTCATCAATGTAGCGGAGGAAGAGGTGGGGAGTGGTGCCCGTGTAATTACGGAAGATCAACTGTTCTACATAGCCAACAAAGAGACATGCATAGCTGGGGACCATACGTGTGCCCATGGCTACGCCCCGGCACCACTCCCCACCTCTTCCTCCGCTACATTGATGACTGCATTGGCGCCACCTCGTGCTCCTGCGAGGAGGTTGAGCAATTCATCAACTTCACCAACACATTCCACCCTGACCTTAAATTTACCTGGACCATCTCTGACACCTCGCTCCCCTTCCTGGACCTCTCCATCTCCATTAGTGATGACTGATTTGACACTGACATTTTTTACAAACCCACCGACTCCCACAGCTACCTGTATTACACCTCTTCCCACCCTATCTCTTGCAAAAATGCCATCCCGTATTCCCAATTTCTCCGCCTCCGCCATATCTGCTCCCAGGAGGACCAGTTCCACCATAGAATACACCAGATGTCCTCCTTCTTTAGAGACCGCAATTTCCCTTCCCACGTGGTTAAAGATGCCCTCCAACGCATCTCGTCCACATCCCGCACCTCTGCCCTCAAACCCCACCCCTCCAACCATAACAAGGACAGAATGCCCCTGGTGCTCACCTTCCACCCTACCAACCTTCGCAGAAACAAAATCATCCACCGACATTTCCACCACCTCCAAAAAGACCCCACCACCAGGGATATATTTCCCTCCCCACCCCTTTCCGCCTTCCGCAAAGACCGTTCCCTCCGTGACTACCTGGTCAGGTCCACACCCCCCTACGACCCATCCTCCCATTCTGGCACTTTCCCCTGCCACCGCAGGAACTGTAAAACCTGTGCCCACACCTCCTCCCTCACCTCTATCCAAGGCCCCAAAGGAGCCTTCCACATCCATCAAAGTTTTACCTGCACATCCACTGATATCATTTATTGTATCCGTTGCTCCCGATGTGGTCTCCTCTATATTGGGGAGACTGGGAGCCTCCTAGCAGAGCACTTTAGGGAACATCTCCGAGACACCCGTACCAATCAACCAAACCGCCCCGTGGCCCAACATTTCAACTCCCCCTCCCACTCTGCCGAGGACATGGAGGTCCTGGGCCTCCTTCACCGCCGCTCCCTCGCCACCAGACGCCTGGAGGAAGAACGCCTCATCTTCCGCCTCGGAACACTTCAACCCCAGGGCATCAATGTGGACTTCAACAGCTTCCTCATTTCCCCTTCCCCCACCTCATCCTAGTTTCAAACTTCCAGCTCAGCACTGTCCGGACTTGTCGAACCTGCCTATCTCCTTTTCCACCTATCCACTCCACCCTCTCCTCCTTGACCTATCACCTTCATCTCCTCCCCCACTCAGCCATTGTACTCTATGCTACTCTCTCCCCACCCCCACCCTCCTCTAGCTTATCTCTCCACGCTTCAGGCTCTCTGCCTTTATTCCTGATGAAGGGCTTTTGCCCGAAAGTCGATTTCGCTTCTCGTTGGATGCTGCCTGAACTGCTGTGCTCTTCTAGCACCACTAATCCAGTATTTGCTTTCCAGCATCTGCAGTCATTGTTTTTACCTCAGGGGTAAATATAGGGCAGCGGATTGGGTCTGGGTGAATTACTGTTCAGAGGGTTGGTGTGGGCATATTGGGCTGAAGAGCCTGTTTCCATGCTGTAAATAATCTAAGATGGAAAACATGCCAGCAGTGAATTTTCTTTTCAAATTATGATCTCACCACAGCTGATCATTGAATAGTCATGCAACCCACATTACTCCCTGTGTTTCCCTCCTTCCAGTTTATTGGTAATAACTCAATTCTGGTGCTAGACTGGTGAGGTAGAGCCTGGACAATTGTTTTAGAGCCAAAAGTACCAATCTCACTAGGACTCTTGGGAAATTTAAATTCAATTAATTAGGTAAATTTGGAATAAAAATCTGTATAGAAACTATAAAAATTAGCAATGGTGACCATGAAATGACCAGATTGTAGTAAAAATGCAACTGATTCACTTATACTCTTTAAGGAAAGAAAGGTACCATTCTTAGCTGGTAACTCCAGACCAATGGCAATGTCATGCAGCAGCTTTCTATCTCATAACATGATGGTTAGTGTATAGTCACTGACTATGTGTTAAGTAATGCCCCATTCTGGTATTGCAGTCCCTATTACATTTTCTGCAGAGGAAGAAATTTGGTCGCGAAGGTGCACAATTTGCTAGCCTTTGATATCTCTGGGCCCTCTTCTTGGCCAGTTGAGCTTTTCTTTTCTTCTTGCTTCTTCCATTGGTTCTCCAGATGATCAGTTTACAAAGAGTAAGGCTACTGTCTCCCAGTTCCCAGAGTCATTATTCAGTGTATCTTGTGTGTCAGTTCCCTTATCCATTCACATCTTGCTTGTGGGTGTTCTTGTCAGGGAGATATGGATACTCAGGAGGCATGAGACAGTGGCCATTGCACCGTCCAAAAAGGGCTTTGGGTATATGGCTTTCATGCATGAGATGAACATGATCAACCCAGTGCAAAAATATTTGGCTAAGCAACCCATGTACGTTGTTAGAATTACCATGCTCCAGGGCCTCACATTTGGTGACTTTGTCCTGCCTACGTTTTTGAGGACACATCTGAGATAGCAACTGTTTGGTCTTTCCTCCAGCTGAGCATATGTTAACGGTCTCACCATCAAGAGGAGTGCACAGCCTTGGTAAACGTGCAGTTTGATTTCAGTTAGCTTCCTGGGTTTCAATATTCCTCTACTCTGCATGAACATAAATACTTCAGATTTTATAAAGAATATGTTGATCTCAGCTTCAACTGAAAAATTCTAGCAATTGTGGAGCTTTAGTGTGTGAAGCACTATGTCAGAAAAGTAGATTTTTAAATCAGTAAGAATTGTGGGTAAAGGTAGGAAAAAGCAGTCGAGGATCATCAGATTTATGATTTTCTTGAACAGTAAAGGATACTTAAATGGCCAACTTCTGCTACTCTGTCTTATGGTCTTTATAGGCCTGACAGTGTCTGTTCATTTGCCACTGAAGGTAATCCTCAGTAGGAATCCCTCAGTTCAAATTCTTCATTCCCTCAAGGGATGTGAGCATTACTGGCTGGGCCAGCATTTATTATCCATCCCTAATTGTACTGGCAAAGGTGTTGGTAAGCTGCCTTCTTGAACCACTGCAGTTCTTCATGTGTAGCAATACCCACAATACTTGGATTGTGACCCAGTGTCAGTAAAGGAATGTGAATAGGTCCAAGCTAGAACAGTGACTGACTTATAGGGGGATTGTAGGTGCTGGAGCTACAAAGTTGTCCATGTTCTTCTGGGTGGTAGATGTCATGGGTTTGGAAGGTGGTATGTTACTGCAGCAACTATACATTAATGGTAAGGGAGTTGAATGTAGCAGGAAGTGCATAGATTGCCAATCAGGTGGGCTGGTTTGTTCTGGAAGAAGTTGAGCAGATAGATTGCTGTTGGAGCTGCATATGTTAAAGTGGGGAGTATTCCATCACATTCTTGACTTGTGCCCTATAGATGGTGGGCAGGCTTTTGAGTGACAGAGGGTGAGCCTAGCATCTGACTCTTGTAGCCGTAGTATTTGTATGGATAGTCCACATCAATTTCTGATCTCCAGTAACCCCAGGATATTGATGAAGGATACAATAAAGTATTGCCAGTGAATATCGATTGTAGACTTCTGTCTCTGGTCAAACACAGATATTTGGACATCGAGTCAGAGTCACAGAGATGTACACCACAGAAATAGATCCTTCAGTCTGACTTGTCCATGCTGACCACGTATCCTAAATAAATCTAGTCCCATTTGCCAACATTTGGCTCATGGTCCTCTAAACCCTTCCTATTCATGTACCCATCTAGATGTCTTTTAAATGTTGTTGTTGTACCAGCCTCCACCACTTCCTCTGACAGGTTATTCCATACATGCACAATCCTCTGCATAAAAAAGTTGCCCCTTACGTTCCTTTTAAATCTTTCCCCTCCAACCTTAAACCTATGCTGTTGAGTTTTAGATTCCCCAACTCCCGGCAAAAGATCTTGTCAATTTACCCTATCCATGCCCCTCATGATTTTATAAACTTCTATAAGGTCACCCCTTAGCTTCTGACACTCAAGAGAAAACAGCCCCAGCCTATTCAGCCTCTCCCTATCGAGCAAACCCTCCAACCCTGGCCATGTCCTTGTAAATCTTTTCTGAACCCTTTCAAGTTTCACAACATCCTTACATAGGAGGGAGACCTGAATTGCTCAGAGTATTCCAAAAGTGGCCTAACTAATGGCCTGTACAGCAGCAACATAACCTCTCAAATCCTATATTCAATGCCCTGACTAATAAAGGCAAGCATACCAAATGACTCCTTCACTTCTTGTTTATCCTGTGACTCTAATTTTGAGGAACTATGAACCTGCACTTCAAGGTCTCTTTGTTCAGCCACATCCCCCAGGATCTTACCATTAAGTGTAGAAGTCCTGCCCTGATTTGCCTTTCCAAAATAAAGCACCTCACCTTTACCTAAATTAAACTCCATCTGCCATTCCTCAGCCCATTGGTCCATCTGATCAAGATCCTGTTGTATTCTGAGGTAAGCTTCTTCGCTGTCCACTACACCTCCAATTTTAGTGTCATCTGTGACCTTACTAACTACATCTCCTATGTTCACATCCAAATCATTTATATAAATGACAAAAAGCAGTGGACCCAGCACTGATCCTTGTGACAAACTGATGGTCACAGGCCTCCAGTCTGAAAAACAACCCTCCACCACCATCATCTGTCTTATACGTTCGAGCCAGTTCTGTATCCAACTGGCTAGTTCTCCCTTTAAATTCCATGAGATCTAATGTTGATAACCAGTCTACCATGAGGAACCTTGTCAAATGTCTTATTGAAGTTCATATAGATCATGTTCACTGCTCTGCCTTCAATCCTCTTTGTTACTTCTTCAAAAAACTCAATCAAGTTCGTTAGACATGATTTCCCATGCACAAAAGCATATCGATTATCCCTAATCAGTCCTTGCCTTTCCAAATACGTGTAAATCCTGTCCCTCAAGATTCCCTCTAACAACTTGCCCACCACTGATGTCAGGCTGACTGGTCTACAGTACCCTGGCTTTTCCTTACCACATTTCTTAAATAATGGCACCACATTAGACAACCTCTAGTCTTCTGGCATCTCACCTGTGACTATCAATGATACAAATATCTCAGCAAGAGGCCCAGCAATCACTTCCCTAGCTTCCCATGGAGATCTAGGTTACACCTGATCAGGTACCAGGGATTTATCCACCTTAACACATTTTAAGATGTCCAGCACCTCCTGTGTAATATGGACATTTTTCAAGATGTTGCTATTTATTTCTCCATGTTCTATATCTTCCATGTCCTTCTCCATAGTAAACACTGATGAAAAATACTCGTTTAGTTTCTCCCCATCTCCTGTAGTTCCATACATAGGTTGCCTTGCTGATCTTTGAGAGGCTCTGTTCTCTCCCCAGTTACCCTTTTGGCTTTAATGTATTTATAAAATCCCTTTTGGATGCTCTTTAACCTTAATTGCCAAAGCTATCTCATGTCCCCTTTTTGCCCTCCTGATTTCCCTCTTAAGTATATATACTCTTCTAAGGATTCACTCGATCTCTCCTGTCCATACCTGACATATGTTTCCTTTTTGTTCCTGACCAAACCCTCAATTTCTCTAGTCACCCGGCATTCCCTATACCTACCAGCCTTTCCTTTCACCCAAACAGGAATATACTATCTCGGGACTCTTGTTATCTTATTTCTGAAGGTTTCCCATTTTCCAGCCATCTCTTTACTTGCAAACATCTGCCCCCAATCAGCTTTTGAAAGTTCTTGCCTAATACAATAAATATTGGCTTTCCTGCAATTTAGAATTTTAACTTTTCGATCTGGTCTATCCTTTTCCATCACTAGTTTAAATCTAATAGAATTATGGTCGCTGGCCCCAAAGTGCTACCCACTGACACCTTAGTCATCTACTCTGCCTTATTTCTCAATGGTAGGCCAAGTTTTTCACCTTCTCTAGTAAGTGCATGCACATACTGAACCAGTAAACCTGTAACACTATGGCAATCCCAGTCTCGGTTTAAAATTCCCTACCTTAACCACCCTATTATTGTTACAGATAACTGAGATCTCCTTCCAAATTTGTTTCTTAATTTCCTGCTGACTATAGGTGGTCTATAGTAGAATCCCAATGAAGTTATCATCCCTTCCTTATTTTTCACTTGCATCCAAATAACTTCGCTGGACGCATTCCCAGGAATATTCTCCCTAAGTACAGCTATAATGTTATTCCACTTCCTCTCTTAGTCACATTTCTATCCTTTCTATACTATCTGTATCCTGGAACATTAAGCTGCCAGCCCTGTCCATCCCTGAGCCATATCTCTGTAATTGCTATGATATCCCAGTCCCATGTTCCCAACCATGCCCTGAATTAATCTGCCTTCCTGCTCAGCCTCTTGCATTGAAATAATTTGTCAGTCTTATCTCATTCTCTGCTTTGTTCCTGCCTGCCCTACTTGCTCCATTACCCAACTGTACCAGTCTTGGATTAATCTCTTTCCTCACTATTTCCATGACTCCACCACCCTCCCCCCAACCTTACTAGCTTAAATTCTCCTGAGCAACTCTAGCAGATTTCCCTTCCAGCATATTTGTCCGCTTCCAATTCAGATGCAGTCCGTCCTTCTTATACAGGTCACTTCAATGCCAGAAGAGATTCCAATGATCCATAAATGTGAACCCTTCTCCCATACACCAGATCCTCAGCCATGCATTCATCTGCTCTATCCTCTTGTTCCTACCCTCACTAGCTTGTAGCACCAGGAGTAATCCAGATATTACTACTCTCGAGGACCTCCTTTTGTAAATTCCTGCCTAACTTCGATATTCTCTTCTCAGAATCTCATCCTTTTCCCTTCTTATGTTGTTAGTTCCAGTGTGTACAATGACCTCCTGCTGGTCCCACTTCCTTTTGAGAATATTCTGTACCTTCTGTGAGATATCCTTGATCCTGGCACCATTCTGATGTCTTGCTGTCAGCTGCAGAAACATCTGTCTGTACCTCTGATAGAGAGTCCCCTATCACAATCGATTGCTTGCAACCTGATGTACCTCTCATTACATTAAAGCCAGTCTCAATTCAGAAACTTGGCTGCTCATGCTATGTTCTTCTGAGAGTCCATCACATTTTCCAAAACAGCATACTTGTTTGAGATGGGGATAGTCACAGGAGATTCCTGCACTGCCTGCCTCCCTCTCCTACCTTTCCTAGAGGTATCTCATCTATCTGACTGTATCTGCAGTTTTTCTCCCTTCCTACAACTGGCATCCATTTTACCCCAACTCCTGTAAATTCCTCATTGGCTCTAATTACCTTTCCAACCAATCCATGTCATCCAATAGGATTCAAACACATTTCCTGCAGACATATTCATTAGTAACATAGAAACTCTCCCTAATCTCCACATTTGACAGGAAGAGCACATCATTCTACTAAAGGCCATTTTGCACCTTCACAATCTAGAAAATACCAGAGTCTTACTGCTTTAAAATACTACTCCATGCTAATTTAGTACCTGGGTCTTATATTTTGAAAACTTAATCAAGAGACAGGTCTCAATAAAAAATGTAAACAGAAAAGAACCCATTCTATTTTCTATTGTAGCTTTACAAAAAAGGTTAATAAGGTTACACTTTAAAAACTATCCACTTAGCTGCTACCATGCTGTGAGCTCTCCGATGCAGATATCTCCAAGGATAGCTGTGAATTTCACTTTTCATTAATTTTCCTAGATGAACTCTGGTGTCCAGAGATACTTAAACTCAAACAGCAAAGGCAGTAATGGGCCGATTCACTGCTAGGTCAGACAGCAGTATAGGTTTCTTTCTCCATTTGAATCACTTCCCATGTGGTCACGACCTTTGTCTTTCTTCCTCCTTTTTAAAGTGCCATTGTTTTGATCTTTATTTTCCCAAAGCTCTAAAACATTGCAGTAGCTTATAAATCATTAATTATTGCTCATAGAATTCAAGGAAATCAGCTCCAACACTGAAAGTATCTCAAAATAGGAGCAGCTCTTACAGCCATTTTTTTCCTGTCACCCATCATGGATTACCCAGAATCCTCTGAGGCAAAAATAGAAAGTGCTGAAGAAACTCAGCAGATCTGGAAGTATCTGTGGAGAGAGAACCAAAATTAATTACTTGAATCCAGTATGATTCTTCTCCAGAACTGAAGTGGAATCATTGAACTCAAAATCTTAATTCTGGTTCACTGTCCATAGATGCTGCCAGACTGGCTGAGTTTCTCCAGCATTTTCTGTCTGTATTTCAGATTTACAGCACTTGCAGTATTTTGTTTTCATTTGGACATGTACTGCTTTAGCATCTGAAAAATTGTGAATGGTGTTGAATACTACGCAACTATCAGCAGAGATCTCCATCTTTGACATTGTGATGGAGAGAAGGTAATTAATGAAGCAGCTGAAGATGGTTGGGCCTAGGACATTACCCTGAGGAATTCCTGCAGAGATGTCCTGGAGCTGAGATGATTGACCTCCATCAACCACAACCATCTTCCTGCATGCCAGGTATGACTCTACCAGGGGAAAGTTTCCTTCGAATTCCCAGTGACTTCAACTTTGGTCGGGCTCCTTGGATGCAATATTCTGACAAATGTCAGATTGATGTCAAGGGCAGGCACCCTTACTCTTTCGTCCATAGAATCAGAGAGTCATAGAAATGTACAGCATGGAAAAAGACCTTTCGGTCCAACTCATCCATGTTGACCAGATATCCCAACCCAATCTAGTCCCACCTGCCAGCACCCGGCCTATATCCCTCCAAATCCTTTCTATTCATATACCCATCCAAATGCCTTTTAAATGTTGCAATTGTACCAGCCTCCACCATTTCCTCTGACAGCTTATTCCATACACGTACCACCCTCTGCATGAAAAGGTTGCCCCTTTGGAGGGAATATGCTGGGCCATGAGGTTTGCAGACTGTGATAGAGTAAAAATTCTGCTGCTGTTGATATCCCACAGCATCTCATGATTACTCTTGAGTTGCTAGACCTGTTTGAATTCTATCCCATTTAGAATGGTGATAATGCCACACAGCACGATGTAGAACATCCTCAATTTGAACGTGGCACTTCATCACGGGATGTGCTTTTTGCCTATTTGTCCTGGAGAATGTGTTGAGCTGCCTCCTGAACTGCTGCAGTCCTTGCCATGTAGGGATACCCAGGGTGCTGTTCGGAAGGATTTCCAGCGTTTTGATCAATCTGTGATATGTACATTGGTGAGAACAACGTCAACTACTTATTTCCCTGTAGTTGATTCCCTTGCTACCTGCCTCAGACCTAGTTTCGCAGCTATGTCCTTTAGGACGAGGCCAGCTCAGTCACCAGTGATACTGCTGAGCCTCTCTTCCCCACTGCAGTTATACTTTACAACATTGACACCCACAATGTTTCCTCCAAGCAGTGTTCAAAATAGAGGAGGACTGATTCATCAGCTGGGGACAGAGTTGTTTTCTTGTAGATGTTTGATCTGATGCCATTAGACTTTGGGGGATCCAGAGTCAATGTTGAAGACTCCCAGGGCAACTCTCTGTCTCCTGACTATATGCATTGTGCTGCCACCTCTGCTGGGTCTGTCATGCTGGTTAGAGAGATGATGGTGGAGGGGTCTGGAACATTGATGGTAAGGTATGATTTATCAGGTATAACTATATCAGGCTAGCCTAGGGGAGAATTCTCTTCATTTTGACACAAGGCTCTTAGCAGAATCAACAGGGCTGTGTTTACCGTTGTTGTTTCTGGTGCCTGAGGCTGCAGACATCTCACTCTCTGATTGGGTTAGCTACTTGGAAATGCAGGGCACTATCATTAATCAGTCAAGAGTTTCGTCTTTTAATTGGCTGGTGCCAATTAAGCGTCCCCCCAGGGTGCATTGGTGCATCCACATGAAGGCTTGAGGGCTATATTTGGTCTTGATATTGGGATCCAAAGCATGCTGGTAAATTTATACCAACTGTCTTTCCAGTAGGTAATGAAAATCCCGGTGTTAATCTAATGGGGATGATGCACAACTTCTGAAACCTTTCCTTGACTATATGAAGTTAGCTAGATAATAGAAGTACAAGGTAACATTTTTAATGTACTTTGTATGCAATCCAATGATATTCCCAATGCCCTGAACAGAACAAGAACTGTGTGTATCTGCAATTGAGAATTGGAAGACTGGTTTTAATGTTAACAAATGAGATAAGATTGCTAAATGAAACAAAAATATGTATAAGTTAATAGATGCCCTTCAGCAAAGAGAGAAGAAATGAAACTGAATTGTCTCATTATTGGTTGAAAGTTTCCAGTTATTGTGAAATATTCAATTAATGTCATATTAGCATTTTGAGGATGTGTGGTTCAGAGCTGAAGGGAAAATGTTTGTTACTGAATGATAGTAGTGGTAGTGATCTGACAGTCCATCTTATACTTCTCCAGAGCTGCTTTTCTACAATGAGCTTTGAATTACTCTCACATATTTGATAAAAATAAAATGACTGTACTGTGTCATAGAGATCTATACCTTAAAAAAAGTCAGCACTTTTGACAATGGCATTGTATGCCTGGTATTGCAAATGCACATCTAAATATTTATTAAATATTATCAGGGTTTCTGTTCCACCATATTTACAAACAGTGAGTTCCAGATTCCAACTACCCTCTGAGTGAAAATATTCTGACTCACATCTCCTCTAAACCTATGCCCCGTACCTTAAATCTGTGCTCCTGGTCAATGATCCCTCAATCAAAGAGAAAAAAATGATTTCTGCCTGCCCTATTAATGCACCTCATAATTGTACTCATTTCAATCATATCCTCTCTCAGTTCTCTCCTGCTCCAAGGAGAACAATCCTCATTTGTCCAATCTCTTTTCGTAATTGAAACTCTCCAGGCAATATAAAATTTCATGGAATCCCTACAGTGTGGAAACAGGTCATTTGGCCCAATAAGTCCACACTGACCCTCCAAACAGTATCCTACCGAGACCCATTCCCCTACCCTATTACTTTGTGTTTCCCCTGACTAATGCACATAACCTAGGTAAAACCAACCCTGAACACTATGGGCAATTCAACATGGCCAATTCACCTAACCTGCATATCTTTGGACTGTGAGAGGAAACCCATGCAGCCACAGGGAGAATGTGCAAACTTCACATAGACAGTCACCGAAGGCTGGAACTGAACCTGTGTCCCTGGCACTGTGAGGCAGCAGTGCTAACCACAGAGCCATGATGCCACCCCGTCCTGGCAAATCTCTTCTGCACCCTCTCCAGCGGTCCAGATTGTATAAAACTTCCCTGAGACAAGATTGAGAATAGGAGTAGCAATTTGTTTTTATTCATTCAGGGGATGTTGGTATTTATTGTTAGGAAAGATGTGGAAGCTTTGGAGAGGGTGCAGAGAAGATTTACCAGGATGTTGCCTGGAATGGAGAGTAGGTCGTACGAGGATAGGTTGAGAGTTCTCGGCCTTTTCTCGTTGGAACGGCGAAGGATGAGGGGTGACTTGATAGAGGTTTATAAGATGATCAGAGGAATAGATAGAGTAGACAGTCAGAAACTTTTTCCCCGGGTACAACAGAGTGTTACAAGGGGACATAAATTTAAGGTGAAGGGTGGATGGTATAGGGGAGATGTCAGGGGTGGGTTCTTCACCCAGAGAGTGGTGGGGGCATGGAATGCGCTGCCCGTGGGAGTGGTAGAGTCAGATTCATTGGCGACCTTTAAGCGGCATTTGGATAGGTACATGGATGGGTGCTTAATCTAGGATAGAAGTTCGGCACAACATCGTGGGCCGAAGGGCCTGTTCTGTGCTGTATTGTTCTATGTTCTATGTTCTATGTTCTATCCTTAATTACCCTTGAGGAGGTGAGCTGCCACCTTGAACTGCCCAAAACGCTATTTGAAATAACTCCAGAGAGGCCGGTATCCCATCTCCAAGCCCCCCTTTATTTACACATGGAGAGTTCTCGACAATGATCTGCCAACTCCTGTTCTTATCTGTCAGCCTGGGCTCCCTGATTAACAGCCCTAATCCCAGAACTCCTAGTGTGTGAGGTCTACCTGGTTGATCACATTACAATCACTATACCATTAAGGAAGGAGTTCCAGGATTTTGACCCAGTGACACTGAAGGAATAGAGGTATATTTCAAATCAGGATAGTGAGTGGCTTGGAGGGAAGCTTGAAGGTAGTAGTGTTTGCATGTATCTGCTACCCTTGTCCTTGTCCTGTGGTTGTGTGTTTGGAAGATGCTGTCTAAGGATCCTTGGTGAATTTCTGCACTGCATCTTGTAATAATACACAGTGCTGTGACTGATAATTGATGATGGAGGGAGTTAACATTTATGGATGTGGTGCCAATCAAGAAGGCTGTTCTGTTTGATATCTCTGCCTGGAATAAATTCCTTGATGCATTGGGTAAAGTTGAAACAAATGTAACAAGCATGATTCTGGGGTTCTGATTTCAAGCTGAGCTAAACTTGCCTTCATGTGAAGAAAATTAAATTATTTTACAAAGGCTAAGGGAGATGGTGGCCTAGTGATATTATCACTGTATTGTTAATCCAGCAACCCACCTAATGCCCTGGGGACCCAGGTTTGAATCCCACAATGGCAGATGGTGGAATTTGAATTCAATTTTAAGAATCTAATGATGACCATGAAAGCATTGCCAAACTTTCATGGAAATCCCATCTGGCTTAGTAATGTCCTTCAGAAAAGTAAACTGACATTCTTATCTGGCCTGCTCTACATGTGACTCCAGACCAACAGCAATGTAGTTAACCCTTAACTGCCCTCTGGGATGGGCAATAAATGTCGACCTAGACAGCCATCATCCCCTGAATGAATAAGAAAACTCAATCAGGCCACCAATATAGACAAAATTCTCCTCCCAATCTGGTCTATTGTATTCACTGCACACAGTATGACCTACTCCAAATTGGAGAAGCCAAACGCAGACTGGGTGACTGCTTTGTGGTCTGTGTGTAAGCGGGACCCCGACCTTCCTGTAGCTGATTATTTTAACACCACATCCTGCTCGCATGCCCATAGTCTGTCCTCGGCATGCTGCAGTGTTCCAGTGAATCACAGCGCAAACTGGAGGAACAACATCTCATTTACAGACTAGGCACTTTATAACCTTCTGGACTTTGCATTGTGTTCAGCACCTTCAGATGTGAACACACTCCCGTTCCCTTTTTTTAGCTTTACTTGTTACATTCTCTGTCACCATGTCCTTTCTCCCCTTCCCCCACTCTAGTGGAACTATCTGTTCTTTCCAGTCTGGTAGTTAGACACACCATTGTTCTACCATTCTCACATTCCG
The DNA here is from genome assembly GCF_047496795.1 of Chiloscyllium punctatum. Classification (NCBI taxonomy): domain Eukaryota; kingdom Metazoa; phylum Chordata; class Chondrichthyes; order Orectolobiformes; family Hemiscylliidae; genus Chiloscyllium; species Chiloscyllium punctatum. The sequence goes on from NC_092739.1 coordinate 136,711,837, forward strand.
ATCACTTAATCGGAACTATCAATATCCCTTCTCCCCTGCACCCTACACTCCTCCCCTAACTCCTCCCACCACCCACCCACCCCCACAACTATAGGATAAATGCTGTCTCCTCCACACTTCACTTCAGCTCTGATGAAAAGTCATCTGGTCTTGAAACATTAACTTGCTCTCTCTCCATTGATGGTGCTTGACCTGCTGTGATCTCCAGGATTTTAGGTTTTCAGTTTCTTGTATGGGGTTGTAAAATTCAGCTCTTTAAAATTCTCATAACCTTCGCTGCTGTCATCAGTGCAAATAAACTAAAAGTCATAGGTACCAAATGGTTATGCCTCAAGCATGAGTAAGGAATTCCTGTCAGGGAGAATGACTAGGAAAAGTATCATAGGTTGTAAAGTTAAATAAATATCCTGAGTTTTGTGGGCATGAGGGTGCTTTACAGGATTTTTTCCAACAGAATAAATGCACTGAATTGATTGTTAGAGCACATGAAGTGAGTCTGGGAGGATACTGGCTTTTTAACCTGAATTGCCTTTGTATGTTCTTTGTGATATTACTATGAGTTTACTTATTTGACAAAGCTAGCTAAATGACAAACTTGATTCAAAATTATAATGAGTTTCAATTCATTGTGACATTCAGCGTCCTAAAAGTGCTGTGTACCCGCAATCATTCCACTATCGAACTGAGCATTCCAGGCCTGGAACTGCAACAGATGGCGACATATTGTACAAAGTGACAGTGAAGACAGGACAGAAGAAAGATGCAGGCACTGGTGCAAAGGTGAGTTCATTCTGATCAAGTCTTATCAGGTGAAACATCCGTACATGTCAGTGAAAACACTGGCTGGGCCAGCATTTATTGCCTATCCCACTGGCCCTTGAGAAGGTGGTAGTGAGTTGCTTTCTTGAAATGCCGCAGTCCAAGTGCTGTACAGAGACTCACAATGCAGTTTGGGAGGGGGCTCCAGGGTGTTCCCACCCAACCTTCAAACATTCTGTAAGGGAGAGAATATGAAGAGCTTATATGTGGATCATGTAGAGAGACAGAAAAAAGGATAGTATAAAGAGATTAATTTTTTGCGAAAGAAAACAGATCTTCCATATTCCATGGTGTTTCATGTACAATTAAATGTCAGAATTACATTAAAACATTGTGGAATTCCTCAGCCTGTGTATGGTGACCTAAATAACACTTCGGCCAAAGATGCCTCAAAGAGATCATTTAGAAATTATAGAATATGTTGTGCTTTTGAAATGTTTTTTTCAAAATGTTCAGTAAAGAAATTTTGAAATGATTTTAGTTGGAAGAATTTTAGGGTGGAATTTGATACAGATCTGAGTGGGCAGTGGAGATCTGGGTTGAATATCCTGGGTTGAATTTCTGGGTTGAATATCCTGTCCATTGATCAGTCAGGATGATGTGAGGGAGGTCTAAACAAGCAGCGTGTAGGGGTTGGAGGTATCACTGCCAAAAGGGGTGTGAGAGTCAAGGCTTGGGAAGGCATGGTAGCTATGGGGGACTGGGAGGGGTGTTTACTGTTAATGATCACTACAGTGGCCTCCATAAGGGGATAGGGGGAGCATAGCGGAACAGGATGGGCATCATCAGGTGTAGTGCCAAGGTCTAGTTAAGATATTTGGGGGCAAAGTTCAATGTAGTTTCCACCGAGAGGAGTAGGGGGCAGTAGAATTTGGATGGGAGTGGTCTGTCAGGTTATTGCAAGATAAAAGAAGACATGACAACTTTGAGGAGGAGGAGCACTGCAAACTACTTTTTCATATTCAATTTTATATATACATATATTTCTTCAACTTTTTTTCAGTAATTTAATATTGATTTCAAAAGAGCTTATGAACATCGGCGATCTTCAAAGGTGTTTTGAAACTAATATGGCAATGTGTATAAAAATATTACAAGCTTTTTTAATTGCGCCAAGAATAATTATGTTTATCATATGTTGGATTACGAAAAGCAGAAAGACAAAAGAATAAACTCAAAAATAAGTCAATTGCTCATTTGAACTCTATTTATCAACTGTGTGCAGCACCATTTCAAGATCTCATTGCGATATCTTTTGTGAGCTCTTCAGGTCTACCCCACCTCAAACCTCACCTCTCCAATACTCCAATCAGACCTAACTTCTCCAATATTTATTTCAACTATAACTTCTCCAAAGCTCAAATCAGATCTTACTTCACCAATATTTAATTCAGTCATGAGTTCTTCAAAACTGAGGTGAGGTCTGACTTCACCAATGCTCAGTTCAGAGCTGACATCTCTGGTATGCAATTCCGACGCCACTTTGGGAAGACAATTCTCATTCATCAGGCCTTCCTTGGAATTGTATAGGGGTGCTGCTGATTTGTGCATTTTATTAGAGGTTTCAACAAAAGGATCCCCATGCAATGTTGCTCCTAAAATATTCTCTTCATGTCTGGCTGCTTCAGTGCAACATTCAGCATTGATTTTTGTAAGACTGCCATTAAGTGTAATTTCCATCTGGTTCTTCTGAGGCTGCTCTGCTGCAGTAGTCTGACTAGGCTCAACCTTTGTAAGATTCTCATAGAATCCGACATCCTCAGGACTGTGATTTGATTTCTTTAGCTCTTCGTCAGAATTCTGCTGTGGTGTGCCTGCAGCAAGACGTCTGTGAGTTTCAGCAGCAAGGGGTTTCGCAAGTGATGTGCCTTCACTGGGACAACCTTCAGATTTGAGAGGCTGAGGAGCCTTATGAGGCTGAAGGTTCATAGGGATATCATCCAGCCTTATGGAACTCTGTTTGGGAGTGTTTACTGCAGAAACATGCTTAGGCAGGAAATCTGCTTGACTTCTGTTGAAACGGATACCTTCAGGCTGATTTAAATTTGACATATCTAAGCCTTTTTCCAACGTATCTGTTTTAGGACTGCCCTGTGCCATTTCAGCTCCAGAGGTTTCTTCTTGTTTGACTTCTTCAAGAATATGCAGCTGGAAATCATTTAGCTGTTCTCTAGAATTCATGATGTGTCCCTTCCTCAGGTCTATACTCCCTTTAGTTGTGTCATCTGTAGAACTATCCATAGTTGTTGTTCTCACACTTTCTCTAGATCTCTCTGGTCCTAAAGTAACATTACTGCCCTGAACACTGGCTCCTGTAAATTGCCATAGATTTGAACTCTTCAGATCTTCATCAGAGCTCCATATAACTGATATTGTACCAAGACTACTTTGAGGACTACTCCCTGCCTTTGAGCCAGCTGTAAGAAATTGTGCAGATTTGTATATGGTAAAACTCTTATACTGTCTGAGCTCAGTGTGACTCACCTGAGGTGTGCTGACTTCACCAGCATCTTTAAGTGCAACATTCACATGGGTTTGACTGATGCTGGCCATTAATGGATACATGCGATCCAACATCTTCAAGTTATGTCCAGATGTAATATTCTTCAGATTTTCTTCATGGTCCCCAACTATTTTGTCTTGGTTGACTTCTGCTATATCAGGTAGGTTTGATAGATTTAATTGTTGTATAGAACTCAGATGGGATCTAATTCGTGTGAGGTGCTCTTCAGAATTGGAAGCGAAGGGCCTTCCCTGGTATTTATTTGCTGTGGGACTATTAAGAATTAGCATTCTCAAGTCAGCACTGCGTTTACCTGTGATACTTGCTGATGAATCCACTCTTGATTTCTTCATATCACCAGTAGACTTTTCTGCTATTAATGTGGTAACACTACCCTGATGAACAGATTTGCCTCTTTTCAGATTTGACATCTTTACTTCATTGTCAGAATTCCAATCATATGTATCAGCATCAAGACTTGCTTCAAAAACAGTTGCAACAGATATTATACTCTCTTTATGATAATCGAGTGCTATCAAACTCTCTTTAGGCATGAATTTTGTATAACTCTCATTGAGTTTGGTATCTATCTGATTTCTCTGAGACATATTTAAGAAACGTGTAAGATTGACATCAGCATGACTTGCTTTGAGACTGATAGATTCCATTAAAGTCAAAAATGACATTTCTGAGCTAGACTGATCTTGTATCAAATTCTCATGTGGCCCGTCAATTACAGAAATGGAGCGTGTTTTGACTGCTGCTCTACCATCTTTGTATGAATTGTCTAGTTGCTGCCCAGAATTTCTATGCAAACTAATTGTCCTAAAACTCTCTTCAAAGTTGACGACCGAAGGATAACTCATATCTTTTCTTTGTGAGAAATTATTAGGATCAAATCTTCCCAAAACATTACTTCTGTTAGGAATGGTATCTATCGAAGTAATCAGCAAGGATTGTTTCTTGTCTTCTCTTGAAGTCCTTTCTGATGTTATTGTAACAGCACTCTGCTGATGACTGACTGCTCCAAGGTCATTCTGACTTGATTTTTTCAGTTCTTCGTCAGAGTGCTGCTGAGATGTCGCTGAAGCAATATTTTCAGCAGAAGTCTCAAATGGTATTTGTCCTTGAGCACTAACCTCAAGTTTTGATGTCATAGAACTCTTTTGAGACATTAATTTTCCATTATTCTGATCAAGTTTGACATCTGTGTAACTTCTCTGAGGTGTGTTTACTATAGAAATACGTGAAAGGTTAATATCTGCCTGACTCCGTTTGAGGCCAGTATATTCATCAATATTCAAAACTGATGAACTGGAGTCAAACGTAGACAAAATCTCTTCAGGAGTCTCCTGCAGTTTCTCTGTTTCCAAACCAAGCAGCGTGGACCTGTTAAGTAGCTGTGCAGAACTCCGACGGGATCTAACTGCTGCAAGATGATCTTCAGAACTGATATGCAAAGAACTCCCTTGATACTTTCCTTCATTATGACTATTAATGTTTAGTTTTCCCATGTCTATACTTCCCTCTGGTGTAAAATCCACAGGACTTTGTGTAATTGATGTCCTTTGATCTTCTCCAGGTGACCTTACTTGGCTTCCTGTTGCACTTGGCGTCTGTAAACTGTCTGCCAAAATTGTCTTCAGATGTGACAGCTTCACCTCTGTGTTAGAACTCCACTGAGGTGATGTTGCACCAAGGTTACTTTGAAAATCAAACACAGAAGGACTTGCTAGTAATGAGGCAGCTTGTGGATTACTTTCAGGTTCGAGTGCCTCAAAATCTTGAGATTTTAATTCTGCAGGGCCTTTGTGGTCTGTGATCTCAGTGTGGCTTACCTGAGAAGTGGTAGGTACAGGACTGTGTTTAAGCCTGGTATTTGTTTGACTCTGATGATGGCTAATATCTACAAGATATTTGAGATTTGACAGTGAATCATTTTCAGGTATACTATTTTGAGGATTGTCTTCAGGTTTCTCCCCTGAAATTTCCTTTTGGCTTACTTCTACACCATTAATGGTGGAATCATTTAATTGCTGTTCAGAATCCTCATGGGATTTATCTCTTGTTAAACCCTCTTCTGAATTGATTTGCAAAGGACATGCCTGATATGTTCTTGCTATGAGACTATTAGGATAAGACTCTCCTAAGTCTGCAGTGTCATTAAGTGTGGTATTTACAGAACTATTAGTAGTTGATTTCATAAAATCCCCAGCTGATGTTTCTAGTGTTACTAATAATATATTTCCCCAATGGTTGACTGCTTCAAGATTCTTCAGATTTGGCTTTTTCAGTTCTTCATCAGAACTCCTCTGAGCTGTACCTACTCCAAGCACTTGTTCAGGAACAGTTACAGCAGGACTGCCAAACAGTGCACTACCTTTGTGTCTAACATCAGATTTGTCGACCATGAATCTTGCTTGAGGCATGAAATTTGGATTATTCTCACTGTAATTATAATCTATGTAACGCCTCTGAGGTATGTTTACTATCAGAAAATGTGTAAGATCGATTTCTGCACGACTTGCTTTCAGGTGGATAACTTCAGGAGTATTCAATATTGATGTGCTTGATAGATCTTCAGAAATATCTTTGCCCAAGTTCCCCTCTGCTTCATCTGAATCCTGTTGGTTGGCTTCTCCTACATCATTAATGGATAAAATGGCTAACTGATGTCCAAAATTTCCATAGGATCTAAATATCTCAAGTTCCTCTTCAAAATTAACTTCTGCAAGTCTTCTCTTGTAATATCTTGCTAAGAAACTATTAGGATCAAGCTCTTCCAAGTTGTTACCCAAGTCAGAATTGTCATTTATAAAAATAATTACTATGGATGTTCTCCTACCTTCTTCAGAAGTCCCTTCTTGTGTTCCTGTAACATTACTCTGTTGATGACTGCCTGCTTTGAGGCTGTTTTGATTTGGTTTTCTCTGTTCTCCATCATTATGCCACTGAGGTGTCAATGAATCAAAACTTCTTTCAGAAGAATTTAATGTGGGACTCCCAAGTGGCGTCTCCGCCACAATGTTGATATGAATTGTTTGAAGTGTCTCCAGTGCAGAAACCTCTTCCTGTGTCTTATTTACTGTACCATTCAGCTGCTTTGCAGAATTCTCAAAGGATCCAACTGTTGAAATGTTTTCTTTGGTAATAATCACTGAGAAAGGACTGCCCTGAAATTTCCCTGCTTCAAAACCAGTAATGTTTGAGTTCATTAGGTTTATACTCTCCTTAGGTCTCTCCAGTATATTTACAAAGCTGTCCATATTTGGTAAACTCATATCTTCTTTAGGAATTGTTGCTGGTTTTATTGGAAGAGCATTGTCCTTCTTTAGTTCTTTATCTGAACTCCATTGAGGTATGGCTGCACTAGTACTTCTTTCAGAAGTAGGTGCAGGAGCACTGTTGATTGGTATGTCTCCTTTAGGATTAGTTTCAGGTTTGTTTTCAGTTGAAGCCTGTTGAGGGATCAAGTTTGTAGGACTTACATTGTTCCTCATTGTTATGTCACTTCTTTGTGTTGTATTTGCTCCAGGAATGTGTTCAGGATTGATGTCCACCTCATTTTCACTGAAGCTGACTTCTTCTGGATTACTCAAACCTGATTTATCCGAGCCATCATTAGGTATATCTTCTGTCACATTCCCCTGAGGTTTCTGCACATTGACAGTATCATTTTGTTGAAGTTCATCTATACCATATATGTTTGAATTGTTGAGTTGCATTCCAGAATTCTCAAGAGATCTAATTGTTTTATGGCCTTCCTCAGAACTGACTTCCAAAAGACTATCCTGAGATGTTCTTGCAAAAGGACTGTTCAGCACTGTTTTTCTCATTTCTGAACTTCCTTGAGGTGTCACATCTATAGAACTAATCACACTTGAATTGTTTAAGCCACCATCAGTTTTATCCATTGTTATAGTATTGTCACTACCTTGATCAATGGCTGCTGCCAGAAAATCCTTCAGATTTAACTTCTTCAGTTCTTCAGCAGAACCCCACTGAGGTGTATCTGCAGCAATACCTCTTTCAGTAGTAGGCAAACCAGGATTCTGAAGGGATGTGTCACCTAAAGGACTAACTTCAGGTTTGAGTGCCTTAGGACTCAAATCTTGCTTATGAAATTTATCTGATGTTCCTAAAGTAGCACTCGCTTGTTGATTACCTGTTGCAAGATTGGGCAGAATTAATATACTTTGGTTTTCACTAGAAATTGATTCATCAGTGACTGCACTCAGGCTACTCTGAGAATTGAATTCAGAAAGACTCTCTGATAATGTGCTTGAATTAGTACCGTCTTCAGGTTTCATTGTTACAAAATACTCTTGCAGCTTGAGTGTGTTAGGAGTCCTTTGATTCCTGTCCTCTGTGTGACACATTGGAGATGTGTTTGCTGCAGGTGTATCTTTAAGATTGATGTCGGTTTGACTCTGATTGAAACTAGTATCGACAGAATGATTTAGGTTTGGTATCTCTGAGTCAACTCCAGTTGTAACATCCATAGAGCTCAAAACGCAATGTTTATTTTGGTTGTCTTCTTCCATACCATATACGTTTGAGTTGTTTGCTTTCTGTGGACAATTTAAAAATGATTTAACCTTTGCAGAATTCTCTTCCAAATTGGCTTCAAAAGAACTTGCCTGATCATTTCTTGCCACAGCATTGCTTTTAGGTGTGATTATTATTTGAGGCTTAGATTTGTTAGGAGTTTGATGGAGTTTTATAGTGATGTTCAGATTTTTTCCAGACTTCCCAAGTGGTACAAGTGTCCTGCTAATTCCTACAAAGTTTCCTGAACAACTGTTGGCTACAGAGCTGTTGAGATTTAAGTTCTTCTGGTATTGTACTGCACTCTTATTCCCATAATTGGCATCTACCGGAAGGTTATTTGCTTTTGACTGCAGTTCTTCTCCAGAGCCTTTGACTGTTAAAGCAGCATCACTGACTTGAGAAACAACTGTGGAAGAAGTATCAAGGTTTGATTTACTTGCAAATTTTTCATGGCACAAAGAGAGTGTGGTTCCTGCAGGATTCTCTTCTGGTCTCACTTCAGTAAGACAGTTTACCTGATTGACTTTTTCAACTGTCTGTAAATGTTTTTTTCTGATGGCTTCTTTTGGCTGTACTGATAGATCATCCTGACAGACAGTGGCTGTCTCTTCATTTGCCAAATTTGGCATTTCAAGATCTTCAGTGCATTCCTGACATCTGAAAATTGTGAAATCTCTTTCAGAAGTGATGTCTAAGAAGCTCTCATGTGAGGTACCAGAGTCAGGTTTTATGAAGTTTGATGTCTGGCCTTTTCTTGAATTATTTTGAAGACCTAATGCTATAGCACTTTGCTGAGGTTTATCCTTTATAGGACTGTTGCAAAGTCCAATTGTTACAGGGTATCTTATAGTGTTTTCTAATGGGACTTCTTCAGAACATTTTACATATGGTTCTAATATAGAATTGTCATGGGAACTAGGTGGTAAAGTACTAACAGTTGGTCTTACATTTGTAGGGTTTACACATGGTTTGACTGGTTGAGGATTCCCGTTAATTCTACCTGGTGGTTTGTTTATCACACTTAGCTCTAGTTCCTCTGTAAGGTTCTGTTTTGGTTGGATCTTTAGAAAATTTTCTTCAGTAGTTGCTTCTGATGGGAGAATGACTTGTATAGAAATATTGATAGTTGCCTTTGAGCTCTCTTCAGGATTCCCCATGGTAGTGACTGGAACTGTCCCCTGGGGTGTGAATGCCTCATGACTGCCAGTGGGCCTAACTTGTGAAGACTGTTCATTGTCCTGGATCTCAGCAGGTATGATAATTGTACCACTGCTTGGAGCTCTACATTTGAAAAGATCTCCTTCAGGATTCACTTCCACAGGAATGTTATGGCATCTTATTGCTTTTTTATGGTCATTCATTTTAATTACATTATGTAACTTTTCTATGTCTTTTAGATCATTGACTACACTAATTCCTTCAGAATTAACTTCTGCAGGACTTTGGAGCTGTCTAACTTCTAGAGGGTTATAGGGTATTTTTGCTATATTTAAATTTTCTTCAGAACTGGTTGTACTGGCAAGATACTCTGTACAGTTGACTTCTGACAGTTTCTGCTGAAGATTTTCATTTACACTTCTTTCAGGTATGACTTTCACAGCATTCCCCTGAGGTATATCAGATTCAATGTTTCCCTGAGATTTAATTTCTGCAAGACTCCCACATGGTCTCATTAGCACAAGATTGTCTCGATTTGAATTATTCAGATCATCACTGAAAATGTCTTCATATCTTACTCTGGTCAGCCTGTTACAGGATCTAACTGTCAAGGGACTTGCATGAGTTCCAAGCTGTGAAGAATTTATCATAGTCCCGAGGCCTTCAGAACTGCAACTGGGTTGGATGTCTGCAGAACTATGCAACTCTACGTATTCCAGCTCATTCTCAGAGATTACATGTGAGACATCAGGTACAGGATTTCCATGGATCCAAGGATCTATATAACAAATGAAGTTTGGCTCTTGCAAGTTATTTTCAGGAATCTTTTGAAATGTTAAAGTTTCCAGACTCTCATCCAGTCTCACATCCGGATCAACTCCTACAAGACTAATTGGATGTTTTATTTGATTTTCCCAATCTGAAATCTCCAAGTCTTCTCCAATGCAATCCTCATGCAACATTATACTACAACGGTTGTGAGGTCTGATTTCTGCAGGACCATTGTAGGATTTGCCTGATGGAGTAGTTTCATAGTCTTCTATTGGTAAAGAATTCATAATAGATTGAACATCCACAAGATTTCCTTGGAATTCATTTGTTAAAGAATTACATAATTTTAAATTTTCTTTGCCATACTTTGGTCTCGAGTGATATTGCAGATCTATGGGAATCTCTTGAGTTTCAGTTGCTGCTGAGTCAGTTTCTCTCATTAATTCCATTGAAGGATATTCTTGGTTTGTCAGTGCAAAGCCTTGAGCTTTGACTCCCTTAGGTTGTGTTTCAGTCCTGATTTCTATTGGACTGTGATGGAATCTGACACCTGTTGAGACATCTATGCATGACTTCCTTAAGTGGTATTTGGTGTTCATGAAAGGCTTGATAGTTACAGGGCTGTTTTCAGAAGCAACGTTTGAAAGACTATTTTCACATTTTACTGCTAGAGGGTCAGTCTGAGTCAGAGTTTCTGTAGTTCTCCAGTGGTATTCAGTTTTTGCAAGTCTCTCTTGGGTGTTCATTGCCACTGGAGTATCTATGTTTAAATGATGCAGCTCTTCTTGAGGAGGCAATGATGTGAGACTGCAAGGGGGGCTGTCCATTGCAAAGCAGTACAGATTTGACATCTGCATATCATACTCCAGATATTGTTCTGGTTTCACTGCTAGAAAAGTCTCTCCAGAAAAGTGTGCTTCAGACTCCTCTTCTTCTGGTTTACTGTCTGTTGACCTCCCATAGAACTCAACCTCAGATGGACTCTGTATCTTTGATGTCATCTGATCTTCACTAAAACTTCTAGGTAACAGGTCTAACATAGGGTAACAAAAGGATCTAATTACTGCAGGGCTACCTATGATTGACTCATTATTTTCCAGGTTGCACAGAAGCCTACCTTCTCTGTTAACATCCTGAGAGTCACAGTTTCCAAGCCCCCACTGAGAATTTACTACAGGAAGAAAGAGATTGGAATTGACTTCTTCAGGAGTGCTCACATTCAGGTTCTTCAGGTCTTTAGAAAACTTTTCTGGGCTGAGCATGAATTCACTTCCCTGAGGCTTGACTGCTGCATAAGTACTGAGATCTAAATTCTTCACATCTTCTTCTGGACTCCAATGTGATTTGACAGTTGTGATGCCAATTTTAGTTTTGGCTGATTCTGCTCTAATTTCAGATCTAGCTGCTATATGATCCTCACTAAGTTCAATTCTAAAGGGCCTCTCATAATAATTCATTGCCACAGAGCTGTCTAGAGTTTGAACCCTCATGACTTCTCCAAAGTTTTCTGCATACTCAACTGCCAGAGAATTACTGTGGGACTTTTCTCCTGGAAAACTCTCCTTGGATTTGATTGTCATGGAATGATCCAAAGTTCCCATCTTCAGATCCTCATCCTGATTCCAATGAACTGTAGGACATCTCTGAGGTTTAACTGTTAGGAGGTTTCTTTCAGGTTTCACTTTGACTGAATTCCAAGGAAACTTTTCTTCTGTAAGAATTCCATATGGACTTATTTCTATTGGACACCAGTGGGACGTTGTTTCCATTGGACTTCCATTAAATCTCGTTTCCATTGAACTTTCATTGGATCTACTTTCTTTTGTACAGCATGGGGGCTTTATTTCAACTGGACTTTCATTGAGTCTTGCTTCTGTTGAGCTTCCCTGGGGCCTTGTTTCTACTGAACTTTCATTGAACCTTGTTTCTATTGAGCTTCCATGGGGCCTTGCTTCTATTGGGTACCAGTGAGGCATTGAGTGTGTTGGACTTTTATGACATCTTGTTCCTATTGGGCACCAATGGTGCCTTGCTTCTAGTGAATTTCTATTGAATCCTGATTCTATTGAGTTTTCATGAAGTCTTGTTTCTATTGGGCACCAGTGAGGTCTTGTCTCTATTGGACTTTCATGGCATCTTGTTTCGATTGAACCTCCATGGCATCTTGTTTCTATTGGACACCATTGTGCCCTTGTTTCTATCGAACCTGCATGGGATCTTGTTCCTACTGGACAGCAGTGAGGCCTTGTACCTAATGAACTTTCATGGAACCTCATTCCTGTAGATCCTCCACAGGATCCTGTTTCTACTGGAAACCAGCAGGACCTTGTTTCTGTTGAACTCCCATTGAACCTTGTTTGTAGTGAACTTTCATAGCGCTCTGTTTCTACTGGGCACCATTGGAAGCTTATGTCTCTTGAATTTATTTGGGGCCTGACTTCACCTGACTGCCCATTAGGCCTGAATTCAATTGGACTCTCATTGTGGCTAATTTGTCTGCTATTGTGCTTGGTTCCCTTTGGACTTCCATGGTTCATGACTACTTCAGACTTCACAATATCTTGCTTCTATAGATTTTCCAAGAGGTGTGACTGATGATGTTCAGATTTGAGTTCTTCAGCATTTGCAGCGTTTTCCACTTGAATTCTTCAAGTTTTACAGGGGTATGACTGTAGGAATATTATTCAGATTTGACTCCATGATATCTTTTTCTGAACTCCCATTGAGAGTTTCTGAGGTTCACTGAGGATTGACTTCCAGGGTAAAAAAATTGATCTTGACTCCTTTGATATTGCCATGAAAATTGACTGCCACAAAGCATTGTAGATTTAAGCAGGCGAAAACACTATGATTCATATGGGAAAGCCATGGAGTCAAACTTGTTCAAATCTTCTTCAGAACTTCTGTTAGTCTAATGTTTACATGATTTCTTTAGATCAAATCTGTAGATGCAAACTCAAATCAGATGAAACTGAGATTTTTGGGTAGTAAACTCAGCTTTTTATAGCCCCTCCCATCTCAATTGTGACAGGAGTGAGAACACAGTTGCTATGGTTATATGATAATTAAATCCCATAGCTTTATCAGGGTCATCTTGAATGGATGGAATAGAAAATACAATGAGGAATAACCTCTAGAGGAGGAGTCATCAAGTTTCAGACAGGAGGTGACTGTTTGAAGGGAAACATAATCAAATATTCCTGTCCTATAGAATCTGTAACACACACAAATCATTACTGTAGTAACACGTAAAGTTAGAAATGTATTAGCGAGACAGACTTGCTGTGCAACAAACATTAGGAATTGACACTTACAACTTAACAGCGCTCATCTTAACTAGTGAGAAGGGCCAGGTTATATACAAAGGAAGATGGTTGTGTTTTTCAAAAGTCAATCATCTCAGCTCCAGGGCATCTCTGTGGGAGTTCCTCACGATAGTGTCCTACACCCAACCATCATTAGTAGTTTTATTAATTATATTCTGTCCATCATAATGCTGAAAGTGAAGATGTTGGCCAATGATTTCACAATATTCACCTTTATTCACAATTCCTCAGATACTGTGTTCTTATGCAGCAAGGCCCGGACAATATGATAAATGGTAAGCAATAGTCACAAGACACAACTGACAGGCAATAGCCACCTCCAACAGGGGAGAATTATACATCACATTATACAGTCATAGAGATGTACAGCGTGAAAACAGACCCTTCAATCCAACTCGTCCAAACCAACAAGATATCCTAAATTAATCTAGTCCTATTTGCCAGCATTTGGCCCCTATCCCTCTGAACCCTTCCTATTCATATACCCATTCAGATACCTTTAAATGTTGTCATTATACCATTTCTGCTGGCATTTCATCCTATACACACAACACCCTCTGTGAGAAAAAGTCTTGTTGTTCAATTGCAAAGATTACCCACAGCGCAGAAACAGGCCCCTCGGCCCAACAAGTCCACACCGCCCCGCCGAAGCACAACCCACCCATACCCCTACATTTACCTCTTACCTAACATTACGGGCAATTTAACATGGCCAATTCACCTGACCTGCAGGTCTTTGGACTGTGGGAGGAAACCGGAGGAAACCCACACAGACACAGGTAGAATGTGCAAACTCCACACAGACAGTCGCCCGAGGCTGGAATCGAACCTGGGACCCTGGCGCTGTGAGGCAACAGTGCTAACCACTGAGCCACCATGCCGCCCCCATTACATTACCATCACTGAATCCTCTACTATCAACAGTCTAGGGGTTACCATTGACTAGAAGTTGAACTGGACTAGCCACATAAATCCTGTGAATACAAGAGCAGGTGAGAAGCTAGGAATTCTGCGGGGAGCAAGTCACCTCCTGACTCCACAAAGTCATCATGAGGAATGTCAGATCAGCAATGATCTTATTCAATGGTGCAGCTGGGTTGAGGGGCCAAATAACTTACTTCTAATTGTCTAACTGATTGATTAGAGGAAAATATGTGTTTGGCTGTGTTGTGGTCATTGTTCCTGACTGCTTGACTCTGTGCCTGGTGTTCTTAGAGATCAAGCACATGTTATCTGCCAACATCCTTAAGGCTTTAGAGAAAAGTGGCCACCGCAGGTCTGGGATGCAGTATTACCCCTTCCAGCACCATTTTAGTTTAGCCCCTCCCTCTTTCCCTTCCTTCATTTTATAGCCCTTGGATGGCAGTGCTTGTAATTTGTTGCTTATTTTAATTAGTTATTAGATGATCTGATGCAAAGAAAACTGTGTCATTCCACAAGCAAGAGTGTATTATCTCCCGCTCAAACACTATTTTGATAACGGTCGTCCTTGTTTCACCTGGCTTTTAGCTGTTGGTCTTTGGCCCTTGTTTTTTATTTGTTATTTGGTGATTGAGTTTATTTTGAATAAAATAAGGTGCATCCTTTCCCATTGAAGGGTTGGCCACTGGACAGGAAAAAGAGCCAGAAGTGAAAGGTGAAAAATAAACTACAGATTTTCAGTAAATCTGAAGTTTTCACTGTCCAATCAAACATACACACATTAAACTCCTCACCACGCTTTCCATTTACTTTGTGAATTCTCAAACTTTTTAAATCCTGTGCTACAAGACATGAATGGTATGTGGAAGAAAGCCACATGTTATCTCCCATTTAAAATGGATATCCCAACCTAACAATAGACAAGAAACAATAGGTTCAGGAGTAGGCCATTCAGCCCTTCAAGCCTGCACCACCATTCAATATGATCATGGCTGATCATCCTTAATCAGTATCCTGTTCCTGCCTTATCTCCATAACCCTAGATTCCACTATCCTTGAGAGCTCTATCCAACTCTTTCTTAAATGAATCCAGAGACTGGGCCTCCACTGCCCTCTGGGGCAGAGCATTCCACACAGCCACCACTCTCTCTGGGTGAAGAAGTTTCTCCTCATCTCTGTCCTAAATGGTCTACCCTGTATTTTTAAGCTGTGTCCTCTGGTTCAGGGCACTGTTTAGTAGAGGAATAAGACGATGTTATCTTCTGGGTCTGTAGACTGTGAAGGAGCAGAAATGGCCTTTCGTAGAGTGATATGTGCTTGTTGTCAGATGTGGGAGTTTAAAGAGAGTTTAAGGGTTATTGCGGATTATATCTGCAATAAAACTGTTGGTTGAGAATTTTATCAGCTCGAATGGATAGGTTGCAGAGACAGTTAGAAGCAATGAGGAATTTGCAACAGCAACAATATGTGATTGATGGCAGTTATAGGAAGGGGGGGCAAGTCTCAGGTACAGTCACATAGGTGGGTTAACTCCAGGAAAGCTAAGAGAGGTAGGCACCTAGTGCAGGTGTATTCTGTGGCTATACCCATTTCAAACAGGTATGCTGTTTTGGAAAATGTAGGGGGTGATTGATTCTCAGGGGAACATAGCACAAACAGCCAAGTTTCTGGTATTGAGACTGGCTCTAATGCATCAAAGGGTATGTCAGGGTCCAAGAGATCAATTGTGTTAGGGGATTCTCGAGTCCAAGGTACGTTTCTGTGGCCAGCAGAGAAAAATCAGAATGGTGTGTTGCTTCCCTGGTGCCAGGATCAAGGATGTCTCAGAGAGGGTGCAGAATGTTCTCAAGGAGAGAGGGGCCAGCAAGACGTCATTGTCCACATTGGAACCAATGACATAGGAAAGGAAAAGGTTGAGATTCTGAAGGGAGATTACAGAGAGTTAGGCAGGAATTTAAAAAGGAGGTCCTTGAGATTAGTAATATCTGGAATACTCATGATGCTATGAGCTAGTGAGGGCAGGAATAGAAGGATAGCACAGAAGAATGCATGGCTGAGGAGCTGGTGTATGGGAGAAGGGATCGCATTTTTGGATCATCGGAATCTCTTTTGGGGTAGAAGTGACCTGTACAAGAAGGACGGATTGCACCTAAATTGGAAGGGGAGTAATATACTGGCAGGGAGATTTGCTAAAGCTGCTAGGGAGGATTTAAGCTAGTGGGGGCGAGGGGAGGGTTGGGGGGTTGGGGGGGGGGGAGCGGATGGGTGGGTGGGGGAGGTGGGACCCAGGGAGATAGTGAGGAAAGAGATCAATCTGAGACTGTTGAGAACAGAAGTGAGTCAAACAGTCAGGGCAGACAGGGACAAGGTAGGACTAATAAATTAAACTGCATTTATTTCAATGAAAGGGCCTAACAGGGAAGGCAGATGAACTCAGGGCATGGTTAGGAACATGGGACTAGGATATCATAGCAATGACAGAAACATGGCTCAGGGATGGGCAGGACTGGCAGCTTAATGTTCCAGGATACAAATGCTACAGGAAGGATTGAAAGGGAGACAGGAGAGGAGGGGGTGTGGTGTTTTTGATAAGAGATAGCATTACAGCTGTATTGAGGGATGATATTCCTGGAAATACATCCAGGGAGGTTATTTGGGTGGAACTGAGAAATAAGAAAGGGATGATCACCTTATTGGGAATGTATTATAGACCCCCAATAGTCAGAGGGAAATTGAGAAACAAACTTGTAAGGAGGTCTCAGCAATCTGTAAGAATAATAGGGTGGTTATGGTAGGGGATTTTAACTTTCCAAACATAGACTGGGACTGCCATAGTGTTAAGGGTTTAGATGGAGAGGAATTTGTTAAGTGTGTACAAAAAAGTTTTCTGATTCAGTATGTGGATGTACCTACTAGAGAAGGTGCAAAACTTGACCTACTCTTGGGAAATAAGGCAGGGCGGGTGACTGAGGTGTCAGTGGGAGAGCACTTTGGCGCCAGTGACCATAATTCTATAAGATTTAAAATAGTGACGGGAAAGGATAGACTAGATCTAAAAATTGAAGTTCTAAATTGGAGAAAGGCCAATTTTGACGGTATTAGGCAAGAACTTTCAAAAGCTGACTGGGGGCAGATGTTCGCAGGTAAAGGGGTGGCTGGAAAATGGGAAGCCTTCAGAAATGAGATAACAAGAATCCAGAGAAAGTATATTCCTGTCAGGGTGAAAGGGAAGGCTGGTAGGTATAGGGAATGCTGGATGACAAAAGAAATTGAGAGTTTGGTTAAGAAAAAGAAGGAAGCGTATGTAGATAGATCGAGTGAATCCTTAGAAGAGTATATAGGCAGTAGGAGTATACTTAAGAGGGAAATCAGGAGGACAAAAAGAGGACATGAGATAGCTTTGGCAAATAGAATTAAGGAGAATCCAAAGGGTTTTTACAAATATATTAAGGACAAAAGGGTAACTAGGGAGAGAATAGGGCCCCCTCAAAGATCAGCAAGGCGGCCTTTGTGTGGAGCTGCTGAAAATGGGGGAGATACTAAACGAGTATCTTGCATCCGTATTTACTGTGGAAAAGGATATGGAAGATATAGAATGTAGGGAAATAGATGGTGATACCTTACAAAATGTCCATAATACAGAGGAGGAAGTGCTGGATGACTTGAAATGCATAAAGGTGGATAAATCCCCAGGACCTGATCAGGTGTACCCTAAAACCTGTGGGAAGCTAGAGAAGTGATTGCTGGACCTCTTGCTGAGATATTTGTGTCATTGATAGTCACAGGTGAGGTGCCGGATGACTGGAGGTTGGCTAATGTGGAGCCACTGTTTAAGAAGGGGGGTAAGGACAAACCAGGGAACTGTAGACCAGTAAGCCTGACATCAGTGGTGGGCAAGTTGTTGGAGGGAATCCTGAGGGACAGGATGTACATGTATTTGGAAAGGCAAGGACTGATTAGAGATAGTCAACATGGCTTTGTGTGTGGGAAATCATGTCTCACAAATTTGATTGAGTTTTTTGAAGAAGTAACAAAGAGGTTTGCTGAGGGCAGAGTGGTAGATGTGATCTATATGGACTTCAGTAACCGTTCGACAAGGTTTTCCATGGGAAACTAGTTAGCAAGGTTAGATCTCATGGAATACAGGAAGAACTAGCCATTTGGATACAGAACTGGCTCCAAGGTAGAAGACAGAGGGTGGTGGTGGAGGGTTGTTTTTCAGACTGGAGGCCTGTGACCAGTGGAGTGCCACAAGATTCGGTGCTGGGTCCACTACTTTTTGTTATTTACATAAATGATTTGGATGCGAGCATAAGAGGTATAGTTAGTAAGTTTACAGATGACACCAAAATTGGAGGTGTAATGGACAGTGAAGAGGGTTACCTCAGATTACAACAGAATCTTGACCAGATGGGCCAATGGGCCAAGATTTGGCAGGTGGAGTTTAATTCAGATAAATGCGAGGTGCTGCATTTTGGGAAAGCAAATCTTAGCAGGACTTATACACTTAATGGTAAGGTCCTAGGGAGTGTTGCTGAACAAAGAGACCTTGGTGTGCAGGTTCATAGCTCCTTGAAAGTGGAGTCACAAGGAGATATGTTAGTGAAGAAGGTGTTTGGTATGCTTTCTTTTATTGGTCAGAGTACTGAGTACAGGAGTTGGGAGGTCATGTTGCCTCTGCACAGGACATTGGTTAGGCCACTGTTGAAATATTGTGTGCAATTCTGGTCTCCTTTCTATCGGAAATATGTTGTGAAACTTGAAGGGGTTCAGAAAAGATTTACAAGGATGTTGCCAGGGTTGGAGGATTTGAGCTATAGGGAGATGCTGAACAGGCTGGGGTTATTTTCCCTGGAGCATCAGAGGCTGAGGGGTAGCCTTATAGAGGTTTACAAAGTTTTGAGGGGAATGGATAGGCTAAATAAACAAAGTATTTCCTCTGGGGTCGGGGAGTACCGAACTAGAGGGCATAGGTTTAGGGTGAGAGTAGAAACATATAAAAGAGACCTAAGAGGCAATGTTTTCACACAGATGGTGGCATATGTATGGAATGAGCTGCCAGAGGATGTGGTGGAGGCTGGTATAATTGCAACATTTAAAAGGCATCTGGATGGGTATATAGGAAGGATTTGGAGGGATATGGGCCGGGTGCTGGCAGGTGGGACTAGATTGGGTAGGGATATCTGGCCGGCATGGATGGGTTGGACCAAAGGGTCTGATTTCAAGTTGTACATCTCTGTGACTCCATGACTCTAACCTCAGTGAGTTTGGCAACCTGAGCAGCATTAGGCCACATAAAGGCCAGAGGAAAATGGCAAGGGGTTGGGAGTATGAGGAAAATAGATTCCCTCAGAAAGGAAGCTATGTGTGGCTATTCACACATGGAAAGAAGTCTCCACACACCAGTGGATGTTTGATACTGTTTAATTGTGAAAATAGTCCACAGAGGAGGAAAGAACAACATTTGAATTTTAATCTTAATGGAAATTGAGAAAATAGTTAATTGTGTTCCATCTTTGCAAGGTTTTCCTTCAAATGAAAGGATCAAAAGGAAAAATGAACAAGAAACATCTGTGCAAGACGAATGTATCAACTAAATCTCAGAAGCCTGTAGCCTTTCAGTTCAGAATGGGATCATCTCACACGTTTAATGTCTATGGACCAGAAATTGGGGAACTCCAAAGCATCACTTTAGAGGTACTTCTGTAAAACAACTTTATAGAGTCGTTATTATAGTCATAGGGATGTACAGCATGGAAACAGACCTTTTAGTCCAAATCGTCCATACCAACCAGATATCCTAACTAATCCAATCACGATTGCCAGCACTTGGCAATCCCTCTAAACCTTTCCTATTCATGTACCCTTCCAGATGCCTTTAAACGTTGCAATTGTACCACATCCACCACTTCCTCTGTCAGCTCATTCCATGCATGCACTGCCCTCTGCGTGAAAAAGTTGCCGCTTAAGTCTTTCCCTTCTCACCCTAAACCTATACCCTCTAGTTCTGGACTCCCTGCCCCAGGGAAAAGACCTTGTCTGTTTTCCTTATCCATTCCACTTATGATATTATAAACCTCTATAAGGTCACCCCTCTGCTTCCAACGCTGCAGGGAAAACATCCCCAGTCTATTCAATCTCTCCCCATAGCTCAAATTCCCCAACCCTGGTAACATCCTTGAAAATCTTTTCTGAATCCTTTCAATTTTCACAATTGGGGAGGTGATGGCCTAGTGATATTATTGCTGGACTGTTAACGCAGTGACCCAAGTAATGTTCAAGGCACTTATGTTTTAATCCTGCCACGGTGGAATTTGAATTCATTAATTTT
This sequence comes from Chiloscyllium punctatum, assembly GCF_047496795.1. Taxonomy (NCBI): domain Eukaryota; kingdom Metazoa; phylum Chordata; class Chondrichthyes; order Orectolobiformes; family Hemiscylliidae; genus Chiloscyllium; species Chiloscyllium punctatum. Next base: position 136,732,217 of record NC_092739.1, read on the forward strand.
TTAAAAATCTGGAATAAAGAGTTTAATAATGACCATGAAACTGTTGTCAGGGAAAAATCCCTTCTGGTTCACTTATCTCTTTCAGGGAAGCAAACTGCTGTCCTTACCTAATCTGGCCTAGACATGCCTCTAGACCCACAGCAATGTGACTGACCTTTAACAGTCCTCTGGGCATTAAAGGACGGACAATAAATGCTGGCCTGGCCAGATGTGCTCACATCTGATGAACGAATGAGAGAAAGTTGTAATTTTTGTTTGTATTTGCTTCCATTGAACCCTACAGTCATTGTGGCTACTGTATCAAGTTTGACCATGGAAAGATCTATTGCCTGTGGACATACACATTATGGTAAGGAAGAGGTGCTTGAGGCTCTCTTTCCTGTTGATCAATTGATTGGAGATTGGTCACTACTAACAAGCTGTTACTCCAGAGTTCTTTAAATAATTGAGCTAAAATCCCAAGTTGCAATGGTGGAATTATGAACTCATGTCTCTGAATCAATAAATGGTGGATTACTGATCTGGCAACATAACCACTGTTCTATCATATCCCTCAGGCTATTGGGTTCTATTAAGCCTTATCCATGATTCTTAAACAAGATTGCAACTACTCAGGGCTGCAGAAAACTGGCCTCATGACAGTCCAAATTTCTGTTTTTGTTTGTCAGAAGGAGCAAAGATGATGTATTTGTGACCCCAAGAGAAGCTGTTGCCAGCTCACAATGCCTCACGGTCATCTTCTCCCTTATCCAGGCTCTGGCTAAGGGACACTGCAGCAAAGCAACAAGTTTAAATTGCACAGGTGTCTGTCGAGTTTGCCCCCTTAAACCACTGATTGAAACTGAATGTGGTCGGGTGCTGAATTTAGCAAATGCAAATCCTTGGCACAGATTGGCACAAAAGTCAATCACTCTGCCAAGTTGCTGCCCAGATTGCATATGGATCTAATTTCCTGACTGGTGACATATCTTCTTGTACAGAGTTTTCATAAAACCTTCAGTGCTTTGCCCGAGTGACTATTTTCCAGAGTGTGTATTGCTCTGTTATGAGTTAGTGCAATAAGTATTGTCAAGATGTCTGACTGTTCAGGAAACATCTCTCAGAGTTTAGTCCAGCCCTGCTCACATATGTGCACTTCCAGCAGAGATCACAGCCAATAAGAATAGGGGAGTATTTACTTTAGGATAAGGGAGTTCAAAACTAGAGGGCATAATGTTAAAGGTTTAAGGAGAAAGATTTAAAAGGGACCTGAGAGGCAACTTTTTCACAGAAAGTGGATCATATGTGGAATGAACTGCCAGAGGAAGTAGTAGATGCAGGTAAGATGATAACATTTAAATACATTTGGTAAGTACATGAATTCTGATTAAGTTTAGAGGAATATGGACTAAATGCAGGTGAACAGGACTGGTTTAGCTTGGGAAACCTGGTCAGCATAGATGAGTTGGATCAAAGGTCTATTTCTATGCTGTATGACTCTGTGATCCTGAGGCCATTTGCAATGTCCCTAATCTATAATCTAAACTGAACTCTTTAAATTACATTATCCTCTGAACCAAATCAGCTTTCATCCCAACAAACTTGAGTCAGCCACTTATCAAACACTGGAGGATTAACATTCTGTCTGAGTATAATTTTTCAGATTTATAAAAGGGATGCGATTACTTGAGTCTTGCATATTTTCTAGCATGGTTTTCTCTTTGAATCTCCTCCAACTGTCCTTTGGGTGAAATTCGCCATTCAAAAGAGGTGACTCTCATATAGCCAACTGAGGTTAGAATTCTCCTAAGCTCTAATATTCTTTAACTCTGCAGTTTTGCACCTAAAACTCTCCTCCCATTCTCTCTCTTAGCAACACTATTCATGGAATCCTTCAGTTAACAAGCGGTCAAGTTGGTCAAAAACTATTGGCCAACACACAAAATTCCAATTGAGCTCGATATTAGAGAGGTTATTTCTCTTTGGCAGCAGTTTGTTCTCCAAACTAAAAGCTTAGCCACTTGAACATAGAATCACATACCTATAATTAATATATGTTGATCTTTTTTGTCCTTCTACTGTTTGTCAACCTGATCACAAGATCATTTACTGAATGCCAGGTATTGTATCACATCCTAAAGAAACCTGGTTGCTAAATGGACCAGCAACTTAAAAATCTGAAAATATAGGCTTGTCCCCTCAAAACCCATTAACTATCACAACCAACATTGAGAGGAAGTGCTGGAAATCTATGCCTTTATGCCCTGCAACATGGTTTTTTTGAAGCGCTAATTCCACCATTTCCTTACATTGTCCAATTTTTAACACTGAGCTGGCTTTGGTTATTGATGGTATTCATTCCAAGTTTGTAAACATATTTCTTGTTACACAGCATGATGGTCTGGAAAAACAGCAGGCATGGTACGTGGAAGAGGTTTCCATCATGAATACTACTCGCCACAAGATTTGGACCATTCCCTGCAAGAGTTGGCTATCCCTATTTCATACCGATTGCCAGCTGAGCCGCACATTCTCTCCTGTCACTGGGAGACGTAATGAATACACCGGTTAGTACGAGATAATTATCCAGTATTATTAGATTGGAGTCTGTGTGTGCAATCAGTAAGTCTCAATGCGAGACAAATCCTTCTGATGTTTTCCAGAGTCCAACTGAACAACATTGAGTGAATCAGCATTAAGTATGTTAATTACTTGAATCAAAATAAATTGGGATTATTTTTCAAAGCTAATGGTTTGATTTTAAATCGGTGAGACAATTTTGGAAGTTTTATTTTAAATACTAATTAAATATTAAATACATATCATTGTTTAATAAAACATAAGATTAAAAGAAGTTGATCATTAGCTACATCTTCAGAACCTCCCTCACAATGCCCTTAATTGAAGGTATGCATAATAATATGTGATTATTCCCTGCACTAGGTAGCTAACACAGGTGCCTGAATGTAATGTATTGGAATTAAACTTCTGACTCTCATTTTACGTGGTATGGCAACTGTATAGCAACTGGCGAATAAAATTGCCAATCTGACAGCACATCCACTTAGACTAGACTAGATTAGATTAGACTAGATTACTTACAGTGTGGAAACAGGCCCTTCGGCCCAACAAGTCCACACCGCCCCGCCGAAACGTAACCCACCCATACCCCTACATCTATATCGACCCCTTACCTAACACTATGGGCAATTTAGCATGGCCAATTCACCTGACCTGCACATCTTTTGTGAGTGTGGGAGGAAACCGGAGCACCTGGAGGAAACCCACGCAGACACGGGGAGAACGTGCAAACTCCACACAGTCAGTCGCCTGAGGCGGGAATTGAACCCGGGTCTCTGGCGCTGTGAGGCAGCAGTGCTAACCACTGTGCCATCGTGCCGCTTCTGGAAAATATCTGTAAATGTTCAAAGCATTATCATCCTTCAGCTTGGTAAACATGTGATAATTACTTTAAAATAATACAATAATGAACCACCAACCATTCCACAGAATTAAGGAACTTGAACTGAGCCCGAGCATCTTGCAAACAGTTGAGAAGCCCTTCTATGTTGACAATTAGAATGGGGCCACAAAGGTCATGACAATATCAATTAGTTTCTTAATAAATAATTCATGTGAGTTATAGTTTTGCTAATTTAGATTGGATACATTCACGTCAACCCACAGACAAACAACTGGTTCAGCTAAAGTTTTTACACAGAGAGTGGTAGGTGCTTGGAACAGGCTGCCAGGGGTAGAGGTACAGGCAGATACAACAGGGGTGTTTAAGGGGATTAGAAGGCACATGAATAAGCAAGGAATGCATGCAGAAGAGATTAGTTTAATTTGGCATCATGTTTGTGACAACATTGTGGGCCAAGGATCCTGTTCTTCTGCTGTACTGTTCTATGTTCTAAACTGATAGATACAATTGAAGATGCTAATAAGTTTATTTTTAGCATCATAAAAAATGTTTCCTAAAACTTGGTCACTGTTTCTACTTTACAAAAGTGGCCACTTGTACTTAGGTGAACCTTGACAATGAATATTAGCATTACTTCCATTGAAAAGGTTTATACTCTTAATTTAAGATTCTTATATCAACAAGTCAGGTCTGGTTCAACTACTGCTAACTACATTCATAAATGTTGATGGAAAGTGGATATTAGACTGTGATACCAATACAATCAAAGCAGAAGAAGCATTTAAGGCAGCACAGCCACGGTTGATCATATCATAGCTGATAGTCACATACATATACCTTGCAGACTAATTGTTTGGTAGCTCCATGTTAGAACTTACAACATGTTCATTGACCGAGCTATTTCTCATGTCTACCATCTGTTAAAGTCAACGTTTGCTTTTACCTCTTGGTGTTATTGAGATGGTCCCGTTCTGTAAAATGGGATCAGTAACTTTACTGCCCCATTGAAATGATTGGCTATATTTTGAAGGGGGTCCAAAATACCTATCTCTTTTTGTTAGTAGACACTTCATAATAGAACAATCAATTTCTAAAGATATATAAAGAGTAAAGCAACCATATACCAATATGCACAACAATTAGAGGCACATAGGAAATTGGAGAAATAGAGAGGGACTGCAGAAAAGAGAATGAGGCGTTTTTAAAAACAATTATTTATTTCTTGTCACAGTGTCCTAATAACAGAGAGTTTAATTGCAACTGTATAATGCCAGTTAACTGAAAGCCCATTTGCTAATTTAGAAGGAAACTTTGGAAATTTGCTCTCTCTTTATATTTCCTTGTTATCTCCATCCCTTCTCCAGACAGTCATGAGCCTCATTTTTGTTTTTGTTTAAAGCTTTCTATGTCAGATAACCACATAAGTTTGTGTTGGAGGAAGTCCTGCTCTCATCATTTCTGTATCGTGTCAGTTTCGTTTGAGCCCGGTTTGATATCATCTAGTGAAGAAAGTCATCACCTTTACTTTCACATCAGCCTGTGGAGGTGCTGCAGTTAGATGTAGTAGAGCAAAGACAGGCTCATAGCTTTTATAAGGTTAAATAAAAGAATATCTTTTAAATCAGTTAACAATTTTGTGACGATGTGGTGGAAGCGTGAGAACAATAAGGAGGAAAAGAAAACTGGTGAGACTGAAAACAATGTTTATTGTGTTTGAATTAATATTTAAATTAAGAAAACAGTTTTAGACTTCAGCATAACCTGTACTAGGACTTTCTTTGACATTCAGCTGAATTTTTAAATGTTTACTGAGAAACAACTTCTCCTTATGAAATGGTTGTTGAGAAAAAAAGAGCATATCAAAACTTGCAGATCTGATAGTGCTGTAAAGAGAAATTATGAGCTGTGTTCTGATGAAGGGTTGTACCTTCAATATTTAACCATCCTATTTACTTAAAGATGTCAATGAGTCTCCTGTGTATTTTTGGTATTTTTAATGTCAGCCTGTGACTATTTTGCAGGATTTATGTGTCACCCACAATTCAGTTTTACCTAAAGTGAGTGAGGCTACACCTCCAGATGCAGATTAACTTTTTTCAAACTATGAGCACGGTGAATACTTTGAAATAAGCATATTCATAATAAAGTTTTCAAGGAGGAAGTCAATATAGTTGTTAGGGCTAAGGGACCAAAGGATATTGTGCAAAAGCAGGAACAGGGTACTTAGCCAGGTCATATTGAAAGGCAAAGCAAGCTTGGAGGGCTGAATGGTTTACTTCTGTTGCTATTTTCTATGTTTCCAAGTACACTGCAAAATAACAAGAGCACTGAACTGAGGATACCAGTCAAGCGTATCATCTTGACATTGCTATATCTCGTTAGAAATTTTAACTGAAACGTTTTCATTGCTGCACACAATGCAACTTGTGTGTGAAAAGCAATGATGGTGGGTGATATGTGGTGTTTCGCCTTCTGTAGAGCTACAGTACCAGAAAATCTGGCACCCATCCATTTCATTTGGTAACCAGATCGAAAAGAAGCAGGGAGTAGTATTTCTGTGTGTGATGGAGAGAGAGAGAGAGAGAGAGAGAGAGAGACGCATGCCACAGATTTTTAGTTTTCATACCTGTTTCTACAAAATCTTAAAGTCTTAACCAGGATGTAAAGCTGGAACTAACAACCGTGAGCTTTAAATGCCAGAAGAAAAGTTTTTTAAAAAATTTCTGACATTTTTCACCTGTTGTTTAATCCTTTAAATGCAAATATCTAAACCACAGGATTGTTTGGATGGAGTTCTGGGCTGCTCTAGGGCACTGATGTTACCATAAGGACAAGGCAGAGAACTTTTGTGATACTTGATGCTGGTTTTGCAAATTACAAGGCAAACTGTTGGTCAAACCAGAGCTGTGATAAATAGTAACTGAGAAAAATTTCCATAGCCATCCTTAATCCAATGTTAATTCAACTAAGACTGTATAGCCGCAATAAAAATAAGGGGAAGAGCATCACCTCTCTAGAACTTAGGGATAGGCTATTAGGAGAGTAAGAAAAAAAACAACATATAAAGCACTTGGCTGAAAAAATTGGCTTTTCAATGTCTCTTTATAACAGGCTTGTCTGACACACTCTCCTTGGACTACAGCATGAAGGAAGAATGACAAGACACCAAACTGAAGTTTTTGATGGAATTTATCTTGGGGTCTTACAAGAAGTGAAAATGTGTTGCCGGAAAAGTGCAGCAGGTCAGGCAGCATCCAAGTAACAGGAGAATCGACGTTTCGGGCATAAGCCCTTCTTCAGGAAAGAAGCCCGAAACGTCGATTCTCCTGTTCCTTGGATGCTGCCTGACCTGCTGCGCTTTTCCAATTCCTGAAGAAGGGCTTATGCCCGAAACGTTGATTCTCCTGTTCCTTGGATACTGCCTGACCTGCTGTGCTTTTCCAGCAACACATTTTCAACTCTGATCTCCAGCATCTGCAGTCCTCACTTTCTCCCCGTCTTACAAGAAGTGGCTAATGAGGAAGTAGATGTGTTGGTTTTAGCTTTCAAAAGATTGTTTAGGTTCTGGAAAGACTCTTAGATTGGAAAGTAGCAAACATATGGCCTCCATCTGAGAAGGGAGGGAGACAGAAAATAGGAAACTAGTTAGCCAGTTAGCTAGACATCTGTTACTTGGCATTGCAATCGATCATAAAGGAGGTAATAGTTGGGTATTTAGAAAAGCTTATTGTAATCAAAAAGAGTCCAGATAGTTTTGTGAAAGGGGAATTGTGTTTAACCAATTTATTGGAGTTTTCTGAATGAGTGACATGCTGTGGATAAAGGGGAGCCTATAGACATACCTTACTTGTATTTACAGAAGGCATTTGGCCAGAAAAGAAGTCATTGTGTAAAGTAGGTACTCATAGTGTATGGAGATATATATGAGCATGGTGACAAGGTTGCTTGGCTGGCGGAATACAGAGCACGCAAAAGTAGGCTTGCTGAAATTTTCAGCAAAGTGTAATGCAAGCTGACGATCAGTACCTCATTTTCCACTTAGTCACTTTAGAACCTTAAGGACTTAACAATGAGTTTAACAATATCAGACCACTGATCCTCCATCCTATAGCCAACCACTGCCACCCCACCCCAACAAACCATGTCTTGTTTGTATGGGTTTGCTCTCAGCAGAGTTTACCTGTTTTCTGCCACTAATGCCTACCATTAAGACTTACTTTCCATCTGTATTGCTCCTCTACTACCATTGAGCTCTCCTTCTGCCTTTTGTTGTTGACACATTTACAAACTTTTCCATTTGCTCCCTACCTCCTTTTTCAACAACATAAATACTATCATTTTGCTAGCCCCCTTGAATGCCGAAAAAAATGTCATTTTGAATCGAAATGTTAACTCTGTTTCTCTCCACACAGATGCTGCCAGACCTGCTGATTTTCTCCAGTATCTTCCATTTGCATCCCAGATTTAGGGAGCCCTGATTAAAAATTAGGGATTGCTCTTTTTTTAGGCAGAGATGAGTAAATTTTTTTTCACTCAGAGTTATGCTACTCTTGTGCAACTCTTTGCCTCAGAAGGTGATGAGGTGGGTTAGTTGAGTATTGTTAAGACATTTTTGTTAGTCAAAAGAAGCAAATGTTATCAGGAGTAGATAGAAATGTTGAATTGAAAAACACATCTTATTGAATGGTGGAGAAAGGTAAATAAACTGAAAGGTGTTCTGCTTCTAATCTATAGGATGATATGTATATTTGTACATATGAAGAAGGCAGTCTGATAGAAGAGGGAGAAAGAGGAAGGAAAGAAGGTGCTGTCACTCGCAGACCATATCTGCTTCATGGAGCAATTCTTTAGTTTAGAAAGTTGCAGAAATATCAGGATCAATCGGCAAAATCATTATCAATGAAATTTATGCCTGACTAACTTGCTTTATTTTTTTAAATACAGTAACAATGTACTAGGTTGCAAACTGATCAGAAACTAATGTTGTTCTTGAGTCTATTTCTGTTAGGTTTAGTTAGTTGAATAAATAGAGGAATGATATTCCTGTGGAATGCACATCCTGTTCCATATGTGAACATCAGGAACCAGATCATGTTCCAGACCATGAACTGTGCAGAAAACATTATCTGCTGGAGAAGCTCGTGCTCCAGGTTTCAGAACCTGAGTAGCAGATAATGTTATGGAAGTGCATGCACGAGGCTGTGAGGTACATGATAGCACATTGCTGGAGGTGTTCACCCCATTGTTTAAGGATTTTCTGATTGAAAGGCAATTGGTAACCATCAACTGGCCAAAGAGGAACAGACAAGTAACGCTGGAGACTCATGAGTACATCATTCTCTACAGCCAGTATTCAGTTTTGAATACTGATGAGAGTGATGGTTCCTCAGGGAATCACAATCAGAGCCTATTCCACAGCAACATGTGTGGCTCAACTGTAGAGAACGGGAGAATGAGGTCAGAAATGTAATAGAGAGGAATACTAGATGACAGGAATTACGCTAGAATTGTATAAAATACAAATGAAACTACAGCTAAAGTATTGTGTACAATTTTGGTCAGCTCAGGAAGGATGAGTTCATATAGGAAAGGTAAAGAAGAGGTTTACAAGGAGGTTGTCAGGAATGGACAACTTCAGCTATGACTAAAAAAAAAGATCAAGTACTTTAATGCAAGTAAACACTGTCCATATCTAACAGCTGCTCAGGTTTTAGTCTGAGCATTCCCTCTCCCACTGCAATTCCCAGGTCATTTCCTCTGCTCTGAAGCTACTTCAACAGTTTCCTCATTTCCTCTTCCCCCACCTCACCACAGTTCCAAACTTCCAGCTCAGCACTGTCCCCATGGCTTGTCCTATCTGCCTATCTTCTTTTCCACCTATCCACTCCACCCTCCTCCCTGACCTATTACCTTCATCCCCTCCCCACTCAGCTATTGTACTCTATGCTACTTTCTCCCCACCCCCACCCTCCTCTCATTTATCTCTCCGCCCTTCAGGTACTCTGCTGATGAAGGGCTTTTGCCCGAAACGTCGATTTTACTGCTCCTCGGATGCTGCCTGAACTGCTGTGCTTTTCCAGCACCACTAATCCAGAATTCTTTAATTCACCCAAAACCTTGTGTGATATTTAATAGGTGATGGGAGCATCACCTGTCAGCTGGAAAGCTGATGACGGTCTCAGGTCCCCTCTTTTGGGGAAGATCTGGCATATTTAAATGCCACTCAGGGACTTAACCTGACAGTTGTGGGCTTTCCCAGGATCTTGGGAAAGAGAAGAGACTGGCAGCTCTGTCGTGCAGCAGCACCTCAGGTGGCTGCAGTTGGTATGACACCCACCTGAGGGTTTGACTCCTCACTGTGAGGTGTATAATACCAGGAGAAGGCTTGCAGGCTACAAGTTGTGGTGTAAGAGTTGATGGGAATCAGCAGACAGGGCAGGATTCCCACAGGCATTGAGTGCCTTTGAAAGAGGGAACCCAGGAACCTGCAAAAGACCCCACACTGGTTTCCTTGCTGTACTTCAACCATGTATGAACCCCTACCTTCTAGTGGATTAAATCAAGCCTGCTATGTATGACCTCACCAAAGGTCTTGCTACATTAAATTAACATAATCAGAGTGGACGTGGGAAGATGATGGGATGTCCACTCACCAGCCTTTCACCTGACTAAATGCCCCCTCACCAAAAAAATTCATTAAGAGGGAGAGCATTTAATTCCATTCACTCATTTCTGCTCACAGCCCCAAAAGGTGTGCATTAACATATTTAGAATAGTCGACTAATGTATTCAACCCAATAGAAGAAAGAAAGGAGGAAATTCGAAAAAAGAAATGTCAAACCTGGTTTCTCCTGTTCCCAGATGAACTGAATTACGTGGGTGTGAGAAATGACATTCTTTCATCCAATTTAATCAAGGAGAAGAATACAGCCTGTTTCACAGACATGCCCCCGATCTGCCTGATTCTCAGTTAGCCTTTGTACTTAGATGCCACATACATAGGAAAGTCTCCACGACAAAATTCTGGGCAAAGATGTTTGCTGTTAACTAAACCCCTGTGGGACTACAGTGCAAATTGGTTCTGCTGTATTTGAATTTCACTTCTATATTTAATGGCAAACTTCCCTATCACTTACTCCGAGACATGGATACAGCACAGATAAAAGGCTGATTAATTCTGCCTCATGATACAGTGATTGTTCCTTATTATCTCTGACATCTTCTTAGTAAAGTGAAAATGGTTGGAAATCCCAATTGCTTGACCATCTGGATTATCAAGTTTCAGAAAGTTTCATTTAAGGTTCAGTTGTCAATTGTAATTGAAATTGTGAACTATTCACTGATGTCAGTTCCATATCTGGCGAACATGAAGACTGCAGATTAGACCATAAGACCATAAGACATAGGAGTGGAAGTAAGGCCATTCGGCCCATCGAGTCCACTCCGCCATTCAATCATGGCTGATGCGCATTTCAGCTCCACTTGCCAGCGTTCTCCCCGTAGCCCTTAATTCCTCTAGACAACAAGAACCTATCAATCTCGGCCTTGAAGACATTTAGCGTCCCGGCTTCCACTGCACTCCGTGGCAATGAATTCCACAGGCCCACCACTCTCTGGCTGAAGAAATGTCTCCGCATTTCCGTTCTGAAATGACCCCCTCTAATTCTAAGGCTGTGTCCACGGGTCCTAGTCTCCTCGCCTAACAGAAACAATTTTCTAGCATCCACCTTTTCAAAGCCATGTATTATTTTGTACGTCTCTATTAGATCTCCCCTTAATCTTCTAAACTCCAACGAATACAATCCCAGTATCCTCAGCCGTTCCTCATATGCTAGACCTGTCATTCCAGGGATCATCCGTGTGAATCTCCGCTGGACACGTTCCAGTGCCAGTATGTCCTTCCTGAGGTGTGGGGACCAAAACTGGACACAGTACTCCAAATGGGGCCTAACCAGAGCTTTATAAAGTCTTAGTAGTACATCTCTGCTTTTATATTCCAACCCTCTTGAGATAAGAGACAACATTGCATTCGCTTTCTTAATCACAGACTCAACCTGCATGTTTACCTTTAGAGAATCCTCGACTAGCACTCCCAGATCCCTTTGTGCTTTGGCTTTATTAAGTTTCTCACCATTTAGAAAGTAGTCCATTCCTATATTCTTTTTGCCAAAGTGCAAGACCTCGCACTTGCTCACGTTAAATTCCATCAGCCATTTCCTGGACCACTCTCCCAACCTGTCTAGATCCTTCTGTAGCCTCCCCACTTCCTCAGTACTACCTGCCTGTCTACCTAACTTTGTATCATCGGCAAACTTCGCTAGAATGCCCCCGGTTCCCTCATCCAAATCATTAATATATAATGCGAACAGCTGTGGCCCCAGCACCGAACCCTGCGGGACACCGCTCGTCACCGGCTGCCATTCTGAAAAAGAACCTTTTATCCCAACTCTCTGCCTTCTGTTAGATAGCCAATCCTCAATCCATCCCAGCAGCTCACCTCGAACACCATGGGCCCTCACCTTGCTCAGCAGTCTCCCGTGTGGCACCTTATCAAAGGCCTTTTGAAAGTCCAGATAGACCACATCCACTGGGTTCCCCTGGTCTAACCTACTTGTTACCTCTTCAAAAAATTCCAACAGGTTTGTCAGGCATGACCTCCCTTTACTAAATCCATGTTGACTTGTTCTAATCAGACTCTGCTCTTCCAAGAATTTAGAAACCTCATCCTTAATGATGGATTCTAGAATTTTACCAACAACCGAGGTTAAGCTGATTGGCCTATAATTTTCCATCTTTTGCCTTGATCCTTTCTTGAACAAGGGGGTTACTACAGCCATCTTCCAATCATCCGGGACCTTTCCTGACTCCAGTGACTCTTGAAAGATCTCAACCAATGCCTCTGCTATTTCCTCAGCAACCTCTCTCAGAACTCTAGGGTGTATCCCATCGGGGCCAGGAGATTTATCAATTATAAGACTTTTTAACTTTTCTAGCACTATCTCTTTCGTAATGGCAACCATACTCAACTCAGCCCCGTGACACCCTTTAATTTTTGGGATATTACTCATGTCTTCCACTGTGAAAACTGACGCAAAGTACTTGTTAAGTTCTCCTGCTATTTCCTTATCTCCCATCACTAGGCTCCCAGCATCAGTTTGAAGTGGCCCAATGTCTACTTTTGCCTGTCGTTTGTTTCTTATGTACTGAAAGAAACTTTTACTATTATTTCTAATATTACTGGCTAGCCTACCTTCATATTTGATCCTCTCATTTCTTATTACACTCTTTGTTATCCTCTGTTTGCTTTTGTATCCTTCCCAATCTTCTGATTCCCACTGTTCTTAGCCACTTTATAGGATCTCTCTTTTTCTTTAATACATTTCCTGACTTCCTTTGTCAGCCAAGGTTGTCTAATCCCTCCCCGGTTAATCTTTCTTTTCTTGGGAATGAACCTCTGTACAGTGTCCTCAATTATACCTACAAACTCCTGCCATTTTTGCTCTAGTGTCTTCTGGAGATTAGAGTCAAGAGTGGTGCTGGAAAAGTACAGCAGGTCAAGAGTTAAGGAGAATCCAAAGGGTTGTTACAAATACATTAAGGACAAAAGGATAGCTAGGGAGAGAATATGTCCCCTCAAAGATCAGCAAGGCGGCCTTCGTGTGGAGCCATAGAAAATGGGAGAGATACTAAACTAGTATTTTGCATCAGTGGTTACTGTGGAAAACAATATGGAAGATATAGAAAGTACTAAAATAGATGGTGACACCTTGCAAAATGTCCAGATTACAGAGGAGGAAGTGCTGGATGTTTTGAAATGCATAAAGGTGGATAAATCCCCAGGACCTGATCAGGTGTACCCTAGAACTCTGTGGGAAGCTAGAGAAGTGATTGCTGGGCCTCTTGCTGAAATATTTGTATCATCGATAGTCACAGGTGAGGTGCCAGAAGACTGGAGGTTAGCTAATGTGGTGCCACTGTTTAAGAAGGGGGGTAAGGACAAGCCAGGGAACTATTGACCAGTGAGCCTGATGTCAGTGGTGGGCAAGTTGTTGGGGGGATTCCTGAGGGACAGAATGTACATGTATTTGGAAAGGCAAAGACTGATTAGGGATAGTCAACAAGGTTTTGTGCATGGGAAATCATGTCTCACAAATTTGAGAGAGGTAACAAAGAGGATTGATGCGGGCAGAGCAGTAGATGTGATCGAAATGGACTTCAGTAAGGCATTCGACAAGGTTCCCCATGGGAGACACAAATGATTTGGATGCGAGCATAAGAGGTACAGTTAGTAAGTTTGCAGATGACACCAAAATTAGAGGTGTAATGGACGGTGAAGAAGGTTACTTCAGATTACAACAGGATCTTGACCAGATGGGCCAATGGGCCGAGAATTGGCAGATGGAGTTTAATTCAGATAAATGTGAGGTGCTGCATTTTGGGAAAGCAAATCTTAGCAGGACTTATACACTTAATGGTAAGGTCCTACGGAGTGTTACTGAACAAAGAGACCTTGGAGTGCAGGTTCATAGCTCCTTGAAAGTGGAGTCGCAGGATAGTGAAGAAGGCGTTTGGTATGCTTTCTTTTATTGGTCAGAATATTGAGTACAGGAGTTGGGAGGTCATGTTGCCTCTGTGCAGGACATTGGTTAGGCCACTGTTGGAATATTGTGTGCAATTCTGGTCTCTTTCCTATCGGAAAGATGTTGTGAAATTTCAGAAAAGATTTACAAGGATGTTGCCAGGGTTGGAGGATTTGAGCTATGGGGAGAGGCTGAACAGGCTGGGGTTGTTTTCCCTGGAGCGTCGGAGGCTGAGGGGTGACCTTATAGAGGTTTACAAAATTATGAGGGGCATGGATAGGATAAAGAGACAAAGTGTTTTCCCTGGGGTCGGGGTGTCCAGAATTAGAGGGCATAGGTTTTGGGTGAGGGGAAAGATATAAAAGAGACCGAAGGGGCAACTTTTTCACTCAGAGGGTGGTACATGTTTGAAATCAGCTGCCAGAAAAAGTCGTGGAGGCTTGTCCAATTGCAACATTTAAAAGGCATTTGGATGGGTATATGAATAGGAAGGGTTTGGGGGGATACGGGCCAGATGCTGGCAGGTGGGACTAGATCGGGTTGGGATATCTGGACGGGTTGGACAGAAGGGTCTGTTTCCATGCTGTACATCTCTATGACTCTATGACTCTATGAGGTCAGGCAACATCCGAGGAGCAGGAGAATTGACATTTCAGGCAAAAGCCCTTCATCGGACTTTTGCTTGAAACGTCAATTCTCCTGCTTCTCAGATGCTGCCTGACCTGCTGTACTTTTCCAGAACCACACTCTCAACTCAGATCCATAATTTGTCTTTATTTTTGTGTGTGGTCCAATTAGCACAGTGATATCCCATTGATCTAGATGTGAAATATAATAGTGAGGACCTAGTGGGCAGCACGGTGGCACAGTGGTTAGCACTGTGTGATTTCTGCGTGGGTTTCCTCCGGGTGCTCTGGTTTCCTCCACAGTCCAAAGATGTGCAGGTTAGGTGAATTGGCCATGCTAAATTACCCGTAGTGTTAGGTGAAGGGGTAAATGTAGGGGAATGGGACTGGATGGGTTGCTCTTCGGAGGGTCGGTGTGCACTTGTTGGGCCGAAGGGCCTATTTCCACACCGTAAGTAAGTAATCTCAACAACTGTGACTGGGTAAGTAACAGGCTGGATGTCCACTCTGTCCTGATCTTGATCATTTGGTGCAGTGCAGTTTTTCTCAGTGCCCCTGAGCCAGAGTTTACTCCTTGCTATAACTTCACTGTCCCAGCTTGTCAGTATGATCAACCTCCATAAGACAATGCTCTGTTTTACCTCATCACTGCCACTCTAAACTCCAGGATCTGTGTCTTGTCTGACTTCTGGTCTAACAGGCTCCCAAGCACTGAGGATGTCACCTAGACAGGGGACAAAACGTCTGCAACACAAATTCCCAGCTCGGCGAACAGAACCACAACAACGAGCACCCAAGCTACAAATCTTCTCACAAACTTCTGGTCTAACGTCAAGTCGTGGCTGAGCCAGAATTTTCTCCAGTTTAGTGTGACAATTCTGAACCCGTCCTATTCATCTTATACCAAAAGCTCAATGTTATAGCTTTGCATAGTAGCATTGATTATAGAAGAGAAGGAAACATTCTGCCCATTGTGCCTCTAACAGCTCCTTGACTGAGCGAGCTAATTAGAGATGACTGCTCTCCTGCTGTTCAATTTATTTCTAAGTTTTCTTTTCAGTTATATGTTTAGGTATATTTTACTCATTCCTTTTATCTTAGCCTGCTTGGCACACTTTCCTCATTCCTGAAGAAGGGCTCATGCCTGAAATGTCGATTCTCCTGCTCCTTGGATACTGCCTGACCTGCTGTGTTTTCCTGCAACACATTTTCAGCTCATTCCATAATAAGTCAGCTCGACTTTGCAACATGAAACCTTTTGTCTTTTAAACTGTCCTGCCCACAACCCATCAGATCTGAATGCTGTGGTTGACTCTGGCCTTGGTGAGCCCCAGGCTTGGTTTTCCACACATGCAAGGGTCCTGCCTGCAGGGTGATGGCCCCTTGGTGGATCTGACCAATTCCATGTTATGAAAGGAAGGAGCTATAAACTCAGAGGATTACAGTTGGTTGATGCCAACTGGAGGATCACCTGGAAAGAAAATTTGTGCTGCATTCAAATACACACATAGAAGGCAACTAGAATATACCTCCTGCTTCCCTTGTTCCCGAGTTAAGTGTGGTCAGTGGACCATGGTCTCAATGAAATTGGCATCACTTGTTTCAACTCCTCATTCAATCAGGACAGTGGTTGAAGTGTAAATGAGCTCAGACTGTCACCATGACGATATTAAAGACTGGCTCCAACAAGGTCACCACAAGGTTGCCTGCGCCTCTCACCTTGGCACTTAGATGATGATACCTTCAACATTCACTCATCTAACTTTTCTCAATTCTCATGAAAGGTCACAGATCTGAAGCAAGAACTCTCTCCAGATGCTGTCAGGCTTTTTCAGCATCTTCCATCTTTATTTATTATTCCTGGTACACGGTCAGAGTAGGGCCAACCTAAGGATCCAGGCCTGGACTGCAAAACTCATGGATAGATTTAAAAAGTCAATGGTCCACTTTCATTTCATTAAAACATAAAAATTTAGGTGATAACAAAAAGCCACCTAACTATAAAATACAAAGCTTTGTCAAAACATGAGGAGCTGATGGAAATCAAAAACTGAGACAGGAAATACTTGGTAGGTCAGGCAAAATATTCACAGAAGACTGAACAGTGAACTTTTTTTTAATCAACATCCTTAAAGATGTAATTACACACCTCTGGAACAGGTGGGACTTGAACCCAGCCTCTGGCATAGAGGTAAGGACATTACCACTGTGCGGAGAAAGTGAACCCTCCAACCACAAGGGATGAACTCAGATTTTTCCAGTTTCCTCATTTTCCCTCCCCCCACCTTGTCTCAGTCCCAACTCTTGAACTCAGCACCACCTTCCTAACCTGCAATCTTCTTCCTGACCTCTCCGCCCCCACCCCCACTCCGGCCTATCACCCTCACCTTATCACCCTCACCTTAACCCCCTTCCACCTATTGCATTTTCAACACCCCTTCCCCAAATACCTCCTCCCTACCTTTTATCTTAGCTTGCCTGGCACACTTTCCTCATTCCTGAAGAAGGGCTCATGCCCAAAACATCGATTCTTCTGCTCCTTGGATGCTGCCTGACCTGCTGCGCTTTTCCAGCAACACATTTTCAGCTCATTACCACTGTGCCACAAGTGCCCTTCAACCTCTTTTTTTATTTCACCTTTCTTTCTAATCAACCTAATCAGAAATATTATTACTCACTCTGAG
The DNA here is from genome assembly GCF_047496795.1 of Chiloscyllium punctatum. Taxonomy (NCBI): domain Eukaryota; kingdom Metazoa; phylum Chordata; class Chondrichthyes; order Orectolobiformes; family Hemiscylliidae; genus Chiloscyllium; species Chiloscyllium punctatum. Next base: position 136,749,510 of record NC_092739.1, read on the forward strand.
ATTCCTGAAGAAGGGCTTATGCCCGAAACATCGATTCTCCTGCTCCTCGGATGCTGCCTGGCTTGCTGTGTTCTTCCAGCATCCTATTTTTCAACTCTGAGGCTGATGGGACTTGAATGTGGGCCTCCTGTTCCAGAGATAGGGACAGTACCACCGTGCCCCAAGAGGGCCCTTGCACCTTGCTTTAAAACTACATTGGAATGAACGTCATCTGCTATGAGTTTCCAGAGTTCAGTGTCAGTTGATGTTAGTCATCTAATTAGGGCCCTCAACTGAGAGACAATGAGATGGAAAAGGCTGTCCACTGCCCTCCCTACTATGGACTTTCATAACATGCAGTGGAGAAAGAAAAGCAGCTGGTGTTCTCCCACATCTTATTCCTGTTTGCTGACTAAATGCTGACCCGCCAGCCGCCAAACACCATTACAACAATGAGGGAGAGCACAACATTTGTGAGTTGATGCTTTTCAATAATGTCACTAGGTATGACTCTAATATTTCAACCCTGTTTATCATAAGAATTCGGAGCAGGAACAGGCAATTCAGCCCCTCGAGCCTGCTCAGCCATTTGATACAGCCATGGCTGATCTCATCTTGGCCTCAAGTCCACTTTTCCTGCTTGTCCCACATAACTCTTCAACCCAAATCTAATTAAAAATCTATCTCCACCTTAAATTTATGCAATGACTTGCCATCCTCTTGAATTCCACAGATTTATAGCACTTTGAGAGAAGACATTAAACCTGTCACTCCTTATCCCAAGACTATGACCTCTCATTCTAGATTGCATGACATGAGGAAACATCCTTTCTACATCTACTTTACCAATCCCTTTACCAACTTACCTACTTTAAGTAGATTTCCTATCATTCTTCTAAACTCTAGAGATTAAAGGTCTAAATTGCTCAATCTGAGCCTAAACTGATCAATCTCTCTTCATAAGACAAGCCCCCTCAGCTCTGGAATCAATTTAGTGAACCTTCTGGGAACTGTCTCCAATGCAATTACACCCCTCCTCAAGTGAGGTACCAAAATTGTATGTAATACTCCAGATATAGTCTCATTAATGCCTTGCACAGTTGCAACAGCACTTCCCTACCATTATACTCTATTCTTTTAGTAATCAGTGCCAAAAATCCATTTGCCTTCCTTATTAACTGCTGTACTCTGTACCTTCATGCTAGTTTTCCGTGATTCATGCATGAGGACACCCAGATGCCTCTGCAGTGAAGATTAGATAATTTATATAAGTTGGATTTCTATTCCTCCAAGCTAAAACCTCCCAATTATCTGTGTTAAGCTTCATCTGCCAAATCTTAGCCCATTCATCTCACCGATCCATATCCATTTGTAAATTTCTTATTTCTTCTTGCAACTTACTTTCCCACTTATTTTAGTGATAGTCTTCTAGAGTCAGCAAAACATTTATCCTGATCTTTTCCTTTAATATCTTGAAAACCTGTTGGTTCCTATTAGAATCATAGAATCATAGAGTCATGGAGATGTACAGCACGGAAACAGACCCTTTGGTCCAATTTGTCCGTGCCGACCGGCTATCCCAAATTAATCTAGTCCCACCTGTCTGCACTTGGCCCATATTGCTCTAAACCTTTCCTGTTCATATACCCATTCCGATGTTGTAATTCTAACATGTTGTAGTTGTACCAACCTCCACCACCTCCTCTGGCAGCTCATTCCATACCCGTACCACCCTCTGCGTGAAAAGGTTGCCCCTGAGGTCCCTTTAATATCTTTCCCCTCTCACCCTAAATTTATGCCCTCTAGTTCTGGACTGCCCTACCCCAGGGAAAAGACTTTGTCTATTTATCCTATCCATGCCATTCATGAATTTATAAACCTCTATGAGGTCACTCCTCAGCCTCCAACGCTCCAGGGAATACAGCCCTAACCTATGCAACCTCTCCCTATAGCTCAAACTTTCTGATCCTGGCAACATCCTTGTAAATCTTTTCTGATCCCTTTCAAGTTTCACAACATCTTTCCAATAGGAAGGAGACCAGAATTGCATGCAGTATTCCAATAGTGGCCTAACCAGCGTCCTGTACGGCCGCAACATGACCACTCAACTCCTGTACTCAATGCTCTGACCAATAAAGGAAAGCATACCAAATGCCTTCTTCACTATCCTATCTACCTGCGACTCCACTTCAAGGAGCTATGAACCTGCACTCCAAGGTCTCTTTGTTCAGCAACACTCCCCAGGATCTTACCATTAAGTGCATATGCCCTGGTAGGATTTGTTTTCCCAAAATGCAGCACCTCACATTTATCTAAATTAAACTCCATCTGCCACTTCTCAGCCCATTGGCCCAGCTGATCAAGATCCCATTGCAATCTGAGGTAATCCAATTTTGGTGTCATCTGAAAACTTACTAACTATATTTCTTATGCTCAAATCCAAATCATTTATATAAATGATGAAAAGTAGTGGACACAGCACTGATCCTTGTGGCACTCCACTGGTCACAGGCCTCCAGTCTGAAAAACAGCCCTCCACCACCACCCTCTGTCTTCTACCTTTCAGTCAGTTCTGTATCCAAATGGCTAATTCTCCCTGTATTCCATGAGATCTAATCTTGCTAACCAGTCTCCCATGAGGAACCTTGTCAAACACGTTACTGAAGTCCATATAAATCACATCTAACGCTCTGCCCTCATCAATCCTCTTTGTTAATTCCTCAAAAAACTCAATCAAGTTTTGTGAGACATGATTTCCTACGCTCAAAGCCATGTTGACTATCCCTAATCAGTCCTTGCCTTTCCAAATACATGCACATCCTGTCCCTCAGGATTCCCTCCAACAACTTACCCACCATTGACGTCAGACTTACTGGTCTATAGTTCCCTGGCTTGTCCTTACCACTTTTCTTAAATAGTGGCACCATGTTAGCCAACCTCCAGTCTTCCGGCATCTTACCTGTGACTATTGATGATACAAATATCTCAGCAAAAGGCCCAGCAATCACTTCCCTAGCTCCCTACAGAGGTCTAGGGTACACCTGATCAGGTCCTGGGGATTTATCCACTTTTATGTGTTTCAAGACATCCAGCACTTCCTTCTCTGTAATCTGGACATTTTTCAAGATGTCACCATCTATTTCCCTACATTCTATATCCTCCATGTCCTTTTCCACAGTAAACACAGATGCAAAATACTCGTTATTCTGCACTGTTTGTGATCCTTCAATCTGTGGAAGCAGATACACAGTCACTTGGCCTTTTTGCATTGCTCCTTTGGAGACTCCTGTGTTGTTTTGGCTGTAATATAAGGAATCCAAGTATGACCTTCGCTTAGCCATTAAGACAGTCAAGAACTAATACCAATCCAAACTAGAGACCCAGACAGACACCCAGCAACCATGGCAAGGACTGTATGACTTCACAGGTTCTAAAAAGAGACAGTGCAAGATAGCAGACGATGACACATCCCTCCCAGATCATCTCAATGTTTTCTACGCTCACTTTGAGCAGAATTTCGACAGTGAGGTAACACCTATCCTGACAAGTCCTGATGATCCTATCCTAACAGTCACTACATCAGAGGTCAGATCAGTTTTCCTTTGTGTGAATCCAAGGAAAGTGATGGGACCAGATAGAGTACCAGGCCATGCACTCAGAGCATGCGCAGATCAATTGGCAGAGGTCTTCTCGGACATCTTCAACCTTTCCCCGCAGCAGGCCACTGTCCCTGCCTGTTTCAAGATGGCCAACATCACCCTGGTTCCAAGAAGGCTCATGCAGCATGTCTCAATGACTACCGCCCAGTGGCCCTAACTTCGTGGTCATGAAGTGCTTTGAAAGGCTGGTCATGGCATTAATCAACTCCAACCTCTCCACTACTCTTGACCCACTCCAATTTGCCTATCGGACTAACAGATCCATGTCAGATGCCATATCACTTGCCCTTCACTCCTCCATGGAACATCTTGACACCAAGAACAGTTACATAAGAATCCTACTCATTGACTACAGTTCAGCCTTCAACACTATTATCCCCTTGAGACTGATTACTAAACTTAGTGATCATGAACTAAGCCCTCTGCAACTGGATCCTCAGTTTCCTGACTCACGGGCCACAATCAATGAAGACTGGGGACAATATTTCATCCTCACTAACACTCAACATTGGAGCCCCCCCAGGGGTGCGTACTCAGCCCCCTACTATACTCACTGTATCCCCATGACTGCGTTGCCAAATACCAGATTAATGCCGTTTACAAGTTCACTGATGTCGCCACCATAGTCGGTCGAATCTCAGATGGCGACGAAACAGATTACAGACAGGAAGTGGAAGACCTGGAAAAGTGGTGCACTGAGAACAACCTAGCTCTCAATGCCAGCAAAACCAAGGAACTCATTATTGACTTTCGGTGGGATGTTACTCATGCCCCCCCCCCCCCCCCCCCCCCCCCCACGCATTAACAGCACAGAGGTAGAATGAGTGGACAGTGTCAAGCTCCTGGGAGAGGTCATCAAGAACAAGCTTTCTTGGACTCTTCATGTGGACGCACTGGTTACAAAGGCCCAACAATGTCTCTTCTTCCTCAGGCAGCTGAGGAAATTTGACATGATGGCAAATACCCTTGCCAATGTTTATAGGTGTTCCGTATCACTACCTCGTATAGCAACTATACTTTTCAAGATTGGGGATAGTTACAGAGAATGGTGAACTCAGCCCGGACAATCACAAAGGCCAACATCCCATCTATAGACTCCATCTACCAGGCCCGCTGTCAAGGAAAAGCTGCCAGCATTCTCAAAGATCCATCCCACCCTGGCAATGCTTTTCTACAACCTCTACCATCAGAGAGGAGTTACAGAAGCCTGAACACACACACCAGCTGGTTTTGAAACAGTTTCTACCCTACTGTTGTTAGAATACTGAATGGACTCACAAACTCGTAACATTCACCTGTACCTGTGTTTTTTGTTTTTGCTGCTGTTTACCTATTATCTACTTAACTCTGTAATCAGCCTGTATTGCCCGCAAGACAAATCTTTTCACTGTGCCTTGGTACACGTGACAATAAATTCAATTCAATTCAATTCTATTCAATTAATTTGTAGTGAATTTCATAAAATGCAAGTGCATGGCTGTCACCAAATGGTGAACATTAAGAGCAAAAATCTATTTAAGGTTTAGGACATATGATACATGTACAGCATTCCTGCTGTCACTGTGATTGTACCACATAATCACCACTCTCATCATTGCAGTTTGTGGTGTGTGTTTTGACTACATAACTGTATACTTGGGCCAACGTGTAGTTGCATAATAACACTTACATAATGCACCCACAGGGAGACAAGCAAGTGGGTTGCCTTTAGATGAACAATTTCATTCATAAAGCTAATGCATTCTAAAGTTACAAGCCAAAAGGTGCAGAAGTTCCAAGGGTACTGTAACTCAACCTGTCTGAATTTGAAAGCTGATCTACAAATAAATTAAAGCAATCTTTAAAGCCAGATTAACTTATCATTTGTCATTTGAAGACTGCAGAGCATACAACCAAGTACTCAAATGTTCCCATTGTAATCTGTACATAGTATTATTGTATACATACACTAAAGAACAGTTCATATGTATTATAAATAGTACAAATTTTGTAGATAATAAGATAACAGTTATATGAATTAACAAGAAATTTGACAGTTTTAAGTCTCGGAGAATGGGTTGAATTAGGACACATTGCAGTGAGTTAATTCCAATGTAGGATGAGCATGCAGGATTTACACAACTTCGCAGAGGCCGGGTCATAATGTGGCAGTGTGGGCTAAAATATGAAGATGAATATCTTTTGTGTCTCATTTCCTCCCTCACTCTACCTCAACTCTCATAAGCTTTGCCATTTTGTATTTCTGCCAATCAGATCTGGACATGATCATTCTGGACCAATATATTGGCAACAAGAAAACATCTCACCAGAAACTTTCCACTTTGTCTCCAATTCCATCTCCCTGCCTAGCCACCTGTTTAGTCTGAATCTGACATTATGGAATGTCCATGTTCTGTTCAATCCTTACCTGAAGTTTATTCTCATCTCCTAACAACCAAGATTCCCATTATCCATCTCAGTAACATCTCCAAATTTTTTCTTGACCCCATTAACACTGATGTTAATTTCTATAATTTTGTTGTTTCCTGACTGAGCCATCTAATATAATACTTTCTTGTTTCCACTCCATCTTATGTTTTTCTAACTCATCTGAAATGCCACACCTTCTTTCTCATCCTGGACAAGGTCCTACACATCAATCAGGCTCACTCCTAACTATTATCCACTGGTTCCTCAGCTCATTGATTTCCAAGTCTGGATCTTTATCAACATCCCATTTCATAAAAAATAAATTAGAAACAAAACCTTCATCATCTTATCCCAACTTGCTTCAGTAACATCCTCCCACACTGAGTCTTGTTTTGTTCACACAGTTTGCATTTTCAAAAGACATCACAATACTGACTTCCTTGACTACAGTCATTTCTTGTGTATTGTTCAACTTTTGCTCTACATGGGGACATTTCTCTATATTAAAGCATGGTAATAGTGTGAATTATTGTTATGAGGAAATTAACAAATTGTGGTGATTTTAACTGTAGTTGGAATTGGTCTTTGGTGGGCAAGAGGGCACAAAACAGATAGTGCACCAGCTAGAAGAGAATGGGGTGGAGCCTCAATCAGTTTGATATTGGACATCCATCTCCCATCCAAAGTTAGAGGGATGGCATAAACGTTGGTGAACAAGATGGGATTTGAGGTGAGAGCTGAATTCAAGCTTATGGTCTCTGGCATAGCGAAGTGGTGGGGGAGAGGGTGAAGAAAATTACATAGTCAATGCCACCTGGATGAGGGACTAAAAATGTCATGTGGGTCTCATAAATTCCTTGTGAGGGCCCAGCAGATCACTCCAGTTTTTGCTGGCTCCCAGTGGAATTCTTTCAAAAGTGTAAGCTTATTGTGGCCCCTTTTGTCTACACAGCCACCTGCCATACAGCAGAGTTGACATCAGGCAGGCCTCCTCCCCAGTTGAGCACAAATTACATCACAGCACCATTGGGCCATAACTTGCCTCAAGTGGAAGTCACTGAAGATAAAGTCGTACTGGGCAGGTACAGAGCAGCCTCTTGCCAGTAAATCAGCTCACCAGTTTTAATCTGCCATATGAACTACCGTCAAGAAGGGGGAATTAAATTATTTCCAATGTGACAGGAAGGTGTATTATCAAGATAGGAGTCCTACAAATAAAGTGATTATATCATTTGCCTTAAATCCATAATACAGGAATGTAGCAGACACTGATAAGCCGAGTAAAAGCAGTATTGAGTGAAGCAATAAAGGTACCCTACTTCAATGATAAGTCCCTCAGTCCCTAACAAGAGTTGGCACAAAGTTTGTTCCTATAGTCTTACCATTATGACTTCCAAGTATAATGTTTAGTCTGTAATAACATGCAAGTTTTCTGAATGCAGCCCAGTCATTGTCTACAGCAGTGGTGGGAGATCTCAAGTAAAGTTGAGACATTCCTCCATCTGTAAAATGATCCCAATACATAAATTATAGAGAGACCTGAAGCCTGATGATAAGGTTTGTGCTTCTGGGCTCTTTTTACACTCTGCTTTCTCTTCAAGTCACGTGTCTCTGGCACAGCAGTAATTTTTCATGAGAGTCCTGCAGCTATGCAGGAGAGAGCAGAGAGCAACTTGTTGCGTGAACGTGACACATAGGATAAAAGGTAGGAAAGAAAATTTGAAAATGACACCAACATGAAAGACAAGAAGAAAAAATCAAAGGAGCACATAGAAGATGACGAGGAAGAAGAAGTAGTTCTGGAGAAAAGGAAGAAAAAGAAAGCATCTCCAAAAGAAGAGCCTAACAAAAGGTCCAAATCAAAAGGTTCAGTTGAAGATGATGAGCATGCTGATAAACCTCGAAAGGAGAAGAATAAAGGGAAAAAATCCAAGAAAGGTTCAGATGACAGTGATGAAGAAAAAAGAAAAAAGAAAAAGGAGAAACAGAAAGGAGATAGATCAAAAAGTAAATCATCTAAAAAAGCATACAACTATCAAGAAATTTATGAGCGTGAACTTCTGACATACCGCACTGAATCTTCAGATGACGGAGAGGATCTGTACCACAAGAAGAAAGGTCATTTTTGCACCAATATCTTATTCATTGCCTTTCTCATTCTAGATTCACTTAATTCATTTTTTTTTGTTGTTTTTGAAGTATATTCTTTTTGTCATTGGGACAACATCCCAATTAATTGGGATTTAAACAGATTTGGCAGGTGGATGGAATGTGGAGTGGATGTACAGTGGAATGCACGGACAAGTGTAGTTGAAGAACCAACTCAGCCTTGAAGGCAGTGCAAATGTAATTAAGGCAGATGGGAGCATAGCAAGGCTGGATGGCATTTATTTTAATGCAAGGAGTCTTACAAATAAGGTAGATGAATTCAGAGTGTTGATTAACACGTGGGGATGTGATGTCATTGCTATCACCAAGATCTGGTTGAGGGAAGGTCAGGACTGGCAGCTTAAGATTGAATCTTTAAGTGAAACAGGGGCAGGGAATTGTGAATGAGGAGGTGGTCTCATATTATTGAGCAAGGGAGTGAATTACTATAGTAAGGGGAGATGATCTTTGAAGGTTCTCAATGTAGATTTGCTCGCTGAGCTAGAAGGTTTGTTTTCAGACATTTCATCACCATACTAAGTAACATCTCCAGTGAGCCTCTGGATGAAGCACTGATAGTGTAGCCCACTTTCTATTTTTGTGTTTGGGTTTCCTTGGGTTGGTGATGTCACTTCCTGTGGTGGCATCATTTCCTATGGTGATGTCATTTCCTGTTCTTTTTCTCAGGGGAGATAAATGGGATCCAAGTCAATGTGTTTGTTGAGAGAGTTTTGGTTGGATTGACATGGATCAAAAAAAAAGGGAAGCTTATGGTAGATCCCAAAGGTTCAGAACAGTTAATGCCCTAGAAGTCATAGAGTTGTACAGCACGGAAACAGACACTTCGGTCCAACCAGACCATGCTGAACATAGTCCTAAACTAAACTAGTCCCACTTTCCCGCTGCTGGCCCATATCACTCCAAACCTTTCCTATTCATGTAACCGTCCAAATGTCTTTTAGATGTTGTACTTTGTACCCACATCCACCACTTCCTCAGAATATTTATTCCAAACACAAACCACCTTCTGTGTAAAACAAAACTTGTCTGTTACGTCTTTTTTAAATCTCTCTCCTCTCACCTTAAAAATGTGCCCCCTAGTCTTGAAATTCCCATCTTAGGAAAACAACCATCAACTCTATCTGCACCTCTCATTACTTTATAAATTTCTATCAGGTTACATTTCAACCTCCTCCGCTCCAGTGAAAAAGGTCCAGTGGATCCAGCCTTTCTTTATAACTCAAATCTTCCATACCCAGCAACATCCTGGTAAATCTCTTCTGAACCCTCTCCAGCTTGATAATATCCTTCTGGTAACTGGGCGACCAGAACTAGACACAGTATTCCAGAAGAGGCCTTACCAAATCCTGTACAAACTCAGCATAATGTCCCAACTCCGATACTCAAAGGACTAAGCAATGAAAGCACATGTGCCAAACTCCTTTTTAACCATACTGTCTGTAAGTGATGCAAACGTCAAAGGATTAAGTACTTGCACCCCTAGGTCTCTCTGTTCTATAACATTACCAAAGGCACATTAATTGTATAAGTCCTACCCCTGTTATACTGAAATACAATAACTTGCATTTATCCAGGTTGAACTTCATCTGCCTTTTTTGAACGCATTGACTCATTTGATCAAGATCCTTTTGTAATCTTAGAAAAATTTTCTCACTGTCTACTATGCCACCAATTTTGGTGTCATCTGCAAACTTACGAACCATGCATTCTGTATTTTAGTATAGAAAGCCAGGGGTTGTTTAAAAATACATTAGGAGAGTGCAGAGAGGGCATGAATAAATATTGGTAGGTAACATTAATGGAAATCCAAGGCCTTTTATAAGAATATTAGGTGCAAGAGGATAACCAGGCAAAAGTAGGGCTCATTAGGGACCCAAGTAATAATCTATGAGTGGAACCAGAAGAAATAGCTGAGGTTTTAAGTGAAAACTTTGTAGCTCTATTCACAATAGGGAAAGATGACATAAGTTCAGAAATCAGGGAAAGGTACTGTGATATACTAAAACAAATTAGCATTGAAAGGGTGGAGGTATTAGTGGTTTCAGAAGGCTTGAAAATGGATAGATCCCAAGATCCAAATGAAATGTATCCAAGACTGCTGTGGAGGCAAGAGAGGAGTTTGCAGAGGCTCTGACATTAATTTTTAGATCCTCTCTAGCCATAGGAGGAGCTCAATATGCTACCATTATTTAAGAAGGGTGGTAGAGATAAACCAGGAAACTACAGGCCAGCGAATCTAATATCTGTGATAGGGAAACTATTGCAAAAATATTCTGAGGAACAAAATCAATTTCCACTTGGAGAGGCAGGGATTAATCAAGGGTAGTCAGCATGGCTTTGTAAGCAGGAGACCATGTCTGAGAAATTTGATTGAATTTTTCAAGGCCATGACTAGGGTTTAGATGAGGGCAGAGCAGTGGACTTCAGTTATACTTTTGACAAGGTCTTAACATGGCAGACTTATTAAGAAGCTGAGAGCCAGGGGATCCAGGGTAATTTGAGAAATTGGTTTCAAAATTGGCTTAGTGGCAAGAAGCAGAGAGTGATGGTCGAAAGGTATTTTTGATTTTTGATTTGATTTGATTTATTATTGTCAACCTTTACTGAGATAGTGAAAAGTATTGTTTTACAAGCTAATCAGACAAATCATACCTCACATAAGTACATCACAGTAATAGAACAGAACACAGAATATGGTGTTACAGAGTAATTCTGACAGACTTCCAATTGATATTTTAAAAAATTAGTACTTTGTAAAGATGTGAGGGAATAATCTACTTAGAAGAGCTCACAGAGTCATCACGCTCTGGCGCCATCTTGGATAAAAGGCTGGAAACCTGTGTTCACTAGTGTACAAAAGGAATTAGTGCTGGTCTCTTGCTGTTTATTTTGTACATTAATGATCTAAACATGAATGTCACAGATTTATTGCAGGTGGTACGATTGGTAAGTTCACAGATGACACAAAAATTGATGGTATGGTAAATAGCAAGGAGGAAAACCTTAGATCACAGGATGGTCAGATGGGCTGAATAATGGAATTTAATCATGAGGTGATGCATTTTAGGAAGACTAACAGGGCAAGGGATTACACACTAAATGATAAGACCCCAGGAAGTACAGATCACTGATCCTTGTCTGCATATCCATTGATTTTTGAAGGCAACAGGATAGGTAGAAAAGGTGGTTAAGAAAGACTATGGGATACTTGTTCTGAGAAAGGGTTACTGGACCCGAAATGTTAACTTTGATTTCTCTTCACAGAAGCTGGCAGACCTGCTGAGCTTTTCCAGCAACTTCTGTTTTTGTCTGTGGGATACTTATCCTTATTAGTGAAAGCATTGAGTACAAGAGTAAGGAATTATGATTGAGCTGTACATAACGTTAGTTATGCCACAGCTGGAGTACTGTGTTTGCAGTTCTGATCGCTACACTATAGGAAAAATGTAGAAGATGTAGAAGAGATTCACCAGGATGTAGCCTGTGCTAGAGCTATTCAGCTATGAAGTGATACTGTATAGACTGGGATTGTTTTCCATGAAGCAGAGAAAGCTGAGGGGTAATCTGGTTGAGGTGTACAAATTTCTGAGGGGTATACACAGGGTAGATAGGAAGAAATATCTTCCCCAAGTAGAGGGGTCAATAACCAGGGAAATAGTTTTAAGGTAAAAAGCAGAAGCTTTGCAGGGGATTTGAAGAAAATGTTCTTTTCACAAGGGTTGTGGGTACCTGGAATTTACTGCCAGAAAGGGTGGTAGAGATGGGAAACCCTCAAGGCATTTAAGAACTGTTTAGATGAACACATGAAACAGTGTAGAGTACAACATTATGGACCACTTGCTGGAAAATAAGATTTGAATAGATGCATGTTTGATGACCAGTGTGGGCACAACAGACTGTATATGATTCAATTCTAGTTTAAGTTACTTAATGAAGGGAATATACCAAATACACATCCCTTTGTGGACTACTGTGTGCAGTTCTGGATTTCATATCATACAAATGATATAAAGTCATCAGTGAGGGAGTAAAAAAAGATTTACGAAGCAGATACCAGAAATGTAGGGGTGTGCCTATCAGGAGAGAGTAAACAAGCTTGGTCTCTGAGAAGGCTAAGTGGGGATCAAATGAAATTATGAAAAGTTTTGATAGAATAGCACAGATGGCCTGTCTCCAGGAGTGATTTGGCAGGCAGCAAGTGGCACAATAAGTCAAGGTATAATGTCCTATATGCCATTCCTGGTGCCTACCCATTTACCCGCCCACCTTTACACATAGTGGTGCAGCATAGGACGTGTCCACTGGACAGTGAAGCCTATGTGAAGTGTGAAGCCAGCAACTTCTAGGCAAGAGAGGGAGAGAAAAAGAGAGGGTTCTTTCTATTGGGGCCCCATGAACTCTCGTCATCTCTCTAATCTCCTTGCCTTGTTCATCCCAGCACTCCAACACCCTCACTGCCAGGTCTCAGTAATACCTTAACTTACCACTGCCATTGGTTACTGAGTGCAGTCCCAGCAGTGACCTGACAGTGCTGCTGGGACCACAGCACCATTTGTTTGGCCTTGTGCACGTGGGCATGGGACGTCTCCCAGATAGAAGTGGAATTCTTGCTGTAAGCCATTTAATGGTCTAGAACCATTAATCCATGGGAAAGGACCTGGCCCAATATAGGAAATCAGAGGACATCAGTGGTGTTTAATAAGGTTGAAGGAAGAGATCAACTCTGTCACCAATACTGGCACCATTCATGTCTATGGAATGTCAGGGGACCTAAGGATATTAAATCCTTATTTGGCAGTGCCCTGTTACCAGATCTCCCGACTCTTTAGATTGTCAGACTTCTGCCAGCAGGATGGAAGTCATACCTCCAAGAGCTGCTGGCCGATCAGAGAAACTTGCCATTACTCAGAGATCATGGCTGACCCCAGTAATACACTGGACCTAAATTGGTGTTCGTTGTTAGATACAAGCACAGTGAATGCTGGAGAAATTCAGCAAGTCTAGCAACATCTATGGAGACACAAACATAGTTAACATTTTAAGTCCAATATGACTTAGAGTTATAGAGATGTACTGCATGCAATCAGACTCAGCAATCCTAACCTCAGCTCGTCCCATTTGCCAGCACTTGGCCCACATCCCTCTAAACCCCTCCTATTCATATACCCATCCAGATGCCTTTTAAATGTCATAATTGCACCAGCTTCCAGCACTTCCTCTGGCAGCTCATTCCACCCGCTGCATCAAAAAAGTTGCCCCTTAGGTCCCTTTGAAATTTTTCCTCTCTCACCTAAAGCTATGCTCTCTAGTTCTGGACTCCCCCACCCCAGGGAAAAGACTTTGTCTATTTATCCTACCCATGCCACTCATAATTTCATAAACCTCCATATGGTCACCCTCAGTCTCCGACGTTCCAGGGAAAACAGCCCCAGCCTGTTCCGCCTCTCCTGGTTGCTCAAATCTTCCAACCCTGGCAACATGCTTGTAAAATTTTTCTGAACTCTTTCAAGTTTCACAACATCCTACCAATAGGAGGGAGGATTAGAATTGCACACAATATTCCAAAAGTGGCCTAACCAATGTCTTGCACAGCCACAACATGACATCCCAACTCCTTTACTCAATGCTCTGTGCAGTAAAGGAAAGAATACCAAGCACCTTCTTCATTATCCTATCTACCTGCAACTCCACTTTAGAGGAGCGATGACTCTGCACTCCAAGGTCTGTTTGTTCAGCAATACTCCCCCAGAACTTTACCATTAAGTGTATAAGTCCTGCTCTGATTTACCTTTTCAAAATGCAGCACCTCACATTTATCTAAATTAAACTGCATCAGCCACTCCTCTGGCCCTTCTGATTAAGATCCTAATGTACTCTGAGGTAACCTTCTTCACTGTCCACTTCATCTACAATTTTGGTGTCACCTACAAACTTACTAACTATACCTCCTATGTTCACATCCAAATCATTTATATAAATGACAAAAAGCTGTGGACCCAGCACTGATTCTTGTGACACTCCACTGGTCACAGGCCCCTAGTCTGAAAAGCAACCCTCCACCACCACCATCTGTCTTCTACCTTTGAGCCAGATCTGTATCCAAATGTCCAGTTCTCCCCGTATTCCATGCTAGCCAGTCTACCATGAGGAACCTTGTTGAAAGCCTTAATGAAGTCCATACAGATCACATTCACCGCTCTGCCCACATCAATCCTCTTCATTTCTTCTTCAAAAAACCCAATCAAGTTCGTGACACATGATTTCCCACACACAAAGCCATGTTGACTATTCTAAATCAGTCCTTGCCTTTCCAATTTCATGTAAATCCTGTCCCTCAGGATTCCCTCCAACAACTTGCCCACCACTAATGTCTGGCACAATGGTCTCTAGTTCCTGGCTTGTCCTTACCACCCTTCTTAACCAAATCCAGTTTTCCAGCACCTCACCTGTGACTATTGATCCAAATATTTCAGCAAGAGGCCCAGCAATCATTTCCCTAGCTTCCTGCAGAGTTTTAGCGTACATCTGATCAGGTCCTGGGGGTTTATCCACCTTAGTGTGTTTTAAGACATCCAGCACTTCCTACTCTGCAATATGGACATTTTTAAGATGTCACCATCTATTCCCTCACATTCTATATCTTCCACTTCCTTCTCCATAGTAAATGCTGACGCAAAATACATGTTTAGTTTCTCCCCCATCTCTTGTGATTCCACATGTCAGCTGCCTTGCTGATCTTTGAGGGGCCCTATTCTCTCCCTAGTTACCCTATTGTCCTTAATATATTTATAAGATCCCTACAGATTCTCCATAACCCTATTTGCCAAAGTTAAGGAACAAGGGCTCGCCCGGGATTCTTCTTAAGAAGTGTTATACCAGACTCTAGATATTAATTCAGTATGCTCTCCACAGATGCTGTCAGACCTGCTGAGTTTTCTTCTTCATTTATTTATGGGATGAGGACATTGCTGGCTAGGCCAGCATTTACAACTCCCTAACCACATAGCTGCAGGTCTGGAGTCACATGTGGGTCAGACCAGGTAAGTGTGGTAGTTTCCTTCCCAAAGGACCTCAGAGAACCAGGTAGGTTTTTCCAACAGTTAAACTCATGGTCATCGTTAGGCTCTTAATTCCAGACTTTTAATTTATTCAACTTGCACCTTCTGCTCTAGTGGGATTCAAACCCAGCAC
The DNA here is from genome assembly GCF_047496795.1 of Chiloscyllium punctatum. NCBI lineage: Eukaryota > Metazoa > Chordata > Chondrichthyes > Orectolobiformes > Hemiscylliidae > Chiloscyllium > Chiloscyllium punctatum. The sequence goes on from NC_092739.1 coordinate 136,764,917, forward strand.
CCCAGAACATTACCTGGGTTTCTGGATTCAGCAAGATTACCATTAGACTGTCACATCCTCCTGTAAGTTTCTCCAGCAATTTCTGTGATTGTTTCAGATTTTCAGCACTGCAATATTCTGCTTTTATTTCATTATTAGATTGCTGGAGAAACATAAATAAGGGCAGGATAGAGTTTTAGGGGAGCCATGAGGATGAGAACCAGATAGGAGTCGATGGCACTCAGAGACTGGGTGCCTTTGAACATGGAACCCCACCCCCTAGAACACCGCAAACAAACCCTATTATGTTTAGTCATCATTTTTGTGTATGGATGGAAGTCAGTAAAAAGAAAGGAGCAGTCACTTTATTGGGTATTTTCTGTAGACCCCTCCAAATATCAGCGGAGTGATGGAAGAACAGATTGAAAAGCAGATTTTGGAAAGGTGCAGACGTAAAGAGTTGTTGTTATGGATGACTTCAACTTCCCCAATATTTATTGAAACCTTCTTAGTACAGATGGTCAGGATGGAGCCAATTTAGTCAGGTGTGTCCAGGAAGGACTCCATATGTAGATAGGCTGACTGGAGAAGAGATCATATTGGGTTCGGTGCTAGGCAACGAACCAGGCCAGGTGTCAGATCTCTTGGTGGGAGAGCATTTCAGTAACAGTGACCACAACTGTCTCACCTTTACCATAGCCATGGAGAGGGATAGGAACAGACTGTATGGGAAGGTCTTTAATTGGGTGAGGGGCAATTATACTGCTATTAGACAGGAGCTGTGGAGTATAAATTGGAACAACTGTTCTATCGGAATGCACAACAGAAATGTGGGGCTATTTAAGGAACACTTGTTGCGAGTATTGGGTAACTTTGTCCCACTGAGACAGGTAGGGAGTGATAAGATGAAGGAGCCTTGAATGACAAGAGAAGAGGAGCTTCCTGTCAAAAGAAAGAAGGAAGCTTACTTAAGGTTGAAGAAGCAAGAATCTGGCACAGCTTTAGAGGATTACAAGGTAGCTAGGAAAGAACTCAAAAATGGACTGAAGAGAGCTAGGAGGGGGCACGAAAAAGCCTTGGAGGAAAAGATTACAGAAAACCAAAAAGCATTCTACACCTACTTGAGGAAAAAAAGAATGACCAGAGAGGGTAGGGCTGATCAGGGATAATGGAGGGAACTTGTGCCTAGAGTCTGAAGAGGTAGGGGAGGCCCTAAATGATTTTTTTGCTTCAGTATTCACTGGAGAGAGGGACCTTGTTGATAGTGAGATAGGACTAGGTTAATAGGCTTGAACAGATTGATATTTTAAAAATGGATGTATTGGAATTTTAGAAAGCATCAAGATAGATAAGTCCCCAGGGCTTGACCAGATATGTCCAAAGTTGCCACAGGAAGTGAGGAATGAGATTGCTGCGCCTCTGGTGATGATCTTTGCATCCTCACTCTCCACAGGAGTAGTACTGGATGAATGGAGGGAGGTGAATGTTGTTCCTCTGTTCAAAAAAGGAAATAGGGAAATTCCTGGGAATTACAGACCAGTCAGTTTTACACCTGTGGTAGGCAAGGTACGGGAAAGGATTCTGAGAGATAGGATTTATGACTATTTGGAAAAACATAGTTTGATGAAAGATAGTTAGCATGGCTTTGTGAGGGGCAGGTCATGCCTCACAAGCCTTATTGAGTTCTTTGAAGATGTGACGAGACAAGTTGATAAAGGTCGAGCAGTGGATGTGGTATATGTGGATTTCAGTAAGGCATTTGTTAAGTTTCCAGAGAGTGGTAGGTGCGTGGAATGCACTGCCAGTGGTATTGTAGAGTCAGAGACATTATGGACATTTAAGCAACTGCTGTACAAGCACATGGATGGCAATAAATTGAGGGGTGAGTAGGTTAGGTTGATCTTTGATTAATATAAATGTTCAGCACAGCATCATGCACTGAAGGGCCTGCCCTGTGCTGTTCTGTTCTATGTTCTATCAATCATCTCAGTCCCACAGTATTGTTGCACAGGTATCTCAGAGTAGTGGCCACGGCCTAATCATTTTTAACTATTTATTTCATGATCCTCCCTCTAAGGCTCATTCAGAAAGTTAGGAGGTATGCGATACAGGGGAAATTTGGCTGTCTGGATACAGAATTGGCTGGCCAAAAGAAAATTGATTCATAGCTTTCTAAAAGAAACTGGAAATGTACATGCAATAAATGAATTGCAGTGCAATGGAGAAAAGGAGGACAGGTAGGGCTAGTTCTTGCCGAATGGCCTCCTTCTGTAATCATTCTAAGGTTCTATAATCCTATCAAACGAACTGTTTGCACTCTACACTCTTGAGCTTTGAGTGTTCTTGCAGCTGCGGTTGCTAACATTAATGGGAAGAACATCAACACACAGTTGACATGTACTTTATGAATGGGTTTGAGGCTTTGACAGGTCAGATGGTGACCCATTGGATACATAGTTCACAGCCACCATCCTTTCTCTTGTAGCCTTCTAACAATACGGCTAGTCCAGGCAAACTTTCAATCAGTGATGACTACCTGCAACCTCCACAGAGCTGTTGTTGTTGAGGGTTTTGGTGGTGATGATGTCTTTGAAGGCCAGTGGGAAGGTTATCTGGCATGAAGTTATCTGTCAGTTGTTAAGATAAATCCAGATGTTGTCAAGGTTCTTCTGTGCATTGGATTAGTTGCTTCATTATCAGGCAAGTTCTGAATAGAGAAGAACGCTTTCAAATTGTAAATGAGATTAACTTTATGGGACTACAAAGCAACAGAAACTTGATGGCCCAAAACACCATCTTAAAAAACTCCTGCAGTGATACACAAGCGCCATAATGCTTGTCCTTCAACAACCATGGACACCAAGTGTCAAGTTTGACCAATCATGGGACTTTTCCTTTACCCTCCATTGACCTCAGTTTTATCATAGCCTCGTGGAACAGTAATTGGTTGAATGCTGCCTTTTGAAGGTAGTTGCTCTTACCTCATTGGATTGAGAATTTCTGTCTGTCGGGAGGTTGTATTAAAGTTTGGAGCTTGTTATTGCCAAGTATGTACCACTGGATAACACTGCAGATGATGCTTTCTATTACTTCACTGATGATTGATGATTGATGGTCGGGCAGTAATTAAACCGCATTTGTTCATAGAGCATTTAATGCAATAAGACTTGGCTATGATCCAATGGTTATCAGATGGATCAGCTCCATTTACATTCATCTGCTTTTGATCCTGAACATTCAGGGAGTGCTGTATTCTAGCTTCACTAAGCTCATTCTAAGCTTGTTCATGTTTCTGGCAACCTCTAACATAATGATGATGGAGCAATATATTGGACTAAGATTACAGAATGCAATATAACATTCTGTTGCTGCTATTGGCTTCCAGGTTTCCTTTAGGCTGCTGCAACAGCCTTTAACTTGTACTGTGGATGGAGAACTTCCTCACCGTAAGACACGACTTTCCCACTACCTCTACTTGGTATATCTTGTCAGTAGGGCAAGGCATATGTAGGAAAGCTGGGGTTTTGAAAAAAGGTGGTCTTGCAAAAAAGTGGTCTTGCAAAAAAGTGGTCTCGCTCTTTGTTGCATTCCTAACCCCCCCCCCCCCCACCCCCGTCTTGAATAGTGATCTCCTACTCCCCTATTTTCTACTCTCCCCACATGCTGATGGCTGCTTCCAGTCCAACATGGATTAGTGGTGCTGGAAGAGCACAGCAGTTCAGGCAGCATCCAATGAGCAGCGAAATCGACATTTCGGGCAAAAGCCCTTCATCAGGATGCTGCCTGAACTGCTGTGCTCTTCCAGCACCACTAATCCAGTATTTGGTTTCCAGCATCTGCAGTTATTGTTTTTACCCAGTCCAACATAGTCAACATCAGAAACTCCGAGGGCACTGTGCAGTTGAGGGGTCTGGATGATGTGCCAATAGTCTCTCCCTCAACGGGCACCCACTTTGGAATTAAAACTTCCTAAGACCAGTGTTATGAATATGTCAGATTGCTTAAACCAGAGGGAAAGCTGATGAGGAATTAAACTGGAAAAATATATTAACACAGACAAAAATCATAAAGAAGACAGATAAAATAAAGAGAAATGACAACTAAATGGCACAGCCAACCATTAGACATTTGCTGATCAACCTGCTCAGATGCATTGCAACACACATCTGGAGTAGGTATGACTTGAACCCAGAGGTAGGGACTTTACCACTGCAACACAAAAGCCCATAGTCTAACGTTTTAATTAATTTCAGCCATTACATAACTGAGACTTACATAACTCAGCTATGCCTATGTTTCCTGAAAGGTGACTAAAGACTGCGAACACAATGAGAAAACGAAAGAATAACTCATTTCTTTCCCTATATTCAGGAAGAATTGTCGTTCAAGAGTTAATTGCTGAATGTTCCCAATAAGTAACGACTGCAATAGTTTCTATTTTGGTGACTCACACTGCACCGCTCATTGGAATGTGGTGTAAAATATTTAGTGAAGCCCAGTGCTGATATCTATTACAATAAAAACACTCTTCATCACACCTGATCCACTGCTCCCATAGTACACATCAGTAATATGAGATGAAGTTAATCAGGTAAACCTGAACTAACAGAGGTGGAAAATCCCAGTTTACATCTGCTTTGGGTGCATTTTGAAAAAAAGTTAGTTTCTTTCTTCCTATTCTTAGGCTTTCCTGAAAACATGCAGAAGTATCTCTCAATCCCATCATGTATGGTCCTGTGCAGGCATGCATTTCATGCTAAGTAATTCATATCTCAGCAGATCACTGTCCACTGACCGCTCTCTATAAACTGGCTGTCATGACCAAAAGAGATGAAATCACAAATTCTTATAAAAATTAATTGTTAAAATGAAGTTTGTTGGACTGAAACATAACCATCACGGACCAAAACATGCCAATATCTAAAGGGATTCTAATCACACTTACCAGACATCATCTATCTGGAAAGGTACATCATTGCATTGTGTGATTTTTGTAGTCACACACACAAGAAAACCAGCATGTGAGATACCTGTTCTGAACAGCTAGTTCTGAACAAAGTGGAACTATTGAAATTAATTATGCCCAAAGTGGAACTAACAGCTGCATATGTGCTTGTCTCGGACACCAGTAAGATCCATGATTACTCATATATTTCAAGCCATCCATAACTAAGCTGTACTGCCCTCTCTTAACTTTACTTCACCCAAATTGACTTTATTCTGTTTTGGATTTTTCTATTACTTTATTGACCCTGACTGTTGCACTTCTCAGTTAAATCCCAAGTTTAGCTATTCCTTGAGAAATAAAGTGCCCGTAAGTGATGCAGGTAGGAGGATTCTGAGTTCAGCAGTGGAGGAGCCTCTGCCCTTGACCTTGTCCAACAGGTATGAGATTTTTGTCCCTGTACGGATGAGGAAAAGGGCTGTGGACAGGATAAGCCATCTGACCATGGCACCATGGTGCAGAAGGCCATTCAAGAGCGGGGAGCAAAAAGACAAGTAGTTGTTATAGAGGACTCTATAATTAGGGGGACAGATAGTATCCTTTGTGAGCCATATCGAGAGTCCCGCATAGTGTGTTGCCTCCTGGTGTCAGGGTGCAGGACATTTCCGATTGGCTTGAAAGGATATAGGAGATGAAGGGAGAAGATCTAGTTGTTGTGGTCCTTGTTGGCACTAACAAATTCGGCAAGGCTAGGAAGGAGGACCTGTTTGGGGACTATCAAGCACGAGGAAGGAAATTGAAGAACAGGTCCTTGAGGGTCATAATCTCTGGATTACTACCCAAGCCACGTGCTAATTTGCATAGGGCTAAGAAAATTAGGAAAATAATCATGTGGCTAAGAGATTGGTGTGGAAAACAAGGGTTCCATTTCATGGGACATTGGCATCATGTTTTGGAACCAGAGGGATCTGTACCAATGGGGCGGTCTCCACCTGAACTGATCTGGAACCAGTGTTCTGGTGAAAAGGATAAATAGGGTGGTCACTAGGACTTTAAACTTGTGAGTCAGGGGAAGGGAAAGGGAAAACAACAGGGAGTATGGAGTCTGGTAGAAAGATAAGCAGCAGGTTAGCATGTGTGCAGGGTTTCAGTTTGAGGCAGGCTAGGAATGAAGCAAAAAGGAAGGATAACTTAGGACATATTCGTGGAGATATTGGAAATCATGAGGATAAGAAAATTAGCATTAAGGCGCTTTACCTGAATGCTTGTAGTATTCATAACAGAAGTAGATGATTTAACAGCACAAATCATTGTGAATGATTCTGATGTGGTAGGCATCACAGAGACATGGTTGCAGGGGGTTCAGGACTGGCAGTTAAACACCCAAGGATGTACAACTTATTGAAAAGACGGGGAGGTGGGCAGAGGGGGCTGGGTTGTCTTTTTAGTTAAAAATGAAAGTAAATCTATGGCACTAATGGCATAGAGTCAGATGATTTGGAGTCTGTGTGGGTGGAGTTGAGGAACCACAAAGGCAAAAAAGCCATAATGGGAATTATGTACAGACCACCTAGCAGTGGTCAGGACCAGATGTGCAAGATGTACCAGGAAATAGATAGGGCATGTCAAAAAGATAAGGTTACAGTGATCATGGGGGACTTCAATATGCAAGTGGACTGGGTGAATAACGTTGTTGGTGGATCCAAAGAAACTGAATTCATGGAATACTTTTAGGATGGATTTTTGGAATAGCTTGTAATGGAGCCCACAAGGGAACATGCTATTCTGGACTTAGTGCTATGTAATGAGCCAGACTTTATAAAACATCTTGAAGTAGGGGAACACTTAGGAGGTAGCGATCATAATATGGTAGAGTTCAGTCTGCAGTTTGAAAGCGCAAAGGCAAAATCAGATGTAATGGTGTTACAGTTAAATAAAGGTAATGACAGTGGCATGAGAGAGGAACTAATGAAAATCAACTGGAGGCAGACCCTAGTGGGGAAGACAGTAAAGCAACAATGGCAGGAGTTTCTGGGTGTAATTGAGGACACAGTACAGAGAGTCATCCCAAGAAAAGAAAGATTATTCAGGGAGGGATTAGACAACCATGGTTGACAAAGAAGTCAGGAAGTGTATCATAGAAAAAGAAAGAATCTATAAATTGACCAAGAGCACTGGGAAATCAGAAGATTGGGAAGATTACCAAAATAAACAGAGGATAACAAAGAGACGAATAAGGAAGGAGAGTATCAAATATAAAGGTATGCTTGCCAGTAATATTAGAAATGATAGTAAAAGATTCTTTCAATACATAAGAAACAAACAAGAGGCAAAAGTAGACTTTGAGCCGCTCCAAATTGATGCAGGAAGACTAGTGCTGGGAGATAAGGAAATGGCTGATCTTCACAGTGGAAGACATGAGTAATATCCCAACAATTAAGGAGAGTCGGGTGGCAGAGTTAAGTATGGTAGCCATTACAAAAGAGAAAGTGCTAGAAAAGTGCTAACTATTAATAAATCTCCTGGCCCCGATGGGCTACATCCTAGAGTTCTGAGGGAGGTGGCTGACGAAATAGCAGAGGTATTAGTTGCAAAAGTCACTGGAGTCAGGGAAAGTCTCAAATGATTGGAAAATTGCTGCTGTAATCCCCTTGTTCAAGAAAGGATCAAGACAAAAGATGGAAAATTATAGGCCGATTAGCCTAACCTCGGTTGTTGGTAAAATTCTAGAATCCATCGTTAAGGATAACATTTCTAAATTCTTAGATCTGCAGGGTTGGATTAGGACAAGTCAGCATGGATTTAGTAAGGGGAGGTCATGCCTGACAAACCTGTTAGAATTCTTGTTAGAGGTAACAATTAGGTTAGACCAGGGAGACCTAGTGGATGTTATCTACCTAGACTTCCAAAAGGCCTTTGATAAGCTGCCTCACGGGAGGTTGCTGAGTAAGGTGAGGGTCCATGATGTTCAAGGTGAGCTACTGGTATGAATTGAAAATTGGCTGTCTGACAGAAGGCAGACAGTTCGGATAAAAGGTTCTTTCTCAGAATGGCAGCCAGTGACAAGTGGTGTCCCACAAGGTTCAGTGTTGGGGCCGCTGCTGTTCACTTTCTATATCAATGATCTGGATGAAGGGACTGGGGGCATTCTGGTGAAGTTTGTTGATTATGTGAAGTTAGGTGGGCAGGCAGGTAGTACTGAGGAGGTGGGGAAGCTGCAGAAGAATTTAGACAGTTTAGAAGCGTGGTCCAGGAAATGGCTGATCAAATTCAATGTGAGGTCTTGCATTTTGGAAAAAAGAATACAACCATGGACTATTTTCTAAACGGTGAGAAAATTCATAAAGCCAATCTACAAAGGGACCTGAGAATGCTAGTCCAGGATTCTCTAAAGGTGGTTAAGAAAAGGTGGTCTGTGGTTAAGAAAGTAAATGTAGTGTTGTCATTCATCTCAAGAGGGTAGGAATAGAAAAGCAGTGATGTGCCTCGGAGACTTTACAAAGGTCTAGTTAAGCCCCATGTAGAATACTGTGTCCAGTTTTGGGCCCCATACCTCAGAAGGACATACTGGCACTGGAGCGTGTCTAGCAGAGATTCACATGGATTATCCTTGGAATGCTAGGCCTAACATGTGATAATCGCTGAGGATGCTGGGATTTTTTTCATTAGAGGTTAGAAGGTTGAGGGGAGATCTAATAAAAACTTACAAGATAATGCATGGCTTAGAAAGGGTGGACACTGGGAAGTTGTTTCCGTTAGGCGGAGAGCCTAGGACCCGTGGGCATAGCCTTAGAATTAGAGGGGGTCAATTTAGAATGGAAATGTGGAGCCATTTCTTCAACCAGAGAGTGGTGAGCCTATGAATTGCATTGCCACGGAGTGGAGAGAAGGCCAGGATGTTAAATGTCTTCAAGGCAGAGATTGATAAATTCTTGATCTCACTAGGAATTAAGGGCTACATGGAGAGTGTGGGTAAGTGGACTTGAAATGCTCCTAAAGCATGATTAAATAGTGGAGTGGACTTGATGGGCTGAATGGCCTTACTTCCACTCCTATGTCTGATGGTCTTATGGTCCAATACCTTTTAAAATTACAATAATTTAAAGACAGTCTCCAGCAGACGTTTCCTACCAATCAGCAAACTTACTAAAAAAGAGTAGCAGAAAAAAACACGTCTTCCCTCCTTTCACCAACTTCCTCACTCAGTACACTTCTTGCATCAAACCTTAAAGCACCTCTTTCCCTCCCTGCACCAAATCCCTACTCTGAATCAAGCTCCCAGATATAGTCTCCATCTGACTCAGGCATTGCCTCTCTCACCCTGACCAAGTCCTTACTGACCATGTGCTTTAAAAATCCCTTTCTTGTGATTAATCACTTGCTACTCCTTTAAAGATGAGTTACTTTCTCGCTTAGCTGCCCATTACAGAAATCAATCAGGCTTGCGATTTCAGATAATTGGTAAATAACTGTCACAATCAGCAGCTGTCTGTTTAAGTCGGATATTTTAAGTAACTTAAAGGTTGTTAGTTCTCGGTCAGACTCAGACTTTTATTGTGAAATTAAACTGAAAGAGATTTAAAGTTGAATTCCCACTTTGAACCAAATTCCCAGATATACTCATTTGGTCTTTGTCTCAAAGTCTCCACAACATTGACCATGAAAGGTTATTCTTCACCAGGTGTATGGAAAACATGCTCAAAACAGGTTGAAGAAATTTGCGGAACCGTTTGGCAAGGTCATGTTATATAGAACCAGTTATAGATAAGGTAGAGCCTAAAAGGACTTTACTCTTATGTGTCCTGAGCAGGACACTCCTTCACAAATGCAGTGAGTTTTCAGGACAAACGATATCATGTATATATCACCCAACTCTGACACAAGTCCAGCAAGTTTTTTTAGCTTCCTGAGACAGCTGAACTGTAGGGCTAACTGACATAAATTTAAGACCCAACATTAAGCATTATGTTCATTTTAAAGCTATAACATTTGTTAAGGATGCTTATACGTGTCCCTTTGTTGGGTTTAACGATGTATATGTACAGGATAGCCTATAGGCCTCAAAAGATTGTCAGACAATAACATTGCATTGAAAATTGGACAGTCACTTGGAATCCCACAATACATACAGAACAGCTAGGTGTGCTGTCAAGATGCACAATATACATAATTTTCTGACCGTGACAAATCCAAGAAAAGTACCTCTGTCTATGGCCATCTTTGATCACACAAAGTCCTTTGACTGTCAATGTTGAGGGATAGTGGAACATACTACTCAAATTCAGTGATGCAGCAATTTAACACCATTCTCTGCCTGATTCATGATGAATTGCAAGCTGTGATCCCCATCACCAGATCCACCACAGACTCACTATGAGTGTAAACTGTGGTCTCGCGTTTCTCAAATGTTTTTCTCCATGTTCTTGCCGCAACATTCCACCCATCACCATGAAACTCTCCAGCATAGTGGAGCTAACCTACAAAATGAGTGTAAAATTGTTCAATCGTCACCTTCAAGCCAGAACCAAGACCACTCCTACTTCTGTCATAAAGCTGCAGTATACAGACACCTGCATGTGTACTCCTTCAGAGCCTGAGCTACAAACCATCTTCGACACGTTCACTGAGGCATATGAGACAGTGGGCCTCAGACTAAACATCCAGAAAATAAAAAAAAAACTCAGAAAATGCTTGAGAAACTCAGCAGGTCTGGCAGTATCTGTGGAGAGAAAACAATGCTAATGTTTCAAGTCTTAGTTATCGTCATAGTCATAGAGATGCACAGCACAGAAACAGACCCTTCGGTCCAACTGGACCATGCTGACCAGATATCCCAACCTAATGTAGTTTCACTTGCCAGCTCCTGGCCCAAATCCCTCCAAACCCTTCCTATTCATGTACCCATCCAGATGCCTTTTAAGTGTTACAGTTGTACCAGCTTTAGCACTTCCTCTGGCAGCTTATTCCATACACGTGAAAAAGTTGCCCCTTAGGTCTCTGTTATATCTTTTCCCTCACACCCTAAACCTATGCCCTCTAGTTCTGTACTCCCCCACCTCAGGGAAAAGACCTTGTCTATCTACCCTAACCATGCCATTCATGATTTTATAAACCTCGATAAGGTCATTCCTCAGCTTCTTCAGAACTAGAAGCAAAACTAGAAATAGTGGTACTTAAGCTAATGACACAGGCATGGGCAGGTGGGTGGCGAGAGTGAGAGCCAGAGAGAGAGAGAGAGAGAGAGAGAGAGAGAGAGAAGTGGATTGTTGATCATCAGCCAGGGAATAAGAGAAGCTAGATAGGTAATAACATCCTCCATGAGTAGCTGAGAATGGGTTGGCTCTGTTGAAAGCAATGCATTTTGTGACAGGAGCTGGTATGGTGGGGTTAGTTAATAGATAAGGAAAAAGGTGTTTATGCTCTGAAATTGTTAAACTTGATGTTCAGTTCTGATGGCTGTCAGGTGCCCAAGCAGAAGATGAGGTGTTGTTCCTTCAGCTTGCTCTGAGCCTTGCTGGAGTACTGCAAAAGGTCTGAAGCACAAATATTGGCATGGCAACATGGGCAGTGTGTTGAAACACCAGGCAACTGGGAGCTCAGGGTCATTTTTACAGACAGAATATAGTTTTCCTGCAAAGTAGTCACCCAGGCTGCATTTTGTCTCCCCAGTGTATAGGAGAAAATATTGTGATCAACGAATACAGTCGACTAGTCTAGAAGTGCAAATAAAGCATTGCTTCACTTGAAAGGTATGACTGGGGCCTTGGATGGTGAAAAAAGAAGTTGCCTACCAGCTCGCTCCTTCCAACAACATTACCCCCGACCATCAAACCCCACTGCAAGACCCTGGCAGCTTAGATTATTTCAAATACCTTAGGGTCTCCTCTTATCTTGACTCCAATGCATCAGTGCAGCCTTCAGATGACTGAAGAAGAGAGTGTTTGAAATCCAAGACATCAAACCATCACCAAGCTCATTGTCTACAGAACCGCTCCAGTCCCCATTCCTCTATATGCATCGAAAACATATACCATGTACAGCAAATCCCTGGTGAGTTAGTCTAGCATTGCCTTTGCAAATCCACTGCAGGATAGGTATACTAATGTGAGCAGCCTCTCCCAGTTCAACATTCCCCAGTATCGCCAGGTCATCCACATTGTTTGTATGCGCCCCACAAGACTCCCTAAACAAATGTTGTACTCCATGCTACAGATAGCAGAGTAAACACTACAAGGTCATCCTTAAAGCCTCCCTAAACAAATGCAACATCCTCACTGACACGTGGGAATAGCTTGCCCTAGAACACACAAACTGGAGAAGCATCTGCAAAGACTGTTTGAACATCACCAAAATGCAGCAAGTGGAGGCCAAGTGCAAGCAGCAGAAAGAACACATAGAATCCAGAGTGCCCCACCCACCCGCTTCCTCAAACATCACCTGTGGCAGTCTCTGCAGCTCCAAAATTGAACAATGCATCCGCCACAGAACACTGACCTCCCTCAAGTGCAAGTAAGGCCATGAGGGACTGCCAAAGGTGGACTTGAGGTCAAGGATTTGCCGTGTATAGTGGACGTTGGTTTGTGCTAGGATTGTGGTACTGTGCAGTGAAAAGTGTTGCCTTCTATGCTTTACAGACAAATCATACTATACAACTACATCAGGGTAACAGAGCAGAGTGTAGGATACAGTGTTACAGCTGCTGAGAAGGTGCAGAGAGGTCCATTCAGAAGTCTGATGACAGTAGGGAAGAAGCTGTTCTTGAATCTCTTAGTATGTATATTCAAACTTTTATATCTTCTGCCCAACGGAAGAGGATGGAAGACAGTATAACCGGGGTGGGAGAGATCCTTTTTATGTTGGTTGCTTTCCTAGTGCAGTGGGAGGAATAGGTGGAATCAACGGATGGGAGGCTGGTTTGTATGATGGACTGGGCTGTGTTCACGACTCTCTTGTAGTCTTGGGAAGAGCAGTTGCCATGCCACACTGTGATGCATCCAGATAGGATGCTTTCTATGGTGCATCTATAAAAATATGTAAGAGTTGTTATGGACATGGTGAATTTCCTTAGCCACCTGAAGAAGTAGAGGTGTTGCAATGGTTTCTTGTCTGTAGTGTCACTGTGGGTGGACCAGAATATTGTTGGTAATTGTCACCCCCAGGAACTTGATGCTCTCAACCATCTCCACCTCAGCACCACCCTCCACCCCACTTCCTGAAGTCAATGACCATCTCCTTTGTTTTGTTGATATTGATGGTGAGCGCGCAGAAATTGAAACAACACACAAGGACAAGTGCCTCGCTTTTGGCGAATATGTAACCAAAGACATTTATTACATGTTTTGTCAGTTGGACTCAGAGTGTGGTGTACTTGCACTTACTGGAAGCTACATGCATTAAGACAGGGCCCTGTTCTTTAGAGACAAAGGGGACTTTTTAAATTCCTTACTGGGAAGTGAGCTTCACTTACTGGGCCAACATTTTATGCCCATCACTATTTGCCATTAAGAACCTGGTGGTGAGCTGACTTCTTGAACTGCTGTATGTACACACGCTGCAAACACACCTCAAAGTACATCACTGTCAAAGAATCATTTTGAGGTGTGAACTCTATTATTATACTGGGCAATTCAACAGTCAATTTAGACATGACAATGAGATAAATGCCCAGGGAAGACCATTGTAGTGCTGATAGTTAAAGGAAGTAAAGTGGTCATGTTTCTTCCTGAACAAGTTAACAGGATCTCATTTTAACATTATTGGAAGGGATTGGGAAATGGATTTGGGCAAAACCTGTATCAGCTAGATTTCTAGCCTGCATTACAAACATCCTGTGCTTTGTTTGGTGGGAAATATCGTTTCTTCAGTCCACTTTTGTTTTATTTGAAGAAACAGTTTTGGGAATTGTTTAGATGGGGAGGACGGTGGGGAGGACCATTGCTGAATTTCCCCAGCAGTTCTGTATTGTCCTCTTGAAGTCCTTGTACATCTCCGTGATACAAATGTATTCCTGAAGGATAGTTCATTGGAATCCTGTTCTGGTAGATTTCCAATTTTGAATCAAATGAACTCTAGTCAATTCCTTCCATCTCCCTTAATCATTTTGTATTTACTCTTATCCTTCACTAACAGTTTATGAAGTTGTAACTGTAACGGGTGACGTCCGAGGAGCCGGAACCGATGCCAATATCTTTGTCACTCTCTTCGGCGAGTATGGAATAACGCCAAAGGTGCACCTGACCAGCAAGTAAGTGAATTGTGTTTCCAGAGTTCAGGGCTGTGAAAGCAGATTGTTGTACTATAATTATTCTGTATTAATCATGTCTCCACTGATGGGTATAAACAGAGAGGATGGCATTTATTGTACTCACTGCCACCTCCTGTGCTGATTGCACAACAGTTAACATATTTCATAAGACAAACATTTCCTTTAATATTTAATGGTTGCACATGGATAATCAATGTCTGTTTTATTCGGCCTCACACCCAGGTTAGTTCATGTGAAACAAAGCCTGCATGATATCATCCAGGTTGCTACATGGCTACACGCAGCTTAGTTGGAGCATTGCTGACCCAAGGTTTCTAATTGCCATCAGTAATAGTTTCATAGAGTCATAGATATGTACAGCACGGAAACAGACCCTTTGGTCCAACTCGTCCATGCCGACCGGATGTCTCAACCCAATCTAGTCCCACCTGCTAGCACCTGGCCCATATCCCTCCAAACCCTTCCTATTCATATACCCATCCAAATGCCTTTTAAATGTTGCAATTGTACTATCCTCCACCACTTCCTCTGTCAGCTCATTCCATACATGTACCACCCTGTGCGTAAAAATTTGCCACTCAGGTCTCTTTTATATCTTACCCCTCTCATCCTTAACCTATGTCCTCTATTTCTGGACTCCCCCAACACAGGGAAAGACTTTGTCTATTTACCTTATCCATGCCCCTCATGAATTTATAAACCTCTATAATGTCGCCCCACAGCCTTTGATGCTCTGGCCCCAGCCTATAGCTTGAATTCTCCCACCCTAGCAACATCCTTGTAAGTCTTTTCTAAACCCTTCAAGTTTCACAACCTCCTTCTGGAAGAAATGAGACCAGAATTGCCCACAATATTCCAACAGTGGCCTAACCAACACCCTGTACAGCTGCAACATGACCTCCCAACTCCTAAACTCAATGCTCTGACCAATAAAGGAAAGCATATCAAGTGCCTTCGTAACTATCCTATCTACCTGCGACTCCACTTTCAAGGAGCTATGAACCTGTACTCCCAAGGTCTCTTTGTTCAACAACACTTCCCAGGACCTTACCATTCAATCATAACATCTTAAATAAAGCTACAGCATTGTAGTAGCACTGGATTCAGGTTCCAGTCTCTGAGGAGACATGGGTTTAAATCCCATTACTGCCTAGTACTGTGTAGATATTTTCTAATCAAACTGTTCAGAACTGTTATTTCGCACCTCTGGAGCAGATGGTATATGAACCCAGCCTCCTGGCTCAGAGATAGTGGCAATACCACTGCACCAAAGAGTGCAGTATTCTTTATCAGAGGCCTGTTAACTCCTTCAGGTGAGCAAGTTCTCTTCTAATCAGAGAGCCGTTGTGAGCATGGTCCCACCTGCCTCAGAAAGGGTGGATTAAAACATCGAAATTGCATCTTCCTCAAAGTTTGATATCCTTTTATATTTGGTGTATTCATTTCCTGTACCAGGGAGAAAATGGAAAAGAAAATCCCATTCTTGGAATGGAATGGTGATGTCTAAATGGCAGCTAATTGCATGAAGTCAAAATCTTATCTAATATGACAAAATATTGTGTCAGCAGCCAATTTATGTTAAGATTTAATCATTACCACTCAACTCAGGCTGATTTACTTGCTGCAGTTATTGCACTAATTTGGAGGTTTAGGAGTTAAACACTCAGCTCCATATTGACAGATATGATGAAAAGATGACTGAAGACTGTATATGATAGTTAAGAGCACAATTGTTATTCCAGCTGAATTGAAATAACTTTTTTTGAAACAAAAACAAACAAGTTTGCCAATATATAGACAACCATTATTCACTTAATGGCTGAATTGAAGTGACTGTAATGGAGAAAAACTGCATGCAAATCAATTGTTCAGCATCCCCATCCAAAGCTATCACTCCTAATCTTGCAACCTTTAGAATAGATAAGAGCTATAATTATTCTAAATAGTAGCATTACTGTTTGACTTTATTCTTTCTAGTGATATGGGTATGTATCCATCTGCAGTATTACTTTGGCAGCCCAGATATATTTACAAAAGAACTCAACTTGGAATGCAGAGTGCCTTGTCACTGAGAATTTCTTTGGGCAATTTTTGTGATTAGTTGCCGTTACTTTTAAAGAAGATCTGTACCACCCTACTACACCCAGCCAGGCCTGGGGTTGAGTCCTCCTGGGCCAGGATTTGGTCCCCCTCAGGATTACATTCCCCCGCCTCTGGCCTTCAGTTAGGATCAGATCTGCCTGTAGCCTGCAATCTGAAGCAGGCTCATCAGTCAGTTTGACCTCCAGGCCAGTAACCCATGAGGATCAGACGGCAGATGTTGTGGAATTAAACATTTTCAAGTTCCACCTCCAAGATCCTAAAAGAACAGTTAAGTATCCAAGCACCCTTTCTTGTTTCCCCATCAAATATTTTGCAGAATAACCAAAGGGATTTTGTTTAAGACTGAGAAAGAAGTTTCTATTGTTTGTGTAGCTGACATGGTGTGGCTGCACCTTGGAAATAATTTTTAAAACTGCAGGACCTGCCATCACATTAAAAAGTAACTGCTCTGGGAGAAAAATATACAGGTCAGGCCCATGTTTTTGAGGGTTCTGATGTCTTCGCATAAAACACATAGGAAAGTCAATACATAAATTTTATTATGTTTTTAAGAAGTTTGTATTTCTTTGATTTATCTATCATTTTTATTATCTGAGTTCGTTCATTAAAATTTAATGTGCTGACAAAAATATACAATCAGTATTCTGTGATAGCATCTTTTGAATGTTTCAGTTTGGTTATGATTGTAAAATTTGACATTTTCCTGACAAGACCTGCCAAATGGCAAAATTTTATCTACAGTTTTGCATTGTGAAATGACATAGGGCTTCACATTAAAAAGACGGCACGAGATTATGGTGTATACCACATGTGTATTTAATGATTCGCTTCATGCAGCATACCAGTTCATGGTATTAATTGACATAATGGAAATATTTACTTAATAATTTATCAATGACAGTGCAGAAAAATGGTGCCATGAAGAATTAAGTATTCTTACACAAGAAGTATAGCTTCTACTGACTTCTTATATCAGCTGTAAGTAGCTTCTAGACATGAGTTGAAAATGAGACAAATGAAAAAGAATTAGCACAAAGTATACGAAATTATAAGGGAAAAATGTTTCTCATCTAATGATTGAAAGCATTTAATACAAGAGTATAATTTAATCTTTATAGATCAAAATTAACTTTGAGTGCAGGCAAGTGATTAAGTATGTACCATATTTGTTATTAAAATAAATGAAACCATTATTCCCCTGTTGTAATACTGATCTTAACCTAAATGTATTTATCCATTTCTACAGCACAGAGAAGAGGTATCCACTGACACTTTAGGTTCACATTCAGCAAACAAAGGAGAAAGATACTAAGTTTGACTGCTTAGATGTGTTTGTGTTGGCTTTCAAGAAAATACATGAAATTTTAGACCTGTTTTGCTATATTTTGTCTTTTGAAGTAATGCGAGGATGTTAATAGCTGCAGCACTCATCCTGCTCAATATACCCTTGCACTCATTCGCATCATGTGCAGCATTTAGTGGAGGTGAAAGGATCTTTGTCTGCAGGAGTCAGCAGGAGCCTGTATCATGTCTTACAGGGAAGGCCAAATGCATTAAGTACTACTTAGGCATTAACTGGATAATGGTGAGCATTCTGTTTGATCTAGGGCCCTATGAGTGGAAGTTCCACCCACTGCCACTCAGAGATCTGGCTCTATTGAACAACAACACTACTGAAAAGGTGATGCCTCCTGGCAGCACAACATCTACCCATTGCCCAAGATGGTCTCAGGATCTCAGCCCACAATGGACTAAGGACAGGAGTGGGTTCTTGGGGTGGTTGGCATGGCCAAAGAGGTGAGAGGGATCAGCAGCAACAGCAAGGAAATGGCTGCCATCAAGTCTTCCCCATCTCAAGGAACAACAATGTCTTTGTCACAGATTGCCTTTGAACGAAGGATGAGCCAACAGGAACACGGTTTGGTTTGTCATGATCCTTGCACGATAGGTTCCCTCAACCATTGTCAGGGCGTTCAATCCTTCGGGAGGTTAGTCAACAAATCATGTCTGGTTTGCTGGTGACCTCCTCCGGGAGGGTTAGTCTGTGCTCAATGTAGGGGCATAAACTAGGTCTCAACTCATCGATGAGCTTGTCTATTTGTGGTATATTATCTCCTTTAGTTTACTGAAATTGTCTGTTAAAAATTATGGAAATGCTGAGAGGGTCTTGAGGACAGTTTTTATTGGGGACAATTGCATAATTATCCAAAGAGTCAGGCTTGAATCATTCCCCTGGAACAATGCATCCTCCTGTAACTTCAGCTTTGCTGTTTGGAAGAGCTTTTGTACATTTTTCTCCTTTAGTTTCCTCTTTCTAATGTTTAGTGTTTTCATGCTAGCTGTAGCACATGTTACCAGTCACTTTTAAAAGTGGTTATTATACACGTGTAAGCTGAAGCAATGACTGGCATAAGGTTCATTGTCACAAAATGATGAACATCATTGTGCAGTTTCTGTTGTCACCCCACATCTACATGGGTTCAATTTCCAGCAAGGGGTCACTTGATCAGAACCACTATTTGATGCTGGGTGTTACGTTTACATTTGACAAACCATAGCAAAAAGGATGGAATATCATGTATCTTCAGATGTAACAAGGTCACGTACTAATCCAATGTCCGGTTGGTTCTTTGAGATGTAAGAAAACACATGAGATTCTAGACCTTCTTATCATGAGCTATTAAACAATCAATGGCTTCTTCAATTAACCAGTGATGTCATTCTATTTATTAATATTTTATTCTTTTTAATCGTGCTGTAATTACTTTGTTGTGACATTCTCAGTACAATGTACCGGAGAGTGTTCGTACCACGATATATTGTGGTAGTGTACAGCAGTAATTAATCATAGCACAGAATTATTTTTCCAAATGCACTGGGCCACTGCCTCCAACCTCTGTGTCCCCATTTCCCAAGGTATTCACTCACCCTGATTCGGGGGCTCTCAGTGCGATCCTGAGTCTTTAGCTTGGTCAGGAATGACCTGTAGCCACTGCTCCCACTGGCATTTCTGAGCAGTGTTGAGCTACCGACCTGCAGCTGAGGGGTTTGCTACTGGGACCTCCATCACCAGAAAGACCAGATGGCGACAACATGAGTGCCTGGAAAATGTATAATTACTGCGGGTATCCCCATGGACCTGTTGGGGTTCAAGCTCAGCTTCCCAATTGGTGCATGAGCCCCATGTTGGCGGGTGAAGTGCCCAGCTCATGAGCATTCCTGTGGAGGAGTTTCTTGAGGCTCTGGCACTGTTCAGTATTTGTCACTTATGGGGAAGGGACACAATTCATTGAATGCTTGTATTCACTATAATGAGGTTCACTACTTTGAATGGGAAACTTCAAACCCCAGAAAGCCTCTGCTTAGCTATTGGATGTAGCTAGAGAGCTTTTTGCCGGGAGCAATGTTCTGCAGCAGCTAGTGATACTGATCCAAAGCATCAGTTCCTTAGGGGATTTCATGGGGAACACTTGTAACTATGTAGTCCCTCTCATTTTAGAATGATTAAGAAATGGGGGTGGGTTTTTCATATCATAGAATCCTTACAGTGTGGAAACAGGCCATTCGGCTCATCCACACTGACCCTCCAAAGAGCATCCCACCCAGACCCACCCTATCCCAACAACCCTGCATTTCTCATGGCTAATCCACCTAGCCTGTACATCTTTGAATATATAGTGGAAGAAGTCATCTTCCTCTTGGCAACGACCAAATGCATATGTTGCTATATTCTTTTCAGAGAGGATTCAGTGACTTATAAAACTTGAACAAAAGAGTTTAATTAATCTTGCCTTCATGTTTAATACATTTACTGTGCCACTGTATTAAACTTGAGTACTGAAGACTCAAAATTTTCATTTTCACTGCCTGGGTAATAATCTGTGGTGTAGCGTATCACATTATTAATCAGGCTTGCTTCCATTTGGCTCAAAGACAACTGGTTATCTGAAAATCTGGATACTGTTAAGACACAATTCATGGCCTAGGTTATGAAAAAAAAGCTTCAATGCTAATTTGCTGTCCAAGCAATTTTTTCTACAAACCCCTACACCCATTGTCATTGAAAACACAAAAAGCCATGATAAGAGGATAGAAAATGATGTATCAACAGATGAGGAGCTAACATTAACTCTTTGTTGCCCTTTTTTCCTCTCAGAATGTCCAGATTTTGGGATTGAGAAAATGCATGAGATTTCAGACGGATTTATCAAGATTTGGCTAAGCTTTGAATGTAGGAAGTTGGAGACTGAAGATGTGCTGGGTTAGCTAAGATCTATCAAATCTGATAAAAACGATGAAATATCATGAATCTTCACTTTCTTCACTTGTTGCTGGCAGCTGATGTTTTAATTTTCTTCAGCAACTTGGAGGAAAAAGAATACATGAAATTTTAGACCCATTTATCATGTGTGCACTTCGGGCTTTCTGTAGCACTGATTACTGGATCAATGAAGTACATATCATAATAAATGGGATAGAATATCATGTATCTTTTTTTAAAAGTGTTCAATTGATAAACAACTTGCTCCCTATTCTAAAAATAATAAGTATGTACATAATCTGTACAGGTAAGTGTTATGAGTAAATTATCTTGCTGGAACCAGGTTTGCAATTTTGATGTTGTTTTCAGTTTAAAGTCACACTTGGATAATAGGGCTAATATTATAGATGATTGGTCATCTCATAAAACATTGGCACAGTGATAACTATCCTTGTAGTTATAGAAGAAAAAAGATGACCACTTGGTTTTGTTATGTAAAGCTACAATGACAATATATATTCACATGATGAATATAAAAAAGTTATATGAATAATAGGACATAGAAACAAAATTGGATAAATATTAAAGAAAGTTCATAGTTCATATATATTTAAATGTTTCTTGTTAAGTTAACTTAAATTACCTATATTGAGGAAAATAACATGTCAAACAAGTGCAGTGTTGTTTTGAGGTTGCAGCTGAGGCCTTTTTTGGAAGCAATGTAGAAGGAGCTAACCTATGCTTTATCTGACATAGGAGACCTTGGTGCTAGTACTATCATTACACAAAGTGTTTCACAAACCTATCATTTGGTGTCTGTCATAGGGAAAATGTTAGAAGCTATTAATAAAGACAGCATAACAGGGCTTCAAGTACAAGTTAATCAGGCTGTGCCAATAAAAGTTTGCACAAAGGAACTTATTGGGTGTATTGGACACGTATTGCGATACAGTGAAAAGTATTGTTTGCGTGCTAACCACACAAATCATACCTTACATAAGTACATCAGGGATTTAGGAGAGAATGCAGAGTATAATCTTGTGCTGTGGATACAGGAGAATCACTGCATGAATTGTACTTAGGTTTCCAGAAGGCATTTGATAAGGTTCCACATCAAAGGTTCCACATCAAAGGTTACACATTAGCATGGATTGAAAATGCCCCAGTACTGACCCTGTGGCATACCACTCGAATATTCTGTCAGCTCAATAAAAGACCCATTTATCCCTACCTACTGTTAGGTAGCCAATCTTTCACAGGAGTTGAGACCATTTTCAAGTCTAAAAACAGGGTCACAGTAGGAAAAGGTTTGGGAAGCACTGCCTTAAGGGCTACCATGGTCACTGAATCTCTTTGAGACCTTAAAAACTTTCTGTACATATATATTTTCTTAATATTTTTTCCTCACCATGTTGACAATTTTCAACTAATGATGTTTGTTACCAATTATCCTTAATGCAGTAACAAACATTCCTGGAGGGATCATTTAACTCCAAATTGTATTCAGGATTAAACCCTTTCTATTTCCACTTAATGTTTTTGTATACTTGTATAAGTTTCCCTGATTAAAACTGTTAAATTTGCGAACTTTTCCTCTTAATCACGTCTTGTCAAACTACCAATCAACCTTATCCATTTATTTTTCTTGTGCTGCTATCAGAATCACAGATGAGGCCGCTCAGCCCTTTGTGTCTGCATCAGCTTTATAATTTCAGCATGTCCATCTAGAACAGTAAACACAGAAAGTATCGAATCAACAGTAACTTCCAGTTTCCTTTTGTTGTCTTCAGTAGGGCCATTATCATTCAGTAGCACTTTTCTTTCAGTGTATAAGACACTGTACTTATCTGTAATAAATTTCATCACCATTTGTTCTGTCTTCTTACAAATATTGTGTAGGTCTGTGTGCAGTTCTTCAGATTTCATTACCAATCCATCCCCCCCCAGTTTCTGTCAATGACCCCCAATGTCTCTCCCCATCATCCCCCTCCAATTTAGCGTTTACAATTAAGAATAGCCAAAAAAAGGACATTAATTTACATAATTTTTGTCCAGATCCAGAAGGTCGGTAACCAGTGAAGGTTCTTTTGCGTAGGAGTTTTTATTCAGTTGGGTGAAATTGAATGAAGTTGCAGAAGTCCTTTTAAGGGATCAAGGCCCAGCAAGATACTGTTGGAATACAGACTTTGTTCACTTTACAGAACTGGATTTTGAAGAAGATTTAGCCTGTAGGCAGGCTTAGCCAAGCTTGGACTCTGGTTGTGGAATTACCACTCAGATTCTTAAATGTTCCTAAAAGGAGAAAGTTTGTTAGAGACAAAAAAAACTGCAGATGCTGGAATCCAAGGTAGACAAGCAGGAGGCTGGGAGAACAAACTAGCCAGCCAGCATCAGGAAATGGAGAAGTTGACGTTTTCGGTGTATCCCTGTCTTCCTTCCTGGTCTGAGAGTTGAAGTTAATAGCTATCTGTTCCTGTAACATTTCAATGCCGACAATGGCCCAATCAGCACCCAGTTCTCATGCTGCATAAATTGGTTTCTGTTTCTACAAGTACGTTTCCTGTGTCTGTCTCTGTATCAATGTTTAACTTCTGTGCCGCAAAGCAATTAATTAGATTTTTACTAAGTAAGATGGCAACAGTACACTAGATATTTTTAACCTTACTGGGGCCAGGGTTCAGAAATTATTATTAAGGTTCTTTCAAAGATCAGAGAAGTTTTGATCATGTGATTAGCCCATTAACCAGTTTCAGTTTACCATTTGCTTTACACACCTCTGGCTAGGGATTCAATATTCACTGTAGGAATAAATAGAATTATTAGCAACTCTTCAAGCATAATAAGGTTAGGCTTCTATAGCTCTGGTCCAAATCCATTGCTTGTTGTGTTACATGGATGGTAGACCATTAGTACCACTTTGGGCATAATCATTTTCAAATACTCTCTTTTGTTCTCAATCCTTAATGGGCTGATGCAATCTCTATCATAGTTTGACTTCAGTATCCACACAGTGAAGGGTGTGTGAGATTCCTGGTGGATGGTGGTTTTAGCTTTGTCCTTTATACTGATAGGATGTCTTCTAGAATTGCAACATACTTACAAACGTCATATGACTGAAAACAGCCATATTTGGCCCAGCAAAGTCCATTTTGAAATAAACAAGGAAGTATAGCTTTTAAAATAATTTAAGATCTCACTTCAGGTCTTGTGAACATGACGTCCAGCATTGTTAAATGGAACACTCCATTCAGTGTCTTTCCACATTGCAACATCATTTCCCTCACTAACTTCCCAGCTTTCTTTTAGTCCATTAACTACTGTTTTTACCTGGAATGTGCATTTCTCTAGTATGATAATCTTCAATTTGGAACGTTACAGAGTTTTGGCAGTCCAGGTGGATTATCCTTTAAAGCTTTCCACCAGCCCTTTTTAAAATTTTTATTTGCTCAGACATAGCAAAGAGGAAATTAACATTTTAAAAAATGAGCATGGTGCAGAAACCTACCATGTAATATGAAACCGAATGAAGGTTGTTAATTGGGATTCTGGAAGATAATTCTCAGAAAAGGTATACATAGCTCAGAAATTATTGTTGATGACATTGGCACATGAATGCTTAATGCCTTCATGTAACATTACTCCATCTCTTAATTTTCAAAAAAGTATAAACCTAAGGAATATCATGCAAACACATTCAGTTTCATCACCTCATATTGTACAAGATTATTAGGGGTTTAGATAAGGTTGACCATGAGAACCTTTTTCCACGTATGGAGTCAGCTATTATGAGGGGGCATAGCTTTAAATTAAGAGGTAGTAGGTATAGGACAGATGTTAGGGGTAGATTCTTTACTCAGCGAGTCGTGAGTTCATGGAATGCCCTGCCAGTAGCAGTGGTGGACTCTCCCTCTTTATGGGCATTTAAATGGGCATTGGATAGGCATATGGAGGATAGTGGGCTAGTGTAGGTTAGGTGGGCTTGGGTCGGCGCAACATCGAGGGCCAAAGGGCCTGTACTGCGTTGTATTTTTCTATGTTCTATGTAGCAGCAGCCATTTTTGCAGTATCATTGGTTATCAACTTTAATTTTAATTAATTTTGAGATCCTAAATTTGAAAAGGTCTGCAAGCTCTTGAATGATCCAACCCAAGATTGAAAGAATAAATATTATTTTTTTACATTGTATTTGCATCAACATCTAAAAGAATTACTTTAGTTATTTTGACAAATACCTTTATAAGCTTTGTTTTAGTGAATGCAGTATTTTTGGAGGTAACATAGAATACAGCCAAGAATTGCATCCACATTTGATTTTTAAAAAATGCATGTCTTCTCAAGTTTGCCTGCTGGTTCCAACAAACTGATATCAAATTAGACTTTAGTTACATAAATTTCTATTGAAACATTTTACATAATGTGTGCATTGCAGAAGTAGAACTGCCTTTGAGAAAAACAAAACCGATGTTTTCCGGATCAAGACCAACAATGTGGGGCCAATAAAGAAAATAAGGTATTCTTATATCTCCCCTTATTATTTTCTATTCATTTTTACTTCTTGCAAAACATCTGTTCTCCAGAAGACATTGAGTTGCTGCTGGAATGTGCTAGCGCCAGTCAATCTGTAATCTTTTCCCTGTGAGACCATTATTGTTGTGTAGGACTTATTAATGAGCATTAATAGACTACTCGATCGTAAGGCTATTACAGGTAATTTAATCTTGGCAATATGCTCACACACATGGTCACCAATACAAACGGGAACCAGGGCTAATTTGCCTCTATAAATTCAGGAGGGGTGTGGTTAGTAGTAACCACAACAACTAACCTAGCACAATCCTAGTCTGTCTGGCATACTATTTCAGAAGTATAATCTTTTAATTTTCTTCATCAGTTAAGAAACTGAAGGCACTGTCTGAATGAATGAATGATTTATTTATTGTCACATATAACTTGGAGATACAATCAAAAGTGTTTTATCACCGCAATCTGGCATGGTTTTGAGGTACAATAAGGATAAAAATCAATTATTTAAATAAGAGTTCATCTTCTGTCAAATTGGGGTCTTGAGCATGACTTGAGGACTTCTGCAAGGTCTCTGAAAGGTATTCCAATCGTCAAGGAGTCCCTCTCTAGGAATTACATAAATTCCCCAGCCTTACTGCTGGAGCTATCTTACCAACACTGCTAAGAGTCAAGGCTCCGGCCTACAGTTGCCAAGTGTTCTTGCTCCAGGCATTGCAACCAGTGAGTCCAGGCTCTGGGCCTACCACCCAGGAGTCCTTGCTCCAGCCACTATCAAGAGACCAGGCTCCAGGAATATCTCTACCAGGAGTCCCTGCTCTGGGCACCGCCTTCACCAAGAGGGTCTGTTATAACATTACAAAATGTCTAATGTTAAATCCCTGGTCTGTGCTTGGTTATTTGTCACTAGTCAGGATAGCAAGTCCCATGTTAAATATGGACATTATGTCCCTTGATTAGGAAAGGAAAAGTGCATAAATTGTTCCCATTCCTGTTTGCAATTTCCTGGCAAGTGCCTTTTTTGTGGACATCAAGTGAGAGGAATCATTGCATTAAATTGTTTTGTAGAAAAAAGTGCCAATGAAAGAGTGAATTAAAATGGAAGGGAAGCCATTTTCCATACAGTGAAGCACCTTGAAGCATAGTCCCTGCAATAATGTGGCAGCCAATTTGCATCCTGCAAACTCTGACAAACAAAATCAAATAATTAGATAATCTGTTTCAGCTGGTGTTGGCTCCGGGATAAATGACAAGAAGAAGCTAAGATTTCCATGCTCCTCTTGAAAAAGTGCTGAGTTATCATTTACATTGATCTAAAAGGCAAAAAATTGCCCCTTTTAGTTCACGACATTCCTGCAGTACTACATTCCAGGGTGATGGAGTTGTTTTACAAAGAAAGTTTGAGCAGTTTGGGCCTGTAGCCATTAGATTTCAAAAGAATTTACACTTGCTTTCATCAGGCGAGGCATGGATTACAAGAGCAATGAAATTATGCTGAAACTGTGGTTAGGCCACAGCTGGAATATTGTGTGCAGTTCTGGTCACCAAACGACAGGAAGGCTGTGATTGCACTGGAGAGGGTACAAAGGAGATTGACGAGGATGTTGCCTGGGATGGAGCATTTCAGCAATGAAGAGAGGCTGGATAAGCTCATTGGAGCAGAGAAGGTTGAGGGGGAATCTGATGGAAGCATTTGAGATTATGAGGAAGATGGACAGCATGAATAGAAAGCAGCTGTTCCATGTAGTCGAAGGATCAATAACAAAGGGATATATTTTAGAGTGAAAGCAGGAGGTTTAGAAGGGATTTAAGAGAAGAAAAGGTTAGGGGGGGACTGGAAAGCACAATTTGGGAATGTAATTAATGGCAGGGAGGCATGGGGTTTAAACCTCACAACCTCGAAAATTTATTCAGATAAGTCCTTGAAGTATCATAATGTTCACAGCTGTGAGGCTTAGTGCTGGAAACTGGGACTAGTGTAAACAAAAGAAATGTTTTTGGCAGTACAGACTTGATGGGCTGAAGGACCTCTTCTGTACGTTTTGATTCTATGAATCCGAGAGAGATGATCTTATTGAAATATGTGATTCTGAGGAGATTTGACAAGATAGATGCTAACAGGATGTTTCCACTGTTTGGGAAATCTAAAACTAGTGTACACAGTTTCACAATAATGGGTCTCTCATAGAATCCCTTCAGTGTGGAAGCAGGCAATTCAGTCCATACCCATGCCTATTTTCCAGGGCTAACCCACTTAGTCTGCACACCCTGGGACAATTTAGCATGGCCAATCCACCTAACCTGCACAACTTTGGACTATAGGAGCAAACCACACTGTCACAGGGAGAACATGCAAACTCTTCACAGACATTTGCTGAGGCTGGGGTTGAACATGGGTCCCTGGCGCTGTGAGGTAGCAGTGCTAATCACTGAGTCACCATGCTGCTGTTAAGGTGAAGATGAAAAGGAATTTCTTCTAACGGCGTTTGTGTTGTTGGTGTTTGGAATTCTCCTCATCCACTCTTGGTGAGCACTGGAGGCTTGTTAATTGAATATATTTAAGGCTGAGTTAAGACTTCTTTCATTTATAAAGGAGTCAAGTGTTAAGGGGACAAAAACAAAAGTGGACTTAAGGCCACAATCAGATCAGCCATGATATCATTAAATGGTTAAGCAGGTATTTTCTTTTATTCACATGTAAGATGTCGACATCAATAACTGGCCAGCATTTATTATCCATCCCAAACTTCCCTTGAACTACTTGCTGGGCCATTTCAGAGGGCAGTTGAGAGTAAACCACATTGCTGTTGATCTGGAGTCATAAGTAGGCCAGACCAGTTGAGTATGGCAGATTTCCTTCCCTGGAGGATGTTCCCTAGTGAACCAGATGAGCTTTTCCTGACAATTGACAATGGTTTCATGGTCATCAGTAGAATCTTAATTCCAGATTCTTTTTTAATTGATTCAAATTCCACCATCGGCCATGGCAGGATTCAAACCTGGGCCCTCAGAACTTTAGCTGAGTTTCTGGATTAATAGTCTAGGGATAATACAACTAGGCTATTGCCTCCCCAAAGAAGGCAACCAATAGCCTATATCTACCTCTATTTTCTATATTCTTATATGAAGACACTGGAGTGGGACTTGAATTGTTAGATTTCTGGTTACTAATGAAAGCAAGGAGATATGTAGATAATAGGAAAAATGGCTTAGCGATAGATGATCAGCTATCTTCAGGTTGAATGGTGGAACAGGTTTGAAGGGACAAATGCCCTAGACCTGCTCCTTTCACAGTTTCTTTGTTGAATTACTCCTGTACGAGATCCTAGTCCATGGGATTTGGTCTTTCGCCTGAGTATCTCAGTACAGGTAGTAAGGATTTGTGTATGGTTCCTAACTGAAAGCAAATCATGAATTATAATTGGGTGAGCACAAATGTGGAGGTCAGCTGAAGATACGATCAGGAAAAATTTCAGGAGGTAAGGAACATTTATGGGATTGGAGCCCAGCAAGGAACCAATGATAAGACCATAAGAGAGAGGTGCAGAATTGGGAAAGTGAATTTGGCAGAGAAAGTTTGTAGAAAAAAATTGGTACCAACCTAAATGTATCTATTTGGTCTGTCATTAGCGATCATTTCCTCTAGTTTTTCTTACTCAACAACCTGTATGGTGTGCTTTCCCCCTTTGCCATGTATTAGGATCGAACACGACAACAC
Source organism: Chiloscyllium punctatum (assembly GCF_047496795.1). Classification (NCBI taxonomy): domain Eukaryota; kingdom Metazoa; phylum Chordata; class Chondrichthyes; order Orectolobiformes; family Hemiscylliidae; genus Chiloscyllium; species Chiloscyllium punctatum. Next base: position 136,793,709 of record NC_092739.1, read on the forward strand.
AGGAATGAGTGCCAGTTGGTTCTTGGATCGGGTTGTGATCACCGATATGAACCGTCCCCACCTCCGTTTTTATTTCCCTTGTAACCAATGGCTTAGTAAAGAGGAAGGAGATGGACTCTACGTGCGGGACCTACTAGGAAGTTTGAACCCAATGGATGTACCCAAATGTAAGCCACGTCCCTTTTTTGCTACTACACTAGATCTCAAGAAAGGGACAACATGTAAATCTGTTCAGCATGTCCCTTCTGCTGACACTCTGGTATAGCGCTGATTGTACTTCTCACTTAAAGTCTCCCAAGGAAAGATTTTCCAAGGGTTGATCAGTCTCCAAAATGCAATTAGGCAACATTACCTTACCTACAGTATTTTTGACCTTGTTAATGGCTTTTACAATGACACCAGTTCAGCAATCAACTATCATTCACTGTTTTGTATTTGCCTTCTAACTGCATGTTAGGCTAATGAGCAAAAGATAAATGAGTGCACATTACCAGCAGGATAAAATATACAATAATATTGTGTATGTAGTTTTATGTCCAGCCCATAACTTACAGGATCTCCGCTCCCCATTTATAACAAACACATAACAATTTCCTGCATCTATTCCATATGAAAGTTAACAAACTAATTTCCTTGCTTTAGAAATGCTGTATATAACGTATGTAAAAAGTTGATCTTGTGTAAAGACAGAACTCATGATTGTAGACCTAAAATATTTAATTTTCATATATCCCATGCAAAAGTCAACCCTAGTTTTTCAGGGAGAAATCCCAAATAATTCAGAACTAAAGTAAACCTGGAGATGTGAAAATGGGCTTTCACATCATATAAATGCTAATAAAAAATTATTATTTCAAAGGTTAAGTTTTGTTTATACCTATTAAAACTACTAAAGTGATCAGATTATGAATAAAGATCAACTTGAATCCTTTACTGTTGTTGATTTCATTTTGCTCCATTACAACAATCTTTTCTTGAATTTCACTTGGACCCAAATCAAGCAGACAAATCAACCTCTCAAAAGATTACTCATTCAAGAATTGATGCTATGACTTTTGGCCTCAAAAGAAATGTCAGAAAACCGGTCTAAGAAAAAAGATTTTTGCACAGATGTATACAATATTTCTTACACCAATACAAGAACAGTTCTCTCTGAAATGAGCTGCATTTCTTCAAAAGATCAAAACTTGTACTTCTATATCATTGTATTAGGATGTTCCAAAATATTGTGCAACTGGCAGATTACTTTTGAAATGAACTCACTGTTATTCTGTTGATGAACAGTTGCAGTCAATTTGTGTGTGAAGTCTCATATACAGCAAATGACCAGGTGGAAACAAAGTGCGGGAACAAGGTGAAGGCTAGTAGGAAGCCAGCAGCGAGAAACTCACCTGACTCCCCAAAGCCTGTGCACCATCTACAAGGCACAGTTCAGGAGTGTGATGGAATACTCCCCACTTGTCTGGATGAGTACAGTTCCAATAACACTCAAAACGCTTGACACCATCCAGGACAGAGCAGTCCACTTGATTGACACCACATCCACAAACCTCCATCACCGATGTTCAGTAGCAACAATAAATATAGTCCACAAGATGTGCTGCAGAAATTCACCAAAGATCTTTAGACAGCACCTTCCAAACCCACAACAAAGGCAACAGATTTATGGGCACACTCCATATGCTAATTTGTCTCCAAGTCATTCACCATCCTGACTTGGAAATATATCGCTGTTCCTTCAGTGTCACTGGGTCAAAATCCTGGAATCCCCTCCCTAATGACATTATGGGTCTATCTGCAGCACATGAGCTACAGTGGTTCATGAAGGCAGCTCACTACCACCTTCTCCACAGCAATTAGGGATGGCGGATAAATGCCAGCCAGCAACACTAGTGTCCCATGCATTTAAAATAAAGCTACTTTCTCTGGCCATCAGAGCTTTTGCTGAGTTTAATTGTCATTGTAATAGTCACTTGTCTTCAGATATATTCCAGAAATGGATCTACACAATATACTCAGAGATTTTATTGTGCGCCTCCCATGCAGGTGGGACTTGAACCCAGGCATTTGGCTTAGAGGTTGGCACTCTGCCACTTTGTCATAAGAGCCCCTGTTTCTATATCCATGCTAATATTTTTAGAGTTGTTGAATTATTATTGTGGGAGTGACTATAAGAAATAGGAACGGGAGTAGCTTTTCAGCCCCTTGAGCCTTCTCCACCATCCAGTGGATCATGGCTGATCAAAAATTCATCTCAGCCTTAAACATACATAAGGACTCTGACCCTATAGTTATCTGTGGCAATGACTTTCAATCCTCTGAGAGAAAAAAATCCTCCTCATCTCAATCTTAAAGTGATGCCCCTTTATTCTGAGACTATGCACTGTGGGCCTAGACGCTCCCATGAGGGGAAACATCCTCTCAGCACTTACCCCATCATGCCCCTTAAGAATCCTATATGTATCAATGAGTTTGCCTCTCATTCTTCCAAGCTCCAGTGAGTAGAGGCCCAATGCATTTAGCCTTTGCTCATTAGGCAACCCCTCCTTAAAAGTGATCATCCTAGTGAACAGGAGTAACTCTGCTGAGGAAGGGTCACTCGTCCTGAAACATTGACTCTGATTTCTCTCCACAGATGCTGCAAGGATTGCTGAGCTTCTCCAGCAATTTCTGTTTTTGTTTCTGATTCACAGCATCCACAGTTCTTTCAGTTTTTATCATCCTAGTGAACTGCCTCCAATGATATAATTATAATCTTAAATGTTATGAAACTTGAAAGGGTTCAGAAAAGATTTACAAGGGTATTCCCAGGCTTGGACAGTTTGAGCTGTAGGGAGAGGCTGAATAGGCTGGGGCTATTTTTCCTGGAGCGTCGAAGGCTGAGGGGTGACCTTGAAAGAGTTTATAAAATCATGAGGGGCATGGATAGGGTAAATAGACAAGGTCTTTTTCCTAGGGTAGAGGTGTCAAAAACTAAAGGGTTAAGGTAAGAGGGAAAGATATAAAAGGGACCTAAGGGGTAGCTTTTTCACACAAAGGGCGGTGCGTGTATGGAATGAGCTGCCAGAGGAAGTGGTGAAGGCTGGTACAATTGCAACATTTAAAATGCATCTGGATGGGTGTATGAATAGAAAGGGTTTAGAGGGAAATGGGCCAAATGCTGGCAAATGGGACTAGATTTGTACCGGATATCTGGTTAGCATGGACAAATTGGACCGAAGCATCTGTTTCCGTGCTGTATATCTCTATGACTCTATGTCTCTAAATGGAATCACCATGAGCTTAGCAATTACCACAATGGGTCAGTAGGCTTTGAGAATTCACCCTGAATTGTGACAATTCATCTTCTAGTATTCATTGTTCAGGTAAGTCTTATCAACTTGAATAGATTTAAGAGAAGACTGAAGCTGACACAAAAACAGAAATTGCTGGAGAAACTGAACAGGTCTGGCAACATCTGTGGCAAGAAAACAGAGTTAACATTTTGAGTCCAGTGACCCTTGTTCAGAACATTGAAGTTTTGATCTCACACTTGAAATAGCACGTTGAAAACTATCATCTGCTGGAGTTCCTTGAAAATGATCGAATTTAAGAGAAGACCCATATAATTCCCATAGCAAAGAGATAGAGATGGGAAAATAAAGAAGATAAGGGAGGGGGAAATAAAAAGATAAGAAAATATGCATTCATACAACTTGGGTATCCCAGTGACTAATACAGGTCAGCATTTTCAATCATGTTTATTACAGTGTAAGCAGGTTATTTTATGAAGTAATTCAGATACATGGCATACATTAGGATTTACCAATAACACTCTGTATACATTTAGAATGCCTTTAAAAGACAGTAATAAAGATATTGTTTTACTGTATGTCAAATGGTGAATGCATGCAACATCTGCCATCAGATGTACAACTAATTTTTGTAACATGCAGAATTAATTAGCTAGTTATTTGATTACTAATAATGTTCATGTTGCATTGACTTCCAAGGTGCTTGTAGAACATGGGTGACTGTTAAAATCCTCTCCATTTTGTTTCCTAGTAAACAAGTACATCGTAAGTGTGTTTACAGGTGATGTCAAAGGCAGTGGCACTGATGCTGATGTCTTCATCAATATTTTTGGTGAACATGGAGACACAGGTAATTGGTTTTGCCTTTTCTACCATGACATTTTTCAGTAACAGGTGAAAAGGGACTGGAATACCTGTACCCTCTACATCCGCCCAGCTCAAACATAGATGTTTGACCTGACGTTGGCATTAGAGAGGATGAATTTTATTTGCTGATGAAGCAAACATTAGACAAAGGTAATGCTGCAGAAACTTGGGGTCAAATTCCACATAGCAGCTGGATGCATTTAATTAAACTAATTTATAAAGTTGCAATAAATCGTTGTTCACATTAGTAATGATTTTAAAAGTACGGGATTGTTAGAAAATCATCTGGTTCATTGGTACACTTCAGGAGAAGAAACTTGCCATCCTGTCTGACCTACATGTAACTTCAGATTCACAACAATGTAGTTGACTGGTAATTGCCCTGTAAAATGGCCTGGCAATCCATTCAGTTGTATCAAACCACTGAAAGTGCTGTGCTGATACTGACACCCTACATACTGAAATGGTTCACAGAGTGCTGTTTAAATAGATGTCTTTTTGAAAGCAGGATTGGTAATGATCTGAGAAAAGGCCACTTCTCTGCTTTATTTGTTTTGTGAAACTTTACAGGGGAATTGATGTATTAATAAACTCAGTACATAGCCATGCTCGGGAGACAATATGAAAAATCATACACAAGCTGTGAGGAGATTTCTGAGTTCTCACAAATTTTGCTACCAATTTAAGCAACATGCTTAAGTTCTCAAGCCTGCTCCATCACTCAATAGGATAATGGCTGATCCGAGATTCCTTGTGACCACTTGCTTGCCCTTTCCCCATAACCCTTGATTCCCCAGTTGATCAAGAATCCATCTATCCCAGCCTTAAACATATACAATGACGTATACCCTCACAGCTATCTGAGGCAAGGAATTCCAAAGGCACACAAACCTCTGAGAGAAGAAATGGCTCATCATCTGAGTCTTAAATTGGCACCCCTTGATTCTAAGGTTATGCCCTCTCAGTATTTACCCTGTCAAGCCACCTAAGATTTCTACATGTTTCAAAGAGATCGCCTTTCATTCTTCTAAACTCAAGTGAGTAGAGCTCAACATTCATAAGACAAGCCCACTGGGGGGAGGGGTGTGTGGGGAGTTTTGGGGGAGTGGGGAGTGGGTTCATCCTACTAATCATTCTCTAAACTGCCTTCATTGAAATAATATTATTCCTTAAATAATGGGACCAAAACTGCTCACATTACTCCAGGTGTGGTCTCACCAGCACCATGTACAGTTGCAATAAGATTTCCCTATCCTTATACTCCAACCCCTTGAATAAAGGGCCAACGTTCCATTAACCTTCCTGACTACCTGCTGCCCCTGTGTGCTAGCTTTCTGTGTTTTATGCACAAGTGTGGCCAAGTCCCATTGTGTTGCAGCTTTCTGCAGTTTCTGTCCATTTAAGTAATAGTGTTCCCCTTCCAAAATGAACAATTTTGCATTTTCCCACATTATACTCCATTTACCAACATTTTGCCCAATTACTTAACCTATCAATATCTCTCTGTAAACTGTTTGTATCCCTCTCAAATCTACCTTTCCACCATCTTTTGTGTTATCTGCAAATTTTGTTCCAGTGAATTCACTTCTTTTTGCCAAGTCATTAACATATGTTGTAAACAGTTATGATCCCAGCACTGTTTCACATGGAATCCCACTTGTCATGGGCCACCAAAATGAAAAAGAACCCCTTATCCCTACTTGTTATTTCCTGCCCATGAGCCAATTCTCTATCAAGCAGTATATGACGTCCAACATCATATGACTTTACATTTTGTGAGGAACTTTGTTGAACACCTTCTGGAAGTCCAAATACAATAAACTACTGGTTCCCTTCTATTTACTCTGGTTGGGACTTACTTGAAAAGCTTTAATAAGTTAGTCAGACACAATTTCCTTTTCCTAAAGCCATGCTGACTCAACTTGATTTGATTGTGATTTTCCAAATAGAGTTGTAGAGGTGTACATATGGAAACAGATCCTTTGGTCCAAATCATCCATGATGGCCAGCTAAACTAATCTAGTCCCATTCGGCAGCATTTGGCCCATATCACTGTAAACCCTTCCTATTCATCTACCCATCAGATGCCTTTTAAGTGTTGTAATTGTACTAGACTCCACCATTTCCTCTGGCTACTCATTCCATACATGGATCACCCTCTGAATAAAAACGATGCCCCTTAGGTCCCTTTTAAATCTTTCCCATCTCAATTTAAACCTATGCCCTCTAGTTTTGTACTCTTCTATCCTGTGGAAAATCCCTTGTCTATTTATCCTATCCATGCCCCTCATGATTCTATAAATCTCTATAAGGTCATCTGTCAGCCACAGAATATAGCCTTAGCCTATTCAGCCTCTCCCTATAGCTCAAACCTTCCAACACTGACAACATCCTTATGAATATCTTCTGAACCCTTTCAAGTTTCACCACATCTTTCCTATATCAGGAAGACCCACGATTGAATGCAATATTCCAAAGGTGGCCTAACCAATGTCGTGTGCAGCCGCAACATGGCCGCAACATGACCGCAACTACCATACTCAATGCTCTGTCCAATAAAGGCAAGCATATCAAATGCTTTCTTCACTATGCTGTCTACCTGGGCCTCCACTTTCATGGAACTGTGAACGTGCACTCAAAGGTCTCTTTGTTCAGCAACGTTCCCCAGAATGTTACCATTAAGTGTAAAAATCCTGCCCCTGATTTGCCTTTCCAAAATGCAGCACCTCACATTTATCTAAATTAAATTTCATCTGCCATTCTTCATCCATTGGCCCATCTGATCAAGATCCTGTCATATTCCGAGGTAACCTTCTTCGCTATACACTACACCTCCAATTTTGGTGTCGTCTGCAAACTTACTAACTATATCTCAATCATTTATATAAATAACAAAAAGCAGTGGACCCAGCACTGATCCTTGTGGCATGTTGCTGGTCACAGGCCTCCAGTCTGAAAAGCAACCCTCCACCATCACCCTTTGTCTTCTACCTTTGAGCCAGTTCTGTGACCAAATGGCTAGTTAGAACATAGAACAGAGAACATAGAAAAATACAGCGCAGTACAGGCCCTTCGGCCCTCGATGTTGCGCCGACCGAAGCCTACCTAACCTACACTAGCCCAATAACCTCCATATGCTTGTCCAATGCCCACTTAAATGACCATAAAGAGGGAGAGTCCACCACTGCTACTGGCAGGGCATTCCATGAACTCACAACCCGCTGAGTAAAAAATCTACCCCTAACATCTGTCCTATACCTACCACCCCTTAATTTAAAGCTGTGTCCCCTGGTAACAGCTGACTTCATTAGCGGAAAAAGGTTCTCACTGTCAACCCCATCTAAACCCCTAATCATCTTGTACACCTCTATCAAATCTCCCCTAAACCTTCTTTTCTCCAATGAGAAAAGCCCCAAGTGCCTCAGCCTTTCCTCATACGATCTTACTACCATGCCCGGCAACATCCTGGTAAACCTCCTCTGCACTCGTTCCAATGCCTCCACATCCTTCCTATAATATGGCGACCAAAACTGCACACAATACTCCAGATGAGGCTGCACCAGAGTCTTATACAACTGCAACATGACCTCAGGACTCCGGAACTCAATTCCTCTACCAATAAAGCCCAGTACACCATATGCCTTCTTCACAGCACTATTTACCTGGGTGGCAACTTTCAAAGATCTATGTACATGGACACCAAGATCCCTCTGCTCATCCACACTACCAAGTAGTCTACCATTAGCCCAGTAATCCATCTTCTTGTTACTCCTACCAAAGTGAATGACTTCACACTTAGCTACATTGAATTCCATTTGCCACCTTACTGCCCAGCTCTGCAACTTATCTATATTGCGCTGTAACCTGCCACATCCTTCTTCGCTGTCCACAACTCCACCGACTTTCGTGTCATCCGCAAACTTGCTCACCCAGCCTTCAAGCCCCTCCTCCAGGTCATTTATAAAAATGACAAACAGCAATGGTCCCAAAACAGATCCTTGTGGAACATCGCTAGTAACTGCGTTCCAAGATGAACCTATACCATCAACTACTACCCTCTGTCTCCTTCCAGCCAGCCAATTCCTAATCCAAATCTCTAATGCACCCTCAATGCCATACCTCCGTAGTTTTTACATTAGCCTGCCATGGGGTACCTTATCGAACGCCTTGCTAAAATCCATATACACCACATCTACTGCTTTACCCTCGTCCACATCCTTGGACACCTTCTCAAAGAATTCAATAAGGTTTGTGAGGCACGACCTGCCCTTCACAAAACCATGCTAACTATCCTTGATCACATTATTCCTATCCAGATGTTCATAAATTCTCTCTAAGACTTTGCCCACAACAAAAGTGAGACTCACTGGCCTATAGTTACTCGGGCTATCCCTGCTCCCCTTCTTGAACAAGGGGACCACATTCGCTATCCTCCAGTCTTCTGGCACTATTCCCGTAGACAACGACGACACAAAAATCAAGGCCAATGGCTCCGCTATCTCCTCCCTAGCTTCCCAGAGGGTCCTAGGATAAATGCCATCAGGCCCAGGGGACTTATCTATTTTCATCCTTTCCAGAATTTCCAACACCTCTTCCCTACATACCTCAAAACCATCCATTCTAATTAATTGTGACTCAGTATTCACATCGGCAACAATGTCCTGTTCCTGAGTGAATACTGACGAAAAGTATTGATTTAGTGTCTCACCAATCTCCTCCGCCTCCACACACAATTTCCCACTACTATCCTTGACTGGACCAATACCTACCCTAGTCATCCTTTTATTCCTGACATACCTATAGAAAGCCTTTGGGTTTTCCCTAATCCTACCAACTAAGGACTTTTCATGTCCCCTTCTCGCTGCTCTTAGCTCTCTCTTTAGATCCTTCCTGGCTACCTTATAACTCTCAATCGCCCCAACTGAACCTTCACGCCTCATCTTTACATAGGCCGCCCTCTTCCCTTTCACAAGGGATTCCGATTCCTTGTTTAACCACGGCTCCCTCACAAGACCCTTTTCTCCCTGCCTGACTGGTACATACTTATCAAGGACACCCATTAGCTGTTCCTTGAACAATCTCCACATATCATTTGTGTTCTTCCCTTGAAGCCTATTTTTCCAATCCACGCATCCTAAGTCATGCCTCACCGCATCATAATTTCCCTGCCCCCAGCTATAACTGTTGCCCTGCAGTGCACACTTATCCCTCTCCATCACTTGAGTAAAAGTCACCGAGTTGTGGTCACTGCCCCCGAAGTGCTCACCTACCTCCAAGTCTAACACCTGGCCTGGTTCATTACCTAGAACCAAATCCAGTATAGCCTCACCTCTTGTTGGCCTGTCTACATATTGTGTCAGGAAACCCTCCTGCACACATTGGACAAACACCAACCCATCTAACGAACTCGAGCTATAGCTTTCCCAGTCAATATCTGGGAAGTTAAAGTCCCCCATAACAACCACCCTGCTACTTTCACTCTTCTCCTGAATCATCCTCGCAATACTTTCCTCTAATTCTCTCGGACTATTAGGAGGCCTGTAGAAAACTCCTAACAGGGTGACCTCACCTTTCCTATTTCTAACCTCCACCCAAACTACCTCAGATGGCAAGTCTTCCTCCATCACCCTTTCTACTGCTGTAATACTATCCTTGACAAGCAATGCCACACCTCCCCCTCTTTTACCCCCATCTCTGACCCTACTAAAACATTTAAACCCTGGAACCTGCAACAGCCATTCCTGTCCCTGTTCTACCCACGTCTCTGTAATGGCCACAACATTGAAGTCCCAGGTACCAACCCATGCTGCAAGTTCACCTACCTTATTTCTTATACTTCTGGCATTGAAGTATACACACTTCAAGCCACCTTCCTGTTTACAGGCACCCTCCTTCGAGATCGATGCCATGTTCCTAACCTCCCTACACTCCAGGTCCTGTACCCTAAAGCTACACTCCAGGTTCCCATGCCCCCGCAGAGTTAGTTTAAACCCTCCCAAAGAGCACTAGCAAACCTCCCCCCAAGGATACTGGTGTCCCTCAGGTTCAGGTGTAGACCATCCTGTTTATAGAGGTCCCACCTTCCCCAGAAAGAACCCCAGTTATCCAAATACCGGAATCCCTCCCTCCTGCACCACCCCTGTAGCCACACATTTAACTCCTCTCTATCCCTACTCCTTGACTCTCTATCACATGGCACAGGTAACAAACCAGAGACAACAACTCTGTTCGTTCTAGCTCTGAGCTTCCAACCTAGCTCCCTGAAAGCCTGTCTAACATCCTCACCCCTCTTCCTACCTATGTCGTTAATGCCAATGTGGACCACGATCTGGGGCTGCTCCCCCTCCCCCTTAAGGACCCGGAAAACACGATCAGAGACATCACGTACCCTTGCACCTGGGAGGCAACATACCAATCGTGAGTCTCTTTCGCCCCCGCAAAACCGCCTATCTGTGCCCCTCACTATTGAGTCCCCAATAACTATCGCTCTACCTTTCACCACCCTTCCCTTCTGAGCAACTGGGACAGGCTCCGTGCCAGAGGCCTGAACCTCGTTGCTTACCCCTGGTAAGTCATCCCCCCCACAAGTATCCAAAACGGTATACTTGTTCTTGAGGGGAATGACCGCAGGGGGTCCCTGCACTGGCTGCTTCCTCCCACTCCCCCTCACTGTCACCCATCTCTCTATAACTTTCGGAGTAACTACTTCCCTAAAGCTCTGATCTATGACCACCTCTGCCTCCCGAATGATCCGCAGTTCATCCAACTCCAGCTCCAGTTCCCTAACACGGTCTTGGAGGAGCTGGAGATGGGTGCACTTCTTGCAAGTGTAATCAGGAGGGACGCTAATGGCTTCCCTCACCTCATACATGTTGCAAGAGGAACATTGCACTGCCTTCGCTGCCATCCCTCTAAAAGGTAAACTTTAAAAACTAGATCTAAAGAAACAAACAAGCAAAATGCAGCACTTACCTGCTTATCACAACGGGTCGTATTATTAGGTTAGAGGAGGAGGGCGGGTGGGAGGCTCTACCCCTGTAGTGCTTCGGGTTCCTCGCCTGCGCGCTTTTATAAGAAAAAAAAACCTTCCCAGGTAAGCTAGCGCGACACCAGCTTCCGGGTCTGCTAGGCGCTTAAAAACAACTTTAAATTTTAGCCATTAAAAAAACAATAATTGGACTATACCGTGACTTAAAAAAAACACCTCCAGACAGCCATTACCTGCTCCGCTGAGAGAGTTCTCCCTGTATTCCCTGTGAACTAATCTTGCTGATAAGTCTACCATGAGAAACCTTGTCAAATGCCTTACTGAAGTCCACATAGATCACTTCCACCACTCTGCCCTCATTAATCCTTTACTTCTTCAAAAACCTCAAGTCAGGGAGACACAATTTCCCATACACAAAGTCATGTTGACTATCCATAATCAGTCCTTGCCTTTCCAAATACAAAGATTCCTGATGAAGGGCTTATGCCCGAAACATCAATTCCCCTGCTGCTTGGATGCTGCCTGACCTGCTGTGCTTTTCCAGCACCACACTCTCGACTCTGATTTCCAGCATGTGCAGTTCTCACTTTCTCCTTTCCAAATACATGTAAATCCTGTCTCTCAAAATCCTCTCCAACAACTTGGTCAAGCTGACCAGTTTATAGTTCCCTGGCTTTTCTTTATCAACTTTCTTAAATAGTGGCACCATGTTAGCCAACTCCAGCCTTCCTGCACCTCACCTGTGACTATCAATGATCCAAATATCTCAGCAAGAGGCCCAGCAATCACTTCCCTAGCTTTCCACAGAGTTCTAGGGTACACCTATTCAGGTCCTGGGGATTTATCTTCTTTTATGTGTTTTAAGACATTCAGCACCTTCTCCTCTGTAATATGGATATGTTTCAAAATATCGCTATTTATTTCCCCAAGTTCTGTATCTTCCATATCCTTCTCCATCGTGAACATTGATGCAAATAAATGTTCTGCTATTATTTCCTTAATAATTGATGCCAATAGACAATAGACAATAGACAATAGACAATAGATGCAGGAGTAGGCCATTCTGCCCTTCGAGCCTGCACCGCCATTCAATATGATCATGGCTGATCATTCCTAATCAGTATCCTGTTCCAGCCTTATCTCCATACCCCTTGACTCCACTATCTTTAAGAGCTCTATCCAATTCTTTCTTAAATGAATCCAGAGACTGGGCCTCCACTGCCTTCTGGGGAAGAGCATTCCACACAGCCCCCACTCTCTGGGTGAAGTAGTTTCTCCTCATCTCTGTCCTAAATGGTCTACCCCGTATTTTTAAGTTGTGTCCTCTGGTTCGGCATTCCCCCATCAACGGAAATATGTTCCCTCCTGCCAGAGTGTCCAATCCTTTCATAATCCTATACGTTTCAATCAGATCCCCTCTCAGTCTTCTAAACTCAAGGGTTTTCAAGCCCAGTCGCTTCAGTCTTTCCGTGTAAGGCAATCCTGCCATTCCAGGAATTGACCTCGTGAACCTACGCTGCACTCCCTCAATAGCCAGAATACTTTTCCAACAAGAGATGATAGGCTAGTCAACCTATAATTACCCACTTTGTGCCTCCTTCCCTTTCTGAATAGAGGTGCCACATTCACAGTTTCTCAATCTCCTGGTACTACTGCAGAACTCATTCTTTTTTTGGAAAATTACAATCAATGCATTTACTATCTCTGTAGCTCCATCTTTAGGACCCCAGGATGCAAGCCACTGGGTCCAAGGGACTTACCTGCCTTTAGCCTCATTAGGTTGTAAAATACAACTTCTTTACTGATGGTGATGGTACTTAAATCCTGTCCATATTCTTTAATATAAATGCATGTTCAAAGTATCTTCTACCATAAAGACTGTGGACAGTACAGTGGCTTGGTGGTTAGCACTGCTGCCTCACAGCACCAGGGACTTGGGTTCGATTCCAGCCTTGGATGACTGGCTGTGTGGAGGTTGTATGCTCCCCCTGTGTCTGCAAGGGTTTTCTCTGGGTGTGGCAGTATCCTTCCACAGTCTAAAGATGTGCAGGTTAGGTGGATTGGCTGTGCTAAATTTCCCATTGTCTAGGGATGTGCACAGAAGGTGGATGGGCGATGAGTTATAGGGTAGTGGGGTGGATCTGGGTGGGATGGTCTTTGGAGAAGCAGTGAGCCGAATGGCCTGTTACCACACTGTAGAGATTCTATGATATGATGCTGTTCTTTTGTTCCCAAATCTGTCTCTCCAGCATCACTTTCTAAGGGGGCTATTTCCTTTTTGTACTCTCTCTTCCATTTTATGTATTTCAGGACATGCTTTCAGTAAATCTTTTATCCTAAGTTTAGTTTCCTTTAGGGGAAAGACGACTGGACAATGACAAAGACAATTTTGAAAGAGGAAGTGAAGACAAGTTCACAATTGAATCACCCAATCTGGGGCGCCTGAAAAAAATTACGATTGGTCACAATAGCAAAGGATCCTCAGCTGGCTGGTTCCTGGACAAGGTATCTATCTTTTCTTAGATCTGCCATCAAACATTCTCAGGCATTCTCATTTCTCCTAAGTAGTACAGGTCACCTACTGAGCCAGAACCATGGCATTATACAATTGGATTATACAGATTAAACCCATTTATTGTCTGTACTGGCTATCTGAAAGAATTGGGCAGCTTTTCTTGCCAATTAAACTTGTTGGCCATCCTCATCACTCACTATGAGGCCCCGTCTGTAGATGGGGGTTCATTGATGGTGCTTTTTTATTTGATTACTTACTTGCATCAGCTGGGACATGTATTTAGACCGTCCAACCTCAAAGTTAGGATCCTCAGTCCCTTGAAATGAAAATGAGCCTCCATTACTCCTAAAATGAGACTGAGCATGCCAAGTGAGGCATGCACTTTTCAAGTATTCAGTTATAGTAGCAAACAGGTCCCTCACCCTTCACCAGCACGTGTTTTCTGAAGAGTTGAAAAGTGTGGCACCGGCAAAACACAGAGTCAGGCAACATCGGAGGATTAGAGATTCAATGTTTCGGGCATAAGCCCTTCCTCAGTTGCTGTCTGACCAGCTATGTTTTTCCAAAGCCACACTTTTTGACTCTGATCTCCAGCATCTGCAGTCCTCAGTTTCTCATTGCTTTCTGAAGGTCAGCTTAATTCATTGGTTAGTACCAGATTTTCACTTTGCTGTTCTTTTTTACCATTGGCACTATTTTTGTCATTCCTTACTCCTTCGTTACTAATCTAGGTTTTGTGGATATCTGGAAACTAACATCCAAATTAAAACTTCAGAAATCTGCAAGCTAGAAGGGAAAATCTTCCCCCAGGTTGAAGATTTATTGGTTCATCAACTAAGTTGTCTGAGACATCATTGATGGGGACAATGTAGTGAGATGCCGGAGAAATAAGAATGAGGTTTGATAGACTTTAGAAGTTTGGCAGGTTGGGTTGATTGCACTAAAAATGGTACGTATGTAATGCTTTGCAGTTCGATAAATCTCTTTCCCTTTCCTTTGGATTTTCCAATTTCAGTTGGGTTGCAAGTAACCACTGCCCGTGCCTGCACTCCTTTTCGTGTGAATGTCACACAAAGCATAATCCACTGAATAATGTAATCCACAGGAAATCCTGCTAGTTCCACCTATCACTACTCCCACTTCCTGCCCTTGTCAATCATGTAATGTTACTCTCACATCTTCCCTTTGTGTTTGCTTTTGAGTGCTTGATTCATGACACCCATCAGTAAGCCTGCCCAGTTTCCACCTCTATAAGGATTACCGAAGACAAACATGAGTCTGGTACAGGCAGAGACAGGAGAATTTATCAATGAAATAGAGAAATTGTAGAGATCCAAGAGCCGACTTAGAGTGGGGAACTGTAAGCAATTAGTATTAGTCAAAAATGTAATAATGGAGAAATTAATGTGACTGGAAGTTAACAAGTGCCCAGAACCTGATGATCTTCATCCTCAAATTTTGTAAGAGGTGGCTAGAGATAGTGAATGCCTAGGTAACATGCACCAAATTTCTATTAATTCTTCAGCCTGCAGATTGGAATTCCCTCCCTAAACCTTTCCACCTCTCTGTGTGGCTTTGCTCCTTTAAGGCCCTCTTTAACCCTATCACTTTAACTAAGCTAATATGTGGCTCTGCATCAAATATTTGTTGGATAATGCCTGTCATGTTGGGAATGTTTAATATATTAAAGATACAAAATGAATGTAAATAGCTTTTGTTGCACCCATTAGTAGTTAGGCCAGTGAAAATTTGAAATTGTTTGAATTCTCCAACAATTATTTGAGGAGCGATTGATTAGCGTCAGATTAGATCCCCTACAGTATGGAAACAGGCCCTTTGGCCCAACAAGTCCACACTGACCCTCCGAGGATTAACCCACCCAGACCCATCCCCCTATATTTATCCCTGACTAATGTACCTAACACAATGGCCAATTTAGCATGGTCAATTCACCTGCCCCGCACATCTTTGGATTGAGGATGTGACTGCGCAGACACAGGGAGAATGTGCAAAATCCACACAGACAATTGCCCCGAGGCAGGGATTAAACCCAGGTCCCTGGTGATATGAGGCAGCAGTGCTAACCACTGATCCACCATGCCACCCCAAATAACTTAAAAATTCAAAACTTGAGAGATTTTGAATCCAGTTGAAGATTTTCTACTGGCTTGGCAAGTTTTTTGAGTTGCTGCAAGGCACCATAACGATATTCCTCACTCATCCCTTGAAAACACATGCTCCAGTCATGTCTGAACCCTGAGATTTGGGATGAATGTGGGATGCATTTCCAAAGAACTGGTGGGGTCCTGTCGTACTCCTATACAATGTGAAGGCAAGGTTTGGAAATTCAACAACCTGACAACGTACAAAATGTTTCTGAACTTTAACCTAATCATCAGTCTTCTGACATATATCTTCTAGGTGATTATAGATGACATTGGAAATAAAACTGTTGTCGAATTCCCAGTGAATCGTTGGTTTGCACTGGATGAAGATGATGGTAAAATTCAACGGGACATTCTGGTTGGGGGAAGTCAGACCACAGGTGAGAAGAAGTTTGGAATTTAATGATGCACAGCCTCCCACCAATGCCAGTAAAGAGAAAGGTCTAGCAATGATTCTTTGTATGAAAAGTCTGAAGAATATATATTTTCCTGATTTTTTGAGTCCTTAGTTGGCATTTTAAGCTTTCCTGTTATTTTGTATAAAGAAAGTGCTGAGGATACTCAGAGAGCCCAGCAGTGTCCGCCGAGGGAGCATCTAAGTTAATGTTTTGAGTCATGTATGACTCCTGTTTGGAGCATCCACTGTTCTGAAGATGAGTCATTGGACTCAAAATGTTAACTCTCTCTCTCTCTCTCACTGATACAGCTGGACCTGCTGAGCTTTTCCAACAATTTCTGTTTTTATTTCAAATCTTCAGCATTCATGGTGTTTTGCTACCATTTTGTAACCTTTTTACCAAAATGGTCGCTTATGCTACACTAAAACAACAAGTTAATGTGATCTGAATGCTTGTGAAGGATATTTATTTCAGTCCAGCATTACAGTCAATGGTTTGGAAAGTGGAGCTATGTTTTTTGCTCCATGTTTTATTTAGTTATGTTATCTTTAACTTTTGTATGAATTTACAATTGATAGAACAGGCCATTTCAGTACACGTTTAGAACATTCCTGATTTGGCACCCCATGTCAGTATATTCTCCCAGTTTGCATTCTGGGTAATCCAAGATGGACGTTGGGAAAAATATGTGACTGTAAGAGCTGCTCCTTTTTTGAGGTACTTTAGGTGTTGGAGGTGATTTCCTCAAATTCCAAGAGCAGCAATTACTGTTTATATACTATTACATTGTTTTAGAACTTTGGGGGGGGCAGAAGATCAAAACAAAGCACTTTAAAAAGGAGAAAGGCAGACAAAAGCACTGACCACATGGTCAGAGAAAGAAACCGATACTGTTGACTGCCACAGCAGCGAATCTGCACAGTTATTGCCTTTGCTGTTTGAATTCAATTATCCCTGGACATTGGAGTGTGTCTAGAAAAAATTAACAAACAGCGAAATTCACAGCTGACCTTGGAAGAACCTGTATGGGAGAGCTCACAGCACAGGAACAGATAGTTTTTAAGTGTAGCCTTGCTGTAAATCTATAATAATGAGTAGAGTGAGTTCCTTCTTGATTATTTGCTTCATTGAGAACTGTCTCTTGATTAATTTCAAAAATGTAAGGCATAAGTGTTGTTTGCCTGAAGCAGTGTTTTCTTTAGAGCAATAAGATGGTACTATTTTCTGGGTCTATAGATTGTGAAGGAGCAAAGATGGCCTTTAGTAGAATGATGTGCTCTTCCTGTCGGATGTGGAGTTTAGGGAGAGTTTCCTTGTTACTGATGGTTGTGTCTGCAGGAAGTGTCTTTGGTTGGGAATCCTATAAGATCACATGGATCAGTTGGGCAGTTAGAAGCAATAAGGAATTTACAGGGGCTAGGGGTGTGATGAATGGCAGTTATAGGGAGGGAGAAAAGCCACAGATACAGTCAGGTCGATGGGTGAACTCCACAAAAGGTAGGAGAGGTAGGCAGGTAGTGCAGGAGTCTCCTGTGGCTATCCCCATATCAAACTAGTATGCTGCTTTGGAAAATGTAGGGGGTGATGGACTCAAAGGGGAATGTAGTATGAATAGCCAAGTTTCTGGTATCGAGACTGGCTCTTATGTAACAAAGAGTACATCAGGTTCCAAGTGATCGATTATGACAGGGGACTCTCTAGTCAGAGGCATAGACAGACTTTTTTGCAGCCTGCAGTGAGAAATCAGAATGGTGTGTCATGTCCCTGGTGCTAGAATCAAGGATATCTTGAAGACAGTGCAGAATATTCTCAAATGGGAGAGGGAAAGGCAGGAGATCATTGTAAATGGAACTAACAACATAGGAAGGGAAAATGATGAGATTTTGAGGACAGAATAGAACATAGAACATAGAACAATACAGCACAGAACAGGCCCTTCGGCCCACGATGTTGTGCCAAACTTCTATCCTAGATTAAGCACACATCCATGTACCTATCCAAATGCAGCTTAAAGGTTGCCAATGATTCTGTCTCTACCACTCCCACGGGCAGCGCATTCCATGCCCCCACCATTCTCTGAGTAAAGAACCCACCCCTGACATCTCCCCCATACCTTCCACCCTTCACCTTAAATTTATGTCCCCTTGTAACACTCTGTTGTACCCGGGGAAAAAGTTTCTGATTGTCTACTCTATCTATTCCTCTGATCATCTTATAAACCTCTATCACGTTGCCCCTCATCCTTCACCGTTCCAACGAGAAAAGGCCGAGAACTCTCACCCTATCCTTGTATGACCTATTCTCCATTCCAGGCAACATCCTGGTAAATCTTCTCTGCACCCTCTCCAAAGCTTCCACATCTTTCCTAAAGTGAGGCGACCAGAGCTGCACACAGTACTCCAACTGTGGCCTAACCAAAGTCCTGTACAGCTGCAACATCACTTCACGACTCTTGAATTCAATCCCTCTGCTAATGAACAATAATACACCATAGGCCTTCTTACAAACTCTATCCACCTGAGTGGCAGCTTTCAAAGATCTATGTACATAGACCCCAAGATCCCTCTGTTCCTCCACCTGACTAAGAACCCTACCATTAACCCTGTATTCCGCATTCTTATTTGTTCTTCCAAAATGGACAACCTCACACATGGCAGGGTTGAACTCCATCTGCCACTCCTCAGCCCAGCTCTGCATCATATCTAAGTCCCTTTGCAAATGACAAATGCCCTCCTCACTATCCACAACTCCACCTATCTTCGTATCATCTGCAAATTTACTGAGCCACCCTTCGACTCCCTCATCCAAGTCATTAATAAAAATTACAAACAGCAGAGGACCCAGAACTGATCCCTGCAGAACTCCACTTGTAACTGGACTCCAGGCTGAATATTTACCATCTACCACCACTCTCTGACTTTGACCGGTTAGCCAGTTTTCTATCCAAATTTCCCACTATCCCATGCCTCCTAACAGAATGTTCGGATGTTAGACAGGAATTTAAAAGGAGATCGTCGGGGCTAATAATATTTGGATTACTCCTGGTGCAATGAGCAAGTGAGGGTAGGAATAGGAGGATAGAGCAGATGAATGTGTGGTTGAGGAGCTGGTGCAGGGGAGAAGCATTCACATTTTTGGATCATTGGAATCTCTTCTGGCATAGATGTGATCTGTATAGGAAGGACAAATTGCACCTGAATTGGAAGAGGACTAATGTACTGGCAGGGAGATTTGCCAGAGCTGCTTGGGAGGATCGAAACTAGTAAGGTGGGGAGCGGGGGTGGCGGTGGGACCCAGAAAAATAGTGGGAAAGAAAGCAATCTGAGACTGGTGCAGCTGGGAAAAGAAGCGAGTCAAACAGCCAAAGCAGGCAGGAACAAAGCAGAGAACAAGCTAGGACTGATAAATTAAACCGCATTTATTTCAATGCAAGAGGCAGTTGGACTCAGGATATGGTTAGGAACATGGGACAGGGATATCATAGCAATTACTAAAATGTGGCTCAGCAATGGACAGGACTGGCAGCTTAATATTCCAGGATATAAATGCTGTAGGAAGAATAGAAAGGGGGGCAAGAGAGGAGGGGGGTGTGGCATTTTTGGTAAGGGATAACATTACTGTTGTAGTTAGGGAGAATATCCTGGGAATACATCCAGGGAAGTTATTTGGGTGGAACTGAGAAATAAGAAAGGGATGATCACCTTATTGAGATTGTATTACAGACCCGCTAATAGTCAGTGGGAAATTGCAAAAACAAATTTGTATGGAGAATTCAGTTATCTGTAAGAATAATAGGATGGTTATGGTTGGGGATTTTAGCTTTTCAAACATAGACTGGGACTGCAATAATGTTAAGGGTTTAGCTGGAGAGGAATTTGTTAAGTGTATACAGGAATATTTTCTGATTCAGTATGTGGATGTTCCGACTAGAAAAGGTGCAGGTGACTGAGGCAGGGCGGGTGACTGAGGCAGGGCGGGTGACTGAGGCAGGGCGGGTGACTGAGGCAGGGCAGGTGACTGAGGCAGGGTGGGTGACTGAGGCAGGGCAGGTGACTGAGGCAGGGCAGGTGACTGAGGCAGGGTGGGTGACTGAGGCAGGGCGGGTGACTGAGGCAGGGCAGGTGACTGAGGCAGGGTGGGTGACTGAGGCAGGACGGGTGACTGAGGCGGGGTAGGTGACTGAGGTGTCAGTGGGAGAGCACTTTGGGGCCAGCGACCATAATTCTATTAATTTAAAAATAGTGATGAGAAAGGATAGACCAGAACTGAAAATTGAGTTCTAAGTTGGAGGAAGGCCAATTTTGATGGTATTAGGCAAGAATTTTCAAAAGTTGACTGGGGGCATATGTTCACAGGTAAAGGAATGGCTGGAAAATGGGAAGCCTTCAAAAATGAGCCAACGAGAGTCCAGAGACACTATATTCTCATTAGGGAGAAAGGAAAGGCTGGTAGGTGTAGGGAATGCTGGATGACTAGAGAAATTGAGGCTTTGGCTAAGAAAAAGAAGGAAGCATATGTCAGGTATAGACAGAAGAGATAGCGTGATCCTTAGAAGAGTATAAAGGCAATAGGAGTACACTTAAGAGGGAAATCAGGAGGGCAAAAAGAGGACATGAGATAGCTTTGGCAAATATGTTTACGGAGAATCCAAAGAGTTTTTATGAATAAATTAAGGACAAAAGGGTAACTAGGTAGACAATAGGGCCTTCAAAGATCAGCAAGAAGGCCCATGTATGGAGCCGCAGGAGATGGGGGAGATATTAAACAAGTATTTTGCATTAGTGTTTACTATGGAGAAGGACGTGGAAGATATAGAATGTGGGGAAATAGACCATGACTTCTTGAAAAATATCCATATTGCAGAGGAGGAGGTGATGGATGCCTTGAAATGCATGAAAGTGGATATATCCCCAAGACCTGATCAGGTGTACCCTAAAACCCTGTGGGAAGCTAGGGAAGTGATTGCTGGGCACCTTGCTGAGATATTTGTGTCAGCAATAGTCACAGGTGAGGTGCCAGAGGACTGGATGTTAGCTAACGTTGTGCCACTCTTTAAGAAGGGTGCTAAGGACAAGCCAGGGGACTATTGACTGGTGAGCCTGACATCAGTGGTGGGCAAGTAGTTGGAGGGAATTCTGAGGGACAGGATTTACATGTATTTGGAAAGGCAAGGACTGATTAGGGATAATCAACATGACTGTGCGTGGAAAATCATGTCTCACAAACTTGATTGATTTGTTTGAAGAAGTAACAATGAGGATTGATGGGGGCAGAGTGGTAGACATAATCAGTATGGACTTAAGTAAGGCATTTGACAAGGTTCCTCATGGGAGACTGGTGAGCAAGATTAGATCTCATGGAACACAGGGAGAACTAGCCATTTGGATACAGAACTAGCTTGATGGTAGAAGACAGAAGGTGGTGAGGGAGGGTTGTTTTTCAGACTGGAGGTCTGTGACTCGTGGAGTGCCACAAGGATTGGTACTGGGTCCACTACTTTTCATCATTTATATAAATGATTAGGATGTGAACATAGGAGGTATAGTTAGTAAGTTTGCACATGACACCAAAATTGGAGGACAGCGAAGAAGTTTACCACAAAGTACAATGAGATCTTGACCAGATGGACAAATGAGCTGAGGAGTGGTAGATGGAGTTTAATTTAGATAAATGTGAGGTGCTGCATTTTGGAAAAGTAAATGAGAGCAGGACTTATACACTTAATGGTAAGGTCTGAGGGAGTGTTGCTGAACAAAGAGACCTTGGAGTGCAGGTTCATAGCTCCTTGAAAGTAGAGCCACAGGTAGATAGGATAGTGAAGAAGGCATTTGGTATGTTTTTATTTATTGGTCACAGCATTGAGTGTAGGAGTTCAGAGATCATATTGTGGCTGTACAGGACATTGGTTAGGCCACTTTTGGAATATTGTGTGCAATTCTGGTCTCCTTCCTTTCGGAAGGATATTGTGAAACTTGAAAGGATTCAGAAAAGATTTACAAGGATGTTGCCAAGGTTGGAGAATTTGAGTTATAGGGAGAGGTTGAATAGGCTAGAGCTGTTTTCCCGGAGTGTCGAAGGCTGAGGAGTGGCCTTATAGTGGTTTACAAATTAATGGGGGGCATGGATAGGAAAATAGACAAGGTCTTTCCCCTGTATTGGGGGAGTCCAGAACTAGAGGGCATAGGCTTAGGGTGAGAAGGGAAAAATTTAAAACGGACCTAAGGGGCAACTTTTTCACGTAGAAGGCAGTGTGTGTATGGAATGAGCTGCCGGAGGAAGTGGTGTAGGTTAGTACAATTACAGCATTTAAAAGGCATCCGGATGGGTATATGAATAAGGAGGGTTTGGAGGGATATGGGCCAAGTGCTGGCAAATGGGATTAGGTTAGGTTGGGATATCTGGTAGGTGTGGACGAGTTGGACAGAAGGTCTGTTTCCGTGCTGAACATCTCTATGACTCTATGACTCATTAACTCTATTCTTACTCCCCTGTTTGTTTTCCCTTGCTCTGCAAAATATTTATCCAATTCTGTTCTGAAAGTTACAATTAAACCTGCTTCTGACTTTCTAGCCATTCATTCCAGTTCAATGTGTAAAACCTTGCACTTCATCTTTCTCTGGTTCTCTTCCTGATTGTTCAAAATCTGTGTACTCAGGTTGTTGCTCCTCCTGCCAATAACAAGTTTTTTTTTCTTATCAGCACTGTCAAAACTCCTTTTGAATGCTTTCGTTAAATCTTAACCTTCTTTTCTCTAAGAAGATAAATCCCATTTTCTCTAATCTCTCCACAAAACAAGAAGTCCCTTATCTCTGTTCTTGATAGCTTGGTAGCTCTAAGCTTGCCAAGAGTATAATTCACTTGCATTTGTGTAGCCCTTTAGCACATTTTTCAGCAACTCCTAAAGGAAACACATGCAATTAATTGCTGTTGTTACTAAGGTTGCATGGCAACAACACAATGGGCACAACAAAATCCAACAAACAGTATTGAAATGAATGATCAGGTGGCGTTCATTCTGTCAGTGTAGGTTGAGAGAGACATTTTGGTCAGGACACCAAGAGAACTCCCTGCAATTGTTCCCAAAGTGATATGTAACCTACTCAACATTGAGGCTGTTCCAAACCATTGTGTATCAATAGAAGTGTCAGAAATGGAAGTATACATTCCATTTATCTTGCCTGCATTCAGATCCACATAGAGTCATAGAGATCTACAGCATGGAAACAGACCCATCAATCCAACTTATCTATGCTGCCCAGATATCCCAATAAATCCAGTCCCATTTGCCAGTATTTGGTCCATATCCCTCTAAACCCTTCCTATTGATATACCCATCCAGATGCCTTTTACTTATACCAGCCTCCACCACTTCCTCTGTCAGCTTATATCATACACTCACCACCCTCTGCATGAAAAAGTCACCTCTTGGTTCCCTTTCCCCTCTCATGTTAAACCTGCCGTCTAGTTTTGGACTCCCCCAGTCCAGCAAAAGACCTTGTTTACTTACACTATCCATGTCTGTCATAACTTTATAAATCTCTACAAGGTCATCCATTAGCCTCCAACCCTCCAGGGAAAGCAGCCCCAGTGTCTCCCTGTAGTTCAAACCCTCGAATCTTGGCTACATCCTTGTAAATCTTTTCTGAACCCTTTCAAGTTTCACAACATCCTTCCTATAGCAGCGAGACTAGAACTGCACCCAGTATTCCATAAGTGGTCTGTCCAATGTCCTATACAGCCAAAATATGACCTCCCTACTGCTATACTACTGTTCTTATATGCCCACACCTTTCTTGTCAGAATTGATTTGAGCTAGTGACTCTCTGGTTAGGATTGTTTCATGAATTATGCTTCTTCCCACTATTAGCAACACATCCTAATTTTAGAATCAAATTTGATTTTCCAGGGATTGTTTACAATGTTTCTGTAGTAACCGGTGATATCAGAGGAGCTGGGACTAACTCAAAAGTGCATATCATTCTCCATGGATCCAAGGGTCTTAAAAACAGTGGAAAAATCTTCCTAGAAGGTGGCCAGTTTGAACGTGGAATAACAGACATCTTTAACGTGGAGTTGGCTGCCCTGCTCAGCCCACTCAGCAGAGTTACCATTGGCCATGATAACTGTGGTGTCAGTTCAGGATGGTTCTGTGAGAAGGTAAGCAATGGAGTAACATTTTTAAACTCCTAAATGTTGTGAACCTTTACCCCGTATAAAGAATTTTTTTAAAAGTGTGTCACCACACATCTCATAGATAGACAATAATTTAACACAACATTATAATCCTATACTGTGCCATAACCAGTCAGTAATGAAATCAAAATCAATGGATAATTTGAAAAGCAGATTTATTTTTGCACACAGAAGTCCAACTATCTGATTTTATATTTCAGCTGTAAAATTGGCTTACTTATGAAATTAATTCATGAGAACCCAGGACGGAATTTACCCCTTATTAACAAATAATAAGGTAGTTTTATGCCCATCAGATTAAATGGTTGTGAACTCATCTTCCAAATTCACCTGCAACTCCGTCACGTCATTCTCTTTGCAACCATCCAATGAAATGGTCAGCCACAGATGGAAGAGTTTTAACCATTGTCTTTTCTCCACTTAATTCTTTCCCATTACAACATGTCCACCTTCATCCAGCTGTTTCTCTGGTCAAAGTTGCTGGGTGAATTGTGAATGCAGAATGTGCTTTGTGGGACCCAAGGCAAGGGTGCAAAGAGACAACGGAAGGCAGTTGAACAAGTGGGAGTATTATGTTTACAAATAATTATAATCCATGGAGTAATCATGTGTCTGTAGCAGTAACACACTCCACATATGTAACATCTTTCAATCCATATGTAATATTATTCTGTATGTGTAACACACCACATTATGTTATGTGGTCCAGCTATGTGATATTGCATACTCCTCTGACCCGTGCCATTTCCTGGTTAGCACATTTCAACCTACATACACACATTCTCCTGCCAATGTGCAATCCCAGCAATATTTTCATGCATGTACCATACTACAAACAGCTGTTTTTTTTAATACCTCACAAATTTAATTTACATTATTGCTTATATAATATTTATGTTTGTGTTTCAACCTGAACATAGTTGTGAAATCTTGCACTTAATAAATTCCAGAATATCTGTCTCAATTGCTATTTGTTCTCTACCATGATTTTTAGCAGCCTCTTTTTGATCTACGCAGGTTATAGTTTACTGTGCATTCACTGGCATTGAACAGACATTTCCCTGCAGAAAATGGCTGGATGAAGATGAAGGAGATGGGCTGATTGAACGCGAACTCTATGAAATGGTTTCACTGCGACAGAAGAGACAGAAAAGTACATAGCAATTTTTGCAGAATCTTTCCAGGCAATAGAATTCAAACAGACAAGTACTGAGAAATTCCCCAACACGCAATCATCGGTGTAGCCCCACCTCATATGGTTTTCTAGTTAGACCCCGTACTTTGATCTTTGATCAGCAAAGAGAGAAAGGGGATTAGGGTTTTAATAACCCTGGGCAATGTCTCTGCTAGCAGAGACTGTGAGCTCAGCTTTGCCTCAGCTTATTATGCCCTGATTTGTTTTCTTCAAGATGCAGGAAGAGATGCTCGTCCAGCAGCACATTGTGCCTGGCATCGGGTACTATCTTCCCCTACAAGAAGGAGAGGGAGAAAGTGAGGACTGCAGATGCTGGAGATCAGAGTCGCGAGTGTGGTGTTAGAATCATGGTGAATCAGATTTCCTGATGAAGGGCTTATGCCTGAAACATCGATTCTCCTGCTCCTCAGATGCTGCCTGACCTGCTGTGCTTTTCTAGCACCACACATTCAAGAAGGAGGAGCTTGTTACCTAAAGTCTTGTATGTTATTTAGTGAATGTTATAATGGAATAGCTGAGAATCTGTGTGTGGGATATGAGCTGCGAGGATGTGAATATTGAACTAGCAGTGGGTATCTGGAAGAGAAGAGTGATAGAATATAAAACATAGAAATGTACAGCACAGAACAGGCCCTTTGGCCCACAATGTTGTGCTGAGATTTAATCCAAATGTAAAATATAGTAACTTAACCTATGCACCCCTCAACTCACTGCTATTCATGTGCATGTCCAGCAGTCACTTAATGTTCCTAATGACTCTGCTTTCACCACCACCGCTGGCAAAGCATTCCATGCATTCACAACTCCCTGCGTAAAGAACCTACCTCCTTTATACCTTCCTCTTAATATCTTCAAACTATGACCTCGTACCAGTCAATCCTGCCCTGGGGAAAAGTCTCTGGCTATTGATGAAGTGATTGTCGGTCAGTGAAGGATAATAGAATTGGATGGTCACTAGTGACAGTGCTGTAAATAACAAAGCTCAACATGGAACTGAAAATATAAGGGCATTCGTCTGAACTTAACATCTGAAGTTAGGTCACTGGAGTGTTACAATGCAGAAAGATACTCTTTGTCCCATTGTCTGCACTGACTCTCCAGATGAGCATGGTTACCTATTGTCAATTTTGTGCTTTTTCCCAATACACTTGTCTATTATTTCTAGCCAAATAAACATTGAATGCCTTTTTAAATGTCACAGTTGAACTTGTCTTCACTACCAGGTCATTGATACTTTTCTAGTATCGCAGTTCTCCTTAAGACTGATATACTTTACCCACAGGAGGATTCACATTCCTGATGAAGGCCTTATGCCCAAAAAGTTGATTTTCCTGTTCCTCGGATCTGCCTGACCTGCTGTGCTTTTTCAGTGCCACTTTTTGATGCTTTTCCCACAGGCTTGTCAGTAAATATTTTGGTGACTTGCTGTTCTTTTAGGGAGACTGATTACCCTCCTCTCCACTGACAGACCTAAGACCACCAGTGAAACTTGCAGCTTATTCATTTTCTCACTGTTTTAGCCATTTGTTCTTCAAATTGTTTTTGGGTCTTTGCAATTCTCTCTCAGAGATGCTAACTATCTTTAATTCATACTACTGATGTTTGATAGCACTTCTCTCCCCATTCCCCTACAGATGACTATTCAGCTGATGAACAGCATAGGTAGTGCTATCTGTACCCATGGATGGCTATAATTAGTGAGTAGTGCAAATATCCAGGCTGTGGATTCTCTTCCAGCATCAGTGGTAGAGGCAAAAACTTTCCCAACATTAAAATTAGGTCATATGGGTAGGTGAAAGAAAAATGGGTTAAATCATGTGACAATAGGATAAGAAAATATGATGAGAACTGTGTGCCTGAGTAAATATATCATGTGATTAATGCACGTTGCCCAGAATCAAACTGTCATCTTGGAGCTGGCACATTGCTCTCTGCTATTGGGGAGCCTGGAGTGAAAAACTCTTTGAAGCCAACTTAGTCTGCAGCAGTCTTTACCCTACCACCAAATGAATGCCTTTTCATACATCCACATCAGCATGGAATGAGTCAACAAATGTTAAAGATCATGTATAAAACAACAGGACATCCATTGATAATGTTGTTTCAATCTATCAACCAGTGGGTAGAATGGCTGAATCATAAGAACATGAGTCAGGTCATGAACATCCAAGGAGTTTCTGTATTGTGAACTACTACTGGGGGTCCAAGTTCTAAAGGACATTATTCCTTCTACAGCTTGATGTAGTTCTGTCCTATTCACCTGGTGCAGAGCAAGTTAAAAGAAGCTGTCTCCTTTTTTCACATTAGAAAATCCATGGTCATTGTGGATCTGGACAAGCGATATTAAGAATGCAGGAACAGATGCGAATGTTTTCCTCCAGCTGTATGGTAACAAAGGGAAATCAGATGCGATGTGCCTGGACAACAATTCAGACAATTTTGAAACTGGACAAACAGATAAGTTTATGGTGGGTGGCATATACTGTGGGAGTTAGCAAAAGTCCAATAATAACAGTTTCTATGTGACCAAGTTCCTCCATCAATCCATCTTACAAATGTACTGCAAATCCATAAAGGTCACTTTGGCATGAAATTCCACCCTGATGGGAATTTATCCATATAATTTCTCCTGTAGCCACATCCTACCCTCCATCACCCATTGGACTCTGCTCATAAATTGGTCAGTGCCCCTCTTCACAACATCCGTTCCCATATTAAGAAGCTCCTTGTCAATCATTTACATTCTGGTTTTGACAGAAAATTATTGTATATCACTGCCCCTAATCAAACCCTCCTGGCCTGATTATATTTTACATGACTAACTTCGCCCAAAATGCTTCAATGATGTGGTCATTATTTATTTTATTCATTCCTGGGATGAGGCAAGATCAGAATTTATTGTCCACATATAATTTTAATTGGGAAAATAGTGATTGTTGTGTAAAATAGTATTTAAAATGGTCAACTGAGAGCAAAGAAAAAACCTCTAGTCTTCAGCATATAAAGGATGGTTCTTGGGAGGAGGTGAGCAGTTGCCTACGTGTTCCCACTGCAAGTGTGCTGGTTCAGTGATTGTTTTCAGTATTAACAACTTGTAGCTAGAGGGGTAATGTGAATCTACACTTAGTTGAGCCTGGTATCCAACAGAATATCATTAAGATGTTCTGAAGAAAGGTCACTGGACCAGAAATATTAACTCTGATTCTCTCTACAGATGCTATGAGAACTGCTGAAATTTTCCAGCAATTTCTGTTTTTTCTGTAAAAGATTTGCATGTATCTAAGATGATGTAATGTAGCTAGCTATTAAGTTATATGCAATAAAATTGTTTATGGTTTGTCAAGATGGAGCCTACCTTTTGCCTACAATGTCATATGGTAACCGACTGATACCAACAACAGCATTAGAGGCAGTGAATCTATCCAAGACATCCCAGATGGTAGTCATGTTTTCTAAGAACATAACTTAGTCATACATCTATTTCTTCCTCTAATCTTCTTACACCTGCTGCTCCTTTGATCATCTCATCTTGATAAACACTGCACTAATCCCTTCAAGTCTAATCCCGCATTTATCACTGAGAGGACCTCTCCAAAACCTGTGTATTTTGTCTCTCCTCATTTCAGTCATATTTCCCTGCATCACATCTCAGCCTGGGCTTTATTCTAAGCTTATCTCTACTTTATCAGTAGTTTATTTCACACCAGTACTTGTAGATGCAAAGAAAATCTCCTCTTATACTAACAATGATTGTCATTCCTAAGACTAGACTATTACAGGGCAGGAAGGGGTAAATCCTTCTCTATTTTTAGTGCAAGTCAGTTTGACCCAGATCTCTTCCCTTCACCTCTGTGGTAGAAGATTGCAAGTTCAAATTCTTAAGGATATGAAAAGAACATTACCAAGAATTTCCTCAGAGTTTCTCTTGTTGTACCTTTGTAATTTCAGTTGCAGTCCTCTTTTCAATCACATCAGTAGGTCTCCACCAAACTTATGTTGGCAGAGCAGGACAGGAAGTTTCAAGTGCAGGTATTCATTTCTAGAACATTAAGTAATTAAGTCACAGAAAGATAAGAACAGATAGGACAACTAAAGTATCTGTTATTCAGAACAGTGCGCCGTGCAGTATTGTCTCTCCCATTTTGAGCCACACTCTTGTTCAGGTATTGCAGTACATGCCTTTGAAACTTTTTTATCCTCCGGCTTCACAATACTGGAGAAGCGGTTGACAATGGTCTGTTCTGTGAGGTCCCTGTCACAGGGCAGTGGGTCCTGAATGGGACTTCAATGGGACTTGCCTGCATTCAGCTATGTTTAAGCCAATCACATTATTGCTTACTAAAAGACCAGGATTGAATTAAACAAAGCAGAAATGATTCACTTTGGATTAATTCTGAAAGATTTTCTTCATGTGTCTCTTGCCTTTTGTAGATTGAACTCCCAGACCTGGGAACCATTTACAAGCTGAGAATCTGGCACGAGAAACGACATCCTTTTGCTGGTTGGCATCTGAACAAAGTGAGTCATCAAACTGTATTGATATGAATGCAGAGAAGAAGGCTAGGCTTTGGTATATGGGGTAGTATAGTGGTACAGGCCTGAAGGAGTGCCACAGTGTGAGTTCAAATCCCACTGCAGGTACTGATGGAATTTACATTTAATTGGTTCATAAATCTGGAATTAAAAAGTGAATATGGTTTTATACCGACCATGAAACAAAGTGGGTGGTTATGAAGTATCAGATTTGTGTAAAACCTCGAGACTTGTATTGACTTTTTTTAATAATATATTTTTATTAAGAAAAAATAGATTTTTAAATATTACAACAAATACAAAACAATGCAATTCAAAACAGTACAAAAATAGTACAAAACTAAACCCAAATAATAAAATAAATTCCCCAACCCACCCTCCTATACGAATGTATAAACATATATAGAGAAGTATAAAATTAAAATAAAACCTAAACTAGCTATTTAACTAACTAAATAAATACCTAACAACAAACAAATAAATAGTAATAACTCAGCCCAGCCAAACAAAACACTCATACATTCACAGTTCCTCCTCCCTGGATATTGGATTCATGAAACACAATCGTTACGGCTATATAAAAGACCTTGTTAATGTGGCAGATAAATCTGTGTCCAGGTATTTCAAAAAGGGTTGCCATGTCTTGTAAAAATTCTCAGTTTTGTGATGTACCACATTTGTGAGAAAATTCGGGGGAATATGCTCGGCGGCACGGTGGCACAGTGGTTAGCACTGCTGCCTCACAGCGCCTGAGACCCGGGTTCAATTCCCGCCTCAGGCGACTGACTGTGTGGCGTTTGCACGTTCTCCCCGTGTCTGCGTGGGTTTCCTCCGGGTGCTCAGGTTTCCTCCCACAGTCAAAAGATGTGCAGGCCAGGTGAATTGGCCATGCTAAATTGCCCGTAGTGTTAGGTAAGGGGTAAATGTAGATGTAGGGGTATGGGTGGGTTACGCTTCGGCGGGGCGGTGTGGACTTGTTGGGCCGAAGGGCCTGTTTCCACACTGTAAGTAATCTAATCTAATAACAATCTTCCACCAACCCAACAGGTCTGGGGGGTTTTCTGATATCCAACCTAGCAAGATATTCTGCCTTGCACAGATTGTAACAATATTGAAACGTTTTGCTTTATGCAAGTCTGCAGGAAATACAATGGTTGGGCCCAAAAGGAGCGAAATAGGATCCTTCTCCACCCCTACACCTAAACTCCTCTCCATTGTGTATTGACTTTTAAGTCCAGAGCACAGTGACTGGCTTTTATCTCTGAAAAGTGGCATGTAACTCAGTTATACAAGCTCCTAAGTACATGCCAGTGTGGAAACTACTGGAAGAGCTTAGCGAGGGGAGTGGCAAATTCTGGAGTACAAGCCTTCAGTACTATTCCAGAATGTTGTCAGGGCCCAGAGCCTTTGCAGTAACCAATGCCTCCAGACAACTTTTTATATCATGTAGACTGAATTGCATTGGTATCTGTGATGCTGGGGACCACTGGAGGAGACCAAGATGGATCATCCACTCAGTGCCTCTGGCTGAAGATTGTTGTAAATGCTTCAGGCTTATGTTTTCACCAATGTGCTGGGTCTTCTATCATTCAGGATGAGGATATTTGTGGAGCCTCCTCTTTTCATGAATTGTTTAATTAACCACTATCATTCAGGACTGCAGAGCATAGGTCTGATGTGCTGGTTGTGGGATCGCTCAGCCCTTTCTATCACTTGCTGCTTATGCTGTTTGGTATGCAAGTGGTCCTGTTTGGTAGCTTCACCAGTTTGAAACCTTTTTTTTTAGGTATGCCTGGTGCTGCTCCTGGCATGCCCTCCTGCACTCTCCATTGAACCAGGATTGATTCCCTAGCTTGGTTGATTTGGGGATATGCTGGGCCAGGAGGTTGCAAATTGTTCTGGAATACTGTGCATATTACTGGCCTGTCAAATGCAATGGGCATTCCTGATGGGCCAGACCACTGTTGCCTCCACAAGTTTCCAACTATTGTCAAAGAACCGAAGAGTCATACAGCACAGAAACAAACCCTTTGGTCCAACCTGCCCATGCCAACCAAGTTTCCTAATCTGTACTGGTCCCATTTGCCTGCATTTGGTCCATATCCCTCTAAATCTTTCTCACTCATGCACCTGTCCAAATGTCTTTTAAATGTTGTAACTGTACCCGCATCTACTACTTCCTTTGGCATCACATTCAATATATGCACCACCAGCTGTGTGAAAAAGCTGCCCCTCAGGTCCTTTATTAATCTTTCCCCTCTTACCTTAAATTGATGCATTCTAGTTTTGGACTCCTCTACCCTGGGTAAAACACCTTGGCTAGTCACCTTATCTATGCCCTTCATGATTTTATTATACTTTGTAAGGTCATTCTTCAGCCTCCAATGCTCCAGAGAAAAAAGTCTCCACTTATCTAGCCTCTCCCTATAACTGAAACCGCCCAGTCCTGGCAATGTTCTTGGAACTGTTTTCTGCAACCTTTCCAGTTTAACAAAATCCTTTCTATAGCAGGGTGACCAGAGTTGTACTCTGTATTCCAGAAGTGGCCTTATCAATGTGTTGTACTACCACAACATGATGTCCCAAATCCTATACTTAGGTGTTCTGACCAATGAAGGCAAACTGCCCTGTCTATCTGCGACGTCAATTTCAAGGAACTATGTACCTGCACTCGTCGGACTCTTTGTTCGACAACGCTGCCTAGGGCCCTACTCTTGGCTGTATAAGTCCTGTCCTGGTCTCACATTTATCTAAATTAAACTCCACCCGTCTCTCATCAGCCCATTGGTCCAGCTAATCAACATCTCTCAAACTCTGAGATAATCTTCTTCACTGTCCACTGTACCACTAATTTTAGTGTCATCCACAAACTTATTAACCATGCCTCTTATATTCTCATGCGTATCATTTATATAAATGGCAGCACCGATCCTTGCTGCACACCACTGTTCACAGGCCTCCAGTTTGAATAACAACCCTCTATCACCACTTTCTGTCTCCTTCTATCCAACCAATTTTGGATCCAATTGGCTTGCTCTCCTGGAATCTCATCTCATGTGATCTAATCTTGCTAAACAGCTTACCATACAGAACCTTATCAAAAGCCATGTTAAAGTGCATGTGGCCAGTGTCTACCGCTCTGCCTTCATCTATCATCTTGGTCACCTCTTCAAAAAACATAATTAAGTTTGTTTGGACTTACAGGCAATTGCAGACATAAAGAATGTTGTCAGGAGCGGAGAAGGGTTTTGGTGTTTGACAAAAAGATACTAATACGTACACACAGAACTGAATATTCACATAGCATAAGACAAAGACCACAGACATAGAAGTTCATTTATAATCTGCAGGATGAAGGTCCACACCGCATCTGTGGCAATTGTGAATGAACTTACAATCCAAGACTCCACAAGATAAAACCTGCTGTCCACACAAAATTGACTATCAATATGCAAATGATTAAAATCACCACCTGACACATAAAAGACTGAAATCCAACACACACACACACACACACACACACACACACACACACAATCCAAGGATAAAACTTAGCTCCCCTCGGAGAAATTACTGTGCATCAGATAACAGAAACTACATTTTATTGTTTGCGATATCTAATCTTGTTATCATCAAACTCAACCCTACGTAATCTCTCCTCTCCAATATCATTTCCTTTTCCCTGTAAAGACCTGCACCTGCAATATCCACTCCCCCTCCCACCACCCCATCATGTCTACTTTTCCCCTGCAATGTCCATTCTTCCCCCTCCTGATATCCACTTTTCCCCTGTGATATCCTCTCACGTTTGCAGTAATGTATACTTCCCCTTCACTGCAATGTCCTTTTTTATAAGTGAGACCCCTAACCTCAATAACTGCTACGTGCTTAGGTCAAGAGATTTCATTGTGGAGAATTCTCAATTTTGATTATAATATAATGACATTTACAAAACAGAAATAGGAACTGACGAACAATAAGTAAATATCTTAACATTTTCTGAAATATCATTTGCGCTATCTGCTTTGGGGCAATTTCTTTGCATGCTTTCGCTTACAATTTAGCATCTGTTTTGGTTCCTGTCTCCTTGAGCTGTGGTATAATTGGTAGCACTGTTGCGCTAGAATCAGAAAATTGTGGATTTTAATCCCACTCCTGGGATTTGAACATGCAATCCAGGCTGATATTTCAGCACATTATGAAAGGTCTGTTTTTTTTTGAATGAGGCATTAAGCTGAGGTCCTACCTAAGAGGGCAGGCAGATTAAAAAGATCCATGACATTCAGCTGAAGATCAAAATAGAATGAATTGTGAGATCATCCACAGTTGAACAGCCTCCACTTCTCAGTCTATGAACATATGTGGACCAGAACTTCTGGCTCTATAGAACTATACCCTACACAAATTTAGCACTTTTGCAAAAAGCAGGAAGAGCTTGCATTTATATGAACCATGTCCCATCCTCAGGATAGCCAATGAGTAGCTTTTTAAAGTGTTGTGTTAACAAATGAGATGATTGACTGGAAATGTGATTTTAGCTTCGATGATTGAACTCTTTTTATGTGAACTACAGAATCTATATAGTCTCTTCCAATTCTCATCTTTCCATCATTCCCACAATGTTTGAGGGATTTTTATTTAATGAAAATACATTAGATCTTGCATTTCAGATTTTTATTATCGTTCAGTTCTTGCTCTTTATGAGCCTCAGTGTGTGTTTTGTTCCTTCCAGAAGAAGGTACACTGAATTGTGGTTTAGGAATGAACAGAAGACTCTCCACTTTCTTCCTTTTGCTAACTTAGTCAAATGATCAGATGGAATTTCCCTTGACATTAAAACACAGAGCCTTGTTAGAATAACTCTGTGGCTTAGATTTTAACAACAAAATAATTTTTGTTAACAACCTGAAAGACAGACTGACCATATGCCAGGTATAATGTGTTTCTTTAGTTGAAATGGGGATTGCAAATTTGGGAAATTATACTACTCAAGTTACTGGCTTCAATAGCCAACCTCTGGCCTGATGTGTATATGTGCTCTGATTTACTGCAGGTGACTTTAATGAAATCACTGACAAAGGATAAATATAACTTCAAATGTGGCCGATGGTTGGATATCAATGAGGATGACAATGAGATTATACGGGAGTTGCCTGCTGAGGGGGACTGTGTTGATGAAGTCCAACCTTGTGAGTGAATGCACAATCAGTCAAATGGGAGAATAAAGCTGGCTGTATTCAGACTGATCTCTGAGGGACTTTTGTTAATTTGCTGTGCTTTTTAATGTATTTTCTTGCCCATTTCCCTAATTTTTGAACTCACAAATCCACAGATGTAAGTACAGGGAGAAGGACTCTGCATACTCTTACCATCAAGATGCCACTCCAAACCCTTGGTTAACATACAGTCTCCGTATTACAGATGTGTAAATGCTTATACAGTAGTCCCCCCCGTATCCACGATCTACCGCGGAAGCCCAAAACCACGGATGACAGCAAACTCATTCATTTAAATGGGAAATTTACCTCCCCTGCAGTTCCCTGGCTCCTAGTTCTGGAATGTTCCATGTAATATCTTTGGGCCAAGGTAAACTATGGGTAACTGAAACCATGGATACCAACGCCACGGATACAGCGGTCGCCTTGTACTGCCAAACGCTGCCAAAGTTTATGCATCCATACATGCTCATGCACGCATACACAAAAATGCACACACCTGCAAATTCATGCACACCTTCAAATGCATGCACACAAGTGTATGCACATAAAATTGCACACACACAAATGTGCACACATGCAAATGCACACAAGCGAGCATGTTCATATAAAATGTGCATGGACACAAATTTGCAGGCATACAAACATACATGCGCACACAAACATACCTAAGCAAAGACACATGCATGCACAAGCAAATACACAGGTTTTCCTGGTCGGTTTCTTGTCTCCCAACCAGCAACTAAAATACTTCCCATCCACTCACTGTTCAATGATCTCAACAGCAGTCTACAGCAAAGCATGTCATTATCAGCGGTCAGAACCTTTTTAGAAATAATCTTCAGTGTCCACAACTCACCTTTTAATGATGTCTTGTAATCTTCCCATTCTAGGTATTTTCACTAAGCTTGAAATTAATCAAGTTTTCCATAACCCTTCAAGATGTAAGCCCTCCACAAACTATTAAATATGAAGCATCCTTATAAAAACACATGTATCTGGCAACACTGTCCTTGAGCATTTATGCACAGTCTCCCCACCCTTCAGTCAGAAAGGCATCTGCTTTCATTTGTTATCTTAATACTCCCCATATTCTAACATTTCAAAGCCCACTGTTATGGAATTTATGAATAGTTGGATTTGTGATGGGACACAGCTGGAACATCAGAAGAAATGCAGTGGGTAAACTTGACTCCGGCTGTTTGTGTTAGCCAGAAGCTATGAAGAGAGATTGGTTCAACTGCACCTGTGTTCACTAGAATTTTGAAGGATGATGTGGATCTGATTGAAATGTATTAAATTCTAACATCTGGACAGACCAGATGCAGGGATGATGTTTTCCCTGGTTGGGGAGTCTAGAACCAAGGGGTGCAATGTCAGGAAACATTCAGGACTGAGATGAGGAAATATTTCTTAACTCATGGATTAGTGAACCTAGCAAATTATATAGCACAGAAGGCTGTGGAATCGAAGGCAATTCATATATTCAAGAAAGGGTTTTTAAAAAAGATTTTAAAGACATCAAGGGATATAAAAAGAAAATGTCATTAAAATAGAGGATGAGCCATGATCATGTTAAATAGCAGAGCAAGTTCGAAGGGCCAAATGACCTATTTCTGGTCTTAGTTTCTATTGTTTCAACCACCGCTCAATGCGAATCAGGAGAGCATTCTAATCAGCAGCTGAATCAAGACATCACTGTTCTCACTTGCTTCTGCAAAATGCTGGTAGAACCACTTGTAAATGTGAGAATAGTGAGAACTTTTTATGATTTTAAAATAATATTCTTTTAGTTTCCCATCCCAAGAGGTGTTTATTTTCCCAGTATGATGCGTATGATTTCCCATCTGAGGTAGAGGGATAAACTTGAGTTAGGACAACTGTTAGGTACTATGCAATATCAAGGGTATTGTGGCTCAGGCAAGAAAGTGAAGCTGGGTATCCATTTACTCCAAACTTAGTGAGCATTTTTCAAAGGCTGCTGGCCTACTCTTGTTCCTGTTTCTTATGTTCCCAAGTGTCTTCAGTTGCACATACCACCATTTCTTGAATTCACAATCCAGACTGAGTGCTGGCCTTGGAATCTCACTATGGACAAGAAAGCACAAATCTATACTTTAAAGCTGAATCCAGAAGCTCTCTCGGCCATTGAGACTTTGACAGCAAACCCTGCAAAGTAGAACCATAAACTGAAAACCAGGATAGATGCAATATCAACCGTGGTCATGATGTTTTCTGTGTGTTCCATGCAGTGGTGAAGTACCGGGTTATTATCTACACTGGCAAAGTGGGTGGCAGTGGCACAGATGCCAATGTCTTCATTTGCCTGATTGGCCTGCAGGGAGACACAGGGGAGCGGGTGCTTTATGACAGCAAGAATAACGTCAACAAATTTGAGAAGGGCAACGTGAGTACAATATTTGCATTCTTAACAGCAAATCACTGTATCTTTCTGTCCACACTCTGATTTACCCAGTCTATCTATACCCTGATATACGTAGTCTTTCTATACTCTGATATACCCAGTCTGTCTCTTCCCCGATATACCCTGTCTGTTTCTTCCCCGATATACCCAGACCGTCTATACCCCCAATTTACCCAATCTCTCTGTACCATGATATACTCAAAATGTCTATATCCTGATATACCCAATCTGTTTATAACCCAAATTACCTATCTGTCTACTCCTGATTTACCCAAAATGTCTATATCCTGATATACCCAATCTGTTTATAACCCAAATTACCTATCTGCCCACTCCTGATTTACCCAGTCTGCTTGTGCACTAATTTGCCTTTCTGCTTATTCCCTTATTTACCCAACTCTGTCCATTAGCTGAATGATCCTGTCTCAATATTTGTACCCCGAGTTAGTCTATTGAAGTGTAAATCCCATCAACTTCTTGCTGTATTTCCTACTTGCAGGCGGATGAGTTTATTATTGAGGCAGTAAGTCTGAAGAAAGTGATGAGGGTGAGAATAGGACATGATGGGAGAGGTGGAAGTTGTGGCTGGTACCTTGACAAGGTTGTCGTCAAAGAGGAAGGAGCTCCAGAGGCGCAGGCTGTGGAATTCCCATGTTACAGGTTATGAATTTTAACTTCTGATAAGCTCCACCTTAAAGGAGAACATTCCCATATGTGTTGTCTGCTCACACTGGATGTTTCTGCATGGGATAGCAAGAGAAAAATATTAAGAGGAATAGTGAAGTAGAACAAGAAACCAATACTACTGTATTTATCACCAGGTGGCTGGATAAAGGTGAGGATGATGGCCAAATTGTTCGAGAGCTGGTTCCCCTCGGAGATGCTCAGATGCTTAAAAGTAAGTAAAGATTTTTCTAAACTTCGTAAATCTGAGTCAAACACGGTTCTTTGTATTTGGTGGTACTTTTCAATTTAACAGAGAATTTTCACTCTATAGGAACAATGCCACAGTTTAATTAGGTGTACCAACACTGAAGTGTATCTGTTTAAGGATAGGAAGGGGGTATCATCCCACTTGGAAAATTGTCTTTACGGCAGGTTGTTCTATCTTAGCTAGTACAGAGTGGATGCAGTAAAAGCACAGAGAAACTAATCCAAAATCACATTCTCTTGGTCTGCATGATACCTTTAGAATAATAGAGACTTTGCCTCTCTACTGTTTCTGTTTTTTTTTAACCATCTTCCATATAGTCCCAGTACAATGCCTCAGTGCAGCTTCATCCCACACACATTGGAGAACTGCCGGTCACCAGGACCTGGAAGCTGTAAATTATACAGGGGTGGGGCAATATTCAGTAACCAGGCAGCTACCTATTAATATGGGTAGGCAGCTTCCCCACTTCCCTCAACACTACCTGTCCCTCCACTTATCTTTGTGTCATTTGCAAACTTATGAATAATGCTCTCAGTTCCTTCGTCCAGATCGCTAATGTATAACGCACATAGCTATCACAGCACAGACCCCTGCAGAACTCAACTAACCACAGCTGCTATCCTCAAAAAAAAATCCCTTTATCCATACTCTCAGCTTCTGCCAATCAGCCAACCCTCTCTCCATGCCAATATATTGTCCCCACCACCAACCTCCTGTGTGGCATGTTATCAAAGGTATATTGGAAATCCAAATAGACCATGTCCATTGGCTGTCCTTTGTCTAACTTGCTCGTTACCTCGTCAAAGAATTCTAACAGATTTGACAGGAATGACGTCCCCGTGACGAGACTGTGCTGACTCACCTCTATTTTGTCGTGCACATCCAGGTAATCCATCATCTCATCCTTAATAATGGACGTTAAAATCTTAACTATGACCAAGGTCAGGCTACACAGCCTATGATTTCCTGTATTTTCCCTCCCTCCCTCCCTTCTTAAATGGGTTCTAGGAGATTGTGACTGTAAAGAGAGACATCATGTCAGAGATGCAGTGGCCACTTTGAAAATTAAGAACAGACCACAGCATTTAGCAGGCATTCCAGCGTTCTGTGTGGACACTGAAGAGGGTTATGGCAGGCCCACCGTAGTTTTTTAGCTTCTTTGATTACACAAATCCTTAAAACAAGTGCTGGTATGCAGAGGTCCTAGTTAATATAAGAAAATTAATCTTAGATTGGATACAGGAAACAGTTGAACTAAAGACCCAGCTGGTACCACTCGTATACCAAAATCAAGCTTTGAAGGCTGAGAAAGAAAATATTATAGAAAATGTCACAAGTGTCTTGTACATAAGACAGCCAGTGTTCATATGCAATTAACACAATATACCACTTCATACCAATATGATACCATGATGGGGAAGAACATCCTTTTTCCATCAAATGTTCCATAAATTATTATCTGAGAAAAAAACATGCTGCTATAATCATCATAGAATTTCTACAATTTGGAAGCAGGCCATTTGGCCCATCAAGTCCACACCAACTCTCCGAAGAATATTCTACCCTGACCCACCAACCTACCCCGTCCATGTAACCCTACATTTCCCATGGCCAATCCACCTAACCTGCACATCTTTAAACTATGGAGGAAACCAGAGCACTGGAGGAAACCCACACAGACACAGGGAGAACGTGCAAACTCCACACTGACAATTGCCCAAACCTTGGTCCCTAGTGCTGTGAGGCAGCAGTGCTAACCATTGAGCCACCCTGGCACCCATGAATGAGTGATAACCGTACAATTGTAATGACAACTCATGAATGAAAGAAGAATTCTTTATTTGTTCATATAGAGTAAGCTGATTGTAGGAAACCAAGCTGTCATAAATGACAGTTCAAATACAGAATGCTCATAATCCTTTGAAGGAGGAATTTAAAGTCAATAGCAAATGGCAGAAAGCCCTTAAGCACTCAACCTCTGGCCATCCTAACTGCTTGGCTGACGTTAAGTCTAGGAGAGAGGTGCTGTCTTCTGAACATCGGTGGCTGTTAGCTGTTTGATCAAGTCTGTTGGCTGAAGTGTTGAGCAAAAGCATCCAGATGTTGGTCTAGAGGTTCATATTGTTGTCCTATTTTCTGTCAGTTATTGAGACATTCTCACCTGAAGAGGATCAGTATTACACTGAGTATCTATCCCAACCTTAAAGTGCACCACAGATGAGATGAGAGGGAGAGTTTGTTTGTCGATCCCTCTTTCACTGGTTGTGATAGTGTGAATGCTGGAGGGTTGCCCCTTCAATCCCTTTTTCCTGAATTGATCTTCATTGCTGTACAATCCAGAAACCAGTGGAGAAGCTGCCATTCCGCTCCAACCCTGCAATCACCTTCCAAGATAACGATGAGCGAGTACACATCTCCCACGGGTCTTTCAAGGCAGCTGATAATACTATGAGAGATTAATACCTCAGCTGAAGTAAACGTCTTGTGGAGTGGGAAAAGTGGGAGGAATGTTTAAAAAGGGGTAATAAAGTAACTCCAGAAGAGAGCTGTGAAGTAAAGAGTTAGTCAGCAACCTCTCACTCCCCATGCACTGTACGTCTTATTCCCTCACCTCATTACTTACCCACTCTCTCCTTGTGTTTCTCCCCTGCATTCAATGCTAATGTGCTTGCTTGTGGGTATTTTGGGACAGACTTGTATTTTGAGCATGCCGTGTACTTCAGGTTTTGGGAGTAGACAGTCGTGGTTATGAAGAGAATATGGGATCAGAAATTCATCTCATAATCAAAAAGGACAGCAATTCTGTGAATGGCCTGAGTCACCTTCAGAATGTGTTCAGGACTAGACAACAGATTATGTGTCAGGGATCAGGTTTTCTGCTATTGAACTATGCTGGTTGTTGATTTTCAATTGCACAAATGTATCAAGTTCAAGTGGTAACGAATAGCGTAATCTAAATCTTTACAGCATTTTTGGACATGCTAAAGTCATGTAAGGTGTTATATAAATGCAAATACTGCTTTATTTTCCTCTTGAACCTGCGCAGCTGTGATCTTTTATTAAACATTGTTCCTCATGTGCATCTCTCAGATATCCGTTACCATGTTATAGTGAAGACAGGCAATGTGTCTGGAGCTAGCAGTGATTCAAAAGTTTTCATCAAACTGTATGGAGAGAAGGGAGATACCAGCAAGCATTCCCTAGCCATCTCCGACAATGACCTGGGAAATTACTTTGAACAAGGCCGTGTGGATGTTTTCATTATTGACACAATGGACATTGGAAAAGTAAGTACATGTTGGTGTACATTGTGGATCATGCCTCTGAGCTATTATCTAAGTTGCTGACTAATTGCATTATTGTCTTAAGAATTTATCCATTGAATGGCAATATAAGTCCAAAATCACTATCATTATTTAGCAGAGTACATAGTTTAGAATTACACAACATAAACCATATTAGTGAATGAGCAGTCAATGACTTATATCAATTTTTTTTTGCCTGCTGTTTTAATGCAAACACTAACCCATATATTTTGTGACATTCCCACTAATCCTAACCACTGACTTGTCTGAATTATTCATTGTGGGACCCATATCATTTGCACACTCATTGTTAAAGATTATTTCTGGTGAATTGAGTATCATTGAAAATTGCTGGGAATACCGCAAAGCACAACAGTGAAAGAATCAATGAAGGAGGTTTAGGTGTGAAGTTGTGCATGTGCCTTAAATAAGCAGCAACTTAATGTTTCAGAACTTATAACAAGGTACTAAATGGTGCAATGGGTTAGTGCATTCACTTCATTGCTAGTTCTTAGTTTTGAATCCAGCAATTCACTAGTGGGGTGATAGTCATTTCTCTACTGGAGAGGACCACAATGCAAAACTGATTTATTTTGGATCTACAGTAAGTGTTGCTGAATTAGAAGTCTAAGTCTAAGGTACTTGGCATGAGAAATCGAAGTATCAGACTACCTCCCATTTACAGCAAGTTATGCAAACAATTGTAAGACTCGTTGTTAATTGAGAAAATAATCTATGAACTCAACAGATTTTGTGTCACTAGTATTAGGACAGGATGCATATTGCTTCAGGGAGACAGTACATAGTGGAGGTGTAATAATGGAGAAATACTTTGTTTGATTATATTTTTAAGAATCAGAAAGTATTTGTGTTGAAACTTTCCCTTTTTAGATTACATTGCTAGATATAAACTATGATAAGGAAGAACATTAATGGACAATATAGCCTTACTGAATTATTGAATTTTTCATAGAGGTGACAAAGGTGATTGATGTGGGTAGAGTAGTGGATGTTGTTTACATGGAGTTTAGTAAGGTTTTGACAAGGTCCTCATGGTAGGCTCATCCAGAGGATTAAGATGCACAGGATCCACACCGCGTGGATTCAGAATTGGCTTTCCCATAGAAGGCAGAGGGTCATGGTGGAAGGGTGTTTTTCTGGCTGGAGGTTTGTGACAAGTGGTATTCCACAGGGATCCATACCGGGACCTCTGCTTTGGCGATATATATAAATAACTTGGATGAAAATGTAGAAAGGTGGGTTAGTAAGTTTGCAGATAATACAAAGATCGGTGGAGTTGTGGGTAGTGTAGAAAGTTGTTAAAAGATATAGCAGGATATAGATCAGTTGCAGATATGGGTGGAAAAATGGCAGATGGAGTTTAATCTGGGTAAATGTGAGGTGCTGCACTTTGGGAAATCAAATGTTAAGGAAAAATATGCAATTAATGGAAGGACTCTGAATAGCATTGATGTACAGAGCGATCTTGGGAGTTCAAGTTGATAGCTTCCTGAAAGCAGCTACTCAATTAGTTAGGGTGGTAAAGAAGGCGTATGGCATGCCTGCATTTATTGATTGGACAATTGAATACAAGAGTCAGGATGTCATGTTGCAGCTTTATATGACTTTGATTAGGTCACACTTAAAGTATTGCATCCAATTCTCATTGCCAAATTGCAGGAAGGATGTGGAGGCTTTGGACAGAGTACAGAAGAGGTTTACCAGGATGCTGCCTGGATTGGAGGGAAAGAGCTATAAGGGGAGGCTAGAAAAACTCAAGTTCTTTTCTTTGGAGTGGTAGAGGATGAGGGGAGACTTGAAGTCTATAAAAATTATGAGATGCATAGACATTGATGGCCAGAATCTTTTTCCTGATGTCTAATATAAGGGGGCATGCATTTAAGGTGAGAGGGGGAAAGTTCAAAGGAGATGTGAGGAGCAAGTTCTTATACAGAGAGTGACAGGAGTCTGGAACACGGTGAGAGAGGTGGAGGTTGAAGCAAATACGATAGGAATATTTAGAGGTGTCTTAGATAAGCACATGAATATGCAAGGAATAGAGGGATGTGGACCAAGGGCAGACAGAAGGGATTAGTTTAATTTGGCATCATGTTTGGCATCACGCTATGGGCCCAAGGGCCGGTTCCTGTGCTCTATTGATCTATGTTCTATGTATTGATTTCATACTTACAAATGATTTTAAATGTGTCTGAAGTTTATTTATATATTTGAAGAGGATTGAATAAGGCTATTGATAATTTATGTCTTTGAAACGTCTATAACAACTTTTTTTCTTCTGAAAAGCTAAATCGTTTATTGATTGGACA
Source organism: Chiloscyllium punctatum (assembly GCF_047496795.1). Lineage (NCBI taxonomy): Eukaryota > Metazoa > Chordata > Chondrichthyes > Orectolobiformes > Hemiscylliidae > Chiloscyllium > Chiloscyllium punctatum. The sequence goes on from NC_092739.1 coordinate 136,838,063, forward strand.
TGACAACGTGGGACTGCAAGCTGGTTGGTTCCTGGATAGTGTCCAAGTTAAGGTTCCTGTACATGGGAGAGAGTACATGTTCCCTGCTCATCGATGGCTGTGCAAGGACGAGGCAGATGGCAAGACCGAGATTGAAATATATCCCAGTGAGATCAGAGATATTGAAAAGTGTAAGGATATGAACTATGACAAATGTTTGACAGGTTTCTATGTGAGCTGTATATGCTGTTCTTACTGTTTCAGCATTAATCTATCTGTACTCTCGATCATACTTATTCTTATTAAGCTCCAAATATGTGGATTCTTTTTTCACTCCTTCATAGAATGTGGCCACTATTGATGAGGCCAGTCTTAATTGCCTGTCTAGATTAGGAGTGAGCCACATTTTTGATTACAATTGAGTGGCTAACTCCAGAGGTGAGTTAAGAGTAAAGACATAGCTATCGGAATGGAGTTGTTTATCGGAACATGGTTAAGGACAACAGACTTTCTTCCTTGAATGACATCATCAACAAGATATTTTCTTCACTTTATCTTCACTGTGTTAAGATCAAAATACATGTCACTGTCTCCTACTTCAACTCAATTCTTTCTCAGAAGATCAAAAATGTGGAACTCCTGACTTTTCCCAATATTCCCCTGATAATCTATAGGTCTTTAAAACCCAAGATCAACAAATCTGAAAATGTGTACTTTGATTGACTCCAAATTCTGTTCTACATTTTCCTGATTGGATCATTATCTACACTCCCTGCCTTGTTGTATTTTCTAATAAACCTGTTCAGAGATGTTATTGCACACCCCTGGAGGAGGTGGGATTTAAACCTGGACCTTCTGCCTCAGAGATAGGGACCATTCCCTTAATGCCTTTCAACTGAATCATTTTCAAAGACCACATGAAGCACATGAACTGTCATTTGGTTATCGAAGTTAATCTTTCCATACAGAACAAGATTGATTAATTGGATGCTAGACGCTCTGGTGCATTATATATATTTGGAGTGACTGACACGGAACACCAGATTGGTAAAGGTGCAGTTAACATCTGCTGAGCAAGGATGACATAAATTGGTATGCAACACTGATTTCACGCTATCTCACACAACTGACGGCATAATGTGGAGAAGAGACAGAAGACACACATAACATTATAAGCTCAAATAATAAAACAAAGAACTGCAGATGCTAGGGATCCGAAACAAAAATAAAATTGTTGGTGAAACTCAGCAGGTCTGGCATCATCTGTGGAAAGAAAGCAAAGTTAACATTTCAAGACTAGTGACTGTTCATCAGCACTGTCAGCAGCTAGGGAAATCTGGTATTTATGTGGAAGGCAAAGTTTTTTGTGGTGAGGTAGGTAGATGAGGCGAGTGGATGGTTGGAAATGAAGCCCAGAGAGAAAGAGAGAGAGATATAAAAGGGATAGGTAAACAAGGTGATTATGGATTGCAGACCAGGACAAAAGAAAAGCTGAATAAGAGCAAATAGAAGGAGAGAATGGGTGAGCTGTACTGAAAGCAATCCGAATATGTGATAACATGCCTATGAGGAGAGAATGTGCGACAAACAACTCATGTCATAACAGGACCAGGTGTGGGAATGGGTAAAAACTATAGGTATAGAAGGATGGAATCTGGCTGTAAAGTTATTGAACTCAATGTTGACTCCTAGAGACTACATAGGCCCCAAGTAGAAAATGAGCTGTTGCTCTTCAAGCTTGCTGGAATACTACAGTAGACCTGGGATAGAGATGTTGGTGTTAGATCACATGTGGTGTGTTGAAATAGCAAGCACCTGGAAATTCAACGGTCATTTTTGTGCACAAAGTGTAGGTATTCTGCTAAGTGGTCAGTCACCTGTGTTTTGTCTCTCCAGTGTAGAGGAGATCACATTGTAAGTAGTGAATACAGCAGACTACATTGACTGAAGTGCAGGTAAATTGCTACTTCATCGGCAAGGTGTGTCCAGGGCCTTGGATTGTAAGGAAGGAGGATGTAAACGGGAAGCTGTTACACCTTCCATGATTGCATAAAGAGGTGCCGTGGGGTTGTAGGGGAATATTGGGAGTGGAAGAGGAGTGGACTAATGTGTCCCAGAGGGGATGGTCCCTGCAGAATGCTAATGAGGGTGGGGAGGGGAATAGTGCCTAGTTATGGCATTCTATTGGAGGTGATAGAAATGGCAGCTTACAATCCTTTGAATGTGGCAGGTGGGGGGATGGTAAGTGAGGACCAAGGGGACCCTGTCATTGTTGTGGGAGGGAATGGAAGGGGTAAGGGCAGAAGTGCAAGCAATCCTTAATTCAGGAAAAGGTAGACATTTCTGAGACCTCTCTGTGGAAGTGGCATCATCAGAACAGATGCGACAGAGACAAAAAAACTGGGAAAATGGAATGGAGTCTTTACAGGAACGAGGGTGTGATGGTAATAAGCTGTCAGAAGAGGGAGGATGGAGAGAGGGCCGTCCTTAATTTTGGGTGCTATGATATGTGAGATATCTTATTTTTTATTCACTCATGGATCATGGGACATGGCGTCACTGGCTGGTCAGCATTTATTGCCCATCTCTAGTTGTCCTTGAGAAAGTGGTGTTGAGCTGTCTTCTTGCACCTCTTAGTCCGCCTGCTGTGGGTTGACCCACAATGCCATTAAGGAGGGAATTCCAAGAGTTTGACCCAGTGGTGACATACTTCCAAGTGAGGATGGTGAGTGGTCTGGAGGAGATATTGTAGGTGGCGTTCCTAAGTATCTGCTGCCCTTGTCCTTCTAGGCAGAAGTGGTCATGGGTTTGGAAGGTACTGTCTGAGGATCTTGCAGTGCACCTCTGCTATGACGGAGTGTCAGTGGTGGAGGGAGTGGAAACTTATGAATGTGGTGCCAGTCAAGTGGGCTGCTTTGTCCTGGATGGTGTCAAGCTTCTTGAGTATTGTTGGAGCTGCACCCGTCCAGCCAAGTGGAGGTTAATAAATCATACTCCTGATTTGGCTCCACTTATAGCCAGCAGCTCACCAAATGCAAGCCCCACTTTTTCTTTAACAACACCTACAGTGTCAGTGTCTGAGCTGGTGATATAAGTATGAAATTGTGTGATGATGCTGGGTCTTCATCATTATTCTGTATTGCATGGCCAAAACAGCACTTGGGAATCTGAAAGAAAAAAAGACTGAATGGAAAGCTTTTAGTCAAAGGAGGGGGAAGTAATGGCAGTAATGTTAAGTGTATGAGACTGTACTAGAGGCTGTGAATCTTTAATATGTGTCCTGAGTGACAGAAAATATTGTAGTGAGCGATAGGGTATAGTTCTTTGGGCAGTACTGATACAGTTGGTTGCGTCTGGCAGTTGTAATTGTATTCCCTGGCCTTGACCCTTGCCATGCGCTTCTGTTAGAAGATCAGACAGACATTTCTGCAGCTATAAACCGGATTCCAGGATGGTATGTTGCCTTTCTGGTGCCCAGACCAAGGATTTCACACAGTGGCTTTGGAGCAATCCTCTGGTGGTGGAAAACAGTCAGAGGTTGTGTTCTACATTTGCACTAATGAAGTAGGCAGGATGGGGGGTTGTGGTCCTGCAGTTAGTAAGGAGAAACACAGAGTGGCTGGGAGCAACTGTTCCCATGTGTAAACTGATCGAGAACCGGAGTTTTGCAAAAGAAGCAAATGTGAGGTGAGAATAAAAGTCTTTCACGCAGCAAGTAGTTGAGGTGTGGAGTACATTGTCTGGAGGTGTGGTAAGAGCATGTTGAGTTGAAGCATTCAAGAAGACATTGTTTCTATTTAAATAATAAATCAGTGTGCAGGGTTACGGGAAAATGCAGGAGATTAACACTAAAATTAAAATGCTTAGGTAGCCAATGTGCACTTAATGGACCAAATGCTCTCTTCCTGTGCCATAATAATTCTGTGATTCAGTCAGAATTTAAGAGCTAGGTAGAAAATGAATAAACAGAACCTCAAAAGTAGTAATTTCCAGTGCTATGCGTAAATCAGTGTAGAAATAGGAGGATAAAACAGATTGAATATGTGGCTGGAAAAATGGTTCGGAGGAACGGATTTAGACTCCAATGTGGCTAGCAGAGACTGTGGGAAAGCCGGACAGTTGCACCTGAACAGGGCTGGGACTGAGTACCTAGTGGAGCATTTTGCTAATGTCCTTGGGGAGTGTTTAATATATATCAGCAGGGGTGTTGGAACTAAGATTAATTATTAGACGGGAATATTAGGGTGCACAGAAAATTCAGAGCGACAGTTAGCACGAGAATACAGAATAGTAAATTAATAAGTGGAATTTGATTCTGGGAGAAATTAAAACTTTGTAAACCAGGGTTACAATGTATTGTTACGACACAGAGTAAACTGTCCTGCTCAATTTAAAACCAGCAATATGGAAAAGATTTATCCTGTGCAGTAATCTGTAAAAGTTCGAGTGGCCAAGAACTATTTAAGATAAAAATCAACAACTTTATTTGTTAAAGTAGAACAGAAAATAATTAACTAACAAATATTTCCAAGTCCTTACTCTAAACTATCTTTTACCGTCCCTTCTATAATACTAGTCCAATAAAACTCCTGATTACGAATTATGAAACAAAATGTCTTCTCAAAACCATTCCTGAAGAAACGTCTATTCTCCTGCTCCTTGGATGCTGCCTGACCTGCTGTGCTTTTCCAGCAACACATTTTCAGCTCGTATCTCAAAACCAGGTAGCTTTTGTTTTTATTGATATTTCAGACTTTGTTCCTTCTTCTTGGGCATCCTCCTTCACAGGTTACTGATCGATAAAAGGTACCTTTTAAGAGAGCTACTTTCTGGGCAGTGTGCAGAGGTCGTTGGCTTGGCAGTTCTCCTCTTAAATATTCAATTTCCCCGGTCTTATACCTCAAAGCATCGGATTGTGTCATTGGCTTTTAAGATTGTCAATATACTTTATTCAAACTTGACTGGAGTTTGGTATGTTTCGGGGTATAGTCTAAACTGATTGGCCTAATTTGAAACGGTTTTGTCATTTCCAGATAACCAGCTAACCAAGTTGTTCGACCAAATGTTACATTATATTACTTATGGTTAATTTTTTCGAACTCAGCATTAGTTTAACCTGGTTTCTTTTTTGTGTTCCTGAACTGCTGTCTGTGCACTTCTGGTACCAATTCATAAGCACTTAAAATAGCCTGTTTAACCTCTTCATAATCGCTTGAAACTTCATCTGACAGTGCAGCAAATACCTCACAAGCTCTACCTACCAGTTTTGTCTGAACTAGCATTGCCCATTAATCCTCGGACCACTCCATCTGTCTAGCCAATTTTTCATATGAAATAAAGGCTTCAACATCTTTCTCATCAAAATGTACCAGAGTTTTGACATAACTGTATATATCAATCCCTTCTTTTTTAATCTGCATCCTGTTAAGTTGACTTTGATGACTATGTTGCAACTTCTCAAATTTAGATCTCTCTCTTTTTGTCTTTCCCTTTCTTCTCTCTGTTTGCTCAGCTAAGAACCTTCTCTCCCCCCTCTTTCTCTCTCTCTCTCTCTCTCTTCCTCTCTCCATTCATTTATCTTCTAACTCAATTTTTCCCAAATGTAATCTGCTGCACTTGTCGGTTTCTCTGATACGCCTAAGTGTTTGAGTAATTCCCTTACAATTTCAGCTTTACTTTTGTCCTTAGTTAAACCCAAATCTAATTTATTTGCTAACTCTAAAAATATGGCCTTTTTCTTTCCTTCTAAACTTTCTTGGCAAATTTGAGAATCAGCTTCAAATCCCAGAACCTCTTTAGCAATTTTAAGAGCCATTTCTCTCACTTGTAGTGTAATCAACCACAAGTCACCAAAATTAAACAAATTGCCTCACCTACAGTTTATTTAAAGATCTAGGATACTAACCTGCAAGTGTTTAAATCTGCTGGGACTTTTCGTAGCCCCAAATCTATTCAAACCTGTCTAAATCTGTTCAAATTGTGGACCCAAGCCCCCAAACTATTACAATACGAGGTAAACCCTCCTGCTCAATTTAAAATCAACAACACAGAAAAGATTTATCCCATGCAGTACTCTGTAAAAATTCGAGTGGCTAAGAACTACTTAAGGTAAAAGTTAACAACTATTCACAAGTTCTTAGTTTAAACTATCTATTACCTTCCTTTCTTTAATACTAGTCTGATAAAACTCCTGATTATGATTTACAAAATAAAACATCTTATCTCAAAACCAGGCAGCTTTCATTCTCCCCTGTATTTTGGTCTTCGTTTTGTCTTCTTGGACATCCTGCTTCACAGATTACTGATCGATACTGAGCAGTGTGCAGATGTCGTTGGCTTGGCAGTTCTTCTCTCATAGCACATAGAACGTTACAGCACAGCACAGATCCTTCGGCCCTTGATGTTGCACTGACCTGTGAAAATAATCTGATACACATCTAACCTACACCGTTCCATTGTAATCCATATGTATGTCCCATGCCCATTTAAATGCCCTTAACGTCAGCGAGTCTACTACTGTTGCAGGCAGGCCGTTTCACGCCCCTACTACTATCTGAATGAAGAAACTACCCCTAATATCTATCCTAAATCTACCACCTCTCAATTTAAATCTATGTCTCCTTGTGCTAGCCTTCACCATCTGAAGAAAAGGGCTCTCACTTTCCACCCTATCTAACCCTCTGATTATCTTGTATGTCTTGATTAAGTCACCTCTCAACTTCCTTCTCTCTAATGAAAACAGCCTCAGTTCCCTTAGCTTTTCCTCTTAAGACCTTCCTTCCATACCAGGCAACATCCTAGTAAATCTCCTCTGAACTCTTTCCAAAGCTTCCACATCCTACCTCTCATGCAGTGACCACAACTGCACACAATACTCCAGGTGCGACCTTACCAGTGTCTTGTACAGCTGAAGCATGGCCTCTTGGCTCCGAAACTCAATCCTTCTACCAATAAATGGCAACACACCATATGCCTTCTTAACAACCCTATCACCTCGGTGGCAACTTTTAGGGATTAATGCATCAGGACACTGAGATCTCTCTGTTCATTTACACTGCCAAGAATTTTACCATTAGCCCAGTACTCTGCATTCTTGTTACTTCTTCCGAAGTGAACTACCTCACACTTTTCCGTATTAAGCTCCATTTGCCACTTCTCAGCCCAGCTTTGCATTCTTATCTATGTCCCTCCGTAACCTACAACACCTTTCGGCAGTATCCACAACTCTGCCTACCTTAGTGTCATCTGCAAATTTACTAACCAATCCTTCTATGCTCCACATCCAGTTCATTTATAAAAATGACAAACAGCAGTGGACCCAAAACAGATCCTTACGGCACACCACTGATAACGGAGTTCCAGGATGAACATTTCTCATCAACTGCCACCCTCTGTCTGCTTCCAGGAGACCAATTTCTGATCGAAACCACTCAATCACCTTCTATTCCAAAACTCCTTATTTTGTGGAATAGCCTACCGTGTGGAACCTTATCAAATGCCTTACTGAAGTCCATATACACCACATCAACTGCCTTACCTTCATCCACTTGTTTTGTCACCTTCTCAAAGATCTCAATAAGGTTGGTGAGGCGTGACCTACCCTTCATAAATCTGTGTTGACTATCCCTAATCAAAATGTATTCCTAGCCAGATGATTATAAATCCTATCTCTTATAACCTTTTCCAACACCTTACCCACAACCGAAGTAAGGCTCACTGATCTATAATTACCAGGGTTGTCCCGACTCCCCTTCTTAAACAAGGGAACAACATTTGCTGTCTTCCACTTTTCTGGCACTACTCCTGTCGACAATGATAACATAATAATAAAAAAAAACGAAGCCAAAGGCTCTGCCATCTCCTCCCTAGCTTCCCAGAGAATCCGAGGATAAATCCCATTCGGCCCAGAAATCTTAACTATTTCAGATCCTCCAAAATTACTAAAACCTCCTCTTTGTCAATCTCAATCCCATCTAATCTAGTAGCCTTGATCACTTGTATTCTCACAAACAGTGCCCTTTTCCAATGTGAATACTGATGAAAAGTACTCATTAAGCACTTTCCCATGTCCTCAGATTCCACACACAACTTTCCACTCCTATCTTTGATTGGCCCTAATCTTACTGTAGTCATTCTTTTATTCCTGATATTCCAAAAATAAAGGCCTTAGGGTTTTCCTTGATCCTATCTGCCAACAATGTCTCATGTCCCCTCCTGGCTTTACTTAGCCCTTTCTTTAGTTTTTTTCTGGCTAACTTATAACTCTCTTCCCCTTAACTGAACCTTCATGCCTCATTCTCACATAAGCCTTCTTCTTCCTCTTGAAAGAGCTTCAACCTCTTTAGTAAACCATAACTCCCTCTCTCAACAACTACCTCTCTGCCTAATAGGTATATATTTATCAAGGACCCGCAGTAGCTGTTCTTTGAATAAATGTTCAATTCTCAACTGTTCAATATTCCCCAGTCTTATACTCTCAAAGCATCTGATTGTGTTATTGGCTTTTAAGATTGTCAATATACTAAATTCAAACTGGATTGGAGTTTGGTATTTTTCAGAGTATAATTTAAACTGATTGGCCTAATTCAAATATGTTTTGTTGTTTCCAAGCAACCAGCTAATTGAGTTGTTTAACCAATTGTTACATTATATTTCTTTTCAGAACACTTGGTTCTATCAGGTAATTCTGTTGCTTTTAACTCTCTTAAAGATACAGTACACCCACATCTTCATAACAATATATATATAAATCCTCAGATTATAGTGGGTGAGATTGGTGAGTTACAGGTGCAAATTGTCATGAGCAATTATGACACTATGGCTATAACAGAGAATTTGCTCCAGGAAGGCTGGGACTGGGTGATATATATTTCTTCTTACAAGGTGTTTAGTAAGATAGGAAAGGAAGAAAATGGGTGGCAATATTGGTTAATGAAAGTAATTGCAGTGCTGTAGAAAGAGTTAGCCCCTAAGAGATCAAGGACAAAACTGAATTGGTTAGAATTAGGGAACTAAAAAACTGCAGTTTCATTGCTCAGTGTGTATAGGCCACCTATAAGTGGGAATAAATCTACAAGGAAATTATAGAGGTGCAAACACTGTTTTCTGACCAAGAGTTTGGAAAGCCTCTTTGCCCCCTTGTAAATATAGGATGTTGCGTCTTCTTGTCACCTCTTACATCAAGACTTATTGTGTAGTACTTGACATCCTTGGAGCTCTCGCTCTCGCTCGCTCGCTCTCTCTCTCTCTCTCTCTCTCTCTCTCTCTCTCTCTCTCTCTCTCATGCCCATGATAGATTTCACTATTTCTCCAGTCAGGTTAATTTCCTGCATAGCTCCCGCACCAGCTCCAGCCACAGAGCACATCCCCTTTAATACTGCAAATTGACTTTAATTAGTACCAACAAGTATGGTTTTGGGATGTATAGCTGATGCATGCAGTTAATGAGTAGCACTGGCTACACACAGCAATCATCCAGGTGAACAGCAGGAAGGTGGTTTGATTTCACTTATTTATTGTCAGGTGTATCTTGTTGGAAAATACTGTGAAAAGTGTTGTTTAGTGTCACCACTCTCCGGCCCCATCTTAAAACACAGAAAAATAGACCAAAACATAGACTATAAAGGTAGAAGAAGTAATGAAAATGTCCAACTTCACAAGTGTGTGAGTTGAATTACATTGAGCTGTCAGGAGTTAACAATTGTGTAATTATAATCCCCTTGCCTGTTTCTGTAGGTTATCCATTAGTAGTGCTGCTCTCTGGCTATTAACACAGCTAGTACCATTTAGAAACATAGGAGCATGAGTTGGACATTCATCCCCTCAGTAAGATCATGGCGGATCTGTGGGCTAATTCCATATGCCTGCCTTGGGCCTATATCTCTTGATAAAAATTGTCTATCTCAGATTTAAATTTAACAATTGAATAACTATGGACTGCTGCTTTAGGAAGAGAGTTCCGAACCTCCATTACATGTGTAGAAATGCTTTGTGACATCTCTCCTGAATGATCTGACCATAATTCTTAGACTATGTCCCTGGTTCTAAAATCTTTAAACAATGGAAATAGTTTATGTTTATCTACTCAGTTATCTGCCTATTAATATCCTGAAGACCTCAGTTAGATCACACCTTGACCTTCTAAATTCTAGTGAATAAAGGCCAAATTTTTCTAACTCCTCCTCACAATTTAACTCCTGAAATCCAGATATTGTCCTTGTAAACCTGTGTTGAATGTTCTTAAGGACCAACACATCCTTCCTAAGCTGTGGTGCCCAGATTTGCTCAGATCCTTAAACTCCAGCCTTTTAGATATGAAGGCCAGCATTTCATTAGCCTTCTCAACTATTTTCTGCACCTGTTTGTGGCATTTAAATAGCTATGCACCTGAACCCCCAAATCTTATTGGACATCCACTTTATTGAATTTTATGCCTTCCAAAATGTGGAATAAGAATCCATCCTTTCTCCAAAATGGATAACCTCACAGTTGCTTATATTAAAATCCATCTGCCACAGCTTTTCCCATTCACCTAAGCGATCAACACCCTGTTATAATTATTTTGCATAAGTGTTTACTTTGGAGAAGGAAATGGAAGATATAGAATGTGGGGGAATAAATAGCAACATCTTGAAAAATGTCCATACTACAGAGAAAGTGGTTTGCTGGATGTCTGAAAACTCGTAAAGTGGATACATTTCCCAATACCTGATCAACATGGCTTAATTATGTCTCACTATCTTGATTGAGTTTTTTGAAGAAATAACAAAGAAGATTGATGAGGGTAAATAAGATATATATGGATTTCAGTAAGGCATTCAACAAGGTTCCTCATAGTAGACTTATTAGCAAGGTTAGATCACGTGGAATTCAGGGATAACGAGACATTTGGATACAGAACTGGCTCAAATGTAGGGGACTAAGGGTGGTGGTGGAAGTTTGCTTTCCAGACTGGAGGCCTGTGACCAGCAATGTGCCACAAGGATTGGTGCTGGGTCCACTGCTTTTCATTATTTATATAAATGATTTGGATGTGAACATAGGAAGTATGGTTAGTAAGTTCGCAGATACCACTAAAATTGGAGGTTTTAGTTGACAGCGAATAAAGTTACTTCAAAGTACAGATGGGCCAATGGGCTGAGGAATGGCAGATGGAGTTTAATTTAGATAAATGTGAGGTGCTGTATTTTGGAAAGGCAAATTAGGGAGCAGGACCTATACACTTAATGGCAAGGTCCTGGGGAGTGTTGCTGAACAAAAAGGCGTTGAGTGCGGGTTTATAGTTCCTTGGAAGTGGTGTCACAGTTAGGCAGGATAGTGAAGAAGGTGTTTTGTATGTTTGCTTTTATTGGTCAGTGCATTGAGTATAGGAGTTGGGAGGTCATGTTGCAGCTGTACAGGACATTGGTTTGGATACTTTTGGAGCATTGAGTGCAATTCTGGTCTCCCTGCTTTAGGAAGGATGTTGTGAAACTTGAAAGGGTTCAGAAAAATTTACAGCAATGTTGTCAGGGTTGGAGTGTTTGAGCGATAGGGAGAGGCTGAATAGGCTGGGGCTATTCCCTGCAGTGTCAGAGGTTGAAGGGTGACCTTCTAGAGCTTTGTAAATCATGAGGGGCATGAATAGGATAAATAGGCAAGGTCTTTTCCCTGGGATGGTGAAGTCCAAAACAAGTGGTCATGGGTTTGAGGTACGGGGGAAGATATAAAAGGAACCTAAAGGGCAACTTTTTCATGTAGAGGGTGGTACGTGTATGGAATAAGCTGCCAGAGAAGTGGTGGAGATTGATATTATTACAACAATTAAAATGCATCTAAATGGGTATATGAATAGGAAGGGTTTAGAGGGATGTGTGCCAAATGCTGGCAAATGAGATTAAATTTATACCGGATATCTGGTCAGTATGGACGAGTTGGACCAAAGAGTCTGTTTCCATGCTATATATCTGTATGACAATGCTGCCTATGATGGCAAAATTTGAATATTTGACTTTTTACACCATTATATAAGTCATTAACGAATCTTGTGAATAATTGAGGCACCAACACAGATCCCCACAAGACACCACTCATCATGTCCTGCCAATTTGAGTCTCTGTTTCCTGCCATTCAACCAGTTTCCCATCCGCATTCTCTCAATTCCTTAGCTAACTTCTTTCCTGAGCTAACAGCCCCTTGTGTGGGACTTTTTCAAAAGCCTTCTGGAAATCTGTATAAACGCTATCAGTCATCTTACCTCTGGACACTACTTCAGTCACCTCTTCAAAAGACACCATGAGTTTTGACAGGCATGACCTACCCTTCATGAATCCATGCATTTGAACAGTTCTAGAGACCACCTCTCTACTACCTTTTGTGAAATGATATTCCAGCCATTGATTGCTCTTTGAATGATGAGGGGCTTATGGACATTAACTTTCCTTTAGCTAATTAATACCTTTGGCTTTTTACCTACATAATTTAGTTTGACATAATACTCCAGGTTAAACTTTCCTATTCCATTTTGAAGCCGATATCCATATGAGGGTCTTCTATCATTCAGCCTCTGTAAGGCTGGTGAGTCTTCTAATCTTTCCTCAAGCGCCAATCAGCTGGAAGCAGGAATCAGCCACATTGCTTTGCTCTTCCTCAGCTTCCCATCTTTAGAAGAATCCTTTTGACTTTACTGATTCTAAAGCACAGCTGCAACAACTGATGGGACTTTAGCCTCTGGATAGAAAATGTTTTATGTACTTGCTTTTTTGTGGAACTCTAGTGGTGTTACCTTGTTGCCTGAACAAAAGAGGTCTGTGCGCTGTCTCACCTTACCTGATGCCTGCCAATTTTTGACCATTTCCTTCCAACGTGCAAAGTTACCTGATGGCAAATTGCTGCTCCTTTAGGTGGAGTGGGAATACACTGTCAAAGGGAATGTGAAAACATTATGAGCCCGCAGCATTCCAACTCTAGTTTTCAAAACATCGACGGCAGATGGTAAGAGCAGGAGCATCTCTTGGTCAGTGTACTAACTGCAACCCAACAACTTCATCCTATGAAAAGACTCAATCCGCACATTCCTGCCATGAGCAACTGACATCCACTTTCTGAGGGACAGCAACACACACACATTACCACATAATCCCAGTCCACTTGACCTTCCAGTGCAGCTCACTACAGGAGCAGTGAATTTACCCTCAGTTAGGCACTTTGCCATTGGCTATCTAGTTGTGCACCTACATCTTTGTGTATCTCACTTCCATTTCCTGTGTCTTTGGCCAGTGATTAATTACGAAGTAGCAGTACGCACAGGAGACGTCACTGGAGCTGGCACTGATGCCAAAGTCTTCATCCAGATATATGGAGAGGTTGGAAAGACAGAAGTAGTCCGCCTTCGAAGTCGGTCAGACAATTTTGTGCGAGGAGCGACAGAGATGTTTAAGGTAGGCTTGGATGAAGATTAATTGAAGGAGGGGCAGTGGAGACAACAGCATTTGAAGGATAAAGGGAGACTGAGATGGGTGATCATACAAAAAGATGAAAGTAAGAAGGCTTTATGGCAAACCAAGCATGAAGCTCAGCTCTGTGTCAAACAAAAGCGGCCTTGTTGTGCATCATTGATATTGAAATGAGTGACCAGCAAGTAAGAGAGATAATGTTGGAAGCATGAGTTGCAGCAGAATTCAAAAGTAATGGCTTCAATCTCTTTGAAGAGATTTTCACTCATTTATGTCTCAATATGAGATACACGAGGTGCCCTAGTAAGTGGGGAAATGTGACATGGGCCTGGAAAAAGTGGAAACTATTGAACTGGATATGAAGATCATCCCAAGGTGGCAATAAGAGTTTGCAATAGCTAAGTGAGGCAGTGAGATGGAGTGCAACCAATATGTATAGGGGCAGATTCCAATTGATGCCCCTCCCTCTGATACCAGGGTTTCACACAGCGAAGGGGGTACGAAGCATACCCCACCCCCAACCCATCAAGGCCAGTCAAAGTATTAAAGAAATACAGGGCTTCAACTAGCCATGCCAGCACACACATAATTGGTGAGCTGGTATCAATGGGACTTATACTATCCATCACCATTGTAAAAAAGCAAAGAGCAGTAAAAGCTGTGTTTGCAGTGAGCTGGTTTTACCTGGTATATACACCTCTTCACACTCAGATTATCTAAAGTGTAGAGTAACTCAGACTTGGCACTCTCACTGAAACAGCTGATTCTCATGGACACAGGTTGAGGCCCGGAATGTTGGCAGGTTGATCAAGCTCCGAATTGGTCATGATGGAAGTGGCTTAGCTCCAGGCTGGTTCCTGGAGTCAGTCACAATCAATCGACTAAACTTCAGGGTCGTGGAGGATGACAAGAAGAAGAAGAAAAAGAAGAAGAAGGTTGAGAAGGATGTTGATGGCCTGCAAGAAGAGGTGGTGGAGACCTACACCTTCAACTGTCAGCGCTGGCTTGCCAGAGATGAGGGAGACAGAGAGCTCGTGGTGGAGCTCTTGCCAGAGGAATACGATGACGTGGAAGGTGAGTTAGGGAAAATAGTACCCAGTAGGCAAACGTAATACCTTGCCACCCTCTCTTTGGGTGTAAGTACTTCCACAAAAATAATATAGTTTCACAATTTGTTTAGCGTTTCAAATTAATAAATGACATTAGTCATAAACATGGCATGGTAATTAAGTGTTGCTGGAAAAGCGCAGCAAGTCAGGCAGCATCCAAGGAACAGGAGAATCGACGTTTCGGGCATGAGCCCTTCATTCTGAAGAAGGGCTCATGCCTGAAACGTCGATTCTCCTGTTCCTTGGATGCTGCCTGACTTGCTGCGCTTTTCCAGCGACACATTTTCAGCTCTGAACTCCAGTACCTGCAGTCCTCACTTTCTCCTCCATGGTAATTACTCAGCCAAACCAAAGTCACAATAACTGAAAGAAATGTTTGTCAACCAATATTCCAGTACACAATTCAAAATTTGTACGTCTTTGTTGTGTCGTTTTCACTTACCATTGAATGTTGACGAAATCAACAAAAAGACATCCCAAGCAAAACACTGATCAAAGTTATCAGCCCAAATTCAATGTTCACACATTGTTTCCATTGCACGGAGTGAAAGCTCCCTTACCAGACTTAAAAATTGGTTGTCATGAGAGGGTAGGACAGGCAAAAAGACAGGCTACACAATAGAGAGTGAAAGCAGACGTAAAACACTGGAATTACCTGAGATGAATTAACTTTTATTCCCAAAATATATAGCCTGCACATACTTTTCTGCCTGAACTTCTATCACTTTGTTTTATCTTGTATGTTTTACCTTAACACTCTCCTGACCTTGGCATTCACTCCCCATTCCTCACTGACCATCATCTAATGCTAGTCCTGTGTGCTAATGTGGCCACTTGCTCAATTTTAATATGGAAGTAAACTCAGTTCGCAAGTTCCATGTACTTTTTCCTCTATGAATGAGTGCATGTTCCTTTTATGCAATGAGAGAGCATTCAGAGCACTACAAGTAACAGAAAACACAGTTCTGTAGGAATTGGATATGGGCCCATTTTCAGATGAATACTAACCAAATGGCTCACAAAATTGAATGTTAGCATTGATTCCAACCCCTTGGGAGCAATCCTAGCATCTGCTATACTTCCTATTGAAGCTCTCCCATGTCAAATTTGGTGAGTTTGCAGCTTGAGGTAAATTGGAACAGGAGGGAAGGATAATAGAAGGGAGGCCACTCTTGGGCTAGTACCAGATGGCCCATATTAAAATGTTTCTTTTTAAATTGTACTCACTCCATTTGGCAATCATTATTGAAGATTCCTGAGTGGAGTGGGAAACCCACTAACACTTTGCAATATTGGCTGCTCATTTCCATATGAGGGCAATTCGGGTGAATACTAATTCAAGGAGGAGACTGCTGATTCATTGGCACATGGTCTCTTATTGCAGAGGCATTGTCATGGAGAATGTGCCAGTTAATTATAAGTGGGAGCTGTCTGGCAAACTTTGTTTATTTTAAACAAGCAGATTGACTCGGAATGGTCAAGACATTGCCATGAGAAGTGAACTAGAGAATGGCTGTCACCAGTTTTGTTGCACAGAAGTTTGCAGCTGTGTACATGTTCTTTATAGACAGAAAGAACGAAGCTTTGTGTGTTAATATAGATAGCTTCAAATACACACAAGTTTGCTAGGCTGTGAGCTTGACTGACAATCCTAAATTGGGTTGTCAGTATAATTCCTCACACACTCAGCATTGTGCAGCAACTACTGTCAAATTGTGGAGTTGCATCAATCATTGGTTACTGGTGTGAATCTTGCAAGCACAAGCTGATTGGATATAGTTCAGTGGTTGCAAACAGCTGAAAGGATATGTTGCTTGATGAAATCTGTCAGTCTTTGGAATGGATGGCCTGCATAGTAGTGTAACTGGCATTGAAAGTCAAATACCATATTACTCATTTATATGATAAATAGAACTTTTGTTTGGCTTGACAGTAGTATCCTATTAGTGTCCAACACCATTTTCTTTGCTACTGCATAGTAGCAATGTACAAAAGCTGGCTTTACCTGTTTCTCATTACTCAGGGCAATGCCTTCACTAATCAGAGTCAGCCATCCAAATTTAAAATCTAAAGAAACCTTGACAGTTAACTGTCAGTCACCACTAACAGGTGCATTCTCAGTGGCAATGTCTCTAACTATCAGACTCCATTTGATGACCAATCAGTACTCTCCTTGCAGCATAATTGTTTTCATTTTATTTTGGCTTTTTGTTGCACACATCCTAAAGGACTCAAGACACAAAACATCAATAAATGTGTCGTTTTTCAGTAAAACCCAAGTTCTGTATGACCCCGTTATTTAAAAAGTAATTACTGATTTCTGTTTTATATGAAGTATTAAGGCTTCAGGACATCAGACAAGCAACAGGGAATGTAAATTGATTTTAAAACATGTCATACCTGAGGAAGCTTTACACTGTATCTAACTTGTTCTGTACTTAACCTCGGCATTCTTATTGATGGAAAACAAGACCTTCTGTCGGCCTTCAGCACCAGATGCTTTAGGATGGATTACAAGAACATTCTGTGTTGGAAGCCTTTTTCTTCTGCTGAGATTCTATTCATGTATGGTGCGGGTGGAGCGTCTACTCCTTAAACCCCACAATATCTCATCTCTCAGGTGATACCGAGATACATTAGGTCCTGTCCCTCCAGAAAACCCAACTTGTACAAAACGTCCTGAGGATTTTCATCTTCACATGAGGCCTTATTCTTTCCAGACTCATTTTGTACACAGACTGCCCAGTTCTTCCATTAGTCTCCATCTCAAACTCAACTGGAGTGAATCTGATCCCTTTATTATATCCCCTGTCATTGTGTGCCAAGTGCCTAAAGGTTGGTCCAATATTGATAGAAATTCTGGCCACTAATTTAAACTGTTGGGAAACAAACAGGTTTGAGCAAAATGTCGGCATTACATCTCATGAGATGATACTCTTCATTGACATTAGTAGAGAGTAACAGTGTGCAGGTGTCAATCCAACATTGTATCTAATTCCGAGAGGTTTCTGAAAGACAACTTCAGATAGAATTACCCTTCAGAGCAACAAACATTTTTTGAAAGGTTAAGTGATTAGAATTGCATTGTCACAACAATTTTGCAAAATGCAACCAGGGATATCAACAATGTTTGCTTCATGACTGTCCCATTTGCAGAAAACTCATACACACTTCACGTAATTACTGGAAATGTTATGGGCGCAGGAACAGATGCCAATGTCTTTGTTAACATCTATGGTGAGACAACAGACACTGGAGAACGTAGCCTGAAGATGTCAAACCATCTCAACAAGTTTGAAAGAGGACAGGTACATTGCAGTTGTTGAACTGAGGTGTGGATGTGAGGGAGGTTTTGTATTGATCATAGTAATTGTTCAATGAATAAAAGTGTGATGTAGTATGCATTAGAAATATTAGACCAGGCAGATCCTAGATCTAATTTTGAGTTAGTTCCAAAAGAACTAATTTAACCATGACAGCCATAGGCATCACACAACTGGTGTCAGACATCTTTGCTGAGAGTTCCACTATCCAACAACCTTTAATTGTAAAGTGTATGGTTGGATATTATGTGAGAACGCATATGTTTAGCTACTGACATATGCTATCTACTACTGCACAATATAGCCGGATATTCAGGTAATCCACTACAGCCTGTGCCTCTGCAAGAATCAAGTTCAGACTAATTAACTCTGCTTACATAGGCTGTTTGATTTTCCGAATGAATGTCTGCATCCATCCCTCCTGTGGATGTATCGGTTGTAACTTTATCACTGGATTCTGGAGAGGTACCAGTGATTTGGAAAACTGCTAAAGAGACACCCACATTCAAAAAGGTAGGGCAGCCAGAAGTGGATAACTGTAGGCGGATTAGTCTAATACCTAATGTTGGAAAAGTACTGGAATCAATTATTAAGGAAGTAACAGCAGAACATTTGGAAAATCATAATCAAATTCAGCAGAGTCAGCATTGCTTCATGAAAGGGAAACAGTGTTTGACTAATTTATTAGAGTTTTTCAAGAAAGTCTCAACCAGACTGGATAGAGGGGAACCAGTAGTTGGATCCCAGAAGGCATTCAACAAGGCATCTTACAAAACATTAAATCATTAGATAAGAGCCCACAATTTTGGATGTAATATATTGGTGTGGATAGAGAATTGACTAATGGGCAAAAAACAACAGTGGGGATAAGGTGTTCTTTTTCATGTTGGTGACCCGTGACTAATGGGATTCCGCA
Organism: Chiloscyllium punctatum; assembly: GCF_047496795.1. Classification (NCBI taxonomy): domain Eukaryota; kingdom Metazoa; phylum Chordata; class Chondrichthyes; order Orectolobiformes; family Hemiscylliidae; genus Chiloscyllium; species Chiloscyllium punctatum. Next base: position 136,856,823 of record NC_092739.1, read on the forward strand.
GGGATCAGTGCTGGTACTGCAACTGTTTGCAATGTGTATTGATGACTTGGAGGAAAGGAATGACTTGTAGCCAGATTTGCAGATGACCCAAAAAAAAGTGGAAATTAAGTCTGAGAGGGATACAAAAAGTTTACAGAGATAGATTGATAGTTTAAGTAAGTAAGCAAAAAATTGGCAAACAGAGTAAAATGTGGGAAAATACGAAGTTGTTCATTTTGGAAGGGAGAGGAAAAGAACATAATATTATTTAAATGGAGAATAACTGCAGAAAGCTGCAATACTAAATGACTTGGTCATACTTATGCACAGAAGGTCAGTACACAGGTGCAGCAGGTAATCAGGAATGACGTTTGTTTCAAGGGATTTGGAACATAAGAGTAGGGAAATTTTATTACAACTATCGGAAGTGCTGGTGAGACCACATCTGGAGTACTGGGAGTAGTTTAGTCCCTTTACTGAAGGAAAGATATCTTGATATTGGAGGCAGTTCAGAGAACGTTCACTAGGATACTTGGCATAGGTCAAACAAAGGCTAAACAGGTTAGGACTCTACTCACTGGAGTTTAGAAGAATGAGAGGGGATCTCATTGAAACATATAGGATTCTTAAGGAGTTTGACAGGGTGAATGCTGAGAGGATGTTTCCCCTCTAGAACTAGAGGAATTTCCTCTCTGAGTGTTTTTTAATTCATCATGGGATGAGGACATTGCTGGCTAGGCCAATACTTATGCCCAGAGGGCAGTTAAGAGTCAACCACATTGTTGTGGGTATGGAGTCACATGTAGGCCAGACCAAGTAAGGATGGAGTTTCCTTTCCTAAAGGACATTAGTGAATCAACAGTCGATTCATAATCATCATTAGAGTAGAGTAGTGTAGCTTTTTGTTTGTCATTTCTATCATATACAATTGATACAGTAAAACCGAGACAATGTTCCTCCAGGATCAAGGCTGCTACATGGACAGCACAAACTACACAATTGTACACGGCATAAAGTACATAAGGAGTGCAAAACACACAGGTTACAGTGTAATAGAGGAATGATAAATAATAGACATTTTTCTAACAGCAATTCAAAGTCGTGCAAAGAATTTCAGATGGTACAGAGTCTGATTATACTGTGTTAAGGAACCTGATCACTTGGGGGAAGAAACTGTTGCACAGTATGGCCGTGAGAGACCGACTGCTCCAGTATCATCTGTCAGATGGCAGAAGGGAGAAGAGTTTGGGTGAGGGGTGTGTAGGGTCTTCCACAATGCCCTTAGCCTTCCGGATGCAACGTGTGGTGTAAATGTCTGTAATGGAGGGAAGAAAGATCCCGATGATCTTCTCAGCTGTCCTCACTATCCGTTGTAGGGTCTTGCGATCTGAGATGGTGCAATTCCTGAACCAGGCAGTGAAGAAGCTCAGGGTACTCTCAATGACCTATCTGTAAAATGCAGTGAGGATGGGGTGGGGGGGAGGTGGGCTTTCCTCAGCCTACGCAGCAAGTAGAGACACTGCTGGGCTTTCTTGGCTGTGGAGCTGGTATTGAGGGACTAGGTGAGATTCTCCACCAGGGGTACACCAAGAAATTTGATGCTCTTCAGGATCTCCATGGGGGTGTTGTCGATGTACAGTGGAGAGTGGTCGCTCCATGCTCTCTTGAAGTCAATAACCATCTCTTTTGTCTTGTCCACGTTCAAAGACAGGTTGTTGGCTCTGCACCAGTCAGTTAGCTGCTGCACCTCCTCTCTATATGCTGACTCGTTGTTCCTGCCGATATGACTCACTACAGTCATATCATCAGCGAACTTGTTGATGTGATTCAACCTGTGCATCTCTGCACAGTCGTGTGTCAGCAGGGTGAACAGCAGTGGAATGAGCACACAACTGTTGGGGGGCCCCGTGCTCAGTGTGATGGTGTTGGAGATGCTGTTCCCAATCCGGACTGACTGACGTCTCCCAGTCAGGAAGTCCAGGATCCAGTTACAAAGAGAAATATTTGGGCCCTGCAGTCAGATGCTGAATGTTAAATGCAGAACTGAAGTCTATGAGTCTTATGTAGGTGTCCTTCTTCTGCAGGTGGGCGAGGGCCAGATGGAGGGTGGTGGAAATGGCATCATTTGTTGAGCGGTTTGGTCGATACGCAAACTGCAGGATGTCCAGTGAGGGGGGCAGCAGGGTCTTAATATGCTTTATCATGAGCCTCTCGAAGCACTTCATGATGATGGGTGTAAATGCAACAGGGTGGTGGCCAACTAGGTAAAAACAAGGACTGCAGATGCGGGAAACCAGAGTCTAGGTTAGAGTGGTGCTGTAAAGCACAGTAGGTTAGGCAGCATCCGAAGAGCAGGAAAATCAATGTTTTGGGCAAAAGCCCTTCATCAGGAATAGAGGCAGGGTGCCTGCAGAGTGGCAAGATAAATGAGAGGGGGGTGGGGGTGGGGAGAAAGTAGCATAGAGTACAATAGGTGAGTGGGTGGGGATGAAGATGATAGGTCAGAGAGGAGGGCGGGGGAAGGTAGCAAAGAGTACAATGGTGAATGGGGGTGGGGATGAAGGTGATAGGTCAGAGAAGGGGGTGGAGTGGGTAGGTGGAAAGGAAGGTAGACAGGTAGGACAGGTCATGGGGACAGTGCTGAGCTGGAAGTTTGGAACTGGGGTGAGGTGGTGGAAGGGGAAATGAGGAAACTGGTGAAGTCTACATTGATACCCTGGGGTTGAAGTGTTCCAAGGCAGAAGATGAAGCGTTCTTCCTCCAGGCATTGGGTGGTGAGGGAGCAGTGGTGGAAGATGCCCAGGGCCTGCATATCCTTGGCAGAGTGGGAAAGGGAGTTGAAATGTTGGGCCACAGTTGAAATGTTGGGGTTGATTGGTGCGGGATTCCCGGAGATGTTCCCTAAAGCACTCTGCTAGGAGGCTTTCAGTCTCCCCAATGTAGAGGAGACTGCATCGGGAGCAATGGATACAATAAATGATAATGGTAGATGTGCAGGTGAAACTTTGATGGCTGTGGAAGGCTCCTTTGGGGCCTTGGATGGAGGTGAGGGAGGAGTGTGGGCACAGGTTTTGCAATTCCTGCGGTGGCGGGGAAGGTGCCAGGATGGGAGGGTGGGTTGTTGGGGTGGGGGGGGGGGGGGGGAGGTTTGTGGACCTGGCCAGGTAGTCACGGAGGGAACGGTCTTTGCGGAAGGTGGAAAGGGGTGGGGAGGAAAATATATCCCTGATGTCCAAATATATCTCCAGATGTTTATTCAGTTCAAACTCCATCATCTGCCATGTTGGTATTTGAACCTGAGTATCCTAAATATTACCTGGGTTTCAGGATTAACAGTCTAGCAATAATGCCATGAGACTATCACCTCCCTGAGTCTTTGGAACTCCTTGCTACACAGAACTGTGGAAGCAAAGTCCTTTTGTGTACTTAAGGCTGAGATAGATAGACTCTTGATCAGTCAAGGAATCAATGGTTATGGGAAAGGGCAGGAAAGTTGTTGTGAGGAATGTCGGATGAGCTATGATCCTGTTGATTGGTGGAGCAGGCTTGAGGGGCTGAATGGCCTACATCTGTTCCTATTTTTTTATGGTGTTTTTTCACTTTTATTGTCAGGGCCTTGGAATTGGGACATCAAAAACAATAACTTATATTTATATAGCACCTTTAACATAATGAAACATTCCAAGCTTCTTTATGAAACAATGTTTGAGACTGACCTATGAAATAGGGCAAATTGCTAAAAGTTTAGTCAGAGAGTTAGATTTATGGAATATCTTTAAGAAGGAAAGTGAAGTAGAGGAGCATTGAGGCTTAAGGTGGAAATTCCAGGGGCTTGACAGCACAATCAGCAATGATGGAAATATTAAAATTGGAGATGCGGAAAAGGCCAAATTTAAATGAATGTATCTATCATGAATGTATCAGGGTTATGGACATGAGGAGGACAGACAAATCTGTCCCCAGGTCACTCTCAGATGTTTGAACTTTCTATAATATACTTGCTATTGTCATATTTTGATTTTCAATGTAGGAAGATATATTTTTGATCAAAGCCATTGACCTAGGTGTATTAAGGAAACTACGCATTCGACATGATAATACGGGAGGAAATGCTGCCTGGTTTCTGGACAGGGTGGAAATTGTTGATGAGAAGGATGACACTACGTGAGTATCAATGCGTACAAAGTGTGAGGGTTGGAATTCTAAGTTTCATAACAGAAACTTTTCCTCCATTATACAAACATTTTTCTCCTTTCTATGCCAATATGTTTTTTTCTACTAAATCAATGATATATCTGGAACAAAAAAAAATCTAATTCTATTTTAATCTGTACACCTAGTTTCTAGAATGTGGTAAGTTTATTGAGAATGTAAATATGGGATAGAAGAATGGTCCAAAGATTTTGGAAATTTTTCTGTAGAATGTAGGAAAACCGACAAGGTCATATCTACTCAACATCTATTATTTGCCATAAAGCAATGAAAGTCAATCCCGTACTGCAGGGATGGAATCCTGTGATGGGGAGAGGATGTCAGATCCAGCCTTGAGTCCAGTTGGGTTTTTACCAAATAAAGAAAAAGATTTCAGTGTATTTTCCTGGCATTGGTTCACAGGTATCAATTTCTTCCAATTCTAAATTTTCCATCATGAGATTGAATTTGTTTTTAGAAGGCAAATCTGTACCATCACTCCTCAACAACCATACCTAATCTATGTCCTATTGGTTACTTACTGATTTGCTAAAGTTTGATGAGTTAATTTTATGTAATTTAAACTTTCCATTTACAGCATAGAACATAGAATAAACAGCGTACAACAATCCCTTCAGTCCTTGATGTTGCACTAATCTGTGAACTAATCTAAGCCCATTCCCCCACACTATCCCATTGTCATCCATGATGTGCTTATCCAAGGATTGATGCCCCTAGTGTGGCTGAGTTAACTACACTACCAAGCAGGGCATTCCACACCCTTACCATTCTCTGAGTAAAGAACCTGCCTCTGACATCTGTCTTAAATCTATCACCCCTCAGTTTGCAGCTATGCCCCCTTGTACAAGCCAACATCAACATCCAAGAAAAAAGACTCTCACTGTCCACCCTATCTAATCCTCTGATCGTTTTTTATGTCTCTATTACATCCCTTTTTAGCCTTCTTCTCTCCATTAAGAACAGACTCAAGCCCCTCAGTGTTTCCTCATATGACTTTCCCTTCAGACCAGGCAACATCCTGGTAAATCTCCTCTGCATCTTTTCCAATGTTTCCACATCCTCCCTGTAATGGGGCGACCAGATCTGTACACAATATTCCACATGTGGCCACACTAGCATTTTGTACAGTTGCAATATGACATCACGACTCTGGAACTCAATCCCTCTACCAATAAAACCTAACACACCATATGCCTTCTTAACAGTACTATCAAGTTGGGTGGCAATTTTCAGGGATCTATGTACGTGGACACCAAGATCCCTCTGCACATCCACACTATCAAGAATCTTTCCATTGACCCAGTGTTCTGCCTTCCTGTTATTCTTCCCAAAGTGAATCACCTTGCATTTATCTGCATTGAACTCCATTTGCCACCTCTCAGCCCAATTCTGCAGTTTATCCAAGTCCCCCTGCAACCTGCAATATTTTTCCACACTCTCTACCACTCCACCGACTTTAGTGTCATACTAACCCATCTACTATGCCTACATCCAAGTCATTTATAAAAATGACAAACAACAGTGGTCCCAAAACAGACCGGACTCCAGGCTGAATATTTTCCATCAACCACTCGTTGCCTTCTTCCAGAAAGCCAGTTTCTAATCCAAACTGCTAAATCACCCTCAATCCCATGCCTCCGCATTTTCTTCAAAAGCCTACCATATGGATCCTTATCAAAGGTGTTACTGAAGTCCATGTACACTACGTCAGCTGCCCTACCCTCATCCACATGCTTGGTCACCTTCTCAAAAACTCAATGAGGTTTGTGAGACAGGACCTGCCCTTGACGAAACCATGTTGACTATCTCCAATCAAATTGTTGCTTGCTAGATAATTATAAATCCTATCTCTTATAATCCTTTCCAAACCACTTCCTACAATAGGCTCACTGGTCTAGAATTACTTGGGTCATCTCTACTGCCCTTCTTGAACAAGGGCACAACATTTGCAATCCTCCAGTCCTCGGGTACTAAATCTGTAGACAATGACGATTCAAAGATCAAGGCCAAAGGCTCCGCCATTTCTTCCCAAGCTTCCCGGAGAGTCCTCAGATAAATCCCATCTGGCCCAGAGGACTTATCTACTTTCACACCTTCTAGAACTGATAACACCTCCTCCTTACTAACCTCAATCCTTTCTCGTCTAATAGCCCGTACCTCAGTCTTCTCTACAATATTCTCCTTTTCCTGAGTAAAACAGATGAGAAATATTTGTTTAGGAGCTCTCCAGTTTCCACAGGGTCCACACATTTATTTGATTGATTAATTGGTTGATTTATTGTTATGTGTACCGAAGTACAGTGAAAAGTTTTGTTACGAGCAGTATAGGCAGATCATAGTCAGCAAGAATGTACAGATCAGAGGTTGTAAATATACTTAGACAGAGGCATATAGGTTACATTGCACAGGGCATGTACTATGCATTAGCATGCATTCACAAAAACAGCATTATTTGAGGCTAGAGCCCATTCATCCATCTAACAACTTGAAAGTATTATGGGGCATGGGGTTATAAAGACATAGTTATGCAATAGTCATTCACAAATTTGCTGTTTCACCAGGTATTTCTTCCCTTGTGAACGATGGTTAGCTGTTGATGAAGATGATGGCCAGATAGCAAGAGAACTCGTTCCTGTAGATGAGGCATTCCTGAACAAAGGTTCAGACAGAGCCAAACAATCTCAGGCAACACTAGGCCTCGAACAGAAAGGTGAGAAAAGTCATTGAAGAAACAACTCCTTTTTTCCAGCCTCGCAAATAATGTGATGTATTTGAGTTGTCCAACCAGAGACATATTTTTTGAGCCAAGATATTTCCTGAAACATTCTGCTGCCTTGTGTCTTGTGATAGGATTCTTAAGGGGCTAGACAGGGAAAATGCTGAGAGGATGTTTCCCCTCATGGGTAAGTTTAGGACGTGAATATAGCTGAGAATGTGTTTATCTCTCAGCCCCCTTGGCCCATTCTTGATGAAGTGCTTATGCTTGAAACGTTGATCCTCCTGCTCCTCAGATGCTGCCTGATCAGCTGTGTTTTTCCAGCACCACACTCTCAACTCTGGTCTCCAGCATCTCCAGTCCTCACTTTCTCCTAGCATCTGAAGGCCCAGCCTCAGAATTAAGGAGTGCCAGTTGAAGTGGTGTGAAGACAAATTTCCTCTCTCAGAGGATTGTGAGTCTTTGTAACTCATTGCCACAGAGATCTGTGAGGCATAGTCCTTGTGTATATTTAAGGCTAACATAGATAGATTCTTGATCAGTAGGGGGATCAAAGGTTATGGGAAAGGTCAGGAAAGTGGTCATGATCCTATTGAATGGTGGAACTGGGTCGAGGGGCCAAATGGTCCAATCCTGACCCTATCTTTTATGGTCTTGAGTATATTCCCCATTAAGTTTCAGCTGTGGCTCATTGATGGGCAGAATGTCATGGGTTTAAGCCCCATTTCAGAAGTATGAGTCCATGGTTGATGCTTCAGTGCATTACTGGGGAGGAGCTGCGGTATTGCAAAAGCTGGCTTTCAGTGAGATCTTAAATTGACATTAAGGATTCAAGCAAGAGCAGTGGTTTTCTGCTGGTATTAGGCCCAATATTTATCCCTCAACCACAACCCTAAACAGACTACCTGGTTATTTACCATGTGGGAGATTACCTTGTGCAAATCAACTGCCATATTTTCTGACACTGATTACACTTCAAAAGTACTTAATTGGTGAGGAGGTGCTTTTGGATGTGTTGAGGATGTGAAATGGACATTCTTTCTGTACAAAGTTAAAAATCACACAACACCAGGTTATAGTCCAACAGGTTTAATTGGAAGCACACTACCTTTCGGAGCGACGCTCCTTCATCAGGTGATTGTGACAACCACCTGATGAAGGAGCGTCGCTCCGAAAGCTAGTGTGCTTCCAATTAAACCTGTTGGACTATAACCTGGTGTTGTGTGATTTTTAACTTTGTGCACCCCAGTCCAATACCGGCATCTCCACATCATTCTTTCTGTAAGCAGTGTACCTCAGTGAAGGTGGTGGAAGGTAACCCAGGCCAGCAAAGCCTGCTTGGTTCTGTAAAGGTGATTGAAGTTTGACACAGTTCAATAAATAACCAGAAATATGTTGTTCCTAACAGCTCAATCCACCACCTACACCGTGAGGGTAAAAACTGGAGAGAAGAAGAATGCAGGGACAGATGCCAATGTGTTCATCACCCTGTTTGGTGAGAAGGATGACACAGGTAAAAAAGCTCATCTTTGAAGATCTTTGGAAAACATGTTAAGAAAGAGCCATTGCCAAGTGCTCTGTATTTAGTCCTGGAAGAAGAGTGAAGTGCTGAGCCGAATGAGAATTGACAGGGATGTCTGCCATTCTCCACGTGTTGTGGTAAACAGTTATGGAGCTTCTTTAACAAAAGCTGATCATATGCCAGCTGGGTGCCCTTTGTAAATGGTACAAGGTACAAGGAGAGAAATTTTAAAAGGGGCCATTAGAAAGACAAAGAACTTAACAATGATTGTGAATCTATTAAAATGATGCACATAATATCATAGTCATAGAGTCATACAACATGAAGTTACAAAAAAGGCTGTACCCAGTTTGGTTAATTGTAGTCTATGTTTTCAGCTTTCTAAAAATGTAAATTTCCCTAATTTCATGAGATATGACCAATGTACCAAGTACTGAGCAGCCCCCATGTGTACCTCTCTCTGGTTAAAAAAGTTAGACCTTGCTACTCCTTGCTTTGTAAGGGATATTTTGTATCCCTTGCTACCTCTTTTATCCCATGGATTTTAAAATGCTAACCTGCCTAATTTGAAGTGTTTTACCAAAAGCGTTTCAAAGATTCACATTCTCAGTATCCTTACCTATATGTTCTGTTACCACAAAAAACTGCCAGGGTGCGATCTGAACTCTCACTCTGTGCATTATTAGTGCAGGTTTTGAAATTACTACAGCACCACTATACCTGACCTCTGCTTGGAAGCTGATTGATTACAGTACCCTAAATTATTTAACAATCTGGAGGAGTATATGAATAGGAAGGATTTAGAGAGATATGGACCAAGAGCTGGCAAACGGAACTAGATTAATTTAGGATATCTGGTCAGCATGGACCGAAGGGTCTGTTTCCGTGCTGTACGTCTCTCTGACTGTAAGTTTTTTTTTACTAAATTTAGGAATTGTCAACCTCAAGGCATCGAAAACTTACAAAAATAAGTTTGAGAAAGGAAATATCGATGAATTCACTATCGAAGCTGTGGACATTGGAGCACTGAAAAAAATCCGTATTGGACACGATAATTGCGGTAAGCCCTGAAGTGATGTTACAGAGAGTCAGTGCCAATACAGGGATCATTGGAAATTAGGAGCAGGAGCCTGCTATACTATGCAGAGCAATGCACAGCCCTCCACTTACTCCGCTCCAACCTTACCCTCACCATTAAACCAGCAGACAAGAGGGTGCTTTGACCTCTACATCACCGAAGCCAGGTGCCAATTCATGGACATCACCTCCTACTGTCCCCTCTACCACAACCTCACCTCACATCACCAAACCATCATCTCCCAGACAATCCACAGCCTCATCACCTCAGGGGATCTCCCATTCACAGCCTCCAATCTCATAGTCCAGGAACCCCACATTGCCCAGTTCTACTTCTTACCCAAAATTCACAAATCTGTCTGCCCTGGTCAACTCATTATCTCAGCCTACTCTTGTCCCACTGAACTCACCTCCTCATAGCTCGAAACCATCCTGTTTCCATTGGTCCAGGAGTTCCCCAAATATATTCAGGACACCACCCATGCCCTCCACCTCCTCCATGACTTTCATTTCCCTGGGCCCCCGTGCCTCATCTTCACCATGGAAACCCAGTCCCTGTACACATCCAACCACCATGGCAAAGGCCTCCAAGCCCTCTGTGTCTTCCTCTCCCATTGATCCAACTATATCCCTCCACCGACACTCATTCAATTGGCGGAACCAGTCCTCACCCTCAACATTTTCTCCTTTGAATCAACCCACTTCATACAGACTAAAAGGATAGCCATAGTCACCCGCATGGGACCCAGCTTTGCCTGCCTCTTCGTCGGATATATGGAACAGTCCATCTTCTGTAGATACACTGGCACCATTCCCCACCTTTGCCTCCGCGACATTGATGACTGTATTGGTGCCACCTTGTGCACCCACGAGGAGGTGGAACAGTTCATCAACTTCACTAACACCTTCTACCCTGACCTCAAGTTGATCTGGACCATCTCGGACATCTCCATTCCTTTCCTGGACCTCTCCATCTCTATCTCCAGTCACCGACTCAACACGGACATCAACTTCAAACCCACCGACTCCCACAGCTACCTGGACTACACCTCCTCCCCCCCTACCTCCTGTAAAATCGCAATCCCTTACTCCCAATTCCTCCGCCTCCACCTTCTCTGCTTCCAGGTGGAGCAATTCCACCCCGGACATTTCAGGTGGTCTCCTATTTCAAGGACCGCAATTTCCCTTCCCATGTGGTCAACAAGGTCCAATACATCTATGCCAACCAGATATTCCAACCTAATCGAATCCCTTTTGCCAGCATTTGGCCCATATCCTCTAAACAGTTCTTATTCATATACCCATCCAGATGTCTTTTAAATGCTGCAAATACCAGCTTCCACCACTTCGTCTGGCAACTCATTCCTTACCCTCTGGGTGAAAATGTTGCCCCTTAGGTCCCTTTTATATCTTTCTCCTCTCACTCTAAACCCATGCCCTCTAGTTCTGGATTCCCCTACCCCAGGGAAAAGATTTTGTCTATTCACCCTATGCACGCCCCTCATGATTTTATAAACCTCTACAAGGCCACCCTTCAGCCTCCGACACTCCAAGGAAAATAGCCCCAGCCTATTTGGCCTCTCCCTATAGCTCAAATCCTCCAACCCTGGCAACATCCTTGTAAATCTTTTCTTAACCCTTTCAAGTTTCACAACATTCTTCCAATAGGTGTTGTGATCACAGAATTGTTGCAGTGTAGAAGGAGGCCATTCAGCCCATTGTGTCTACACTGGTAACTTCCTTTAGCCAAAACATAAATACCCAGGATGAAGCATCTGTGGAGTTTCTACATAACTATCAAGGTACCCAGCAACTTTAGAATTTAATTTTTAACATTATCAACCATATAATTATGATTTGCAAGTTGTACATTTCATATGCCAGTTTGTTGATCAAGCAGGGCTGTTTCCATAAGATATGGCTCTGTCCATACTTGTCCTTTTGACCTTAATAAACATTTTCTCTTTATGTGTTTAAGTGAAATTCCAAACTGAATAGTTGACTGGTTGAGTACTCCTGTGTGTTCTTTTAGGAGGCTGTGCTGGTTGGTTTTTGGATTGGGTAGAAATTGATGCCCCATCACTTGGACAAATACTGCGCTTCCCATGTGGACGTTGGTTGGATAAATCTGAAGATGATGGATACATAGTACGAGACCTCTTCCCTGCAGATCTACAGACTAAAGACTATGTTCCATGTACGTTACATTTTACTAATTGCACTGTTCTTAATATCGACAATACCAGCTATTTCTGTTAGAACAGCACCTAAATTCAACTTGTAAGGGAACAATGAGAAATGTTATGGTCATTTATGATTCTGTATAATGAGAAGTGGTTCTGTCTGTTAGAATTCCATGTGTACTTTGCAAGTCAACTGCCATTTCCAGGGATCTGTGGGCCTGTATACATCCAGATCCCTCAGTATGTCAATGCTCCTAACAGTTCTGCTATTTATTGTATAATTGCACCTGAATCTGATCTCCCAGAATGCATCACCTCTCATTTGTCCAGATTAAACTCTATCTGCCATTACCCTCACACCAGGAATCTCAAATCCCATACTTCTCCCTCTTCTGTGATTTTTATCCTTTCAGTTCATTTTCCCTTTCTGAGGTGGATTGAAACATTCAGCTGCTTTCTGTTTCAACTAATAGATCTGTTCACTCTCACAGGGGCTGGAAAGAAATTGCTTGGGATGCCACCACAAATTTGTTCCTCTCTGGCTTTTCTCATCAAGGGATATACAGGGATATACATAACCTGCCAACACACTCAGTACTTACAATTTAATGTCAACTGCCAGCTGAGACCTCGCAAGCTAACCATGCTTTTTTTCTGAACAAGTAATAAGTTTCAAAAACAAGTGTAGGTAGGCAGCTGGAGTTTTTTGTAATGACAAGGTGGAAGAGTGCTTTTCAGAATGAAGATCAACAACTTGCGGTGTTCTGCAGGGATCAGTGCTCAGATCTTTGTTGTTTGTAATATGTAAAAATAATTTGGAGGAAAATGTATTGGGAATCTGATTAGTAAGTTTGCAGCTAACATGAAAATGTCAGATAGTGAGGAGGATTGTCAAAGGAAACAGTGGGACATAGATTGTCGATTTTGGCAGAGAATGGCAGATAGAGTTTAATCTGGACAAATGAGAGGTGATGCATTCTGGGAGATCAGATTCAGGTGCAAATTATACAATAAATGGCAGAACTGTTAGGAGCATTGACATACTGAGGGATCTGGGTATACAGGTCCACAGATCCCTGGAAATAGCAACACAGGTGGATATGCTGGTCAAGAAGACATACAGCACCACTTGCCTTCAATGGCTGGGGCATTGAATATATAAGTTGCTAAGTTAAGTTATAGCTGTGTAAAAGTTTAGTTAGGCCACATTTGGAATATTACGTGCAGTTCTGGTTCCCACACTACTAGAGGATAATGATGCTTTGGAGAGGGTGCAGAGAAGGTTTACCAGGATGTTGCCTGGTCTGGAGGGTTTTACTTATGAGGAGAGGTTGGATAAGCTTGGATTGTTTTCACTGGAAAGACAGAGGCTAAGGGACAACCTGATAGAGGTCTACAAAATTATGAGAGTGATAGATAGGCTGGATAGTCAGAGGCTTTTTCTCAGGGTGGAAAGGTCAACTACAAGAAGGTACAGGTTCAAGGTGAGAGGAGGGAAAATTTAGGGAAGGAGTGCAGAGAAAGGTTTTCACACAGAGGGTGGTGGGTGCCTGGAACACACTGCCAGAGGACGTGGTAAAGGAAGGAACATTAGCAACATTTGATGGACACATGAATGGGTGCGATAGAAACTGTGTTTAGCTCATAAGTAGTGGGTTTAAATGAGGATTACAAATCGACAGGCTTGGTGGGACAATGGGCCTGTTCCTGTGCCATATTGTTCTTTGCCCTTTGAGAGCTTGGTTTCTTTGTTCTAAGATAATACTGTTGCTGCTTAAATGGAATGTTGTTTTCAAACTCCTGACTGGATTTCCTGCCTCCTTTGCAGATCGGCAAAGTTGCTGTACATGCCCTACCATCATGTACTGTACTCTGATTTACTACTCCCTCACCAGAGTAATGCATATTATACTCGTCCAGTTAAGGGCAGTTATGTTGAAACAATAGCAAATGGTGGAATCCTCCAGTGCATGTGCCTTTCCAATGCTAAACAACTGAATACTTGAAGAGGAGAACAGATCAGAGATTATGCTGTTAGGGTTCAATGAAGACAAGGGGGAGGAATGACTTGTAGAGATTAAGCAGCAACATGGACCAGTTGAGCTAAGTGGTCTTTTTCTGGGCTGTGATTGCCAAGAGAGACCCTTGTTAGTTGTGGCCCTACATTTCCATCATTGCTATAGTGACAGAAAAAGCCCAGAATTATTGTTTGCTGCCAGATCTAAGCAATCACTCACAGAACAATAGAAAAGGAACGAAACTTTATGGAAATACTTGAGTCCTTCTGCTTCCAATGCAGTGGTATTCCCTGGTGGAAGTTGGAGAGACCACTATTGACAGTAACATTGAGGTCAGAGGATTGGTTTGCAGTCAGGAGTGCACCTCCATAATGGGGAAACCATGTGAAGCAGCTGCAAATGATACCGCCTCCTATTGTTTCTAAAATCAAGTAATTTGTGATGACATACTCAAACAGAGAATAGAGGTAACACCACAACCTAAATGAATTATTGGAAGGAGACTTTTTTTTTAAGGTGGAAAGAACTTGGATGGTTAGATTTTGAGGGCACTTTGATGTCAAGATTCCCTTTTTGAAAAGGATACTGATGATGTGGTTCCTTCTTTGCTGATTAAAACACTGACAAAGTACTTTTTCTTCATGTCCTGGTATCTTTCCCAATGAGTCCTCTCTAATGTGTTTTGAGAACATTTGTAGCTCAGGTTGGGGTTTTGGATGTAGGTTTACTTGCTGAGCTGGAAGGTTCATTTCCAGACATTTCGTTACCCCATTATGTAACATCTTCAGTGGGCCTCAGGCAAAGCAAGCTGAAAATTCCTGCTTTCTATTTATATATTTAGGTTTCCTTTTCTCAAGTGGTGGTAGATGGGGTCTAACTTGATGTGTTTGTTGATAGAGTTCAGTTGGAATGCCATGCTTCTAGGAATTCTCATGTGTGTCTTTGCTTGGCTTGTCCTAGGATGGATTTGTTGTCCCAGTCGAAGTGGTGTCCTTCCTTATCTATATGTAAGGATAGTAGTGAGAGAGGGTCATGTCTTTTTGTAGCTAGTTGGTGTTCATGTATCCTGGTGGCTAGTTTTCTGCCAGTTTGTCCAATGTAGTGTTTGTTACAGAAAAGGAACAGGAAATGATTTCACCACAGGAAATAACATCACCACAGGAAATGACATTGCCAACCCATAGAAACCCAAACATATAAAATAGAAAGCAGGAATTTTCAGCATTGCTTCACCTGAGGCCCACTGAAGATGTTACCTAGTAGGGTAACGAAATGTCTGGAAATGAACCTTGCAGCTCAGCAAGTAAATCTATATCCAAAGTCCTTTTTAAAGAAATATGTCTTTCTAAATTTGAATTTTAAGTTCTGCGGTATGAAAGCATAACATCTGAACCTGTGCTTTTCTACATTTCTGTTGCAGTTGTTCCATATGAGATCACTGTTTACACCTCTGACATTTATGGAGCTGGTACTGATGCTGATGTCTTCATCGTCCTTTATGGAAGAGATGGCGCTTGTACCCATCAGAAGTCTTTATGTCTTAACAAGCGGGAGCGAAAGATGTGCTTTGAGAGAGGCGCTGTAAATAAGTTTGTTGTAGAGGTGTGCACGTATTTTAAAAATAATTTAAATCACATTGTTTAGTTTAAGATTTGCGTTCATTATGACTAGTGGTATTATTGAGATTGACCAGAACCATCCAATCAATTTGTACTATTAACCAAATTCAAAACTGAAAGAACTGTGGATTCTGGAAATCAGAAACAAAAACAGAAATTGCTGGAAAAACTCAGCAGGTCTGGCAGCATCTGCGGAGAGAAATCAGAGTTAATATTTCAGGTCCAGTGATCCTTACTGTACTTAATATCCTAATTGATTACTGTAAGATACTTGAGAGACTGGGGGAATGCAGGTACACAGATCACTAAAATATCATGAACAAGAGCAGAAAGAACACTTCACTAAATTTTGCTAATGTCCTTCAGGGGGTTGACTTCAGCCTTCCCAATTCACCAACTGCAAATGCATCTGTCCATGACAGTACCAGTAAGAGTGGCTGCTGTGCAGTGCTTGTGGAGGTAAAGTCCCATCTTCAAATTGAGAATAACCTCTGTTGTGTGTGTGTGGCACTATCATTGTGCTAATTGGGATATGCTATGAACAGATCTGGCAGCTAAAAAATGGACATCCCCGAGGCATTGTGACCATCACCAGCTGCAGAATTGTACTCCAACACAATCTGTAACCTAATGGCCTGGCATATTCCCCCATTCAACTATTACCATCAAACCAGGGAAGCAACCTTGGCTCAGTGGAGAGAGCAGGAGAGCAGCACCAGGCATATCTAAAAAGAAAGTTTCAACCTGGTGAATCCACCAAACAGGACTACCTACATAAGTGGCAAGTGAAAGAGCTAGTAATCCCATAATCAACGGATCAGTCCTAAGCTCTGCAGTCTTGGCATAGCCATCCCGTTGTGAATGGTGGTAGACAACTCACTGGGAGAGGTGGCTCCATAAATAACCCCATCTTCGATGGTGGAAGAGCCCAACACATCAGTATAAAAGATAAAGCTGAGGCATTCCCAGCAATCTGCTGAGTGGATGATCCATCTCAGACTCCTCCAGTGATCCCCAGCATCACAGTTGCTGATTCCCAGCCAATTCAATTCACTCTATGTGATACAAGAAACGATCAGAAGTACTAGTTATTGCAAAGGGTATGGGCCCTGTCAACATTCCTCAATAGTACTGAAGACTTGTGCTCCAGAACCTCTCGCTCCTCTAGCCAAGCTATTCTAGAACAGTTACAACACTGGCATCTATATGACAATTTGGAAAATTGCATAGATATGTCCTGTACTCAAAAAGCAGGACAAATCTAATCATGCCAGTAATGGCCCCATTAGTTGAAAAATGTGGTGCTGGAAAAACACAGTAGGCCAGGCAGCAGCCGAGGAGCAGCAGAATCGACGCTTCGGACATAAGCCCTTCTTCAGGAATGTCCTGGTTCAAACATAGACAAAAGAGCTGAATTCCAGAGGTGAAATGAGAGTAATAGCTCTTGACATCAAGACCACATTTGACTGAGTTTAGCATCATGGAGTCCAAGCAAAACTGGAATCAACGGGCATCAGAGGGCGAACTGTCCATTGATGTCATATCTAGCACATTGGAAGATTGTTGTGGCTTTGGAGTTCAGTCATTTCAGCTCCAGGACATCTCTGCCGGAGTTCCTCAGGGTAGTGTCCTTGGCCCAACCATCTTCAGCTGCTTTACCAATGACCTTCCTTCCATTATAAGGTCAGAAGTGGGAAGGTTTGTTCGTGATTCCACAATGTTCAACACCATTCATGACTTCTCAGATACTAAAACAGTCCATGTTCAAATGCAACAAGATCTGGACAGTATCCAGGTTTGGGCTGACAAGTGGTAAATAACATTAATGCCACACAAATGCAACGCAATAACCATCTCTAATAAAAGACAATCTAACCTCCACCCTTGACATTCACTAGTGTTGCCATCACTGAATCTCCCACTATCAACACCCTGGGTGTTACAATCAACCAGAAACTCAACTGGACTCACTATATAAACACAGTGATTACAAGTGTAGGTCAGAGATTAGGAATACTTGGGCAAATAACTCACCCACTGACTCCCCAAAGTCTGTTCATTATCTACAAGCCATAAGTCAGGAGTGTGATGGAATGCCCTCCACTTGCCAGGACGGATGCCAGTTTAACAGCACTCAAGAAGCTTGACACCATCCTGGACAATGCAGCCTGCTTGATTAGCACCATATCCACAAGCATCCCCCCCCTCCTCCACTGATACTCAGTAGCAGCAGTGCATACTATCTACAAGATTCACCAAAGATCCTTAGACAACACCTTCAAAACCTATGACACTTCCATCGAGAAGAACAAGGGCAATAGACACATGGCAACACTACCACCTGCAAGTTCCCCTCTAAGCCACTCACCATCCTGCCATGGAAATGTATCGCTGTTCCTTCATTGTTGCTGGGTCAAACTTCTGGAACTCCCACCCTAACCGCATAGTGGGTCTACCTACAACACATGGACAGTATTGGTTCAAGAAGGCAGCTCCCCACCACCTTTCCAAGGGAACTAGGAATGGGAAATAAATGCTGTCCCAGTCAGTGATGCCCACGTCTTATGAGTGTATTGAGACTTCCAGAAGACACTTGACAAATAACCTCACAAGACATTAAATCATAAGAGCACACATTGGTGGAGGTAATATATTGGCATGGAGAGATCATTGGCTCATAGGTCTTTTTCAGGTTGGCAACCTGTGACCAGTGAAGACCCACTGCAGGTATCAGTGCTGGGATTGCAACTGTTTTACAATACGTATTAATGACTTGGAGGAAGGAAGCAAATGTAATGTAGCCAAATTTGCAGATGATACATGGATGGAAAGGCAGGTTGTGAGAAGGATACAAACAGTTTACAGAGAGATATTGATAAGTTAAATAATTGGGCAAAAGGTTGACAGAGTATAATGTGGCAGAATACAAAGTTGTTCATTTTGGAAGGGAGAACAAAGAACACCATATTTAAATGGACAGAAAGCTGCAACACAATGGGACTTGGCCGCACTTGTGCATGAAACACAGAAAGCCAGCACACAGGGGCAGCAGGCAGTCAGGAAGGTTAATGGAATGTTAGCCCTTTATTCAAGGGGTTGGAGTGTAAGAGTAGGGAAGTCTTACTGCAACTGTACAAGGTGCTAGTGAGACCACACCTGGACTAATGTGAGCAGTTTTGGTCTCTTCATTTAAGGAACAATGTTATTTCATTGGAGACAGTTCAGGGAATGTTCACTAGGATGACCCTTAGTGTGGAGGGACTGTTTTATGAGCAAAGTTTAAACAAGTTGGGACTCTACTCACTGGAGTTTAGAAAACTGAGAGGCGATCTCATTGACACATAGGATCTTTTGGGTGTTTGACAGGGTAAATGCTGAGATGGTGTTTCCCATCATCTAGGAGCAGGTGGCATAATCTCAGAATAAAGGGGCACCAATTTAAATCTGAGATGAAAAGGAATTTCTTCTCTCAGTGGGTTGAGGATCTTTGGAACTCCTTGTCACCGAGTGTTGTTGGGGCAGCATTCATGTGTATATTTAAAACTGAGCTAGATAGATTCTTGATCAGTTGGGAATCAAGGGTAGTGGGAAAGGGCAGAAAAGTTGTCATCAGATCAGCCATGATCCTATTGAATGGTGGCCTTGGCTTGAGGGGCCAGATGGCCTTCTCCTGTTGCTATTTCTTATTGTCTAAAAAAATTAAAAGCCATTCTCAACCTTGCCCCTTGCCTGAGGCATGGTGACACTCAAGTTAAACCATTACCAGCCATTTCTCCCTAATGAGAGAGCAGTCCTATGATCCTCTGTGACTATGGTGACTTTACTAGTACAGGTATAATAGTGGCAATGAAAATATTAGGTACTCAAAGGATTTCTGACTACACTTGTATCAACAAAACAGAAAAGAGAGAGATTGTGAAGGAGTAGATTATTGTCTCCGTTATTTGGGAGTAAAATCAAGAGAGTGCAAACACTCATGCACTTTCATCTGTCCTGGCAAATGTACAAGGACAGACCTAAAGCATGATCTAGCAAAGTTACAAAACAGTGTGTTAGTTGGCAATGCCTTCCCTGTTGGGACATGCACTAGGAATTTAGCTAAGGGCAACCTTCTGCCTGGAATATGATATTTTAAAGATGCGCCTGGAAGAGCCACTCCAGAATTGATTTCAGCCTTGAATCCATGAGCTGGGGTTTTATATATTTGGAAGAAAGAAGGGTAAGCTTTATTGTTCTTTGACTTTTCAATATCTGTTCTCAAACTGCTTGTTATTGTTCGAAAGTGAAAAGTTGATTCTTGGTTCTGACAGTCCACCAGGCCAACTCATTTAGCATCCACAAATAACTGTGCATTCAGGAGAAAAAATATAGATTGATTACTTAAAACTCTATATCGCAGGATATACTCTATTGTGAAAAGCACTCTGAATCATAAAAATACTCCTAAATACATCTTGACAGTAGGACAAAGGATTTATTGACAATCTTCCAAAAGGTACCTAAATGCCATCCAAAGAAAACCTGACACCACTCACCCAAGCAAAGGATCCCTGACCTTCTAAGGATACCTGACGTGCTGTGTCCTTCCCGCTTCAAAAGACCCTTGATCCCTGTCCTCGAGGTGTGCTGGGATCAGATCCAAAGAGTATCCAAAATAACTTTGAGCAAAATATTAATATATTTTTAAAATGTTGATAGAATCACCTTTCCTTTCAGTTGGAGGATGTTGGTGAATGCATCGAGAAGATTCGAATTGGACATGATGGTCGAGGTATCAAGTCTGGATGGCACTTGGACCGTGTGGAAATCCGTCGACTCCTGCAGAAGGGGAAGGTCAGTGAAATTATAGATCATACAGGTATTTCTTCTATATGATGATGGTTACGTTCTTGTGAAACCCCGCGTGAGAGAAAAATAGTATCTTAGAGACGGTGCTTAAGGTGTCAGCAATGTAATCGCATAACAGCAAAACAGTGTCCCCAGTTCATCGATCAATGGAGGTTGAGGGGGGAACCTGATTGAGGCCTACAAAATCATGAGAAGTGTAGACAGGGTGGATAACAAGAAACTTTTTCCCAGGCTGGAGGATTCAATTAGTAGGGGTCACGAGTTCAAAGTGAGGGGGTAAAGTTTAAGGGAGCTATCCGTGGAAAGTTCTTCACACAGAGGGTGGTAGGGGCAGGAATAATAGTGTCATTTAAGATGTATCTCGACAGATACGTGAATAGACAGGAAGCAAAGGGATACAGATCCTTAGAAAATAGGCAATAGGTTTAGATAGAAGATATGGATCGGCACAGGCTTGGAGGGCCGAAGGGCCTGTTCCTGTGCTATATTGTTTTGTTCTTTTAGCTTTGTTACAGTGAATTTGTGTTAATGAAACACGTGTTATAGCAAAACGACTTGTAGTTTAAATTCAAACATATCAAATTGGTTTCAGGATACATTTTATTGATGTTGATATACTAGCAAATTTAATTCTCCCCTGGAGAACTGTCCAATGTGTTTACATACAAAAACATTGTGCACTATGTGAAGGGAGAGTGGGGGTGAAGGGGCAAATATTTCTATGCCGATTCAGCAGGGTCGATTTTGGTGCTTTGGTGATGGCTAAGTGGCTGCCAATCCATGTGGTGGCATGGGTGGAAAGCCTGCTTCCAGGCTCCAACGTTCTATTTAAATTTAGCCATAAAGATAAACATAAAGATTATAACATCCTTCCTGCTTGTATCCCACATCCCTATCATACTCCATGCCTCATCAATGCCAGATATGCCGGTGTACCTGCTTCTGATGCTGCCATAGAGAAAGTGAGGACTGCAGATACTGGAGGTCAGAGTCGAAAAGTGTGGTGCTGGAAAAGCACAGCCGGTCAGGCAGCGTCCAAGGGGGAGGAGATTCGACGTTTCAGGCATAAGCCCTTCATCAGGAGTGTGATGACTGGGAGCTGGAGGAATATTTCACATTTGCCTGATTTGGAGAAAGCACCCCTCTTGCACCCAGTCCCTTTTCGGACAGTGAAAAGGCATGCTAGTGTCTGAAAAGTACATAAACTCATTGTAACTTGCAAAATTGTCAAGGAATAGCCCAAAAAGTGTGTAGAGTTAAAACAAAGGTGCTAAGTATTTCAAACAGTCTGACATTCCCGATGAAGGGCTTATGCCCTGAAACATTGATTCTCCTGTTCCTTGGATGTTGCCTGACCTGCTGTGCTTTTCCAGCTCCACATTTTTCGATTCTGATGCTATTGTGGTCAATCTCCAATGGTTCCTCATTTGCCATAAACCCCCACACATTCCTTTCTAAACTCCCATGTCAACTCATTGCTAACTCCTAAACCCACCATCTTTCTTTGCTCTTCTCTTTCCATGCTCTCACCTAATATTCAACATGGCATTAAGTAGGAGGCATCCTGACAGAAAGTAATCTGTCTATTGATGATCTTATTACTTTTAGAAGAAAAGCCCAAAAGTACAATAAACTACAATAAAATACTCAAATAAAACTCATCACTCATAGAAACAAATAGCTTGTTTAAATGTCCAAAATCTAATATAAAGAAACATCTCACAATTGTTTTTAATCATCGAGTGCTTAGTCCCTTATGTCAATAAACATTTCCGTCCAATTAACAGTTGGAGCAGTCCATCAATAGGCACCCGACAATGAAAATGACAGTTTGGGAAATCAGTCATCCAGTGACAATCCTATAATCATTTTGTGTGAACAGACCATGCAGCTCCTAGAAGCAGCTGACTATTTAAATTGGAGCACCTAGTCTGGAACTCAGAACAGCAGTTATTTTGGGAATCCCATGGATCTGGACATAGTACACCTTGGAGATGGGGTTCAGGGACCGTTTTTGAGGAAGGATGTGGGCATGTCCAGTATCCTTTGGTGGTCAGGGATCCTTTGTGTGGGTGGGTAGCTTGTCAGGTGTATTTTGGAGGTGGCATATTAAGCACCCTTCAGAACTGTTAATTTTTGAGAAGATTTTTTATGAAAGGTACATAAGTCCCTTGGAACTGTCCAACTGTCAAGAAGCATCCAGAAGTGTTTTATGTCTAAGCGTTGGGTGTAAACTGCACCATAGAACATTAGAAAATTGCTCTGTATGTTCTCTGTTATGTGCATGAGTATGTGTGGATAGGAAAGGGTGAAGGGTGGACATTGGCTCTATGTTGGCGTAGCGTCATGGAAGTATGAGGGGCCATGCAGATGGGTAGAAGGCATAGAGCTGCATTTGAGATATTAGGGGCTATAGGCTATAGGAACAGAGAGCATTAGGTTGCATAGATTTGCAGATTAGATGGGACATGGAGAGCGTTTGAAGATGAGGAATCATGAGGCATTGTGACAACTGAGAGCTGGAGGAATATTTCACATTTGGCTGATTTGGAGAAGGCACCTCTCTTGCATCCAATCCCTGGACATCTACAGGCATCCTTTCAGACAGTGAAAAGGCATGCCTGTGTCTGAAAATACATAAACTCATTGTAACTTGCAAAATTGTCAAGGAATGCCCCAAGAAGTGCGTAGAGTTAAAACAAAGGTGCTAAGTATTTCAAATTATCTGACATTCCTGTTGAAGGGCTTATGAGGGAATATGTGGGAATAAAATTAGATAACGGAGAATTCAATTTTGTATTATTTTTCTTGCATATGAAGAAGCTAAACAAGGCTTTAACTTTAAAAAATATGTTCATTTATACAACACCTTGCATGACTGCAAAATGTTGTGAATTGCTTTAGAACCAAATAACCATTTTTGAAATATATCCAGTGTTTTGGAGGTTAAGTGGGAGCTAATTTATGAATAATCATGTGTCAAAAAGCAGTAATGAGATGGATGGCTAAGTAATAGTTCCAAGGTGTTATTGATTAAAGTCTAGATGTTAGTCAGAACATATCCTGTGTCTTTCTGCAAATAGTTTAACAACCGTCTGGGAGGCAGATAGTATCTCTGATAATATTGTGCTTCTCCAGAATACAGTGAAGTATCTACATCGTCCATATGGTTAAATCCCACAATAAGGGTTGAACCCATGACTTTCTGAATAAGAGTATGATAATAAGAAATTAGGACAGTGAATTTGTGGATATAGCCAGATTTATCCTCTGTTTTACTTACATGCCAGGGCTCGGAGACTATTATTTTTCCCTGTGAGCGCTGGCTGGCAAAGTCCGAAGATGATGGAGAAATCATCCGGGAGCTGGTGCCTTTGGAAATCATTCAGACAAAGCTGCTGAAAGATGGGACACTGAAGCACAGTGAGTCTACCGTGGAGGATGCCCTGGAAAGTAAGTATTCATATACTGAAGGGGAGGGGAAAGCAGAAAATGAGTGAAAGTTTTGGTTCTTTCGGGTCAATACCCTGAGCTGTTAACTCTGCCTCTCTCCACATAGGTTCTGCCAGACCTGCTGGGTGTTTTCAGCCTGTGATTGTATTTCCAGCATCGGCAATACTTCACTTTTATAAGAATCTCAGATGTACCAAGGTATAACAGGCCATGGCGTCACAGTCATGGAGTCATAGAGATGTACAGCACGGAAGCAGACCCTTCGGTCCAACTTGTCCATGCCAACCAGATATCCCAATCCAATCTATTCCCACCTGCCAGCACCTGGCCCATATCCCTCCAAAACCTTCCTAATCACATACCCATCCAGATGCCTTTTCAGTGTTGCAATTGTACTAGTCTCCACCACTTCCTCTGGCAGCTCATTCCATACACTGCGTGAAAAAGTTGCCCCTTAGGTCTCTTTTACATCTGATCAGCCACATTCCTCTTCAGTTTACTCCCTGCTGCCTTACGTGCTGAGAGTGAATGTGTAGTTTATACATGAAGTGTTTGCTAAAGAGAAAAAGAAACAGGCTTTTCTCTTTCCCTCCTGTTCTGAAATAACTGACTGCCTCCCTGGGCAATAATTCTGTGAATATAGTAATTGCCATAAACAATGCAAGAATTTAAAATTAATATTAAGATCAACTCTTTTACTCAGGGGATTTGTAAAAGGTTTGTATGAGACCTCCAGGGAAAGGCTTCCCCAGAAGTGGATGTTTTCACAGGATGTGGAAGGAGGTGCCTGAGATACAGCCCATGGTGGCTTCAATACGCATTGGCCCCATGCAAACGTGTGTACTGCCAAAGAGCCCCACAGGTTCTGGTGCAAGACATGGGTGTAGATCTGTGGGAACAATAATAATTTAACCAAAATCTCAAACTGAATAGAGGGATACATTGTGTCGTATATTCTGGGACTGTGAAGAGAGTCAACTATGGATTTTTACTGATCCTTTTTGTGCCATCCAACACTGTAATGGTTGCATGGTGGAATACGTCAGGCCATAAGGTTACAAATTATGGAGTGCAACCCTGCTGCTGTTGATGGCCCACCACGTCTCATGGATACTCAGTTTTCAGTTGCTAGAACTGTTCAAAGTCTGTCCCATGTAGCATGGTGATAGTACCACACAACATAATGGAGGTATTCTCAATGTGAAGGCTGGACTTTGACTCTATAATGACTGTGCAATTGTCACTCTTACCGATATTGTTATAGACAGATGGATCTGCAGCTGGCAGATTGGTAAGGGTGGGGTCAAGTATGTTTTTCCGTCTTGTTGGTTCCATACCACCTGCCTCAGACCCAGTCCCTTAGGACCTGACCAGCTTGATCAGTGGTGCTGTTGCTGAGCCACTGTTGGTGGTGGATATTGAAATCCCCCACCTAGAGTACATTTTGTACTCTTGTCATCATTAGCACTTTATCAGTAACGTTTCAGCAGCTGAGGGAGCACGGTACATAGTAATTAGCAGGAGGTTTCCTTGCCCATGTTTAACCTGAAGCCATGAGACTTCATGTGGTCTAGAGTCAATGTGGAGGTCTCCAAGGGCAACTCCTTCCTGAATGTATACCACTGTGTCGCCAACTCTGCTAAGTATATCCTGCTAGTGGGACAGGACGTACCAAGGATGGTGATGCTGGTGTCTGGCACATTGTCTGTAAGGTACGATTCTGTCAGAGTGCCTATGTTAGGCTGTTGGTTGACTAGTCTGTGAGACAGCTTTCTCAATTTTGGCACCAGCCCCTAAATGAGGAGGACTTTGCAGAGTTGATTTTGCTGCTTCTGACATTGTCTTTTCCCAGTGCCAAGGTCAATGCCATATTGTCTGTCTGCTTTCATTCCTTTTTGAGACTTTGTTATGATTAATACAACTGAGTGGCTTGCTTTCAGAGGGCAGTTGGTGTTGCTGTGTGTCTAGAGTCACATGTAGACCAAACCAGATGAGGGCAGCAGATTTTCTTCCTTGAAGGACATTAGTGGGTCTGGTGGGTTTTTCCAGCAATTGACAATGGTTTCATGGTCATCAGTAGATTCTTAATTCCATATGTTTTTAGCTAAATATACAGCACTGCATATTATCTACCCAGAGAAATAGAGTACAATATCATATTGATACCATTCAAAACCCAGCCAATTGCAGTTAACATTGGGCCCAGTTTTTGCTTATTTGAATTGCATTCCGTGGATAAATGTCATGAAAGTATCCTTTAATGATTTCCACTGTTCTGTTTGAAGCTCACACATACAAGATTAATGTGTACACGGGTGATGTCTACAGAGCAGGAACAGATGCAAACGTTTTCCTCACAATCTACGGAGATCTGGGAGATACTGGAGAAAGAAAGCTGAGCAAATCGGAGACACACACCAATAAGTTTGAACGAAACCAGGTTAGTGTGAAGCATCGAATAGCTGTACAGCATTAGAGTAGGCCTTTCAGCCCTCTACAGTGTTCACCAATCATACCGAATCTTCAACTCCTCTATTTTCCAGCTCTAATTTTAAGATGATGCTTATGGAAGTCTTTGTGTCTTTTCTTAAGTGCCATGCATTTCAGAACAACTTTGTATATTCTCTGAACATGCTAGAGTGGACAATTACACAGATTATGTCCTGTGCACAAAAAGCAGTTGTAAATTCAAGTTAGCTAGTTATTGCCTTGCCAGTCCATTCTCAGTTGTCAGCAAACTGATGGAAGGGGTCATTGACAGTGCCATCCACTGTCTCACACACACAGCAATACGTTGTGTACAGATACTCAGATTTGGGTTCCATCAAAGCCACTCCCCTCCTGACCTCACCACAGCCTTAGTTCCAAAATAGGCAAAAGAGCTGAACTCCGGAGATCAGGTGAAAGTGAATGCCCTTGACATCAAAGCAGAATTTGATAGGCGTGGTATCAAGGAGCCCTTGTGAAATTGATGACAGTGAATATCTTTGAAATCCTCAACTGGTTGGAATCATTTCTAGATCAATGGTTGTATTTGTCTCTGCCTCAGGACATCTCTGCAGGAGTTCCACAGTGTTTGGTAGCATTCACAATTCCTCAGATTCTCGAAGTCTGTGCCCACATTCCAGCAAGGTTTGGCAACATTCAGGTTTGGGCTGATAAATGGCAAATACCATTTGGGTTACCCATGTCCAGGCAATGACCAACTCCAACAGACAATATTGAAGCATTACCCCAAGGTAATCAATGATGTGGAGGAGCCAGTGTTGGACTGGGGTGGACAAAGTTAAAAATCACACAACACCAGGTTATAAGTCCAACATGTTTATTTAGAAGTACTAGCTAGTACTTCTGCAGGATTGTCATGCAGGGACATGTCCTGCTCTGCAAATGATGTACATAGCTCAACAAATAGTCCTAGTTACCAAGGACCTGACCATCTCTTGGAGCAACAGGAGCAGGTGGCTCCCGCACAGGCACGAAATCTTAGGTGTGCAACAGCGGCAGCCATGTTCTAATGCTACTGCCAGATGAGAGAACAAAGCAGCAGTTCAGTGACATGAGAGACACAAAACAGATAAACCAAAGAGACTAAAGCAGAGAATTTCAGGTGAAGATCAATGAACTATGGGGAAGAAACTGACCAATGCGGACTCCAACAGTAACCATACTCCAGCGATAAATAAGATTGACAAAGTGAATTGTAAACAGTGATAGGCGAAAGCTGCAGAAGGTGGGATTGAAGGACAGGTGGACAGACACTAGTGTCTGGCATAACCTTGTGGCATATCGGCTCAATGGCAAAGACTACCATAGGCTGGCAACAATGTAGACTGAGACCAGCAGCAAACACACATGGCATAAATCGTACCCCAAACAGAATACAAGACAGACAAAAACAAGTTTAATAAACATAAAAAAACTTGGATGCTGGAAATCTGAAATTAAAACAGTGGTTTCTGGAGGAACACAATCTGGCAACATCTGTTTAAATAAAAACAGAGTGAATGGTTTGAGTCCAGTGACAAGTTTAAATTCAATTCCATTTGCAAAGGTAGGGTTTGATTAGGAATAGTTAGCATGCCTCACAAGTTTGTTAGAGTTCTTTGGTGAAGTGACCAGGAAGGTTGACGAGGGCAGGGTGGTAGACATATGATTTCAGTGAGGCCTTTGATAAGTTTCCACATATTAGGCTGCTCTGGAAGGTTAGATCACATGGAATCCAGGTAAAGTTGGCAAATTGGATACCCAGTTGGCTTGATGGTAGGAGGCAGAGGGTAATACTAGAAGGACGCTTGTCGGACTGGAGGCCTGTGACTAATGGAATGCCTCAGGGGCCGGTGCTGGGCCCATTACTGTTTGTTGTCTATATCAATGATTTGGATGAGAATGTACAAGGTATGATTAGTAAGCTTGCAGATGACACTAAAATAGGCTGTATCATGGACAGTGAGCAAGGTTGTCAGAAATTGCAGCAGGATCTTGATCAGCTGGGGAAGTGGATCAAGAAATGGCAAATGGAGTTTAATATAGATAAGTGTGAGGTCTTGCACTTTGGAAAGTCAAATCAAGGTAGGAGTTTCATGGTGAATGGTAGGGCCTTAAGTGAGTGTAGTGGAACAGAGGGACCTTGGAGTTCAGGTTCACAGTTCTCTGAAAGTGGAGTCACTGGTAGACAGGACAGTGAAGAAGGCTTTTGGCACACTGGCCTTCATCAGTCAGGATGCTGAGTATAGAATTTGGGAAATTACGTTGCATTTGGACAGGACATTGGTGAGGCCATACTTGGAGTATTGTATTCACTTATGGTCACTTTGCTATAGGAAGGATGTTATTAAACTGGAAAGAGTGCAGAAGAAATTTACAAGGATGTTGCCAAGACTCAATGGTCTGAGTTATAGGGAGAGGTTGAGCAAGCTAGGATTTTTTTCTTTCGAGTGTAGGAGACTAAGACGATGATCTTATAGAAGTATATAAGATCATGAAAGGCATGGATAAAGTGAATGCGCTCAGTCTTCTGCCCAAGGTTGGGGAATTGAAGACTAGAAGGCATCAGTTTAAGGTTAGAGAGGAAAGAATAGAAGGGAACCTGAGGGGCAACTTATTTACACAGAGGATGGTATGCATATGGAATGAACTGCCAGCAGAAGTGGTTGAGGCAGGTACATTTACAAATTTAACAGGCATTTTGACAAATACATGGATAGGAAAGGATTAGAAGGACATGGGCCAAGTGCAGGGAAATGGAGTTAGCGTGAATGGACATTTTGGTCGGCATGGACCAGTCTGAGCCAAAGGGCCTGTCTCTGTGCTGTAGTACTGCAAGCTAACATTGTGATGGAGAAGACCCTTCTAACTGAATGAATGACCAGATATGCCACCAGCACCTCTCTATATAATGGAAATGAGTCAGTCAGAGCACAGCCAAGTGACCATTCTTTGACTCAGATGTTATGCTCCCCTTTAAAAATGACTATTTCACTAAAATGACTGATCATCTTGTTCAACAGGTTGATACATTCACAATGGAAGCTGTTGATCTCGGACAAGTTTTCAAGATCAAGATCCGTCATGACAACACTATGGCAAGTCCCGACTGGTATTTGGAGAAAGTGGAGGTGGTTGACGTGGATTTGGAGGAGAACTACTTATTTGTATGTGAACGCTGGCTTTCAAAGACAAAGGAGGACAAGAAAATTGAAAGAACACTGTTTGTGAAGGTATTTTTGTCACCAGATGCATAATGTATTTCCAAACTAAGTCACAATAACATAGCAAAATGACGCCACAAGAGCAGAGAAGATACCAACTCTGTTTATCAGTTGCGTGAATGCATTTCGTAGATCTTTTGAAATTGAGGATAGATAAAAAGCTGTTTTCATTAAATTCAGAGAATTCAAACAGTAGGACAATGGAAAGAATAAATCTAAAGGCACTTTATCTGGATGCATGAAACATTCATGGCAATAAAGCAAAGATATAATACTAAATAGAAATAAGTAGGTTTGAGCTAATCACCATTACAGAGAATTTATTGGAATTAGTGGTAGCAAATAAATAACATAAATATAAAATAAATGCCTATTGTATGCATTGCAAGATTAAGATGTGGGGACAATCAACAGTTAGTTCATTGCGAACAATATTAAGAGTGGGAGGCAGGAAGGAGAACCATCTAAATCTTGTGTCCTGGGGCTTATGGCCAGAGAGATTATGCACAAATCACAATAGAGGATGATGTGCAGATTTTTCTTAATGTTTTGAGATAAAATGTTTTGTGGATTGAATGTTTTCAGGGTGATCAGGTAGCAATGTTTGCATTTTCAGTCCTTTTAAATGAAACAATGAAAAAAATGAACCAATGATATTACAAGCAAGAAGTCTTTCTCACACGACTTTCCATCTATACTCACCCATGCAATGCTTAATGTAGTTGTTTGGTAGCACAGAACATGAGCATTGCTGAAAATAGCTGTTCTGTTGAAGCTTTTCAGTTATACTCAGCAGAACAATTCATATGAAATACCAAAGAAAAGAGAAAACATTGATGCAATATGAGAGGAGAGTGCTGATTGGTTGGCAAATAGCAAATGAATTCTGATTGGCAGAATTGTGGCATGGAAACTGCTCCAGTTAATAATGACTGACAGTTAGCCACCAGGCTTTTCAAAAATGTTAAATTAAGCAGGATGACTCTGGTCAATAATCAAGGAATGGTTGTAACTTAGTTTTGTTGAGTTAAAACAGGCACAATGTGTGTATATGTTCTTTCTGCCTGTGAAGAATAGTACCTTGTATATTAATGTGTGTAGCCTCCAGTATACCCTGCAAGCTCAATTGACAATCCTAATTTGGTTGTCAGCGTAATTCTTCACACAGTCAGGACTATTTAGCGAATATTGTCTAATCATGGGATCATATCACTGTGTTGTGACGTTTGCCTCACCTGGCTGTTTGAGTATGGTCAGTACCTTGCTTGCTGCAAAGGTTTATGCTGTTCATTCCAATCTTTTTGTCAGACTTTGGGCCATGCGACCTATATACCAAGTGTCACTGAAATTCATGTGCCATAGTACTTATTTGTGTAATAAATAGGACAGCCTTTTAGCTTGAAAGTAGCATCCTGTTAGTGGCAAACATCACTTGTGTTGCTTTTTCATAGTAACAATGTGAAGTACCTAATATGAACTATTGCTCAAACCTTTGAGGTACCTTACTCTGCTACTAATCTGAAGTTGTGCTGGACACTTCTCAAGACCATCAATTTGCAATATAGAGTAGACAATTATCGGATCAGGGTAGTCATTATCCCAAACCATGGCTTTGGTGCATTCTAGTTCAGCATCAAGCTGTCTACCTTAAACTTACTTTCACTGGTCAATATATGCATTGGGATTCCTACAATTCTGTGTAACATAAGATTGACTTTATTCTTGTAATTGGACCCAAGTCATTTGTCCACTTGTGATGCTTTGCTTGGGAAGGGCCTAAGGCACCTAACAAACCAGTGTGGAAAGTATTACTGGGGTCCCTCAGTCATAGAGTTGTACAGCATGGAAACAGACTCTACCATCCAACTCATCCATGCCGACCTGATATCCTGAATAGATCTCATCCCATTTGCCAGTATTTGGCCCATATCCATCTAAAGCCCACATAAATTAAACTCCATCTGTCATTCCTCGGCCTATTGGTCCATCTGATGTACCTAAGGTACCCTTCATCGCTGTCCACTACACCTTTAATGTTGGTGTAATCTGCAAGCTTATTAACCATACCTGCTATTTTCACATCCAAATGACAAAAAGCAGTGGACCTTTTGTGACTGTGTTTCAATAGACTTGCTGGGGATTGGGCTCCTTAGACAACAATAATGAGACTAGGATTGTGGGATCACTCCTCGAGTTGTCAATCTTACACCCCTTTATGGGAAGTTTCCTCATCTGTCTGTAAGCAACAGTTCGAAAGCATCAATTACACTGAACATAAAGAGATCAAAACAGGGGAGTGAAATTGGGCTGTGGAAAAAGCTGAGGATTGGAACAATATGGGAAACTGAGATGAGAGATTTAGGATAGTGATGATGTTGGACTTAACGCATCTGAGTGAATGCCATTTCACCTTGATGATACTTTCCATTTGTCCTTACAGGGTTACGAAGGAGATCGATCAAGTATTTACAGTTCTGCTAAAAACTTACATGGCTCCACATTGAGTGTCCGAAACATCAACAATAGTGCCCTCACCAAGAAGGGTAAACGGAAAAGTATTATTGAAGACACAATTGAGGAAGGACCTAGTAAGAATATATTCAACTTTATCTTGTCCATGCTTATAAAAATAATTGTAGTTAGCTTTCCGAAAAGATTTTAAAAGAAATAAAGATAACCTGCAGTCCATTCAGCAAAATCTATGATAGCTTTCTGCATCATTGTTAAAAGCTCTGTCATAAAGGATGCTTTGTCTTTCCTCTTTGCACTTTTTGTTATTGTCAGCTACTTCAAATGTACAGTAGTTACTTCTCTGTCCCAGAGGAGAAGCACACTAACACAGTCCTTCCTGAATACCAACTTGGGACCAGAAATCACTAAATGCAAACATGTTTCCACAAGGTGCTACAAGTAAGGCTCATTAGCAAAACTACAGATCATAGAATAAAATGGGTAATAGCTACAACGATACAAAAGTGACTAAGAGACAGAAAACAGTTGTGGTGGATTTTTCTTTTCCTGATTGAAGGGAAGTATACTGTGGAGTTCTGCAAGGTTCAAACAACTGCTGCTTATTAGTGGCTTGGGCTTGGGCTTGGGGATAAGGGACACATTTGTGGAAGACACGATATTGGAAAAATAGTTAACAGTGACAAAGACAGTTACAAATGGACATGGACAGACTGTTGGAATGGCCGAACACGTGGCAGATTGGATTCAATGCAGCATAGAGCGAAGTAGTGCATTTTAGAAAGAGGAAATGGTATATTTTTAAAGGGGGCATAAGAACAGAGGTATTAGTGCTTAAAAACAGGCATCAAGTCAAAAGCCAGAAAGATTACATTCCTTACAGTATGGAAACAGGCCCTTCAGCCCAACAAGTCCACACCGGCCATCTGAAACGTAACCCACCCAGCCCCATTCCCCTATATTTACCCCTGACTAATGTATCTAACACTATGGGCAATTTAGCATGGCCCCTGCACATCTTTGGACTGTGGGAAGAAACCGGAGCACCTGGAGGAAACCCATGCAGACATGGGGACAATGTGCAAACTCCACACAGACAGTCACCCAGTGAGGGAATTGAACCTGGGTCCCTGGTGCTGTGAGGCAGCAGTGCTAACCACTGAGTCACCGTGCTCCACCCTCCCAATTATATTAAATGTATTTAAAACACAGTCCAAGCAAAGTATTGTGTCCAGTTCTGAGTGGCACACTTCAGGGAGGACATAAAGGTTTGGAGCAGATACAGAGAGATTTTTAAGAGTATTCACAGTAATCAACTTCACAATAACAGATAACTTATTCATTATCACATTGCTTTCTGTGGGAATTTGTTGTGTGTTAATTGGCTGCTTTGTTTATTAAATTACAACAGTAATGCCACTGAAGACTGAGACATGGGGGAGGAATACTCTGAAAATTAAGAGATGGAGGGAAGGACACACTGATCAAATAGAGATGGAGGAGAATGCAACTGAAGCATGAGAGGTGGAGGAAGTAATACTTCAAGATGAGAAATTAAAGGAGAGAAAATATAGGCAAGATACTTGATAAAAGATGTGTGGAAGGTTAAAGATGAACAGAGCGGCAATGAAGGACTAGATAGAGGGAGAAGCATATTGAGAGAGAAACAGAAGGGTTTGAGTTGCAGGGAGATACATAAATATGAGTGATGGAGGCAAAACACACTGCAGGGTGTGATAGAAGAAAAATTCCTGAAGGGGATAACGAACTAAAGACTGAAAGATCATGGGTGAAGTTAGTGAGGAATATTGGGAGAGAGAGATGCCAGAAGATGAGAAATAAAGGAAGAAACACTGGAAGCTGAGCATAGAAAGGGCAACAGATTTGCATAAAGCTTTCAGAAATATCATAGGCACATTAAACTAATTGCTCTCCTTTTGTGAGATCCCATAAAGGGAGAATCACTGATATTCAGTTTAGGAAAAAAACATACTTAAGGGCTGCAAGTTTATGGCAAAACAGCCTGGGAAATGTAAAATTAAGAAACTGAAATACCCAGGATGTAGGGATGCAGGGACCTGGAGGTTCAGTTGCATCAACCTGTGAAGGTAACAGGACATTGATAGAGTAATTAGTGAAGCATAAAGGATGTCGAGCTTCATAGAGGTTTTGAGTATAAACCAGCAAAGTTATTCAGAACTTTATCAAGCTCTGGTTAGGCCCCAACTCTATTACATCTGGTTCTGGTCACCGCATTTAATCAAGGATGTGATGGTCCTTCTGAGGGTACAGACCAGATTTACTAAAATGGTGCCAGGGATAAGGGATTTTAGCCATGAGGGTAGCTGTTCTCCTTGGAGCAGAGAAGATTGAAGGGAGCCTTTTTTTGGAGTTGCACAAAATTATAACAGGGTTAGACAAAGCTAGGTAAAGAAAAGCTGCTCAAATAAGCCAATGTGACAATATTTAATGTTTTAAGCGAGCAATATGAGATGGAGGAAGGGGCTGATGAAGAACATTCTTGCACTACAAGTGACCTTTGTGGGGTGTGAAAGCAAATACAATCTATTATTTCAAAACCAAGTTCACTGAGCACTTGGCAGGCCTGTGAGGATAGAGCAGAGGAATGGAACAGATTAGATTCCACGACAGAGATATAGGATGGACTCGATGTGCTGATTGTCTCCTTGTGGGTCATAATGTACTTTTGGCAAGATTCTTCAATGGCCATGTTTCTTGCATTGCCATCTGAAGAGTCAGTTCAGAATGCATCCCTGTTGGGTCATAATGTACTTTTGGCAAGATTCTTCAATGGCCATGTTTCTTGCATTGCCATCTGAAGAGTCAGTTCAGAATGCATCCCTGTTGGTACTAACTGCCCCGCAGCCACTTAACTTTGAGCAGGCATTAACTGGCGTAGAGTATGACATCTGCCCCCATCTGGAGAGGATGGCCATCCTTATAGAGTTGCCAAGTGCTGTACCCTGTAGTTGAATGGCCAGCCATTCTGTACAACCAACAGCACTAGAGTGGAACGGTGGCCACTGTTGGGACTGCAGTCAGTCTTTGAGCAAGAGGAATTAATGGGGGCCAGACTGAAGGTAAGTCCCTAGTCTGTGCCCCACCTTACCCAGCAACAGCATAAGCTAAAGCTCATGGGCTCCTTCCTTGGCATTGGCCCTTCCCTGCTGTTAATATTATTGTAGAAAGGATTGAATGACCATAAATTGGTCATATTGGGGATAGACCCAAGGGTAGGTGATCCACACAATGCCTCCAACACCACTCTACCCAGCCCATAGTTAGAAATGGGTCATAGTGTTCAGGTAAGCAACAGGCAGACATTCCCTTCATGCATTAGATTAGATTCCCTATAGTATGGAAACAGGTCCTTCAGCCCAACAAGTCCACACTGACCCTCTGAAGAGTAACCCACGCAGACCCATTCCCCTACCCAATATTTACCCCTGACTAATGCACCTAACACCATGGGCAATTTAGCATGGCCAATTCACCTGACCTGCACATCTTTGGATTGTGGGAGGAAACCAGAGCACCCGGAGGAAACCCGCACAGACGCATGGAGAATGTGCAAACTCCACACAGACAGTTGCCGGAGGCAGGTACTGAACCTAGGTCCCTGGCACTGTGAGGCAGCAGTGCTAACCACTGAGCCACTGTGCCACCCCTGGACTCTAGAAATTGAAGCAGCATTACACTAAAGATTGAACAATGAACAGGAACATTAAAGCATGCAGAAAGAATAGAGAAAATTGTTGATATGGTTAGCATTTCTATTTAGCAGCAGCTTGGGAATGGGAACCTACAGCTGGCCACTCATCTGGCTGGCAAGCCTCACATTCGCCTGTCACTCAGATTTATTTGCCTGTCATTCATCAGTCATTAAAAATGTGCAGTTGACAAAACCTGTTCATCCATGTCTGGTACCTCCAGAACAGAACAGGAAAACCGTGGACAGGTTTACAACTCCAGCTCATGCTGCAACCATTGTTGAAGAGATTTGTGATCAAATCAAAGGAAAAATTGACATGGGAGAGCACATCATGAGACAATGAAGTAAAACATTTCCTTGACTTTCATCTGTTAACAGACATTCCTTATCACATAACAATTACCACAGGCCAGGAAAGAGACGCTGGCACCAATAGCCGTGTATATATCATTATCATGGGGCCGATGAGGATTCAGACTTCACGAATGTGGCTGGACCTTCCTGAAGGGAAGAATGCATTTTTGCCAGGATCCATGGAAAAGTTCCAGGTGATGGGGTTGGATGTTGGTGAGATTAAGAAAATTGAGGTGAGCTCAGATAAAATGGCTGCTGTGCTCCGAAGTATTGATTCTGTCCAGCAACTATTGTCTTAATGTAGGAAACTGCTCCAATCAGGTTCTAGATCTGGTCATAAATTTAGAAGTATTTACCAACAAGAGATAGATAGGGAATAAAATCAATAATTTAACACTTTATCATTTTTGATTCAAAGTGCAATTATAACACTGCTGTTAAGTGGAGATCAGTTACCTTTAGTAGCTG
Source organism: Chiloscyllium punctatum (assembly GCF_047496795.1). Classification (NCBI taxonomy): domain Eukaryota; kingdom Metazoa; phylum Chordata; class Chondrichthyes; order Orectolobiformes; family Hemiscylliidae; genus Chiloscyllium; species Chiloscyllium punctatum. The sequence continues at coordinate 136,893,185 of NC_092739.1, forward strand.
CCTTTTTGGTCAGGTTGTTAGATCAGTGATAGATGTAAATGTAAGGTGATGCACCTTGGAAGAAGGAACAAGACAATGGAGTGCTCGATGAATGACAAGACACTTGGAAACTCAGAGGAATCGAGCAGTCCTCAGGTGCTTGCCCACAGTTTCCTGAAGGTGGCAGAACAGATTAATAGTCGAGAGTGTGGTGCTGGAAAACTGCAGCAGGTCAGGCTGCATCCGAGGAGCAGGAGATTCAACGTTTTGGAAATAAGCCTTTCATCAGGAACTATTCATGATGAAGGGCTTATTTCCGAAACGTCGATTTTCCTGCTTCTCAGATGTTGCCTGACCCGCTGCAGTCTTCCAGCACCACATTCTCAACTCTGATCTCCAGCATCTGCAGTCCTCACTTTCTCCCAGGACAGATTAATAAGGTGATAAAGAAAGCATACAGGATACTTGCTTTTATCAGTCAAGGCATAGATTATAAAAGCAGAGAGTTCATGTTGGAGCTGTACAAGACTTTGCTTACACTATAAGAAGGATGTGACTGGAGGGGGAAATTCACCTAAATGTTGTCTGGGATTGAGCATTTCAGTGATGAAGAGAGGTTGGATAAGCTCAGGTTGTTTTCTTTGGAGCAGAGAAGATTGAGAGGGGTCCTATCAAAGGTGGGTAAAATTATGAGGGACAGGATGAATAGAAAGCAGCTGATCCCCTTGGTTGAAGGGTCATTAACAAGGGGGCATAATTTTACAGTGAGAGACAGAAGGTTTAGAGGGTATTTGAGGAAAAAAGATGTTCACCCAGAGGGCGGTGGAGAGCCTGAAATGCACTGCCTAGGAAGGTAATTGAGCAAGGGAACCTCACAACTTTCAAAAAAGTACATGATGAGCACTTGAAGTGTCACAACACTCAAGGTAATGGACCTAGTGCAGAAAAGTGGGACTTGTATCTCCTGAGTATATTTTTAGTAGTTTTTTTCAATAGTATATTATAGTACAGATTCAGTAGCCGAAGGGTCTCTTCTGAACTATATGTTTGTACGGTTCTGTGGTAACACATCAAGCAGCCATTCTTCACATGCACACAAACCACCAATGTTCAGCAAGTTTTGGATGCAGTGCTCAGTGCTAAAATGAAAGGCCCAGTTTACATAATCTCTCTCAGAGGGCTGTGGGTTCAAACCCCACTGCAGAAACATGAATCTAGGCGGACCTTCCAGTGAAGAGCTGAGTGAGTGATTACATCTTTCACATCAAAACAATCTTCCTGTAACAACAAAACATCAAGAACCATAAAATTCTGTGATATGATTAACAGAAAATAAAGTAGTTCATTGTGCTATCTGGTCATGTATTGCAGCCTGCAGTCCACAAATTAACTACTGTGTTTCCTACACTACAACAGAGATGAGACTTCAGAAGTAGTTGAGCAAAATATTGTGAAAGCAGGAAATCTGAAATCAGAAAACAATAGAAACCCTCAGCACACCTGACAGAGAGAGAGAAGCAAAGAACTTGAGATGAAAGGTCATTGACCTGATAATGTCAATTTTGTTTCTCTCTCCGCAGATGCTGCTTGATCAGATGAGTATTTCCAACAATTTTTTTGCTGTAAAATTACTTCTTTATCTGTAACAAAATGGAAGTCATCTTTTGGTCCTTTCACACCTCCAGTATTGTGTTGTCATCTGATTGTCATTAATTCTCCCTGAACAGTTGGGTCACGATGGTGCCACCCCAGAGAGTTGCTGGCTTGTGGAGGAGTTGGAAATCTCAGTGCCAACTAAAGGCATCATGTATGTCTTTCGTTGCAAATGCTGGCTTGCCAAAGACAGGGGTGATGGACTGACAGCACGGGTATTCAATATTCTTGATGCAGAAGCTGTCCAGATTGGACAAAAGGTAGGAATTGTTTCACATCTTTCATAATGTGTCAGAAATACATAATTAAACACAATTAGATGGATTTGAATGGAGAATAGGAAATGTGTTCAGTTTGGGAATTGAGATTATTAAGACAAGTGTGAATAGGGGTCAAAATGAAAGGTGCAAAGAAATAGAATGTATCTAAGAGGAGCAATATGAAAGTGGACTGGAATAGCGAATCAGTAATGAAATTGTATACAATAAATGAGGTGAGTGGGAATCAGCATAGTAATGGTGAAATGGATCATGCAGAAGAGAGATAAATAGAAACTGAATTTGTAATGATGAAATAATAACTAAATTCTCGAGTTAAACTTGACATTAGAACGGTTCTTGGGAACCGAGGTCAATGTAAATTCGATGCCCCTCCTCTTGGGTTAGCCGCCGAATCTCCCCGCGAATGGGAAGAAATTGTTTAGTATTCTTTCATTTTGTGCAAGGACGAACATCCTGATGAGGTGAGTGTCGGAAAATCCCCCAGGATCTCGGGGTGGCGTAGATTAGTTATGGAGCACATCCCCCTGGACTTACTTACAAGTATGGTGCACCAGAAAACAGAATTTTTTTATAGGATGCAGCGGCCTTTTTGAACCATATAGACGCAGACTTATCAACTATAATGGTTAGGGCCTTTGTGTAGCCCTGAAAGCTGTGTCTATTGCTCTGGGGACCCCTGGGAGGAAGAATTCTGAACAAATATGAGTATGTCAACTGATGCTCCTGGAATCGGGGAGCTTCGGTGGGATTGCACTGAATGTTGTAACTTAATGTAATTTGCCTTGGTTCAACTCGGTTTAATTTAGTTTATTTTTGTTTTGATTTAGTTAGTTATTGAATTGTAGTTTGTGTAGATTTTTTTTCTCCTAAATTGTTTGTGGAGTAGAGTAGTAGTTTGTTTACCGTTATTGTTGTTATATTGCAAGGTTGTTATATTATTTTGTAGTAATTTTATATTTGTAAAAAAAAAGTTTCTCCTCAATAAAGATATTTAAAAAATAAACCTGACATTAGTGTTAAGTTAACACTAAATATGGCTGTTGAACAGATCTCTTATGAAATAACTGTGATTACTGGTGATGTCCAAAATGGTGGGACAGATGCCAACATTTACATGTCTGTCTTTGGAGCCAATGGGAGCACAGAGGAGATGCTACTTCATAAAAATGGAGACAGGTGGGTTTTAAACTTCAATATGATTCCAAATTCCAATATCGGATCCATCTGTGATTCTTTCAGATAGTGGTTTTCAATATCTAAAGTTTGCATCATGTAAGAGTTAGTACTGTTTCACCTCATTTTCAGAACTGGTCGTGTCTTCAAAGCCTTTATTTGCAAATTATATTTATCAGTAACAGAAATAAAGCTGTGTTTTGATAGCTATTTGCTACTTCTTTTATAATTAAAAAAAAATTTGGACTTTAATGGGCATTTTCAGTTTGAAACAGGAAGTGGGAAACTGCATCTCACTGTACCACCTAATTTAAACTTTAAGTTGCAATGCACAGCAATTGATATGAAAGCTCATCTCAGTAATGATGATGATGATGAAGATTTAACCATCATAAATTGTGAAAACCATCTGGTTCACTAATGCCCTTTCAGGAAGGAAACTGACATCCTCACTTGGTTTGGCTTTCATGTAGCTCCAGACGCATAGCAATATGGTTGACTCTGAACTTTCCTCTGATTGGCTTAGCCAGCTATATTGTTTGATGGCAATTAAAGATGAGCAACAAAATATTGGCCTTTTCAGCTGCATCTAAATCCCATGAACGATTGAATAAGACAATGCAGAATTCTGCATCAGTCAGAATGTCTTCTTTGGATCTACCTGTGAGTATTCAACATGGAAGTGTACTGTTTCATCAGTGAAAGGATGGAGGCAGTAACTGGTAATCAGCAGAATGTTCCTTGCCATGCTTAACCTGATGCCATGATGTTGAAGACTCCTTTGGTCACCTCTCTCCCAAATGTATATCACTCTGCCACTGCCTCGGTCATGTCTGTCATGCAAGTCAGTCAGGATGTACCCAGGGATAGTTGGCTGGGACATTAACAGACCTCCAGTCTGAAAAAACAACCCTCCACCACCACTCTGTCTCCTGACGTTATGCCCAACTATGTATCCAATGACCAAGCTCACCCTGAATCCTATGTGACCTAACTTTACTAATTAACAGTCAAGTCCCCAAAGAATTTATTTTCTTTTGATAAGGTTGTTTCTATATTCTAATGAGTACAGAGGCATCAGCAGGCCCGGTCACTCCATTTCCCTGTCATTTCTATGGCTATCCCATTGGATTTTGGCCAGGAGCATTCATCTCCTGATTCTCATGCCACTTTGAAATGATTCTGTTCTCACCAAATTCAAAACTTCATGTCGCAGTGGTTATTTATCCATGCTACTGTTTGTGTTGCTTCTTGTTCCATGTTGCATTTATCTTCCAGATTTGAAAGAGGCCAACAGGACACCTTCTCCATAGTGATTGCAGATATTGCTCCTCTCCGGAAAATAAGGATTTGCACTGACAATAAAGGATATCGTCCCGACTGGTTCCTGGATAAGGTGATGCTGAGGTCATGACACCAGTGGGAAAGTGAGATCATGCTAGGGAAGTAGAGGGAGATTAGTTCCACTGGCGAGTGAGTTGAGTGTAAGAAGGTGTCAACATAAAATTAGAACTGAGAAATTAGAACTGAGCTGATGTCAGGAAACACTTCTTTGCCCAAACTGTAGTGGAGATCGAGAAGTCTCCTCTGAAAACAAATGCTAAGATCAATTGAAATTTTCAAACCAGGTTGCTAGATTTTAGTTGAGCAGACATATTAATGGTTACCAAAGCAGGGTTAAGATCACAATTATCCATTTCCAATCGGAAGAGAAAAAAAGATTTGAAGGGCTGATTGGCCTCCTCCTAGTCCTATGCTTCTTGAGTTGTAACACAGTCATGGTCACATGACTTTGTTGATTTTGACCAAGGCTGAATGGATTTGAAGAGGGAATGTTTGGGATTGATTCCATGTGGCTTGAACAAGACCATGTACTTGACATCCTTGAGCGGTGATCAAATAATACTGAAGGAAGGAGTACTTCAAGGGACACTTGATAACAGCAGTTTTGAGCTCAGAGGTTGCAGACTTAAAAGTTGGTTCTCTGAGAGTAAAATGGCTTGATGTCTGGTGATATAACTGCTACGCATGATAGAATGTGGCAAGGATGAACATTCTTTAATGTAATATTTGAAATTTATCATAATTCTTCCTAAACAATTAAAGACTTCATTGTGGATCATGAAAATCTGTGTTTGATCCTTTTTGATCTGAAGTACTTGGTCTCAGTCATTGGCAGTGACTGCAGTTCCAGCACATTGGATCAGGTATGGAAATCTCACCTCCTTTTGACTGTTCAGCAAACTCAGAGTCTCACGACCTATGCAAATCAAATAGAGGAAGGATTGCATACAGCCTGGTGATAGTGAGTGAATAGTAACTAATTGTGACTTGGACAAGATACCATCAGGCAATCGCTTTTTGTCAAATTGTATTGCAACAAGAGGTCAAGCTCACGCTCCATATTGAAAAAAAAGCACTTCCTTCCTTAAGGTTGTGGTGCAGTGCTGAGTACCCTGAACATTGTGAAGAGAACTAGTTACCTTGCACAAGCCTAGGCATTGAGGCAGGCCAGTGAAACAAAGTGGGCATTGCTGCTAAGCGTCAGGAATTTTTAGGAGTTTTCAAAGGTAAGTAAGGCATTAGCAAGCCCAAGTAATATGGTGAGAGAATTGACTGAATAATTCCCTTTAATCATGGGAGGAGAAATAGTGGAACAAAGTAATCTAAAAAAATTGTTTTTTAATCTAAAAATAATCCAAAATTAGATGGGAAGGAATTGTAAATGCTATTTATGATTGGAAAAGATTAGAAGTTGACGAAGCTTGAAAGCTTAGAAGATTCTTGGGTTTCGTTATCATTTGTGCGTCTCAGTCTGATGATGTCTGAGTCTAGCCTACCGCCTGGAGGAGATTATTGAGATCCCAACCAATCAGGAACACTGTATGGGTCCTCACTGTAGGGCACTATCGAGCCCTTTGAAGAATTTACAAGTTGTTAACAGTTATGTGTAACCACAGCTGTGTGGCCATCACTATGGAGAGGGAATTTCATTGTTGATTGGATGTTCTGCCATTGCTGTGACTCATTTGGAAAGGGTAAGATATTAATGGAGATTTCACTCGAGCCATCTATGAAGCAGGGGAGGGGCCATCAACTATCAACAAGTAGGCACGGCAGCTCAGTGGTTAGCACTGCTTCCTCACAGTGCCAGGGACCCAGGTTTGATTCCAGCCTCAATGACTGTCTGTGTGGAGTTTGCACAGTCTCCCCATGTCTGTGTGGATTTCTTCCCACAATCCAAAGATGTGCAGGTCAAGTGAATTGGCCATGCTAAACTGCCTATAATGTAGGTTTTTAATCAGGGGTAAATATAGGGAATGGGTCTGGGTGGGTTACTCTTCGGAGGGTTGATGTGGACTTGTTCGGCTGAAGGGCCTGTTCCACACTGTAGGGATTTTAATTCTAAAAGAAAATTGACCATTCTCCTCCTTTTTGTCATTCTGTTCCTACCTCCAGCAAGATCATTCTGAGGCAGGAATCCCTCAGGTGGACAATTTGAGGCAAAACTTCCAGAAACACCTTTCCCTCCTACCTCCAAAAACTGCCTCATGTTTTTACACAAGTGTGCTAACTGGTATGACCTTTAAATGATTAATGTCAAGGGGGCAGCACTGGAATCCTGCATCACATTGGGCATGTTTAGGAAGGTGTAGTGGCTGGGTGCATGCAGATGCAAAAGGAATCACAATGGAGCAGAAAAAGACATTGAGTGACAGTTGGAAAGATTGGAATAATTAGCAATTACAAGACAGCAGAATTCCACAGATGCAGTTTCCAGTTTTCTAAGTGTATATGTCCATTGCTGACCTACCTTGGGGAATTGAAATTAGATTGTGAGTAGTAGCTCCACATGATGATAATGTTCAAGGAAAAGAGAAGCTTTTTTTTTGTTCCACACTCATCAGACTGATTCTTTTCCTTCTTTTAGGTTATCATGCTGAACCAGGCCACCCAGGAAATGACCACATTTACCTACAATGACTGGCTGTCCAAAACACGGGGCACCAAGAGGTCAACTAGCTGTGAGCTGGCGGCAGTGATTGACGATGAAGTGATGATGGAGAAAACCACCTACATCATTACTGTAAAAACCAGTGACATTTCAGGTTGGTAAGAATATAGTCTGGCTCTCCTTAATCACTGATTCAATACACAACAGTTCACAATTACCATTGACCATCCAATGTTGTCATATTGGGAAATAAATTTTAACCTGTAATTCACCAGCAGATATCTACAATGCAAAATATAAATCACCTGAATTCTTCAATAAAATTCCAGCCTGAACTCAGTTCTGGTATCTCTATAAGGCATATGAACTTGCATTTCAAAACCCATGAGTGGAAATTCCATGAGTGGCAAGCCATAAAAATTAAAGTCAATTAAATGTGGAGATTTCCCCTCATACTGCTCCCCACTGCATGACAAATGTAAAGTTCTTAGCTTGCACACTCTAGTCAGAAAGTGCCAGCAAAACTGGATACTTCCAACCTTCCATATCTTCTGCATATAAACTGACATTTTCCCAGCTACCATCAGTTCTGAGGAAGGATCACCTGACCTGAAACATTAACTTTGATTTCTCTCCACAGATGCTGCCAGACCTGCTAAGCTTTTCCAGCAGCTACTGTTTCTGAATTATCAACAAGATTGTTTAAATAAGTCTTTCTCCATGATGCTTCACATTCCAACTGGATGCTTTGTTGAGTAATTCATTCCAGGGACTGGCTGTGTGCCAACCTTACTTTTTATACACAGATAGGAGCTGAAGGACCCTGTAGATTTTCCCTGCGCAATAATGCTTCAGATATTTGGAGTGATGGCTCTGGCATTGCCATGTGTTGTATGACCTTATGCAAGGGTGTATTTTTTTTAAGCTTACAAACAAATATGCAGGCCATTTAAGACTTCAATAAGAAGGAATTTCTTTAGACAGAGGGTGGTGAATCTTTGGAATTTTCTATCCCAAATATTGAGCAGGTTGAAGTCAGAAATTGATACATTTCCAAGACTAATGGCATTAAGATTATAACGAAGGAGATAAGACAGGCAAAAGGTATGGAGGAGATAATCAGCCATGGTCTAGATCAGGTTTAATAGGCTGAATGGCTTGCTCCTGTAGCTATGTAATAATGTTAAATACACCTAAATACATATCTTAGTCATGAAAGTCAATATAGTCCTCATCCTACAGCAAAGGGCTGCCTTGTACATGCTCAGTTAAATACACAGGGTGTTTTTACATTACATTATTATTTGTTGAAACCAGGGGCAGGAACTGATGCCAACGTATTCCTTATCATCTTCGGAGAGCACGGTGACACTGGCACCCTGGCACTGAAGCAGTCTAATAATTCCAACAAGTTTGAGCGGAAATCCACAGATATTTTTAAGTTTCCAGATATGTTAAGCCTGGGAGACCTGTCTAAGGTTCGAATTTGGCATGACAACAAGGGTATGTATAATGCTGCAAACATATATATATAAATACATTCATAGATTTCCTTCTTGTTGGTTTTTATCCTTTATTTCTTCAGTAATTTGTATTTCTTCTTGTTCTCTACCTCAGGAAAGTAGGAACAAATTGGTTGATTAGACTTTCCAAGATCCTGAATCTGACAACTTATCAATTACAGTGCATTGACCCTGATTCTTGAATGGAGTCTTGAATGAATTTTCTAACACATTTCCCACTGCATAACGGGCAAATCAATTGCATAAGTCTTTGAAATTTTACCTCAAATCATATCAATTAAAAGTCATTTTAAGGGGGATAACTAAAAAAAAGGTTTTTTTTCAAAGGTTAATGTTTTGCCTGAAGTGGGTAGTTGGTGTATTAGGCCATTCAAAATGTAGGGGATGCAGTAATGGGAGAGTTATCAAAGGGTAGGGGATGCAGTAATGGGAGAGTTATCAAAGGTTAAAATATCAATGGACTGAATGGCCTTTACACATCCTTGAATTTAAATTTATTATTTCCTACGTGACAAACTTGGGATTTCAGTTGATATCCATGATCTCACGAGGACAGTACTGGGCCAGTAACTCAATGGAGGAACAGGATAAGCCCAAAACATTGATTCTCCTGCTCCTCGGATGCTGCCTGACCTGCTGCGCTTTTCCAGCACCACACTCTCGACTCTGATCTCCAGTATCTGCAGTCCTCACTTTCTCCCAGTAACTCAATGGAGCCAATTACAACCCAGAATCACTTGAACTGTTATTATGAGAAGGAGCCTGAGCTGTATTCGGGTGACTTTGCCTGAATATTAAGAATGTGAAAATCCAAACAATGCCAGTGGGTGGAGCTGAACACTCCTATCACTGTGTCCTAGGGTGCTGAAAGTTGTTGTACCTCATTAAACGTGACTCAAGTTTTTTTTCATTTTGGGAGTTTAACAATCCTTGAGAATCACCAAGTAGCATCAGAGCTGTTCAGTTGGTGGTGGTTCTAGAGTGCATATTTGATTACCTTTATCCTTGCATACAGGGCAGGTTACTCAGTTATGCTGCCTCTGTTTTAGGGTGAGGGGCCTTGAGAGAGGTAACCATGAACCATGAGGAACCTCATCTGTCTCACTAACTTGTTTCAATGGCCTCATCTCCCACCCCGAGTTTCCTCCTTCATCATGGTAAACTCCCTTTGGATTTGCATACTTAATAAACTCTGACACCGCCCTGCCCCCAAATCTTCATGACTACTAAAGGTGTTCATACGGCCATAAGGTACCAGGGGAAAGACATTCTCTGCTTGCCTTTTGCTTCCTTTCATTGAATTCTTGAGATTACAGTAGACATTAAGGTTTGCCTCATACAGTAAGTAGTGATCATGTTTCTTTTCAGACATACTTTGTCTTTACATTTTGGAATTATGTAAAAGAATTGGGAACTTGCTACGTTTCTTTCAGATGAACAAGTATAGGCTTATTATATAGACTGCTACCAGCCCATTGTGGATTTTATTGTATCAAAGTAAAGAAGGATTGTTCCAATATATAACCTTCGTCTTTCTGTAGTATTATGCAAATGCATCTATTTCCTCATGACCCGAGGAGAGAACCTCGGGATCAAACAGAGATTCCCCTTTTCCCAACCTTATCATAGAATCCCTATAGTGTGGAAGTAGGTCATTCGGCCCACCAAGTCTCTGAAGAGCATCCCACCCCAATCACCCTATATTCACCTAACCTGCACATCTTTGGACTGTGGAAGGAAATCAGAGCATTTGGAGGAAACCCACACAGCCACAGGGAGAATGTGCAAACTTCACACAGATAGTTGCCTGAGGGTGGAATAGAACCCATATCCCCGGTGCTGTGAGGCAGCTTTGCTAACTATTGAACCACCGTGCCACCCTATATCCTCAGGGTCTTCCACATTCTCTGTCAAGTCTTGTTAAGTGTAAGTTTTATGTGTTGTGATGCGAGTTTATGCAAATACTCACAACAAGGATGAGAATGACAACAAGAATGTAGCCAATGCAGCTCTTATTAATTTCTATCCTTCAGGACCAGGAGCTGGCTGGCACTTAGAGTATGTGGAAGTAAAGGATGAAGCCATGGAGGAAACGTTCAGATTCCCCTGTGACCGCTGGCTTGCCAAGAGTGAGAATGATGGGCAGATCATCCGTGAACTCCCTTGCGCCAATAATGACATTTTGGATCTTTCGGACCGCACACGTATGTTTGAGTTACAGACATTGCATATTTAAGAGCTTGTTTAACATGCCTCTCAAATTCAGGTATTAAGCAAACACTGTCTCATTCTGGCAGTGAACTAGTTGTAGATTTTATGTTTTAGACTCAAGTGGAAAAAGAAACCCATTGTATTGATGCACAGATGGCTCACTAACGGGAAACAGAGAGTAAGAATTATGCTGACAGTATGCTATATGTGGCACGGCACAGGAGTTAGAGCTGGGGCCTCAATGATTTACAAATTTATATGAATGATTTGGATGAAAGTGTGATAGTTAAATTACCTGATGATGCAACAATAGAGAGGAAAGTGAATAGGGCATAAGGAATACACAAAGGGATATAAATAGATTAAGTGAACCGCCATAGATCAGGCAAATGCAGGATACTGGGGGAAGTGTGGAATTGTCCATTTTTGCAGAAAGAATAAATAATGGTGAAAGGTTACAGAGATCTGAGATACAGAGAGATCTGGATGTCCTAGTGCAGGAATCCCATAAAGTTAGTATTCAGGTACAGTATATAGTCAGGGAAGCTAATCGAATGTTACGTTTTATTGCAAAGTGAAATTGAATGCAAGACTAGGGAGGCTTCCAACATATAGGGATGTGCATTGATGAGACTGCAACTTGTACTGTGCACAGTAGCGATCACCATGCTTACGGAAGGATGTTGATGTGTTGGAAGCAGTTCAGAGAGGATTCAGTTGAATAAACCTGAAAGGGCTGATTGTCTTGTGAGGAAAGGCTAGACAGACTAGGCATATATGAGTTCAGAAGAGTCAAAGGTGACTTAATTGAAACATATAATTGTGGATGTTGATCGGATGTTCTCTTGTTGAAGAATCTAGAACTAGGAGTCATAGTTTTTAAAAATTCAATACATTTAACACAGAGATAAGGAAAATATATTTTGTCTTAGAGATCAGAATCTTTGGAATTCCTTTCCTCAAAAAGCAGTGAATGCAGAATTTTAAATATTTTTAAGGCAGAGATACAGAGATTCTTGATGACCAAGGACATGTAAGATTATCCGTGATACGCAGTGATATAGAGGTAAGGGTAAAATTAGATCAGCCATGATCTTATTGAATGGTGGAATGGGTTTGAAGGGCTGATTGGCCTACTCTTGCTGCTTGTTGGTGTGCTACTAAAGGCATGCTGATATGCTGACCATGAGACACAAATCAACATACTTCCATGTTTCTGTATTATTTACAGTATTGTTATTTTGGTTAACTTTCTATCCTCTGCATTCAAGGGACTATCCTCCAATACTTCCACTGACTCCAGCAGATTGCCACCACCAAACACATCTTACTCTTCCCTCCATTCTCAGCAACCTGCAGGGAACATTCCTTCCTTAACTTAATGGTCTATTGCTCATCATCCTAAAATTTCCTCACTCCCTCATGACACCCATGCATTCACAGAGGAAGCGTACTATCGCCTCCCCCCTCCTCCCTGTCCAAGGCCTAAACAGACATTCCAGGTGAAGCAGCATATTATTTGTAAGTCAAAAATAATAGTAAGACAGAATTTGAGAATAAACTAGCTCAGAATATAAAGACAGATAGCAAACGTTTCTACATATATATAAAATAAAAAAGGGTGGCTGAGGTAAACCGTGTCCTTTTGAGGATGAGAAGGGGGCTATAATAATAGGAAATGAGGAAAAAGCCGAGGCATTGAACAGGTATTTTGTGTCAGTCTTCACAGTGGAGGACATGAATAACATGCCAGTAATTGATAATTAGGAGACTGAGGTGGGTAAGGACCTAGAAATAATCATTTTCATGAAAGAGGTAGTGTTGGGCAAGGTAATGGAGCTAAAGGTAGACCAGTCTCCCAGCCCTGATGGAATAGCAAATGCACTGGTAATTTTCCAAAATCTGTTGGACTTTGGGGCAGTTCCAGCAGAAAGGAAAACAGTAAATGTGACACCACTGTTTAAAAAAGGAGGTGCACAAAAGATGGGGAATTGGACACCGGTTAGCTTCACCTCTGTAGTAGGGAAAATGCTTGAGTCTATCATTAAGGAAGAAATAGCAAGACATCTAGATAGAAATTGTCTCACTGGGCAGACACAGCATGGGTTTATGAAAGGTAGGTCATGTTTAACTAATTTATTGGAATTCTATGAAGACATAACAAGCATGGTAGATAATGAGGGCCCAGTAGATGCACTGCATCTGGATTTCCAAAAGACATTCAACAAAGTGCCGCACAAATGCTACTGCATAAGATAAAGGTGCCCAATATTATGGACAATATATTAGCATGAATAGAGGATTGGTTAGCTAACAGGAAGCAAAGAGTGGGGATAAATGAGTGTTATTCTAGTTGGTGACCAGTGACTAGTGGTGTGCCTCAGGAATCAGTGTTGGGACCATAATTGTTTACAATTTACCTAGATAATTTGGAATTGGGGGACCACATGTATTGTCAAAGTTTGCAGATAACACTGAGATGAGTAGTAGAGGAAAGTGTGCAGAGAACTCTGAAAGTTCGCAGAGGGATATAGGAGTGGACAAAGGTCTGGCAGATGGAGGACAATGTTTTTAAAAGTGAAGTCATCCATTTTGTTAGGAATAACAGTAAAAAGGACTATTATTTGAACAGTTAGTTTGCAGGTGCAGCAGATAATTAAGAAGGCAAATGGAATTTTGTCCTTCATTGCTCGAGGTTTAACAGCAGGGAGGTTACGTTGCAGCTAGTGAGGCCACACCTGCAGTTTTGGTCTCCTGACTTGAGAAAGGTTGTACTGGCAATGGAGGGGGTGCGAAACAACTTCATTAGGTTAATTCCGGAATTGAGAGTGTTGGTTTATGAGGAGAGACTGAGTAGACTGGGATTATATTCATTGGAATTTCGAAGAATGAGGAGGGATCTTACAGACGCACACAACATTTTGAATGGAATAAATAAGATAGAAGCAGGGAGGTTATTTCCACTGGCAGGTGAAACTAGAACTAGGGGGTATAGCCTCAAAATTAAGGGGTGTAGATTTAGGGCTGAGTTGAGGAGGAACTTCTTCACCCAGAGAATTGTGAATCTATGGAATTCCCTGTAGTTGAGGCTTCCTCGTTGAATGTTTTCAAAGCTAAGTGAGATAATGTTTGAACAGTAAAGGAATTAAGGGTTATGGTGAGAGGGTGGGTAAGTGGAGCTGAAACAACAGAAAGATCAGCCATGATCTTATTGAATGATGGAGTGGGCTTGAAGGGACAGCTGGCCTACTTCCACTCCTAGTTCTTATGTTCTTTCAATCTACTCTTCTGCACTTGCTGCTCACAATGCGGTTTCCTTTACATTGGTGAGACCGATGCAGACTGGGTGACTGCAATGAAGCATTGTGCAAGTTCAAGGACCAACTCCTCATTTTTCCCTCAAACATTTTACAGCCTCTGAGACTCAATATTGAATTCTACAACTTCAAAACCTGATCGTATTATGCCTGACCTCAGTTTTTCTTACATTCTCTGTGCCTCCCAACTCTCCACAGCTTTGTCTTTTCTACATTCCTCTTCATAGATAATTCCTCTTCACCTTAAGTTACACCCATTTTAAATTCCCTTTCCTCTTTCATCAAGATTAGCCACCACCTTGTCTTCTGCATTGGGCCTCCACACCAACTCGCTGCTCCTCTGTTTCTGTCAAAAGTATAAAAGCCACTATCTTCCAGACCCCCTCAGTTCCAAAGTGTCATATTAGACTTGAAATGTTAACTTTATGTTTCCCTCCACAGATGCTGCCAGTTTCTCCAGCACTTTGTGTGTTTGTTTCATATTCCTACAATTGTCTTTTCAGTTCAAAGACTGGGGTTACCATAGCGATATCATACTGTTGACAGCACTGCCAAAGCAGTTTTTATTCTAATTGATTTCACAAGGAAATCTTCTATAACTTTCCAACACAGCAGAACGTCCTCACAGCTAAAGCTGTAGGTGGGTGCAGCGTGATAGAACTCACAGACATTAAGTGGCCACTGAGAGGAATGTTCTGTCATTTTGTGAACTGTGCGCATTGCATAACGAACGTAGATGGACATCTCTTTAAGCTTCATTTCTTCATTTTTCTCTTATTCTTAAAGTATCAAAATGACACTGTATTGTGGTGATAAATGATAGATTTTCACTATATTTTACTGTATTTCTCACTGTAGAATACACATGATGATAAAATCATTCATAACGTTCTTTTCCTCAATAGGCTATGAAATCCTCACTGTGACGGGTGAGGGAGATGATGCTGAGACTAAGGAAAATGTCTGGGTTATGTTTGAAGGGAAAAAAGGAAAATCCAAAGAATTCACACTGGAAAACTCCTCCAAGAAAAGAAAATTTCTGAGGTAGAGTTACCAATAGCTTAAGGCATTAGAAATTGAAGCAAAGTTTTCCTTTAAAGAAAACAAAGGCATAGCCCGTGGTCAAGAGACAACAGAGTCTGTAAAGAGTAGAAAAGAAGATTCAGAAGTTCAAACAGATGGCAGACTGGAATTTTAACAAACTCTTAATTGTGCAGAAGGTATTGGGAAATGGGGAGAACTAAGAAGTACCCCAATTTTAGGAAAGCCTGTTAGAATTGCAGATGAAATCATGAGGGGCTTGGATAGGGGAGTCCAGAACTAGAGGGCATAGTTTTAATTTGAGAGGGGAAAGATGTAAAAGAGACCTAGGGGGCAACGTTTTCACACAGAGGGCGGTGCGTGTATGGAATGAGCTGCCAGAGGAAGTAGTGGAGGCTGGTACAATTGCAACATTTAAAAAGCATCTGGCAAATTGGACTAGATTAAATTAAGATATCTAGTTGACATAGATGCATTGGACCAAATGGTCTGTTTCCATGCTGTACAACTTTATGATTCTATGACTCCAGCTGAAGTTACGGAGAGAAGTATAAAAGTCAATCCACTTGTATGGCTTCATAGGAACAAGAAGGTAAATATCAATGGTAAAACTGACTACATTGGTAATAACTGGGGTTTATTTGAGGTTGTTTACTTTAGAAGAACTTTATAATTGATTTGACTGTATTAAACAGTTGCATTTATTTTGTGTTTAGAGGTGCAAAGGACAAATTTGAATTTTCTTCAAAGAACGTTGGTGATATAGCAACAATCTGTGTGGGTCACTGTCCACGAGATGGAAGGAAATTTTCATCAAAGAATGCTGCAGAATGGCATGTTAAGGAGATTATTATTACAGAAAAGGAGCTTGGTAACAAGTAAGTATTGTCTAAATTGGGACATTAAATTTAAAAAAAACACTGTGCATAGATTTAATCTCCAGTAGATGTTTTTTATGTGTACTTGGCATCACTGGCTGAGCCAGTATTTGTTGCCTGTCCCTAGTCGTCCTTGAGAAAGTAGTGGTGAGACTGCAAATCTGTCCTCAGAACCTGGATACCCTGAGTCAAACATGCCCAATGTTACTTCCTGTAATGAATCAAAATGAAATTGATTTGCAGAGCCTCAAACCTATGCACAAAACTGACAGCAGGAGATTGAATCTAGTTAGAAGGGGTCTCAAAGACAAAGCTGCTCCCTAAAGAGCTCTTCCATATGATTCCCCACATTCGCCACCACTTCCACCACTTTCTCCAGACTTTCTGGCAAAGTTTTGAGGAGATTGGAAGCTTACTTTGGAAATTCCAAGTGACTATTTCCATATTGGAATTGATGTGGAGAGTCCTTTTCCAAAAGGGTTAATGAGGCTGAAATTTCAACATCTATGAGGGCTACTGCTTTTTTAGAAACTGATCCTGATAGTGAGATGCCCCCATTGATAACACTTTCTCTATCATTAATACTTCCTGACAGTGAGTTGCTGTTCTTAAAAGTGACAGTGTTGTAACTGATGGTCCCTTTACTAATTAAGCGGACCTTTCCAGAGACAACTGAAAGCAACTGATGCCCATTGGAGCATATATTTATGGTCTGGCTTATATGCCCTCTTAGAGCACAATGGTGGTGTCCCTACATCTGAACCAGGGGATTCAGGTTCAAATCCTACGTGCTCCGGTGTTGTGTCATAATATCATTGAAGTGGTTGATTAGAAACCTCTTCAGCCAACCCACGCAATTGTGGTTCATGGATTTCCAGCCCAACTACCTATACCGTGGGCTATGTGTGTTTTGGTTGTTGGCAACTGCACCCCTTGTTTGTCAATTTTTTAAAAATTGTTTTGTCCTTTTGGTTGCACTTCAGCACCATGCTCCTGATCTTTAGGCGGGGGGGGGGGGGGGGGTCTGATGTTGTGGCACTGTTTCGGGAAATCCATGTTATACCAAATCAGTGGCATTACCCTCATTGAACCTTTCCATTAAACATGATTTGCTGTTTAGAAATCCATGCTGACTTTTCCTAATTAACCCACCGTTTTCCATTTGATTCCTAATTGTAATCCCAAGTATTTGTTTCTAATCCAATTAATAGTAAAACAGGGTGGAGCTCCTGTTTTAAGAAAATGTCCCTGTCTTGACGCTATCCCTGGAACATTGTGAAGCCACTTAAGCATTGTCTGTGTTTTATTTTTGCAGATATGTGTTCCAATGTAATGCAAGAATAAGGCTGAGCCATAAAAGAGATGAATTCAAGGCCTTTGAGTGTACAAAAATCATGGAGAGCTTTGCCAGTAAAGTCCGCAGTTTAGTGCCTGTCAAGTATGAGATTATTGTCATCACTGGAGATGTAAAAGGTGCTGGAACTGATGCCAATGTATCCATCACTATTTATGGAACTAATGGGGACTCGGGCAGTCACAGGCTGAAGCACAAATTTCGGAATCTGTTTGAGCGGGGCAACACAGACCGGTTCATTCTTGAAATGTTGGATCTGGGAGAGTTGCACAAGGTGAAAATTGAGCATGACAACAGCAATGCAAATGCAGGCTGGATGCTAGAACGTGTTGAGATCACCAACACCGCCACAGGAGTGACTACCATCTTCCCATGTGGCAAATGGCTGGACAGGAAAAAGGGAGATGGGCAGATATTTAGAGAACTATTCCCAAAATATTAACTCGTGTCAAGAGCATTCTCCTCTTTTTGATGTTTTCAACTCCTTGCCCGAAGGTGCTGCTTCCTGTTGTGGATTGGTTCCAAAGTGACCTTACAACAATAGTACCTTTAACGTAGAGTGCCAGCAGACTATCTAGCAATAGGGGCATCAGAGCTGAGCCCAAATTTACTCTTGACCAGTGTCCTATCCTTGTTGAAGTGTGGGCAAGCTATCAAGTCACATGGAAACATGGAAAGCTGATGTTGTACTCATGATAACATGAAGACAGGTGTTTTCCACCTTGGGGAAATGTATACCTTCATTCAAAATGGTGGGAACTAATACTCAATTATTTAGGTTGGAATGGGTGAGGATGAAAAATGGAAGCATGGGAAGGGTTACTGAGTTTCAGAGTGTGATAGTTTAATGATCTTTCAATTAAGCCAGATGCACAGGTGCTTCTAGATGATCAAGAAATGTTATCACACAAGAGTGGTGGCCTTTCATTGCTGATCGCCCTCTCTTGCTGTGCCTTCAGGCTTTGATGCTGGTGCCTGGGTTTATTTTACAGACCAGCATTTACCTGAGTTTCTGCTTCTTCAGCTGACTGCAGGCCACATTGGTTTAGATTCATGAGTCCACTGGCAGTGAGTTCAGTCCAAAGTTGGAGTGTGGCCTTCTGATTTCCCACCCAGAAAATTGGATTTTTTTTTTGTTTTCACAGTGAACTCTTACCAAACTGTGGAGAAAGAAAATGAATCAGTAATGTACACTTACTTTTCTTGTATACAAAAAGAAACATTTTTTTTTCCCCACACCCATCAGCTTTAACGGATTGAACAGCCACTGATAGGCAATAGTAAGGTTACAGACATTGAAATTGTCCCATAAAACATCTCTTCTGTCTCTATGAGGCGATAGAAGTTCTCCTCTGGGTTAATTTAGTTCAGCTCATTCTTTTTATGATCCTCTTACCTCCATCCTGCACCCTCTCAATAACCTCTAACCTTGCTGTGCCACCTCCAGTGACCTCTAACCTTGCTGTGCCACCTCCAGTGACTTTTTGGGCTCTCCCAACAACTTTGTGTCACTTTCCCGATCACACAATGGTCATTTTAAAGAATGCCAGAAGGTGATGGCCTTTTTTTGTTGGTTTTCAATTGGGACTAGTGCACTCAGGAGACATTGGGCGATTATTTAAAAAGGGTTAGGAGGATAAAGGTAGGAGATTGACACTGAGCGTTGTTTTTTCCATTCATGGGTGTGAATGTTATTGCCCATCCTAATTGCCAAGAGGGCAGTTAAGAGTCAACCACATTGCCATGGGTCTGGAGTCACATAAAAGCCAGATGAGGAAAAAGCTGGCAGTTTTCTTCATAAATGGAATTAGTGAACCAGATGGATTTTTCTGACAATCAACAATAGATTCATGGTCATCATTAAACTCTTAATTCCAGATTTTTAATGAATTCAAATACCACCATCTGCCATGGCAAGATTCAAATCCAGGTCCCCAGAACGTTAACTGGATTAACAATCTGACAATGATAACACTAACCTGTCACCTCTCTGTTGGAATGCTCAGAAAGCTGGTGCAGTCAAGATGGGACGAATGGCTTCCTCTGCTCTGTAACAATTCTGAGAGACTATGATAGGGATCCCCATTATTCATAATTTCCGTGAGGTGCCATGAATCATCTCTAATGACAAAATGGGACTGGTTTGAGGAACAGTTTGAACTGCTTGCCCACAATCAGCAGCACCAGCAGAAGCTCTGGCTTTGCATTCTCCTACACCAGCAAATATTTCTGGTGACAGGAGTGAGGGCAAGACATTCCGAATCAGATCCTGGACACCTCCTGGAAGCCTCCAGCACGAAAAGGGGGTTGTAGCAACATTTAACTTAACTACACTATTGGAGGTGGGAGGTCATGTTGCAGCTGTACAGGACATTGATTCAGCCACTTTTGGAATACCGTGTTCAGTTCTGGTCTCCTTGCTATAGGAAGGATGTTGTGAAACTTAAAAGAGTTCAGAAAAGATTTACAAGGATGTTGCCAAGGTTTGAGGGTTTGAGCTTTAGGGAAAGGTAGAGGGAGAGGGAGAGCTGTTTTCTCTAAAATGTCAGAGGCTGAGGCATGATCTTATAGAGGTTTATAAAATCATGAGGAGCATGGATAGGGTGAAGAGCCAAGGTATTTGTCCTGGGGTGGGGGAGCCCAAAACTAGAGGGCATTAGTTTAAGGTGAGAGGACAAAGATATAAGAGAGACCCAAAGGGAAACTTTTTCACGCAGTGGTGCATGTATGGAATGAGTTGCCAGAGGAAGTGGTGGAAGCCGGTACAATTGCAACATTTAAAAGGCATCTGAATAGGTACATGAGTAGGAAAGGTTTAGAGGCATATGGACCAAATGCTAGCAAATGGAACGAGATTAATGTAGGATTTCTGGTGAGCATGGACGAGTTGGACCAAAGGGACTGTTTCCGTGCTGTACACCCGTCTCATTCTCCACTCATCCTGCAGGGGTCAGTAGTGAGCATGGGCTAAGTACCTCAGTGAGAAGGGGAGGGAGGAAATTAAAGGGAAAACTGGCCCAGCTTCATTACCGTGTCCCTCCCAGAAAATCAGCGAAGCCACAACAAAAAAAAATTCCAATCGTTTCAATGAATTATATGTAAGTGCTGATTGTTATTGTAAATTTGCCAATTAATGCTTTGTGTTGCAACTAGCAGTAAGATAGGCAGACTGCCAGTCACAACTGAGACCAAGGTTTAGTAACATGCTTCTCATATAAGAGTGGAGACACTTAGGCCATGTCTTTACTGATGGCTTCCGCACCATCAAAAAAACTTGACTCAGAAACCAGAGGGTATTGGCAAAAATTGGAAGGTTGTCTCCTTCATGGTGCATAAGGACAGATTTGAAAATACAGGCAAGAGACTTGAAGCTATGTATGTGTCGTCTATTAGACAGCAAAGACACAAAGAAAACAATTAACAAGTTTCACAACTGCATGTTAGTCGAGAGTGTGGTGCTGGAAAAGCACATGATTCGTTATGCCCGAAACATCGACTCTCCTGCTCCTCGGATGCTACCTGACTTGCTGTGCTTTTCCAGCACCACTCTCTCGACACTGATCTCTAGCATCTGCAGTCCTCACTTCCTCCGAACAGAATGTTAGCATCAACATGTAGAGTTGGATTTTCAGCATTTCAGGCTGGGTAAACTCTCCTGCATAGAGAGGAACATCAAATGAGAGCACCTCAAGTCCCTGAGAGACATTAACTGAATGGCAAGGATCTCAGCCAGGCTGGGCCTCACGTTTATCATTCAACTATGTTAGATTTTCGTCTCTACGCTCTACCTTTTAAACCAAAAGTGCAAATATGCACCATACATCACACAGACTGCGTTCAAGCCACAGACTGGCACAGAACTGGAGAGAAGGTCAGGGCGTGCAGACTGAAAATTATTGGATGGACTGCAGTTTTGACGAGTACAGTTAAACATCACCCTTAGTTAGGTTTGGTTAAGTAGTACCCATCCTTGTTGCCTATTCAGTACTAAAGTTTGGCAGTCTGTCACATCATTAGCTGTACACATAGCATCAGCAGGTTAGTACTGCAGACTCACAAGCTGTCTAGGCTGGCATAGTGAGAGGCAGAACTTTACTGTTCAAGTTGCAAGATAGCAACAAGATCTTACCTTTGATATTCCATAATAAAGAATACCTTGAGATTTTTAAAATAGTTTTTTGTTGTTATTTTTGCTGTTCTCCTTTTATATTTGTTTAATTGTCTGCCTTATGTGGAGGCTGAAATCAGATGTTCTTACTTCTCCTTACCTGCATTAATAATAATCTGGCTGTTGCATTCTTGATAACCAATACACACACGCAAAGTCTGGGTTGTGGAAACCACAGAAACAGTCACTGGGTGCATGAGCTGCATCTCATCTGAGACAACACTTTCTACCTGCACTGAGTTCCATTTGGCATCTAGGCCTGCCCTTGTCCTGCTCACCTCTCAGTCTCTGTGTCTAGGCATAGTCTCCTGCTGATGGCCACTTCACTGACTCTGGAAGCCTGGCATTGACTATGAGCTTGACAGCAATGCCCCAGCTGCTGAGCTACAGCCTGCCTGAGCCCAGCCCCATCATCCTGTTGGTACAGAAAGATCTGTGAACACCTTAAGACCCTCAATCTGTGTTTTTGTCAACATCCATGAGATGGAGAGGTTGGGTGAAGTAAAACACAGGTGAGTACATAAATGCTTTAACAAAATATATAAAAAGACATAATCTGTTCATCACAGTTAGGAAGAATGTGACTGAACTGGAGAGGGTGCAGAGGAGATTAACGAGGATACTGCCTGGGCTGGAGAGTCTGAGTTAAAACCAAAGATTGGATAGCCCAGGTTGTTCTTTCTTCAAACAGCAAAGGTTTAATCAAAGTGTGTAAGATTATGAGGGGCATGGATTGGCTGGATAAGAGGGCACTTTGTCCAATAGCAGAGGCATCAATAACCATTAGATTAAGATTAGAGGTAGAAGGCTAACACAAGATTTGAGAAAAAATGCTTTCATCTGGAGGGTGATGGAGTCTGGAACTCACTGCTGAAGGGGTGGTTTAGTCAGATCTCGTCATATTCAAGCAGTATTCAGAAAGTCACTTACATTGCCATTGCATGCAGGTCAAAGATCCAAGAGCTGGAAAATGGGATTAGTGCAGTTGGATCTTTGTTGTTTGGTGCAGACACAATGGGCTGAATGGCCTCCTCTGCTGTAAATGTCTATGAGTCATAGTTATTCTTATTAGATGTAAACTTTAATACATACTAAATGCTAATATTGCTGCTTTTTTGTAGTTTTGTTGGCATCTGGAACAGTGTTAGTTTTCAACTGTCTTCTGGGACAGTGTTAGTTTTCAACTGTCAAAGTGGGGCTGTGTTGGAAAACAGTTGGAATGTGTTGATTTGCATGATCATTTCTAACACAAGAAAACATGAAACAAGAAAGTTATGATCCATGAAACTTTCTTAATTCCAGTACATTCTGTTGTATAGCTGCTTCCTCTATTACTTATTCAATCACCTGAGGAAATAATCTGCAAAAATACTTTACTCCATAAAAAGTAAGATGATATAGTAAGTTTATAATTCATTCCCCAAACATCTCAAATGCATTACTTCTAGGTTGCAGTAATACCTATTATGCAGGTGAACATTATTCAACAATAACAATTCACTACAAAGAGCAATGAAATTATTAATGTGTTCTGCTGTTCTTGTATGAAAACAGAAAATGTTGGAACTACTTAAAATTAATGTTTCAGATTAATAACCAATTCTGACGACTTGTCACTGTTTGAAGTGTTAGTTCTGTTTCTTTCTCTCCACAGATGCTGGCTGACCCGTTGAATATTTTTAGCATATTCTACTTTTATTTCAGATTTCGAACATTCACAGTATTTCGATTTAGTTCAGTGTTTCATGTTTTTGTTGAGGTGGAGTGTCAAACATGATACTCAACATTTCATTGGCAATAACTGTTTAAATCCATTTCACCTGATCCTGACTTACCACATGCGAGCATTCAAAGATGACCTGATCTTTCTTCTGCCTTGCATAAAGGGGATGGGATGGAAATAAATAAGATGTCAGAACCCCAACAGCTATATATTCCTTTTTTATTAGTAATAAATACAGTACAAAATGCCCCAGAAGTGACCCTAAAACCTTTACACAATAATTCCTATTTTTAACACATCTTTTTGATGCACTATTGTCTTATTATTCATAATAAATATTTATTTCTATAAAATATTCTATTTGTTACAGTGTTCTGACACAAAACACTGGAGAAAAAAAGGGACACACTAGCACAGTAACTATGAGTGACAGGCACTTAATGAAATGACTACAGATTGCATTCAGTAGCCGACACTTTGTTATCCTGCCACTTGGCGTCTCACCACGTGCAAAGTGCTCATATGACAAGGCCACTGCAGTATGATGAGACGATCAACCAGCAGTGCATCAGTGCTTCTTAAAGATGCTGCATCATTGTATACAGGGCTGACTGACACAAGTTTGTTCCATTTCTTCCCTGTCGTAAACATTTTATTGGGAAAGGGTTGTTGTCTTCATTAAAGTGACAGAGAAATGGTGGCAAACTTTTCATTTTAGGTATCCCCTTGTTAACATCACCATCTCCCAGGTTAAGTGAGTTCCATCAATCTTGCTTGAAGCCCCAATCCCAGAGAGACAACCTTTGTTGTAGCAGTGTGACATTTTCCCCAATCCCTCACAATTCATCCTGACCCCTTATTAGTGAGATTATAAACATAGTGCTGATTAGTGCTGTCGGGCAGTTTTTATTTAATGGCATACCCCCTAATTGGAATTGCTTTGAGATTGCCCCAAACTCATTTCACCAAGAATTATTCCTTCATTGCATTTGACTGCAGGTCCACCATGACAGGGCAAGTATGGTTCAGGAGAGAATTAGAAAATTAGTAAAACCAGTAGAGATTAGCATTGCAGCAAAAAGTAAAAGAAAGACTTGAATTTATACTGAGCAAGCTCCCTCATTCAACAATGTTGACTTTTTAAAATTATGTTAGTGATGTTGGGGAATTAATTAAGCCAGGATACTGACAAATCTCAATATCTCTCACTGGAATATTTCCATTGGGCTCTTTATTTAGTCGGGTAGATGATGCTTCAGTGTTATGGCTGATCAAAAAGACTCTTCTCTGATAGTGTACCACTGATCAATGATGTACTGAACTGACAGCCTGGATTATGTGCTTATGTCTCTGAAAGGAATTTCCCCTGACTCAGAAGCAAGAATGTAAACAATACAATGAAACAAACACAGAGAATGCTGGAGAAACTCAGCATGTCTGACAGCATCTGTGGAAAAAGAAAAAGAGTTAATGTTTCAAATCCAGAGTGACCCTTCATCAGAATTGAAGGGTCAAACTGAACTTCAAACATTAACTCTCTTTCTCTCTTTGCAGATACTGCCAGACGCTCTGAGTTTCTCCAGCATTCTCTGTGATTGCTTCAGATTTCAGCACCCGCAGTAATTTGCTTTTACCAATACAATGAACATTGACACTGTACATCAGTTGAAGAACCTATCCCAGAATAGGCAATCGTAAACGAAATCTCAGAAAGCATTCTCCACTGCACCAAAGTGCTAAAATTGAGCAAAGAGCTTGCATAATATTGCATCTCCCATGACCACTCATCATTCAAAGCCATTTGCAGCCAAATTGAGTTGGAGTAATTGCTCTAATATAGGAAATTTGCTCACCATATTTGTGCGTCCACAAATGACATGATAATAATTTGTTAATCTATTTTTGTGATGTCAACTGAGAGACAAATATGGAAGTAACACCCAGCTTTTCTTAGAAAATGTGTTGTAGATTCTTTAGAAGACAGGGTTTTGGTTTATGATTTCACTCATAAAGCAGCTCATCTGACTATACTGCACACACTCAGTACTGTAGTGGACTGTTGGAGGGCAAAGTAGGCAGCCCTCTTATATTCCAAGATCAGCGACACCACGGCTAATCTGTCGATGTGAGGACACAGACAACTACAAGATGAAGTTTATTTTCATTTGTATAATGCCACAGCCGCCTGGTCATGGGCCTAGAGGGACAACCCTCCAAAGAAGTCAGCAACTCTGTGGTCACTGTAGATTTTTCTTTGAGGAGGGGATGAATTTCCATTCCAGTTCCTCAAACTAATCCCCTACCCTGACCCCACAGTTTGGACCAACTTGCGCTGTCTGCATCAACAAAGAGATATTCAGGCCCCTTTTAAAATGGCTTGAGGTCAGGATTGTGATGGGAAACTGACAGCAGCATGAATTTTACCATTTACTTGCCTCTGTTCTGCACCTTGAAATGTCCCAAATGTCCAACTTCACGTACATTACCATTCCCATTTGCCACATCATTCTCACACCAATTATCCTTAGCCATCTCCTGAATGAGACTGCCCATTTTGTATCAAAATATTGTTACACTGTGGCTGTTTTTGACACATGATCATATGCTCTAGGATGAGACGATCCCAAACTCAAGTAATGTAAGACCTTTGCAGTAGTGGGCTGTGAAAGGGGGAGAGAGGAGATTTTCATTGCATCTGTTTGTGTTAGAGTCAAAGCCTGGCGCAGTTAAAAAAAGATCAAGTGCAAATTCATGAAAACATACATTCCAGTAAAGAACTTATGTCTTCCACAAGCAATGTATCAATGAACCAATATCTCATATACTTGGTGATTTGTTCTGAACAAAAGCCCATTCCTTATTTATATTCGAGATACAGCTACATTCCTTTCCACCATTTAAGCTGCATCACTAGGACATTTTTAAATGAACCTAATGGTACACACACAGTGTCTATTGTATACTAGCTGTAGAGAGGAATTTCTTCAATTGTTGCTCTCTATTGAAAGAATTACCTGTTGCTACTGTAGGCCTTGAATGTACAACCCCCCACTTGAAAAGGCAGTTGTCCTGTCAATTGAGCCAAGGTAGCCCTGCATCAACTGATGTAATTCATTTCTGAGTGTCAGGCTATTCAACCACTTGAGCGAGTTGTGTCTTATATCAGTCTCAACCACTATTTTTTCGAGGAGGTGACCATGTAGTGATTAGGAACAAAGATTCTGGGAATTTTTCAATCTCCTTTCATGTGTGAGTTAACCATAACATTGAATACCAACCAACCAGCACTCACTAACTCAGCACAAAATCTTCCTGTCCTATATCATCAGACAAAGCACTTCCACAATCAATTAGAGTCACTGCTAAGTTTACAAAATATAACTTTTAAGCAGTACTCAGGTATTGAAATAGTTTAGATAAAGAAAACTAGAACACAGCAAGACTGATGAAAATTAGTTTCTTTGTAATTTTAGTTATATGTCTAAATAAATAAATTATACTTCAATTATAAAAAGTTTAAAGTTAAATACACTCCTGCAATAGCTGCCATTAGTAATAAATTATGATTGTTAAATACGTAAAACATCTGATTTCAAAACTCCGCAAGTTATCATGATTAACTCTATTGGACATCAAACAAACCTAAGGAATTGCATCTAACATTTGCACAAAAATTGCTGCAGGACCTTGCAATCAGTCTGATTTTAATGTTTACAGGTCACATATGCTAGAGCTGTTCTCTATTCTGACCCATACCCTAAAGGCTATTATCAACCCTTTGCCCACTAATTAACCATCCCTCTCCTGACCAACAGCTAATCTCCATGAACTGATGAGAAAGAGAGAATTTGTTGTTCTGTCAATCTGCCGAGTCAGCTTCTTTCCAGAGAAGCTTTCTGATCAAGGTGTAGCCAAGAAGTCATGATCAGTGGTGATCTCAGTCAGCACAGCAAGTCAAGCACGAGAATTGGCGCAATATTTCAAGTAACAGATTTCAAATGTTAAGAATCAGAAAGAAATACATCAAATATTTCAATTTTCAATTCTAGTCTATCATCTGATCAAACCTGTTGTTTCTCTTTGCAAATTGGCTGATCTTATAGCATTTTCCATTCTTTTTTGGTGTGCAGAATGTGTCCGAAGACTTCAGTGTTAGTTAAGACAGTTCCCTTATTAAGACTGTGTACCTGTGATAATCAGTGCACCGAGAAATTTCATCTTTTCTTCATCTATGCCACCCATCCTCGTTCACTGATCTTTCTGAGTCTCTTTTACTCACTGCCTATTATCTTCCACCTTGCGTTCTCCTTTTATTTTATTGGATTAAAAGGCAAAACCTCAAGGATAATAATATCTGGATTATAAAACTATAAAATACAGGAGCAAAAGCAAACCATTATTATCTGAGCCATAAGCAAATTGGCATAGAGGAAATAGGATTAGAGAAATTAATGTATAGCTCAAAGACCGGTCTGGGAAAAGCGGATTTCAGTTCATGGGGCACTGTCACTCGAACTGGGAAAAATGGGATCTGTACTGTCAAGACAGGCTATCTCTGAACCATGCTGCAGCCAGTGCCCTAGTGAGCCTCATGACTAGGGATGTAGGGAGAACATTAAACTAAATAGGGAGGGCAAGGGATCAAATTTGGGAAAACATAGTCAAGAGTAGAGATAAGGTAAGAGAGAAAGGTATTGAAATAGGAAATGATCAATCTAATATGACAGGAAGGGATAGAGAGGCGATTTCTAAGAATAAATCAATAGATGTTACAAAAATAATAAAAGGACAAAACTAAAGGCTATCTAACTGAATGCATGTTATTACTTAGAACAAAACAGATGAATTGATAGCAATAAACTGAAGTAATAAGTATGAGAGATGTGGAAGCAGAATGATATAGATTGGGACATGAATATTAATACTTAGGAGAGAGACAGAAAGTTTGGTTGAAGTCACAGATTTTCAGTTTGTTCAGAAATTGAGATCAAATTCTCGAACGCAATTTCCTGGAACCCCAGCAGAAATCCTGGATTCTTAACACGGAATAATCAAAGGCCTTCACTATAAAGGGACAAAAGTCCCTTCTCCACTATTATCCTTTCAAGCAGAAAACACACAATCTTGACTGCACAAGCATCACAATGATTAGTACATTTTGTTTAAAAGTGAGCAGAGTATTTTACTGAGTTGTGGCAAAGTTGTTTGCAAAGGAGATGTACTAAAACTAATTGTGTTACCTGACCCTGCCTTGCTGTTTTACAACTTAGAGTTTGGGTCATGCATAACTCCTTTTCCTGGCTATGGATTTTGTTAAGTTCTACATCACTAACAGTTTAGGGAATATCTGGAATTTTATAATCCAGATATTATTATCCTTGAGGTTTTGTCTTTTAATCCAATAAAATAAAAGGAGAACGCAAGGTGGAAGATAATAGGCAGTGAGTAAAAGAGACTCAGAAAGATCAGTGAACGAGGATGGGTGGCATAGATGAAGAAAAGATGAAATTTCTCGGTGCACTGATTATCACAGGTACACAGTCTTAATAAGGGAACTGTCTTAATTAACACTGAAGTCTTCGGACACATTCTGCACACCAAAAAAGAATGGAAAATGCTATAAGATCAGCCAATTTGCAAAGAGAAACAACAGGTTTGATCAGATCACAGAATGGGGTGTCACTGGCCAGGCCAGGATTTATTACCCATCCTTAATTGCCCAGAGGGCAGTTAGAGTCAACCACATTGCTCTGGGTCTGGAGTTACGTAGGATGGCAGATTCCTCCCCTAAAGAACATTAGTGAACCAGATAGATTTCTACATAATCACCAGTGGTTTTAAGGTAATCATTAGATTCTCAGTTCTAGATTCCAATTCAAATTCCACTTTCTGCCCCTTGCAGGATTCAAATCCAGATCCCCAGACATTACCAGAGTCTCTGGATTAATAGTATAGTGATAAGACCACTAGGCCTTTTGGTATATTTGCAAATGAAGAAGAAAAGGCATTTCAACAGCACCAACAATCTACATTTGTCTCGTACCTTTAACATTTTAAAATGTCTCAAGGCATCCCACTGCAGTGTAAACAAACAAAAGTTTAAATCATGAAATCAGGTGATGATCCTTCACAATTTAGAATTAAATTTATCATTGACTCTACCAGAAACCCACTTAATTCTCCTGACAAAAGATTCTGCTGAGGGCCTTGTATCCTCTGTACATCCCCAGTGTAAAACAAAGATTATCCTTTGAATCCTACAAGTTATGTTACATTTTGATGACTAAATACTACCTACAGCTCCAGGATCCAGCACATCCCATGCTATGCAACATTTTATTTCTGCTTATTCTTATAAAGCACAATCCATTTCCTAACAAACTCTTTCTAACAATGTTACTGAACACAGAATTAGCTACTTTATTTGGGAGATGACAGAATCCATTGCTCTGGAGAAAAAAGTATTTCGTTCAATTTATAGGTTTGTAAAATTGAAATCTACCTTCAGGTTTTGTCTTCACAATGTAAGTAACGTTCAAGATCTCAGTTTATGAAAGCATTAAGATAGAATTTTGGGAAGTCTTAGCAAGAAAAGTACAATGGTTGATTCCGGGATTGCCTCTGATACACATTACCAAAGCATAAGCAAGAAACTGACAAGTGTGCAACTATCTCATTTGCAACATTGGAAGTTTATGAATAACTTAAGTTAAAATATGCTTGCCCATTAATGATTATAGAAAAAATTCTAATACGAATGATAAATCCCACTATCCTCTGGGAGAACCAGCTCCCACAGTTCAGTGGTCCAAATGGCTATGTCAATCATGCCCTATTCTAAAGTGACTAAAGCCCTCATTTAACACAAGGCCACCACTGTTTGATTCAGATTTTGCAGTTTCAAAAATAGAATACTCAAAAGGCAATGCGTGGTTACAAGGCTGAACTCCCCACCCCTTGGCATGTTGTGGGATAAAGGTGTTTCCTGCTCATGTGGAATTCTGTTGCGAGCATTTGCTCAATCAGCTGTCTGGTAAGAGCTGTGCTTCAATGTCTACTCGGCAGATCGGGCACTTCTTACTGGTAGCCAGCCATTGGTCGACACAGACTCGGTGAAAGAGGTGCATACAGGGAAGCCGCCTGAACAAAACACAAAACAAACTATTAACTGCTCAGCAAGTTACCATCCGTAATATGTGACCTACACACGAAACATTCTCGTTATTGTTTGATTTATACCTTTTAATTGTCTTCATGCAGTTCTTCATCTTCTGAAGTATACTGCCATACTTTGGCCATGTATGAAGTCTTCATTGCGAAATCTGAATAGTCTATTCCCTGCTTAATCACCCAAAATTCTTCATAAGGACATTACATTATGGGAGCAAGATCATGCCATTTATTGTTTCTCCATAGAGCTGTTCAGAATTTGACAGGGTATGTGAAAAGAAGCTTTTTTCATTGAAAGGATGGCCAGGATACAGCTTCAAGGAATTAGCAAAAGAATGAGTAGAAGGATGTGTTGAACTTGTTTTAGAACAGTAATTTGCTCCAGTGTGGAATGCTGTTCCTCTAAGGTTCATGGTAGCAGATTTACTAATAATTTACAAAAAGGGATTGATAAATCCCTTGAGAATGGAAACATTTGGGTGCCATGAGGAAAGAGTTAGGGTGTAGGAGTAATCAAATAATGCTTTCAAAGAGTCAGCATTGACATGATGGACTCCCTATGTTCTGTCTGATCTCACAATATTTTAAGATTGTTGCTTACGTTTTCTTCCACTATTTGATCATATTGATATCTATTTTAGCTGCATTCTCATCTCACTTCTAATTTATGTTTAAATCTGGTGTGAATTTTGAAATCACCTTCAGTGCAAATTTGTTTTCGATCATATTTTAAATCCCCTTCATAATTGAGAATTGGCTAATCTCAAAGTTCTTCATGTTTAAAATTTGAACAAGTTCCAACTTATCAATCTTTCATCAGCCTGAACAGAGATTCAAATACAGATCTCAGATGGAGTTTGGGTTCAGAGTTCAGTTTGTATCACATTCGAACTTCGGTTCCAAACAGTTTCCAGATTAGTAGTTTGGTTTGCAGATTTGAATCCAAACATTATGTAATTTTAAAGACTGAGGAAAATAATCTAAAAAAGAGTCCAGATTTGGAGTGCTCAAAAAAAAGGCAGGAAATTGGAGTTGATGATTATGAGATCAGCCATGACCTCATTAAATGACTCATGGACTAAAAGGCCTACTTCTGTTCATTCATCTTATGGAATCGAGAACAATGATTCAAATAAGATCATCTATTCATCTTCCAGAGAGCTATTTTGTGCTTCCCATTCCCTGACAAATGGTTCCCTTTTTAAAATTATTGCTTCCACTGCCATTTCTGACTTCTTCTCCAGATCATCACAACCTTTAAGGTTAAATAAATAATGTCATATCCCTTTAACTTCCTTGCTAAGTCTGAAATCCCTAAGCATTGATTATCAATACTCCTCTCCTTGGAAACAGCTTGAAAATTATCCTTTATCCAGACAGAATCACAGGAGGCCATTCAACCCATCATGTCTGCACTGGTTCTATTAACTAGTGCCAATCTCTTGCCCTTTCCCCAAATCTCTGTATATTATTGTATGTAAATAGTCATCCAAAGTCCACTTGAATGCATCGATTGAACCTCCACCATAATTCCAGTACATTTCATACCCTAACTACTCACTATGTTAATGAGTTTTTTTTCTCCCCATCATTCTTGCCTCATTTTCACATCACTTTAAACCTATGCCCTCTTGTTCTTTTTCCTTTTACAACTGAGAACTTATATCTATATTTTCCAGCCCACTCATGATCTTGAAAACTTCAAATCACCTGTCAGCCTTCTCCTCTCTAAGGAGAACATTTCCAACTTCTTCAATATGCCCTCATGGTTGAAGTTTCTCGTTCCTGGACAGATTGTTGTAAATTGCTTCTGCACTCTCTCCAATGCATTCACATCTTTACAAGGTTTGTGAAGGTTTCTAGCTCAGGTTGAGGTTTATGGTGTAGGTTTGCTCACTGAGCTGTAAGTTTGATATCCAGATGTTTCATTACCTGACTAGGTAACATCATCAGTGGCGACCTCCAAGTGAAGCGAAGCTGTTGTCTCCTGCTTTCTATTTATATCTTTCTCCTGGATGGGGTTCCTGGGGATTGTGGTGATGTCACTTCCTGTTAGTTTTCTGAGAGGTTGATAGATGGTATCTAGATCTATGGGTTTGTTTATGGCATTGTGATTGGAGTGCCAGACCTTGAGGAATTCTCTGGCATGTCTTTGCTTAGCCTGTCCCAGGATAAATGTGTTGTCCCAGTCGAAATGGTGGTTTTTTTCATCCGTGTGTAGGGCTATGAGGGAGAGGGGGTCGTGTCTTTTTGTGGCTAGCTGGTTTTCGTGTATCCTGGTGGCTAACTTTCTGTCTGTCCTACGTAGTGTTTGTGGCAGTCCTTGCATGGAACTTTGTAGATGACATTGGTTTTGTCCATGGGTGAATGGGTCTTTTGAGTTTGTTAGTTTTTGTTTGAGAGTGTTGGTGGGTTTGTATGCTACTAGGATTCTGAGGGGTCTTAGTAGTCTAGCTGTCATTTCTGAGACTTCTTTGATGTATGGTAAGGTCGTTAGGGTTTCTGGCTGTATTTGGTCTGCTTATCATGGTTTGTTCCTGAGGAATCTGTGGACTGTATTTTTTGAGTATTTGTTCTTCTTGAATATGTTGTAAAGGTGGTTCTGCTCTGTTTTCCAAAGTTCATCTGTGCTGCAGTTTGTGGTGGCTCATTGGAATAGTGTTCTGATACAGCTTTGTTTGTGTGTGTTGGGAAGATTGCTGGTGTAGTTAAGTATTTGGTCAGTGTTTGTCGATTTTCTGTATACGCAGGTTTGTAGTTCTCCATTGTCCTTTCTTTCGACTGTGACGTCCAGGAATCCGAGTTTGTTGTCGGTTTCTTCCTCCTTGGTGAACTTTATGCCTGTGAGGGTGTTGTAGATGATGTTAAATGTCTCTTCTATCTTGTTTCGTTTTGTGATGACAAAGGTGTCATCTATGTAGCAGACCCAGATATTTGGTTTGATGGTTGGTAGGGCTGTTTGTTCTAGTCTTCGCATTACAGCTTCTGCTATGAATCCTGATAGCCGAGGTCCCATGGGTGTGCTGTTGGTTTGTTTGTAGACTATGCTGTTGAAGGTGAAGTGGGTAGTGAGGCACAGGTCCACTAGCTTCATGATGTTTTCGTTGGTAATGTGATTGATGGTGGTTGGGGAGTGTGTGATGGTCTGTTCTAAATGTGTGGTGAGTGTTCCCTTTGCCAGGTCGATGTTGATGGAGGTGAACAGTGCTGTTACGTCGAATGAGATCATTGTTTTGTCTTCCTCTATTTTGGTGTTTTTGATGATTTTTGGGAATTCCTGGGTGGAGTGGCTGGAGTGCTGTGATTCTTCTACTAGGTATTTCAGTCTTTGCGTGTAGTTCTTTGGCCAGTCTGTAAGTTGGAGTTCCAGCTAGTGAGACTATGGCACTCCAACCACAACGCCATAAACAAATACATAGATCTGGATACCATCTATCAACCCCTCAGAAAACAAACAGGAAATAACATCACCACAAACCTCAGGAACCCCATCCAGGACAAACATATAAATAGAAAGCAGGAGACAACAGCTTTGCTTCACTTGGAGGTCGCCACTGATGATGTTACCTAGCCAGGTAATGAAACGTCTGGATATCAAACCTACAGCTCAGTGAGCAAACCTACACCCTAATTCACATCTTTCCTAAAATGTGGTGTCCAGAATACTCCAACTGAGGTCTGACAAGTGTTTTGTACAAGTTTAACATCACCTCCCTGCTCTTTTACTCTCTGCTTGTAATAATAAAGCTGAGAACTCTATGCTCTTGCCTTCTATCTTGCCATCTTCAATGACCTGCGCACACGCACACCCAGGTCCCTCTGCTCCTGTACCTCCTTTAAAGTTAAACCCCTTATTTTATTAGGCCTTTCAGTGTTCTGCTGACCAAAGTGCATTATCTCACACTACTCTGCATTGAACGGCATCTGCCACCTATCCACCCACTGCACCTTGTCAATGTCTCATCAACCAATGCCCTCTTGAAAGCCTCAGCTGGACATTGTCAATAATATGCATTCTTCACAGAAGTAACAAAACCTACACCAATCATATGATGTTGCAGATCGTCACTGATTCTTGTTCCCTGTAAGAATAATCATGGTTCTATAAGACAGTGCATCCATCACTTTTGTAAAACGCCACAATTTTCAGCATTACTCTATGACTCTGTTAGCATTTTGCAATTTCTCTCACTTTTAACCTACCGGACATCTTCACCCTCCTCCAGCATACATAAACAGATCGTACATTTCTCGTCAAGGTCTGTTTCCTCCTCATCCTCTTTTAGCTCCTTGAGATTCTGTTGCATTCTCTACAGAAAGAATAATAATTAATAGAACCACGGGTTCATTGATACAATGGAGTAAATTGCTTATTTCTCTGGAATACAATGATGAATATTTTGCCATTTTTAAATTAATTGCAACTTCATGCCTTTTATCTTTAGTATCCTGATTCAATTCCAAGTTGGTTGATAACATAGAATTACTCGTCACCATGGAACAGTATCTGCCATATAATCATGAGCAAATTGCTAATACATTTAAAGCAAAAATGATACTGACTGCACAAACAGAAATTGCTGTAAAAACTCAATCAGTTGGAAAGCACCTGTGGAGAGAAAGCAGAGTCTTGGGTCCAGTGACACGTCTTCAGAACTGATTGTATCACAATCTGAGTTCTTTCAGCAATTTCTGTTTGGGTTACTGATTTCCAGCATCCTCACTTGTTTGGTATTTTTTGATACTGGCAGTGTTTGAGGGGCTGATAACTGATATCTGAAACTAGTAAATTGAGGACACTCTGTAGCAATCAACTAAAAGCAAATCACCAAAGGTCTCATAGAGGTTTATAAAATCATGAGGGGCATGGATAGGGTAAATAGACAAGGTCTTTTCCCTGGGGTGGGGGGAGTCCAGAACTAGGGTTTAGGTTGAGAGGGGAAAGTTTTCAAAGGGACCTCTGGGGCAACATTTTCACGAAAAGAGTGTTGTGTATATGGAATGAGCTGCCAGAGGAAGTGGTAGAGGCTGATACAACTACAACTTTTGAAAGGCATCTGGATAGGTATATACATAGGAAGGGTTTAGAGCGATATGTGCCAAATGATGGCAAATGAGACTAGATTAGTTCAGGATATCTGGTCAGTATGGACAAGTTGAACTAAAGGTCTGTTTCCATGTTGTACACCTCTATGACTATGACTCTATGACCATTTTCAGAGAGGTAAATATACTTTCCATTTATATGTTTTCCAAGATGGCAAATGTCTGGAAAACAAAGAAATACCTTATGATCATCGATGTGGTATTTTTGGTGCCTAGAGGTATTTGCTAGGATATGGTACTGGGGGTAAGGTTTGTTTGAGACAGTTTGCTGTCACTAATCCTCCTTTCTCTTTGCTTTGTCATGGACTTGTCTAGTGTTAATGACAGAGAATACACCATCATACAATATCTACAGGAGCGGCACTGTTCTTAGATTTAAAGAAGTTTTATTGCATGAATGAACCTTTTAACTTTTCTATGTTTCCACCTACTTCTTTTAAAGATACCTGGAACTACAGTTGAAACGCTGTAATCTGTAAGGCTATAGGCCAGCTCCTGGAAGGTGGGATTTGAATGGTCAGCTAGTTTTATATTGGTTATTGACTTCGCACATATTAACGGTTGAATGGCCTCTTTCTGAGCAGATCTGTCTTTTTTATGATAATAATTAGTACAGTTGTAATTCATAAAGCATAATTACTAAGACTTTAAGGAGCTAATACAAATACATCTGCTGCCTCTGAAGGAGAGACTAGAACTACTTGTCGCCTCCACAAATTGTAGAATGTCACTGACTGACACCAGCAGAATGAGTGCCAATGAAAAATGAACAGTAACCCCTTCAGACTGATTATTTAATGCAACAACCTACAAATAGGAAGGATAGAAAGGAGGGCAGAAGAGGAGGGGGAGTGGTGTTTTTGATAAGGGATAGCATTACTCTTGTACTTTCGGAGGATATTCCTGGGAATACATCCAGGGAAGTTATTTGGGTGGAACTGAGAAATAAGAAAGGGATAATACTGGAATTGTATTATAGACGCTCAATTGGTCAGAGGGAAATTGAAAAACAAATTTTTAAGGAGATCTCAGTTATCTATAAGAATAATAGGGTGGTTATGGTATGGGATTTTAACTTTCCAAACATAGAGTGGGACTGCCATAAGTGTTAAGGGTTTAGATGGAGAGGGATTTGTGTACAAGAAAATTTTCTGATTCAGTATGTGGAAGTACCTACTAGAGAAGGTGTAAAACTTGACCTACTCTTGGGAAATAAGGCAGGGCAGGTGACTGAGGTGTCAGTGGGAGAGCACTTTGGGGCCAGCGACCATGATTCTACTGGTTTTAAAATAGTGATGGAAAAGGACAGACTGGATCTAAAAGTTGAAGTTCTAAATTGGAGGAAGGCTGATTTTGATGGTATTAGGCAAGAACTTTCGAAAACTCACTATGGTGCAGACGTTCTCAGGTAAAGGGATGGCTGGAAAATGGGAAGCCTTCAGAAATGAGATAACAAGAGTTCAGAGAAAGTATATTCCTGTTAGGGTGAAAGGAAAGGCTGGTAGGTGTAGGGAATGCTGGATGACTAAAGAAATTGAGGGTCTGGTTAAGAAAAAGGAGAGATCAAATGAAGAGTATAAAGGCAGTAGGAGTATACTTAAGAGGGAAATCAGGAGGGAAAAAAGTGGAAATGAGGTAGCTTTGGCAAATAGGGTTAAGGAGAATCCAAAGGGTTTTTACAAATACATTAAGGACAAAAGGGTAACTAGGGAGAGATTAGGGCCCGTCAAAGATCAGCAAGACCGCCTTTGTCTGGAGCTGCAGGAGATGGGGAGATACTAAGTGAATATTTTGCATCAGTGTTTACAGTGGAGAAAGACATGGAAGATACAGAATGTGACATCTTGAAAAATATCCATATTACAGAGGAGGTGGTGCTAGATGTCTTGAAATGCATAAAAGTGGATAAATCCCCAGGATTTGATCAGGTGGACCCTAGGACCCTGTGGAAATCTAGGGAAGTGATTGCTAGACCCTTTGCTGAGATATTTGTATCATCCATAGTCACATGTGATGTGCCGGAAGACTGGAGGTTGGCTAACATGATGCCACTATTTACGAAAGGTGGTAAGGAAAAACCAGGGAACTATAGATTGGTGAGCCTGACATCAGCAAGATTAGATTATATTACTTACAGTGTGGAAACAGGCCCTTCGGCCCAACAAGTCCACACCGCCCCGCCAAAGCGCAACCCACCCATACCCCTACATCTACCCCTTACCTACACTACGGGCAATTTAGCATGGCCAATTCACCTGACCTGCACATCTTTGGACTGTGGGAGGAAACCGGAGCACCCGCAGACACAGGGAGAATGTGCAAACTCCACACATTCAGTCCTGAGGCGGGAACTGAACCCGGGTCTCTGGCGCTGTGAGGCAGCAGTGCTAACCACTGTGCCACCGTGCCACCCCAGGATGTTGGAGGGAATCCTGAGGGACAGATGTACACATATTTGATAAGGCAAGAACTGATTAGAGACGGTCAGCATGGCTTTGTGTGTGGGAAATCATATCTTGTGAACTTGATTAAGTTTTTTGAAGA
Source organism: Chiloscyllium punctatum (assembly GCF_047496795.1). Classification (NCBI taxonomy): domain Eukaryota; kingdom Metazoa; phylum Chordata; class Chondrichthyes; order Orectolobiformes; family Hemiscylliidae; genus Chiloscyllium; species Chiloscyllium punctatum. The sequence goes on from NC_092739.1 coordinate 136,931,261, forward strand.
AGTAACAAAGAGGATTGATGAGGGTAGAGTGGTAGACGTGATGTATATGGATTTCAGTAAGCTGTTCAACAAGGTTCCTCATGGGAGACTTGTTAGCAAGGTTAGATCTCATGGGATACAGGGAGAACTAGCCATTTGGATACAGAACTGGTTCAAAGGTAGAAGACAGAGGGTGGTGTTGGAGGGTTGTTTTTCAGACTGGAGGCCTGTGACCAGTGGTGTGCCACAACGATCGCTGCTGAGTCCACAGCTTTTGATCATTTATATAAATTATTTGGATGCGGACATAGGTAGTATACTTAGTAAGTTTGCAGATGACACCAAAATTGAAGGTGTAGTGGATAGTGAAGATGGTTACTTCAGAGTACAACAGAAACTTGATCAGATGGACCAATGGGCTGGGGAGTGGCAGATGGAGTTTAATTTAGATAAATGTGAGGTGCTGCATTTTGGGAAAGCAAATCAGAGTACCTCCAAATCAGATCAGGACTTATACACTTCATGGTAAGGTCCTGGGGAGTACTGCTGAACAAAGAGACCTTGGAGTGCAGGTTCATAATTCCTTGAAAGTAGAGTCACAGGTGGATAGGATAGTGAAGAAGGCATTTGGTATGCTTTCCTTTATTGGTCAGAGTATTGAGTATAGGAGTTGGGAGGTCACGCTGTGGCTGTCTAGGACATTGCTTAGTCCACTTGTGAAATATTGATGCAATTCTGGTCTCCTTCCTATCCGAAGGGGCAACTTTTTCTCACTGAGGGTGGTGTATGTATGGAATGAGCTGCCAGAGGAATTGGTGAAGGCACTTAAAGGCATCTGGATGGGTGTATGAATAGGAAGAGTTTAGAGAGATATGGGCCAAGTGCTGGCAAATGGAACTAGATTAGTTTAGGATTCCAGTCAGCATGGATGAATTGGACCGAAGGGTCTGTTTCCATGCTGTACTTCTTTATGACTGTATGACACTAAATAGATAGATGGGCTGATAGGTGGTGAGTAACATTCACATTCCAAAAGCATCAGACAATGCCCATCTCCAAAAAGAAATAATGTAGCCATCATCCTTAACAATCAATGGCATTACCATCATTGAATTATTCACTATCAATATCCTGGCCATTGACCAGAAACTAGGCTAACTGTGTAATCACTGTGGCTACAAGATCAGATCAGAGGCTAAAAATCTTGCGGTGAGTAATTCACTTCCTGACTCTTCACATCCCATCCACCATCTACAAGGCACAAGTCAGGAGTGTGATGGAATACCCCCCACCTGCCTGGATGAGTGCAGCTCCAATAACTCTTAAGAAGCTTGACACTATCCAGGAAAAAGGAGCCCTATTGATTGGTACCACCTTCAAGTTAAACCCCCTTCACCACAGATGCTCAGTAGCAGCAGTGTACGACCCACAAGATGCACTGTAGAAATTCACTAAGGCTCTTCCCTCAGGATCTTCCAAACCTTCAACCTGGTACCAAGGTACAAGATTCCATCCAACGTGCTCCTTTAGCACAGGAAGCACAATGAATACTTATTGTACATTTAAACCTGTGAAGCATTTTAAGATTTCAAAATCAAGGTTTCAATTTAACAGGAAATTGAATTGCATAGATTAGCCTGATATGCTATACATTAGAAAGTCAGCTATACAGTGGTAGACACCTTTTAATTCCAACACCATGGCTCACATTCACCCCACCCATTTCTAACTCTTTACCCATCACTGTCCTTTTAGCAACTACCTACCAAATGTTCCTCATTTCCTACGAAGCCCTCTGAACTGTTACTTTCTCATCTGATCCTGAAGTCTCCTCATACCTTTATCCTGTCCTCATCTTTTATTTCTTTCTAAGTTTCTTCCATCTCTCAGATGTTTCTTCTATTTTCTTCTCCAGACTGCTACTTAAATCCTCTCTCATATTCTTTCAGACTCATACCCCTACTCCATTCACATTCACTCCATCACTCTGTCCTTCTATTCAATCTCATTATTATCACATTCCTTAACCCAATCGAGTAACCAGCACACCCCTACTGTTTGTCTTTCAATTTTCCATACATCTCTCCTGTGATCATAAATGAAGGTAGTGCAACAAAAACGTTGAATGACTCAAGTAGCTCTTTGTAGGATCCATTCTCACCTTCTTGTATTTGTGTGGGAAGGTACACCTCTCAATCACATTCTGCATGGCTCCACGGTTCACAGTACCAAGTCTGTCCTCTAGTTGTAACAGTTCCTGAAACCAGCAAAACACAATATATTATGACATTAACATATTCACAAGGGTTAAGCATAATGCCTGGCATTACCATGGCTTTCACAACATGTCAATCTGCCATTGTGGATTCAGAGCCAAAAAGATGCCTAGAATAACAATAATGCTTTGTTTCTCTGTGAGTTAAAATCTAGGACTGTCCCAGTAACTGTTAGTCACTCATGTGGAATCTGGGAGTCAAGATTAGAGTTGTACTGGAAAAGCATAGCAGGCCAGGCAGCATCCAAGGAGCAGGAGAGTCGCATTTCATGCATAAGCCCTTCATCAGGAATGTGTTGGGGGGTTGGGGGGGGCAAGGGGGCTGAGAGATAAATAGAAGGGGGTAGGGCTGGAGTGAAGGTAGCTAGGAAGGTGGATGTAGGTGGAGGTTGATGGTAATAGGTCAGATTGGAGGGAGGAGCTGAGTTGGAAGGATGGATCTGGGATAAGATGAGGGGAGGTGAGATGAGGAAATTGGTGAAATTGACATTGATTCTGAGTGGTTGGAAGGTCACAAGGTGGAAAATGAGGCATTCTTCCTCCAGGCTTGGGACGGCTAGGATTTGGCAGTGGAGGAGGCCCAGGACTTGCATGCCCTTGGCGGAGTGGGAAGGGGAGTTGAAGTGGTCAGCCACACGGAATCAATGTTGATTTCACCGGTTTCCTCATCTCCCTTCCCCCCACCTTACCCAGACCCAACCCTCCATCTCAACACCACCCTCTTGAACTGCCCTACCTGTCCATCTTCCTTCCCACTTATCTACTCCACCCTCCTCTCTGACCGATCACATCAACCCCTACCTTCATCCACCTATTATCTTCCTAGCTACCTTCCCCCTAGCCACCCTCCCCCTAGCCATACCCCCACTCCCATTTATCTCTCAGCCCCCTTGGGAGCTCCTACATTCCTAATGAAGGGCTTATGCCCGAAACGTCAACTCTTCTAGTCCCTGGATGCTGCCTGACCTGCTGTGCTTTTACAGAGCCACATTTTGTGACCCTAAAATCTTACCAGCTATTGAGATCAGATTAACCAGCCTATAATTCCAAGTATTCTGCCTCACTCCCTTCTTAAACACGAAGTTTACGTTAGCCAGTGACATTCTAGTCCTCTGGGACCCTGAAAGATCACTACAAATGCCTCTCAATCTCCTCAGCTATCCCCTTCATATTCTAGGGTGTACTTCACCCGGTCTGGGTGACTTATTCACTTTCAGACTTTTCAGCTTCCCCAGAACCTTCTCCTTAGTGATAGCCACGACACTCACTTCTGCCCCTGACCTTGTTGAAGTTCTGGTGTACTGCTGGTGTCTTCCACTGTGAAATTGATTCAAAGTACCTATTCAGTTCCTGTGCCATTGTTACTTCTTCAGCCTCATTTTCCAGCAGCCCAATGTCCACTCTTTTCTCTTTTACCTTTTAAATTTCTAAAAAAAACCTCTAGTAGTTTTCTCCTATGTTACTAGCTAGCTTGCTCTCATATTTCATTTTCACCAACTTTTTGCTTTTTCATTTGTCTTCTGCTGGTTTTTACAGGCTCCTAATCCTCTGGTTTCCCACTAATCCTCATCACATTTTTGGTTTGTCTTTTGCTTTTATGCCGTCCCTTGACTTCCCTTGTTGCCTCATTCTCCCTTTTTTTTAAGATTAGATTACTTACAGTGTGGAAACAGGCCTTTCGGCTCAACAAGTCCACACCGACCCTCTGAAGAGCAACCCACCCAGACCCATTTCCCTACATTTACCCCTTCACCTAACACTAGGGGCAATTTAGTATGGCCAATTCACCTAACCTGCACACTTTTGGACTGTGAGAGGAAACCGGAGCACCCGGAGGAAACCCATGCAGACACAGGGAGAATATGCAAACTCCACACAGACAGTTGCCTGTGGCGGGAATTGAACCCGGGTCTCTGGCACTGTGAGGCAGCAGTGCTAACCATTGTGCCACCATGTACGTTTCTTCTTTCTTGGGATGAATTTCTGCTGTGCCTCCCAAATTACTCCCAGAAATTCATGCCTTCTGCTCCACCATCTTCCCTACCAGGCTCCCCTTCCAATCAACTCTGGCCAGCTCCTTCCTTATGTCTTTAATCAATTCTAATGTCATCACATCTTATTCAAGCTGCTCCCTCTCAAGCTGCAGGGTGAATTCTAATATATTATGGTCACTGCCCTAGAAGAGTTCCTTCACCTTAAGCTTCCTAATCAAGTCTGTCTCGTCACCAAATCCAGAATTACCTATTCCCTAGTGGGGTCCAGACATTCCATGAATTTCTTTTCTTGGGGTGTGCTACCATATCCAGTGCTATATATTTCCATGGCTGTCAATAACAGTGAAATATTTAAAACTGAGATTACAATGAACTCACATTCAGCTGGAAACTGGACATGAATATAACACCATTTTTATTTCCTTTTAATGTGTTTGTATGCAAGGTAAAACATTTCCACTTTCAGTATTTACATTCTGCATTGAGCCCTCTAAGTTCAGATATAGTTCAGACTAGAAAACAGACATTGTAGCAAACCAACTGATTTCTGTAAGAACATCTTATAACCTCATAGTGAAGGTGGCATTTGGTATGCTTTCCTTTGTTGGTCAGAGCATTGAGTATAGAGGTTGGGAGGTCATGTTATGGCTGTAAAGGACATTGGTTAGGCTACTTTTGGAATATTGCGTGCAATTCTGGTCTCCTTCCTATCGGAAGGATGTTGGATGTTGCCAGGATTGAGGATTTGAGCAAGAGGGAGAGGTTGAATAGGCTTGGGCTGTTTTCCCTGGAGCATCGGAGGCTGAGGGGTTTACAAAATCCTGAGGGGCATGGATAGGATAAATAGACAAAGTATTTTCCCTGGGGTGGGGGGAGTCCAGAACTAGGGGGCATAGCTTTAGGGGAGAGGGGAAAGATATAAAAGAGATCTAAGGGACAACTTTTTCACGCAGAGGATGGTACGTGTATGGAATGAGCTGCCAGATGAGGTGGTGGAGGCTGGTACAATTGCAACATTTAAAAGGCATCTGGATGAGTATATGAATAGGAAGGGCTTGGAGGGATATGGGCCTGGTGCTGGAAGGTGGGACTAGATTAGGTTGGGATATCTGGTCAGCAAGGGTCTGTTTACGTGCTGTACATCTCTATGGCACTATGACTCTAACTGGCAGACAGTCACAACAGCGAATACACATAACATGTGGACTCCTTAAAGGTAAAATCTCTCAAAGACAATAACACCTTCCTTTCAAACACACGTTTTAACTATTTACAATAACAAATGAGCTTATGAGTCTGTATAACATATGGATAATCTGTTCACACACCCAGATCCCATGATGGTAACTTTGGAAATGTTGTTTATTTCCACAGTCATTAGGTTTATTGTTTGTTATTGTTATTTGTGCTATCAAGCTTTTTCTCGTCTGCAGATGTTCGAGAGTGTGTTTCTCTTGATGCAGATTTATTCTAGATTAGCCATTAACTGATTTTGTTCCTCAAGTTATTCCTAGTGGTTCAGATCTTCTTGGTATTTACTATTTTATTCATTTGAAGCCTCTAGCTCATTTTGAATATTTTAGTTTTACATCTGGGATTCCTCTTTCCTCTGAAATAATTTGTTCTTTCTGTTTTCTTTAAAGGCTGAAGGTTTTGCACTTGGTACAAAAACAGAAATTGCTGGTGAAACTCAGTGCCTCTGGCAGCATCTGTGGGAAGTAAGCAGAGTTAACATTTCGAGTCCAGTGACTCTTCATCACCAGACTCAAAATGTTAACTCTGCTTACTTCCCACAGATGCTGCCACAGCCACTGAGTTTCATCAGTGATTTCTGGTTGTGTTTCAGATCCACAGCTTTTTGCTTTATTTTACTCTTCCATCTGCTATTTCAGTTGCTTGGTCTTCTCTATTTCCCTTGGATGAGGACATATGCCAACTCTGGAATAAATGAAGTTGATCTGTTACATGTTCATGTGCTCTGAATGTTGAACTCCATGCATGCAGATTATGATCTTGTTCTTGCTTTATTCTTCACATCCCAGCAACGTCACTGGCAATACAGATGCATTCCAGTATAATGATGCAATGAGGCCCTGTGACCTTTAAAGAACACACAGCCTGAAGGGGAATCAATAAAAACAGTGTCGTCTAAATGGGCTACTAAATGTCGCGAGCTCTTGGGACTTCTGTACAAGATGTTTTGACCAGTCACCATGCTTAGCATCGAACTTCAGGAGGCACTTTGCACCTGCAAATCTCAGATTTAACTTCTTCCAAAATGGGTATTTTGTAAGACTGCCATTTCAAAGCTGTGATTAGGCATCAGGAATTGATGCATACTTTCAGAGATCCATCCTTCTTTATAATGTATGTTATTGAGCTACACCAGTCTGCGTACTGCTGTACTCTTTCAATGAATCCATCTTGTTCATATCCAACTCAATCCTCAAATTAGCTTTGAAGTGGACCCTGCATTTACATGGGCAAAAGTGAGAACGACAGATGCTGGAAACCAGAATTTAGATTAGAGTGGTGCTGGAAAAGCACAGCAGATTAGGCAGCATCTGAGGAGCAGGAAAATCGATGTTTCAGGCAAAAGCCCTTCATCAGGAATAGAGGGCTTTTGCCCAAAACATTGATTTTCCTGCTCCTCGGATGCTGCCTGACCTGCTGTGCTTTTCCAGCACCACTCTAATCTAAACCCTGTATTTACATGGTGAGTCAGTGGACAGGTTTGCATTTTTCCTTAAATGCTATGTTGCAACTTCCTTGAAACTGCCTATTACATCAAAACACTGTAGATACTTTGATATTAAGTCATGAATAAAAAATGATACATGACATTTCTGAGCTGGATCTGTTGTCTAATGTCTGACTGATTCCATGGATTGTGACAGTGCTAGATCAGGACATTGCAGGAAGCTCTGGCAATTGCTGATTCAGCAGTATCCAGGCAGAATTATCATACTTGCCATCCAACACTATCGATTGTGTATGTGGAATTGGTGAGCCATTACATGCTGGAGGTTTTACCTTCATTGGTTTCACCATATCTTCCTTTTTCTGTGGACACTGGTCAAACCTTTTAGGTTGCAAGGTCCAGTGTAGCAAAGCGCAGCAGGTCAGGCAGCATCCAAGGAGCAGGAGAATCGACGTTTCAGGCATGAGCCCTTCTTCATCCTGTTCCCTGGATGCTGCCTGACCTGCTGCGCTTTTCCAGCAACACATTTTCAGCTCTGATCTCCAGCATCTGCAGTCCTCACTTTCTCCCAGTGTAGCAAAGGCTACCATGGAACTTTGACCAAGTTCTAACAGCTGGGACGCCCTCATAAATAGCTTGTTTTTTAAAAAAATAATGATTTAATAATCAATCACTCAACAATGGTTCAAGTGTTAGATTGTTTAAAACAGTAGAACACATAATAAAGTTATAAAGCAAACATAACTGATTTCTATTTGTGAAATTCTTGTGCAACCCTCCATTATAGAAAAGTCACGTTTTAGAAACAGCACTTAAAGTGTGTGTGATATAATCGTGTTCGATGTTTTCAAAGTTCATGCTTTAGAAACAGTATCCCCAATTCGTCAATTGCATTACAGTGAATTTGTGTTAACAAAATGTGCAGAACAACCTGTACATACAGCATACTCCTTAAAGGTGAACTTTTTTAAAGGTAAAGTATGCATACCAAGAAAGGAAATCTTCTGCAAACCCAAGTAAAAATTCAAAGACAACAAATAAGCAAACTCTCTGAGTATCTTTGAACATAATGTGACGCACCTCATAACTTTCCCTAACAGCAGGACTCTGCCGACCCCCATTTAACCCTTGCAGAGCCAATAGATGAAGTTGCGGATAAGAGTAATTCCTCAAGTCAGGAAAAATCTGGAAAACACAGACTTTTATTATTAAAGATGAATAAATAACCACCTACTGAGCTTTAGAGACCAGAACGGTCCCGCTATTAATTTGTGATCTGAAGTGAGGTAGCTATTCTCTGCTCCGAAGGTGGCTAGAGAACTTTATTTGATTTGCCAAATTTCACCCATACTCCTCTCTCCACCAAGTGGTAAATGTTTGGAAGTTGTACGATTCTGTAGCTCAGCACTCTTTAGCTGTGAGTCCAAACAGTAATATTTCAACCAAAAGCAGAGGTGGTTAGGTATTGCAGCTGAACTCAATCCTGTCCTCAAACTAACATACGCACATTTCTAGCAAAGTCCAAAATAGCTACAGGAAACCCAATTCATCTCTTCTCTCCAACTGAGGATTTCCAATGAAAGATTATTTTTCTTTATTCCTTTTTCATAGGAAATAGGCATCACTGGCAAGTGAGCATTTATTGCCTTTTGGCATGCTACGCCATATCAGAGCACGATTAAGTGTCAGTCATTTTGCTATGGGTCAAGAGTCATATGTAAGCTGAACTTGATAAAGGCAGCAGATTTTTCCAACAATCAATGGTAATTTTGTGGTCCCCATTACTGAGGTTAGCTGCCAGCTCTAGGTTTTATGAACTGAATTAACTATATGGTATTTGAACCCATGACCCCAGAACATTAGCCTGGATTTTCGTCACCATGCAACATGTTGAATACACCACTGTCAGCATTTCACCTGTGGGTAACAAGTGCCACCAAACCCAAGACCATCTACTAACTTGGAATGGAAACCAAAACTGTGATCATGGGTCTGTAGAGTTGTTACAAACTGCTTCCACCAACTCATTAAGGCATCAGGGAGCTGCATAAATTGACAGGGCATTGTTGGAACATCAATCCATGTTTAGTTTTTGCTTGCAGCTCCGTGATAAGCCGTGTGGCACTGCGTTATTGAAATATGTTGCCATGATGTAAAGGGCATGCACCTATTGACATTTCTCCTCACCAAGCATGCAATAAGCCTTGTGGTACAGTGGTATTGCCCCCATCTCTGGGCCAGGAAGCCTGGGTTCAAAGTCCCACCTGCTCCAGAGGTATTTAATACAATTTCTGAAGAGGCTGATGAGAAAGTATCTACAATAACAGCAATAATGGAAGAGTAGCCAACATTGAGCATAAACCAAAACAGAGCAAAGTAATCCTTACCACAGATGCTGAAGACATACTTCGAGAGAAATGATGTATCCTGGGTGTTGCGAGGTAATGGTGTAAACGATGTACAGGGAGGGGCTGGTACTGAGTATGGGGCAAACCGGCCTCTACACTGATATCCCTTCAAAAATAACAAATAGGCATCAAGAGAAAATGATAACTACAGAGATGCAAATGTTGCGTTTTCTCAGATTTTGTCAACTCTGAAACTAACTAATGGCTAGGAAATTATCATACCCATTGTGAATACACCACCTACACTAAACCATGTAGTAGATAAACAATGATTGGGTATAGAGGGTAGGTCCGATCAAGGACAGTGGTGGGAGACTGTGTATTGAGTCGGAAGAAATAGGAGAGGTCTTGAACAAGTACTTCTCTTCAGTATTTACGAACGAGAGGGACCGTATTGTTGAAGAGGAGAGTGTGAAACGGACTGATAAGCTAGAAGAGATACCTGTTAGGAAGGAAGATGTGTTGGACATTTTGAACAACTTGAGGATAGACAAGTCCCCCGGGCCTGACGGGATATATCCTAGGATTATGTGGGAAGCAAGAGAGGAAATTGCAGTACCGTTGGCAATGATCTTCTCGTCTTCACTGGCAACGGGGGTGGTACCAGGGGACTGGAGAGTAGTGAATGTTGTGCCCCTGTTCAAAAAAGGGAATAGGGATAACCCCGGGAATTACAGGCCAGTTAGTCTTACTTCTGTGGTAGGCAAAGTAATGGAAAGGGTACTGAGGGATAGGATTTACGAGTATCTGGAAAGACACTGCTTGATTAGGGACAGCCAGCACGGATTTGTGAAGGGTAGGTCTTGCCTTACAAGTCTTATTGAATTCTTCGAGGAGGTGACCAAGCATGTGGATGAGGGTAGAGCAGTGGATGTAGTGTACATGGATTTTAGTAAGGCATTTGATAAGGCTCACCATGGTAGGCTTATGCGGAAAGTCAGGAGGCATGGGATAGAGGGAAATTTGGCCAATTGGATAGAAAACTGGCTAACCGGTCGAAGTCAGAGAGTGGTGGTAGATGGTAAATATTCAGCATGGAGTCCAGTTACAAGTGGAGTTCCGCAGGGATCAGTTCTGGGTCCTCTGCTGTTTGTAATTTTTATTAATGACTTAGATGAGGGAGTCGAAGGGTGGGTCAGTAAATTTGCAGATGATACAAAGATAGGTGGAGTTGTGGACAGTGAGGAGGGCTGTTGTCGGCTGCAGAGGGACTTAGATATGATGCAGAGCTGGGCTGAGGAGTGGCAGATGGAGTTCAACCCTGCCAAGTGTGAGGTTGTCCATTTTGGAAGAACAAATAAGAATGCGGAATACAGGGTTAATGGTAGGGTTCTTGGTCAGGTGGAGGAACAGAGGGATCTTGGGGTCTATGTACATAGATCTTTGAAAGTTGCCACTCAGGTGGATAGAGTTTGTAAGAAGGCCTATGGAGTATTATCGTTCGTTAGCAGAGGGATTGAATTCAAGAGTCGTGAAGTGATGTTGCAGCTGTACAGGACTTTGGTTAGGCTACATTTGGAGTACTGTGTGCAGTTCTGGTCGCCTCACTTTAGGAAAGATGTGGAAGCTTTGGAGAGGGTGCAGAGAAGATTTACCAGGATGTTGCCTGGAATGGAGAGTAGGTCGTACGAGGATAGGTTGAGAGTTCTCGGCCTTTTCTCGTTGGAACGGCGAAGGATGAGGGGTGACTTGATAGAGGTTTATAAGATGATCAGACGAATAGATAGAGTAGACAGTCAGAAACTTTTTCCCCGGGTACAACAGAGTGTTACAAGGGGACATAAATTTAAGGTGAAGGGTGGAAGGTATAGGGGAGATGTCAGGGGTGGGTTCTTTACCCAGAGAGTGGTGGGGGCATGGAATGCGCTGCCCGTGGGAGTGGTAGAGTCAGATTCATTGGTGACCTTTAAGCGGCATTTGGATAGGTACATGGATGGGTGCTTAATCTAGGATAGAAGTTCGGCACAACATCGTGGGCCGAAGGGCCTGTTCTGTGCTGTATTGTTCTATGTTCTATGTTCTATGTTCTAGAATGCTGGCATGAGCACATTGACCCAAAATAAAAAGGCAAAATGCAAACTAAATCAAATTCAGTCACCTTCACCACTTCAAAGTATTGAGAGAACTATCAGGTCACAGTCTATGCATTAGGCCATTTAGGACTGAGATGAGGGAAATTCCTTCACCCAGCAAGTGGTGAGCCTGTGGAATTCTCTGCCACAGCACTTGCGGCCAGAACATTGAATGTTTTCATGAAAGAATTGATATAGTTCCTCGGGCTACAGGAATCAAAGTGTATGGGGAGAAAGGATACCCTGATCACACTGAACGATGGAATGGGATCAAAGGACCAAATGGCCTACTCCTGCTCCTATTTTCATGTCTGTCTGTGTCCACCTTTCAATACTTTATTCATCTCATTCACCTTGACAGCTCCAGTACAAGGTTATCTCTCTGTATTATCTTTCCTTCAGCAAAAACTTTGCCCACTTTATACCAATATGGAGGACAGACTCCCACAAAGGACATTTCTGTACAAATATAGAAATCCCATCCAGACATAGCATTCAAATATCTAAATATAAAAGTAGCTCCTACCCCTCAAACTGAATTATTCCCTGTTTATGGCAAACACATCGACCACTACTGAAAAATACATAGCTAGCTCATACCAACCAAGACAGAAAAACACAATGAAGGAGAAAATGTTTGACACTGGGCCATATTTACATATCTCATTCCAACCACTATGTAACTTCTGAGCTCCTAATGTCCAATTGCTCCAACCTTGCATTGAGTTTTTCAATTCTTCCATTTCGTAACTATTTTAACTTGATTTTAGGTTTCAGCCGTATAATGTGCATCTATTGTTGCCCTTCAATGTTAACTTTCCATGAAGAGTACTTTAATAACTAACTGACTTTAATGTGTGACTGGAAATTGTACTGTCCAATAATTTTAGAATGCTGACTGGACTTGTATGTTTTTATGACAATATTTTAAATGAAGCACTAATCCACGGTTTTGCAGTTTGACTCAATCAAAGACAGAACTGTGGACATCAAAAGTGCAAGAGTAGTGCAAGTTCCATTTATCAGTCTTTACAAAGTATTATCTTGAATCAAAGAACAGACTACCACAAGGTCTACCAGTCTAGTCTTCACAACAACAAATCAATAAGGCGTGTGAAACATGCCTGGGACTTACCAGTCAGTGCCTTCAGTCAGGTACCTAGGCTGTGTTCCCAATGCTGAAGCAGGATGGAGGTGGTTGCTGAAGTCAAAACCTGTTCGGAGACGGTGGGGATAAGGAGGAGCTCTTTCCTGTGTCCGTCTACAAAGTAACACAACAACACTAGAGGAAGTGACATAGAGGGCAAGCAAAAACCACTCAGGAAAATCTAACTCCATTTTCATGAGTTTGACCCATTGACGTCTAGTCAAAAATGAATCATATTAAAAAAAATTCATGTACCTGCAAGGAATTGGGTGGCATGAGACATTTAGAAAACCTAATCTTTTATCTCTGGGACTTTGGTTAGATGAAAACCCAAACTTTTTTTCTCTAAAACTAGTGTGCCTGAAAAGTATTTGAGCAGTTTTAACCTAGATTCTAATTAACACAGCTGGGTTCAACACTAGAATTCAACACTCGCCAATACTTATGCTAGCCAATAGACTGTCCCTTGAGATGACAGGTTTATTCAATGAAGAGAGATTGAGGTGTCTGGGGCATTATTTACAGGAACTTAGAACGGTGAGAGGGAATCTCATTGACGTGTAAACTTCTAACAGGCTGGACAGATCGGATGCAGAGATAATATTTTCCCTGGTCTGAAGTGGGTCTGCAACAAGGGGTCACACTTTTAGATTAGGCAGTAGGACATTTAGGATTGAGATAAGGTGAAATTTCTTCTCTCAGAAGGTGGTGAACCTGTGGAATTCTCTACTGCAGAGGGCTGTGGAGGTCAACTCACTAAAGACATTTAAGAAAGAAATAGATAGAATTCAAGAGACTAAAATTATCAAAGAGTATGGGGAGAGAACATGAGTATGGCATTGAGATCGAGGATTAACCATGATCATACTGAATAGCAGAATGGGGTTGATGGGTCAAATGGACTATTCCTGTTCCTATTTTCTATGTTTCCTCAATATAATGTCAGTTGGGAGCTAAGTGTGGTTCTTGGAAACTATGGTTGAAGATTTATCGAGAGCGTGTAGTTCAGAAAATGTATTCTGCATTCTATCTGTGATCATGATCTTGGAATTCTGAGTCTGACACTGAATGGAAGGATGTACAATATTGAAGTGTTTCATTTTCTCACACTATATGCCTGACTTGGCAGGCATTACATTCATCAAATAATCGACAGGAAAACAATAATGACACAATTATTCAATGGGCTGTGACTACTATGTCTGAAGATTGAATGAGTGCAGTGTTTCTATCAATGCTTTATGAAATCAAAAATTTTTAAATTGCACTATGGAAGACTAAATTTGTTCCTCTAAAATTGCTCTTCCTACCATTATATTTTAATGGACTAAAATTACATGTTTGAGGGGCATTTAGGGATGGCTAATAAATAAAACGTGAATGCCCACGTCTCAGGAATAAATAAATGCTAAGCTTACCATTTCTGGTATCTTTCAACATAATTTAAAATTGAATTCCATTGTATAACTTGAAGCTTAAACATTTCAAAAGTCATCACATAGTTTTATGTTTAACCTTTTTTAAAATTCCACAGGTTGACCGCCCTCCTATGAAGAAATGTTTCCCATTTTAAGTCCTAAAGAGTCTAACCTGTATCCTGAGACTGTATCCTGACACTATGACCTCTTATTCCAAACTTCCCAACCAGGGAAAACATCCTCCCTACACCCAATCTGTCCAGCCCCATTAGAATTTGATATGTTTCAAACAGATCCCCTCTCATTCTTCTAAACTCTAGTGAATACAGGCCCATTTGAACCAATCTTTCTCATATGACAATCCTAGTATCAGCCTTGTGAACCTCTGCTGCATTCCCTCTATGGCAAATACAGAGGAACCTCGATTATCTGAAGGACACGGGTGGGGAGTATTTCATTCAGTTAATTGAATTCCGGATAATCGAATGCCAGATAACATAGTTTAGCCGAGCATCGGGACATTGCAAATTTGCCAGACAATCTGATATTCGGATAACAGAATGCCAAATAATTGAGGTTCCTCTGTATAGCCTTTCTTAGGCAAGGACACCAAAACTGGACATAATACTCCAGGTATGGTTTGCATATTTGCAGTAAGGTTTCCATATTTCTGAACTTCAATCCTCTTGCATTGAAGACCGTCCATTTGCCTTCCTAATTATTTGCTGCACCTGCTAGTCTACTTTCACTGACTGGTACAAGGACACCCAGATCCCTTTACACATCCATATTTCCCAATATACTGCCATTTAAATAACATTCTCTTTCTGTTTTTCAAACCATCTCATACCATTTATTGCACATTGCTAATCGGCCTCAGATGAGTAGTTTTCCTTGCATTGTGCAAGAATCTTTCATCATTTTCCATAACTTGGTGGCTTTTCTCAATTAAGTACCAATTACAAAAAATTCTGTGCCATGGTTCCCCGATTAATAGCTTCTATCTCAAACTCATTTATTGTTTAATCCTCCCATCTTAAATAACAAGAACATTGAAAATGAGCCTAACTTTTTTCCATAGGTGCTGTAAAAGTGCAGTCAAGCTCAATAATAGAATAAACTTAAAAATATTTTACTCTAATGCACAAAGCATTCAAAATAAGGTCAACAAACTGTCAGCGTAAATTGATGTAAATGAACGTGATCTCATAGCCATTACAAGGAGATCAAAACTGGGGGGCTTAACTTTGAAGAACATTTGACCTTTCAGAGTGACAGAAGGGATAGAAAAGATGGTGGGGTAGCACTGAGAATAAAAAATGAAATGAGGACAGTTGTGAGAGATGATCTAGATCAGATGATGTGGGGAGGTAAAAATCAGCAAGGGAAAGAAGACATTGGTAGGAGTAGTGTACAGACCACCAAACAACAGCCATACTGTGGGAAAGGCTATACATCAACAAATAATAGCGGCATGTAAAAAGAATAGAGCAGTAATTATAGGTGGTTTTATTCTTAATGTTGATTGGGTTAATCAGTTCGGAAAGGGTAGCTGCAACAATGAATTTACAGAATGCATTTGGGATAGTTTCCTTGAGCACTGTATCATGGAGCCAACCAGGAAAGAGACTGTCCTGGATCTGGTAATGGGTAATGAGGTAGATTTAATAAATGAGCTTCAAGTAAAAGATCCACTAGGAAATAACGATCATAATATGCTAGACTTCAATACTCAGTTCAAGAGTGAGAAACTTCAATTGGAAACAGTTGTATTTTACTTAAATAAATTGAATGACAAGAAATGAGGATAGAACTGGCTAAAGTGAATTGGACTGATAGATTAGCAGCAAAGAAAGGAAGCAAGTAGTGGCAGACATTTTAAGGAGGGAATTCATGGCTCTCAGTAAAAAACACATTCCAATAAGGAGGAAAGATTGTAACAGAGAAATGGCTAACCAAGGAAGTTAAGGAGAGTATTAAGTTGACACAAAAAGCAAAAAGGAGGTGAAAGTCAGTGATCGTCCCAAAGACTGGGATAAATTCAGAATCCAGTAAAGGAGGACTAAAAAGATAATAAAGACTGGGAAAATAAACTATGAGGGCAAAGTAGTGAGGAATATAAAAACTGACAATAAAAGCTTCTTTAAATATATAAAAAGGAAGAGACACGCCAAAGTGAACATAGACGCTTAGAAAATGAATCTGGGGAGATGGTTTTGAGGAACAAGGAAATAGCAGAGAAGTTAAACAGATAATTCAAACATCTCATTGATACTAAAAACATACTGGGAGGAATTGATTACTAACACCATCACAAAAGAAGTAGTATTAGAGAAACTGCTGGGGCTAAAGGCAGATACCTGGCCTGATGGCTTGCATCCTAGGATCCTGAAAGGGGGAATGACAGAGACAGTGGATGCATTGATTGTAATTTTTGGAAGACCTTGGATTTTGGTGAAATACCAGGGGATTGAAAACCTGCTAACATGATACTCCCAGTCAAAAAGGAGGGAAGGAAAAAGTAGATTGATTAACCTAATATCCAATACTGGAAAAATATTGTAGTCAATTATGAAGGAGTTAATAACAGCACATTTTGAAAAACATAATCTAGACAAGCAGAGTCAGCATAGCTTTAGGAAAGGAAAATCATGTGTAACTAACTTATGAGAGTTTTTTGAGGAAGTCATAACCAGAGTGGGTGTAGGGGAACCGGTAGATTTATTGAATTTGGACTTCCAGAGGCATTCAACTAGATATCTCATAAAAGATTAAGTCACTAGATAAGAGTCCATGGTTTTGGAGGTACTATAATGGCAATCTGTGACCAGTAAGGTTCCACAGGAATTAATATTGGGACTGCAACTGTTTACAATATATACAATGACTTACAGGAAGGAAGTGAATGTACTGTGTCCATTTTTGCAGACAACAAACAGTTTACAGAGAGACATTGATGGATTAAGTAACTGGGCAAACATTGGTGAGTAAAATGTGGGAAAGTACAATGTTCACTTTACAGAACAGAACATTATTTAAATTGAGAAAACTGCAGAAAGCTACAATACAAAAGGACTTGGGGGAGCTTGTGCACAAAACACAGAAAGCTAGCAAACAATTACAGCAGGTAATCAGGAAGGCTAATGGAATGTGGGCTCTTATTTCAAGGGGTTTGGAGTACAAAGAAGAACAAAGAATAGAGAAAAACACAGTCCCTTTGGCTCTACAAGCCTACACTGACACAGTTTGCCCTTCTATACTAAAACTGTCTTCACTTAGATAGATAAGTGTATATGAATATGGAAGTCTTACTGCAACTGTACAAGGTGCTAGTGAGACCACACCTGGAGCACTGTGAGCAGTTTTGGCCCCCTTTATCTAAGGAATGAAATCATTTCATTGGAGGTAGTTCAGAGAAGGTTCACCAGAATGATCTTCAGTATGAAGGATTGTCTTAAGAACAAAAACTAAACTGGTTCTACTCACTTGAATTTGGAAGAATGAAAGGTGATCTCATTGAAACATTTCCGATTTTTAAGGGGCATGACAGGGTAAATGCTGAGAATATGTTACCACACACATCTAAGTCAAGAGGGCATAGTCTCAGAATAAAGGGGTGCTGATTTAACATGGAGATGAGGAGGAATTTCTTCTCTCAGAGTGTATGAGTCTTTGGAACTTCTTGTCACAGAGAGTTATGGGGGCAGAGTCCTTGCGTATATTTAAAGCTGAGACATATAGATTCTTGATCACTAGGGAAACCCGGGGTTACAGGAAAGGACAGTAAAGTGAAAGTGAGGAATTTTGGTTCAGCCAAGATCCTGCTGAATGGCAGAGCAGGCTCAAGGGGCCAAATGGCCTATTGTGGCTGTTATTTTTTATGGTATTATGCCCTCTAGTATCTCAAGAAGTGGACTTCAATTGAGAAACACTGACATTTTTAACACTTTCTGTGACCAAGCTGAGACAGCTACATTGCACGGTGACACAGTGGTTAGCACTGCTGCCTCACAGCGCCAGAGACCCGGGTTCAATTCCGCCTCAGGCGACTGACTGTGTGGAGTTTGCACATTCTCCCCGTGTCTGCGTGGGTTTCCTCTGGGTGCTCCGGTTTCCTCCCACTGTCCAAAAAATTGTGCAGGTTAGGTGAATTGGCCATGCTAAATTGCCCATAGTGAAGGGGTAAATGTAGGGGAATGGGTCTGGGTGGGTTGCTCTTCAGAGGGTCGGTGTGGACTTGTTGGGCAGAAGGGCCTGTTTCCAGTTAGTGGGTTAGCACAGTGGCTCAGTGGTTAGCACTGCTGTCTCATAGCATCAGGGACGTGTGTTCAATTCTAGCCTCAGGCGACGGTGTATGTGGAATTTACATATTCTCCCTGTGTCTGTGTGGGTTTCCTTTGGTGCTCTGTTTCCTCCCACAGTCCAAAGTTATGCAGGTTAGGTGAATTGAGCATGCTAAATTGCTCATAGTATTGGGTCGGAGTGGACTTGTTGGGCCAAATGGTCTGTTTCCACACTGTCGGTGTTCTATCTTGTTCATAGAGTTATACAGTACAGAAAAGGTCCTTCAACCCATCGAGTCTGTACCATAAAAATACTCTACTATTAAACATGTCCCACTTTCCTGCACTAGGCCCATAGCATTGAATATTGTCCCACACCAAATGCTAATCCAAGTATTTTTTTCAAGGTTGCAAGGATTCATCTCCTCCTAGGCCATGCATTCCAGATCCCAACACCATCTGGATGAAACGTTTTTCCTTAAATCCCCACTAAACCCTTTGTTATTGATGTTTTGACCAAGGAGAACAGCTGCTCTCTATTCACCCTGTCCATCCCCCTCATAAATCACATAACCTGTACATCTCTATCATAGTAAGTTCAGTTCTGAATTGAACTGTTTTGTAGACCTTATTACTGGACCACATTCACAGGGTCATGTTGTTTGGGGGAGGGCTAACATCCTGCACATGAACCTACTACAGTGTTAATACTTCAATATCATTGCTTATCAATGGCTTTCACATACCTGGGGAATGGCAACAGCCTTCGGTGCTGAGCCTCCAGGAGCTGCTGGTGTAAGAGATATTGCTGGTGTAATGACTGAGGTAAGAAGCTCGTAACGTCCTGGAACTGTGGGCTTGGTAAAGGTGTCAAAGGCTGGTGTACCGGCACTGCAGTCGTGGTGTGCTGGTGTGATGGAGTCAGTTGATTGCTCAGACCTGCCTGAGATTGGACAGAGTGAGACGAAGGGAACTCAGATTGTGGAGGGAGGTGAAGGTGTCTGCAGGACGTGACGTGCGACTGCTGTGACCTTGGGAAAGGGCCACCTGTAGAATTAAGAAGCACCATTATTATGGCGTTACAATTCAGGACTGACTCATTCGCCTGGAAGATCTGTGGGAGATTAGAGAGATGGCATAAATAGTTAAAATTATTGTTCCCACCAAGTTTGGGGATTGGGAATATCTGGAAGAAATTGAAGATCATAAGTGGAGGTTTAGTGACTATCCTAGTCTGGATTGGAATTCTCATGGCAGATTCCAATTTCCCATGTGACCACCTGAAAACCTCTATTGTTAAAGCAATCTTTCAGCGATTTATTATGTTTCTGTTTCCATGAGTAAGAGAACAGAAGACTGTATTCAAACAACTCTATGACTGGAGATGGGAATGTAGAGTACAGAACTGGGGACAAAAATCACCTGAGGATTGAAAGACAGCAAATAAGCATAGAAACCTCAGTGCTCCTTCCTCCAATCAAAACAATAATTTGTGTTTATCTGGTGCCTATGTTTATCTATAAAATGAAGGATGACACTGGGCCACCAAAAAAAAATTAGATCAGCTGCCGACAAAATTTGGTCAAAGACATTAGTTTCGAGGAGTGGCTGAAAGAGTAGGAGTTAAGGCAAGTCACCATAGGCAAACCAGACTATAGGGTCTCATCATTAGAGATAGACAACTGGTGGTGATTTAACCTGAGGGCCACCACACCCCAGGCAAGGGGAGAGGTTGAGAAGGAGAGCCCTTCATGGTATCATCGGCCAATACATGATTGAACTCAAGCATGAAGTTAGCATCTCACTGCTTCACAAACTAACCATCTAGCCACCTGAGCTAAACCAATGACCAGGAGTCAAGTACAAGAAGAAAGAGTTTAGCACCTTAGGCTGCTGATGCCAATGGCAGAGCAATTAAAATTTGAAATTTACAGAGAGCAATCGAAGAGCACAGATTATTCAGAGGATTGTGGGGTTGGGGAGATTATAGGAATACAAAGGGGCAAGGAGGGATTTGAAACTAAGGATGATAACTTTAAAATCACTACATTGCTTTCACCTATATAACTTTAATAGGAAGAATTACAAAGAGTCATTTGATAATATGCTATGGTAGAATGGGTGGGGTGGGGTAGGAAACCAGCAAAGGCAAGAGCTAGATCAAGGGTTTAGTGGGGATGGGGATGAAAAAGGCAGGGAGAGTTGAATATATGGGAGTTGTAGAATGGCAAGTGGGACAGGATTAGCAGAAGGGATTGGTATGGCATGAGAGAATGGAATAAACTGGCTCAAGGGATTCACTGTGGAACTCACTAAAGGAAGCAGTCCTAACTTTTCCAATTTGTCTTGCTTTGAAAGTCCTCATCCATTCTCCTGATTCGATTCTGCAGCCTCGTCAATGCCTCCACGGTGAGATACTGGTGTAGTGGTAATGTCATTAGGTTAGTGCTGCAAAGCCCCAGGCTAATGCTATTGAGAAAATGGCTCAAACCCACCCTCTCATAGCAGGTAGTAAAAATTTGAATTCACTAAAAAGTTTGATTATTGTAGAAACCCTTCTAGTTTACTAATGACCTTTAGTAAAGTTATTCAGCTTAAGGGATGGGTAATAAATGTGAGCGAGCCAGTGACATTCACTTTCCACGTATAAAATTCTTTGTAAGGCATGTCACCGAGACATAGATATAATATTCCAGTTCAGGTCATACTGGTATTTTAGACAAGTTTCAACAGAACCTCTTTATTCTATGGTCCTATTAATAAAGATGAGGGGTTGAATCTTAAGATATTTTGCCTGTCAGTTTTGCCAAATTTCATTGAGGATTTCTCTCTGCAAGGTCTAGCCAATTTTCAACATTCATGAGTAGCAAATGTACATGGGTCAGAAATGTGCCATGAGGGTTCTTAGAGGCTGGAACATGGCAGGTGCCAATGTCTGTGGGCATGGGGAGCATGTGGCTGGTGCCCATGGAGCATGCCCTGAGAGGCTGATGTCTGGTGTCCACCATGAAGGGTCTTTGGAGCAAACACTGAGCTGAAGTTGCCAGGTTCCTGCTCTGGTTTCCAGACTGATCATTCCCAACATGAAACTGCAACAGAAAGCTGCACATTAATGGCACTGGATCTGCAGTTAATAAGATCACTAACTACCAATGACCTCAACTTAACAGGCAACTCCACGCTGCCTCGGAATCTTGCCTTGTCACCCAGAACTTAGTTAAACAATGCAGCAAGCTGTTCTTAACATCAAGATAGGTTCCATAGACTTCTCATGCAATTTCCCTGCAATTCTGGCATAGCCCACGTCGTTCAGACCTCAATAATACTCCACCCTAGGATATTGCATACTTTATTAAATGCACTTTCAACCTATCTGTCACCTTCAATGACATATACTGACCAGGTTCCTCTGTTCTTGTACACTCTGGAATTGTGTGCTCTTTATTACACCCAGATAATGATATATTGATAGGGCAAAGAGTGTCCGAGGATTCAGCAATGTGTGACGAAGTTATGAAGACTTTCTGTGTGAACCAGATGAAAGCAAAGACTCATTTGTGAATGGCTTATATCAACCCCGTCAAACAATTATGACTATGGATCCTTGAGGAAGAGCTAATCCAAGACTGGATAACATTGTGTGAAGAGGTAAGGGGTGCTGTGAGGGTGCTTTCAGACCTCCTGCAGTCAGAATCATTGCAGCTCTCTAGGCAGTGGGCGCTGCAAAAATAGACCAAGCTCCTCATTAGAGGGGAATGAGATTTTGCAACCAACAATCTGTGGAATTGGTACAGCTGCCCAATTGCAGAGATTTCAATACACCAACTGACACTGGTAGAAGGGGGCACTGTAGCCATCAATACCTACTCTTCCAGAAGAGGCACCAAAGAATGTCTCACTACCAACACACTGAAGTTATCAATTGTGACATCCTGTTTAGGGGACCATGCTGCAGTGGGAATTGGAAAGGCATTGCATAATTCGAAGGGTAAGGCTTCTCCAATAAGAACTCGGAAGGTACCAGAAACAAACAGGCAAAGAGCCCGAGAGAAGTTTGGCAGCAACCAAATGGAAACGGGGGGCAGTCTCCCTACAACTCACTTTGGGGAAGAACATTGATGGGGTTACTTAAGAGACCGGTCCTCAGTCAAATATAGACTGCCTATCCATCGGGAAGACAAGAGTCAATGATAGTCACAGAAAGTAGGAAAAGGGTAGGTCCACTCAAAGACAAAAGAGAGAATTTATTGTGGAGGCAGAGGAAGTGGATGAAGTCCTTAATGAATACTTCACATTGGTATTCACTAGAGTGAATGGTAAGGATTATGGTAAGATTAGGGAGGGGTATGTTGAGATTCTAGGGCCTGTCGATATTAAGAAGGAGGTGATGTTGTTTGACTTGAAAAACATTAAGGCAGATACATGCCCAGGGCCTGATGGGATCTATTCCACAATACTCAGGGAGGCAAGGGTGGGAATTGCTGGGCTTTGCCAAAAATATTTGTATCCTCTTTGGCCACAGGTGAAGACCTGAAAGAACGTTCCTTTATTCAAGAAGGGCAACAGGAATAATCCAGCACATCAGACTTATATCAGTGTTAAGGAAATAATTGGAGAAGGTTGTTAGGAACAGAATTTACTTACATTTGGAAAGGAATAGACCTGTTAGGGACAATCAGCATGGCTTTATGTGGGAAGGTCTTATCTCACAAATTTAACTGAGACTTTTGAGGAAGTGACAAAGATAATTGATAAGCCGAGGGCAGTGGATACTATCTACATAGATTTTACCACAATATTCGACTAGGTCCCTCATGATAGGCTAGCCCAGAAGCTCAAGTCACATGGAATCCATGGTGAGGTAGCTAGTTGGATACAAAAGTCTTCTTGGTCATAGAAGACAGAGGTTAGTTGCGGAGGAGTGTTTCTTTGACTGGAGGATCTGAGACAATGGAGATCTGCAAGGATTAATGCTGGGACCTTTGCTGTTTGTAATATATATAAATGGATGAAAATGTAGGTGGTCTGATTTGTAAGTTTGCAAATGACATGAAAATTGGTGGAGTTGCAAATAGTGAGTAAGGTTATCAAAGGATATAGAAAGCTTGGAAAGTCAGGTAGAGGAATGGCAGATGGAGTTTGATCTGGAGAAGTGTGAGGTGATGCATTTTCATGAAGTTCAAATTTAAGAGGAAAGTATACAGTAAATGGCTGGACCCTTAGGAGCATTGATATACAAAGGGACCTTGAGGTCCAAGTCCATAGCTCCCTGAAAATGGACAAGGTGGTAAAGAAAGCATTTGGCATGCTTGCCTTCATTGGTCAGAGCATTGAGTATATAAGTTAGCAATTCATGTTACAACTGAATAAAATCTTAGTTAGGCCATATCTGGAGTATTGTGTGCAGTTCTGGTCACCAATTTATGTGAAGTATGTGGAGGCTTTGAAGAGGGTGCAAAAGAGGTTTACCAGCATGGTTACCTGGATTGGAATGTATTCACTATAAGTAGCAAAATGAAAGCAGCTATCAATAGGCACACACCAGGGTTGCAAAGTGGGTAATGCATAGAAGGTCTTACTGTAAGATAGTAATGCAGGGATCTCCCCTCATTATTGTTCATAATTCAATAAAAGGTTCTGGTTAGCTCTGTGGCAGTCTCTGAGCATATTCACAACACCTCACTTGGCTGCTGTTCAGAGATTCCCTGTGTTGGGAATGACACTGCAAGCGGCCATTGGGACATTATTTGTGTTTTAATTTCACTCACTCATTAAGAATCTCCACCATCAGCCCCAAACAGGGCCTCATTTCAGATAATGAAAGACCTGCCTAGAATAACATTGCAAAAACCTCCAAAACAAAACAAAGTGAAAAGAACATCCCCGTGTGAGTGATCACAGAAGACAGGAATCCCATTGAACAAAGGGAAATGGAAAGATGAGACTGAGAGTGAAATGAAGGCAGCTCCTCCTGGCTGTTCACAAAGTAAATCCCCCATGTGGTGTCAGCTGTGCAGTTAAAAAAGTTCTCTCGTTCAATCTCAGCATCATGTCCCTTAGGGCCAGAGTTAAAGCAATTGGACTCAGTGCTCCTGGCCAGAAGTGAGGAAAAGTCAACCCTGGGTTACAACCCACCATGACTATCAAGTAATCTCTGTCAGTAATGATACTTACAATCTCAGCAGACAACAAGGACAGGCTGGGCTTTGAATATTTCAGTAGCCTGAGAGTACTCAATAACAAGATTTACAATTAGTGGGCACCAGCAGTGGGGAGGACTTTGGAATTGAACCTCAGCTTCCATCAGCTCCTTCAGAAAATGAGAAGTGGAGGAAATAAAAGTCAAAAGCGATTATATTGTCACAAGCTCTCAGCCATTGAGAGAGAAGATGGTTTCATCATAGGTTAAAGAGGTCCCTGTCAGACGTGGAATTACAAATCATTGTCAGATAAAGTGGTCTCAATCGGTACAGGAATCATAACAATTATTTATTCTTCTTCCTTAAGTGCCAAAAGTGAAAAACAAAGGAAAAGGGTAACAAAGAAGATAATATCAGATCCATATTGATCCATGAGCACAGCCGGAACGTGTGCTGTAATATGTGCTTGACAATGGGGAGAAAGCAGGTACTTCTCAGTATAGAGAGCAGAGCACAAAGGCAGCCAAAAACCTACAATACCACACTTCACACAGCGGCACATATATGCAGTACATGCATACATACATATATGTGTGTGTTTATATAAATGTCTATATATATGAATCAGAGTTAACAGAAAAGTGTGCGATTAACTCTATTACGTTAATGAAAAATAAATGAGTTGCACTACTACGATATTTCTGAGAGGAAAAGGAAGAGGCAGGTTCATAAAGCACAGTTCCTACAAGACTGATCTTAATGTATTACACAAGGTTGCATGCTGACATTAACAAATACCAAGAATGTACTGAAATGTATAAATCAGTATTTCTCTACAAATTCAAACACAAAGAAAATCTAATCTGTCTTGCAGAATTAACAAGGCTACATATTACTCACAACGTAGTCGATATAATTAGCAAAAGTGGAAACAATATCAGTTGTCACATAAAAAAGCGGAATAAGGGTTATTTTTGATCATTTCTTTCCCCTGAAGGTAGTACCTCTGTTGTTCACAGATCCAAAAACTGGAAGAACAAGATATCCGACATGTACTAGCACCATCCTGGAGCCTTTGTTGCTGACGGCCGCTGAGACAGATGGCCCATGGAGCTGCTGCCCTCCAATCCCCTATATACATTCAAATGTGGAGCTGTGCCTGCAGCTGCCTCTCATACAAAGAACAGCAGGGCAATCAAGAACACTCATTATCCAGAGACTTTATATCCTGTGGCACTCCAGCCAGCCAATCGGGGTTACTGACCCTATTGTACATGACCTCCACCTCCCCCTCAATGTAGCTCTCCCTGTACTCCCCTCCCCTCCCCTCCCCTCCCCATACACACATACACACAGTCTCCCACTCTTTCTCTTCTGTAGTATGTTTGCATGAATGTGTCAGTATTAATATATATGTGTACATGGGTTTGAGAGAATTTGGCTGCATGGGTGTGACAGGCAATTTCATGTTTCAGAACTGTTGATGGTACAGGTTGGCTACAAAATACAGTTTCTTTTCAGTGATGCTTTCAAGTGAATGATCTTTGTCAGCAACTTTGTCAGACTGAGGGGTGACTTGATTGGAGACTATAAGATTCTGAATGGCTTTCATAGCATCTTATGGTTGGCTTAGTGGTTATCACAGCTCTCGGCACCCAGGTTCAATTCCAGTCTTGGATGACTGTCTGTGTGGAGTTTTTATGTTCTCCCCATGACTGCATGAGTTTCTTTGCCCAGTCCAAGGATGTGCAGGATTGGTGAATTGGACCCTCTGGGGGAGAGGCTCTTCGGAGTGTTGGGTGCTGAATGGCCTCCTTCCATGCTGTAGGGATTCATGAATCTGGAAGTAGAGGCAGTGTTTTAAAACAAAGTGCTTCTTTTTTAGGAAAATGTTGAGGAGAACCTTTGGAGGGTTGTGTGACTCTGTCTTAGAGATGGCAGAGGCGGGGTGACTGAATCTTTTAAAGACAGGTGAAGAGATTCATGATCGGCAGAGAAATCAGAGGTTAACAGGAGTCGATTGGAATGTGGAATTTGAGACACAAACAGAACAACCATGATCTTATTGAATGATGGAGCAGGCTTGAGTGGCCAAATGGTCTATTCCTATTTAAAAACTTAAAGAACTGCAGATGCTGGAAATTATGAGGAGAGATTATTCAAATTGGTAACTTTTTCACGCAGCAGATGGTGTGTGTATGGATCGAGCTGTCAGAGGAAGTAGCGGAGGCTAGTACAATTACAATATTTAAAAGGTACCTGGTTAGGTATATGAATAGGAAGGGCTTAGAGGGATATGGGCCAAGTGCTGACAAATGGGACTAGGTCAGATTGGTCAGCATAGACAAGTTAGACCAAAGGGTCTGTTTCCGTGTTGTATGACTCTGTGACTCTATGACTCTTAATTAGGTCTGTTTTCTCTAGAATTTAGAAGGTTAAAGGGTGATCTGATCAAAGTCTGCAAGATATTAACAGGAAAAGACAGGGTAGATAAAGAAAAACTATAGATTCTAAAACTAGAGGCATAGTTTGAGAATTAGGATCTGAACTGACAGATGTTAGGAAGCACTTTTACACACAAAGAGTGTTAGATGTTTGGAACTCCCTTCCACAATTGGTTGTGGATTCTGGATCAGTTGTTAGTTTTAAGTCTGAGCAATAGCATTATGGAATATGGACCAAAGGCAGGTATTGTATTTCGGCCACAGATCAGCCACAATCTCTTTGAATGGCAGAACAGCCTTCAGGGGCTGAATGGCCTGCTCCTGTTTCTAAGTTCTTACATTTCCTATGAAACCTGCCATTCTCATCCAGTCTGGTCTGATGATCATGCGACACCAGATCCGCAGCATTGTGCTTGATGCTTAAATGCCCTTTGAAATGATGTCGCCATTCAGTTCAAGGGCAATTGAGAAAGGCAGACTTGTCAGTGACACCCACATCTCGTGAAAGAATTAAAAAGATTCCTGAAGATTTCAACTTGCTCTTGAGGATCTAGCTCCATTCAGTCAAGCTTTTATTTTGCTATTTCTCATCAAAACTGTGCCAATCACAGTTAACATCATCATTGCTCTGAGTCACAGAGCCTGAATACCATGTAAGTAAAATAAATCAAAAAGAAACTGTTATCTCCCTGTCCCTCCAGTAGCCTGCCCTTCTGGTTCTTTGCTGAAACTGCATCTGCTAATCTCTCTACACTCTTTCCCATCTTCGTCATTTCTAGTTTGTGTAAGAGGAAATTGACAAAATTGTTTGTTTTTCACCATGACCCTTCCTGGTAATCATCTTGGTAAACTAACTGTCTCCAACAACAACATATTGCATTTATGCAGCACCTTTAATTTAGTAAGATGTTCCAAGGCCATTTACAGAAGGCTTATAAAACACATCACACCACATAAAGAGATATGAGGCCAGCTGACCAAAAGCTTGGTTAAAGCTGTAAGCTCTAAGGAGCATGTTTGAGGAAGAAATTGAGGTAGACAGGCAGAAATGTGTAAAGAATTAATCTAGAGCTTGATCCTAGACAAACGAAGGCACGGCCTCCAGTGGTAGTGTACTTAATATCCAACTTACACAAGACCAGAATTAAAGTAGTGCAGCTATCCCAGAGGGCTGTGGGGCTGGAGGAGCTAGGGAGCAACAAGGTCATTGAGGGAATTTGAAAACAAAGGTGAGAATTTTAAAATCAAGATGTTACCTGTAAAATTGTGGCTTAGAGAGCACATTACAGAGAAACAGGATTTTGTGCGAGTTAAGATATGGGCAGCAATGCATTGGATGACCACAGGTTTACAGGCAGAGGGACTAACAGGGGAGGACTGCAATAGTCAACATGGTGGCTCAGTGGTTAGTACTGCTGCCTCATAGCGCCAGGGACCCAGGTTCAATTCCAGCCTCAGGCCACTGTCTGTGTGGAGTTTGCACACTCTCCCGATGTCTGTGTGGGTTTCCTCTGGGTGCTCTGGTTTCTTCCCACAGTCCAAAGATGTGTACGTCAGGTGAATTGGTCATGCTAAGTTGCCCGTAGAGTTAGGTGCATTAGTTAGAGGGAATGAGTCTGGGTGGGTTACTCTTCGGAGGGTCGGTGTGGACTAGTTGGGCCAAAGGGCTGTTTCCACACTATAGGGAATCTAATCTAAGTCCAAAGACGTCAAAGGCATGAATGAAGACTCTGGTAACTGATGAGCCCAGGCAGCAACAAAGACAGGCCATGGAAAGTAGTGGACTTGGTGATGACATGAGTAAGAGGTTGAAGGCTTATCTAGGGGTTGATTGCAGCAAAAAATTGTGAACAGTTTACTCTCAGACTGTTGCCAGGGAGAGGAATGGAGTCAGGAGCTATTGAATGTAGCTTGGACAGGGGTTCAAAACTATTGAGACTAGATTGAGTGGGGCTGGAAAAGCACAACAGGTCAGGCAGCATCCGAGGAGCAGGAAAATCAACGTTTTGGGTAAAAGCCCTTCATCAGCCCTCCAAAACTATTGACTTCAGTACTCTTAGTATTTAACTGGAGGATGTTACTGTTCACTCAGTGCTGAGGTTCGGGGCAGCAGTCTGGTAAGTGAGCAATAGGGGAGAACTCTGGTGGACAGCAGAGTTCCTTATATCCATTCTGTTGGACCAATCTAACCTTTTATCCCTACTGTCCCGGCCAGATATACTGCTGCTTGAACATCAACTGAAGAAGACGTTGCATTGGTATCTCAATACACCCCAGAGTTTTTAACAGCCAAGTTATTGTTTGAGGCTGTGGTCATTGTCAGGAACATGGGAACAGGAGTAGGTTATTCAGTCCAACGAATCTAGCCCACCATGCAACATGATCATGGCTGATTTTTTGATTTAATTTATTATTGTCACATGTACCAGGTATAGTGAAAAATTTTGTTTTGCATGCATTACAGGCAGATCATACCATACAAAGATAATAGGGTGATAGAACAGAGCATGGAATACCAAGTTACAGCTGCAAAGAAGGTGCACTAAAAGCAAGATGAAAATTAGATTTAAAAAAGAGGTCCATTCAGAAGTCAAATAGCAGCAGTGAAGAAGCTGATCTTGAACCTGTTGGTACGTCTGTTTAAGCTTTTGTATATTCTGCCAATGGAAGAGATTGGAAGAGATTATACCCAGGGTGGAGAGGGGTCTTTGATGATGTTGGCTGCCTTTCCGAGGCAACGAGAAGTGTAGATGGAGTCAATAGATGGAAGGCCGGTTTGTGTGAAGGCCTGGGCTATGTTCATAACTCTCTGTAGTTTCTTATATCTCTGTAGTGTCTCTGTATCAAGCCACGATGCAACCAGATAGAATGCTTTCTATGGTGCACCTATGAAAGTTGGTGACAGACCTAATGGGTGTCAAAATCCTTAGCCTCCTGAGGAAGAGATTGTTGTGCCTTCTTGACCATTGCATCAACGTGGGTGGTCCAGGACAGATTATTGGTGATTGTTGCTCCTAGAAACTTGACCATCTCGATCTTCTCCACCTCCGCTCCATTGATGGAGATAGGGTCATGTCCTCCATTTTTCTTTCTGAAGTCAATGACCAGCTCTTTCATTTTGCTGATGTCGAGGGAGAAATTATTTTCTTTGCACCACACCACCAAGTACTCTCTTTTTCTTTTATTCCGTCTTCACTGATTGTGCTCTGTGGGTCAGGAAGTCAAGGATCCAGTTACAGAGGGCAGTGCAGAGGCCCAGGTCTTAGAGTTTAGAGACTGAACACTTCAACACCTTTAAACCTCCTAAACCACAAGACCCTGCATACCACTGGTCATCAGAAATGTTTCAATCTCTAACTTGGACTTTTCAAGTACTTTACAATATCCAACAACCCACAAACATCCAAAGATTCATCTCCCTCTGAGTATAAATATTTCTCCCATTTCAATCCTAAATAGTCCCTTATCTTAAAATGATGTCCCTGGTTCTAAACTCTCTAAATAGGAGGCGAAACATTTTATGTGCATCTATCCTGAATTCATCTCCACCATAACCCTTCACCTCCTTCTCTACCCAAAATCTCTCTAACTTTGTCTGAAATAAATAAAGCCTCCACTCCATGCTGGAGAATAACAGTCCACAAGACCCTTCTCATTTTTGGATCTGGTCTCCAACTTCCCTCACCTCCTTTTATCTGAAGGTACTGATAAAAGGGAGGCAGGTTGTTGGGCAGTGATTATACCCTGCCACAATAATTATTTGTCATTCTCGGCTGTGAAGAAAGGCTATTTGTTAAATATGGACTTTGACTATTAGTTTCATAGCTTCAAGTACATCAGCATGAAATGGTATATGTGTTTGCAACAACTGGCCTGATTTTCTTTGCTCGCCATCGAAGTGAAAATGGCGACGAAGGCTCATGTTCGGAGCCTCTTCTTTGTGCTAGTAGGATGACCAAAATATGGTTTGTACAATTTGAACTGGTAGGAAAAGGCCCAAAGCAGTTTGCATTCATTGGAAAAACAAGGTATGCTTTTAGATATGGCCTTGAAACACCTTTGCGGGAGGTCCAATCCTCCTTTGGAGAGCTATGATGCCATTTGAGATTGTTTAAGACAAATATAAATTAGCATAAACAGTGCATAAACTCATTGTTACTGTCAGACTCCTGGGAATCGTAAGGAAAATGTCAAGAGAAATAGCTGTCAAGAAAACTGTTAATCTGATAAGGAATTTTGATCTTCCTTCCGAACGTTTGAAAATAAATGTTCGTAGTCTTAACTCCATAATTGAACAGAATTAAATAGACATAAGCTTGAGGGTTCTCATTCCAGGATATATGCTGGATGTCTGATTTCATAACCTTTCATTATCACAGTGGGGTGCCTGTTAGTTTGATTTACAGCTCCAAGTGGTTAGAAATTTTGAAGTGGGACTATGAATTTGACTTCTTTCTTTTGTAGGGAACTACAAGTTAAATATAGTGAGTTTATTTCCATCAATGAGATTTTTTTTAAATTGCGAACTTATCAAGACACTTTAGTACTTTATTTAATCTCAATATCAGTCCTGAAGTCTACCCATAGTGGCTACTGGATGTGTTGGCATGGTAGATGCAAGCAGAAAGAGTGAAGTCCATGGTTTAGCTTTAATTGGCTCAAAATTGGCATAGAGCATTAAATGGCCTTGGGGTGGGCATTAGTTGACGTAGAGTGTCTGAAAACTTTGGGTGGGTGGCTATTGAGAATGAAGTAACATGGATTAGGGTGGGCAATTCATGGGTTAAATGGGTTTACGGGATGAAGGCTGGTTGGCTGTTTTTTATTTTAAATATTTTCTCATTTCTTCAACAAAGTGCGAGTCACTTAGTCCCCTGACCAGCTGTTGCAGACCCAGTCTAGCAGCTATGCCCTTTAATTCGATAAGTAGTGCTGCTGCCAAGCCACTCTTGATGGTTGACATTGAAATCCCCCACCCAGAGTACATTCTGCTTCTAGCGTAGAGGAGTATTGATTCATCAGCCAAGAGAGTACTGCGGTAATCAGCAAGAGGTTTTCTTGCTCATGTTTGACCTGATTCTGGTGACTGGCTCCCCACCAACATCTATTTCAAACCCACTGACTCCCATAACTACCTTGACTACAACTCCTCCCAAACCCCCTTCTGTAAAAACGTGATCCCCTACTCCCAATTCTTCTGCCTCTGCTGTACCTGCTGCCAGGACGAGCGATTCCACTCCAGGACATCCTAGATTGCCTCCTAGTTCCAGGACCGTAATTTTCCCTCCCTTGTGCTCAACAGTGTCCTCAATTTCCATTTCCCACACCTTCGCCCTCGAACCCCATCCCAACAAAAACAGAGTGGCCCGGTCCTCACATTCCACCCCACCAATTTCCAGTGTATCATCCTCTGCCACTTTCATCATCTTCAGTCAGATCCCAACATCAAAAATATATTTCCCTCCCTACCCTTACCTGCATTCTGTAGGGAGTCTCCCCTCCGCAATCCCTCATTCCGTCCACACTTCCTACCAACCCCATCTCCACACCTGGCACCTTCCCCTGCTGCCATAAGAGGTACAAAACCTGCGCCTACACCTCGCCCCTCACCTCCATCCATGGCCCCAAAGGATCATTTCAAATCCAGCAGAGATTTATTTGCATATCCTCAAACCTCATTTATTGCATCCATTGCTCTCGATGTGGTCTCCTCTACATCAGACAGAACGAGTGCAAACCCATGGAACAGTTCAGGGAACATCTCTGGTCCATATGCAGTAACTCTTAAAGATAGTGGAGTCAAGGGTTATGGAGATAAGGCTGGAACAGGATACTGATTGGGAATGATCAGCCATGATCATATTGAATGGCGGTGCAGGCTCGAAGGGCTGAATGGCCTACTCCTGCATCTATTGTCTATTGTCTATTGTCTAACCAACCCCATCTTTGTGGTCATCTATTTCAACTCCCCCTCCCACTCTCCACATGACATGTCCACTCTGGACCTCCTCGATCACCTACACAAGGCCACCCACAAACAGGAGGAGGAATACCTCATCTTCTGCCTCGGAGCCTACAACCACACAACCTCAACATGGAATTCACCAGTTTCCAAATCTCCCCACCCCACCCCATCCCAGATCCAACCCACCGACTTGGATCCGCCCTCCTGACCTGTCCTACCTGTCTGTCTTCCTTCCCACCTATCTGCTCCACCCTCCCCACCAACCTTTCACCATCACCTCCTACCTTTGCCCATTTTTCACCATCCCACTCATCTTTCCCCTCACCCCATCCCTACAGTTATTTCTCAGCCCTCTTCCCTCTACTCAGTCCTGATGAAGGGTCCTGCCCAAAACATCGACTCCCTTGCTCATGGATGCTGCTTGACCCATGCTGTGCCTTTCCTAGTGGCATGCTTTATCAACCTCAATTCCGACAGACATCATGAGTCCCAGTGAAACTCCGTCTCAACTGTGCCTTTGCCCCCATTGTCTTGGCCTGTCAGTGGGCCACGACATATCCGAGGATGAAGATGTTGGTGTCTGGGACATTGACTTGAGGTATGATTCGGTGAGTATGATTATGTCAGGCTGTTCCTCGACTAGTCAGTGAGACAGCCCTCCCAGTTTTGGCACTAACCCCCAGATGTTAGTAGAGTGAAATTTGCAGATTTGTCAGAGCTGTTCCTGTTGTCGTCTTTTGGTACTAATTCAATGCCAGATGGTCCATTTGGTTTTGTTTCTACTCTCCAGAGGAGCTAAGAGTGACATCAAGGCTGCATTTGACTAAGTGTGACATTTGTGAGCCCTAGAGAAATTAGATTCAATGTGAATTTGGGGAAAATGTGCCGCAGTAACAGCAGGTCTGTCAAAGCCCCTGAAAGTTTGGTGTATACCTGGTGTATTGTGTGCAGTTTTGTTCCCCTTACCCAAGAAGGAATATAGGGAGTATGGCAGTGGTTCACCAGATCAATCTATGGGAAGGTGAAATTGTTTTATGAGAAAAAATTGAGGAGACGGAGTCTTTATTCCCTAGAGTTTTGAAGAATAAGGGGTGACCTCATTGAAACTTATAAAATTCTTATGATATACGACAGGGTGGATGTGAAAATGATGTGTTTCCTGTCTGGTGAATCTAAGATTAGGGGATAAAATCTCAGATTAAGGAGTGGGTAATTAAATCAGAGATAATGAGAA
This sequence comes from Chiloscyllium punctatum, assembly GCF_047496795.1. Lineage (NCBI taxonomy): Eukaryota > Metazoa > Chordata > Chondrichthyes > Orectolobiformes > Hemiscylliidae > Chiloscyllium > Chiloscyllium punctatum. Next base: position 136,965,321 of record NC_092739.1, read on the forward strand.
ATTGCTTCATTCAGAGGGTGTTGAATCTTTGGAAATCCATAGGACTGTGGAAACTCAAACATTGAGCATGTTCAAGACATTAATCTCTAACCAGTAAAGGCCCAATTACTTCTGTCATTCCTCAATATCACCTGGAAAGTCAAATTTTTCTGGCCAGGAACTGCACCTGCTGTATCAATACCATGGTTACAAAAACCACACAGAGGTCAGATACTCTGCTCTTCTCTAGACCTCCTGTCACCTCTTTCCTATACTCCTCTGTTTACCCCACCCACACCACATTCAAGGCTGAAGGACAGCATGCGATTCCAAAAGAAGTTCACAAATCCAAGAAAGAAAATGAGGTCTGCTGCAATTGGATCGAGGCAAGCCAATGCTTTAATATTTAACAAAAACGTTTAAAAAGTGCTTTAACAGAAATCAAACAAACAATGGTTTGGAAAATTGGGTCAGATTAGGCCATTCAGCCCCTCCAGCCTTTTGCCGTCCCACAGGACACTGTAACGTCAGGAAAGAGGTGTTGCAATTTCTGAGAAAATAATGTATCTAATAGTGAAACCACTGTATGCTTTTGTTATGCCACGCTTGGAGGTGAGTATACATACAATTGGGCACCACACACTTTTGAGGGTCAGGACTGTTCAACTGTGTGTCCAAGACTGAAAGAAATAACTTGCATTTATATAGGTCCTTTCACAACCTTAAGATGTTCCAAAGCACTTTGTAACCGATGAAGTACATTTCAAATTGCTATGCAGTGATTCAATGTCAAGAATATTACTTATGACAGATGTTGGGAGTGCTGTTATAGAATCATTGTCATTTTGTACTGCACGGAAACTGACCCTTTGGTCCATCTTGTTCACGATGACCAGTTACCCTAAATAAATAAAGCCCCATTTACTAGCATTTAACCCTTATTTTTCCAACCCTTCCCATTCATATATCCATCCAGATGCTTTTTAAATGACATAATTGCCCAAAACATCGATTCTCCTGCTCCTCAGATGCTGCCTGACCTGCCGTGCATTTCCAGCACCACATTCTCGACTCTGATCGCCAGCATCTGCAGTACTGACTTTCACATAATTATACCCCCCCCAACCCACTCCCCCCCCCCCCCTCCAACCCACTCCCCCCCCCCCCCGCCCTCCCCCACCCCCAACACTTCTTCTGGCAGCTCATTCCATACATGCACCACACTCTGTGTGAAACATTTGTCTCTTAGGTTCCTTTTAAATCTGTCCCGTCTCACCTTAAACCTATGTCCTCTAGTTTTGGACTCCCCTACCTTGGGAAAAAGTCCTTGGCTATTCACTCTATCCACGCCCCTCATGGTTTTATAAAAGGTTGTCCTGCAGTGACTGGTCAGACAGGAGATCTTGGAGGTTTGAGCCAATATCGAACACATAGCTCTCAGCCCAATCAATCTTATGAGTATCTTTGTTTTCTTATCATATTCTGGCAGATCCATTCTTAATGTTTTTGAGAGCAGCCTGTTTATTTGGAATTGTATAGTTTTAATAGGAGTTTTGAGCAAGCTTTGTGGGAATTACCTTCATTCCCTTAATAGCTTCACTTTCCTGTAAAAGAAACATAATGATAAAATAGAAATACATAAAAATAGAAAAGAAATAGAAGAGGCCGTAAGGATATGAAAGAAAGACATAAAATTTTATTACCTCTTGATCATTCACTGAAGTCATATAATGGACACAACTTGTAAATTTTAATCATGTTTTTGTTTTGAATGAACTACTCAGGGCAAATCTTTCCTAAAGAAATTCACATCTACATTTAGTCCAATGATGAAATTATCAAGGGGCTTTTCTACAATTTGTTATTGGCTGGGTCATTAAAAGCTCAAACATAATTATCAAAACTGAGCACTTTGTTGGTGAGAAGCTGCAGTTCCCACATGTAACCACGTGATGGAGATGTCTACACACTTGTTGTGATGCAACTGAGTCTTCTAGTGCTTGAAGTTCTGTGGGTATTTCTGTTAGCTACCACAAAATACCTTTTTTATTGAATTCCATTTCACTAGTTCAGGGACACAAATCCCCAGTACACTGCAATATCCATACGGTGAAACTCTTACAGGCACTTTCAAGAGCCTTGATCAGCTACTTTATCTGAAAGAGTGAATTGTATGTGAGAGTTGTGTAGACCCCAATCAGTATTGCATTGCAGCATCACCCTAAACAACAAGCTTAACTCCATGCTTGGCTTTTGCAGCAAAGTACAATACATTTAACCCACTTCCCATTAATCACCGTGGTGCTCAATTTTGCTGCCTAGCTTGTGTTTTGTTCACCTGTGGGACGTGGGCATCACTGGTTGGACCAGCAGTTATTGCCTGACCCTAGTTGCCCTTGATAAGGTGAACTGCTGCAGTCTACCTGCTGTGGGGTTGACCCACAATGCCTTTAGGGAGGGAATTCCAAGATTTTGACCGGGCAACAGTGAAGGTATGGTGACATATTTCCAAGTCAGGATGGTAAGTGGCTTGGAGGGGAACTTGAAGGTGGTGGTATTTCCTGTATCTGCTACCCTTGTCCTTCTAGATAGACGTGTCATGGGTTTAGAAGGTGCTGCCTGAGAATCTTTGGTGAATTTCTGCAGTACATCTTGTAGATAATATATATTGCTGCTAATGAACATCAGTGGTGGAGGGAGTCATTAATGAACCAGATTGGTCTTTACCACACAGTCATTATTAGACTGTGATGGTAGGATTTAAATCCGTGTCCCAAGAACATTACCTGGGTTTTTGCATGGCTGATCCAGTGACAATATCACTACACCATTGCTGCTGCCTCACTCAAGCTCCAGTTGATGGAATCTATCATTAAAGGTTTTCATGTGGTTTCGTAGCATACACTTTCACCTGGATTATGCAGATACATTAATGGAAATTACTCTGCTGATGGTTATGTGGGTCACTGTGAGACTTAATTTTAAGCCATAGTGATTTTCACTCTGTGGAAAACTAATTGGTCTCTGCCTGGCAAACAACTGACTGAAAATTGTCTCAGGTATCTCCAGGGTAACCAGAACAAAATGCTTACACAGGTACTGGTACTGGAATCTTGCTAAGTGGTAGAGAATGAGTCTGTGTTCATAATCACTAGCTCAGATTTGAGCAGGATCAGATTGACCTGTCATCCCTCATTATCCTGACTCTCACATGAATGGCAACTTTTGATAAAGTCCTGTTTGGGGAAGCTGATAGCAAAGGCAAGAGCCTATGGGATTCAAGGAAACTTAGCAAATTGGATCCACAGTTGGCTGGGTGGCAGAAAGCAGATAGTAATGGTCAAGGGGTGTTTTTCCGACTGGTGGTCAGTGTCTTTTTGGATCCTACAGGGGTCAGTGTTGGGTTGCTTACAGTTTGTGTTTTTTATAAATGACTTAGAATTGAATATAAGAGGTTGATCAGTAATTGGTGGGGTGGTAAATACTGAAGAGGATAGCCTTAGACTTCCGGAGAATACAGGCAGGCTGGTCAGATAGACTGATCAGTGCAAACAGAATTTAATCCAGATAAATGTGAGACGGTGCACTTGGGCAAGACAAAATGATGACTCTCAACACTAATCGAGATCACTCAGATAAATCAGCCAGTTAGATCTGACGCAAAATAACAGTACATGTGTTTCAGTACATGTGACAACAATAAATCAAACTAAAACTAAAAGTTAACTCGATGATCCTTTATTCAGGCTACAACTGATTAACAAACAGAACTTCAGCTAGTAATACAAATCAAGCAAAGTAAAGCATAAGACTCATGACCAAGCTTAAATACTACCTGTGAATGGTGAACTGGCCAAGGGGTCACTAATCACTGGATCCCAACATTAGAGATGGTCATTCTGGGATGGCTGTTCTCTGGATTTGTCACTGTCTGTGCTTACTTGGTTCCCTTTTTGTAGGGTGATTGATTACATCTTTTCCGTTGAATACTCTGTAAACTTTGAAGCTTTGCATGTTATCTCCCTCTCTCATGTCGTTGGTGTCTTCACTGCTGATTGCCAATGTGAGCTGTGACTAATTACCCCACTGAGAAGTGGTCACTTATCACCCACGAAGATGATCGCTTATCACTCAAAACCACGGAATCTTGTCAGTTGCTGCAGTTGGCATACTTTGAGACTCCTTGCTGTCCACTTTGATGAAGTTTGTCAGAACCCTGGGTCCACAAACAGTCAGAACCTGGGAAGCCATAAGAATCAGAGGGATGATGGTGTCCACTGGACTCTTAAGGTATCAGGGCAGGTGGATAAAGTGCTTAAGGTACATGGTATACAGATGGATAAAGTGTTTAAAGTTCATGATATACAGGTGTATAAAGTGTTTAAGATACATGATAAACGAGTGGATAAAGCCTGTAAGGTACATGGTATACAGGTGGATGAGGTGTTTAAGGTATGTAGTATACTTGTGTTTATAACTGAGAGTTTAAGAGCAGGGAGGTTATTCTGGAATTGTATAAAATATTGGTTAGGCCATAGCTGAATTGTGTGCAGTTCTAGAATCCACATTACGAGAGGGATGTGATTGCACTGAAGAGGGTGCAGCAGAGATTTACCAGGATGTTGCCTGTACTGGAGAGATTTGACAGACTGGGGTCATGAATGAAATGTATAAAACTATGAGGGGCCTAGATAGGTTAGACAGGAAGAGACTTTTCCCCTTGATGGAGTGATCACTGACCAGAGGTATAGATTTAAGGTAAGGGGCAGAAGGTCTAAAAGAAATGTGAGTAAAAGCTTTTTCACCCAGAAGTTGGTGGGAATCTGGAATTCACTGCCTGTAAGGGTGGTTATGGCAACAACGTTCATAACTTTAGAAGTATTTAGATGTGCATTTGCACGGCCAAGGTATTCAAGGCTAAGTGCCGGGAAATGGGGTTGGAATAGTTCAGTTGCTGTGCAGCCACAATGGACCAAGGGCCTTTATCTGTGTGGTAGATCTCTATGACCTGGGTGATAATTACTGACTTCTGGTGCCATTTTGCCAGTCAGTATCTATAGCGATCTGAGAGAAAATTGGAAAAATGTGATGGGGACCCATTCTGAGGGAAGTCTACAGATACCAGAGATATGGACATTGGTCAAAAAAGCTCATGGACGATTTTGGAATCATAGAATGATATAACAGAGGGAGTCTATTGGGTCTATTGTATCATAGAGTCATATAACATGGATACAGATCCTTCAGTCCAACCAGCCCATATCGACCAGAGTCCCAAACTAAACTAATTCCATCTGCTTGAGCTTTCCCTGTATTCCTCCGAACATTTCTTATTGATGTACTTATCTAAATGTTTTTTAAACATTGTAAATATACCCACATCCACCACTTTCCCTGGAAATTTATTCCACATACGAGCAACTATTTGTGTAAAAAAATCGTTTGTCATGCCTGTTTTAAATCTTTTGTCTCTCACTTGAAAAATATGCTCCCTAGTCTTGAAATCCCCCACTGCGGCAAAAAGGCACTTGCCATTCACTTTATCTATTGCCCTCATGAATTTATAAATTTCTATAAGGACACACCTGAAGTACCTACAATCCAGTGAAAAAAAGTCCACACCTATCCAGCCCCTCCTTCTAACTCAAATTCCTAGCAACATCATGGTAAATCTCTTCTGAACCCTCTCTAGCTTAATAATGACCTTCCTATAACAGGGTGACCAGAACTGGACATAGTTCTCCAGAAGAAGCCTCATTAATGTCGTGTACAACCTCAACATGTCATCCCAACATTTATACTCAATGGTCTGAGTAATGAAGGCAAGTGTGCTAAATGCTTTCTTAACCATCCTGTCTATCTGTGACGCAAACTTCGATGAATATGTACCTGAACCCCTAGGCCTCTCTGTTCTACAACACTACCCAAGGCCTTACCTTCAGTTGTATAAGTCATGCTCTGTTTGACAAGTGGACTTGGATTGAACCTTATATGCATAAAAGTGAGTCTTTAGAGCTAATTACAGCATCCCAGACGCCATCAGTAACCTGTCCGAAATAATCTCAACATTATGCAGCAGAGGGAGGACCAGGCAAGGAAAAGAGGAAATCCATCTCAACATAAAATCTGGAGGGATCACTTCAATACCTCTGCTAATTTATTTCCTGAGTGGCTACTGATTTTATCCATTTGTTAAAGGCAAATAACATCAACAAACTTGTCAATAAAATAATAGACGACTGACGAGGACAATGTGGGTAATACTTTGGATATGGACTTCCAAAAATCCGTTCATTGAAGTGCCACATAATAGAGTTGTTGACAGGGGCCTTGTGACACTATGGTAATATCCCTACCACTGGGCCAGAAGGTCCAGGTTAAAGTCCCAGCTGCCACAGAATGTGCTGTAACATGTTCAAACAGACAGGTAATAACAAGGCAGCCATGGCATTAAAGAGGCAATGGCAACATGCATATGAGATTGGTAAAGGAACAAAACGCTAACAGGAATGGTGAATTGGGATTTATATACTGTGGGAGTTACACACTGGGGTTTAACCACAGGGGTGAGTATTGGGCACATGGCTCTTTCTGATAATAAATCAATCCCTAGACCCTCAGTTCCACCAAAATAATTTCCCTGGATGTATTTCCAGAAATATCCTCCCTCAGCACAACTGTAATGCTATCCCTTATCAAAAACGTCACTCCCCCTCCTCTCTTGCCTCCGTTTCTATCCTTCCTGTAGCATTTGTATCCTGGAACATTAAGCTGCCAGTCCTGCCCATCCCTGAGCCATGTTTCTGTAATTGCTATGATATCCCAGTCCCATGTTCCTAACCATGCCCTGAATTTATCTACCTTCCCTGTTATGCCCCTTGCATTCAAATAAATGCAGTTCAATTTATTAGTCCTACCTTGTCCCTGCCTGCCCTGACTGTTTGACTCGCTTCTCTTCTCAACTGTACCAGTCTCAGATTGATCTATTTCCTGGGTCCCACACCGCCATCTTACTAGTTTAAATCCTCCCGAGCAGCTCTAGCAAATCTCCCTGCCAGTATATAAGTTCTCTTCAAATTTAGGTGCAATCGTTACCTCATTTCTGAAGGCTTCCCATTTTCCAGCCATCCCTTTACCTGTGAACATCTGCCCCCAATAAGCTTTTGAAAGTTCTTGCCTAATACCGTTAAAATTGGCTTTTCTCCAATTTAGAACTTCAACTTTTAGATCTTTTACAATCCCAATATAAGAAAGGGATGATCACCTTATTGGGATTGTATTTATAGACCCCTAATAATCAGAAGGAAATTGAGAAACAAACTTGTAAGGAGAGCTCAGCTATCTGTAAGAATAATAGGGTGGTTATGGTAGGGGATTTTAACTTTCCAAACATAGACTGGAACTGCCATAATGTTAAGGGTTTAGATGGAGAGGATTTTGTTAAGTGAGTATAAGAAAATTTTCTGATTCAGTATGTGGATGTGCCTACTAGAGAAGGTGCAAAACTTGACCTACTCTTGGGAAATAAGGCAGGGCAGGTGACTGAGGTGTCAGTGGGGGAGCACTTTGGGGCCAGCGACTATAATTCTATTAGATTTAAAATAGTAATGGAAAGGATAGACCAGATCTAAAAGTTGAAGTTCTAAATTGGAGAAAGGCCAACTTTGACAGTATCAGGCAAGAACTTTCAAAAGCTGATTGGGGGCAGATGTTTCCAAGTAAAGGGACGGTTGGAAAATGGGAAGCCTTCAGATATGAGATAACGAGAGTCCAGAGAAAGTATATTCCTGTTAGGGTGAAAGGGAAGGCTGGTAGGTATAGGGAATATGGAATGACTAAAGAAATTGAGGGTTCAGTTAAGAAAAAGAAGGAAGCATATGAAAGGTATAGACAGGATAATTGAGTGAATCCTTAGAAGAGTATAAAGGCAATAGAGTATAATTAAGAGGAAAATCAGAAGGGCAAAAAGGGGACATGAGATAGCTTTGGCAAATAGAATTAAGGAAAATCCAAAGGGTTTTTACAAATACATTAAGGACAAAAGGGTAACTAGGGAGAAAATAAGGCCCCTCAAAGATCAACAAGGCAGCCTTTGTGTGGAGCCGCAGAAAATGGGAGAGATACTAAATGAGTATTTTGCATCTGTATTTACTGTGGAAAAGGATATGGAAGATATAGACTGTAGGGAAATAGATGGTGACACCTTGTAAAATGTTCATATTACAGAGGAGGAAGTGCTGGATGTCTTGAAACGCATTAAGGTGGATAAATCCCCAGGACCTGATCAGGTGTACCCTAGAACTCTGTGGGAAGCTAGAGAAGTGATTGCTGGGCCTCTTGCTGAGATATTTGTATCATCGATAGTCACAGGTCAGGTGCTGAAAAGACTAGAGATTGGCTAACGTGGTGCCACTGTTTAAGAAGGGTTGTAAGGACAAGCCAGGCAACTATAGACCAGTGAGCCTGACCTCGGTGGTGGGCAAGTTGTTGGAGGGAATCCTGAGGGACAGGATACACATGTATTTGGAAAGGCAAGGCTGATTAGAGATAAAAACAATGACTGCAGATGCTGGAAACCAGATTCTGGATTAGTGGTGCTGGAAGAGCACAGCAGTTCAGGCAGCATCCAAGTAGCTCCGAAATTGACGTTTCGGGCAAAAGCCCTTCATCAGGAATAAAGGCAGTGAGCCAAAGCGAGCAGAGATAAGCTAGAGGAGGGTGGGGGTGGGGAGAAAGTAGCATAGAGTACAATGGGTGAGTGGGGGAGGGGATGAAGGTGATAGGTCAAGGAGGAGAGGGTGGAGTGGATAGGTGGAAAAGGAGATAGGCAGGTAGGACAAGTCCAGACAAGTCATGGGGACAGTTACTGAGATGGAAGTTTAGAACTAGGGTGAGGTGGGGGAAGGGGAAATGAGGAAACTGTTGAAGTCCACATTGATGCCCTGGGGTTGAAGTGTTCCGACGCAGAAGATGAGGTGTTCTTCCTCCAGGCGTCTGGTGGTGAGGGAGCGGCGGTGAAGGAGGCCCAGGACCTCCATGATCTCGGCAGAGTGGGAGGGGGAGTTGATATGTTGGGCCACGGGGCGGTGTGGTTGATTGGTGCGGGTGTCCCGGAGATGTTCCCTAAAGTGCTCTGCTAGGAGGGGTCCAGTCTCCCCAATGTAGAGGAGACCGCATCGGGAGCAACGGATACAATAAATGATATTAGTGGATGTGCAAGTAAAACTTTGATGGATGTGGAAGGCTCCTTTAGGGCCTTGGATAGAGGTGAGGGAGGAGGTGTGGGCGCAGGTTTTACAGTTCCTGCGGTGGCAGGGGAAAGTGCCAGGATTGGAGGGTGGGTTGTTTGGGGGCATGGACCTGACCAGATAGTCGCGGAGGGAACGGTCTTTGCGGAAGGTGGAAAGGGGTGGGGAGGGAAATATATTCCTGGTAGTGGGGTCTGTTTGGAGGTGGTGGAAATGTCGGCGGATGATTTGGTTTATGCGAAGGTTGGTAGGGTGGAAGGTGAGCACCAGGGGTGTTCTGTCCTTGTTACGGTTGGAGGGGTGGGGTCTCAGGGCGGAGGTGCAGGATGTAGACGAGATGCGTTGGAGGGCATCTTTAACCACGTGGGAAGGGAAATTGTGGTCTCTAAAGAAGGAGGCCATCTGGTGTGTTCTGTGGTGGAACTGGTCCTCCTGGGAGCAGATCCGGCGGAGGCGGAGGAATTGGGAATACGGGATGGCATTTTTGCAAGAGGTAGGGTGGGAAGAGGTGTAATCCAGGTAGCTGTGGGAGTCGGTGGGTTTGTAAAAAATGTCAGTGTCAAGTCGGTCGTCATTAATGGAGATGGAGAGGTCCAGGAAGGGGAGGGAGGTGTCAGAGATGGTCCAGGTAAATTTAAGGTCAGGGTGGAATGTGTTGGTGAAGTTTATGAATTGCTCAACCTCCTCGCGGGAGCACGAGGTGGCGTCAATGCAGTCATCAATGTAGCGGAGGAAGAGGTGGGGAGTGGTGCCAGTGTAATTACGGAAGATCAACTGCTCTACGTAGCCAACAAAGAGACAGGCATAGCTGGGGCCCATACGTGTGCCCATGGCTACCCCTTTGGTCTGGAGGAAGTGGGAGGATTCGAAGGAGAAATTGTTTAGGGTGAGGACCAGTTCGGCCAAACGAATGAGAGTGTTGGTGGAAGGGTACTGTTGGGGATGTCTAGAGAGGAAAAAACAGAGGGCTTGGAGGCCCTGGTCATGGCGGATGGAGGTGTAGAGGGATTGGATATCCATGGTGAAGATGAGGCGTTGGGGGCCAGGGAAACGGAAGTGTTGGAGGAGGTAGAGGGCGTGGGTGGTGTCTCGAACGTATGTGGGGAGTTCCTGGACTAGGGGGGATAGGACAGTGTCGAGGTAGGTAGAGATGAGTTCAGTGGGGCAGGAGATTAGAGATAGTCAACATGGCTTTGTGTGTGGGAAATCAAGTCTCACAAACTTGATTGAGTTTGTTGAAGAAGTAACAAAGAGGATTGATGAGGGCAGAGTGGTAGATGTGATCTATATGAACTTTAGTAAAGCATTTGACAAGGTTAGATCTCACGGAATACAGGGAGAACTAGCCATTTGGATACAGAACTGGCTCAAAGGAAGAAGACAGAGGGTGGTGGTAGAGGGTTGTTTTTCAGACTGGAGGCCTGTGACCAGTGGAGTGCCACAAGAATCGGTACTGGGTCCACTAGTTTTTGCCATTTACATGAATGATTTGGATGTGAACATAAGAGGTAGAGTTAGTAAGTTTGCAGATGACACCAAGATTGGAGATTTAGTGGACAGTAAAGAAGGTTACCTCAGATTACAACAGGATTTTGACCAGATGGACCAAGAGGCTAAGAAGTGGCAGATGTAGTTTAATTCAGATAAGTGTGAGGTGCTGCATTTTGGGAAAGCAAATCTTAGCAGGACTTATACACTTAATAGTAAGGTCCTAGGGAGTGTTGCTGAACAAAGAGACCTTGGAATACAGGTTCATAGTTCTTTGAAAGTAGAATTGCAAGTAGATAGGATAGTGAAGGCGGCGTTTGGTATGCTTTCCTTCATTGTTCAGAGCATTGTGTGTTGGAGGTGGGAGGTCATGTTGCGGCTGTACAGGGGATTGGTTAGGCCACAGTTGGAATATTGCGCGCAACTCTGGACTCCTTCCTATCGGAAAGATGCTGTGAAACTTGAAAGGGTTCAGAAAAGACTTACAAGGATGTTGCCAGGGTTGGAGGATTTGAGCTATAGGGAGAGGCTGGATAGGCTGGGGCTGATTTCCCCAGAGCATCAGAGGCTGAGGGGTGACCTTATATAGGCTTATAAAATCATGAGGGGCATGGAAAGGATAAATAGACAAGGTATTTTCCCTGGGGTGGGGGAGTCCAGAACTAGAGGTATAGGTTTGGGGTGAGAGGGGAAAAATATAAAAGGGACCTAAGGGGCAACTTTTCATGCAGGCTGTTACAATTACAACATTTAAAGTCATCTGGATGGGTATATGAATAGGAAGGGTTTAGAGGGATATGGGCCAAATGCTGGCAGGTGGAACTAGATTAGGTTGGGATCTCTGGTCGGCTTGGATGAGTTGGACTGAAGGGTGTATTTCTGTGCTGACAATGACTACGATCTTCTTTCAGTGGTCAGGACATGTACTGCTGCACAAAATTCTTGTACACAATCCAGGACTGCTCTTCTTCCGACTATCACTACTTCAGTTTACAGTTAGGTAATTCTATGCTCCCCTTTAGGATTAGAATGTTTGTAGAAATACCTTGTAGAATTGTTCCTCTTCATCTGTCCCATTAGTGGGTGGTCTTTAGACTATATATACCAATCAATGTAATTGCTATTTTTGTTTCCTCGCTGTATTCAAATAGAAACCACATTTAGATCTATCAGCATCTGTGGAGGAGGAAAAAGTTAACATTTCAGGTCAGGACCTTTGATCAAGACCGTTTCCAAAGAAAGGCTGGGTTCTAATGAAAGGTCATTGACCTGAACATTGACTCCATACAGAAACTGCCATATTTGCCAAGTAGTTCTGACATTTCTAGCATCTGCAGTATTTTTGTTCAGGTAAGCGACAATTACTCCATGAAAAAGATGAGCAAAGATCCTTCAATGAACCCCGTTTCCCCAAAGCCTTTTTATTGGTAACTTGACCCATTGTCTGAGATAAGCACAAGTCAGAAGAGAGACACAGATGGCAGTGAGATGAGGAGTTATTTATATTCAGTAAGCTCTAGCAGTTTGGGGGAGGGTTAGTGAAGTTCAATGTAACAATGACCTTCAGCTGTAAGCTGCCTGCCTGCTGCTGCTTGAGGCATCGGTTACAACACATGGAAGTGGGAGCTGATGACGGTACTGCTGCTGATAGTCTGCTATTCAATGATGTACTAATAGAAATTTAAAGGGACTGTCTACAAGTAAAAAGGTTTACTTGAAACCACAAGCTTTCAGAGATCCCGCTCCTTCCTCAGGCGAGAAAGAATACATCAGTCACAAAATTTATAGAAAAAGATCGAAGGGTTACACAACTTATGCGAATGCATTGAATAAACCTATATGGCTATTAAGTCTTTAATCATTTAGATTGGTGGTGCAGGTTTCAATTGATTAATATGTAACTCCCTGCCCCAAGATGTTGTATGGTCCTTTGATCTTTTACTGTAAATTCTGTGTCTGATGTGTTCTCTCTCACTGAGCTGCCTGAGGAAGGAGCAGGGTGTTCAAACACTTACGGTTTAAAATAAACCTATAACCCAGTGTCGTGTGATTTTTGACTTTGCCTCCCAGTCCAACACTGGCACCCTCACATCACAGTAAAAAGGAACTGACTTCCACGTACTACTGTAGGTGCAGCTCAGAATACTTCAGTTTCATTTGCCTTCATTTCACAATCTGACAATTTCAACCATTAATTACAATGAAATCTGGGGCATAATCAAGTAAAACATTTTTCGAAGTGTCACCAATGCATACTGCACAAAGATGTACAGTGCCAGATGATTCAGGTCAAGATGCACAGAGTTTATTTTGCTGGCCTGTTCCATCAGCTGCCTATATACTAACTCTGGATTTCTCTCTCAAACTCTCTTTGCTCATTTAAGATACTTCTTAAAGTCTCTATGACAAAATCTCAGTGGCTTAGTGCCAAATGTTAAATGACGCTCATGTGAAGTACTATTGGGTAACTTACAGCATTAAAGGCAGCATATAATTGCAAGTTGTTGTTGCTATTACAGTAGGCCTCAAGTCCTAGTTGTCCAGGCTAAGAGAAATGGGTTGTGGCTGTTGATCATTATTAAGTGAAGCCAACACAAAATTGTGGAAGTGAAATCAAACTGAACTATAACCTCCTCCAGTCAAATGACTTGTACCCCTTGCTGGCCAGTGGACGAAAGGATCAGGAACAAAGTGGTTGCTGGGCCACTTTAGAAGACAGTTAAGAGTCAACCACATTGCTGTGGGTCTGGAGTCACATGTAGGCCAGATCAGGTAAGGATGGCAGATTTTCCTTCCCTAAGAGGCATTAGTGAAGGGTTTTTATAAAAATTTATGTTGATTTCCAGGTTACCATAAGACTAGCTTGTATGCTTTCCTTTATTGGTCAGAGTATTGAGTATAGGAGTTGGGAGGTCATGTTGCAGCTGGACATTAGTCAGGCCACTGTTGGAATATTGCATGCAATTTTGGTCTCCTTCCTATCGGAAGGATGTTATCAAACTTGAAAAGGTTCAGAAAAGATTTACAAGGATGTTGCCAGGGTTGGAGAATTTGAGCTATAGGGGGAGGCTGAACAGGCTGGGGTGCTTTTCCCTGCAGCATCGGAGGCTCAGGGGTGACCTTAGAGATTTACAAAATTATGAAAGGCATGGATAGGATAATTAGACAAAGTCTTTTCTCTTCGGTGGGGAAGTCCAGAACTGGAGGGCACAGGTTTAGGGTGAGGGGGGAAAGATATAAAAGGGACCTAAGGGCAACGTTTTCATGCAGAGGGTAGCGCATGTATGGAATGAGCTGCCAGAGGAAGTGGTGTAGGCTGGTACAATTGCAACATTTTAAAGGCACCTGGATGGGTATATGAATAGGAAAGGTTTAGAAGGATATAGGCCAAGTGCTGGCAAATGGGATTAGATTAGGTTATGATATCTGGTCAGCATGGACGAGTTGGACCTAAGGGTCTGTTTCCATGCTGTACATCTCTATGACTCTATTTACTAACGGAGTTCAACTTTCACCATCTACCAAGGAGTTATTTCAACTCACGTCCCCAAAATATTAACCTAGGTCGCTGGATTAGTGATCCAGTGACAATCCTACTATGACACCTCCACCCTCTAATCTCTGGATTCAAAAAGTAGAAGTAAATGGGTTTTGGTTTTATTCTGTGAAAATGACTGCATTTTTTTCCACAGTGCGTAAATAAAGCATTTCCAAGAAATCAGGTGACTTAGAGTAACTAGAGAAGCTGAAACGAAAACAAAATGTGCTGGAGAAACTCAGTGGGTCTGGCAGCATTTGTTGAGAGAAAAACAGAGTTAATGTTTTGAGGCCTTTGACACTTCCAAATGATCACAAGCCACCACCTCCAGTGTGAAGTCACCATCAAATAAGTATTTTCCCAACCCCTCCTTTGTCAACATTCCCAGAAACCATTCCCTCCAGGACACTCTAGTCCACTCCTCCTTCACTCCCAATGCTTCCCCACATCCCAAAGATACCTTCCAGCAATTGTAGGTGTAACATTTGCCCATTTAGTTCTTCCCATCTCACAATTCAAGGCCTCAAACATACCATCCAGGTGAAGAAGTGTTTTTCTTCGACTTCATTCAACCTAGTCCACTGTATTTGCTACTCACAATAGTCTCTACTACATTAGGGAGATGAACAGAGACTGAATGACTGCTTTGCAGACACCTACATTCAGTTGGTAAAAATGACCTAGAGCTTCCAGTTGCCTGCCACTTCAACACACCACCGTGTTCCCATGTCAACATTTGCGTATCAGGCTGCTGCAGTATGCCAGTGAGGCTCAGAGCAAACTGGAGGAACAACACCTCATCTTCCACTTTGGCACCTGACAGCCTTCAGGACTCAACATTGAATTTAACAATTTCACAGCGCGATCACCCTCTATATCAGTTATCCTTCCCTCACACCCCTAGGACCTATATTGTATGAGCTGCTCCCTGTATAGCTAACCCACTTTCAACTATTCACATTGCTCATTAGTTATTTATCTCTTGACTTATCATAAATTGATCACCATTTTACTCTCTGTCTCTCCATTTCCATGTTCTCTATTTACTCCCACTGCCACCCTTCATCCTTTCATCAGCATAAAAACCACCCTTATCCAGCTGTTAGCTTAATGGAGCATCACTGGAGTTGAAACATTAACGCTGTTTTACATACAGCTGTCATACAGCATGGTAACAGACCCTTTGGTCCAACCAGTTCATGCCGTCCATATTCCCAAACTAAACTAGTTCTACTTTGCCTATGCTTGGCCCGTATCCCTCCAAACTTTTCCTGTTCATGAACTCATCCAAATGTCTTTTAAACATCGTAAATGTACCCACATCCACCACTTTTTCTGGCAGTTTGTTCCACACATGAACCAAAGTTGCTCATGTCCTTTTTAAATCTTTCTCCTTAAAAATATGCCCCTAGTTTTGAACTCCCCCACCCTAGGAAAAAGACCCTTGTCATTCATCTTATCTCTGCCCGTCAGGATTTTCTCTCAACAGATGCTGCCAGACCTGCTGAGTTTCTCCAGCACATTGTATTTGTTTCAGGGTTCCACCACTCTCAGTTCTTTGCAGTTATTTGACAACAGACGCTAACCTGGTGAAATCATTTTTGAAGTGTTAAGTTTTGATCTTATGCCCCATGGGAATGAGGTTAGAGGCTATAAGCAGGGTCAGTTCAGAAGCAAACATCCATACCAGATATACTGTTGGTCAGTCTAAAAGTCACTAGAATTGCTGTGTTTTTAGGTAAAAACAATGACTGCAGATGCTGGAAACCGGATTCTGGATTAGTGGTGCTGGAAGAGCACAGCAGTTCAGGCAGCATCCGAGGAGCAGTAAAATCGACGTTTCGGGCAAAAGCCCTTCATCAGGAATGAAAGCCTGTGGGCAGAGATGACCATAAGAAGTTGCAAGGCCCGGGACAAATCACACTGTGTGGCCATCCCTCTTCCTTGTGGTTCTCCAAAATTTCCCTTTGTTCTTTGGAGGTCTCTGCAGTGATACCATTCACCAGTGTCTTATACATTCCTCTTTTACTTAATTAATAACTATAATGACATCCAAATAATTTTTAAAATCTCACTATCACCATCGTCAAACAAAACCCAGAACAAAATGGTTGCGTTTGCGTCAATAAGGTGAATATAATCAGCAATGGAATCAATGGTTATGAGGAAAAGCCAGGAGCTTGAAATTGAGGTTCATCAGATCAGTGATGATCTTATTGAATGGCCTAATTCTACTCTTAAGTCTTATGGTGTCACTCACCTATTGAAAGTTCACCTTATCTTCCATTGCTACAATCCCAAGCTGGTTGCTCCAATTCACTTCACCTTACAGACTGTTCTCTCTATTGTTCAGTGTCTCAGGGAGAGATAGTAGCAGAGAATCACATCTGATGAATGTGCAGAATGGAGACCCTTGTGTCCTTGTCAGTTGAGTAAGAAATTTAAATAGGAGTGATCTTTCATTGGGATCAAATATTTGTAAGGATATTGTTTGACTTTGCTGTTTATAGTAAGGTCTTTCCAAATCGTCATGTATATATGGTTTACTCTGGAATTTGACTTGCCCTTTAATTGGGATTGTTACACAAAAAAAGTTTGCAAAATTGAACTTGTCATTTTCTTGGTGGAGTTGCACAAACCATCTTCGTTATGTGGCATTTGATGAAATAAGAAGTCTGAATGATAGGACTCAAAAACAAACTTCCAAGGTCCAAAATGGCATGAATGTGTGGCTCAATGGCCTTCTACTATGCTGAATTGACTTTTATGAGAATATTGCAAATGTGATTTTCAGACACTGCTGCAGGTATGAGCAATTACATTCAATGTAATTAGGTTGTCCCTCCCCTCCCCTTCAGAACATTCAGTACGGGATTCAACTGAGCAATTACCTGTACTATCATAAATTCACTGGAACAATGATGGGTCAGGCCTCACTGTTCAGGCCTACACCAAAAGAGTACACACTCTGAACAAAGTACAATTCAGCATAAGAATAGGCTTTTTGGCTAACCAAGACTGTGCCAACACCTTTCTAAACTAAAAACCTTTTGCCCCTACACAGTCATATCCCTCTATTCCCTGCTTTCCACATAAAGATGGCTCTTAAGCATTGCTACCGTCTTTGCTTCTGCCACCTCCCCTGGCAGTGCATTCAAGGTACTTTCCACATATTTCTGGCGTTCCGGAACTATATTCCAAATGCAGTCATAGCAGATATACAGCATGGAAACAGACTCTTTGGTCCAACTCGTTCATGCTGACCAGATATCCTAAATAAATCTAGCTTCATTTGTCAGCATTTGGCCCATATCCAAACCCTTCCTGTTCATATATCCATCCAGATCTATCAAGACTGCTGCAACATGACTTGCCAATTTTTATAGGCTATGCTTGACTGATGAAGGACAACTAAGAGAAAGTGAGGACTGTAGATGCTGGAGCTCAGACAAGGACATGCAGGTCCTGGGCCTCCTCCACTGCCAAACCATTACCACCCAACGCCTCATATTCTGCTTTAGGACCCTGCAACCACACGGGATAAATATGGATTTCAACAGCTTTCTCATTTCCCCTCCCCCCACGTTATCCCAGCCCCAAACTTCCAACTCGGCACCGCCCTCCAGACCCATCCATCACTCCTCCCTCTGACCTATCACCTTCTCCCTCACTTTCCTATCACTTTCCCAGCTACCTTGCCGCCAACCCACCTCTTCCCATGTATCTCTCAGCCTCGACCTACAAGCTTCATTACTGACGATGGACTTATGCCCGAAACGTTGATTCTCCTGTGCCTCAGATGCTACCTGACCTGCTGTACTTTTCCAGCACTCCACTCTCAACTTGACCAATGAAGGCAAGCAACGCCATGTGCCTTCTTGACTACCTTATCCACTGTGTTTAGATATTAAATGGCTCACAGACACGGTGAAACCATTCTTTGATTTCAGAAATACGTATCTATAAAATATGGACTGATGTCACCCTCAAGGAAAATGAGCTGGAGCTATCATTTAGCCTGACATAGCATCTAGATCACCTTACATGGCTTGAATTACATAATCGCTGAAGCATCCTGACTTTCTCAGGACTGTTTTGCAATCTTCCTGTTGTCAAGTTGCAAAATTTATACTACACGCTGAAGGATATGATTCATTCCAACATCAGGATAGGTTTGATTAGCCTTAAAGTCAGATTTGAGAGAACATTAGCACTAGAGTCATGAGATCTGGCTTCAGAGTGATATTAGATTAAGATGTATCTCGTAATAACTCTATTC
This sequence comes from Chiloscyllium punctatum, assembly GCF_047496795.1. Classification (NCBI taxonomy): domain Eukaryota; kingdom Metazoa; phylum Chordata; class Chondrichthyes; order Orectolobiformes; family Hemiscylliidae; genus Chiloscyllium; species Chiloscyllium punctatum. The sequence continues at coordinate 136,983,853 of NC_092739.1, forward strand.
TTTAATTACTAAGTAACAAATGATGGCACACATGGCTAATGGTACATTCTTGATGTATGCTGACTCAAACAGGATGCCACTGTTGTCCACATAACCGATCTCATTTGGTAGGAGGCAAAAATCAATTTCTGCTTCTCCTGATTGCTGTCCAGGATTTTTGTTAAAAATTTGGGTGTCAGGGGTTACCAGATAGGAAATGACTCTCATGGCTGAATAATCGTTTTGGCTCCGTGCCTTAAGAATGATGTACAAAATCAATTCATGTATTATTTATATGAAAAGCAGATGCAGAGAATTATAAACATGGAGTTACACAGCATGGAAACAGACCCTTCAGTCCAACTGGTCCATTGCGACCAGAATTCCTCAGCAGATCAAGTCTCATTTGCCAGCCCATATCCCTCTAAACCCTTCCTATTCATATGTGTAGCCAGATATCTTTTAAAAGATGAAATTGTACTTGCCTCCACCACTGCTTCTGGCAGTTCATTCCAAACATGCACCACCCTCTGCATGAAAAAAGTTGCACCTCATGTCCCTTTTAAACCTTTCGCCCGTCACCTTAAATCTATGCCCTCATAAATCATCCAGCATTGATACAGACCCTTCCGTCCAATCAGTCCACATTGACCATTTTCCCAAACTAAACTAGTCCCACCTACCTGTGCTTGGCCCATATCTCTCCAAACCTCTCCTATTCATGAACCTAACCAAATGGCTTTTAAGCATTGTAACTTACTTTGGCACCACTTACTTTGGCAGTTCACTCCACACACAAATGTTAAAAATGTTACCCCTCCTTTTTAAATCTTTCTCCTCTCACCTTAAAAATATGCCCCTTAATTTTGGACTTCCCCACTATGGGGAAAACATTTTTGTAAGAGGGATACCAAAGTTAATAACAAATATTTTAATAGATATATTAAGAGAAAGTGAGATGTAAAGAGGAATGGGTCAAATCAGACATGCAGGCTAACAAGGAAATGAGATTTGTAAATGAGTACTTTGCATCTGTTTTCAGAAGGGAAAGGAGGACATAACTCCAACAGTGCAAGGGATCCTAAAAAGTTGAGAAAAGGTAGAGGTGTATAGTGAAATTAGAAGAATATTAAAAAATAGATAATTGAAGTAATAAGGAGACTTTAACAAGACTCAAATGGTGGCCACCTCAGAGCATTAATTTAGTTGATGAAATTGCAGATGTGTTAGTCAGTTTGTTCAAAGGACACTCAATTCAGGAATATCTTGAGGGTTGAACATTGGAGACAGCCAAGAGAAAAAGCCCCAAGTACTTTCACAAAGGAACCAGTGAAAAACTTTCAGATCAACTGCTTTGTTTTTAAAAAACAAAGTACACACTCAAAGCATTAACCCTTTTTTTCAGACACTGGTAAACCTGTTGTCCATTTCAAGACTTATTACAGCTTTCCAGAAACTTTTTTTTTAAAAAAGCATCTACCAAATTATTCAGAGTTTTGTTTTATTCACTCTTGGATGTGGTCATTATTGCCCGTCCCTAGTTGCCCTAGAGGAGGAGTTGGTGAAAATTTTAAGTAGTTTTATATTTTCAAACTATGTTGATTCCGTTTCAGTTTTGACAACAAAAATCAGATTGAAAGCTCAACAATGCTATTTTGAGGAACTATGTTAGTATGTTAGAGAGTCATTGAGAAAACACAAAATTGAAAAGCATATTTGATAACTACCAACTGCAACTAAAAGAATAATTACAAAAAAAGTCAACTTGCAACAATAATGTTTAAAAGTTAAATTTTTATTTTCCTGTCTCAATTTTTCTATTTCATATAATCACTGCATAACAGTTAAAAATCTATACACTGCCACCACAGCTCCATACAAGGCAGCACAAACAGTATTTACATTTTTCCAGAAAAAAATCAATACTGAGCAGGGGCAAAACAAAGTCCATAATTAGTGCAATCTCACAAGATCAAAATTTACATGCTGAGGATTATTTAGAATTGCTCCCTTATATCGCGCATAAAACATTTGTAATAATTCTATACAATTTTTATGCTTTAATGAAACTTACAAGCAATATAATACCTCAATTCCTTTTGTTCTTGCTGTTATCATTGTGGGCACTGGTCTTCAGTAGAAAATAACATTTATTCCATTCCCACACAAATGAATTTAACAGAAAAATAATATAAAATGTCAATCGAAAGATGGTTCTGAAAATACAAACTAACCCTCACACTGCCTGGGTGTCCAGATTTAAATAGTAGTAGTTGTGGAGGTGAATATGTATGCTTGTTTGTTACACACTAGAACTCTGATTTGCTACAAGGTGAAATTCTGCACTGTAATACCTCTAACTAGCAGATAAGCAAATTCCCTCTTTATTTATTCCTTTTGATAACATTAGATTGCACCCTCTGTATTTAGTTCCCATTTTGTTTTTTATGATTTTTGAATTTCTTCCAACCAGCTAAGTTCCAACGTGAATCATACAACTCTCTGTACTGAGCAAGTCTATTTGGAGTTCATGCACTGGTCATCATCTCAAGTTTGTCCTCTTTCAGCCAGAACTATGATCTACTCAACGGTTTCTTCGACCTCCTTCCCAAGTTTCTCCCTTCAGGTTCTGAATCATGCTTGGGTATGTTCCCATGGATACTGTTTAGCCCCACAATCCATCATCAGTGGAAATTCTTCAAATACAAGCTTAGACACTGAATGTCGTCAGCATATTTTACAACGAGGGCATTGTAACCAAACCAAATATTATTTTCCACCTTACATTATATACATACAACTTTCCACATGGATCGTTGCATAATAATTCAGAGATGATAACAACAGGACCTCCTTAATTTTGGCATACTATAACTGCTGCAAAACATTAAGGCTAATTATAATGCTCCTAGCTCCAAACATGCTCAGTTCACTTTACTCAGGATCAAAACAAGACAATATCTGATGAGCATGGCTCAATATCACACATCATTGCACATTTAATCAGAGCCCTTTGTAACTTAACTGGAAAGATGAAGGTTAGGAAGATTAATCTGAAGGAAAAACATATTTTATCCGCTTTACCTGACTCAACCACAACACCGAATGGACAGACTCTACTGTTACTGCTCAGCCTGTTAAATTTACCTGTTTTTTAATTCTTTCCACGCTTCCCAAATCAGTAAAGAATTCTTTACTGGGCCACACTTTGAAATGAGAGTGTGAATCATGCTGCATCACAACTTGAAACAATCAGCTGAAGAGATGTCCTCCATTGTTCTCCCGTAACACTGCTTAAGTCATTGCTCAGTCCTCGATTACAAAGATTCAGGGGCACAACATATGCTAAAGATTATCAAATACATAAACCATCCTCAATTTAAACAAAAGCATCAGAAAAACATCACAACAGATATGCCACTGAGTTGAACACCAGCAGTGCATTACAGTTTCCCCAGAGATTTCACTAATGAGGAAAGTTAATGCATAACATATTCATGATGCCCAATACGAGCTTCCAGGTTTCTAAAGTATTAAATGCGAAGATATTGATGCAAACAGTTTCCAAGAATGTTATGTGCTGATTCTGATCACTCATTTGTCATAGGATATCCATTGAATATTGCTGATACACACATACAGCAATAGAAAATGGAGATCAATAAATATGAAAGCACAAAATTTGCACAAAAATTACAACATAATGTGTGCTGAAAACCACAAAAAGTGTTAGTGATAATGGTTCATGCTTTATTTTAGCAAAGGTAATTTTTTGTAGAGAAAAGATTTAAAACAAGTTGTTTGAGTATTGATCTGCAATTTTAGGGAGGGATAGATCCATTATGAAAATGAAAATGCAATATTATTGAGTTAGGGTAAGTGGTGACATAGTAGGTAAAGGATAATGTAGGGATCTAGTTTAGTCTCATTTAATTCAGATGTAATATTTGTTTGAATAATAATTCATTCAATAACCTAAATTAAACTTCAAAAAAGATTTGCATTTTACCACTGAAGCCAAGCACAACTTGGGTTAAGACAGAATGCAAAACAGTTAAACAGGCAAGGATCCATGGATACTTACTACCTTTCTAAGAAGCCAGCATTCCCTTCATAGGTGAGGATTCATGAGCATGTCAAGCAAACCTTAATGTAACAATTTGTTTTAACAGCCTTTGCACTTCTGGAACACACTTCACCTCTTTTTGCTAAAATGAATGGAGACATTTTCTCTCCATCTATTGGACTGGAAGTTCCTCTCTAGTGAACAAGCATGCCAACATTAATGAAAACTTTCCTGTTCAAGAAAGACCTAGGCTGTGCAATAAATACATCCTTCACTGCCCAGGTTTTAATTTTATTTACTTTTCCCAAAGATTCAAGCAATGGCTCTTTCACTTTGTCCTGAGGTGGAATACATTTATTGCAAGATTTCAAAAACAAGTTGAGAATCTTGAAGATGAGAAAATGATTTTGTGGACTGTAAACCGATGCAAATTTGTACAGTGAGGATCACAAAGCATGGTTAAGTAGTAAATCAGCAAACACACTGTGCGATGCAGTGATGCTATTCCACCTGAAAGTAGCAGTACTGAGATCCAATACTTTTTTTTAAAAAAGCCCTTCTCTGTAGAAACAGCATTATTAAGTGCTAGATATGATAGCATCTACACGTTACTTTTCAGGTGGAGTTGTCTATTATCACTCAGTATTATGCAATAGGCATATAAAACCAGGCTATCCCCACTAGTTGAAGAAGGTGCCATGGTATAAAGTTGGTTCAGATTACATTGTGCTGTAAGATTTTAGTTTAAATTAGATAGAATACGAGTTTGGTTCTGGTCATGTGATAGTACCATAAGCCCAAGAAAAACTTGTCAAATAGTAAAGTTACCCTCTCAAATACCAGTTAAGCCTTTAAGACATTGGGCGGTTTTGCTTTTTAAACATGACATGTATCTGAGGTTATATACCTTGTGTATAAAATGCCTTCTTTTGACCTTGTGATCATCAAAATCCATAACCAAAAATTTAAATTTTTGCATTTCAGGTGGATGTATTGTCTTTAATTTGAAAGGGGAGGGTCCTTTGCTTTTCTTTGCCACATGTGTTATGGGAAGCTGACTATCATGGTCTAGGAACCTGCAGACAAGAGTCTACTGTAGCCTGCCAACAGCTTAGTAAGCAACCTCTAAAGATAGAAACTGCAATTGTTGAAAGCAGAGCATCAGCCCATCCTTGGAATCTAATCACTTTCAAAGCAATGAAGATACTGCACTTTAAATTTAAACACTCCCTAATCTGTCCCAATTTAAACAACCTAATATAATTAACATTAGACACTAGCTGAAGGAACTCAGGAACAAAAAAAATCTGTTGTTACTTAAACATAAATGCACAAAACTTTTAATACTAGATGTTTTGGAAAAAAGCAAGAAGACCTTAACTAACACAAGTTAAATCAAAACTCAGACACTATTACCACATAAACCAGGTTTTAGTGACTTTTAAGAATAACCGCTTACATCAGGTAACCAAAAAGGCACGTTTCCACATAAAGTCTCCAGGAATTCAGTTTTGGTACTCATTCAGTACTCTCCAAGATGGTACGGTGAACAAGTCTTTGATCTGCAATTGAAGGCTGCTGAAACACTTAGCACTGCTTCAATTTGCAGGACCCATTTTCAACAACTTTATAAATAAATTTACCACAGTGCTAATGCAAACATATCTGCACAGATAACAGTTTTCTTAATGTATGGAGGGCATAGGACAGCTCCCAACACTGCCTTCCTTCAAGCACTTTTCTCTACTGGCCATTCTTTACATAAAATTTGCATGGCTGTGGGGAAAAACAGGTTGAAGGACTAACTAGATGCTTCCATACTTGAATGACTTCTGTATACTGCAAGATTCTATGATTCACAGGGTCTGTACCTTTTCCACCACAGGGAAACATCACATACAATATCAATTCCGTCTTCATGTGCAACTACGTATATGTAACTTTCTGGCACAGATCATGGGCAGGGGGGGTCAAGCTGATGTCAGTAAAGAGTATAAACCTGAGAATATTCTGATCCCTTTGAACCAGTACAGTTATGCAATTACCCAGTGAGCTATTCTTTCATCTTGGTGTACATCACCAAATAAAACTTATCTGAGCATAACAGGTAAATCAAGTGCTTATAAAAATGCATTGTGTTGCACAGCTATTATAGTGTCATGCACTAAGTTTCTTCCAAGGTTTTATAAGTTTTATTTCAGGCCACCATATCATGAGTGGCAACCAGACAATCTAGAAACTAAAACGATAAAGATGCCTGAGGGATAAAATAAGCCACAAAGTTAATGCAGCATTCAGTACGCTACTACTGATGCCTCAAATTCCCTTGGGTAGAAAACATAATGGGAATACAGTTTTCAGAACTATTTGTTCCTGGCTGTTTCAACCTTTGGAAAAAGTTCTTTTTTTTTTACAAATTATTCCTTCCAATTACAGTCCAATGGAAGCTTTGGGAGTAAGATTTTTCTTTTAGTCCTACTTATAACTACTTTCTTTTCTAATCAAAATGAATTATCAACATATTCCTATCAAATAAGAGGTTTAAACAAGAACTTTAGTGATCAGTTGAAGCTTTCTTACTTGTTCATTCCACTGTTTAAATAGCTTTAATGGAGAGAAATTATTTATTATAACTATGTTTATCTGACTATATTTCAGCCATTTATTATACTGAGATAGTAACTAAAATTAATGCTATTGGAATAAGAATGAATAATATTCTTTCACTTATAATTCTTTACAATTCATTTTCGCATACTGCAATTTTAGCAGCTGAGAAACAGTCTGCAATTACTAAGACCAACTGAAACCTTTTGAAAATTAATACAAATTAGGATTACCCATTGGACAGACAGACACAATTACTTTTACTCAGTAACTAATCAAACCTTTTTAGTACGATAGAAGCATGGATTAAGCCACTAATAAACTTAGACTCACTGATAGATTAAGGTGATGAATGACTTTATATTTTCCTTTGTGGCTGTGCATTACTAAGGGCATCAATTGGAATTATAGGTGGAAGAATCTTCTTCGACTGAAATGATGGCACATATTGTAATTGGTGAGTCAGCACTACTTATGCAAGCTCAGAGCCCTATCATTTTGCCTTTATTACAGAAGCCCTGTCACTAACCTTAAATAAATTTATCTTTTGCTGAACTAGCAGATTTAATTGAAAAGGGGAGAAAATCACAGTTCACTATTTCATTGCTGCTAAAATTTCTAGTGAATTTAGATGCAGTACTTAAATGTCAAATTAACTCAAAAACATCTAAGTCCAAGTTAGGCATGCCTAATGTGAATCCTGAAACCTACTAAATAATCTGGGACTACATAAAATACAAAACTATTTTAGAAACAGAGCCACTTAAAAACATTCAGTCGCCCAATATGAGTCCCATAATGTTGATGTATTGACATTTTAAGACAAATGTGAAACATACCTTTTTGGATAGTACTGGATGTTGAAAAATACAGAAACTTCACTCAATGAAAAAAGCAAAATAACAACTTTTCAAATCTTTGTGAACAATAGAAAGGAGCTACTGAGCATTTTTTCCCCTCTACTTTTGTCATCTTGCACCACTGAACAAAGACAGCACACGATAATTGCTCACAGCAAGTATCTGCGTCTAGCATCTTCATCAAGGGTAAGGTCAACAACCTCTGGAGCTCCACTCCAGGTTGGCTGAGAGACGGCAGCCCACGAATGCATTTGTTGTTGCTGGACCCTGCTGCAATATGAATGAGAATTCTGCTTCCATGATGAACAGCTCTGGATTACACCGGGTCTAGTCTGAATTGATCTGTTTGCAAGCAATTAAAAAAAAATTACCATCATCATTTCAAAGTCCCTTTAGCTTTTGAAATTCACTTTTTAAAAAATAATAATCAGCTTTTCGTTTAAGGATCTTCATCATCGTCAGTCAACTTGCTGTCAATGTTGCTCCTCCAACAACCAGTAGGAAATACATGAGATTATGACAACACTTACCACATCAAAACGTTCCAACACTAAAATGAACATTTAGTACAAAAGCACAATGGAGCTAGTTGCATTCAATTGGCAATTCCCTTCATCTCCAAGGCAGTAACTCATGGAAGGAAAATAGTTTGTTAAGTTCAAATAGTCTTTACATATCCCTTCTGCATGATTAATTCTTTGTATGCAACTCTGAAAAGTACACTGTCACCAGCTAGTGCCACAGGCAGCACAGCAAATTGTAGTGCCAGTCTGTCGCCCAAATAAATAGGGAGGGTTAGTACTGTAGCAGGAAGGGCAGCTGGCTGTAAAACCAACTGCCAACTCTAAAATTGAGAGTGAATATGAAGGGTGATCAAAGAGTATTGTGGCACCACGTAAGATTGGAAAAGTCAAAAAAAAGGAAGCTTGGAAAGGAGTGAAATGACTGAAAGGAATCACAGAGGAACTTTATCTTTTCCTTTGTACTTCTAGCAGGGATCAAGACAGTACTTATGTTAGAGAAATTGATCCTTTTTTTCGTCTCTTTAAGCAAGAAATTCTGAAACCAAATGCAGAGTGCCCTTTATGTGACTGAAGGAGTTGCCAGTCTGTCAGCTTTACCTGCTGCATGTGTCTGGATGCAGAAAGCAATAAATACATTAGTGGGAGTGATATGCGCAAAAATGAATACATTGCATTCACCTTGTGCTTCCTGGAAAATGGGGCTGTGATAGATAAACAAAAGGTGGCAGATGATATTCCTTCATGCATAATACTGAAGTTGAAATTAATACTTAGAAATCCCTTTTTACAAATTATAAAATAAAGCAGTTTACGATACTATATATAATGTCAGTAATTCAAAGGGCAATATTGACTCTACAGCTAATATTATAAATCCTATTATGGTGGTAGGATTTAAGGTAAGGTTTTGAAGAATTTAAGTTTAAGAACAAAGAAAATGAATTCAGAAAAATGTTCATTTTTAGACATGAGAATGGTAATAGGAAAAAATAAACTGAAAAAAATCCATCAATGTGGAAATATAACAGCATTGGGAACAGTTAAAAAATTGATGAAAAGACTCAAATGAGAAGCAGATTCGACAAAAACATCTGCCTGTAATGACACACCACTAATTAATAAAGAGAAACGCAAAAATGCACGAAACATAGGGCATTACAGTGCAGTACAGGCCCTCGATGGTGCGCTGACCTGTGAAACCATTCTGAAGCCCACCTAACCTACACTTTAGGTCAGCATGGTGGCTCAGTGGTTAGCACTGCTGCCTCACAGCACCAGGGTCCCAGGTTCAATTCCAGCCTCAGGCGACTGTCTGTGTGGAGTTTGCACATTCTCCCCATGTCTGCATGGGTTTCCTCCGGGTGCTCCGGATTCCTCCAATAGTTGCAAAGATATGCAGTTCAGGTGAATTGGCCATGCTAAATTACCCATAGTGTTAGGTGCAGGTCTGGGTGGGTTACTCTTCGGAGGGTTGGTGTGGACAAGTTGTGCCGAAGGGCCGGTTTCCACACTGTAGGGAATCTAATCAAATCTAATCATTCCATTATCATCCATATATTTATGCAATGACCAAAGCTGGCGGGTCTACCACTGTTGCAATTTTAGAATAACAGAAATCATAAACAGGGAAGCTATATTGAACTTGTACAAAACATTAGAAGGACCACAACTGGAATCTATGCATAATTCTGAACTTCACATAGAAAGGATATCAAACCACTAAAAAAGATTTATTAGGATAAGAATTGTGAGATTATTGCCAACAAGTAAGCGGTCTTTCCTATAGAAAAGAGAAGACTTACTGAGGGCTGATCTGATGGAAGCCTTGAAAATTTGAAAGGGTTCAATAGGGTAGTTGTTGAAAAGGCCATCGATGCAAAATAGACATTAAAAATTCTACAGGGGAATTCTGGAGAAAACTCTTTACCAATATAATAGTAAGAAGATGAAACTCACTACTATAGGCTTAGACAACTAGCATTTGCAGATTTAAGGAGAGGCTTGACAAATACTGGGGAGCAAGGAAGGGAGATAGATAGGTTGTTTCACATTTTTAAAAAAAAGTATGGGAGGAGGGTTAAGGAGCATAAATTCTGGTACCAACCTCCTGACTTGAATGGCCTGCTTTGCAATTGCAAATAATATGTAATACCATTTAATTTGGCTTCAGATCAGAATGCAGGTTTACCATTTTTGCAGTTCTACCTTAGTTATTTCTGCTCTAATCTTCTACAGTGAATTGTGATGCGATCATTTTCTCAATATGCTTGTCATTTATCAGAAATTGCTACTTTTAGATTATGATTGCAAGGCTTTGGGATTTTCCCAATGTTCATGTCCAAGAAAGATGCTTGTACCTTGTATCTTCTTGAATTCCTACAATTTCGACCTCGCTATCAGAGGAGGCAATTTGGATTTCTTCTTTTAATGGTACAGAGAAACCTGAAGAGTCATTAACTATGAAGCTCTCTTCTCCTTGACCTGGAAGGAACCAGAAGGCACAAATAACTTTAGTGCGAGCATTCAGACATGCTTGACTTGGACAAAATACACTGTCCCAGCAAATGAATAACCACCAATAATTCAAATACAGAGAAAATGCCCCTGAGCAAAATCCTAAACCATCTCTGAATACTCACCTCCTTTCCCAATATTGTGCAACTTCTACTTCAGTTTCTTATTTTTCCACATTTCTTATATGTAGCACTTCTATCTAAAAAAAAATTATCCCTGGCAAAAGAAGAGGTTGGAAATTTTAGGGTGAACTCAAGTACTCTTGTCTGAGTAAGGAGGTTTAAGGGCTCAAATGCAACTCCAGGATTTGGGTTCTAGGGTGAGAGTGACATTTCGATAATGTTCTCGGATGTGCTCATTGTCAATTTACAAATGAACCATGAAAGTAAGTCTCATCTGCCTAACAGGTGAGAATTAAAGCAGTCGTGGCACTAGTTGGAGCTGCCTAAAAGATCTTCTAAAGCATTGGGCACAGGTCCAACACTTCTCCATCAATGAATACCAAAATGGATGAATCATTTATTCACATAATTGCCGTTTCCAAGTGCTTCTCTTTATTCCATCATGGAATGTGGGCATTGCTGGCTAGACTAGTATTTATTATCCATTCCTAATTGTCTTAGAAGGTGCTGATGAACTACCATGTTAAACCATTCCAGTCCTTCTGTTTCAAGAAGGTAGCTTAGACTTTAACTTTGCTAGTTGTTTTAAGCAGGTGTAAAGTGGATATTCTTTGAGAAAAGCCGCTGGCCAAACCACTTATTTTTAAATAAAGCAGAATTTACTTTCAAGATTACTGAATGAAACACAAACAAAAAAAGAACAGAATACAAAATAACTTAACCTATCCGAAAACCCAACAGATTATCCCAACTTAATGATGCTGTTCCCAATACAGAACAACCTCGATTATCTGAACAAGATGGGTAGGGAGCACTTTGTTCAGATAACTGATCTGATCATAAACAAAGGAAGCCATGCTGAACATAATTACATAAAGAAGCATATTTACAGAGTTTTTATTTCATTCAATCAATAAAGTGCATACAAATACTGGATATTGCTTAAAAATTCATGTGAAATTTTTGCTGACATTTTCCTTGGTTTTATCCCGGTCCTATACAGCAGCCACATTTTTCTGCTCAGTGTCGTCCCGCCGTCCAGACCAACCAAGTGTTGTCCCTCCCTCCTCAGCAACTGCCGAGCCCTTAGAAAGAGAGAGGGACGCAAAATACGGGGGAGCATGACAGAGAGGGAAGACGTTTTAACAGATTTCAGTTTCTGTCCTCTCAGCAACTTTTTTTTTAGCAGGGGTAATGTGTTCCTCTTGTCGAGTTTTCCTCCTGTTTATTTTCACATGCGCTAACTTGTGATGGGGAGATTTGCTCTTCCCATCACAAAAAAGTTACATTAAATTTTCTTGTCAGCTGAAAGATATTGAACTACTTTTTGGTTGGAAAAAATGTCGTCATCGGATAACGGGAGGAAAAAAACAACGGAAGCAAAAAGTACGAGCACATTTTTTGACTTAACTCTCCAGAGAATGAACTGAGGATATTAATTGTTGTGTTTGCAAAATGGAGCAAGTCAATGTTGAGAGGGAATCTTGCTGTTAGAGCACATAGCTCAGACTTGCACATATGTTGTTCTTGTGTGTTTACAAACTTTTGTCCTTGGGCAAAATAAGTATCAGAGAGCTTTTTTGGAAAAAGTGTAAGACTTAACTCGAACGTCACGGCTCGAGTATATATTTGAAGTTAACTATTTATTAAAGCATACTTGCATCTATATTCATGTTCAAATTTACAAAATGATGCATTAAATGGATGAGGAATAGAATTTTCCTACTCCAATTGAAATGTACAGAGACCTTGAGATCTTGTTTGGATAATCCGAAATTTGGATAATTGATGTTCGGATAACCAAGGTTGTTCTGTACTTGCAACAATCCCCATAAACACCCCTTGACACAAAAGGTAAAATCAAACAGGTTCTTACAGGAGAGAAGTCAGAGAGAGATCATCTTGGTCCAGCAGCTTTTACAACACTTCTGCTAAAAACCACACCAAATCAGAGAAAAGCTGAGCTGGGAGAACTGGCCGCTCCCTTTTCATTGTACAAGCTTTTTTTTTTGAAAAGCCTCAAAGCTTGTTTCCTGAGGCAGTATCTGTAAGCTATAATCAAACTGCCCTAAAACCCTTCAACTTCAACTATTCAGAGTCTGTGTATATAATAACCTCTCTGAAAAAAAAAACAAGGACAATGTAAACTTGTTAAAGGAGCAGCTTCATCACACTTGGAATGTTAAGATCTTGTTGCATGGACCTTCTTACTTACAGAAAAACAACAACTGCACTTGAAATAACCTTAGTTTGTGAATTAGGTTTGGATATTTCCAGGGATAAGGATAAGGCAAAAAAAATGTAAATGGATGTTTTGATTTTTCCAGAACTCAGGTTTACACTCCATAGTTAAGAGAAGTTTTGCAATACAACTAAAGGTAACTCAGCCTTCCTCCCGAAGGAAAAGTGTTTGGCACATCAATGAATGTAGTCATCAATGCATAAATAATCAGATTTTCACAATACTAAGCTCATCAATACATTCCTTAGTACATGCGGATCACAAGGTAACTTTACATGCACTGTGCATTATGCTAAAACAATATTGTAAGAAATGGAGATGCACAAAATCACACTTAGATTCACAATATTGTGCATAATTGCCAAAACTGTAAAAGTGTTGGTAGCTAACTAGTGTGTGGGCATCGAATTGAAAGCACGAATGGATGGGGGGAAAAAAACGCAAAATGTGACAAAGGTTAGTGGCAAACCAGAGGAATGATGAAGTTTGCCCACAAAAGAGCACATAAGAGTGGAGAAATTAAACTGAGGGCAAACTAATAAATTCAGTAGAAGAATCTAACATGCATTCCAAAGACACTAAATAATTAAGAAGCTAAAGCGAAGAGGATATAAAGACAATGTAGAGAAAAAAAAAACATGGCCTGATGGGTCATACCCTAGGATTTTAAACAAAGTAGCTACATAAATAGTGGATGCAATGGTAGTAATCCTCCAAGAAACCTTAGGCTCTAGAAAAGGCAAAAAGGATTAGAAAACTACCTGTGTAATAAAATCAAGCAGAGTCAGCAGGACTTCATGAAGAGGAAGTCCATGTCTGACAAATATACTCCATTCTTTGAGGAGGTAACAAGCAGGATAAAGGGCACGTTATATATTTGGAAGTCTCAAAAGGGGTTTGAGAAGGTATCACATCCAGGCTACTTAATAGGATAGGAGAATATGGTTTGGGGGCAATGCATTGACAAGGATGGAGAATTGGCTTATGCATACAAGGAAGACTGTCTGGATAATAGGGACATATTTTGGAAAGCAACCTGTAATTAGTTGGAGTGCCACTGCAATCTGTGCTCGGGCCACAATTATTTACAACATATATTTATGACTTGGACGAGGGAAGTGTTGAATTAGTCAAGTTGGCAGATGACACAAAAATAGATGGGAAGGCACGTAGAGAGGATGATAATATAATCAGGGCAATGTGAGATTATGCACTTTGGTAGAAAAGCTCAATATTATTTAAAGATTCCACAAAGCCGTAACGCAAAGGGATTTGGTCGTCCTCAAGAATGTTTCACAAAAGGCTTACATTCAACTGCAGCAGGTAATAGGGAATGGAGTGTAAAAATAGAGAAGCTTTGCTAAAACAATATGAGGCACTAGTCATACCTAGAATACTGTCAACAGTTTTGTGCCCCTTATTGAGGGAACAGTATTCAGAAATTAGAGACAGTTCACCAGGTTGATTTCAAGTATGGAGCCATTTTCTTGTGAGGAGAGATTGAGGGGGTTGAGCTTGTTCTCATTGCCATTTAGAAGGAGAACAGACCTTATTGAAATATATGGTAGCCTTAGGGGGTTGATAGATGTACAGGAGTTATTTTCTCTTGTGGGTGAGTCGAGGTCCACAGGGCATATCTCAGAGTAAGGCATCACCCACTTAAGACCAAAATAAGGAGGATTTTTTTTCTCTGAGGCTAGTGAATCTGTGGAATTCTTCACCATTGAGAGCTGAGAAGGGTGGATTGTTGAGTATATTCAAGAATGAGATAGACAAATTATTGTATCAGTAAGGGAATCAAGGGTTTTGGGGGAAAAAAGGTAGAAGAAGTGGAGTGGACGTATTATCAGATCAACCACTGAATAGCAGAACAGACTTGACGAGCTGAAGGGCCTACAACTGCTCATACATTTTATGGGCAAGCTCAACAAAGCAGCTCATTGCAGCCTAGCCTAAAAGCTGAATAGTTTGTATTTATACTAATAATTTCCCATTTGCTGAATTTTGAAACAAATAAAAAGTCACCAGGGCCTATTCTGAAGTACTTTCCAAATGTTATGATCAGTGAGGAGAACGTGAGGACTGGAGATGCTGGAGATCAGAGTTGAAGAGTGTGGTGCTGGCAAAGCACAGCCAGTCAGGCAGCATTCAAGGAGCAGGAGAGTCAATATTTTGAGTATAAGATCTTCATCAGGAAAAAGGAGCAGCCCAAGGGGGCTGACAGATAAATTGGAGGGGAGTGGGGCTGGGGGGGGGGGGGAAGGTGCTGAGAATGCGATAGGTAGATGAAGGTGATAGGTTGGAGAGGAGGATGGAGCCGATAGGTGGGAAGGAAGATGTACAGGTAGGACAGTTCAAGAGGATGGTGCGAAATTGGAAGGTTGGATCTGGGATAAAGCGGGGAGAAGGGAAATGAGGAAATTAGTGAAGTCCACATTGATCCCATGTAGTTGGAGGGTCCCAAGGTGGAAGACAAGGTGTTTGGTGGCTACAGTTTGGTGGTGGAGGCAGCTCAGGACTTGCATGTGGATGTAACACAATTGTTCAGCAGGAATTAATATTACTTCTAAACAAAAGGAGAGGAAAAGTAGATATAGCAAGAGTTTCTCAAAGGACTGACCTGAAATGCATTGTTCCAACAGTCCTCGGTTTCTAACAGTGTTCACTTTAAACTCATGATGTCCAAAAGAGAATTGCTCCTGAACAGCAGCAGCTGCAAGAAGACTGTCGACGTTCAGAACATCTGGGTCGGAGTTAGTGTCAGAAATATCATAGTGTGCTATCACTGGAGGTCCATCTGAGAACAAACACAACAGATAATTAATTTTCATGTACAGATGGGAAGATGCACAAGAAAGGTAGGAAAAGAAAAATTATGATAACTTCAAGTTGTTAAGTAAAAGTGCTATCTATAGTGATGAGCCTCTACTATTCCTCCATTTTTGATCTTCCACATTTTTAAGTGCAGTACTGTCTCCAGTAGACACACAAGCAAGGCAGCTTCTAAAAAATGAAATAGCTGCAAAATATTTGTTTTTAATTAAAATGCGTTACTTGGGTAAAGGCAAGGCGGTACATCAAGCTTTTCAAGCCCAATGCATTTTGCAAATTCACCACAGATTTGAAAATATGTCGCTGATAATCTAAAAATTAAGCATAAAATGTGGACAGGACTATAGGCATGACCAGGAACTGCAGTTTTAGTATATATACTGTATACAAATATATACAACCAATGACCAAGAATGGCAGTGAGGAAACGGGCAGGATTAGACACTATTCCCAAGAACTGTCTACATAAACAATCTTATCATCTGTATTTTTAACAATTCTTTGTGAAATTAAAAAATGGCCTTTTGCAATTGCCTCACACTGATCCATCTCCCACCATCCATCCTAATTGAATCAGCTCTAGCCTCATTTTGAGACTCCAAACAATTATATAAAGCATGTTTCAATACCTTCCCTAAATTTCACCTCAGTTACCCTTTTCATGTTGGTCTGAGATTTACCCTAATATGTAGCTATGTAAAAAGATGCAAAGCAAAAACATCAAGTCATACTTGGCTGTTGCAACGTGGTATACCTATTATATTTAGGATGAGTTGTCCACACCAGAATTCACTAGGTTGAATTTGGAGTCTTGAACTCAAACTCTGGTTGGCAAAACAATCAATTGCTCATCATAATGCATCTCTCAATAGATAGAGTAGATAGAGTAAAAGGAAGAATTAGGGCAAGGAGAGAACTACCTTACAAATCACAATGTTTCACATAAGATAATTTGCAATATCACAAATTATTGCTTATTCTATATCCCAATCTTTTCTAGAGCTAAAAAGGGCCACCTGATGGAAGATGGTCAAAACACAGAGGTACACGGGGATACATATTATTTTTAGATAAGTACTTTATGCCAGGGTTGAACATTTGAATATACTTGGTACAGAAAACATAAATTGACACTTCACAACATTTTAGAAAATAAAATCTCATCAGAGCTAGTGGGAGAAAATTGTACAAAATTTCAATTAAAACAGAAATGTATTGCTGCTAAGCCCAACTCTCCACATTGTGAGCACATAATGAAATTGCCTGTATTATTTTGAAATTAGTCTTTCATCCTTTCCATTTTCCAGCTGGATACTCTCAGGCTTCATTCTCCAGTGAAGAGATGACTTAAAGAAGTTACTCAGCCTATATCACACTGTAACGCTGATCAGCTTTACAATCTTGATTTTCTACTCAGTGCCTCCCCAGTCAACTGAGATTGGGAAAACTCACTCTATTCTAAGGGCATAAATCCACATTTTCCACAATGTTTTTAAACAAATTCTGACATGAATGAGATATGAAGAATTGTGTAAAAGCTAGCACATATTTGAAGACAACACACTTTGGCTAACCAAGACACAAAAACCTGAAATAAGTCAATAGGCAGAAAATAAAATATCAGATGAACATGTAGGTTTTACAGGTGGTAGATGGAGAAAGAAACTGGGCTGGCAAGTGTCTAGCTGTCACAAGCACAAAGGAAGTCAGTTGTAGTGTATAACTAGGCAATGTTTTTGAGGTGACAAAGATTAGAATCCAAGTTTTAGCTCTGATTTGAAAGGGATTCTTTAAAATAAGGAGATAGGGTCATGTTAGCATATGTTGCAAAAATTCCAGAAACAATTTTCAGATCCAGAGTTTCTCTAAGGGAACTCCTTCACTTCTACCAATTCAAAATGTATTCAGTGCTGCAGTCAAGATCATACGTCAGATAATTTCACAGCATTTAGACCACATGGATCTTCAGTGCAGCATGAATACTGCATGAATGGAGGAGGTGGCTTACTGGTAATGTCAGAGTCCCAGGCTAATGTTGTGAGTGGATGGATTCAAATCACATCGTGACAGATGGGAAATTTAAATTCAATTTTAAAAATCTGGATAAAAGGATAAAAGTTGACAATGTAACCACTATCAATTGTCAGAAAAACTTATCTGGTTCACTAACGGCCTTTATGGAAAGTATGTTTTGGAATGTATTGTTCTTAGCTGCTCTGACCTACATGTGACTAGAGACCCACAGCAATGTGGTTGATGCTTAATTGCCCTCTGAGTGGTCTAGAAGGCCAATCAGTGCAAGGACATCTAGAATGGGCAACAAATGCTGTCCTTTCTACAACACCCACATTCTGTACAAAGAAAAAAAACTCATTAAAACTAAAGTGAGAGAGTAAATGAAGCAAGCTGTCATTGCTACAGTCTTTTCCAACTTCTGATATTCATTTCTCAAAGACCTATTACCTGCCTTCAATGACTACATTCCACTAAGGATCACATAAGCCTAAATTAGCTACAAGACCAGTTTCAAACTGTCCATAGCTGGAACATCCCCAATCTGACAAATTTCTTTCACTTAATATCTCTCAAGTTAATATCAAGAGATATACGTCTTGATACTATATTTTAGAACTTGATAGTCAAGTACTGAATTTCTTCAAATTCACAATACAATTATATAATAGCTAATAGTTAGCACCTATTAGCACCTAATGACTATCTTTTATAGCATTCATCAGTCCTTGCAGCATATTAGCATGACATTTGCTAGTATTGTGTATTAATTTAAGCTTGATCCAAACTTAAATCTTATGCATAAACTATTTTATCTTGCCAATTGCAAACAGTAGTTACATGTTTTTAATAAATAATTTGTGCCCCAGATTTGAGATGTCGAGATTTATAAACAGATAAATTATGTCAAAGCAGATGTCCCACTTTTTTTCCAAACAAAACATTTTTACCCCACAAGTTTGGTGAAAAAATATGTTTGAAGAAAGTAAAACATGGTTTAATAATTTGAAGCAGCCACAAGAAGAAAAAAAAATACTACTTCTGGAACAATCAGTTTAGAAATATTTTGATTCCTGCAGTTTCAGAGGCATAGCACCAATTGAAATGTGACGCTATAATCAAAACAAGGGAGATGATTTAAGGGGTTGTGCAAATAAACATTTTACTTCACATTTTAGAAGTGAAGATAATTATTAGAAAAGCATTTCAGTCATGTGAAGGAGGACTTCTATTAACCATTAAACATGGAGACTAATAGATCCTTTGGCCCACGATGTTGTGCTGAACGTGACACCAAATGAAACTAACCCTTTCTGCCTACCCTTAGTCCATATCCCTCCTTTCCTTGCATATTCATGTGCTTATCTAAAAGCCCCTTAAATGCCCCATTGTATCTGCCTCCCCAGCAGCATGTGCCAGATTCCCACTGCTCCCGTCTAAAACAGCTCGCCCCTCATTTCCTTTGAACATCCCCCCACCTCTCGCCCTAAATGCATGTCTCCTAGTATTAAGCATTTCAACTCTGGGCAAAAGATTCTGTCAACTCCTAATTTTATAGACTTCTATCAATGGACAACCAGAACTGAACACAATATTCTATGTACAACTTAACCAAAGTCTCATAAAACTGACTCTTAAGTGAATGACCCAACCAATAAAGGCAAGCATTCTTTATCAGCCTATCTACTTGTGTGGCCACTTTCAGAGAGCTATGGACTGAAACCCAAGCTCCCTATTGTACATCAATGGTGTTCAGGGTCCTGCCACAAACTTCTCCTTATCATTTGACCTTTACTTGCCCGGATTGAACTCCATCTGCCATTTCTCTGTCCATATCTACAACTGATCCATATCCCATTGTATCCTTTGACAATCTTCTACACTATTTACAACTTCACCAAACTTTATTTCATCTGCAAACTTATATCCACCCATCAGTGTTTTTATCTAAGTAATTCGTATGTATCACAAACAGCAGAAGTCACAGTATGGACCACTGTGGAACACCACTAGTTACAGGAATCTCCAGCCAGAAAAACATTTCCACCATTAAGTCATAGAGATGTACAGCACTGAAACAGATCCTTCAGATCAACTCATTCATGCTGACCACATAGTCCAATTTGCCAGCATTTGGCCCATATCCCTCTAAACCCTTCCTATTCTTAGACCATCCCAATGCCTTTTAAATGCCTCCACTACTTTCTCTGGCAGTTCACTCCATATACACACCACCACCTGCATGAAAAAATTGCCCCTTAGGTCCCTTTGAAATCTTTTCCCTCTCACCCTAAACCTATGCCCTCTACTTATGGACTCCCCTAGTCTGGGGAAAAGACGTTGGCTATTTACTGTATCCATTTCCTCATAAGTTTAAAAACCCCTATAAAGTCACCCCTCAGCCTCCAACACTACAGGGAAAATAGCCACAGCCTATTCAGCCTCTCCCTATAGCTCAAATCCGAGCAACATCCTTGTAAATCTTTTCTGAACCCTTTCAACTTTAACAATATCTTTCCTTTAGCAGGGAGACCAGAATTAAACACTGCATCCCAAAGCGGCCTCACCAAAGTACAGTATAGCTGCAACATGATCGCCCAACTCATATACTCAATGCGCTAACAATAAGGGCAAGCATACCAAATGACTTCTTCAATACCCTATCTACCTGTGACACCAGCTTCTGTCTTCTATGGGTAAGCCAATTCTGAAGCTAAGCAATCAATCATGGATCCCATGGATCTTAATCTTCTGGATGAGCCTACTAAGAGAGACTTTGTCGAAAACCTTACTAAAATCCGTGTAAATAACTCCATGCTCTACTCTCACTGATCATCTTCATCATGTCCTTGAAATATTCAATCAAGTTAGTAAGACATGACCTGCCCTGCACAAAGCCATGCTAACTGTCCCTAATTAGGCCATTTTCCAAATGTGCATAAATTCTATCCCTAAGAATTCTCTCCAATAGCTTTCCAGCACTAATGAGAGAGTCTCAGATCTTCAATTTCCAGGATTTTCTTTATCCTATATCCCAGACTTTCGTTATCCTATTTCCCTTCTTGAATACAGGAACAACATTAGCTTCTTGCCAATTCTTCACAACCTCTCCAATGGCTAGCGAGGATACAAAGATCTTGGTGAAGGCCCCAGCAATCTCCTGTCTAGCCTCTATTAATAATCTGGGGTCAATATCATCCGGTCCCAGGGATTTATCCACCTAAATGCTCTTCAAGAGACCCAACATCACTTCATTCTTAATCTCAAAATGCCCTAGCACATTAGCATGCTTCACTCAAATCTCACTCCTTCATATCCTTCTCCTAGATGCATACTGATGCAAAGTACTTATTTATGATCATGCCCACATCCTCTGTTGCCAAGCACAAGTCTCCTCATTTATCTTACCCTCTCTGTAGTTATTATCTTGCTTTTAATGTATGTACAGAATGCCTTGGAATTCTCTTTAACCCTATTTGCTAAGGTTATTTCATGGCCCCACTTGCCCTCCTAATTCCCTGCTGGAGTTCTTTTCTACTTTCTTTATATTCGTCATAGGCCCTGTCCAATTTTAGCTTCCTAAAACTTACTATCCTTCTTTTTCCCTTTTGACTAAATTCACAACCTCTCTCATTATCAAAGTGTCTCTTATCTTTCCACCCTTGTCCTTCCTCCTAACTGGAAAAAGCAGATCCTGAACTCTGATCAGTAGATCTTTAAACCATTCACATTCAAATGTCCAATAACAGCTCCTCCCAATTAACTGTCCTTAGCTCCTGCCTAATACTGTTGCAATTTGTCCCCAAATCCCCAGTTTAGTACCTTGCCATAAGGTCCTGATTATCTTTATTCATTAAAACTTAAGGAGTTGTCATCACTGTTTCCAAAATGCTCTTCCACTGAAAGGTCAGTCACCTAGCCAGGCTCATTAACCAAAACAAGGTCCAGTTAGGCCCTCTTCTAGTTGGACTATTCACATCATTCCATTCCTTGTCTCACCAGCATGTGGCACCGATAGTAATCCAGAGATTACAAGCCTTGAGGTCCTGCTTTTCAGCCTGTTTTCTGACTGACTGTACTCACTTCACAGAATCTCATCCCTCTTTCTACCTATGCCATTGGTACCAATGTGCACAATGAACTCCAGCTGCTCACCTTCCTCCTTTACAAATTTCATACAACTGCTCAGAGATGTCCTTAATCCTGGCACCAGGGAGGCAACACACCATCCTCAAGTCTTGAACACAGGCACAGAAATGCCTGTGTCCCTAACTTATGAGTTTCTTGCCACTATCACCTGCTTGGACTTTGTTCGACCCTGCTCTCTACAACAGAGCCAGTCCTGGTGGTACAGGCCTGCTGATGGTGTTATACTCCTGAAAGGCTATCTTCTCCAACAAAAATGGCTTACCTTTTAGATAGGGGAATAGCTGCAGGAGACTCCTGCACTACCTGCCTGCTTCTCCTGGCAGTCACCCATCTATCTGACTGAACCTGATGTGACCACCTCCCCATAACTAGTGTCCATCACACACACTAACCCCCATATGCTCCTCAGTGCATCCAACTATGCTCCAACTGAACCACTGTGTGGAGCTGCAGCCGGTCATACTGCCTGCATACATTGCCATCAGGGACATTAGACTGTTCCCTGATTTCCCACATTAAAGAATCTCATCACCCTTGCCTTTCTCACCAAAGCCCAGTATTCTTCTAAGCCTGCACTTATACCAACCTGCCGCACTTTCACCACACAACAGTCTCTCTCAAAGTATTTGTCAGTAATTTGTAATTAATTGGTTATTTAATGTAATCTTAACAAACAATCCAAGTACATTCCAGGTTACAACCAATTTTCTACTAATGAGAAATAAATGGAAAATTTTAAAAGGATTTGTTGGCATTCACTGCATGCAACATTGTCCAATATTATTAGTTTGAAATAACAAAGGTATGTGGATTACCAAATTAAAATCTGATCATTACAGAAGTAAATCTTCAATATGGAGATTGTTAGCTCTGAAGCTCATGAGACTACCACATTATGTTTTGACTTCTACCCATTGCAGACAAATGCTCTACAAGCTGCATGGTAACTATTACAAACGTACACAAGAGAGCTTTGCACAGTGGTACTGTCTTGTCAATTAAAGCAATGTTTACATTTCATTCCTGTAGTTAGGAGTTATAAATCAAACCAGAGATGGCAGCTCCTTTTCTGTGACTCTTAGTTGTTTATTATGTTGCATTTTATTCATTCATTGCTAAATGCAGTCTGATACAATCTGATTTTCTAGATATACATTAATAGTGCTGCAACACATCAGCATTCTTTGGATTATATTTAAACAAAAGATGACTGAATGGCTGAAATTTAAAACAAAAAAACTAGAACATACGGGGTCTTTAACCAATAAAATTAATCTTGTTAAATAACTTTCACTAATTTTATAAGTTATCTTATACTATAAGAAATTTGAAAATCATACAATAGCACATTAGAGGAGCAACGCATTGCACAGTGAGAAAATTCACCATCGCACTCTCCACCAGGTGAAGTTGCCAGTTTCAGCTGATCTTCTGGAAAGTGGTGGGTTGGAGAGGGAGAGAGAGAGAGAGAGAGAGAGAGAGAGAGAGAGAGAGAGAGAGAGAGAGAGGGAGAGAGAGACAAAGAAACATATAGTGTCATGCAAGGAATATTATTATACATTTTTCAGTATATTGGTGAAAAGTAGCAAAGGGAAGCTGCTTGAGAGCAGATCTCCATCTGAACTTTTGGTAACTTATGCCTCTTTCCAGGAATGCAGCATAATGAGGAATAGAAATATAAAAACACCTTGTTTTTAAAAATACAGCCAAGTTATCACTTCCTTTCCAAGTTAGCTAACCTTATATCCATTTGTTTTTGTGCATTACATATCCATTCAGACCAGAATTGCTTAATGTACTTGTGCAGCATGTGTTTTTTCATCTTATACATTAATAAAATATTTGAAGGTTCATAGGCATAAATGCCAACATAAAGGCTACTAAATAGACCAGGAGAAAGTAAGGACTGCGGATGCTGGAGATCAGAGTCGAGAGTATAGTGCTGGAAAAGCACAGTAGGTCAGGTAGCATCCAAGGAGCAGGAGAATCGACATTTCAGGCATAAGCCTTTCATCAGGCCTACTAATTAGACCACGCACCTCAATATTATTTGGTAGTCAAATGCTGTTAACACAAGCATTAATGATTGATAGGAAATAGGAGACACCAAATTACCACATATATAAATTTGTGTTTGGATTAACCAAATTAAGTAATTTTTATTGCATCAATAAACTGATTAAGGAAAACTACAATTCAAGTAGTGGTTTGTGCATAGTGCTGATACCATCAAGTGAACAGAATTTAGTTTTATGTCCACTTTGTCTCCACACTTTGGAACACAGGAGTAGCAGTAGGGCACTTGGATTTTTCATGCCTGTTCAAAAAGATCATAATTGATGAGGTACAAAAACAGAAATTGCTGGAAAAGCTTAGCAGGTCTGGCAGCATCTGTGGAGAGAAATTAGAGTTAATGTGGGCGGCACAATGGCTCAGTGGTTAGCACTGTTGCCTCACAGCACCAGGAACCGGGGTCAGATTCCAGTCTCGGGCAACTGTCTGTATGGAGTTTGCACATTCTCCCTGTATCTGCGTGGGTTTCCTCCGGGTACTCTGGTTTCCTCCCACAATCCAAAAGATGTGCAGGTTAGGTGAATTGGCCATGCTAAACTGCCCATAGTATTAGGTACATTAGTCAGGTGTAAAAAGAGGGAACGGGAATGGGTCTGGATGAATTACACTTTGGAGTGTCGGTGTGGACTTGTTGGGCTGAAGGGCCTGTTTCTATACTGTAGGGGATCTAACCTAATCTAATCAAAACAGTTTTGGTGACTCTTCCTTAGATCATTTTCAGTTGTTGATTAATGTGTTCTGAACCTCACTGCCACTTACGTAGATAACAAATGTCACAGTTTAAATGGTGCAATGCTTTATTTGTTATCTTTAAAGAGATGAATTCATGTTGTCTGTGTTCTGTTTAACCAAAATGCAAAAGTCACCCTTACATGGAACAGCTCTGATCACATATTCTGATTCAACACAGATTTTTAGTAAGGCCAAATTAACTAATGAACATTTTCCATGAGGTAACCTAAACAAACCTGAATGAGAAAAAGGAACCTAGTTATAAAGATAAGATCAATTAATTGTGTACACAGTCATAGAGATGTACAGCATGGAAACAGAGCTTTCGGTCCAACCTGTCCATGCCGATGAGATATCCCAACCCAATCTAGTCCCACCTGCCAGCACCTGGCCCATATCCCTCCAAACCCTTCCTATTCATATACCCATCCAAATGCCTCTTAAATGTTGCAATTGTACCAGCCTCCACCACATCCTCTGGTAGCTCATTCCAAACACATACCACCCTCTGCATGAAACCGTTGCCCCTTAGGTCTCTTTTATATCTTTGCCCTCTCACCCTAAACCTATGCCCTCTAGTTCTGGACTCCCCGACCCCAGGGAAAAGACTTCGTCTATTTACCCTATCCATGCCCCTCATAATTTTGTAAACCTCTATATGGTCACCCCCTCAGCCTCCAACGCTCCAGGGAAAACAGCCCCAGCCTGTTCAGCCTCTCCCTGTAGCTCAAATCCTCCAACCCTGGCAACATCCTTGTAAATCTTTTCTGAACCCTTTCAAGTTTCACAACTTCTTTCCAATAGGAAGGAGACCAGAATTGCACACAATATTCCAAAAGTGGCCAAACCAATGTCCTGCATAGCTGCAACATGACCTCCCAACTCCTGTACTCAATAGTCTGACCAATAAAGAAAAGCATACCAAATGCCTTCTTCACTATCCTATCTACCTGCGACTCCACTTTCAAGGAGCTATGAACCTGCACTCCAAGGTCTCTTTGTTAAGCAAGACTCTCTAGGACCTTACCATTAAGTGTATAAGCCCTGCTGAGATTTGCTTTCCCAAAAAAGCACCTCGCATTTATTTGAATTAAACTCCATCTGCCACTTCTCAGCCCATTGGCCCATCTGGTCCAGATCCTGTTATAATCTGAGGTGACCCTCTTCGCTGTCCACCACACCTCCAACTTACTCACTGTACCTCTTATGCTCATGTACATGTTAAATTCAGCAGTTAATCCAATGAGAAATACTTTTAAGTCATGTCTTTTTCACTTTCTGTAATTCACTCTGTCCTATCTTGCCAATTGTTCATTTTCTCTTGGTCTGACTTATTCACTGCCCAGGATTCTCCATCTTTTCCTCATATTTTAGTTCTCTCATTCAGTTTCACTTATTCTAGGTCCAGGATATCTTCCGTTCCCTTGCTCTCATTTATTTCCTAGGTTGACCTATGTTAAGAATAGGTAGCCATTGGGTCAAACAGCAAAGAAACAGACCCTTCATCCAATTATTTCATGCCAACCAAGTTTTCTAAACTGAAGTAGTTCCATTGCCTGTGTTCCCCCCATATCCTTCTAGATCTTTCCTATTCATGTATCTGTCCAAATATCTTTTAAATAGTGTAATTGTACTCGCCTCTACTACTTCCTTTGATAGTTCATTCCATATACATTCCATACACCTCTGCATGAAATAGTTGTCCCTAGGTCCCTTTTAAATCTTTGTCTTCTCACCTTAATTCTATGCCCTCTACTTTTGGACTCCCCCATACTGGAGAAACAACCCTGATTATTCACCCTATCCATGTCCCTTTTGATTTATGAAGGTCACCCCTCAGCCTACGACACTCCAGGGAAAATAGCCCCTGCCTATTCAGCCGCTCCTTTTAACTCAAGCCCTCCAGTCTCAGCAACACCCTTGTAAGTCTCTTCTGCATCCTTTCCAGTTTAGTAACATCCTTCCTATAGCAAGGTCGACCAGAATTATACACAGTACTCCAAAACTGTCAGTCCTTTGATTATGAAGACATTTTATTTCATACAGTCAGTAGTGAAACCAGACCTCCATTATATTACTATAACTTAGGTACATGAAAATGTTTTGAGCTAACAAAATGAGAGAAGTATATTGATGGTCCATTGCATCGTTTTTTCCTAAAATGACCAACTACATTATTAATTGGACTCAATTGAAAAAAAAACAAACATTCCTAAAATTACATTTTTTGGGACTGGAAATGAGAAGAATGGGGCAGTAATCACCAAGTCAGAAGAATGGATCTGATGGATACTCATGAATTTCTCAGATCCTAGTCACACCAGATCATAATTTTATGATATACAGTTCTGTCCACATTTATCTTCGTACATACTGTAACTTTTTGTGGAATCATCTGAATGAAAGGGATAGCTATTTAAAATCTATAAAGCTACCATCTTTCCATGAATATACATTTTAGATCTATTGATCAAAATAGGGCTTATTTCAAATGACATGAATATCACTTTACTATTATATGCTAATCTGCCTTACTTGTGACTGCAATGTAGGTCAAAACTTACTGTAAAAATGAGTTTACAAACAGCAGGGCTACACTTAGAATAGCACCAATATAACTGAATCAAGTCATCAAATTTAAAAACCACTCCATCACCAAAGGAGATGGGAACAGTAGTGTTGCAACAAACTGTCATTGGCATTCACAAATGGTTCTCCAAAGATTACGAACACAAACATGCAATGTTATTCAATATAATTACTATAGGTTGAAAGACGTGATCATAATGAAAAGAAAATATTTTGTGCAATGTACCAAACAACAATGCATATGGTAGTCAATGTATGCTTAGAATCAGTTTTTCTTTTCTCTTGTCACTTCATCCAAATAAAATGATGGTTCCTCAGAAGATCCAGGATCAAGTACACTAGCATCTCTAAGACCTCACATGAACAGCCATTCTCTGTTTGAAAGCCTTGACAGTTATGAGCAGGCTATTCAATTGTAGTTGGGAAGCACAAGTTCTGAACCTAGCCTCATCTCATGCTGGCACATGTACACTTAACAACAGGACTTTCTTTAAAAATCCAATTTATTTCAGGAAAATAAATAAGCTTTTTCAATATAGAGAATCTACTCAAATATAATTGGTCTAAAGTGTAGTGATGAGCAGTGCATTGCAAAACATATCAACTGTGCAGAAGCAGAACGAAAAATTCATGTTATCACAAAACTGGAAAAAATAGCATCTGATTCAAGCATATTTCCCACATAGCATTCCCCTTTCATTCTAACTGCAACCCAAGTACCAATCATGCACAAAAAATCTGTAGTTCCAAAAATCAGGACCAAATTGCTCACTTAAGCTATTTAAGCTTTAAACTTCAGAAAAGTAAAGCATTGCATTGTAAACTAAAATTACATAGTTCAACAAATAATCAGATTCAGTCTTGATGCAAAGCTAAGCAAATTAGCACTGACCAACTATGTTCTACAACGTTGTCGCAGTCAGTATTCTATAAGGGCAATTAATACATAGAGCAGACACTGATGACATGCAACATCCATCAGTAGTACAGACATGCAAATATAAATACATCAACACCTACCCTGTAAAACATGTTTGGCAATTATTTCCAGTCTTCAGATTCAGTAAGAAAAGGCACATCTGGTTATTTCTGTAGTTGTTGTCCTGCATCTTCAGTGTTATCAAACAACACGTCGCTGAGCTTAAGAAAGGTACTGCTTTAGTGCAGATCAACACAAAGGAAAGGACCATGGTATTTCGAGACAGCATTAAAATGCTCTTAGCCAGGGTTGGCAGAGTTAGGGAATGAAAGTCTATTCAATTTAGGGTTTGTTGGTGGCACAGCTCAGAGACTTTTTCATTAAGTACAATGACTGGCCAAAATTTGTTCAATATATTGTTTCAGTTGCATAACACTGTAATCTTTTGCTATAAATCTTTTGTCTTATGATCCTGCTCCACGGCTACCCGATGAAGGAGCAGTCCTCCGCAAGCTTGTACTTCCAAATAAACCTGCTGGACGATAACCTGGTATGGTGTGATTTTTAAATTTGTCCACCCCAGTCCAAGACGGACACCTTCACATCATGGATAAACTTTAACATTCAGTTACAACAGCTTTGTAAACGTTGAGAGCACTGTCATTTTGATTAATATTACAGCTCTCTGCCACTTCATGGAAACCATTTTCCCTTGAATGTAAATATGGTGACCAAATGATCACCAATGTGTTGGTTCAAAGTGGTGACATTTCAAGGAGAAATTATGATTTTAAAGTTTTTGTAAGAAAATAACCGAAAGTAATTTAGCAGTGATACTTGCATGCTTGCACCAATTTCATGGTCATCTGAAATGCTAGTGGCCCTATACACTGGTCATTTAATAGTAAGAAGCCAAGAAGTAGACTGCAAGATCAAGCTTCATTCATTGATCTCCTTGAGAAAATCAAGGTGATTAAATATAGGGAAAAGGGCAAGATGACTAACTGAGCTAATACAAAAGCGAAATGCCGAAAATCCTCTTCCTACATAATGTTAGACTCGGCTTGCATAGCGGTGGATCTAACAGTCAATTAGGTTTTTCACTTCAAAAAAAAGTCACAATTTGTAGAAGTGTTTTGTGCCAAATGCTATAGCTGATGTTGCTTAAACATATCATTTTTTCATGAACATATTTTGTTCTGTACATTTTCAAATGAATGTACATTGGCTTTCGGTTTTTGACGAAGTTTTTCTGCAACCTGATCTGTAACTGCAATAGAAAGCTAGAGCTTCACTGCTGTAAAATGTCAATAGTTCACACGCAGTATCTTTTGAAAGATGACTCAACTTCCAACTCTTTTACATACGTTCCACAGCATTTATTCTTATCCACTTGCAGGAAGTGATATAAACTACACATGTACCTTCAATGTCTACACTGCTAAAATATCCTTTGCCTCTCTATATGAATAAGCTCAAACATAAATTCTGGATATGCAAAATCAGTTTTCAGAGTGGGATAAATTAAATAAGGACTAATCCACCACCAAACATCATAATGTCACAAAAATTTTATGAAGTTAAAAATAGATAAATACCTCACCCTGATCGAAAGTATCATAATGAAAATAGTACTGAGAATTCTTCTCACTCAACAAAGACCTTGGTTATAAAACTTGACAGAGCTGGAAGTAACAGCCAACTACTTTGATGGTTATGGTCACAGCACTCAATAGAAAGAACAATGTGAATTAAAAATGAGTGAATTAGCAACATAATCTAGCTTGACAAGATCAGCCCACAAAGAAAATCTTCAGCTTGCACTGGACAGTTTATTGCATGGAGAAGGGGTTAAGAATGGAGAATGGAGGAAGACACTCATAGATCCCAGTTGAGTTGATGCTTGCACAAGCTAATGACCATAAACTTTAGGAGGATCAAATCAAGATGCAACACCTGGATTAATAATAAACATTGATCAATTATATCCAAATTCAATTGGCTCAATTATCCAGGGTAAGTATATGGATTACTACCACTACGTGTCAGCACTGCTCTCCCTTTTAAGATACGGTATCAATCTATAAGTCTTTGCTGAAAATGCACAGTTTAAGAGAATCCGAAGCTGTGTAAGCCGGGTAGGGGTCAATTGGTTGACCAGCATGTGGCTCAGTTTACTATTAATAGCATAAGGTTCAATCCCCATTCCAGCTAAGCTACATACAGGGCCAGCACCTTCACCGTACATCGTAATAAATTGCAGCATTTTACTGAGGTATGGAAAATAATTGTCAAGGACCTAGCTTCAGGCGGAGAACTGATCAAGGAGGCAGAAGTAGCAGGCAGGTGGGACTATTTTTCAACTGGGCACATGACCAGTGTGGACTCGTTAGACTGTGTTTGTGTTTCCATGCTCAATCTATAGCTACATGAATAATTCCAGCTCCACAATACATTTCACTAACCCACTACTTCATCTTCAGCTTTCAGATCTAAAAGCATCCATTTGCTATAGAGACATAATTTATTTGAAATTTCATATTCAAATACCATATGCAGAATGTAACAATAGTTTAAGGTGGCACATCACCACCTAAAGGGCAACTAGGAATGGCCCTGGTCAGCAATGCACATATCCAATGAAAAGTCAATCAGAAAACAAATTTACTCCGAACCAAAGTAGGCAAAAATCAATAAAAATTACAACAATGCAAATAATTTCCACTGCAATATTCACAGTTAAAGCAAAGATTGAGGTGACAAGTGAGGAACTTGGATATTTAAGTCATACAAAACTCTTGTCAGACCCCAATTGGAGAACTGAGAAAAGATCTGGATACCACATCTTAGGAAGGAGATATAGGCCTTGGAGGGAGTACAACATAGGTTTTCCAGAATGATACCTAGACTTCAGGGGATAAATTAGGAGGAGAGATTACACAAATTTGGCCTGTTTTCTCTAGTATTTAGATGATTAAGGAGTAATATGACCAAAGTCTTGATATTAACAGGAAAAGAAGGGCAGATAAACCACCTGCACCAGTTGGGGATTCTAGAAGTAGGAGAAATACGCTGAGCATTAGGACTAGACCATTCCAGATAGACATTAGAAAGCATTTCTACAAATAAAGGGTGGTAGATGTTTGGAACTCTCTTCAACAAACCACAGTGAATGCGGGATCAGTTAATCTTAAATCTAAGGTAGATCATTTTTGTTAAGCAAAGGTATTAAGGAATCTAGGCTTAGATATGGAGTTAGGTCACAGATTATGCATGATCTCTTTGAACGGCAGAACAGGCTCAAGGAGCTAAATGACCTACTCCTGTTCCTGTGTTCAAGTGAATCCTATTGACTGGTTTGGAACATATCAATGCTATTAAACCCGGCACATTGCAACACTGCACAGTACAATCTTAAACAATAAATACAAACAGAAGGTCAGAAAACTGAAAGGAGTCATACTCTTTTAATAATTTATTTTCACTGAAGTTGCAAAATTTTACACTTCTTCGTTTTACAGGGTTTTTGGCAATAAAGTACATGGCAACAATACCATTGAACTGAAAAGTTGCAAATCAAATCCTTGTAAAGGTGGACACAAATAACAATCCTGGATTTTAGTCACTGGGATCCACTGACTATACAAAGAGTCACAAGGATCTTAATTTATAACAATAAACAATAACTTGTTTATTCCATTTGACACTTGACAAACTACAATCTGAAATGCTGCACCA
This sequence comes from Chiloscyllium punctatum, assembly GCF_047496795.1. Lineage (NCBI taxonomy): Eukaryota > Metazoa > Chordata > Chondrichthyes > Orectolobiformes > Hemiscylliidae > Chiloscyllium > Chiloscyllium punctatum. The sequence continues at coordinate 137,015,812 of NC_092739.1, forward strand.
TTGTTGGTGTGCAATAAGATGTACTTTCTACTAAATGGAAGTGGTGGTGAAGTGATTGATTAATCTAAACCAATTACCGCTTCATGCAAACATGGATTAAAAATTTGACTTTGCAAATGTTCTGCTTTTTAAAAATAATACAAACCAGTAAGGATTCAAAAATTTTTGAAATTAACCACCCAAGATCCGAATTAAACTAGCACTTTCAAGTGAAATAAAAGTTCATTTTAAACAAGGGGAATTATTCTTAACTTTAGTAAGAAGCAACCTGAGATTAAGTACCATAGCCCATATTTTAAGGTTAAAAAAGCAACCATTTTGAATTGAAATCAACTAACTTATAGTTTGGGAGTATTTTCTTCAATGAGCAAATTGTCTTTGTACAAAATTGGAGGGGGTGATGAAAATGTAATTGGAAACTTTTTTTAAGAAGAGTCAATGCTTTTAAATATTTATTTCATATAAATATCTTGATTGACTTTTCTTATAATAAAAAATTACACATTGCACAATGCTGTATTTCAATGCATCCACAATAAAATAAATCAGGCAACGCTAAATATGCATAACGGGTTACAGTATAAACAGAATTTTTTTTTTACACAGTTTGAGGCATCATTTATAGGAAGGATATTTAACACATCAAGGTGGATTCAATAAGAATTTTAAAAGTTTAGGATTTTTTTTCACTAGACCTCAAAGGTAAGAGTTCATAGTCTTGGAATGATAGGCTGTTTTACATCGGTTGGAAGAATGGTTTTTAAAAAAAAAAGGCATTAATTCATATAAATGAGAAACTAACAAAAAAAGCTACAGTGAACTGACAAGCAGATTGAGTTCTCTGTCATAAACAGCTTATAAGAGTTTATAAATTTTACGGTGAAGGAATTAGATTGTTGTTAGAAGAATTTCATGTAGTATGAGTAGCAAGTGGGATGAAGGAATGAGACTAAATGGCTCGTGTAGAAAGGAAAAAATATATAATTAACTGGTTAAAGGTACACACTAAGATTATGTGAAACCATTTTTCAAAAAAAAAACAGTTGTGCTTCTTAGATTCTATTTGCATGTGACTCTGAAAGCAAATTCCCATTGCTCAGATCTGAGAGTATAGGAATTGGAATGTCATGTTGAGGTTGCACAGGACACTGGTGAGGCCTCTTCTGGAGTACGGTGTACAGTTCTGGTTGCCCTGCTATATGAAGGATATTATTAAATCGTAGAACATTTAGAAAAGATTTACCAAAATATAACTGGAATGAAAGATTTGAGTTATAAAGATAAGCTGGACCTTTTTCATTGGAACGCAGGAGGTTGAGGGGTGACCTTATAGAGGCTTATAACATCATGACGGGCACAGGTAAGGTGAACAGCAAGATTCTGGGGGAGTTCAAAACTAAGGGGCATAGAGAAAAAAAGATTTAAAAGGACATGAGGGGCAACCTTTCTTTATTTGACACAGAGTGATTCGTATGTGGAATGAACTGATAGAGGAAGTGGTGGATGCAGGTACAGTTACAACATTTAAAAGACATTTAGATAAGTACATGATTAGGAAAGGTCAGCAGGGATATGGGCCAATGCAGGCAAATGGGATTAATTTAGTTTGGGAACATGGTCAGCGTGGACTAGTTGGATAAAAGGACCTGTTTCCATGCTGCATGATTCTATGACTATGACTCTTGATTTGTGTAGCATAATGCCACTTAACAGCTAACAGTTCACATAATATGGACAGAAATACAGCTAATTTCGAGATTTGCATTCCTTTGCACATCACAGAAAATGTAGAAAGTTAAACAGTGAGTAGTTGAGCTGTAGTATAGCTGGCCTCCATACCCTTTGGTATAGAGGTATATTGTCCATGGACCTGGTGTTGATCAACCAGAAATCTAAAGACAAAACACCAACTCGAATAAGTAACACTCAATGTTTTGTCTTTCATAAAATTCAACATTTTGTTTGCACTTTTGATGGATCATAAAGTCAGCAGGAATTCAGATAATGCCCACATGCAAGATATCTTTCAGGAAGCCAGAGGCTGTGGGTGACAATTCAGTCTGAGGGAAAAGCAACTAGTTAGTGCATTAGATACAGATTTTTAAAGTTTTGTGCAATCTTTTACATTCTTCATTAATTTATTCAAGAGCAAGACACTTTAAATAACGATTAGCTAAAATATTAATGTTCTTAACTTTATATTTTTATATAGTAGTATTTTTTGGTTCTTAAGAGAATCGGACCTTAAATATGAACTCTTTTCTCTCCACAGATGCTGCCAGACTTGCTGAGTTTCTCCAGCAATTTGTTTTTGTTTCAGATTTTATTTTGAGGAATTATGTTTCAAGGATTGTAGACAATGGTCCATTTGAAGGGACAGAGGAAACTTGTACTTTTTTGTTAAAAAGGGGTCACTGAAAGGAAACTGGGATTTAAAAAAATACTATATTGCTTGGAAGTCACACGGCACCAGCTAATTGCTTGGACTTTTTAAACTGAAAACGACTGCCTGGGTTCATGGCTTTGTTTTGGGTATGGTTTGGAGTTCAGTTGGAGTACAGTAACTGCACAAGCCGGTTGTTTTCCCACAGATTTGATTGTCACTCACAGCCTCCCACTTCTTATAAATACCTTATATCGTGGGCACTATTTGAAACATTGCTGACTCAATGATCCACCAAAATTGCTTTTGTTACTTTGTCCAAATAAAATTTTGAATTTTACGCAAGATGTAACACCAAGTGTTACTTATTCAAACTGTTTCTGGACAATCAAAACCTGAACCCAGTTCATCCACTGTCTTCTGACAAAATCCTTTAGGAAGGTCCATGATTTTCTCCTGAAAAGCATCTGAATTCTCAACAATTTCTGAAAAAAATTGATTTACAAACATCCAACTTATAAACTCTTGCAGTTAAGGACAAGATCCCATAACATACAGGATTCAGCATGCGAATGTTTGCTCATACTTAGGAATAAAGAAGTGACTGTGCTATTTTGTGTTCCCCTCCCCAACTACCCATGATGGGTTGAGTGCAGCCTGACATTATTGTGGACCATGAATACAGTATCAGCCCTTTGACATCTCCCCAAGGTTGATAAAAAGGCTAAAATAACTTCTGAAGGAACAGCACAGAGCACTGGCCCAACCTAATGAGTCTGGACTCGAATGCAAGGCAAACAGTATTTTCTCAATGGCATACAATATTGAGGGGACACGGTACAATGTGGCTGTTCAAAAATAACAAAATACTCCCCTCTGTAACTTTGTAGAGATTCCTCTTGAAGACATGCCTGCTTTGATTTCAATAGGGGAGTTATCATGCCACTCAAAAGCACATCTGATAATTTTATGTTTCTTCGATTCACTCCCAATTGCTCAAAAACTGCATGAATCCATGTATGATTCTGTAAATCCCTTTTTTAAAGAAATAGAATCAGTCTGAACACTGGGGCACAGACAGCCTCACATACGGCAACTCATACCTTCAATGCATTATTTGGGCTAAAATAGCACCTATTGTTAAAGTTCACTTCAGAATATAATTTTAAAAAAAGTCTTGGATTTACATATGAAAGAACTGAAACCAACATAGTTATACTAAAACAATCCAGGTCTTTTTCAATATATAATTTCAGTTGCATCACACTGTAAACTTTTGCTATAAATTCTGTGTCTTACGATCTTATATTCCACATGGAATGTGTTGCCAGCAGTGGTGGTGGAAGCAAAGTCATTAGAGAAATTTAAGCAACTGCTGGACATCCACATGAAGAACAGTGATTTGAAAGGTGCGTAGGTTAGGTTATTTTATTTTAGATTAGGAATAATCCTCGGCACAACATCGTGGGCTGAAGGGCCTGTTCTGTGCTGTACTTTTTTATGTTCTAACCACCCAATGAAGGAGCAGAGCTCTGAAAGCTAGTGCTTCCAAATAAACCTGTTGGACGATAGCCAGGTGTTATGTGACTTTTAACAATGCTAACTGATGTCGTTTGGGCTAAAAATTGCCCCAGTTACTTTCCAGAGACTGATAAAAGCAAGTCACACTCAGTGCTCCTAAATGTGTGGTTTACCTTCATGGATGGCCTGCAAATGCTGGTAAATGAAATTTCAAAAGGACCACTTGGAAAAATTAGAAGCTGTTTTCTTAAAGGATTACAGTTAGCTGATCTGGCAATAAACCTTGCCAAAAGTGAATTTAGAGAAGGGCCGGTAACCCATATACGGAAAGGACAGGTATTGTCAAGAATAGGAAAAGTACAAGCAAAAACAGTACTATATAACGGAAAAGGAAACCCTCCTAGGATTACGACTTAACTGGTAAACATTTTGATGTGCATGTCCATCACAACTATAGGGAGTCACTAATATATTCTGATCATAGTCTTTTGAGCCTTCACGGGAAAAACTAGAATACCAGACTATTTTGAAGAGGCTTACAATTGCAACCACCTCACTTAAAAACTGTTCCACTGCAGGGAGATCCAATGTAATTGTTAATGTTTTGTCTAGAATTTAAGTTTTCTTTGCATTATCTGAGTATTAAAGATACTAAAAAATGTACGTGTAAATGGGTCTTAACATAAAAATTTTTTTGTTTGCGGATTATAATAAAATGCCTTCAAAAATAACATTTCATTTCTTAGGGTGAACGTTTTATGAGGCTGCATCATTATTGTTTTTGAGGATACATGTTTAAGGATTGTAGACAGTGGTTCATTTGAAGAGACCATACAATACTTGAACTCTGTTTCAAAAGAATATTGGAATACTTCTCATAGAAGACATTGCTTAGAAGTCACATGCCTTAACCGAACTGCTTGGACTTATTTACAAACCTGGGCTTATGACTCTGTTTTGGATATTGTTTAGAAGCACATCTGCTTATACTTTTCATTTTTCCAACCATATTAAACAGCTTTACATCTTTGCCAACTAAGTCCCATTTTCACAATAAACCATGAATTGTGTTGCTTTTCTTAAATAGAAGTGTCTAATTTTTTATTCCACGCCTAACATAAAATATATAATTGGCAATATTGATAAATTTAAATGTTTTGCCCAGTTACGTAGCAGCCTGAAGAAGCGGGCCTCTAGTGAGATTGCAAGCCCTTCCAACAGCAGTTCTAACAATGCCTAGTTCTAAACCATCCTCCGTCTCAAAGAGTGACTCAACATAAAAATCAGCTCGAGTCTTAATGTAAAAATGCAGCATGATTTTACTGAACAACAACTCTTAAGTTATATCTCATGAGATGCCAAAATCTTAAGCCTGAGTGGCCAATCAATGAGAGCGTAGTTAGGACCAGAGGCTGGCATTAGTTCTTAGTCATAGTCATATCAAATATGCATATCAAAAGGTAGACAAACAAAAATACCAAATTCTTCATTATGAATAGAACTGAAATCCTTGAAAATTGGGTGTAAAAACTGTTAAAATGCAAACAAAAACAATCAAGTTCAAATCAATCCCTTAAAAATATTACATACAGGTTCTGATATTTGTGTCCACCTCCAGTACAAACGGAGCTTATTGTTTTAAAAACAAAATACTGTAAATATTGTCCACAAGTGTTTATAGATGTTGTGTAAACACTAATACCTCACTGTTCCAGTGCAGATAGCAGTTTCGGGAACAAAGTGATGAAAACCCACCGCCACTGATTTAATTCCGATGTTTTTCAAAACCTGCTTGAGAATATCATCTTTGGAGTTACTTTACATTCATTATTAAATTGAGCCACAGATTTCAGAAACTGCTTTAATTGCTATCATGCTGGTAAACTGACAAAACCAAGTAAGAGGAAGTGTAAACTTCAGAACAATTCTTGAGTGAATAGGTCTCAACCCACAAAGACGGATGGATGCTCTTTTTTTTTAAAATATCACAAAACTTCATATAAGGTGGCTCTTTTCAGCATAAAATGTTATAGCATAACACATCATAATACAGAATTATACAGAATAAAGTTGTTTTGTGATTTTCCAATTATACTTTGGCAAGTAAGAGAAAAGGAGAGGATATTGAAACCTGCCAACACGTTCTCTCCCAATTCTGCACTGAGACATCCTTTACCTGAAACAGCAGCTAATAAATTCAGGATATTATGTTAAACAAGAGTGAGTGCTTGGACTTGAAATAATGGGAACAGGACTTCAAACAACTAACATGACTTCTTGTAATATTTTTCACAATTTTTTTAAATATAAAGCTTCACTACAAAAATGATAGATGTGTTTATTTTATTAGTCAGCCCAAACCCCACACAAAAAAAATCAAATCCAGCAGCTGTCTCTTTTGTGTTAGTTTGCTAACTTGTATAGCAAGTAGCAAGGAGTAAAAGGAAACGAGCAGAAAATTACGGCCAAACTGCAAAGAATGACTGGTGTCATCCGCACATTCCATTTGGCACATTCAAGTTGCGAGCTATCCTATGCCAAGACATGACCACAATGGGGACTGGGTAAACAATTAAGAAGGTAAAAACAAGGACTGCAGATGCTGGAAACCAGAGTCTAGATTAGAGTGGTGCTGGGAAAGCACAGCAGGTCAGGCAGCATCCGAGGAGCAGGAAAATCTAGATGAATGGCTTTTGCCCGAAACGTCGATTTTCCTGCTCCTCGGATGCTGCCTGACCTGCTGTGCTTTCCCAGAAGCACTCTAATCTAAACAATTGAGAATCCAGGTTGCCTACAAATATTAAGAGCACCTGACAATATAGCAGTCATGGAATTAAATTTACTAAAATAAGAGCAAAAATTCAATTCAGGCACATTCTGGATCACTTTAACATCAGTAGAATCGTGAATAAAAACAACAGTTAAGGTGTACTGGTTATTCCAGTGTAAATTGAATGGTATCAGTTTTAAAACACCTCACGTACACAAGTAGTAGTGATATGTTTCGCCCCCTATAATGTATACATCAAATTTATATGAGAGGATGAATATCAGGGAAAAAGTGCTCACCTATTGGATAATATTACATGTTTGTTGAAAATGAAAATTATTGCTAATTCTTAAAATGAACAACAAATCAGCAAAAAGATGAAGTATTTCCAGTCATGTGTGTTATTTCCACATTTTTTCATTAAGTAATAGGGAGAGATTGTAAAGGTTTCTTTTACACTGTTTACCACAATATCCTATTTAATTTTCCCTAACACTGTGTGAAGTCATAAATATAGATGGATACCTCGTGATGGAAAATACCATTGGTAGCAGTCACACAAATGTTGGAGGAATACAGAGATTGATAATATACTATAATTACAAACAGCAATTGGGAATGTCACCATCAAATGTTCAGTGATTTGGCAGCAAAGAACAAAGGGTTGTTTAAGAACAAGTTCCATGCCCAAAGGCTGTCCCTGTGAACTTTAGGAACAGCAGATATTCAATACAACAGGAAACAGGGAAGGTAACCAAGAAGGCTGAGTAACAGCACTAAATTAAATTCAAAACATTTGAAAGAACATAACAGATTTCAAAACATCTCCCTTTTCCTCCTTTTTTTTGGATTTATAGCTTCTTCTAAATTGTCCACCAAAATTCAGTCATGGGACCTTTTGTTTTTACACCTAATGGAAAGGCATGCAATCATTATTCCTTATCATAATACCAGACAGTTTCCTATCCTTCAACTTTTCTCTCAAACCTGGTGAAAACACTGACATGGCCATATTGCATCCGAGGAATCCGTCTGTCCTATTGTTTCAGCATTAGTAATGACCACTGAAGATTAATTTATAGCCCATTTCAGCTGCATTTCTTTTGACAGAAAGTTTAAATCTAAGAATTGACAGAAAGGGAGGATTTTCTGTAAGTTGAGTTTAGTATATGCAATGGATAAACCAAAGTAGCTGGACACATGGTCATTTCGAATAAAGCATAGAAATACTGAATTTCAAGTTACTTCAGTGAGTGTGAGTGTTTCTTAAGAATAAAGAACATGCTTTGCATTGTTTTAAAAAAAACATTTTGGAAACTCCATGCTTTCATTGAGATTCCACAAGTAACTAAGCCTAAACTTCAGTATTCTAAATTGCAACTCTAACAGAATGGCATACATTCACGAAAGGGCTTACTTACTTATAAAAAGATCAAACTCAGATACACGCATTTCGTTATGACCGTGACACTAATATTAGGCTGATTTTAAATTGTGAACCTATGACATTAATATCATTATTTCAGTGGAAGAGATGATCTAAAATATTTTTTAACTACAAAAAATTTTATCCTTTTCCTCATGACCTGTTTTTCTTCCCAAATTGCTTCTTTCTGGTCCTGAAAGTACAGACTCATTTTAGGATAGGTGTCCATAGGTTGCTCTCACGAACATCAATCAATGAGGAATTCTTTATATGTAATACCAGGAAAATATCACAGCTGAGCCAAACATGTCCATACCTGATGCTAACATATGCATTTCAAAGAGTATCAACAGGCAGCAAACTTGAGCAAAAGTCCTTGGTGAATATTACACCCTCTGCAGTTGAGGGTTAATGTGTTATCAATTGCAAAACACAGTTCTTTTGTAAGCTGAGATCACAAGATAAGTGACAATGGCCATTTGGTCAATCTTAGCACATTTGTCTAGAAAATCCTCCCATTCACAGCTTCCAATATTACTTTTGCAGAAGTTTTCAACTTTTAATTTCTGGTCTTTAAAATATTTCTCATCAGTATCATCTTAGGTAAATGAACTAATTCATCAAGGTATTCAGGAGCATGTTTATATTAAATTTGATTGCTGTGCAAAGTGGGAACACCTGGATGCTTTATATGCTTATTTTTGCAAAGCAATCATGAATTTTTAGATGTCAATAAAATACTTTATGCATAAAATCTCAAATTTATAAGTTGTATCTTCCAACGAATGTTTATTTACCCCGTAACACAAGCCAACAAAGTTGGAAATCAATAACTCAGTTCACGATGACTACAAGTAATCAAGATTTTAAAATTTATTTAATTGCCTTTCTTTAATGACACCAAAGTTCCATATCTATTTCTGCTGCTAAGTGATCCAAAATTTAAAATTAATGTAATTTAAAAATTACTTCTCATGGTTGGGATTCACTAGAACCTAGTCAACTTAAAATGCATTTCTAATCCCCCAACATGAGATTAGAGACCTGAATTATCATGGTTTGGCGATGCCGATTTTGGACTGGGGTGTACAAAGTTAAAAATCATACAACACCAGGTTATAGTCCAACAGGTTTAATTGGAAGCACTAGCTTTCAGAGCACTGCTCCTTCACAACCACCTGATAAAGGAGCAACTCCCTGAAAGTATTGGGTGATTTTTAACTCTGAAATATCAACTGTGTCCTGCTTCATAGATGCCAAATGACTGCTGAATATTTCCAGGATAAAGAATTTTCATTTTAGATTTCTAGCACGCCCAATATTTTGCTTCTTTGAAATACATTTCAGCTGGGTTGAAAAAGTCCCTGACAATTATCCAGGTATAGACATTAGACCTCAACTTTAGAAACCATTTAACCAATAGATCCAGGTCATGTTGAATGGACAAGAGGGACATTAATTGCAACCTGCATCTGCAGGCTGGAGACACAAATCAAAGTTTCTTCAGATCAGCTGACCCACTGGAGTTAATCTATGATATTCTAAAGCTAACATTGGTCATGAAAAGAACAGGGCATTATTGGTATTTACAAGCAAACTATCCAAATATGCAAGTGGATATTTTGATTGCTCAGGATGGACCAGCAGTTGGTGAATGTATCGGAGTATTGGTTAAACTAACGTATTCTAAACCGGAGACAAATATGTACAGTGCTCAAATTCTACAACTATACAGCAAATTAGTGTCATGGCATTAGACGAAACACAATGTGGTGGCACTATGTCACTGGCTAAATGGACTTTAAATTAATCATTTCTGCTGGTGCAACCCAAAAGAGATGGTCCCAGATCCTGAAATGACCAATTATCAATCCCTGTTCGTTATCTGAGCATACATTAAGTGCTCAATTATAAGGGACTACAATGTACCATGGCTTTGATGGATGCAAAACAAATAAGCATGCAGGTAACACTGGCGGAAAGTGTTCAGAAGGGCTTCAGAGGCTTCATCTATCCATTATCTGCACTGAAAATAGCTTTTTTTAAAAAAGGAAACTGGAATTTCATTCTAAACATGCTTCAAACTTCTATCTGGATATTCAGTTTTTATCCTAATAGCATCAAACATTAAAGCAGGTTCTATAGTATAGATTTTCAAAAACAAGAACTTTAAAGTTTTTTGGAGGATAGGAGAAGGGGAAGAAACAAAAAAAAGTTCAAAGGGAACAAGGAAACAGACAAGAGATATATGGATGAAGAGGAGGAGATGAAAAGGAAAAAGAAATGTGGGGTATCTTTTGGCAAGCATTCCCCATCTTATATTTATTAGGCAAGGTATAATGATCATTTCTAAGCTTTTATCGATCACTGCATGCAAATTAGGATGGTCTCAAATGCGCAAAATCAGAACATTATACGGATGCACCAACCGGTGTTTTGTTAACATATTAAGTAACCTGAAATTGTGAAAGCAGTTTTCACTTAACTGTTAATGTAACTTGGACAATTAAAAATTTTAACTTTAATTCACTGAATGGTTACATTTAGTAAAGTCTTTATGTTTTGCAATGTGACCAAAGGTAAAATCAGAGGTAGGTTGTTATAGATATCATGGTGACTTGTAGCTTTAAAGTATTTCAAGCAATCATTTTAAGATTAACAACCTGGTTACTGAAGTTCTTGTATGATGTACAAAAACAGCATTGCTGCCCATATATGATATTTAGAAATCTAATTGACCAAATAAATCTCCCCTCAAAAACTCTAGTTAGTCTGGAAGTTTAATTGTTATATTTCAATTTCTGATTGCTTAAAGATTTGAGTGATTGAGATCCTGACCACAGGAGTTCCCATTCTCCTGAAACCCAGTTGTCGGATTGTTGTTGATAGCCGTTTGATATGGTGCTATACTATCGGCATTTGGATCGTTGCTCATATAGGGGTGATATGATTGTTGTGGATTTGAATGGTTATTGGACAGATGCATTAGCACATTGGGTTGAGTAGGAGCTGGCATTGGTGTGCCCCCTGCTGGCATTTTGAGCTCCTGTCGACTCAGTTGCTGTTTTGTGTCCTCATCAGTATCCAAGCGAGTCAGCTTTTCCATCCACATCCGGAATCTCTCCTCTGTCTGCCGTTGCATCTCAGCAAAGCAGTTCATTGCTTCCTCGAGGACATTGCCGATACAGTTGCGCTCCCATGAGATCCCACTGTCCAGTAGTCCGGTCATTTGGGCGGCAGTGCCTGCAGTCCCCTCTGCACGATTGTTGGCAGCTTGAAAGACATTGAGGCCATTTGATAAGAGCGATTAGAACACACCCATTTTACCTTTCAAAGAGACAGGATCCCTTTTCAGTCAGCCTTATCAAACAACAATTCTACATTTGACTTGTATTATTGATGTTTTAAAGAAATTTACATTCACTTTTCTACATCTAGTCAAAATTACCTAATTTATTGACAGTAAAACATTAGATATATTAGATGCAATACCAGTTCAGAAAAATTGCAATGATCAATTGATTTTGTAAATAAATACCACTGAAAAACATTTTTCCCTATTTGCAAAAGGTTTCTTTCCCCCAATTAAAAAAAAAGACATCAACTACATCATCATTCTATTTAATTCTCAAAATACCACAGTTTTATGTCATAAAGTGTGGTGCTGGAAAAGCACAGCAGGTCAGGCAGCATCTGAGGATGCGAGTCAATGTTCGAAACATTAGTTCTCCTGCTCCTTGGATGCTGCCTGACGGGCTGTGCTTTTCCTGCACCAGAGGTTTTGATTGATCTCCAGCACCTGCAGTCCTCACTTTTTCTCTACTAAAGTTTATGTATGGCTTTAATAAAAATATCATCTGGCTGAGAAGGGAAATTATTGCAGATTTATTTCATAGGATCCCTACAGTGTGGAAACAGGCCATTTGGCCCAACAAACAGTAATCCACACAGACCCATTCCCCATTATTCTATATTTATCACTGACGAATGCACACAACCTACACATCCCCGAACACTATGGGCTATTTACAATGGCCAATTCACCTGACCTGTACATCTTAGCACTGTGGGAGGAAACCGCAGCAACCAGAGGAAACCCATGCAGACATAGGAAGAACATGCAAACTCCACACAGACAGTCGCCAGAGGCTGGAATTGAACCTGGATCCCTGGCGTTGTGAGACAGCAGTGCTAACCACTGAGCCAAATGTACTAACCTTTTATATTAGTCTCTTGTAAATTACCAAAAAGAATACAGTTCATTTGCAAAAAAAAATAGAAATTTGATTAAATTGGAAGAGAAAAACAACCAACATTTTAACCCTTTGCTGAATTTTGCCACAAGTCCATTTTAGTAGCCATCTTTGTCAGTACTGAAAATCATCTGTTTTGTTACAATGTACATTTACACAGTGGAATTTATACATACAGCACGACTTTTTTAAAAAAGAATTAACTTTAGAAAACATAGCAAAAATTTAAAAACAAGGAACTTTCAAAAGGTAGATTACGTATAAGAGATGTGCTGCAGTCATAGTGTGGTCATTTTAATTCAACTTCAGGGTTCCTGTAGCTCAACAGTAAACTTCTACAGGTACTATGAAAATATGCAAGTTCACTGAACCACACATCCTCTATCTACTGGGAAAGGTTAACAAATATCTGCTGTGATTTTAAAAGATGAGAAAGCTGTAAGCAATTTTAGAAATAGAATTAACATTCTGCCTCAAAACCAGAACAGAATTAAATGAGAGATTTAAGTTAAGTGGTCTTAACATCAGTGGGAAGTTACCAGAAAAGCCAAAACCTTTTCCCATGCTGCTTAGGATGGGAATGCTTTCACAATCAGTGTGCTCTGTCTGCATTCCAAGGTAAATTGGTTGTATCTAACTAGAATACTTACATTTCTATCTCCAGCATGAAGTGACCAAACCAATCTATCAGCAACAAATAAAGCTTCCCATTTACAGTTACAGATCAGCAGTTAAGAAAACAAGCCTTTTTCCTTGTATTTGTATAGATATATTTTCATTTTTTTATTGTTAACTTTTATTAAATTCTGCATAAAGTTAATTATTAGGACGATTAACACAAGTTAATATGGAGCACAAATTCCAATATTTAATTCTGCTTTACTACCACAACATGCCAGATGTAAAAAAATTACTTGTTTCATTCTAAGTTTACTTACTGTCATGATGAGCTGTTAACCGGCTAGTCAGCGCTTTCTTTTGCATATTTAAAGAGCAGATCTCCAGTTACATCTACTTTCCTGCACAACATAATGGTATTTCTTACACAAAAAACAAACAAATGGGCCCACTCACAAAGAAATTAAGTATGGCAACTCACAAAGAGACATAATTCAATTGACAATAAATAAATTCTGAATCACATAAGAACTAAGACTGATAACTTCAAAGGTTTGCCTTTTTTTGCTAACAGATCCAGCACAATCCAAATGCAAACAGGATGACAAATTCAAAAAGCATGGTTCAAATCTATGACAAGAAGAGACCGGCAACATGGAGCAAGTCTCTACAATATATTGACTGAGCAAGACTAGGAAAGCCAAGATTATTTGCCTTGGAGAGAAGGCAGCTGAGAGGAATCTGACAAGACGTTTTCATGAGGGATCGAGACAGAAATGACAGGAAAAAAATTGTTCCTGCTAGTTTTACGTTTGTTTTATTTACTTGTGGGTCATGGACATTGCTGGCTAGTCAGCATTTATTGCCCACTTCTATTTGAGGTAGTGTTGAGTTGCTTTCCTGAACTGCTGCCATTCGTGTGCTGTAAATGTGCCCACAATGCCATTAAAGGAGGGAATTCCAGTAATTTGATCCAGCGACAGTTAGTGAGTGGTGATACATCTTCAGGATGCTGAATGGCTTGGAGGTGAACTTGCAGGTGGTGATATTTCAATGTATCTGCTGCCCTTCTACAGGCAAAGTCGTCATGGGTTTAGAAGGTGCTAAGGATCTTTGGCAAATTTCCGCAGTGCAACTTGTAGACAAGACACACTGCTGCTGAGAGTCTGTAGAGTCATAGAGAAGTATAGCACAGAAACAGTCTCTTTTGTCCAACTTGTCCGTGCTGACTAGATCTCCTAAACTAATCTAACCACATTTGCCAGCACTTTGCCCATATCCCTCTAAACCCTTACTATCCAGATACCTTTTAAATGCTGGACTTGTACCAGCCTCCACCACTTCCTCTGGCAACTCATTCCACACACGTACCAGCCTGTGCGTGAAAAAGTTGCCCCTTAGGTTCCTTTTATATCTTTCCTCTCTCACTCTAAACCTATGCTCTATATTTTTGGACTCCACCACCCCAGGGAAAAGACGTTGCCTATTTACCCTATCCATGCCCCTCATGATTTTATAAACCTCTATAAGGTCACCTCTCAGCCTCTGACGCTCCAGGGAAAACAGCCTTGGCCTATTCAGCTTCTCCCTATAGCTCAAATTCTCCAACCCTGGCAACATGCTTGAACCTTTTCTGAACCGTTTCAAGTTTCAAACCATCCTTCCGGTAGGAAAGAGACCAGAACTGCACACAATATTCCAAAAGTGGCCTAACCAATGCCCTGTACAGTCGCAACATGACCTCCCAATTCCTATACTCAATGCTTGACCAATAAAGGAAGCATACCATGCGCCTTCTTCACTATCCTATCTACTTGTGACACCACTTGCAAGAAACAATGAACCTGCACTCCACAGTCTCTTTGTTGAGCAACACTCCCTAAGACCTTACCATTAAGTATATATATATATCCTACTTTGATTTGCTTTGCCACAATACAGCAACTCATATTTATCTAAATTAAACTCCATCTGCCACTCCTCAACCCATTAGCCCATCTGATCAAGATCCCGTTGTAATCTGAGGTAATCTTCTGCTGTCCACTAAACTTCCAATTTTGGTGTCATCTGTAAACTTACTAACTATACCTCCGATGTTCACATCCAAATCATTTATGTAAATGATGAAAAGTAGTGGAGCCAGCACTGATCCTTGTGGCACTCTACTGGCCCAGGATATTGATGGTGGGGGAATTCAGTGATGGTAACACCACTGAATGTCAAGGGGCAGTGGGTAATTTGTTTCTTATTGGTGATGGTCACAGCCTGGCATTTGTATGGCGTGAATATTACTTACCACGTCTTAGACCAAGCATGGATATTGCCCAGACCTTTTTGCATTTGAACATGGACGGCTTCAGTATGAAGAGTCATGAATGGTGCTAAACATCGTGCAATTGTTGGCGAACATCCTGACTTCTGACCTTATGATGGAAGGAAGGTTGATGAACCAGCTGAAGATGGTTGGGCCTAGGTCACTACTCCGAGGAACTCCTGCAGAGATGTCCTCGGCCATAGAAGACTCTGTAAACCACAACCATCTTCCTATGTGCCTGGTATGAATCCACCCAGCAGAGAGTTGACCACCTGATTCCCTTTGATTCCAGTTTTGCTAGGGCTCCTTCATGCTACACTCCGTCAAATGTAGCCCTGATGTCAAGGACTGTTACTCACTTCATCTCTGGAATTCAGCTGTTGTGTCCCTATTTAAACCAAGGCTGTCATGAGGTCAGGAGCTGAGCAAGTGCTGCTTGAGAGCACTGTTAACGATACCTTCTATCACTTTACTGATGATTGAGAATAGACTGATGAGTTCGGAACTGGCCAGGTTGAATTTTTCAATACCGGACATATCTGTGCTATTTTCCACATTATTGGGTGGATGCCAACATTGTAACTGTACTGGAACAGCATTAAGTCTTCAGTATTATTGCCGGAATCTTATAAGAGCCATTGCTTTGTAGTATCCAGCACCTCGAATCACTCCTTGACATAATGTGGAATGAACTGAACTGAAAACTGGTATCTGTGAGGAGGCAAAGATGAAACATCCACTCGGTACTTTTGGCTGAAGATTGCAATGAATGCTTCAGTCTTATCTTTTGTACTGATGTGCTGGGCTCTTGCATCATTGAGGACAGGGATAGTTGAGAGTTGTTTTAATTGTCGACCACCAACCATTATTGTAGTAGGGCAGCGGAGCTTAGATCTAATCTGTTGGTTGTGGGATCACTTAACTCTTCCTATCACTTACTCATAATGCTATGTCGCATGTAGGTAATCCTGTTTGGTAGCTTCACCAGATTGACACTTCATTTTTTAAGATATGTAGAGGTGCAACTCACGGCATGCCCTCCTGCGCTCTCCATGAACCAGGGTTAATCCCTTTGGCCTGACCTCATGGTAATGGTTGAGTTGGGAATATGCCAGGCCATGAGATTGCAGCTTGTACTAGAGTACAATTCTGCGGTTGATGGTTCTCACAGTCTCATGGATAGTCAGTCGAGTTGCTAGATCTAGATAGTCCCATTCAGCACTGTTATGGTTCCATTCAACACGTCAAAATGCATCCTCAATGTTAAGGCAGGACTTTGCTTCCATGAGGATTGTTCAGTGGTCACTCTTACCAATACTGTCATGGACAAATGCTTCTGCCAGTCGTTAGATTGGTACGGGTGAGATCAATATGTTTTTTCCCTCTTGTTAGTTCCCTCATCACTTATGGCAGACCTAGTCCAGCAACTCTGTCCTTTAGGACCCAACAAGTGCAATCAGTGGTGCTGCTGCTGAGCCATTCTTGATGGAAATTGAAACCCCCCATGCAGAGTACTCTTTGTGCCTTTGCTCCTAGGTATTTAACATGAGGAGTACTGAGACAGGACGGTACGTGATAATCAGCAGGAGGTTTCCTTGCCCATGTTTAACCTGAAGCCATGAGATTTCATAGGGTCTGGAGTCAATATTGAAGACTCCTAGAGCAACTCCCTCCCAGCTGTTTACCCCTGGCCTGCCATCCCTACTGGGTCTGTCCTGGACACATCCAGGGATAGGGAATGATGGTGTCTGGGACATTTTTTGTGAGGTATGATTCTGTGAATATGACTATGTCAGGCTTTTGCTCGACTAGTCTGTAAGACAGCTCTCTCAATTTTGGCACTAGTAAGGAGCACTTTGCAGGTCGACTGGCCTGTTTCTACCATTGCCTTTTGCGACACAGAGGTCGATGCCAGGAGATCTGCCTCATTTTATTTCTTTATCGAGACTTCATAGCGATTGATACAACTGAGTGGCTTGCTAGGCCATTTCAGGCGGCAGTTAAGCGCATTGCTGCAGTTCTACAGTCACAAGTAGGCCAGATCAGTTCTGAATGGCAGATTTCCTTCCCTGAAGGTCATTCCTGAGCCAAGGAGTTGTTCCAACAATTGATAATGGTTTCATGGTCATCAGTAGATACTTAATTCCAGATATTTTGTTATGGAACTTAAATTCTACCATCTGTCATGCCGACTTCATCTCTGAATTGAAAAGTGTGGCACTGGTAAAGCACAGCAGGTCAGGCAGCATCTGAGGAGCAAGAAAGTCGACATTTCGGGCATAAACCCTTCATCCAGAAAGACCTTGACCTGGCTTTCAACCCTGAGTCCCCCAGTCCATTAGCTGACTTTTTAGATTATTAATCTGGTGATAATACCACGAGGCCATTTCCTTCCCAAAAATGTAACAAATAAGTTACCAAAAATAAAAACAAACTATTGCAAATGCTGAAAACTGAAATACAAAATGTTGGAGAAAGTTAGTATGTATGGCAGCATGTGTAGAGAGAGAAAGAGTTAACATTTCAAGCCCAATAAATTGTTACTAAATGAAAAAGGAAGAAGTGGAAGAAATGGTAAGCGTGGCCAGAGCAAAAGGCAACGAGAATGCTTATAGTACTGCTGAAATGATGGTATAAGAGCAAGATGGTGCATAGAAATGGCTAGTTACTGGAATGTTGCGAGTCATTCTTGTGTACAGAGTAGAGGGGCTCTGCAAAGTGGTCAACTAGTCCATGTTTGATCCTCCCAATGTAGTAGAGGCTCTATTATGAACTGCAAACAGAGTAAAGACCATAAGACGCAAAAGAAGAATAAGGCCAATTGGTCCATCAAGTCTGCTCCACCATTACATCATGGCTGAAATGTTTCTCAACCCCACTGCCTTGTCTTCTCCCCATAACCCTTGATCCCCTTACCAATCAAGAACTTACCTACCTCTGTCTTTAAGACAGTGACTTGATCTCCACAGCCTGCTGTGCAATGGGTTCCACAGATTAACTATGCTCGAGCCGAAGAAATTCCTCCTCATCTCAGTTCTAAAGGGTCATCACTTCACTCGGAGGCTGTTCCCTTGTGTCCTAGTCTCTCCTAATTACTGAATACATATTCTCCTTGTCTAGTCGATCCAGGTCTCCCAGTATTCGGTAAGTTTCAATAAAAACTCCTTCATGCTTTTAAAATCTATCAAGGATTTTACAGACCCAAAATCCTCAACCACTTCTCATATTACAAGGCCTTTATCCCGGGATCATTCTTGTGAATGGCCTCTGGATCCCCTCCAACACAAACATATCCTTCCTTAGACGCAGGGCCAAAACTACTCACATAATTCCAAATTATACAGCCTCAGCAGTAAATCGCTACTGTTGTATTTCATCCCTCTTGAAATGAACGCTAACATTGCATTTATATTCCTAACTGTGACCTGAACCTGCACGTTAACCTTAAGAGAATCCTGAATTTGAACTCCTAAATTCCTTTGTACTTCAGATTTCTGAAAACCTTTCCTCCATCTTCCGAGGAGCAGTAAAATTGACGTTTCGGGCAGAAGCCCAGTTGATCTTCCATAATTACACTGGCACCACTACCCACCTCTTCCTCCGCTACACTGATGACTGCATTGGTGCCACCTCGTGCTCCCGCGAGGAGGTGAGCAATTCATCAACTTCAACACATTCCACCCTGACCTTAAATTTACCTGGACCATCTCTGACACCTCCTTCCCCTTCCTGGACCTCTCCATCTCCATTAATGACGACCGACTTGGCAACGACATTTTTTACAAACCCACAGACACCCACAGCTACCTGGATTACACCTCTTCCCACCCTATCTCTTGCAAAAATGCCATCCTGTATTCCCAATTCCGCCACCTCTGCCATATCTGCTCCCAGGAGGACCAGTTCCACCAAAGAACACACCAGATGGCTTCCTTCTTTAGAGACCGCAATTTCCCTTCCCACATGGTTAAAGATGTCCTCCAACGCATCTCGTCCACATCCCGCACCTCCGCCCTCAGACCCCACCCCTCCAACTTTAACAAGGGACAGAACCCCCCCTGGTGCTCACCTTCCACCCTACCAATCTTCGCATAAACCAAATCATCTGCCGACATTTCCGCCACCTCCGAACAGACCTCAGCACCAGGGATATATTTCCCTCCCCATTCCTTTCTGCCTTCCGCAAAGACTACCTGGTCAGGTCCATGCTCCCCAACAACCCACCCTCCCTTCCTGGCACCTTCCCCTGCCACCGCAGGAATTGCAAAACCTGCGCCCACAACTCTTCCATCACCTCCATCCAAGGCCCTAAAGGAGCCTTCCACATCCTGCACATCTACCAATTTCATTTATTGTATCGGTTGCTCCCGATGTAGTTTCCTCTACATTGAGGAGACTGGACGCCTCCTAGCAGAGCGCTTTAGGGTACATCTCTGGGACACCCACACCAATCACTCACACCACCCTGTGACCCAACATTTCAACTCTCCTCCCCACTCAGCCGAGGACATGGAGGTCCCGGGCCTCCTTCACCGCCGCTCCCTCACCACCCAGTCTGTATGGTGGAGGAAAAACACCTCATCTTCCGCCTCGGAACACTTCAACCCCAGGGCATCAATGTGGACTTCACCAGTTTCCACATTTCCCCTTCCCCCACCTCACCCCAGTTCCAAACTTCCAGCTCAGCACCATCTCCATGACCTGTCCTACCGGCCTATCTTCTTTTCCACCTATCCACTCCACTCTCCCCTCTGACCTATCACCTTCATTCCACCCCCATCCACCAATTGTACTCTTTGCTACCTTCCCCCACCCTCCACCCTGACCTATCACCTTCATCCCCATCCCGACTCACCTGTTGTACTCTATGCTACTTTCTCCCCACTCCCACCCCCCTCTCATTTATCTCTCCACCCTCCAGGCACTCTGCCTGTATTCCTGATGAAGGGTTTTTCCCCGAAACGTCGATTTTCCTGCTCCGTGGATGCTGCCTGAACTGCTGTACTTTTCCAGCACCACTCTACTCCAGAGCCTATTTAGAAAATAGTCTATGCTTCTATTCAACAAACAAAGTGCATAAGCATACACTTTCCCACACTGTATTCCACCTGCTATTTCTTTAGCAACTCTCCTAGTCTGTCCAAGTCGTGCAGTCTCCTCACTTCAACCCTACCTGCCTCTCCATGTACCTTTGTGTCGTCTGCAACCTTAGCAACAATGCCCTCAGTTCCTTCATCCAGATCATTAGTAGAGTAATAGTGTCATAGAGATGTACAGCATGGAAACAGAGCCTTCGGTCCAACCTGTCCATGCCGATGAGATATCACAACCCAATCTAGTCCCACCTGCCAGCACCCGGACCATATCCCTCCAAACCCTTCCTATTCATATACCCATCCAAATGCCTCTTAAATGTTGCAATTGTACCAGCCTCCACCACATCCTCTGGCAGCTCATTCCATACACATAACACCCCCTGCGTGAAAAAGTTGCCCCTTAGGTCTCTTTTATATCTTTCCCCTCTCACCCTAAACCTATGCCCTCTAGTTCTGGACTCCCCGACCCCAGGGAAAAGGCTTTGTCTATTTACCCTATCCATGTCCCTCATAATTTTGTAAACCTCTATAAGGTCACCCCTCAGCCTCCGACGCTTCAGGGAAAACAGCCCCAGCCTGTTCAGCCTCTCCCTATAGCTCAAATCCTCCAACCCTGGCAACATCCTTGTATTTCTGAACCCTTTCAAATTTCACAACATTATTCCGATAGGAAAGAGACCAGAATTGCACACAATATTCCAAAGGTGGCCTAACCAATGTCCTGTACAGCTGCAACATGACCTCCCAACTCCTGTACTCAATACTCTGACCAATAAAGGAAAGCATACCAAACGCCTTGCTCACTATCCTATCTACCCGAGACTCCACTTTCAAGGAGCTATGAAGCTGCGCCCGAAGGTATCTTTGTTCAGCAACACTCCCAGGGACCTTACCATTAAGTGTATAAGTCCTGCTAAGATTTGCTTTCCCAAAATGTAGCACCTCACACTTATCTGAATTAAACTCCATCTGCCACTTCTCAGCCCATTGGCCCATCTGGTCCAGATCCTGATGTAATCTGAGGTAACCCTCTTCGCTGTCCACTACACCTCCAATTTTGGTGTCACCTGCAAACTTACTAACTGTATCTCTTATGCTCGCATCCAAAACATTTATGTAAATGACAAAAAGTAGAGGGCCCACCAATCCTTGTGACACTCCACTAGTCACAGGCCTCCAGTCTGAAAAAACAACCCTCCACCACCACCCTCTGTCTTCTACCTTTGAGCCAGTTCTGTATCCACATGGCTAGTTCTCCCTGTATTACATGAGATCTAAGCTTGCTAATCAGTCTCCCATGGGGAACTTTGTCGAACACCTTACTGAAGTCCACATTGATCACATCTACTGCTCTGCCGTCATCAAGCCTATTTGTTATTTCTTCAAAAAAACTCAATCAAGTCTGTGAGACATGATTTCCCACGCACAAAGTCCTTGCCTTTCCAAATACATGTACACCCTGTCCCTCAAGATTCCCTCCAACAACTTGCCCATCACCGAGGTCAGGCTCACCGGTCTATAGTTTCCTGGCTTGTCCTTTAACAATGGTACCACTTTAGCCAACCTCCAGTTTTTCAGCACCACACCTGTGACTATCAATGATACAAATATCTCAGCAAGAGGCCCAGCAATCACTTCTCTAGCTTCCCACAGAGTTCTCGGGTACACCTGATCAGGTCCTGGGGATTTATCCACCTTTACCCGGTTGAAGATATCCAGCACTTCCTCCTCTGTAATCTGGACATTTTGCAAGATGTCACCATCTATTTCCCTATAGTGTATATCTTCCATATCCTTTTCCACAGTAAATACTGATGCAAAATATTCATTTAGAATCTCCCCCATTTTCTGTGGCTCCATACAAAGGCCACCTAGCTGATCTTTGAGGGGCCCTATTCTCTCCCTAGTTACCCTTTTGTACTTAATATATTTGTAAAAACTCTTTGGATTCTCCCTAATTCCATTTGCCAAAGCTATCTCATGTCCCCATTTTGCCCTCCTGATTTCCCTCTTAAGTGTACTCCTACTTTCTTTATACTCTTCCAAGGATTCACTCGATCTATCCTGTCTATACCTGACATGTGCTTCCTTCTTTTTCGTAACCAAACCCTCAATTTCTTTAGTCATCCAGCATTCTCTATACCTACCAGCCTTTCCTTTCACCCTGACAGGAATATACTTTCTCTGGATTCTTGTTATCTCATTTCATGACAGCTTCCTCTTTTCCAGCCGTCTTTTACCTGCGAACATCTGCCTCCAATCAGCCTTCGAAAATTCTTGCCTGATACCATCAAAATTGGCCTTTCTCCAGTTTAGGACTTCAACTTTTAGATCTGGTCTATCCTTTTCCATCACTATTTTAAAAGGAATAGAATTATGTTGCTGGGCCCAAAGTGCTTCCCCACTGACACCTCAGTCACCTGCCCTGCCTTATTTTCAGAGTAGGTCAAGTTTTGCACCTTCTCTCGTAGGTACATCCATATACTGAATCAGAAAATTGTCTTGTACACACTTAACAAATTCCTCTCCACCTAAACCTTTAACACTATGGCAGTCCCAGTCGATGTTTGGAAAGTTAAAATCCCCTACCATAACCACCCAATGATTCTTACAGATAGCTGAGATCTCCTTACAAGTTTGTTTCTCAATTTCCCTCTGACTATTGGGGGGGTCTGTCATACAATCCAGTTGCACTCTCAACACTGACCCCTGTGGGACTCTAATAGTGACCAGCTGCCATCCTCAAAAAACCCTTTTATGCCCATTCCTTGCCTTCTGCCAGTCAGCCAATTCTCTATCCATACCAGTTGCTTGCCCCTAACACCATGGACTCTTACCTTATTTAGCAGCTTCCTGAAAAAAGCCTCTGGCATTCCAAATAGGTCATATCCACAGGCTTTCCTTTGTCTAACTTGCTCATTACTTACTCAAAAAATTCGAACAGATTTGAAATGCATGATGTCCCCTTGATGATGCCATGCTGACTCAGCTCTTTTCTACCATACGCTTTCAAACACTCAGCAATCTTACCCTTAATAACGGACTCTCGAATCTTACCAAAGACCAATTTATTTCCTGTCTTCTGCCTCCTTCCCTTCTTAAACAGGGGTTTACATTATCCATTTTCCAGTTTTCTGGGACCGTTCCTGACTCTGGCGATTCCTGAAAGATCACTACTCATGTATCTACAATGTCCTCAGCTACCTCCTTCAGAATTCTGGGCTGTAGTCCATCTGGTCCGGGTGATTTATCCATCTTCAGATGTGGAAGCATTGATAAAGGTACAGATAGTGATGTATCCACTACCATAGTCTTTCTCAAGGTCATGAGTTTGGAACATCCTGTATAAGCAGCCTTAGTGAATTTTTGCAGAATACACTGATGTCGTTGTGTATTGGTAGCAAAGGGAGTGAATGTTTATGACTATGGTGGTAATCAGATGGGCTGCTTTGTCCTTGATGATGTCTTCAGATGATGTCAAGCTCCTTCAATGTTGTTGAAGCAGCCAAGTTACTCATTACAGGATTCCTAGCCTCTGACCAGCTGTTGCAGGCACAACATTTATATGGCATTTCCAATTCAGGTTCTGGTTGCGGTAACCGCCAGAAAGTTGATAGTGTAGAAAATTCAATGATGCTAATGTCATTAAAGATCACAGATGATAATTAGACTCTCTCTTATTAGAGATGGTCCCTATCTGGCACAGATGTTACTTGCTACTTATTAGCCCAATTCTGAGCATCGTCCGGGTCTTGCTGCATTTGGGGATAAACCACTTCGGTATCTGAGGTGTCACGAATCAGTGCTGAAGAGTGCAAGTACTCAGACTTGCAGACTTATTGTTAATGAAGGCTATCTTGGCTCAAATGTTTGCACAGGGGTTAACTTAAAATCCAAAAAGGCCTCTGGGTGTACCTACGCCACATTATTGCACTGATTCAAGGTGGTGATTCACCAAAGGTATATATTTCTATAAAATAATAAAGTTTAGGTCAGATTGAAGGTAAAATGGCAAAAAAAAAAGTGAAACTGGAACCCAAACTGCCTTACATCCGTCTTCAACTTTAACACAGAAACATAGGAAATAGGAAGTCAGCCATTAAGCACTTAAAGCCTGCTCCACCATTCCAACTCAGTATCTTGCTACTGCTTTCTCCCTTAACCTTTTGATCCTTCCAGCCCTAAGAATCCTAACTCCTTCTTGAAAACATTCAATGTTTTGACCTCAACCACTGAGGAAAACCAGAAAACTGCATAGGGTCACCACTCTGGGTGAAGTAATTGCTCCTCTCATCCTTAAACTGGAACCCCAGGTTTTGATCTCCCTAGTCAGTCTGTCAGTCATTGAGAACATCCTTACTGCATTCATCCTGTCGAGTCCTCTTAGAATATGCTAAGTTTCTCTGGCATCTAATCACCCTCATTCTTCTAAGTTCCAGTGAATATACTGTGGTCCTAATTGATCCAGTCTCTCTTCATAAGTCAGTACTGCCATTCCAGAAATCAGCATGGTGAATTTTTGTTTCAGTCCCTCCATAGCCAAAACATCCTCTTTTAGAGGAGACCAAAACTGCACACAACACTCTAGGTGTGGGCTCACAAAAGCCTTGAACTCGAATCCTCTCACTGTGAAGGCCAATGCCTGCTACATCCACATTGCTTACCTTCAGCTACTGGTGTACACAGACACCCAGATCTTGTTGCAACTCCCCCTTTCACAATCTTATCACCAGATAATAATCTGCCTTCCTGTTTTTACTACCAAAGTAGATAATCTGCCATTTACCTTAACACATCCAAATCACACTGATGTATCTCTATATCCTTTTCACAGTTCACTGTCCAACCCAGCTGTGCTATCTGCAAACTTGGAGATATTACATTTAGTTGCCACATCTGGGGTCTAAGCATTGATTTCAGTAATTAGTACTTCAAAAGTCATTAGCTGCTACTCAGAAAAAGACTCAATTGTTCATATTCTGTTTCCTGTCCGGCAACTAGTTGCCTATACAAGGGAGGTAGGATGAAGGACTGGACTGCAAGTAGCCAGGAGGCTGAATTGTCATTGAAACTGTTAAGGAGGCTGCTTACTTCCAGTTGTAAAAGATTTGATTTGTAACCTAGATCAACAGTCTCCTTCTGAGGATTTAGAAATACAGAAGTCCGCTGTAGGTCTGGGAAAGCGTGGCTCTCAGCTGGGGCAGGACTGACTGCAGGTAGAGTAAATGGCGGCACGTGGCTGATAGCATGGAGGATCTGGAAAGAAAATTCCTGATGAAGGGTTTATGCCCGAAACATCAATTCTCCTGCTCATCGGATGCTGCTTGACCGGCTGTGCTTTTCAAGCACCATATTCTCGACTCTAATCTCCAGCGTCTGCAGTCCTCACTTTCTCTTAACAGTCTCCTCAGTGCCTAAGCACACCGTCCATTCCAACACCATGAACTATTCCCTCAACTCCGTCCTGTCCCATTCCCACCCACCTCCACTGTTTCCATGAGATTACCATCAACTGCACTCTATCTACCTCATTTCCACGATGTTCACCCACAAAATTCATCTTAACCAGAAATGGCTTTTTATAGAATCGTTCCTCAATCCTGAATTAGCTGGGCTTCTGAGTTAGATGGCCGTTTTTTGTTTAAAAATCAACTCAAGATGGATTTAAAATTCTACAACAGGAAACACGTATTTCAATTTCTTCAACCTACCCTAGTGAATAATAGTGCTCAAGTATCACACTTTGGATTCAGGCCTCACTTCAGGACTTGGTTTACTTTAGTGAAGTGCTAAATGAGCAGTGCAATGCTAGAGCTTATAGAACTCTACAGAAGAGACATTAAACTAATGGTCTAAATGCCATTTATCAATAACTGATTCCACAATGTTATTCCAAAAATGAATTTTCCTAAATATCAACACTACAAATGTTGAGTGTGGTGCTGGAAAAGCATCCTGATGAAGGGCTTTTCGTCAATTCTCCTGCTCCTTGGATGCTGTCTGACCAGCTGTGCTTTTCCAGCACCGCACTCTCGACTCTGATCTCCAGCATCTGCAGTTCTCACTTTCTCAATTAAAAACAAATGTTTGGGTTAATCATTGGCATTCACTGACTATTGGTACTTGTGAGTTTTTTACTGACAAAAAGTGGCTGCAGTTGCATACGTAATGAAAAACTTTGAATAGAAATTAAAATGCCTTTTTCCCCCCCAATATGTTAGTAAGCTCGCAGATAGTACCTCAGTAATGCACATGAAAATCTAAGTTATGCAAACATGTATGGAACACGGAAAAAAGTCTGGATCAATGATTCCGATCCCAGATTTTCATGTAAACAATAACAGGACATGTCAGAATTCCTGAGACATTTCAATCAGGACTCTCCAGCCAAACCCAACAAAATTCTCTAACAAAGCTGCATATTTCTTTGGTATCATTTGTATCCATTCAAAAGGCTTCATGAGAAATCCTTGAAATTTCTTACAGTTGGTTAGTGGCCAGTGATGTACAGCCTTATCAAGACTTTCCTTTTCTTTTTGACATACATAATTCAAGGTAGCACACATAATTGCAGGGTACAGCTTTCAAATTAGCTCATAGGTGCTATCAATCAATTGCTTAGGAACACAGGAATTCAACACAATATTTGACTTCAAGGTTTGATCATCTACTTATGTGTATATCAATTACAAAATTGTTTGATTTTAGTTGCGAGCAAGAATGAATGAGAAAATGAGAGAAAGAAATGAATCAAAAGAGAAACAATCTGTACAGCAGTAGTAACAAGTAGGAGAAATTATGAAGTAAAGTAAATCAGAAATGAAATACAAGGTTTGGAGGAATGAAGCACATGAAAGTTTAAGGACAGTAGGAGAAGTAATTGAGCAGAGGGAAAAACACACCCAATTGTATAAAACCAAATACAAATGGAGTCTCAGAGAGTCAAGGCTTGCTTCCAGCACCTGTTGCCTTCAATGACAGCCAATAAAACAAATGATTTATTAAAAACAAACAGCTTGAACGCTCTCCCTCTGTTCATATTGGACAATAATTTACCAAGGATCACTAAAGTCAATTAGATTTGCCTCTGTACATATTAAGATTTTAAACTTTTTGCATGGTAAAATGCTACAATTATATGCTGAAAACATCACAGCAAGGGAAACAGAACAGCTGGAATCTGAGTAAGCAGAGCAAGCAATTCTGTTTCCTTAACATATCACCTTGGAGAATTGTGAAACAAAGAGTATAATGACAGAATAAACTGGAAATTAGTGTGGATAAATTCAATGTCAAGTCAGAGAGAGACACACACAAGAATTGTTACAGTGCAGATGGAGGCAGTTAAGCCCTTTATATATCAGCATTAGTTCTCAAAATGAGTGTAATGATTATTGCCATTATCTTGACTTTTCCACATAACCATGACCATTGGTTCCATTTAAATAACCAGCTAATGCTTTGAGTGCTGAACCTGCCTCCACCATATTTTCAGGCAGTGTTTTCCAGACCTTTTTAACTTCTGCAAGAGAAATATTTTTCAAATTATTGCTTTTTAAATTAATAATTACTTTTGCAAATTACCTTTATATCTGCTCTCTCATTCTCATTCCTTTTGAGATGGGACAAATTCTCTCAACCTGTTTTGTCCAATTCTATCATGATCTTGATGGGACTTAGCTTTAACAAAAACAGAAACTGCTGGAAAAGCTCAGCAGGTCTGGTAGCATCTGTGGAGAGAAATTGGAATTAATGTTTCGGGTCCAGTGACCCTGTCCTGAGGAAGGGTCACTGGAGCCAAAACATTAGCTGACTTCTCTCCACAGATGCTGCCAGGCCTGCTGAGCTTTTCCAGCAATTTCTCTTCTTATTTCTCATTTCCAGCATTCGAAACTCTTTCAATTTTTATCTACTCTTAGCCTTCTCCACTGCAATGAAAACAGTCCCAATTTTTCTAACCTGTGCTCATAGCTGAAGTTTCCCATTCCTAGAATCATTTTGATTGACATCTTCTGCACTTTCGCCAACGCGTTCACAACAGTCCTACAGTGTGGTGCCTAAAATTGTACACAATACACCAGGTGAGGTCTAAATGTGTACTTTTACAAGTTCTGCATAATTTCTTTGCTCATGTACACTCTGCCACCATTAATAAATCTTAGCATACTTTATGCTGTATTGACCATTTGTTCTGCCTGCCTTGCTACCCTTAGTAGGTAACAAACACACCAAGCATCTCTGATCCTGCAATACCCTTTGGAGTAGTGCCTACTATTCTACCAAATGCAACAGTTGAAACAACCCTGCAATGAAACTCTGGATAAAAGCAAATTACTGCGGATGCTGGAATCTGGAACCAAAAGAGAAAATGCTGGAAAATCTCAGCAGATCTGGCAGCATCTGTAAGGAGAGAACGGAGCTGACGTTTAGAGTCTAACTGACCCTTTGTCAAAGCTAGAGACTCGAAACGTCAGCTCTTTTCTCTCCTTACAGATGCTGCCAGACCTGCTGAGATTTTCCAGCATTTCCTCTTTTGGCTGCAATGAAACTCATCTGCCGTTTACACACTCATTCAACTAACTTAGCCATGTCCTTTAGTTAATGCTTCCTAGTTTTGTAGCATCAGTAAACTTGAGATTGTTACGTGCACATCAAGAACTAAATGATTAATATTAATCAGTTAAGACAGATTGCCAAAACTCATCCCGAAACTCTACTCCAAACGTTCCTCCAGCCAGAAAAATATCGATTAATTGTTAGTCTTAGTTTCCTACCCCTGAGCCAATTTCACAATCACACTCGTTTATTCCATCAGTTTTGACTTTTCCCATTGGTCTTTTGTAAGTTCGCAGACACCATGTCAATAGCATTACCTTCATTAACTCTTTCCTCAAAGAACTCCAGCAAATTAATTACACTATTTTCCCTTAAGAAATTCATGCTGGGTCTTCCCGAAGCACCCACATTTTCACATATAACTTTTAATTTTATTCCAAATTTCTCTTTAAAGAAGCTTCCCACCATAAATTAAATAGCTTGGCATGTAATTGCTGGACATAGAATTATTCAGTCATACAGCACTGAAACAGACCCTTCGGTCCAACCAATCCATACTGAACATAATCCCAAACTAAACTAGTCCCACCTCCCTGCTTCTGGCCCATATCATTCCAAACATTTTTTGTTCATGTACTTATCTAAATATCTTTTAAACGCTGTAACTGTGCCCACATCCACCACTTCCTCAGCAAGTTCATTCCACATAAGGGATAGCATTACAGCTGTGCTGAGGGAGGTTATTCCCGGAAATACATCCAGGGAAGTTATTTGGGTGGAACTGAGAAATAAGAAAGGGATGATCACCTTATTGGGATTGTATTGTAGACCCCCCAATAGTCAGAGGGAAATTGAGAAACAAACTTGTAAGGAGATCTCAGCTATCTGTAAGAATAATAGGGTAGTTATGGTAGGGGATTTTAATTTTCCAAGCATCGACTGGAACTGCCATAATGTTAAAGGTTTAGACGGAAGAGAATTTGTTAAGTGCGTACAAGACAATTTTCTGATTCAGTATGTGGATGTACCTACTAGAGAAGGTGCAAAACTTGACCTACTGTTGGGAAATAAGGCAGGGCAGGTGACTGAGGTGTCAGTGGGGAAGCACTTTGGGGCCAGTAACCATAATTCTATTCCTTTTAAAATAGTGATGGAAAAGGATAGACCAGATCTAAAAGTTGAAGTCCTAAACTGGAGAAAGGCCAATTTTGACAGTATTAGGCAAGAACTTTCGAAAGCTGATTGGAGGCAGATGTTCGCAGGAAAAGGGACAGCTGGAAAATGGGAAACCTTCAGAAATGAGAAAACAAGAATCCAGAGAAAGTATATTCCTGTCAGGGTGAAAGGAAAGGCTGGTAGGTATAGAGAATGCTGGATGACTAAAGAAATTGAGGGTTCGGTTACGAAAAAGAAGGAAGCACATGTCAGGTATAGACAGGATAGATCGAGTGAATCCTTGGAAGAGTATAAAGAAAGTAGGAGTATACTTAAGAGGGAAATCAGGAGGGCAAAATGGGGACATGAGATAGCTTTGGCAAACAGAACTAAGGAGAATCCAAAGGGTTTTTACAAATATATTAAGTACAAAAGGGTAACTAGGGAGAGAATAGGGCCCCTCGAAGATCAGCAAGGCAGCCTGTGTGGAGCCACAGAAAATGAGGGAGATATTAAATGAATACTTTGCATCAGTATTTACTGTGCAAAAGGATATGGAAGATATAGAGTGGAGGGAAATAGATGGTGACATCTTGCAAAATGTCCAGATTACAGAGGAGGAAGCACTGGATGTCTTGAAACGGTTAAAAATGGATAAATCCCCAGGACCTGACCTGGTGTACCCGAGAACTCTGTGGGAAGCTAGAGAAGTGATTGCTGGGCCTCTTGCTGAGATATTTGTATCATCAAAAGTCACAGGTGAGGCGCTGGAAGACTGGATTTGGCAAGCATGTTGCCACTGTTTAAGAAGGGCAGTAAAGACAGGCAGGGAACTATAGACCGGTGAGCCTGACCTCGGTGGTGGGCAAGTTGTTGGAGGGAATCCTGAGGGACAGGATGTACATGTATTTGGAAAGGCAAGGACTAATTCGGGATAGTCAACATGGCATTGTGCGTGGGAAATCATGCCTCACAAACTTGATTGAGGTTTTGGAAGAAGTAACAAAGAAGATTGATGAGGGCAGAGCAGTAGATGTGATCTATATGGACTTCAGTAAGGCGTTCAACAAGGTTCCCCATGGGAGACTGATTAGCAAGCTTAGATCTCATGGAATACAGGGAGAACTAGCCATGTGGATACAGAACTGGCTCAAAGGTAGAAGACAGAGGGTGGTGGTGGTGGGGGGGTGTTTTTCAGACTGGAGGCCTGTGACCAGTGGAGTGCCACAAGGATCGGTGCTGGGTCCTCTACTTTTTGTCATTTACATAAATGATTTGGATGCGAGCATAAGAGGTAAAGTTAGTAAGTTTGCAGATGACACTAAAATCGGAGGTACAGTGGACAGCGAAGAGGGTTACCTCAGGATCTGGACCAGATGGGTCAATGGGCTGAGAAGTGGGAGATGGAGTTTAATTCAGATAAATGCGAGGTGCTGCATTTTGGGAAAACAAATCTTAACAGGACTTATACATTTAGAGGTAAGGCCCTAGAGAGTGTTGCTGAACAAAGAGAACTTGGAGTGCAGGTTCATAGCTACTTGAAAGTGGCGTCACAGGTAGATAGGATAGTGAAGGCGGTGTTTGGTATGCTTTCCTTTATTGGTCACAGTATTGAGTACAGGAGTTGGGAGGTCATGTTGCGGCTGTACAGGACATGTTAGGCCACTGTTGGAATATTGCATGCAATTCTGGTCTCCTTCCTATTGGAAAGATGTCGTGAAACTTGAAAGGGTTCAGAAGAGATTTACAAGGATGTTGCCAGGGTTGGAGCATCTGAGGCTGAACATGCTGGGGCTGTTTTCCCTGCAGCGTTGGAGGCTGAGGGGTGACCTTTCTGGGGAAGGTGGGACCTCTATAAACAGGATGGTCTACACCTGAACCTGAGGGGCACCAGTATCCTTGGGGGGAGGTTTGCTGGTACTCTTTGGGAGGGTTTAAACTAACTCGGCAGGGGCATGGGAACCTGAAGTGTAGCTTTAGGGTACAGGACCTTGAGTGTAGGGAGGTTAGGAACATGGCATCGATCTCAAAGGAGGGTGCCTGTAAACAGGAAGTTGGCTTGAAGTGTGTATACTTCAATGCCAGAAATATAAGAAATAAGGTAGGTGAGCTTGCAGCATGGGTTGGTACCTGGGACTTCGATGTTGTGGCCATTACAGAGACGTGGGTAGAACAGGAACACAAATGGCTGTTGCAGGTTCCAGGGTTTAAATGTTTTAGTAGGGTCAGAGATGGGGGTAAAAGAGGGGGAGGTGTGGCATTGCTTGTCAAGGATAGTATTACAGCAGTAGAAAGGGTGATGGAGGAAGACTTGCCATCTGAGGTAGTTTGGGCGGAGGTTAGAAATAGGAAAGGTGAGGTCACCCTGTTAGGAGTTTTCTACAGGCCTCCTAATAGTCCGAGAGAAAAAGAGGAAAGTATTGCGAGGATGATTCAGGAGAAGAGTGAAAGTAGCAGGGTGGTTGTTATGGGGGACTTTAACTTCCCAGATAGTGACTGGGAAAGCTATAGCTTGAGTTCGTTAGATGGGTCGGTGTTTGTCCAATGTGTGCAGGAGGGTTTCCTGACACAATATGTAGACAGGCCAACAAGAGGTGAGGCTATACTGGATTTGGTTCTAGGTAATGAACCAGGCCAGGTGTTAGACTTGGAGGTGGTGAGCACTTCGGGGGCAGTGACCACAACTCGGCGACTTTTACTCTAGTGATGGAAAGGGATAAGTGTGCACTGCAGGGCAACAGTTATAGCTGGGGGCAGAGAAATTATGATGCGGTGAGGCATGACTTAGGATGCGTGGATTGGAAAAATAGGCGTCAAGGGAAGAACACAAATGATATGTGGAGATTGTTCAAGGAACAGCTAATGGGTGTCCTTGATAAGTATGTACGAGTCAGGCAGGGAGTAAAGGGTCTTGTGAGGGAGCCGTGGTTTAACAAGGAATTGGAATCCCTTGTGAAAGGGAAGAGGGCGCCCTATGTAAAGATGAGGCGTGAAGGTTCAGTTGGGGCGATTGAGAGTTATAAGGTAGCCAGGAAGGATCTAAAGAGAGAGCTAAGAGCAGCGAGAAGGGGACATGAAAAGTCCTTAGTTGGTAGGATTAGGGAAAACCTAAAGGCTTTCTATAGGTATGTCAGGAAGAAAAGGATGACAAGGGTAGGTATCGGTCCAGTCAAGGATAGTAGTGGGAAGTTGTGCGTGGAGGCGGAGGAGATCGGTGAGACACTAAATCAATACTTTTCGTCAGTATTCACTCAGGAACAGGACACTGTTGCTGATGCGAATATTGAGTCACAAGTCATTAGAATGGATGGCCTTGAGGTACGTAGGGAAGAGGTTTGGGGAATACTGGAAAGGATGAAAATAGATAAGTCCCCTGGGCCTGATGGCATTTATCCTAGGATCCTCTGGGAAGTTAGGGAGGAGATAGCGGAGCCATTGGCCTTGGTTTTTATGTCGTCGTTGTCTACGGGAATAGTGCCAGAAGACTGGAGGATAGCGAATGTGGTCCCCTTGTTCACGAAGGGGAGCAGGGATAGCCCGAGTAACTATAGGCCAGTGAGTCTCACTACTGTTGTGGGCAAAGTCTTAGAGAGAATTGTAAGGGATAGGATTTATGAACATCTGGATAGGAATAATGTGATCAAGGATAGTCAGCATGGTTTTGTGAAGGGCAGGCCATGCCTCACAAACCTTATTGAATTCTTTGAGAAGGTGTCCAAGGATGTGGACGAGGGTAAAGCAGTAGATGTGGTGTATATGGATTTTAGCAAGGCGTTCAATAAGGTACCCCATGGCAGGCTAATGCAAAAACTACGGAGGTATGGCATTGAGGGTGCATTAGAGGTTTGGATTAGGAATTGGCTGGCTGGAAGGAGACAGAGGGTAGTAGTTGATGGTATAGGTTCATCTTGGAGCGCAGTTACTAGCGGTGTTCCACAAGGATCTGTTTTGGGACCATTGCTGTTTGTCATTTTTATAAATGACCTGGAGGAGGGGCTTGAAGGCTGGGTGAGCAAGTTTGCGGATGACACGAAAGTCGGTGGAGTTGTGGACAGCGAAGAAGGATGTGGCAGGTTACAGCGGGATATAGATAAGTTGCAGAGCTGGGCAGTAAGGTGGCAAATGGAATTCAATGTAGCTAAGTGTGAAGTCATTCACTTTGGTAGGAGTAACAAGATGATGGATTACTAGGCTAATGGTAGACTACTTGGTAGTGTGGATGAGCAGAGGGATCTTGGTGTCCATGTACACAGATCTTTGAAAGTTGCCACCCAGATACATAGTGCTGTGAAGAAGGCATATGGTGTACTGGGCCTTATTGGTAGAGGAATTGAATTCCGGAGTCTTGAGGTCATATTGCAGTTGTACTCCAGTGGTGCAGCCTCATCTGGAGTATTGTGTGCAGTTTTGGTCGCCATACTATAGGAAGGATGTGGAGGCATTGGAGCGAGTGCAGAGGAGGTTTACCAGGATGTTGCCGGCATGGTAGGAAGATCGTATGAGGAAAGGCTGAGGCACTTGGGGCTTTTCTCATTGGAGAAAAGAAGGTTTAGGGGAGATTTGATAGAGGTGTACAAGATGATTAGGGGTTTAGATAGGGTTGACAGTGAGAACCTTTTTCCGCTAATGAAGTCAGCTGTTACTAGGGGACACAGCTTTCAATTAAGGGGTGGTAGGTATAGGACAGATGTTAGGGGTAGATTTTTTACTCAGTGGGTTGAGTTCATGGAATGCCCTGCCAGTAGCAGTGGTGGACTCTCCCTCTTTATGGTCATTTAAGCAGGCATTGGACAAGCATATGGAGGTTATTGGGCTAGTGTAGGTTAGGTAGGCTTCGGTCGGCGCAACATCGAGGGCCGAAGGGCCTGTACTGCGCTGTATTTTTCTATGTTCTATGTTGTTATAGAGGTTTACAAAATTATGAGGGGCATGGATAAGATGAATAGACAAAGTCTTTTCCCTGGGGTCGGGCAGTCCAGAACTAGAGGGCATAGCTTTAGGGTGAGGGGGGAAAGATAATAAAAGAGACCTAAGGGGCAACCTTTTCACACAGAGGGTGGTACGTGTATGGAATGAGCTGCTGGAGGATGTGGTGGAGGCTGGTACAATTGCAACATTTAAGAGGCATTTGGATGGGTATATGAATAAGAAGGGTTTGGAGGGATATGGGCCAGGTGCTGGCAGGTGGGACTAGATTGGGTTGGGATATCTCGTCGGCAAAAACGGGTTGGACCGAAGGGGCTGTTTCCATGCTGTACATCTCTATGACTCTATGACATAGGCAAACCACCCTCTGTGAAAAATTTGCCCCTCGTATCTTTTTTAAATCTCTCTTCTCAACTTAAAAATATGGCCTCCAATCTTGAAATCTCCCTCACCTACCATTAACCCCATCTGTAACCCTCATGATTTTATGGACCTATACAATTTCACCTCCTCATGAAAAATGTCCAACCCGATCTAGCCTATCTTTATAACTCAAACCTTCCATACCCAGCAACGTCCTGGTAAATCTCTTATGAATCCTCTCTAGCTTAATAATATCCTTCCTATGACTGGGTGACCAGAACTGGATACAGTACTTCAGAAAAGGCCCCAGTGTCAACATGACTTCTGAACTCAAAGGACTGAGCAATGAAAGCAAGCGTTCTAAATGTCTTTTTAACCATCCTGTCTATATGTGATGCAAGCTTCAAAGAATTATGCACCTGAATCCCTAAGTCTGTCTGTTCTACAACACTACCCAAGCTCTACCATTTATTGTATAAATCCTATCCCTATTTGTTGTACCAAAATCCAATACATTTATTCAGACTAATCTCCATCTGCCACTTTTCATCCCATTGACCCATTTGATCAAGATCCCTTTGTAATCTTAGAAAATCTTCTTCACTGTTTACTATGCCAACAAATTTGGTGTCGTCCACCAACTTACTAACCATGCCTTCTAAATTCTCAACCAAATCATTTATATAATGTAAGACGACCCAGAACCAATCCACGTGGAATACCGCTGACAGGCCTCCAGTCCGAAAAGCAACCCTCCACGACCAGTCTCTGTCTCCTCCATTAAACCAATTATGTATCCAAAAGAGAAAATGCTGGAAAATCTCAGGTCTGGCAGCATCTGTAGGGAGAGAAAAGAGTGATGTTTCGAGTCTAACTGACCCTTTGTCAAAGGGTTGTCGAGCTTTGACAAAGGGTCAGTTAGGCTCAAAACGTCAGCTCTTTTCTCTCCTTACAAATGCTGCCAGACCTGCTGAGATTTTCCAGCATTTTCTCTTTTGGTTTCAGATTCCAGCATCTGCAGTAATTTGATTCTCCTGCTCCTTGGACGCTGCCTGACCTGCTGCGCTTTTCCAGCAACACATTTTTCAGCTCTGATCTCCAGCAACTGCAGTCCTCACTTTCTCCTAGTTGCTTGGGAGGAACCAGCCTTGGTAGAATGAGGATTTGAACTTGAAATGACAAGACTTATCTTTTGCATCTAAAACACAATTTCAGTATGCCAACTTTGTGCCATTCAATATATTTGA
Organism: Chiloscyllium punctatum; assembly: GCF_047496795.1. Classification (NCBI taxonomy): domain Eukaryota; kingdom Metazoa; phylum Chordata; class Chondrichthyes; order Orectolobiformes; family Hemiscylliidae; genus Chiloscyllium; species Chiloscyllium punctatum. The sequence continues at coordinate 137,052,440 of NC_092739.1, forward strand.
ATGGTGAGGTAAGTAGCAAGATTTAATGTTTGCATGAAGCCAATGATGGAGAAATGCACCTCAGACAACAATTCTTAGATATTCTCAGACATTTTACCATTACTTTGGTATATCTATAAACATATACCCTCTTACCATCCATCGTATTGGAGTTTAGAAGATTAAGGGGAGATCGAATAGAAACTTACAAGATAATACATGGTTTGGAGAGGGTGGACGCGAGGAAATTGTTTCCGTTAGGCGAGGAGACTAGGACCCGTGGACACAGCCTTAGAATTAGAGGGGGTAAATTCAGAACAGAAATACGGAGACACTTCTTCAGCCAGAGAGTGGTGGGCCTGTGGAATTCATTGCCACAGAGTGCAGTGGAGGTTGGGATGCTAAATGTCTTCAAGGCAGAAATGGATAAATTCTTGATGTCACAAGGAACTAAGGCCTACGGGGAGAATGTGGGTAAGTGGAGTTGAAATGCCCATCAGCCATGATTGAATGGCAGAGTGGACTCGATGGGCTGAATGGCCTTACTTCCGCTCCTATGTCTTATAAACCAATAAAATTGAAAGTTCAGGAACCATCATGTGATATTAAAGAGTTAATGTGCTCTGCTGACCTGCAAGAAACTTAATGTCCTGGGGATAGGATGGTGTGTCTTTGTCTTATAGATGGAATGTGGGAGCTTTACATTCCCATCCCTTGCCATTTAGGGATGATTTACATTTTCATCCCTTATTCAGCAATAAATAAGAATATTAAGATTGGAATTTGACTACTCCTCTATCGTTACAAAAAAAATGATTTTCAACAGATTTCATCATTAAGGGATGAAATGATTTCTGGAGAGGAGGTGGTCAGTGCATTGTATCTTGAATGGTATGTGACTGTGGGGGAACTGGCTGGGGTTGTCTTGTGGGTATTACTAACTGTGATGTAAAGATTTTGTTTCCTTTGTTCAGAGAGAGCTTCCTTGGATATGACGTGTAAGCATGGCAAGGAGTGTTCAGTATTTCTCCAAAGCTTGTATTGTTCTGAGCTTAATAAATTTTGCTTGTTCACAGAAATTGGTATGTGTGCAAACTGCATCTCGTGTGTGAAACATCAAAAAAAACTTAACATCTGGTGGCAGCGGTGGGATTCTAACATACGCGGAGTTTCTAGATGGACTGAATAAGTGATCACTCGAGTGCCAGTTGTGTGAGACAGATGGTCCCACGAGGTAAGGTTTTCCTTTATTTCTTTCCTAAACCTACCACTCAGTCAACCTCTTGCCTGCTAGGACTCTTCGGTGACGGAATCTCTGAGGTAACTTACGTACTTGCATGCTAACACGTTCACTTTCAGAATCACAAGTTACTGGGTTTAATTGGGGTTCAGAGACCCCTGGGTTTAAAAAGAGGATGAAGTCCCCTGGGTTTAATTGGGGTTTGAGTCCCGTAGGTAAAAGAGGGTTATAGTCCCATAGAAAAAGGAAACTGGAGTCCTCATGTGGTGAGGTTAGAGACTCTGGAGCATAGTTTAAAAGAAAAACTGCTGTCTGTCTCAACAACCTGTCTAAAGCAGGGCAATAAAGAGGGGAAATCCCCCACACAGAGGTCAGGACCCTGAAGTGGGTTTGGAGATTAGACAAGGGATTTGGGGCTCCGGAGCATTAAAAAAAAAGTTAGAAAGCAGGAACTTGAAAGAAAAACATCTAAACAAAATTTGGTGGTACTTAAAGTTAAAGTTATCACCTTTATCTCCCATGCCTCCCCTTTGAAGTACTGGAAAAAGGGGGAGAAAGTAGAGCCGGTCCACTCGGATCCCGATAGTAAAATACATTAACTACTGGGGATGCTTTGTCTGGGTTTTTGTTGTAGGAGTCTCGGTTTCTTGACTAGGCCATACTTTCTTCTGGGGAGGGAGTGGCATGGATTGTGGCGCCATGTGGTCCACTCTGAGGGCTTTCTCTTTTTATAAATGTAATTTCATTAAGATGATGTGAAAAAAAGAAGAAATACTAAATTTAAGGTTGTACCAATACTTGGGTTGAAAAAGGGAGTTTCGATATAAGTTATGCCATACTAAAAGTGTTTGATATTTAAATATTTTGGTCTGTTAAAATACTGGTTCAGAAAATCCTTTTAAGTAACTGTTTTGCCTTATTTGCATCAGGATCTCAATTCAACGTGTTTTGTGGGCTATGTAATAGGACAGATTTTGTTTTTACATTATAGAACATTATGTTCTTTTTAAAATTATCAAGCATGTAACCTTAAAACAAATTGGTTGAGGAGCTTAAGCCCCTGATTTGATTGAAATTCTACAATGCCTGTTTTTCAAAAAAACAATTGTGTCAGTGGTCATGCCTAAGCCAGATGAGAGTACTGTATTAAGATATCTTTGCTATTTTTTTAATGCGGAATTTTCGTAAAAAGAGTGTATTTTAATTTTGATGTCTTGTTAAGATTTTAGAAAATATTAGAACTTGAGGCTGAGCTGTTTCAGTTCTGTCAATTATTGTTAAGACTTCATTGGCTCCCTTCATATTGCAAATACAAAAATGTTGATCTCTACCAAAGTTGCCACTGTGATTGCGATTGTTTTATTTGGGAAGTTTCATTAAGAGGACATATTTTAATATATTCTGCATTTGTTTCCAATGAATATTTGAGATTTAAATTGGAACGGAGACTGATTCTTCAATGGTTCAGGCACAGGAAACATTTTGTTGTTTCGTGCTGTTCCAGATTTTTGAAATACTTTTCCTGACAGCTTTCACATTAGCCAAGTATCAATTTGCTAAAGGAAAATAGTTTTTGAATAATCTGAATGAGGTACCTGAGGGTTTGATTTAGGACCATTGATTGCTGTTTATAATTGACTGAATTGTTTAGGCAGTACAATTTAAAAGTTTATGGATTACATAAAACTTGATAATGTCATAAATAGTGAACAGAGTAACATACTTCGAGATGACTGAGAATGTTGAAACAGGCAGACACAATTTAGTGTAATTAAATTTGTGTCTGTCTTCATACTGATAACCACCTTGGCATGGAGGGAATGAGACAGGAAATGCAAAGATACTTTTAGCAGCTGACATCATTTCTGGAGTTTCTCCATTCACAGGTAAAGCACACCTTCAGACCCCCACCCACCCCCTCCACAACCTGATCCAACGGATTCAATTAACTCCCCAGTCATAACCACGAGAAGTGAAGAAGCTAACAAAAGTGAAAATGAGGTCTGTATACTTTTTGCAAATATTAAACCACATGGGTTTTACCTTCTCTTTCGATAATTCAAGGTTCACTGATCAAGCTAACATCAAAACAGCCAGTTGGCTTTGTTACATTTGACAGCAGAGCAGGAGCAGAAGCAGTAAAGAATGCTGCGTTCACTTCACCTGCTGCTGCAGCCGTCGCACTTCACACTCAGATGTGCTGGTATCCTCATATGAAGCATCTTTACAAGGATGGAAATCTTGTCAGTTTTGTTAAGTATTTAACTGCCCTTATCGAAAAATTCAGACTTCTCCATGGAGTGGTGTGCAAGGACAGACTAAATTTTCAGTTTGGACTTTACTGAAGGAGATTTTGGATAACTGGCTCATTTCCACTCAACTTGAAGGTGGTGGAGTGTTCACTAAGGACTGTGGATTTAAGAACTTTACTGGTGAACTTTTTTTCCACGTGGGAGGATCCTGCAAATTCTATCTACTGCATTTTTGTTATTATAAACATTGCATATTGTGTGTCAGTAACTTGCTTAAGTACTGGAAGTAAGATTCTTATGAAGAAAGTGGTAGTGCCATCTAGGTAGTTATCATGGAATGACAAAAGGAGGGAATATGATATTAAAGAGTTAACTTGCTCTGCTGACCTGCAAGAAATTAAATGTCCCAGGGGTAGGGTGGTGTGTCAGTCTTAAGAGCCGGAATGTGGGAGGTTTACATTCCCATCCCTTGCTGTTCAGAGCTGATTTACAACTTCATCCCCTGTTCAGTAATAAGAACATTACAATTGGAATTTGACTACTCTTCTATAGTTACTAAAAAAAATGATTTTCAACAGATTTGACCATTAAGAGATGACTTGCATTACATTGTTCCTGGAGGTGAGGTAGTCATTGCACTGTATCTTGAATGGCATGTGACTGTGGGGAATGGCTGGGGGTTGTCTTTATGGGCTTTACTAACTGCGATGTAAAGATTTTGTATAAAGGAAGGACTGTTTCCTTTGCTCAGAGAGAGCTTTGCTGGATACGATTTGTAAGCATGACGAGGAGTGTTCAGGGTTTCTCCAAAGCTTGTCTTGTACTGTGCTTAATAAATTTTGCTTGTTCACAGAAGTTGGCATGCTTGCAATTGCATCAAATGTGTAAGAATCTCGAGAAAAAAGAACTCAATGATCAAACTTTCCCATTCTCAGTTTACAAAGGACATATAGCACAGAAATAGGCGAATCAGACCAACAAGTCCATACAGGTGTTTATGCATTACTCAAGTCTTCTCCCATGTTTTCTCATCTACCATTGTAGCCATCTACTAGCTTCTCTTTAGCGTGTCTATCCTGAAATGCATCTACACTATTCACTTCAAACATTCCCTGGGCTAATGAGTTCAAGAAGAACTTGAAAGCAAACAAAAAAATCGAGTTTCACAATGATTTTCATGCCTTTAACTAGAAAAAAATGCCCCGAATGATGAGAGAAAAACTCTGAAGGAAAATCAATTGGTGGCTAAAACCTTGTTATTAGTTCCCAAGGAAATTATTGATGAAAGAGAAAGAGCTGCAGAAGCAGAGAGACATCAGGAATAAACTGCAGACAGTAGGACCAGCCTGCCAAAAGTACCACCATCATCTGTGTGGGAAAAGTCAAAACAAGAAAACAGATAAAGCCATGGAAGTATAAAAGATAATTAGTTTTTAATTTGTGGCTTTGAAGGGCCACGAGAATGTCACAAAATGTGATATTTCACACAAAGAGGATTTGATGCAATACAGGCTACATATAATAGGATTTTGGATGTGTTAATTTTTGAAGAGGGTATAGAATGGAGATCCGACAAAGGGGTGACAAATTACACTGATGTAGGCTTTAACAAGAAAGTTTCACTGCAGATACAGGCTACAATTGGGTTTTGGAAATCATAATTGATGGAAAGGACATGGGTTGCAACCTCATCTCTAATGCAATAAACTTTATATGGACATTCTGAAAGCTAAGTCCCAAATCTCAGAGAAGAAACTTTAGAGAAGAAACCAAGCTGAAGCAAATCAAAATGCCCAAAAATTTACACCACCAAATTATGACCTAGGGAATAATCAAGGCTAAACAAGGCAGCAATTTACAAAATAACCTAATATAAAAAATATATTATGAATGTACTCACTTGCTGGGATCATCTTTATACAAAAATGTACATCTGCACAATGTTCACATAATAAAAATAAATAAAGGCAGTAATTTGAGGTTGGTAGAAGAGGTGGACAGCTAGCTGGGAGCACAACATTAATGGGTGGACAGCAGCAAGCCTGCTTACAGAATTTGCAACATAGGTATACCGCAAAGTAGAGCATCAAAATACGACTTACTTTAGTGGTATCTCAGAGTAATTGTACACAAATATCACCTCAATTGAAAGGAATATCTGACAGCTTCAGTTAAAGATAAATAAAAGTAGGGAAGATTAATCATGATGGGAAAACTACAACATTACGAGAATAATATCTTACATGGGCAAGTATACACTCCATGCAAGACTTCTGGCATATACTAGGTATGACTCAATAGTTGAGCAACATCCATTATCAATTTATTTTAGATGGTGCTGTGATTTTCAGCTGTTTTCTGCTATCTTTATTTTTCAAAAGTGAAAGACACAAGTATAAACTCTATTAGTAAATGACTCTCATTCAATTCTCCAAGTGAAATAAATCTCAATTTAGAATAAGATAATCACTTCACATCAGACTAACTCTTGTGATAACCTATCTCTAGCTTTTTCTTTGATTTAGAAATATTAAATGAAGTAACTTCCAATTAAGCACTCTAGTGTCAACTGTAGCTGTACTTATAACAATTTGCCCATACAGATTGAGACTGGCACAGTATTAAGGGCTTGAATGGGGAGGAATTTGGTCAGTGTGTTCAAGAAAACTTTTTCAATCAATACGTAGATGGCCCTACTAGAGAAGGGACAAAATATGACCTCCGCATGGCAAATAAGACAAGGCAAGTGAGTGGGGTGTTAGAAGGAGAGCACTTTGAGACCAGAGACTATAATTCTATTAGTTTTAAACTAGTTATGGAGAACGATAGGTCTGGACCACAAGTTGAAGTTTTAAATCGGGGCAAGGCCAATTTTGATGGTATCAGACAGGAACTTCCAAAGGTTGATTTAGGGGGGTGGGTGGGGGTTGGGGGAAAAGAGAGGCTGTTCGTAGGTAAAGGGATATCTGGCAAATGGAAGGCTTTCAAAAGCAAGATTATGAGTGTTCAGGTGACAACATGTTCCTGTTAGTGCAAACGGCATGGCTGGCAGGACTAGGGAACAGTGAATAACTACAGATATTGAGGCTCTGGACAAGAAAAAGGAGGTATATGAATCTCTTGAAGACTATATGGGGTGTGGGAGCACACTTGAGAGAGAAATCAGGAAGGTAAAATGGGGACATGAGGTAGCTTAGGCAGATAAAGTTAAGGAGAATCCAACAATATTCTGCAAGTATATTAAGGGCAAAAGAGTATAACTAAGGAGAGAACAGGGCCCCTAAAGGATCAACCAGGCCATTGATGTGTGGAACACTGGAGATGGGCAGGATCATAAACAAATGTATTTACTGTGGTAAAAGACATGGAAGCTAGGGAACTCAGAAAAGAATCCAAACTACAGAAAAAGGCATGCTAGAGATCTTAAAATGCAAAAAAAGTAGTTAAATCCCCAGGATCTGATCAAGTACATTCCAAGGCATCATGGGAAGCTAGGAAAGAAATTGCAGTGCCCTTATCAAAAACATTTGCATAACTGACAGCCACCGTTAAGGTGCTCGGAGACTGGAGGGTGGCTAATGTTGTGCCATTATTTAAGAAAGGTCGCAAAGAAAATCTAGGGTAACTACAGACTGGTTAACCTGACATCAATGCTGAGTACGTTTTTGCGAGGGGATCCTGAAAGACAGGATCTACATGCATTTGCAAAGACAAGGACTGCTTAGGGACAGTCTGCATGGCTTTATGCATGAGAAATCATATCTCTCAAACCTGATTAAGTTTTTTAAACAGGTGACCATGATGATAGATGAAGGCAGAGCAGTCGACATTATCAAAGGTCTTGCTAAAGTCCACATTGACAAAGTTCTGCAAGGTAAGCAAGTTAGCAAAGTTAGATCATTTGGGGTCCAGGGAAGCTAGCCAATTGGATACAAAATTAGCTCGATGGCAGGCGACAAAGGATGATAGTAGAAGGTTGTTATTCAGACTGGAGACCCGTGACTAGTTGTGTGCTGCAAGGAGCGGTTATCCAAATATCAATTATTCGAATTTCAGATTATCCGAACAAGATATCAAGGTCCCATAAAAACATTACATCAAAGAGATGTTACAGACACTGGTGCAACGATCACGTCTTTTGTTTACAATGATTTAAAGTGAATTTGGATTGCCCTGTACTGAAGAACATGGGAAAACAATGGCAAAAACAAAGAAACACAAGCACCTCAAGCAACAGCGACCGGATATTTTTTATGTAAGGATTAGTTACACAGTCCTTTGCAAAAGTAAGTGCTTTATTCCAGTCACTTTACTGGGCTGCTCATGAATAAAATGACAGAGAAAGTAAACATATTAGGGAGGTGGTGCTTATGTCTTTCTATCACGACACTGAGTTCAACGGAAACTGATAAACGCTCCCTACTCATCTCGTTTGGATAATCAAGGTTGTTCTGTAAATGACTTGGTTGAGAATATCGTAGGCATGACTAGTAAGTTTGCAGATGACAGTGAGTGAGAGGGGCAGGGTAGTTGTCATGGGGGACTTCAACTATCCAAATAATAACTGGGATCACTATAGCACAAGTATTATAGATGGGCCAGTTTTTGTCCAGTGTGTGCAGGAGGGCTTCCTGACACAGTATGTAGACAGGCCTACAAGGGGCGAAGCCACTTTAGATTTAGTACTGGGTAACGAGCCTGGCCAGGTGTTAGATTTGGAAGTAGCTGAGCACTTTGGAGACAGCGATCGCAATTCTGTCAGGTTTACTTTAGTGATGGAAAAGGATAGGTGTACTCCACCGAGCAAGAGTTACAGCTGGAGGAAGGGAAATTACGATGCAATTAGGAAAGATTTAGGAAGCGTAGAATGGGGAAGGAAACTGCACGGATGAGCAAATTAAAAATGTGAAGCTTATTCAAGGAAAAGCTCCGGTGTGTCCTAGATAAGTATGGACCTGTCAGGCAGGGAGGGAGATAAAGAACGCATGAGCCGTGATTTACAAAGGAAGTGGAATCTCTGGTCAAGAAGAAGAAGGAGGCTTATGTTAGGACAAAATGTGAAAACTCAGGGCGCTTGAGGGTTACAAGGAAGTCAGGAAAGACCTAAAAAGAGAGTTCAGAAGAGCCAGGAGGAGACATGAGAAGTTGTTGGTGGATAGGATCAAGGATAACCCTAAGGCTTTCCATAGGTATATCAGGAATAAAAGAATGACGAGAGTTAAATTAGGGCCAACCAAGGATAATAGTGGGAATTTGTGTGTGGAGTCAGAGGAGATAGGAGAAGAACTAAATAAATATTTTTCGACAGTGTTCACTATAGAAAATGAAAATATTGGCGAGGAAGATACAGAGATACTTGCATCTAGACTAGAAGAAATTGAGGTTCACAAGGAAGAGGTATTAGAAATACTGCAAAGTGCGAAAATAGACAAGTCCCCTGGGTCGGATGGGATCTATCCTCGGATCCACTGGGAAGCAAGGGAAGAGATTGCCGAGCCTTTGGCATTGATCTTCAAATCATCATTGTCTACAGGAATAGTGCCTGAGGACTGGAGGATAGCAAATGTGATTCCCTTGTTCAGTAGAGACAACCCTGGTAATGACAGACCAGTGAGTCTCACTTCAGTTGTTGGTAAAGTGTTGGAAAAGATTATAAGAGATTTATAACTATCTAGAAAAGAATAATCTGGGACAGTCAGCATGGTTTTGTGAAGAGTAGGTCGTGCCTAACGAATCTTATTGAGTTTTTGACAAAGTCACCAAACAGGTAGATGAGAGTAAACAGATGGATGTGGTTTGTATGGATTTCAGCAAGGCAGTCGATAAGGTTCCCCACAGTAGGCTAATATACAAAATGCGGAGAAATGGGATTGTGGGAGACATAGCAGTTTGGATCAGTAATTGGTTTACTGAAAGAAAACAGAAGGCTGTAGTTGATAGAACATGATCATCTTGGTGTCCAGTTACTAATGACATACCACAAGGGTCGGTGTTGGGTCCATTGCTGTTTGTCATTTTCATAAATGACCTGGATGAGGGCTTAGAAGGGTGGGTTAGTAAATTTATGGACGACACTAAGGTCGGTGGAGTTGTGGATGGTGACGAAGGATGTAGTAGGTTGCAAAGAGGCATAGATAGGATGCAGAGCTGGGCTGAGAGGTGGCAAATGAAGTTTAATGTGGACAAGTGTGAGGTGATACACTTTGGACGGAGTAATTGGAATGCAAAGTAGTGGGCTAATGGTAAGATTCTTGGGAGTGCAGATGAGCAGAGATATCTTGGTGTCCATGTACACAGATCCCTTAAAGTTGCCACCCAGATTGACATGGTTGTTAAGAAGGCATACAGTGTTTTGGCCTTTATTAACAGAGGGATTGAGCTCCGGAACAGGAGGTTATGCTGCAGCTGTACAAAGCTCTGGTACAGCCACACTTGGAGTATTGTGTACAGTTCTGGTCACTGCATTATAAGGATGTGGAAGCTTTGGACAGGGTGCAGAGGAGATTTACTAGGATGTTGCCTGGTATGGAAGGAACGTCTTACGAGGAAAGGCTGAGGGCCTTGAGGCTGCTCTCATTAGAGAGAAGAAGGTTGAGAGGTGACTTAATAGAGACATACAAGATAATCAGAGGGTTAGATAGGGTGGACAGGGAGAGCCTTTTTCCAAGTATGGTGACAGCAAGCACAGGGAGACACAACTTTAAAGTGAGGGGAGATAGGTATAAGACAGATGTCAGAGGTAGTTTCTTTACTCAGAGTAGTAAGGGTATGGAATGCTTTGCCTGCAACAGTAGTAGATTTGCCAAGTTTAAGTGCACTTACGTCATCATTGAGCAGGCACATGGAATAGTGTAGGTGGGAGGGGCTTCAGATTAGTATGACAGGGTGACGCAACATCGAGGGCTGAAGGGCCTGTATTGCGCAGTATTGTTCTATGTAAAATTGGTGGTATAGTGGATAGTGAAGGAGGTTATTTAAGAATACAATGGGATCTTAATCAACTGGGCCAGTGGGCTGAGGAAAGGCAGATGGAGCTTACTTCAGATAAATGGGAGTAGAATATCAACAAATTGTGACCAGAAGGCCAGAGAAGAATAAGAGGTCCTACTTGTAGAATCCTATTCTGAAGGTTAAGTGAACAGTATAGTAGCTAGAAGGAATACTGCCAAATTGATGGTCATCTCTCAATGGGACTTTCATATTAATTCTAAATAGTTATTACATCAGATAAATATCATAAACTAGCTGTCCATCTAATGTTCATCTGGCTTTATAAAATCTTAGTGGAAACTTAGATGTCATAGAGTCATAGAGACGTACAGCATGGAAACAGACCCTTCGGTCCAACCAGTCCATGCCGACCAGATATCCCAACCCAATCTAGTCCCATCTGCCAGCACCCGCCCCATATCCCTCCAAACCCTTCCTATTCATATACTCATCGGTTCCAACACCAACAGATCAACTGTTGTAAGTGAAGTTTTTGTTTCAGTGTGGCCTGCTCATTATTAATAGGATGCACTCTAACACTATACTCATCTTTTGGGTATCACTTTAGAGAATCATGACACTGGAAGCCATTTGGCCCTTTGAACCTTTGCTACCACTTTAGAAGAGCTTTCCAATTAATCCCACTCCACTCCTCTTCCCACCCTTAGCCCTGCAAGTATTTATCTAATTCTCTTTTAATAGCCTCTACCACCTTCTCTGACAGCGCATGCCCAGTAACATTCTGCTAAATATGTGCTGTGCTCTCTACTAGAAACCTTATGTTCATATTCTATGCCTATGCAGGTGTCCCCTCGGTTCCGCAGGTAATATGTTCCAAGACCTACTGTGGATACCCAAAACCACGGATACTAGCAAACTCTATCATGTAAATGGGAAACTTACTTCCCAAGCAGCCCCCTGGAATTATTTCTGGAATATTCCATGTAATATTTTTTGGGCTGCAGTAAACCTCGGATAACTGAAACTGCGGAAGCAAATCTACGGATATGAGAGTTCTACTTTATAAAGCCAAAGATCCAATAAGTTTTCTCAAAACTCTTCTCACTTGCCCTATCAAAGACTCGTGTACATAATACTGGAGGATTCTTTAGCTTGCTCCACTTTAAAACTGTACCACATAGTTTACATTGCATCTCATCGTTCTTTCTGCAGAAATGAATCACATCATCAAATTTCTCTTTATTACCTTTCACCTACAATTGGTTTGACAAAACATTTCTGGACCGAACTCTATGGTCTCCACCATTCAATGCTACTCATGACAACAAAAACAATGTCTCAGCGAGATCTTTTCATGAGATTTTTATACAATATTCAATTGTTACGACACTGGTAAACTCTCCTGGTTAATTTAATCCAGCAACACAAAGATTTATCCCGTGCAGTAATTGGTGAAAATCTGAGGTGCCATGAACAATTTAAAGTAAAAATTAACAACTTTATTTCTTAAAATATAACAGAATAATAAACTAACAACTATTTACAACTCGTTCTTCTAATCTATCTTTTACTTTCCCTTCTATAATACTAGTCTGATAAAAAACCCCCGATTAAGATTTACTGAAAAATTCAAATTTCAAAACCAGCCAGTTGTCAAATCTTCTCTTTGCAGTTTTTTTCTCCAGGTTGGTGTCAATGCTTTTCTCTGTGCAAACTCCTTGTCTAGACAGGTACTTCTCAGACTCTTCTGACTAGCAGGCTACATCTGTTGGTCTTGTGGCAGGCCTCTTCCCAACTGTTCAATTTTTCCCGGTCTTTGACCCCAAAGCATCAGATTGTGTCACTGGCTTTTAAAATGCTCAATACACTAAATTCAAACTTGATTGCAATTTGGTATTTTTTGGGGTATAATTTAAACTGATTGGTCTAATTCAAATCTGTTTTTGTCTCCAGGCAACCAGCTTCACAAACTGCTGGACCACATGCTACACTGACTGTATCTTGCTGAGAACAATTGGTGCTGTCAGGTAGTTTTGCTAGCTTTTAACTTTCTTAAAGTAACAGTACATCCACATCTTCATAACACAATGAATATTTCTTTTACCTTTCTGTTATCCCAACTCCTCTTTGAAAGGTATCACCACCTTGTTAGGATAACTCAAGAAGTTAGCATTACTTTGTTAGAAGTTGACAGACAATGAAGGGAGGCATAACTTTTGGCATCGACCCAATGAGCTGAATGACCTCCTCTGTATCAAAAATGGCTCAGTATGAACATCTCAGCTTTATCCTTTATATGTTTGCTACTGTACATTTCTCTTCCGTATGAAAAACAAATTGTATTGCCTCTCTCTTTGACAGGCATCCGAGTTAATATTTTATGAATACAAATGGCATTATAAAAGCTGCTTCACCTATTAGGATTTCCTCATTTCACCTGTCTGAGATCAAGTTGCCAGAGGTACACTGATACAAAACGTACAAAAGCATAATCAATTCATACTTCTCATGATCACTTGTAACCAGGTTGATCAAACACTGCAAAGACCAGAAAGATAACGATGATAAAGCCAGACTAAAGCCAGTTTTTAAAAAAAACTAACTGAAGGAAACACCAGTGATTCAGTGGAGAAATTATTCAAGATAGACGAATATTATTAATGCATGTTGAAAACTTGGGTATAGTTAGATATAAAAGCAATAATCCCGTATATGAAAAGGAAGCAGGCTTCAGAACACCCTGAAAAATTCTCCATTCCCTTCATTCTATCTTTTATATAGTAAAACAAAATTTAAAGAACTACTCACTCTTGACTGCCCTCCCAATCAGACACAACGTTTCTGTGTCATGTCTATGTTGATGTAAACTTGGAGCACGGAGACAAAACATCTCTGGACCCAACTTAATGCTCTCCATCATTCAATGCTGCTCACAATAACAAAAACAATGTCTCAGCGAGAGCTTTCTATGGGATTTTTACATGAATACTAAATGAATAGTTCTTTTACCTTTTTAATTCCCCTGAACTCTTCTTTGAAAGGGATCACCATCTTGTTGGAATAACTCAAAAAGTTAGCATTACTTGTGCTAGAAGTTGACAATGGAGGTAGGCACAACTTCTGGCACCGATCCAATAAGCTGAATGACTTCCTCTATACCAAAGACAGCCTGGTGTGATCACACCTTTATCTTTTATATGCTTGATATACAGACATGCACAATTCCAAAATGACCCTTTAGAATCAAAGGAGCTCAACAACAACTTTTCTTTCTCTCACCCAGAGGTGAAGATTTTTATAGCAATATCCCTCCTGGCCAAACTGACAAAAAAATAACTCAACACAGATTGTGGTCTGCATGACATAGTAACCAAATGGATTTATACTTATATTCAAATTCAATCCATCTGTTCTGCTCATCAAACTAGTATAGTGGCATAATGCACACATTATATTTAAAACCAAAACCACCAGTAAAATTAAAAATACTTTGAAAAATATATGTATTCTTTTCAAGAACACAGGACAGAACCAGAATCTAAGTTAATGCCACACTATGCAACAGCACATATCTTAGCAATAAACATATCTCATTCAGGCCACTCATCCAGATTTAGATTAGATTCCCTCCAGTACGGAAAGAGGCCCTTCGGCCCAATCGACCCTCCAAAGAGTAACCCACCCATACCCATTCCCCTGACTAATGCACCTAACACTATGGACAATTTAGCAAGGCCAAGTCACCTGACCTGCACATCTTTGGGCTGTGGGAGGAAATTGGAGTACCCGGAGGAAACCCACGCAGACGTGGGGAGAATGTGCAAACTCCACACAGACAGTTGCTCGAGGTGGGAATTGAACCTGGGACCCTGGTGCTGTGAGGCAGCAATGCTAACCACTGAGCCACCGTGCTGACCATTTCACTGGTCATTTTCTGCTCTGTACTGCCACGCATCATTGTTGCACTGCTGTCTCACAGCGCCAGAGACCTGGGTTCAATTCCCACCTCAGGCGACTGACTGTGTGGAGTTTGCACGTTCTCCCAGTGTCTGCATGGGTTTCCTCCGGGTGCTCCGGTTTCCTCCCACAGTCCAAAGATGCGCAGGTCAGGTGAATTGGCCATGCTAAATTGCCCGTAGTGTTAGGTAAGGGGTGCATGTAGGGGTATGGGCGGGTTGCGCTTTGGCGGGTCGGTGTGGACTTGTTGGGCCGAAGGGCCTGTTTCCACACTGTAATGTAATCTAATCAGAAGAATCAGAGCAGATCATGAAACTGATCTTGTGCCCCAATGTCATTTGGTGTTAACAAATCTATGCCATCAAGTTTATAGTGTTGGCTTTTCTCAGTAACAAAATGCCATGGCTAAAACTAACACTAACAATTTGCTACTATACTGTATGTTGTGACCCAGATATTCCTGCAGGGGACACAATTAGTTTCTTCTTCTCCACAGTCTAAAGTCACTTGTAGATATAAACTTATACGAATGTACTAACTTACCTGATTGTGATCCAAGATTTATCCCTACTTGTGTTGCAATTGCTTAAAATTATGTAGGTTATACTTTTACCAATTTAACTAAGCTAAAGAGCAATTGTACTCAGCAAGTAGAGTTCCCAAAGAAAATGAATCACTTTGTCAGTGGGATTATTAGTAAACTTCTAGCTCACTGCAATTTGTAAAATCATTAAAACCCTTACTCTTCCATTCTCTAAAATATTTTACACATCTTGCATCCAACTGAAACGCCACCATGTTATAGCATTGAATAAAATAGTCTTTCTTCTAAGTAAGTAAAAAGCATCAGAATGGTACTACTATAAATGTAATCAATGGAATTTAAATGCCCACTTATAAAGTCAAAGTCTGTTTTTAACAATGGCCCCATTTCATGCATACTTCAATTAAGAAAAGTCAAAAAGCTGTCACTTTATCAAATGTTCTTGGAGGCTGAGGCACATAGCAACACTTGATATTATTCCCCAAAGCAGGAGGGGTGCAGGAAAAGGAACTCTATGTTAAAGGAGATGAAAATGTAACAGCGGTGTCATGGGAAACCATGAAATAAACATGATCTCTCCAACAAGTAGTTTAAATCAGTTTTTCTTCCATTCCAGATTTTATGCTCTATTTGTAGAACAGAAAACCAAAACCCCTGTGTGGCTAGGCTGTTATAACCAACAATATTAATAAAAACCATCATAAAACAATATATAGATTACAAATTTTTATTTTATTTTGAAAGCAACCACCTAAAAACAAGAAGAAGTTAACTTCAATCTTTCATGAATTTTTAAATCACTGTTGCAAAGAAGTTTCTTAAATACCTGGAATCTCTGCACTAATCGTCCTCTTGCCATTTCCTGAGACCTCATCCTCTGATGAACTTGTGCTGGAGTCACACGTCAAGTCACTATCACTTGTACTGCTGTCCTGCAGCAACGTGTACTTTTTCCTGGCTGCCGCTTCACGTTTCTGCCGTAGTAATCGTATCCGTTCCTTTTGTTTCTGGGTTCTAATCTTTGACACACGGCCATTTTGTTTGTCATTTGATGAGCGATTCTTCTTAGGAGCCATGGTTGACGTTTCACTCTCAGACCTGGATCGCCGTGACTTTCTGCCGATCGCGGGACCAGATCCAGCCGAAGGATCTTCGTCCACAGCCACATTTGCCTGAGGTGCCTCATTCTCCTCGACAGATGAAAGTGTGTCAGAGTCTGCCAAATGACCACTGGATGAAGGAGAAACCATGCATTGATTTGAAGAGTCGCTATCACAGGTTCCGCCAGTTGTTTGTTTATCACCATCTGCAGATGGAAGCTGGGATTCAGAAGAGTCTTGCCCAAGTTCCATCAACAAACAAGGTTCAGTAGACAGTCCACTTAGTTTTGGTGGACAGTTATGATTGGCTTTTCTCAATTTGGCAGATGAGGTCTCTTTCTGAAGTGACCCATCATCTTCTTTATTGGTGTCACTAACCTTTGTCTCAATACCTTTCGTTGAAGCATCAGCTTCCTCAATACCATCCTGGGATGAGAAGTCTGCCTTCTCTGCTGCTTCCATCTTCATGTCACTTAGCTCAAGTACTCTCTATCAAATACCATAGGGCACAGACTGGCACAGGATTAAGATTTAAAGAAACCAGGGAAACCTATAGAGAACAAAGAATTCATAGATCAGGTAAAGAAAATTCTTCATTAGATAAATTTGTTTTCACTTGTGCATGTTATTGTACATTCAACTCTGACAGAGATTAGCTCAGTTGGCTGGACAGCCAGTTTGCAGTGAAGAGAGATTCCAGCAGTGCAATTCAATTCCCATATTGGTTGAGGTTACCTTTCTCAACCTCTTTTTCTCAACCTTTTCCCTCACCTGAGGCATGGTGACCCTCTAATGAGAGAGCAACTGTACGGTTTGGTAGGGTTATGGTAACTTTACTTTAACATTATTTAACCTGACAATAGAGAAAATCCATCATCTTGCTTAAGAAACCACACAGGAAAGAAATCCTTTCATAAAAGTTGATGACAAAAATCTTAAATAAAATCAAAATGCTAAAAGCCCTCACCAGGTTGGGCAGTCCCTTTAAAGGGCGAAACTGAAAGAATATATCATAAAGCGCTACAGGGCCAATGAGTAGCAGAAGTTTAATTTAGATAAAAGTGAAATGTTGCATTTTGGAAAGGAAAATTAGGGTAGGACTTATACACTTAATGGTAAGGTCCTGGAGAGTGTTGCTGAACAAAGACCTTGGAGTGCAGGTTCATAGACCCTTGAAGGTGGAGTCACAGATATATAGGATAGTGAAGGTGACATTTGGCATGCTTGCCTTTATTGAGCAGTGCACTGAGTATAGGATCGAGGTGTCATGTTTCGGCTGTACAGAACACTACTGGAATACTGATCTCCCTACTACAGGAAGGAGGTTGTGAAATGTGAAAGGGTTCAGAAAACATTTGCAAATACAATTACAGCATTTAAAAGGCATCTGGACGGATATATTAATGAGAAGATTTAGAGGGATATGGGCTAAAAGCTGGCAAATTGGACTAGATTAACTGATCTAGATTTAGTTTGGTCGGCATGGACAAGTTGGAGCAAAAGGTCTGTTTCCGTGCTGTATATCTCTATACACGTTTGGAATATTGCAGGCAATTCTGGTCTCCCTTCTATAGGAAGGATGTTGTGAATCATGAAAGGGTTCAGACAAGATTTGCAAGGACGTTTGGAGGATTGCGGTATAGGGAGAGCTGAATAGGTCAGGGCTGTTTTCCCTGGAGCATCAGAGGCTGAGGGGTGAGGGGCATGAATAGGGTAAATAGACAAGGTCTTTTCCCCAGGGTGGGGGAGCCCAGAACTAGAGGGAATAGGTTGAGGGTGAGAGGGAAAGGGGCAACTTTTATACGCATGTATGGAATGATCTGTCAGAGGAAGTGGTGAAGGCTGGCACAATTACAACATTTAAAAGGCATCTGCTGGGTATAAGAATAGGAAAGTTTAAAAGCGATATGGGCCAAGTGCTGGCAAATGGGACTAGATTAATTCAGGATATCAGGTTGACATGGATGAGTTGGATCAAAGGGTCTGTTTCTGTGCTGTACTCTCTATGACACCATGTCATCAGAACTGATCTGATGAAAATAAATCACAGGTTTGACATATTAATACTATTTCTCTCTCCATAGATACTGTTAGACCTGTAGCAATTTCAGCAGATTCTATTTTCCACAGTTTCCTCTTGTGTGATATACAGTGTCTGGCAGTGTTAAATCAATTTTTCTCATTTTGTTTCCTGTAGGAGACTTGCAGTTTCAGTTTTATATAATGGAGGTTCTTGCTAACCTGCTCATAAGTGTTTAAAAATGTGAACCTATCATATATTCTCAGGTGTACAGTTTTGCTCACTTCATTCGGTTTCGTCCTCAGTCCAAAGATGTACAAATCAGGTGGATTGGCCATGCTAAATTGCCCATAGTGTCCAGGGATATGCAAGCTAGGTGGACTTGCAATGGGAAATGCAGTGGTACAGGGATGTGGTGGTTATAGATGGGATTATCTTCAGAGGACTAGTGTGGATTCGATGGGCCAAATGGCCTGCTTCCACACTGTAGCGATTCCTTGCACACGATTTAGAACTGTTCCCTGTTTTGGTGGTGGTGGTGGTGGTTGGAGAAAGGGATGCTGAAATTATGCTATGTGTTTTTTCCAGATAAAAAGCAAATTAAAGAAATGCTTAAAGTTGAAGTGCCGGTCTCAATTTAGCCTCGTGTTGGTGACAAAATATATCTATTCTGGGTGTAATAATAGTTCAAATATAGAAGAGGAGGAGAGATCAACCAAGTGGAGATACACAATATTTTCAACCGTTCAACTATTAAATCCCTGCTTTTGATAGAGAGGTATTCAGTATAAAAGATCGGTTGTTGAAAATCAAGGGGAAGACTTCGGGATCAGGGCTGGGGAAATCCAGCAGAGCAGAGGTATGATGGAAGAGAGCCGTGGTGGCGGGGAGCATCGAAGGGAAACAAAGGCAAGAGGGCTTCTCAGTTTCTGCGCCCTTCTTCCCGGGTCCTGGGCTCTCCCTGTCACTCTACTTCACAATTAATATGCTTATCCCTCTGGCTTCTAGAATCATGGAATGCCTTCAATGTGGAAATAGGCTTTTCGATCCACCACATCTTCTGACCCTGTGAAAAGCATCACCTCTACCCTAACTCTGCATTTACCATGGCTAACCCACGGAGCCTGCACATCCCTGGACACTACGGACAATGCACTTAACCTGCGCATCTTTGGACTGTGGGAGGAAACTGGAGCACCCAGCAGAAACCCACACAGAGAAACAGGGAAAATGTGCAAAATCCACAAAGACAGTCACCAGAGAGTGGAATCGAACCCAGGTCTCTGACACTGTGAGGTAGCAGTTCTAACCACTAAGCCACTGTGCTGCCTTTCTGGGTTCTCTTTCCTTCTGAGTCCAGGGTTTCACTGCCCCACTCATCCTCTCCCCACCACTAAAGACCAGTTCAAAATTGCACACAGTCTGTGTTATGATGGCAGTGTTTGCTTTGGCAAATAGAATTAAGGAGAATCCAAAGGGTTTTTACAAATATATTGAGGACAAAAGGGTTACTAGGGAGAGAATAGGGCCCCTCGAAGATCAGCAAGGCGGCCTTTGTGTGGAGCCACAGAAAATGGGGAAGATACTAAATGAATATTTTGCATCAGTATTTACTGTGGAAAAGGATATGGAAGATATAGACTGTAGGGAAATAGATGGCGACACCTTGCAAAATGTCCAGATTACAGAGGAAGAAGTGCTGGATGTCTTGAAATGGTTAAAGATGGATAAAACCCCAGAACCTGATCAGGTGCACCTGAGAACTCTGTGGGAAGCGATTGCTGGGCCTCTTGCTGAGATATTTGTATCATCGATAGTCACAGGTGAGGTGTCGGAAGACTGGAGGTTGGCTAACGCGGTGTCACTGTTTAAGAAGGATGGTAAAGACAAGCCAGGGAACTATAGACCAGTGAGCCTGACGTTGGTGGTGGGCAAGTTGTTGGAGGGAATCCCGAGGGACAGGATGTACATGTATTTGGAAAGGCAAGGACTGATTAGGTGGTGGTAGAGGGGAGTTTTTTAGACTGGAGGCCTGTGACCAGTGGAGTACCACAAGGATCGGTGCTGGGTCCTCTACTTTTTGTCATTTACATAAATGATTTGGATGTGAGCATAAGAGGTACAGTTAGTAAGTGTGCAGATGACACCAAAATTGGAGGTGTAGTGGACAGTGAAGAGGGTTACCTCAGATTACAACAGGATCTGGACCAGATGGGCCAATGACATGAAAGTCGGTGGAGTTGTGGACAGCGAAAAAGGATGTGGCAGGTTACAGCGGGATATAGATAAGTTGCAGAGCTGGGCAGTAAGGTGGCAAATGGAATTCAATGTAGCTAATTGTGAAGTCATTCACTTTGGTAGGAGTAACAAGATGATGGATTACTGGGCTAATGGTAGACTACTTGGTAGTGTGGATGAGCAGAGGGATTTTGGTGTCCATGTACACAGATCTTTGAAAGTTGCCACCCAGATATATAGTGCTGTGAAGAAGGCATATGGTGTACTGGGCTTTATTGGTAGAGGAATTGAGTTCCGGAGTCCTGAGGTCATGTTGCAGTTGTATAAGACTCTGGTGCGGCCTCATCTGGAGTATTGTGTGCAGTTTTGGTCGCCATACTATAGGAAGGATGTGGAGGCATTGGAACGAGTGCAGAGGTGGTTTACCAGGATGTTCCCTGGCATGGTAGGAAGATCGTATGAGGAAAGGCTGAGGCACTTGGGGCTTTTCTCATTGGAGAAAAGAAGGTTTAGGGGAGATTTGATAGAGGTGTACAAGATGATTAGGGGTTTAGATAGGGTTGACAGTGAGAACCTTTTTCCGCTAATGAAGTCAGCTGTTACTAGGGGACACAGCTTTCAATTAAGGGGTGGTAGGTGTAGGACAGATGTTAGGGGTAGATTTTTTACTCAGCGGGTTGTGAGTTCATGGAATGCCCTGCCAGTAGCAGTGGTGGACTCTCCCTCTTTATGGTCATTTAAGCGGGCATTGGACAAGCATATGGAGGTTATTGGGCTAGTGTAGGTTAGGTAGGCTTCGGTCGGTGCAACATCGAGGGCCGAAGGACCTGTACTGCGCTGTAATCTTCTATGTTCTATGTTCTAGACTGGGGCTGTTTTCCCTGGAGCGTCGGAGGCTGAGGAGTGATCTTCTCGAGGCTTACAAAATTATGAGGGGCATGGATAGAATAAATAGACAAAGTCTTTTCCCTGGGGTCGGGCAGTCCAGAACTAGAGGGCATAGGTTTAGGGTGAGAGGAGAAAGATATAAAAGAGACCTAAGGGGCAACTTTTTCACACAGAGGTTGGTACGTGTATGGAATGAGCTACCAGAGGATGTGGTGGAGGCTGGTACAATTGCAACATTTAAGAGGCATTTGGATGGGTATATGAATAGGAAGGGTTTGGAGGGATATGGGCCAGGTGCTGGCTGGTGGGGCTAGATTGGGTTGGGATATCTGGTCGGCATGGACGGGTTGGACCGAAGGGTCTGTTTCCATGCTGTATATCTCTATGACTCTATGTGAACTGGCCCACAGTTGTTGGCATCAGCAAATACTGATTACCGCTAGACTATTAATCCAGAGGTCCAGATAATATTCTGGGGACTTGTCATACCAGATGGTAGAATTTGAATTCAACAAACATCTGGAATTACAAAACCATTGTAAATTGTCAGAAAAACTCATCTGATTCACTAATGTCCCTTAGGGAAGGAAACTGCTGTCTTGACTGGGCTGGTTGATGTGTGACCAGATCCACAATAATGTGGATTACTCTCAACAGCCCTTTGATCAATTAGGAATGGGCAATAAATGCTTGTAAAACTAATGACACCCACCTCTCAGCATTATTGTACATTATATATATGGCCAAGATAAATAATTTTCCTGTAGTCTAACACAGAACTAAAAATAATGATAAAAGTACAAGAGCTCAAACTCCAGAACTTACGCCAGTTACCTGAAATGAGCAGGAACCTACCCGGCAGAATGAATCGTACAGCAAACCTTGAGGTATTGCTCAGGATTATTCTCATTTTGAGTTCAAGCAAGATGAGAATACAGGAACCATGGTCCAAAAACCTAGAAAAGAGATAGTGTTATTTGAGTGAGGTAAACCAGCTACAATTTTTATTGCTCATTGAAAACTGCTAAATTCATAGGTTTAAAAAAGAAATCTCCCCCAAACAACATTTTTTTCCCACTCCCCTGAAGGCCATGACTGCTGAAATTAACTTGTTCACTGGGGCATGAGAATTCAAACACTTAGTATTAGCAGACTATAACAGCTGAGAGGGCATTATTAGCTGAAATAACTGAATATATATAACTGAAAAATTTATAGTTATACACCTTCTGCAGCAATCAATGCAAAATGTTCAAAAGCAGAAAATATTGCTGATTTCTATTTCGAATGATGATTGTTAAATTAAATACAAAGGACCCTGGACAGTCAGTTTAAATCAAAGAGACTACATTGAGAAGGCGAACGTACTACTTGCAGATTCCAATACTTATAAACAAGTGGCGAAAGACCAGACCCTACAACTAGAGAACCGAATCACAGCCCTACTCAAAACACTTCAGAATTCTGGAGAAATGAATAAGACCAACTTCCAAAAAATGAAAGCAAACAGATCCAACACACCATGTTTTTACGGATTAGCCAAAATTCACAAACCAGGAGCCCTGCTCAAAACCAGTCTCACTTACTGGAACACCTACTTATTGATTGGCCAAGGAGCTACACCCAAAGACTAAAACACTTAGTAGAAAACTCCCGCCACTCCAGCCACTCCACCCAAGAATTCCTGAAGACCAAAGAAGACACCAAGATTGAAGAGGGTGAAATAATGGTTTACTTTGATGGAACAGCCCTGTTCACATCTATCAACATCAACCTGGCCAAGGAAACACTGACTACATTATTAGAAGAACCAAAGGCACATACACCAAACACCACCAACTTCATCAGCAAGGACAATATCATCAAGCTTGTGGACCTATGCTTTTCACCCACTTCACCTTCAACAATAAAACCAACAGACAAACCAACGGAACACCCATGGGATCTCCAATATCAGGATTTAGCAGAGGCAGTGATGCAGAGACTGGAACAAACAGCTCTGCCAACCATCCAACCCAGACTTTGCGTCCATTATGTTGACGATACTTTCATAATTACTAAACAAAACAAATTAGAGGAAACCTTCAAGACCATCAATAATACCCTTACGGACATAAAATTCACTAACGAGGAGGAAAACAACAACAAACTTGCCATTCCTAGATGCCACAGTAGAGCGAACAGCCGATAGGAAACTTCAAACCAGCATCTACAAGAAAACAACACATACTGTACAAATACTGAACTACAGAAGCAATCATCCCAACACCCACACTGAATACAGTGTATTAAAAAAGAACAGGTGCCCAATGAACATAGTCAGCCGACTGCTTAGCAACAAACCCCAACAAGCAGACAAAACATGTCCAGAAACCCTCGCCACTCTCCCACACAAAGACAACTCTGAAATGACTACCAGATTACTCAGACCCGTTCGCATCATGGTAGCCCATAAACCCACCAACACACTATAACATCAGCTAATGAACTTGAATGACCCTATACAGACAACAAACAAAATTTGCAAAGTACTTTGCAAGAGTTGTAACAAACACTACATTGGACAAACAGGCAGAAAACTAGCGACCAGAATACATGAACATCAACTAGCAACAAAAAGATATGACCCACACTCAATGGTATCCTTACATACAGATGAGGAAGGACACCACTTCAACTGGGACAACACATCCATCCTCGGACAAGCCAGAAACGTGCAAGAGATTTTCTAGAAGCATGGCATTCCAATCAGAACTCTACCAACAAACACATTGAACAGGATCCCATTTCTCACACCCGGAGAAAAAGAACAGGAAATGATGTCACCACAGGAAATGACACCACCAACCCAAGGAAACCTAACCACATAAATAGAAAGCAGGCCATGCCACCAGTGCTTCAGCCAGAGGCTCACTGAAGATATTATCTAGTATGGTAATGAAATGTCTGAAAACAAATCTTTCAGCTCAGCGGGCAAACCTACGTCGGGAACCTCCATCTGAGCTACAAATCTTCTCAAAACACGCTAGTACAGTTGAAATCAAAATCAGATTATCAATCATCTCGCTGAATGGAGGATCAGGCTCAAAGGACATACTCATAAACAAGGAGCATAAGTAGGCATTTCAGCCCCTTAAGCGCCGTTTTCTGCCATTCAATAAGATCACGGGTAATCGGTTTGTTAACTTAAACCTGCATTCCCATTTACATCTTTCAATCTCTTGCTTAACAAGAATCCACCTACATCTACCTCAAAACTATTCAAAGCCTCTCTTCCTAGCAAGAGGATGGAAGCAGAGTTTGAAAGACCCATAACGCCTCAGCCAAAAAAAAATGTTTCATCTAATTTAAATTGGCTACCTATAATTTTTAAACAATACCCCCAATTCCTATTTCCTACAACTACTTTGCAGTTGGAATACACAGGACTCCTTACAAGTTTATTACCTAAACAGAGTCGTTTCAAATGTTTATCAAATACCAGAAGATTTAATATTACAGTTTTACATCATTGATGATTCCTAAAAGCACCAATACTTCACAGTTGCATACAGTCTGGCTATATGGTGTTGGAGTGCAATGAAAGATAGAATAATCATAAGCATGTTAGCAGACAATTTTAAATCTGAAGATGTACTCAATCTACCATGATTTACAGTTAATTTGGAGAGATTGAATAACCATGTCCAACTCTTGGGAAATAAGGCAGCGCAGGTGACTGAGGTGTCAGTGGGGGAGCACTTTGGGGCCAGCAACCATAATTCTATTAGATTTAAAATAGTGATGGAAAAGGATAGACCAGATCTAAAAGTTGAAGTCCTAAATTGGAGAAAGGCCGATTTTGACGGTATCAGGCAAGAACTTTCAAAAGTTGGGTGCAGATGTTCGCAGGTAAAGGGACGGCTGGAAAATGGGAAGCCTTCAGAAATGAGATAACAAGAATCCAGAGAAAGTATATTCCTGTTAGGGTGAAAGGGAAGGCTGTTAGGTATAGAGAATGCTGGATGACTAAAGAAATTGAGGGTTTGGTTAAGAAAAAGAAGGAAGCATATGTCAGGTATAGACAGGATAGATTGAGTGAATCCTTAGAAGAGTATAAAGGCAGTAAGAGTATACTTAAGAGCGAAATCAGGAGGGCTAAAAGGGGACAAAAAATAGCCTTGGCAAATAGAATTAAAGAGAATCCAGAGGGTAACTAGGGAGAGAATAGGGCCCCTCAAAGATCAGCAAGGTGGCCTTTGTGTGGAGCTGCAGAAAATGGGGGAGATACTAAATGAGTATTTTGCATCCGTATTTACTGTGGAAAAGGATATGAAAGATATAGACTGTCGGGAAATAGATGATGACACCTTGCAAAATGTCCAGATTACAGAGGAGGAAGTGTTGGATGTCTTGAAACACAAAAGGTTGATAAATCCCCAGAACCTGATCAGGTGTGCCCTAGAACTCTGCGGGAAGCTAGAAAAGTGATTGCTGGGCCTCTCGCTGAGATATTTATATCATCAATAGTCACAGGTGAGGTGCCGGAAGACTGGAGGTTAGCTAACGTGTGCCACTGTTTAAGAAGGGTGGTAAGGACAAGTCAGGGAACTACAGACCAGTCAGCCTGACGTTGGTGGTGGGCAAGTTGTTGGAGAGAATCCTGAGGGACGGGATGTACATGTATTTGGATAGGCAAGGACTGATTAGAGATAGTCAACATGGCTTTGTGTGTGGGAAATTATGTCTCACAAACTTGATTGAGTTTTTTGAAGTAACAAAGAGGATTGATGAGGGTAGAGCGGTAGACGTGATCTATGGGGACTTCAGTAAGGTGTTCGACAAGGTTCCCCATTAGAGACTGGTTAGCAAGGTTTGATCTCACGGAATACAGGGAGAACTAGCCATTTGGATACAGAACTGGCTCATAGGTAGAAGACAGAGGGTGGTGGTGGAGGGTTGTCTCTCAGACAGGAGGCCTGTGACCAGTGGAGTGCCACAAGGATTGGTGCTGGATCCTCAAGTTTTTGTCATTTACATAAATGATTTGGATGTGAGCATAAGAGGTACAAATGACACCAAAATTGGAGGTGTATTGGACAGCAAAGAAGGTTACCTCAGATTACAACAGGATCTGGACCAGATGGGCCAATGGGCTGAGAAGTGGCAGATGGAATTGAATTCAGATAAATGCGAGGTGCTGCATTTGGGAAAGCAAATCTTAGCAGGACTTAATGGTAAGGTCCCTAGGAGTGTTGCTGAACAAAGAGACCTTGGAGTGTAGGTTCACAGCTCCTAGAAAATGGAGTTGCAGGTCGATAGAATAGCGAAGCGGTGCTTGATATGCTTTCTTTTATTGGTCAGGGTATTGAGTACAGGTCATGTTGCGTCTGTACAGGACATTGGTTAGGCCACATTTGGAATATTGCGTGCAATTCTGGTCTCCTTCCTATCGGAAAGATGTTGTGAAACTTGAAAGGGTTCAGAAAATATTTAGAAGGATGTTGCCAGGGTTGGACAATTTGAGCTAAAGGGAGAGGCTGAACAGGCTGGGGCTGTTTTCCCAGGAGCGGCAGAGGCTGAGGGGTGACCTTGTAGAAGTGTAGAAGTTTACAAAATTATGAGGTGCACGGATAGGATAAATAGACAAGGTCTTTTTCCGGGGGGGTGGAGCCTGAACTAGAGGGCATAGGTTTAGGGTGAGTGGGGAAAGATTTAAAAGGGACCTAAGGGGCAACTTTTTCACGCAGAGGGTGGTAACGTGTATGGAATGAGCTGCCAGAGGAAGTGGTGGAGGCTGGTACAATTGCCACATTTAAAAAGGCATTTGGAGGTATATGAATGGTAAAGGTTTGGAGGAATAAGGGCCAGGTGTTGGCAGGTGGAACTGGATTGGGTTGGAATATCTGGTCAGCATGGACAGGTTGGGCCGAAGGGTCTGTTTCCATGCTGTACATCTCTATGATTCTATGACTCTATAAACAGAAAGCAGAATATGTACATGAAAACTAATGGTGCGTCTCCAATTTTGATTTGCAACAAGACAGCACAATATGATCTTTACACAAAGACAAGAGAAATGTAAAGTAAAACATAATCTTCCACAATTGTGATTGCTTGAAGGATTATGGTGACATCTGATTCATCAACTGCATGCTGGACAGCACTTAACATTTTGAATGGAGTGAAGCAAAGGTAAAAGTCTGATTGCAGACTCAGGCATACAATTTCAAACATTTGTTTCAGTAAGGTTGGGGGGAAATTCATTAACAGACTTTTTATCTGACAACAAGTAATTTAAAGTACACATTCAGAAAGTGGCTATGAATAGATTAGCCTGTATTATAAAGAATTATGACAATTCTCAACCCAACAAAAAGGGCAATGCATCAATTGCCACTCAGTACGTATCATATGAAATACCGAATTTCTTGTTTTTGAGGACTTCACTTATTTGAAAATATTATCAATGAACAAGCAGTGTTCAAAAAAGCCAAATGTTTATCACATGAAAAGTGAGTTGTTAACAAACTAACAATGCAGCACAGTATCAAGTCACACACAAAATTTAAAGTCTATCATATTTTAAGTTAAAGAGCAGCCCAGCTGTAATGTAATTCAGAGTGCAGGAAATGTCCTGGGGTTATGGGCTCATATTCCAACAAGGTAGGTGGAATAATAAATCTGGATTTAAAAGCATGTAGAACAAAAGTAAAATCGCCAACGATCCAGAGGACCAAAGGACTATTCTTTCCCTATAGAGAAATAGAGACAACTGATGGGATGCTTAATCTGAAAGTCACCACCCTCCCAGGTGAGGGGCAACATTAAGAATGTGGGATCTTCATGGCACTCTTCATCGGTGTGGGAATTGAGCCTGCACTAGTGGTGTCACTCTGTACCACAAACCAATTATCCAGCTAACTGAGTTAACCAACTCCCACAGAAGGTAATATAATAGTGACTTTCAAACCATCTTGAAAATGCACCTGGTTCACTAATGCCCTTTAGGGAAGGAAATCCGCCAGCCCTACCTGGTTTGGCCCAAACTTTTACTCCAGACCCAGAGCAATGTGGCTACCTTTGAAGTGAACTGGCTCACCAAGTCATTACAAAGCTTAAAGACAACAGATAGTTACCATTGTCCAGAAACTGAACTGGAGTAATGATATAAATACTGTGTCTACAACAGCAAGTCAGAAACTCGAAATTGTACATTCAAAAACACACTCTTGATTCCCCAACATTAGACATAAGTCAAGAGTATGATAGAATAGTCTCCACTTGCATGCATGGTTACAGCTTCAATGACATTCGAAAGGTCAACATCATCCAGGAAAAACACCCACTTGACTAGCATCCTGTGCACAACATCTGACATCATTGCAAGGTGGCAGTAGTGTGTATTACCTACAAGAGACATTGCAAGAACTCACCATGGTTCCTTCAATAGTACCTTCTAAACATATGACTTCTATCACATCTCGAAGGAAAAGGGCAGCAGATGCAAAGGAACATTACCACCTAGACGTTCAAGGCCACACACCATACTGATTTGGAAATATATATATAAACTATACCTCACTGTTACTGGGTTAAACACCTGGCTCTCCTTTTCTAACAGCATTGAGTGTACCTACACCCCATGGACTACAGCAGTTCAAGAAGGCAGCAATTACAGTTGGGCAATAGAGAGTGTGGTGCTGGAAAAGCACAACAGGTCAGGCAGCATCCGAGGAGCAGGAGAATTGAAGTTTTGGGCAAAAGCCCTTCCTTCATCAGGAAGGGTTTTGACCGAAACGTTGACTCTCCTGCTCCTCAGACTCTGCCTGACCTGCTGCGCTTTTCCAGCACCACATTCTTGACTCTAATCTCCAGCATCTTTTATAAATAAATTATGATGAACATACTCAGACACAAAACAATAGAAGTAATATTATTTTTAACCAAATACTTGCCTATTATAAAAACAAGTTTCAACTATCTCCATAAAACCACTCACTGTACACCCGCATCAAGCCACTTGCTGCTGAAACCCTCATCCATACTTTACCATCCTAGTCATTATCTACCCTAAGAGTGAAGTCACAGACTTCCAACAGGTCATAAGGATGTGCTTACTGTAGAGAGGGGTATCTGGTAGTGGTTTAATCTGAGAGTGAGTACACCTCAGGCGAGAGGAGAGATTGAGCAATATAGTCCTACATGATAACCTCAGCCAGTGCAGAAATTGAGCCCACACTGTTGGTATCACTCTGCATCATAAACTGGTTGTTGAGCCAACTAAGCTGACTGATAACATCTCCCCTTTCTCCAAATGCATGCATGCATGCACGCACATACATACTTATCCATAATTTTGCTATATGCGTCCTCTCCTGCAGTGTCACCTTTTTATCCGATCTGTTCTGGCCTTTCTGGCTGACACTTTTTCTCGATCTCCCAACACCGAAATTATATTAATCCTTTTTTAACTTCATTCCTCCCTATCTCAGTAACCTTCTCCAATTATTCAACCCCACGCTGCAGTCTTCAGACTTGGGCTCATTGGGAGAAAAGAGCAGGGATGCACATTGTCATTGACTAAGCCGTTTAGCCATTTAGGCTTAGACTCTGGGATTACCTTGCAAAGTATCTCTACTACCCTTCTCTTTCATGTATCTCCTCAAAACTACCTCTGGCCAAATCTTTGATATTCTGAATATTAGACTGTGTCCATTATGAGGCGAAAGCAAGGACTGCAAATGCTGGAGATCAGAGTCAAGAGTGTGGTGCTGGAAAAGCACAGCAAGTCAGCATCCAAGGAGCAGGAAAATCGCGTTTCAGGCAAAACCCTTCATCAGGAATGAGGCTGGGAGCCTTGGGGATGGAGAGATAAATGGGAGGAGGGAGTGGGGAGAGGGGAGAAAAGGTAGCTGAGAGTGCAATAGGTGGATGGAGGTGGAGTAATGGTGATAGATCATAGGAGAGGATGGTGCGGATAAGTGGGTAGGAAGATGAACAGGTAGGACAGGTCATGAGGGCAGTGCTAAGCTGGAAGGTTGGGACGAGGATAAGGTGGGGGGTAGAGGAAATGAGGAAACTGGTGAAATCCCCATTGATACCACGGGGTTGAAGGGTCCCGAGGCAGAAGATGAGGAATTCTTCCTCCAGACAACAGGTGGTAAGGGAGTGGCAATGGAGGTGGTCCAGGACCTGCATCTTCTCGGCAGAGTGGGAGTTAAAGTGGGGCACTGGGGTTGGTTGGTTGGTGCGGGTGTATTATTTGATTATACTTCTGTTAACATGCTTCATGATTTTTCACTTTGAAGATGCTGTACTTTCTTTATTGATAGGGATATTCCGTTTGCTTGTTTTCAATTTAAAAGTAATTTCCTAGAAGTTACAAGTGTCTCAATGCTACAGCACCAAGCTGCAGGTGGAGAGGGTTGTCCAGATATTTTCAAATCAACTTGTTCAAAGATATTATCACACAACTCTGAAGCGGGTGGAACCTGAAGCAGGGCCTCTAGGATCATCCAAAAAAATTGATCTGTCAGTTGAATGTTTAGAGCTTTGATTTTGCACATTTTAACTTCTCCCATTTGGTGATTTGGTCTTGCCAATTGATGTATATAATGTGTGAGCTGGTACAGGTGAAACATATACCACTGTGGTAAAACAATCATTGAACAAAGTGAGAGTCTCACATTTTAACAAAGTATTTATTCATTCATGACAGTGTGTCATTGGCTAGACTAGCATTTATCACCCATCTAGATTAGACTCCTATAAAGTGTGGAAACAGGCCCTTTGGCCCAACAAGTCCACACCGACCCTCCGAAGTGTAATCCATCCAGATCCATTTCCTCTGACAAATGCACCTAACACTATGGGCAATTTAACATGGCCAATTCACCTGACCTGAACATCTTAGGACTGTGGGAGGAAATCAGAGCGCCTGGAGGAAATCCACACAGACACGGTGAGAATGTACAAACTCCTCACAGAGAGTCACCCAAGGCTGGAATCGAACTTCAGTCCCTGGCGCTGTGACGCAGCATTGCTAACCTCTGAGCCACTCTGCTTTCTGCAGCAATAAGTTCCATAGATTAACCACCTGAAGAAGGTCCTCATCTCAGTTCTAAAGGGTGATCCCTTCACTTGGAGACTGTGCCCTCAGATCCTAGTCTCTCCCGCTTGTGGAAACATCGTCTCTACATCCAGGCTTCTCAGTATTCTGTTAGAACCAATGAGTTCACCCCTCATCTTTCAAAACTTAAGGAGTACAGACCCAGAGTCCTCAACTACTCCCTTTTTGCAACAGCTGCTCATCCCAGCCTGACATTGACGGATTAAGATGGCAATGAAGAGGTCAAGGCAGATTTTGCCAGTGTACATGTAACATCTGACCCATGCCTTAAAGAATGGGGGCTATACATAAGGAGTGTTACAAGCTGAATGTTTAAGCAAGATAAAGTGCAAGGGGGTAAGATGACAACTAAAAATGATTTTAGTTATGACTACACTTAGTACCCTCGCAAAACTGGAAGTGATGGCAATCGGGGGAAACACTCTGCTGGTTGCAGCAGGTGTATAGTGAGTGGTTTTATGGAGATAGTTGCAATTTGTCTTTATCATAGGCAAGTATGGAAGTTGTTGTTGTTGCTGCTGCAGGTCAGTCATCTCAGGTCCAGAACATCTCTGCAGGAGTTCCTCATGGGCCTTACCATCTACAGCTCCTTCATCAATAACCTTCCCTCCAACAGAAGATCAGAAGTTAGCATTAGTACGGGAATGTTGCTGATGATTATGCAATGTGCATCCTCAATCGTGATTCTGCAGATACTGAAATGGTCTATGCTCAAATGCAACAAGATCTGGACAATATCCAGGCTTGGGCTGACAAATGGCAGGTAACATTCTTTGATTTAATTTGTTGTTGTCACATGTACCGAGATACAATTCAAAGTATGGTTTTTGCATGCTCTACAGGCAGATCTTTTACACCACACGATGAAGGGTTTTTGCCTGAAGGGCATGCAGTTCTGGTTGCCGCATGATAGGAAGAATGTGGAAGTTTTGGAAAGGGTTCAGAGGAGATTTACCAGAATGTTGCCTGGTATGGAGGGAAGATCTTATGAGGAAAGGTTGAGAAACTGGAGGCTGTTTTCAGTAGAGAGGAGGTTCAGAGTTTACTTAATTGAGGCATACAAGATAATCAGAGGGTTAGATAGGGTGGACAGTGAGAGTCCTTTTCCTCGGATGGTGATGGTGAGTACGAGGGGACATAGCTTTAATTTGAGGGGTGATTGATAAAGGAGAGATGTCAGAGGTAGTTTCTTTAATCAGAGTAGTAGGAGCAAGGAATGCACTGCCTGCAACATTAGTAGATTTGTCAAATTTAAGAACATTTAAATGGTCATTGGATGAACATATGGATGAAAATGGAATGGTGTAGGATAGATGGGCTTCAGATTGGTTCTACAGGTCGGCACAATATTGAGGGCTGAAGGGCCTGTACTGCACTGTAATGTTCTATCTATGTTATTGATTACAAGATGGGCTGAGATTAGCAGAGATATTTGATGTGGAATTAGGTGACCTTGGGGGGTAGAGTACATACAACTGGTAATTCAGCTCAGGCCAAAGTTGAATGCTGAAGTTACAAACAGCCAGATTCAAAATGTGAAAGTGGCTCAGGAGTGGGATGGAAGTGATAACAGTAGGATTTAGCCGCAGGCCAAAAATGCTTCTTGATATATGCAATTCTTGGAGGAAGAGGTTCAAACAAGACTGTTATTAGACAGAGTCTGGCAATTAAAAATAAAATCAAGTGATATTGCTATTTAGATTCTGATTATGGCAACTTGTCATGGTGCAACTGTTTTTTAAAATCTATTCAGGAGTTTTGCATGTCACTAGAAAGAGCAGTATTTATTGCTTGACCCTAATTAAGGGGGAGAATGGTAGCGATAATAGTAGCAATGTCACCAGACTGGTAATTGAGAGATCCAGGATATTGGTCTGTGAACGTGGGTTCACATTCCACCACAGATGTTTGTGGCCTTTAAATCCAGTTGGAAAATCTAGAAAATAAAACAAGTTACTTTTTGCATTGGCTGGAATGCATCATTTCCCCTGTGAGAGGAGAAAAGCAAAATTTAATTAGATAAGTTTAATTTGAGGTTTAGTTTTTGTTACAGTGCTCCTTGGAGGGCTGATCCTTTAATCAATTAGACAATTTTGTTATTAGCTTCCTGTAATTTTGTTATTACTTGTCCATCCAAGTAATATAAAATTAGACTCTGTAATGGTGACGTGACAGCTTTCATTGAAAGTTGTAAATCCTCAACTGATTAACAGATGTCCTTTCAGAAAATAAATCTATCATACTTACTTGGCCTGGCTTACATATGAGTCTGGGCCCACAGAAATGTGGCTGACTTCTGAAATGCCCTAGTAAGCCAATCAACTGAAGGGCAGTTACAGATTGGCAATAAATAATAGTTTTGCCAGCAATCCCAATATTGCTCAAAGCAACAGAAAGTTACTCTGAAGGTAGCAGTGAATTACCTTTTTGAACTGCTGCAGTTTTTGTAATGAAAGGACTCTCACACTGCTTTAGGAATGGATTTCTAAGATTTTCACCCAGTAATGAAAAAGGATCACGCATCTTTCAAAAGTCAGGGTAGTATGTGATTTAGGAAGAGATCAAGGGCTCCAGTGTGGTTTGGATAGGATGCGTTGTGGAAAGTCCAGTTGAGTGAGTAGGGTCATAGAATCTTACAACATAGAAGGTGACCATACAGTCTATCATGCAAAACACTGAATTTTTAAAACAGCTATCCAATGAATCCTAATTCCATCCAAACGTGCTCATATCCCTGCTATTTATAGTCAAGGATATATCAAATTCCCTTTTCAAACTTACCACCAAATCTCCCTTCAACAGTCCTTCAGGTAGCAAATTCATAGAATTACCTACAACTTATAGTACCATTTCTAAATGGTTAACAGAAATTGTGGACAGTTGTTTCAGCACCAAAGCTTGTGGAAGGCGACCTCAGGTTTTGCCAGACCCTTCATCCTGGTTGTCTTTTCTGTTTTTGGGGGGAAAACGTGAGGAAGTATTTTTCATACAAAAGGTATTATGAATTTGGAAGCCTTACCCCAAAATGTGAATTTTGTTTCCAAACTTTCCCCAGAACGACCAAGAAATACTTTGAATTCAGTCTCCACAGTCCAGGGGATGAGCAATGAGAGTTCCCAGATTTCTAGTTACAGAGAGCCCCCATGAATGACAGCTGTTCCACAAATGTCAGTGTTGGACTGGAGTGGACAAAGTTTAAAAAAAAAATCACACAACACCAGGTTATTGTCCAATAGGTTTATTTGAAAGGTTTAGTTGCTGAAACAACTGTCCACAATTTCTGTTAACCATTTAGAAATGGTACTATAAGTTGTAGGTAATTCTATGAATTTGCTACCTGAAGGATTGACATATCAATCAAAATCTGCACCCCCATTTTCAGTGATTAAAAACTTAACAGCCATCCAGGTTTGTCTAATACATCGCATCAGTTGTATCACACTTTGATCTTTTACTTTTTAAATTCTCTGTCCTATATATCCTGCCCCATTAGCTACCTGATAAAGGAACAGTCCTCAGAAAGCTTATACTTTCAAATAAACCTATTGGACTATAACCTGATGTTGTGACATTTTTAACAGGCTGTTTGTTTCGCCTACTGCAGACCTGTTGACCTGAATAATCAGTCCACTTAGTGTTAGTTCACCTTTTAAAAATTCATATACAACATCTCTTCAATGACTCTTATCTATCTTTTCTATTATTTCTGTATAGCGTTCATCAGCACAGTTAGTCAAGCATTTTTACAGACTACTGTTATGTTGTCAGTTTCAAGATACTTCTCTATTACACATTTGATTAAAAACTCCATTATCTTTCTTACCATTTTGACATTAAGCAAGTAGGTCTATAGTTTTCTGGAGTTGTTCAAGTGTCCCATTTTCTATTTTAGCTGTACTCTTAACACTTTGCTGTCCTCTCCAATGAATTTTTAAATATGTAAGAGTACCTCTGCTATCACTTTCCTCATTTCTTTTAATGCATGCAGATGCATTTCATCCAGGAGACATCTTATTTTCATCAATATTTCCAACCTTCAACTTAAAATATATTGTAATCTTTTTCTAAAACAATATTAAAATTGACATTTCAGTGTTTCAATGTGCAACACTGCTCCAATGGTCCATAAAAATAAGAGCTCCAACTTTTCACTTCAGGATCTTTGGAACTTTTCATTTCGGAATCAGGAACTCCTTGTTAAAGCAAGGATATTAAACTGGAGAGGGTTCAGAAAAAATGTTTCCAGGAACAAAGGGTTTGAGACATTTTGCAGTGTTGCATAGGAGTTGAGGGGCGACCTTATTGAGGTTTATAAAATCATTTTAGCACATTTGTCTTCATTGCTCAGTCCTTTGAGTAGAGGAATTGTGAAGTCATGTTGAGGTTGTACAGGGCATTGGGGAGGCCTCTGCCTGGAATACTGTGTCCAGTTCTGGTCACCCAGTTGTAGAAAGGATATTATTAAACTAGAGAGAGTTCAGAAGAGATTTACCAGGATATTGCCAGGTATGGAAGATTGGAGTTAAAAAGAAAAGCTGGATAGGTTGGGACATTTTCTACTGGAACTAGGAGATTAACAGGTGACCTTTTAGAGGTTTATAAAATAATGAGGGGTGTAGATAGGGTTTATGGTAGGTACCTTTTCCCTAGGATGGGGGATTTCAAAACTAAGAGGCATATTTTTAAAGCAAGCGGATGCAAATAGGACTAATTTAGTTTGGGAATGTGGTCAGTATGGATCGGTTGGACCACAATGTCTGCTTCCATGCTGTAAGACCTAATGACTACAAATTGCAAGGCTGCCATTCATACATTGCATCAAGATAAAAACTGCTTCACAGATTATTATAACTAGCACCAATGAATTTCTTACTGTAAACACAGTCATTCCTGACTGTGGATATTCATAGAAAAATGGGGCTCCACATCACAGAATATGAATGTCATCATCAAAAGAACCCAAAAATAGCTTACAAGGCTAAAAGGTTTCAAGTTTTTCCAATTCAATGCCAGTGTTTTTAAAACTGCTGCTTAGATCATTACAGTTAACACTCACAAATTGCAAATGCTCAACTCATGAAAACAGGAAGGGGCTACACAGCAATTTTAGATGAATCATAAGAAATACGAACACGAGTAGGCCATCCAGCTCAGTGACCCTGCTCCTCTATCTGATAGGATCACGGCTAATCTGATTGTCCTTAAATCTACTTGCTTATCTGCTCTTTACAATCCCTAATTCACATGCATATTAAAAGTTTGTCTAGCTCAGCCTTAAATATATTCAATGACTCAAGCTCCATTGCTTTTGAGAAAGAGCATTCAAAAGGCCAACAACTCAGAGGAAATTCTGCCTGACTAGTTTAAAAGTGTTAATGTTTAAACTTCAACGACACCAGATGTCTGCACAAGGGGAAGTTTTCTCTCAGCATCCAACACAACAAGTCCCTCAGAATCTGAGATGTATCAATTAGGTGACCTCTAATGGTTTCTAAAATCCAATGAGTATAGGCCCAGCTGCTCAAATCTTTCTCATAAGTCAACACCTTTGTCCCAAGAATTAACCTGATGCAAGTTGAATCCAAAATTGGCTAAATGACAGGACGCTGATGGCGCTAGAAAGCTGTGTGTGACTGGAACCCAGTGTGCACTAGTGCACAATAGGTAGAGTATGGAATCCCTTACTACTTCTGATATTCAAAGGATGCAGATGAGAATGTGGAGCAGATGTTAAGTAAATTTGCAGATTGCTGGATGGCTGACAGTGAGGAGGAAGGTGCTAGGTTTCAGGATGATATAACTGGATTATTCAGAGGGACGAGTGGCAGCTCACCACCATCTTCTCAAAGAAAACTAACGACAGGCAATAAATGCTGGTCAGCCAGCAATGCCCATATCCCACAAATGAATACAAAAGAAAAAGTAATTTAATTCTGATAAAAGTGAATGATGCACTTTGGAAGGAGGAACAAGACAAGGGAGTACTCGAATTACGAGACACTAGGAAGGTCAGAAGAATACCAGGATTTGGGGGTCTACAGGAGGTGGAAGGGCAGGCTGAACTGGAAGGGGCGCATAGGAGATTCACCAGCCATGAAGAGAGATTGGATAAACTTGTGGTGGCTTTCTTTGGAGTTGAGAAGTTTGAGGAGGGATCCTTGTAGAGATGCATAACGTTCAGAGGGGCATGGACAGCCGCTCCCTTAGTTAAAGGGTCAATAACAAGGAGGCATAGTTTTAAAGTGAAAGGCAGGATATTTGGGGCAGCACTGTAGCTAGCACTGCTGCTTCATAGCATCAAGGACTCAAAATCAATTCCAGCCTTGGACAACTGTCTGTGTGGAGATAGTGCGTTTTCCCTGTGTCTAGGAGTTTCTGCCAGGTCTCTGGTTTTATCCCAGAGTCCAAAGATGAGCAGGTTAGGTGGTTTTGAATATCAGAAATAGTAAGGGACTCCATACTCTACCCTATTGTGCACTAGTGCACACTAGGTTCCAGTCACATAGTATCCTGGGATATATGGGTTAGGCAGTTTAATCGTGGTAAATGGTGAAAAGGTAGTTGGGGACAGTATAGGATGCTCTTAGAATTGTTGGTGCAGACGCAATGGGCCAAATGGCCTCTTTCCACACTGTAGGAATTCTATGATTTACAGGGCATGTGCAGAAAAGCTTTTTCATGTAGAGAATGGTAGCAGTCTGAAATGCATTGCCTGGGAGGGTAGTTGAGGCGGGAAACATCGAAACCTTTAAAATGTATTTGCTTGAGAACTTGAAGTGTCAGAACTTGAAGTGTCAGAACTTGAAGTGTCAGAACTTGAAGTGGCCCTAGTACAGGAAAGTGGGACAAGTATAAGGCAGTAGTTTTTTTATTTGGGGTACTGACTCGATGAACCAATGGGCTTCTTCAGTACTGCATGATTAGTTCTCTGAACTGCTTTTAATGCGTATATTTCCGTCCTGAAGTAAGGAGTTCAAAATGGAACATCATACTTCAGCTGCAGTCTCAATTTCCTGTTCAGTTGTAGCAACACTCCATTTCCTTCCAATAAGTCATTCAACGTTTGCTGATCCTGCATGTTACTTATGATTTATGTAAAAGGAGATATACTGATAACTCTAACACAGCATACTACATCTGCCTCTACTTAAATATTCAATATTTCTATTTTCCTGCTAAAATGGACAACCTTATATTTCTAACATTATATTCATCTATGAAATGTTTGCTCAATCACTTCCCTTATTTATATCCCTTTGCAAATTGTCTTTATCTATCTCACAATTTGTTTTCTCATCTTTGTACTTTCATCAAATTCATGCCTTCACTTAAGTCAATAGATTGTGTATAATTGAAATCCAGCATTGATCCCTGTGGCACTCCATAGTTTGCCAAGTCAAAATGATCCATTTATCCAGACTCTGCCTTCATTCAATCAGTTCTCCAACTGCTATATGTATGATCCAACTCCATGAGCTCTTGTGTAGTAGTCTTTTATATGGTTACTTTCCATCCCTTCATGGCATCTGGACATCACTGGCAAGGCTAGCATTTATTGCCCATTAACTAAAAACAATTAAAAGTGAATCACATTGCTACAGGGTTGTAACTACAAATCAAACTGGATAAGGATTGCAGATTTCCATCCCTAAAAGGAAAGAAATTTATGAACAAGGTAGATGACCACTATCATAGTTACTATTACAAAGTTTAGCTTTTATATTCCAGATTTATTAAGTGAATTTACGTTCTACCAGGTGCCATTACAAAATTTGAACCAATATTTCTAAAGCATGAGTGGGGCCCCTCTGAATTACTAGTCCAGTGACATTACAACGAAATCACTGACTAATTCTTAGTCTTTTGGCAATCCAAATACAAATACTCGCTTGCTTTTATCTACCTTTTCATGTTACATTATCAAAGAATACTATTTGTCAAACTCTATTTCTATGCATAAATAAAATAAAAATTACAGAGGAGGTGGTGGTTAATGTCTTGAAATGCATAAAAGTGGATAAATCCCAAGGACCTGATCAAGTGTACCCTAGAACTCTGTGGGAAGCTAAGGAAATGATTGCTGGGCCCCTTGCTGAGATATTGGATAGTCACAGGTGAAGTGCTGGAAGACTGGAGGTTGCCTAACATGGTATCACTATTTAAGAAAGGTGGTAAGGAAAAGCCAGGGAACTATAGACCAGTGAGCCTGACATCGCTGGTGGGCAAGTTATTGGAGGGAATCCTGAGGGACAGGATTTACATGTATTTGGAAAGGCAAATAGGGATAGTCAGCACGGCTTTGTGCATGGGAATTCATGCCTCACAAACTTGACTGAGTTTCTTGAAGAACTAACAAAGAGGATTGATGAGGGCAGAGCGGTGGACGTGATCTATATGGACTTCAGTAAGGCGTTCAGCATAGGTTTAGGTGAGAGGGGAAGATATAAAAGGGACCTTAGAGTCAACGTTTTCGTGTCGAGGGTGGTGCATGTATAGAATTATGGAGTCTGGTATAATTACAGCAATTAAAAAGGCATCTGGATATGTACATGAACAGGAAGGGTTTAGAGGGATCTGGGCCAAATGCTGGCAAATGGGACTAGATTAGGTTAGAATATCAGGTCAACATAAATGAGTTGGACCGAAGGGTCTGTTTCTGCGCTGTACATCTCTATGACTCTATTTGACTTTTGATGCATTATATCAATTGCAAAGACACAGATCTTTTGGAGCAAATGTCAAAGAGTGCTGTCACCCTTCTCCATCCAAAACAAAACTGCTCTTAAAATCGTAAAGCTCATCACTAATCAAATTTTATCTAGCTTACTCTTCCCCATTATCCCCACCACCTTCCTGATGTATGCCTTACACATGGGTTACCAGCCTTCTCCCAGAGTAATGAATATGGGCAAACATAATACCTTATACTTCAAGAAATTTCAATAAGATTTACTGTGGACATAACCAAATGGGGCATCAAGCCAGGAAATATGTCTTCAAGACTTGTCTTGGGAAGTACATTTTGACAAGATATTCATAGTTTTAATTCTTTCTTGGCATATGTGCATTGCTGGATTAATCAACATTTATTGCCCACCCCTAATTGCCCTGGAAAAAGTGGTTATGAGCGGCCCTTTTAGACCATAAGATACAGGAGCAGAATTAGGCTAATCAGCCTATCAAATCTGCTCCGCCATCTGATCATATCTGATGTGTTTCTCAACTCCATTCTCTTGTCTTCTATCAGTAACCCTTGATGCCCTTACCAATCAAGAACTTGTCTTAACACACAAGTGACTTGGCTTCCACGGCTCTCTGCAGAAATAAATTCCACAGAGTAACATTCTGGCTGAAGAAATTCCTCACCTTCATTCTAAAGGGTCATCCCTTCACTCTGAAGTTTTTTCCTTGGGTTCTAATCTCTCTTACGTATGGAAACATCTTCGCCAAGTCCACTCCCAAAAACTCTGAAACACCTTTGTCCTCCAGATTTCCAAAACATTCTTCCGTTTAGAAAATATTCTACATTTTATTCGGCGTACCAAAATGCATAACCTCTCACTACCACATTGTAATCTATCTGCCTACTTTCTGAGCCTATACAACTTATTCTGCATCCTTCCTGCTTCCTTAAAACTACAATCCCTCCATCTACCTTTGTGTCATTTGCAAACATAGCAACATCACTCTCAGTTCCTTC
This sequence comes from Chiloscyllium punctatum, assembly GCF_047496795.1. Taxonomy (NCBI): domain Eukaryota; kingdom Metazoa; phylum Chordata; class Chondrichthyes; order Orectolobiformes; family Hemiscylliidae; genus Chiloscyllium; species Chiloscyllium punctatum. The sequence continues at coordinate 137,093,420 of NC_092739.1, forward strand.
ATCCAGATTGTTAATGGATAACGTGAATTGCTGTACCCCCAATACTGACCATTGAGGAAGTCCACCAGTAACAGGCTGTCATCCCGAAAAAACTACTTTATTCCTATAATTCTCTGCTTTCTGCCAGTCACCAATCCTCTACCCATGTCAGCACTTCACCCCCAACACCATGGACACCTATCTTATTTAGCAGCCTCCTGTGCAACATCTTCTGGAAATCCAAATAGATCACGTACACTGACTCTCTCTTGACTAATCTGCGTGTTTTCTCAAAGAATTACAACATATGTCAGACATGACCTCCTCTTTATGAAGCTGTGCTGACTCTGCTCTATGTTACCATGCACTTCCAAGTATTCTACAATCTCATCCTTAATAAATGACTCAAATCTTACCAGTTGAGGTCAGGCTAACAGGCCTATAGTTCCCTGTCCTCTGCTTCCCTCCCTTCTTAAATAGGGATGCTATATTAGCCACTTTCAGTCCTTTAACCTAAAGTTCTAATATTCTCTAAGATTTTAGAGATATCAAACTCAAAATGCACTCTTCTTTTTGTGAACACTCTGCATTAAAAACACAGCAGCTGCAAAGATATTTTAATACAATTCTCTCATCTGGCTAAAGCATGACCACTGACCCAACTGTTTTTATTTTAAAAACTGGCATTGTAGAATTTCAAACAAATCAAAGACTCAAGGCACTCAATTTGTTTTAAGGTTACAAGCTTGATAATTTTACAAAGCACATAATGTTGCACAATTTCAATTTAAAAACAAAATCTGTCCCATTACATTGCCTACAAACACACTGAATCAGGATCTCAATTCAAACAAGGTAAAATAGTTACTTAAAAGGATTTTCTGAACCAGTATTTTAACAAACCAAACTTGTTAAACATCAAATATTCTCAGCATGGCATCATTTACATTTGAAAAAGGAAAGCTTCACTTAAGTATTAGTACAACCTTAATTTCAGTGGTTTTTAAAAATACTTTTTGCAGCTCTCACTGAAATTACAGTTATAACAAGAGAAAGCCCTCGCAGGGGATCACATGTCACCACAATCCAAATCACTCTTTTTTTTCTCCCCAGAACTTGTAGAGCCTCAAATTTTGCCAACGAGCAGACTTCAACCCCAAGTAAACACAGAGAACTCAAACCGCAGTTAAACACAAAACTCGAGCCCCAGTTAAACACAGAAACACGAACCCTGCTCAAATGCAGAGAGCTTAAACCCCAATCATAGCCCTCCCGAGGACTCAAACCCCAGTACTGCACAGAGGACCCAAACCTCAATTACCCACCCAAATTATTTTCCAAAATTAACTGAAATTATGTAAATATACAGCAAATGCAGCATAATGTCAAAACAATTTCAAAATCACTACAAAGTTACAATTCAGGAAACTCAAATCTTGGTTATTCCTGCTGGCAAACATCCAAAGGCTGGCTTTAACTGTGGAAGTGGACGGCTTGTGAACAGTTAAAATCCAAGTCAGAATTACTACAAAATGGGACTAGTCAGATCTGATAACAGGATCAGAGATTGAGATTTAAATCCCATTTTAGAGACTTGAGCACAAAATTAAGGCAGAAATGCCAGGAGAATTCAAAGGGAGTGCTGCATTGTCAGAAGTACCACTTTACAAATGAGATGTTAATCCATGACCCCATCTACTCTCTCCTGAATATACAACAATATTAAGACACTATTTTCACAGACAGCAGGGTTGCTTATTTCTCAAACAACATTGTAAACACATTATCTACTCATTATTGTATTCCTGTTTTTGAAAGCTCGCTGTGTTCAATTTAGCTGCTACAATCTCTACAACCCTGACAATTTTAACGTGATCCATCAATTGTAAAATGCTTTTGGAATGTCCTGAAACCATGTAAACTGCAATATGTGCAGGGGTTTTTAATTAGAAAAAAAACTTTTTGTTGAGGTACCAAGTAAATGCAGAAAGGAAAAGAACAGGCATAACAGACATTTTGGAGGGAATGACGACTTGGTAAAAGTGGAACTAAAGGCTTTCACTTCAATCGCACTTTGCACAACTATCGATCAAAGCTGTTCACAGACAAAGTAGCTTTGAAGTGCAGACACTGATGGAACCATGGAAATTTGAGCACAAGAAAAGCATTTCTACCTATGTGAAACAATGATGCACAATGACATCTTTGCCACAAATCCACTTTGCACACTGGGAAGATAATTATGCTAGCAGCAACAATGATAAAACTCCAAACTAGTTCCCAGTATGGGTCTGTGAAATATCATTCATACAATCATTACTTTCAAATTTTAACTGGAAAACATAAATATGCAGTTCTCTGTAACAACTTGGATCTCATGGAATAGGAGAACTCGCCATTTGGATACAGGACTGGCTCAAAGGTAGAAGGCACAGGATGGTGGTGGCGGATTGTTTTTCAGACTGGAGGCCTGTGGCCAGTGGAGTGCCACAAGGATCAATGCTGGGTCCACTACTTTTCGTCATTTATATAAATATTTGGATGTGAGCATAAGAGGTATAGTTAGTAAGTTTGCTGATGACACCAAAATTGGAGGTGTAGTGGACAGCAAAGAAGGTTACCTCAGATTACAACAGGATCTTGATCAGATGCGCAATGGGCTGAGAAGTGGCAGATGGAGTTTAGATAAATGTGAGGTGCTGCGTTTTAGTAAAGCAAATCTTAGCAGGACGTATACACTTAATGGCAAGGCCCCTGGGAGTGTTGCTCAACAAAGAGACCTTGGAGTGCAGGTTCATTGCTCCTTGAAAGTAGAGTTGTAGGTAGATAGGATAGTGAAGGCGGCATTTGGTATGCTTTCCTTTATTGGTCAGAGTATTTAGTACAGGAGTTGGGAGGTCATGTAGCGGCTGTACAGGACACTGGTTAGGCCACTGTTGGTATACTGCGTGCAATACTGGTCTCTTTCCTATCGGAAAGATGTTGCAAAACTTGAAAAAGAAAAGATTTACAAGGATGTTGCCAGGGTTGGGGGATTGGAGCTATAGGGAGAGGTTGAAAAGGCTGGGGCTGTTTTCCCTCGTGCGTCGGAGGTTGAGGGGTGATCTTATAGAGGTTTACAAAATCATGAGGGGCAGGGATAGGATAAATAGACAAAGTCTTTTCTCTGGAGGCGAGGGGAGTCCAGAACTAGAGGGCACAGGTTTAGGGTGAGAGGGGAAAGATATAAAAAACACCTAAGTGGCAACGTTTTCACTCAGAGGGTGGTACGTGTATGGAATGAGCTGCCAGAGGAAGTGGAGGCGGCTAATACAATTGCAACATTTAAAAGGCATCTGGATGGGTATGTGAAAAGAAAGGGTTTGGAGGGATATGGGCCAGGTACTGGCAGGTGGGACTAGATTGGGTTGGGATATCTGGTCGGCATGGACAAATTGGACTGAAGGGTCTGTTTCCATGCCGTACATCTCTGTGACTCTATAACTGTTTCATCAAATTTCCCATTTCACAGTGTAATAAACTTCTCCTGTAGTTCATTGCTATCTAATCCAGGTTAACTATACCAAAAAAAAGCACTATGATTAACTTACATGCCTTAAAATCTAGATAGTTTTTTTTTAATTGAAGGGTTAAAGTTATTTTTCAATAAAAATGCTATTTTAAATAATTTCCAGTAATTTCATAACAAAAAGGTTTTTAACATTTGTTAAACAAGGTACAGAAGGCAGATTCAATTTGGTTATTATTTTTAGTACATTAGCAACATTATAAATAATAATGTATTATCTCTTAGTTAGACTGCATATCTCATCTTGTTTTAGTCCAATCTCCATGCTTCTACTTCCCACCAATCCTGAATATTCTTTGTAAAAACTAGGTATAATTTGATGATGATGGAGGAAAAGATGAAGCGACGATAAGATGGCTAGTAATAGAAAAGAAGAAACTTTTTATGATATTTAAAAAAGGTAAGAGAGGCAAGAGTGGAATTGGACAACTGGAAAATGAGGCGAGAGAAATAGTAATGGGAACAAAATAATTGTGGAGGAACTGAATAGGTATGTTGTATCAATCTTCACAGTGAAAGACACCAGTAGCTTACCAAAACTTTGAGAGTCAGGGGGCAAAGGAGAGTCCAAATGGCCATCACTAAGGAAATGTTAGGGAAACAGGGTCTGCAGGAGGATAATTATCAGGACAAGAAGCACTACACCTCCAAGTTTTGACAGATTGTTGAGGAGATTGCAGAGGCATTGGTGGCGACCTCTCAGGAATCAATGAAGTGTGGGAGGTTCCCAGAGGACTAGAAAATGGCTAACGTAACACCCCTGTTTAAGAAGAGAAGGAGGCAGAAGCCAGAGAAACTATAGGCCGGTTAGCCTGATCTCAGACGCTGGTATGATATTAGACTCCTTTATTAAGGATGAGATTATGGAGTACTTGAAAGTGCATGGTAAATTATGGTAGGATCAGCACAGCATTGTCAAGGGGAAGTCATGCCTGACGTATCTATTAGAATTCTTTGAGGAAGTAATATAGAACAACACAGCACAGAACAGGCCCTTCAGCCCACGACGTTGTGCTGACCATTGATCCTCATGTATGCACCCTCAAATTTCTGTGACCATATGCATGTCCAGCAGTCTCTTAAATGATCCCAATGACCTTGCTTCCACAACTGCTGCTGGCAACGCATTCCATGCTCGCACAACTCTGTGTAAAGAACCCGCCTCTGACATCCCCTCTATAATTTCCTCCAACCAGCTTAAAACTATGATCCCTCGTGTTAGCCATTTCTGCCCTGGGAAATAGTCTCTGGCTATCAACTCTATCTATGCCTCTCATTATCCTGTACAACTCAATTCGGTCCCCTCTCCTCCTCTTTTTCTCCAATGAAAAAAGTCCGCACTCAGTCAACATCTCTTCATAAGAGAAGCCCTCCAGTCCAGGCAGCATCCTGGTAAACCTCCTCTGAACCCTCTCCAAAGCATCCACATCTTTTCTATAATAGGGCAACCAAAACTGGACACAGTATTCCAAGTGCGGTCTAACCAAAATTTTATAGAGCTGCAACAAGATCTCACGAATCTTAAACTCAATCCCCCGTTAATGAAAGCCAAAACACCATATGCTTTCTTAACAACCCTGTCCACCTGGATGGCCATTTTAAGGGATCTATGTACCTGCACACCAAGATCCCTCTGTTACTCCACACTGCCAAGAGTCCTATCCATAATCCTCTACTCAGCTTTCAAATTCAACCATCCAAAATGCATCACTTTGCATTTATCCAGGTTGAACTCCATCTGCCACCTCTCAGCCCATCTCTGCATCCTGTCAATGTCCCGCTACAGCCTACAACAGCCCTCTAAACTGTCAACAACACCTCTAACCTTTGGGTCATCTGCAAACTTGCTGACCCATGCTTCAATCCCCTCATCCAAGTCATTAATAAAAATTACAAACAGTAGAGGCCCAAGGCCAGAGCCCTGCGGAACACCACTCACCACTGACTTCCAGGCAGAATATTTTCCTTCTAATACCACTCGCTGTCTTCTGTTGGCCAGCCAGTTCTGTGCCCAGACAGCAAAGTTCCCCTGTATCCCATTCCTCCTGCCTCAAGAATGAGCCTACCATGGGGAACCTTATCAAATGCCTTGCTGAAGTCCACATACATCACATCCACAGCTCGACCCTCATCAACTTTTCTGGTGACATCCTCAAAGCACTCGATAAGGTTTATGAGGCATGAACTGCCCCTCACAAAGCCGTGTTGACTGCATTTAATTAAGCCATGCTCTTCCAGTTGGTCATAAATCCTATTCCTTGGAATCCTTTCTAACACCTTGTAGACGACAGACGTGAGACTTACTGGTCTGTAATTGCCGGGGATTTCCCCATTTCCTTTCTTGAAGGGAGGAATTACATTTGCCTCTCTCCAGTCCTCAGGTACGACTTCAATGGAGAGCGAGGATGCAAAGATCTTCGCAAGTGGCGAAACAATCGCATTTCTCGTTTCCCAAAGCAGCCGAGGGCAAATCTGTCCGGGCCTGGCGACTTGTCAATCTTTATGTTTGACAAAATTTTCAGCACATCAGTTTCCTCTATCTCTATCCATTCCAGCATGCACACCTGCTCTTCAAAGGTTTCATTCACTACAAAGTTCATTTCTTTCGTAAAGACAGAAGCAAAAAACTCATTTAGAGCTTCCCCTACCTCCTCAGACTCCACCCACAAGTTCCCTACGCTATCCCTGATTGGCCCTACTCTTTCTTTTTTATTCCTGATGAAGGGCTTTTGGCCGAAGCGTCGATTTCGAAGCTATTTGGATGCTGCCTGAACTGCTGTGCTCTTCCAGCACCACTAATCCAGAACCTACTCTTTCTTTGGTCATTCTCTTATTCCTCAAGTGTAAAATGCCTTTGTGATCTCCCTAATCCGTTCTGCCAAGCCTCTCTCGTGCCCCCTCCTGGCTCTCCTCAGACCATTTTTGAGCTCCTTCCTCGCCTGCCTGTAATCCTCTAGGAGCTGAGCTTGACCCTAGCTTCCTCCACCTTATGTAAGCTACCTTCTTCCTTTTGACGAGAAGCTCCACCGCTCTAGTCATCCAAGGTTCCTTTATTTTACCACTTCTTGCCTGTCTCAGAGGGACATATTTATTCATCACTCGCAACAACTGTTCTTTAAACAGTCTCCACATGTCTATAGTGCCTTTACCATGGAACAATTGCTCCCAGTCCATGCTTCCTAACTCATGTCTAATCGCATCATCATTTCCTCTTCCCCGATTAAATATCCTCCTATTTTGCCTAATCTTCTCCTTCTCTATAGCTATATAGAATGTGAGGCAGTTGTGGTCACTATCACCAAAATGCTCTCCCACCACAAGATCTGATACCTGCCCCGGCTCGTTTCCGAGCACCAAGTCTAGAATGGCCTCTCCCCTCATCGTCCTAACTCAACGTACTGAGTTAGGAAACCCTCTTGAACACACCTTTAAAAAACAGCTCCATTCAAATCTTCTGCTCGAAGGAGGTCCCAATCAATATTGGGAAAGTCACCCATTACAACAACCCTACTACATCCACACCTTTCCAAAATCTGCCAACCTATGCCTTCTTCAATCTCCCTGCTGCTATTGGGGGGCCCTGTAGTAAACCCCTAATGAGGTGACTTGCTCCCTTGCTGTTCCTAATTTCCACCCATACTGACTCAGTAGGCAGATCTTCCTCAACAATGGAAGCTTCTGTAGCTGTGATACCCTCTCTGATTAGTAGTGCTACACCCCCTCCTCTTTTCCCCCCTCCCTATTCTTTTTAAATGCTCTAAACCCTGGAACATCCAGCAACCATTCCTGCCCCTGAGAAACCCATGTCTCTGTTATGGCCATAACATCATAGCACCAGGTACTGATCCATGCTCTAAGTTCATCACTTTTATTCCTGATACTCCTTGCGTTAAAGCAAACACACTAACTGATCCCTTGGTTCCTTCCCAGGAAAATCCTTCCCACTAGCTGGTCTACCTCTTGCTATTGCCTCATCTGCATCAACTCTCACCTCCGGTATACAGCTCAGGTTCCCACCCCCCTGCCATACTAGTTTAAACCCTCTCGAACTACTTGAGCAAACCTTTCACCCAGAACATTGGTCTCCTTCCAGTTCAGATGCAACCCGTCCTTCTTGTACAGGTCCCACCTTCCCCAGAAGGCATCCCAATTATCTACATATCTGAAGCCCTCCCTCCTACACCAGCTGCGCAGCCACGTGTTAAGCTGCGCCCGCTCCCTGTTCCTAGCCTCACTATCTCGTGGCACCGGTAGTAAACTAGAGAACACTACTCTGTTCGTCCTGCTTTGCAGCTTCCATCCTAACCCCCCGAAATCACTTTTTATATCCTCAATCCTTTTTCTGGCTATATCATTAGTGCCAATATGTAACACGATTTCTGGCTGTTCGGCCTCCCCTTTTAGAACCTTGTACACCCGATCGGAGATGTCCCGGACCCTGGCACCGGGGAGGCAACATATCTTCCGGGAGTCCCGATCCTAACCACAAAACTCCTGTCGATTCTCCTATCTATCGAGTCCCCTACCATGAGTACTTTTCTATTCTGCCCCCCTTCCCTTCTTTGCCACAGTGTCAGGCTCAGTGCCAGAGAACTGACTACTATGGCTTTTCTCTGGTAGGTCATCCCTCCCAGCGATATACTTATTGCTGAGGGGAATGTCCACAGGGGATCTCTGCACTGTTTGTCTGTCCCCCCCCCCTCCCCCCCCCCCCCCACCTAACTGTAACCCATCTATCCGTGTCCTGAGCCTTAGGAGTGACCAACTCCTGGTAACTCCTTTCAATTACCCGCTCAGCCTCTCGAATGATACGTAGTTCATCCAGCTCCAGCTCCAATTCTCTAACATGGTTTTCAAGGAGCTGGAGTTGGGTGCACTTCCCGCAGATGTAGGTAATGATAAAGTTGGACAACGAAAATCAAGTAGACATGATCTATTTGGATTTCCAGAAGGTCTTTGACAAGGTGCCACTAATTAAGAATTCACGGCATTAAGGGCAAGGCAGTGGTGTGGTTACAGAGTTGACCAACTGGCAGAAGACAGAGTAGGGCTGAAGAGATCTTTTTGGGGCTGGTAGCAGTGACTAGTGGACTTCTTGTCGGGGGTGGGGGGGGGGGGAGAAACCAGCGTTGGGACAACAATTATTCATATTATACATTAATGATCAGAACAAAGGAGCTGAGGATATTATTGCTAAATTTGCAGATGAGACAAAGATGGTTGGAGGGACATGTAGCAGGAGGCTGCAGAAGGACTTGGACAGGCTAGGAGAGTTGGCAAGGAAATGCATGATGAGTTACAATGTGGGTAAGTGCAAGGTTATGCACTTTAGTAGGAAGAATCGATGTGTAAAGTTTTTAATCAAAACAGGGAAAGACTTCAGAAATCTGAAGCACAAATGGGCTTTGGAATCCCAGTTGAGGATTCTCTTAAGGTTAATATGCAGGTCCAGTCGGCAGTTGGGAAGTGTTATGAAGGCAGAGATGTACTGTACCTTTAAGGAGATTCAAAAACTAGTAAGGACTGACACAGAGTTCTAAACAAAGTAAGAATGTAACACTTGAGAAACAAATAGTTGCAACTAAGTTGCCATGAAACAAAAACAAATTCAAATTCACCCAGTTTAAATTATGTCCCAAGATACCAAAACCCAATCAAATTTGAGTTTAGTATTTCGATAATATTATAACCAACAAAACGATCCAATATTTTGGGTAGAAAACTGGACATATTTGAACAGATAGAGGGAGAACTGCCAAGCCACCAACAAGCATAGACTGCCAGCAGAACAGTTCTCTGAAAGGTACCTGCCTATAAGTTTGTGCAGCAGAACATCGAGAAAGTCTACAGAGAAAAATCTACAAAGGTGAATCAACAAAGCTGATTTATTTTTAAACGTGTTTTTTTTTTTAAATTGGATTAGTATTGTAGACTGGGAAGTAAAAGATTGGTTTAAGAGAAAGGAGTTGTAAATAGTTATTGGTTTTAATATTCTCTATTGGACTTAAAGGATAAAATTGTTAATTTTTACTTTAAATAGTGAGCTCTGAAATAGTTCTTTGCCTCTCGAATTTTAACAGATTATGCCGTGAGGTGAACATTTCCTATGCAGCTGGTTTAAATTAGCAGAGGGGTTTACCCCTTGTTGTAACAGGAAGGCAAATGCAATGTTAGCATACCTTTTAGGAGGGTAAGAATACAACAGCAGAGATGTACTGCTGAAGCTGTACAAAGTTCTGGTCAGACTATATTTGGAATATTGTGAGCAGTTTTGGGCCCCATATCTAAGGAAGGCATAATGATGCTAGAAGGGTTTCAAGGGAGGTTTACGAGAATAATTCCAAAATTAAAAGGTTGGTCATATAAGGTGCATTTGAACACACTGTTTCTGTACTTAATGGAGTTTAGAAGGATGAGAAGGTATCTAATTTAAACTTACAGAATACTGAGAGGCCCAGATAGAGTGGACATGGAGGTGATGTTTCCACTAGGTGGAGATACTAGGACCCAAAGGCCTTGACAGAGTGAAGGGACAACCCTTTGGGATTGAGATGAGGAGAATTTCTTCAGCTAGAGAATAATGAATCTGTGGAACTCTTTGATACAGGAGGCTGTGGAGGCCAAATCACTGAAAGTATTTAAGAGATAGATGGATTCTTGATTGGTGAAGTAATGTGGGGCTGCAGGGAGTAGAATGGAATAGAGAAATATACCAACCATGATCAACCGAATTCTGCTTCCATCTCATAGTCTTATAGCTTCATACTTTTTTTTTAAACTTCTGAGATCATGAAAGCCCATAAACTGAAATAATTACTGCCTTAATTGACCTAACAAATTTCTAAGCCTTTGGGAGATGAGGAAAATGACCACCTTGCGATGGCATCCCACTGGAGTTGGCAGAAATGGCAGCTTATGATCCTTTGGATGCAGAGCCTGATGGAGCAGAAAGTGAGTTCAAGAGATCCCTGCCATTACCATGGGAAGGAAGGGAATCGACGAGGGCAGAAATACAGAAAATAGGTTGTATGAGGCAAAAGATGGACATTTCTGAAGCTCCCCGCAGAAGGTGCCATCTTGGGGAACAGAATGGTGTCCTTACAGAAAGGCAGCTGCAAGAATGCTTAGTCAATGCAGGAGTCAGTAGGTTTGAAATGTATAACAGAGGATAGCTTAGAAATGGAAACACAAATGTTGGAGGAGGAAAGGAAGGAGTTAGAGATGGACCAGGTGAAGGTGAGAGAAAGATTGAAATTGAAAGCAAAATTGATAAATTCTTCTAAGTCCAGACAGAAGGGGAAGTAGCTCCCGATATGTACCATAGAAAGTGTTATGGGGAAGGACCAGAGTTGGACTAAATCAAGTAACATTCCCATACCTCACAGAGACAAGCATAATTGGGGCACATACAGATACCCACAGCAACGCTTTGATAAGAAGAAAATTAGAAGAGTTAAAAGTAAAAGTTGGTGAGAGTGAGGCCAAGCTCTACCTTTTCAATTACTGGCCTCCAAGTTCAAAACACGCATTGGGTTGTTACTGTCCAACATAAATAGCAAGTTTAATTGTACAAAAGTGGAGAACTTCAAACTCATAAGACTGAATCATGTGCACTTCCTGTATCTCTGCCATATCAATTGTCAAAGCAATCCAACTGAGCTTGCCCACTTCTCTATTAATTTGAAAATGATAAATACCATTCCAGCAAATTTTAGACATGACCAAATCAGTAGGACATGGGCTCATCTTCCTCTGATATTAAAGAGTTAATTTGCTCTGCTGACCTGCAAGAAATGGAATGCCCCAGGGTTAGGTGGTGCGTCTTTGTCTTATAGGTGGAATGTGGGAGGTTTACATTTCCCATCCTTTGCTATTCAGGAATGATTTACATTTCCATTCCCGATTCAGAGATCAATAAGAACATTACAATTGCAATTTGATTACTCCCCTATAGTTACAAAAAAAAATCACATCAGATCTGTCCATTAAGGGATGATTTGCATTACATTGTTCCTGGAGGTGAGGTGGTCACTGCATTATGCCTTCAGTGGCACATGACTGTGACAGAGTGGCTGGGGGTTGTCTTGTGAGCATTACTAACTGTGATGTAAAGATTTTGTATAAAGGAAGGGCTGTTTCCTTTGTTGAAAGCACTTCCCTGGACACGCCTCACAAGCATGGGGAAAGAGTGTTCAGAGTTTCTCTAAAGCTTGTACTGTACTGTGCTTAATAAAATGTAGTTGTTGCTCACAGAATTTGGCATGTTTCAGTTCCATCAATTGTGTAAAGGACCTCAGGAAAAAAAGAATTTAACATTCCCACTCTCCCTTTACATTAACTGCAAAATAAGAACTCTCACACAAATTGTAAATCTGCTAATGATTCCTATTTCAGAAAATTTAACATGCAATACAGATATTAAGGGAAGTGCAAAGGAAACACTATACAATCAGAAGTGCCACATTTCTTGAGATAATAAATCAAGCATCACTGATATCGCTTCAGCAACCCGTCTACATGCAGTTGTCTGACAGTCTTCCAGAACATAGAACAGTAGAGGACAGGAACAGTCCCTTTGGCCCACCATGTCTGTGCCAAGCATGCGGCCATTTTAAACTAATTCCATGTGGCCTGTATCCCTCCATCGCCCTTTGTTTGCTCATGTGTCTGTTTAAATGTCTCTTAGAAATTGATATATCTGCTTCTGCCACCATAGCAACACGCTCCTACCAACTAACACCCTCTTAAAAAAAATTCACCTTGCATATCTCCTTTAAACTTTGCCCACTCACCTTAATTCTATGCCCCCAGTTAACATTTCCACCCTGGAAAAAAAGACTAACTATCCACATTTCCATGCCTCCCAATTTAAATACTTCTCTCAGGTGGTCCTTCAGCCTCCGATGCTCTTGCAGAAATAATCCAAGTTTGTCCAACCTCTCCTTATTACTAATACAATCTAATCCAAGCATCATTTGGTAAGCCTCTCTTGCAGCCTCTCCAAAGCTTCCACTTTGTTCCTAGCATGGTGACCAGAACTGCACACAATGTGACCCAACAACATTTATACAGCTGCAACAGAACTTACCAACTACGAGTACTGAACAATGAAGGTGATATGGCTGCAAGATTTCTTTACTACCTCATCAACTTGTGTTGCCACTTTCATAGAAGAATGGACACGCACCCCAAGATCTCTCTCTGTATATTAAAGCTCCTAAGGGTCCTGCCTATAAGGAAGGATGTTGCTAAACTTGAAAGGGTTCAGAAAAGATTTACAAGAATGCTGCCACAGTTGGACGGTTTGAGCTATAGGGAGAGACTGAATAGGCTGGGACTATTTTCTCTGGAGGGTCGGAGGCTGACCTTTGAGGTTTATAAAATCATGAGTAGGATGAATAGTCAAGGTCTTTTCCCCAGGATATGGGAGTTCAAAACGAGAGGGCATAGGTTTAAGGCGAGAAGGCAAAGATTTAAAAGGGATCTAAATGGAAACTTTTTCATGCAGACAGTGGTCCATGTATGCTACCAACTGCCAGAGGAAGTGGAGGAGGCTAGTACAATTACAACATTTAAAAAAGGCATCCAGATGGGTCTCTGAATAAGGAGAATTTAGTGGGAAAGGAGCCAAATACTGGCAAATTGAACTAGATTAATTTAGGATATCTGGTTGGTATGGATGAGTTGGATCGAAGGATCTGTTTCCAAACCGTACATCTGACTCTATGACTCTATTTACCATATAACTTCCTCTTGCACTTAGGACAGCACAGTGGCTCAGTGGTTAGCACTGCTGCCTCACAACCCAGGGGCCTGGATTCAATTCGGGCCTCAGGCAACTGTGTGGAATTTGCATGGTCTTCCAGAGTCTGCATGTGTTTCCATCGGGTGCACCAGTTTCCTCCCACAGTCCAAAGATGTGCAGGTTTGGTGGATTGGCCATGTTAAATTGCCCCATAACATGCAGGGATATGTAAGCTAGGTACATTAGCCACGGAAAATGCAATGTTACAGTGTTGGGGGTGAGTCTGAGTGGGATGCTCTTTGGATGGTCAATGTGGAGTTGACGGGACAAATGGCCTTCTTCCACATATAGGGATTCTATGATTTGACCCCTCAAATTACATCATATCTAGATTAAACTCTATCTGCCGCTCTTCATCCAACTTTCCAACTGATCCACATTTTGCTGTATCCTTTCAGAACATTCCTCACTATCCACAAGTCTACTAATTTTTATGTCTGTAAAGTTATTATTAAAACCATGTGCATTTTCATCCAATCACTGAACCTTGTCACTAGTCACAGACCTCCAGTCACCAGCCTACCATTTCCTGGATTATCCCTATTGCCATTTTTCTCCTGTTTTCCAGAACCTCACCTAAAGAGGATATGAAAATTTCTGTCAAAGCACCAACAATCTCCTCCCGCACTATCCTCGCTCTTATAAGCCATGAGGACTTATCTACCTTAAATGTTTTTCAAGACATCCAACGTAACTACCTTAATATTGACATGCCCTAAAATATCAATATATTCTCCCTATCTTACCACCATCCATGCCCTTCTCCTTCGTAATACCAATGCGAAGTACTCATTAAGGACATCACCCACTTCTGGCTCCACACAAATTCCTTCCTTTGTCCTTGAGTGGACCTATTGTTTCCCTAGCTACTTCACTGCTCCTAACATATGTATAAAATGCCTTGGGATTCTCCTTAATCCTGCTTGCCAAAGACATTACAATGCCCTTTTTAACCCTAATTCCTTGTTTAAGTTCTTCCCTGCTTTCTTTATTTCCTCAAAGACCTTGTCTAATTTCAGTTTCCTAAACTTTGCATGTGCTTCTTTTTCCTCTTTGACTAAACTTTCAATACCTCGTTTCATCCAGGGTTCCCGAATCTTGCCATCATCATCTTTTGTTCTCATAGGAACATGTTGGTTCTGAACTCTGATCAAATGGCCTTTAAAAGACTTGAATATCGGATGTGGATTTACCCTCAAGTAGCTACCCTCAATGTAATTTTTCCAGGTCCTGCCTAATACTGTTGTAAACAGTCTTCTGTCGAAGAGTGTGGTGCTGGTCAGGCAGCATCTGACAAGAAGAGTTGACATTATGCCTGATGAAGAGCTTATGCTCGAAACATCAACTCTCCTGCTCTTCAGATGTTATATGCTTTTCCAGCACCATACGCTTCGACTCAGATCTCCAGCACCTACAGTCTTCACTTTGTCCTAATAAATAGTCTTCTCCCAATTTAGCACTTTCACCCGACACCACTTATTGGTACTTTCATAATTATGATCTCTTGCATAATGCTTACTATGTACTTTGAATTGCACCTCAGTATTTAGAACACACTTCCCTACTCATGTCTAGTTACCCTTATAAAGTCTTACAGCATGGGAAGCACTTCATCATCTGGATCTATTAAAGTTGGCTCTTTAAAATCTTATCAATTTATTATCATTCTCCAGCATTTTGTTCCCCACAATGCAGCATGTTAGTCCCTTCAAGCATGTCTAATTATCTTTTGAAAATTACTAGGGAATCTCATCTCATTATAGTTTCAGGTAGTGTGTTTCAAGATATTAAGAACCTATGTTGCTAACTGATTCATTTACCAAACTGTTTCTCCCTTTAAAGTTTATCAAACTCGCTCATAATTGAGAGCAGAATGATAATAAAATTTGAGAGAAAAACATCTCAACATCTACAAATAATGAACATCCCCATAATTAGCACTTGTTAAAACCTCCTCATATTCTTCCCAAAAAGCGATACCCAGAACTGTGCACAACATTCTTCCTATTATAAAACAACCTGCCAGCAATAATGCAAAGGATGCACTGAGACCACAGTCAATCCTTCAAACAGTGTAGAAAAGAAGAATTAAAATGGAGTGGAAATAACGGAGAAGTAAAGAGAGAAATGTGCTCCAATCAGAACTAATGACTGCTGGTACTTACAAAACTTTAAATCCAACAGTTCATGATTGCTGACTGCGACCTTAGAGTTTACCACCCACATAACTTAGAGAAACAGTTGATCACAAAATAGCAATGTGGGAAGATTTGGCAAACGCAGGAATCAGCAGCAGTGCTTCACCTGGAGGCCCACTGAAGAGGTTACCTAGTAGGGCAACGAAACGTCTGGAAATGAACCTTCCAGCTCAGCGAGCAAACTTACATCCAGAACCTCAACCTGAGCTACAAATCTTCTCAAAACTCACTAAGATTTGGCAAAATCTCCTTCTTTAAGTCTATTTGCCTGCATGCCAATCTCCCCTGTGTGTGCGTGTCTCTCACACTCTCTTTACTGCCGACGTACATCGCTCCTTAGCTTTTCCTTTGTTTCCAAACACCGATCTTTGACTCACTTTGTCTCCTCTCCCTCTTGTATTCAGATGTCCTGAATCACTACATCAATTTCTCTTATTTATCTAGTCTCAAAGATTCTTGGTTGGACATTAAAGGCCCCAAGTCATTAAAAAAATACCTGTAAAGTAATTAACTTTTAAAAAACAGATTAAAAATATCACGTTACTATCAACTGGATCTTGGTGCGCAATATTATCTTTGTCTATCTTTACAACAGCAGTGACTGCACTAAGTCATTCATTGTGCATGGAACGTTTGAAAACATCTGAGATTGAAAAAGGTATACAGAAATACAAGCCATTTACTCTGCCTTTAACTCTCATTTGCTAATAGACATGTGCCTTTCACTAAGCTTGGCTAATTGTGAGCTAATGCATGTTGTTTGTTTGCCTCAAGTCTTTTATATATATGCATTCCTGCTTTACATTTGTACATTTCAATGTATCTAAGATCACCAGTAAATCTCCCTCATGCCTTTTACGTCATCACCTCATTCAGTTTCTGTATGTAACCCCTTCTGGTTTATTTTCTCGTCAATCTGAGATACTCACATATTCCTTCCCCTTTCATGATGAAAATAATACAAGAGTAGGCCACAGCCCATTGCACCTACTCTGTCATTCAATAGTATGGATATTCATCTGATGCACAGCCTGTTAAAGCACAGCAGATAAGGTAGCATCCGAGGAGCAGGAAAATCCATGTTTCAGGCATAAGCCCATCATCAGAAATGAGGCTTGTGGGCCAGGGGCCAGCCCATAACCCTCATTCCTGATTAAGTGCTTTTGCCTGAAACGTCTATTCTCCTGTCCCTCAAATGCTGCCTGACCTGCTGTGCTTTTCTAGCACCATACACTCAACTCCGATCTCCAACATCTGCAGTCCTCACTTTCGCAATATTCATCTGATTGCAGCCTTAAAATCAACTTTCCTACCTGCACAACCCTCGTCAACCAAAAATGCTGTTCAACAATATATTCAATGCCTCAGATTCCCACGCTGCCTTGGAAAATGAAGCTGATCCTCAGACGTAACTCTTGCTCATTTCAATCTTAATATTCTAAAACTGTAACCCCAACACCGCCCCCCCTCCTCCCCCCCCCCCCCCCCCGTCTTATATTTCCCCTTCGAGAAAAAACGTCCTCTGAAATCTCACCAAGGTGTTACACACGACCAGCATCAGATCACCTCTCATTCTTCTAAACTCCATTAGGCCCAACTTTGCCTCACAGGGAGCCCCTTCATCTGAGAAGTCCAGTCTTCCGCCTCCCCAATGCTGTCAGTTGCCTACGTATTTTTCTTCTTGTCTACTCTACTCTCCTGTCACCCGTTGCTTTTCTCTCTCGGTTTCTTACCGTCTGAAGTCTGGATTTCTCTCGCTTTCCCAAAACAAGCTCACTTCCGCTGTTGCGCGCTGCGAGTTCACCGGCGCGGCGCGCGGTCACTCATGGGGGAGGGGGCGGTACTTCCGCAGGCGACGACTCCCCCACACCAAACAAAAACAGGAAAACAGATGTCCCGTCTCTCAGCGGCCGGCCTCTCTATCTCTCCACTCGCTCCGACTGTCAGCTTTCTCTCCAAAATGGCGGAGACTCCACTTCCTAAAACAGACACTGCTTTAAACTGCCCTCGGGGCTTACGCCCTCTCGAAGTCGTAATTTTAAACCTCAGAATGGCTTCCAGGAACGCGGTATTGGAGCGGAGAGTTGGCGCGGAAGGCATTTGGGGGCTGGACCGACGACATGGTCGCGGCTGGGTCTACCTTCCTCCGTCCGCTGTTTCTCACAAAATGGCGGACGCTCCGCTGGTTCCAGAAGCGGAAGGTCACCAGCCTGCAATCCGGAAACAGTTCTCCTGTTTCACTGTCCCCATAGCAACACCGCTATTCCGGCTTTTTCAATGACCCACCCCTTGCCACCATTTTAAATGGAGAGTTTTCACTTTCCCTCAAAAAACTTTCGAATTCAACCTTGAACTCACGAACTTAGAAAACCTCATCCTTTAAGTTACAAAATTCCATTAAAATGTTCGTTTTCAAATCATTTTGCTCGCGTTAATCTTCACAATATACGAAGACATGAGTTAGCCCTAGAAATTAACGTTAACGTTCACTTTCCTACTTGTAAATGACAGTTTTGAGTTGAGTTACGACTATCATGATCTACAGCCCAATTCTTCCCTGCACATTTTAATTTTTTTAAACCTCTCGACATTTTCACCGTTCTCTCTTTCTCTTCATCTGTTATAAATATTCACAGTCATGCTTGTTACTACCGCCCCACCCAGAAAAGGAAAAGCATAGCCTTTGAACGTTAATTAAAACTGAAAAAGTTTCCTGAAGAAACTAAAGTGCACGACAACCATGATTTACAATAATCATGGTTCTTAGTAAGTCATGTAAATCGCAATCCATAAAGAACAGTAAAACAGGTTTCAAGATTTTAATTAGGTTTCAACTACATTCAGATTTTGTTTTACATGTTTACATTGCTAACCTTGCTGACACCTGCAGTTCTGTTTCACATTGGAAAGAAAGATCACAAATCTCTGTTAGTCTTAGACTTTTAAAAACGAAATCAATTGTATTACAAAAAATTGTCATGGTCACTGAGGGAGAATTGAACACGCTAAGTTTACTTGATTGCTTTAACTGGAAGCAAATACTGTATTGCATATATCTCTATCAATCGAATGGGTAATAATACTTGTTAAATTGTGTGCTTTAGTAACTTGATTGCTGAGATTGCTTCTACTCGCATTTGGGTCTGATAAAGCGATAAATACATAGAGACTTTGATGGTGGGATGTTGTCCAATTTCAAACATTTAGTGGTTGCAGTTGAAAATTAAGTGCTTTTCTAACCTCTACTTCAACAGAAAAGTTCTAACTTCTTCAATGTATTGTCATAGGCCAAGTTTCTCATCCTAAAACCTTTCTTGAAAATGTCTTCTGGACTCTCCAATGTGCACACATCCTTTCTAAAGCATGGTGCCCAGAACTGTACAAAATGCTGCACAACAGAAATTACTGAAAGTCTCCTATAAATTGAGAAGAGATTTGAGAAGTCTCTTATAAATAGTTATCTACTGAAATCATATGTATTTAATTTTTGCATAATGCTAGTTATCTATTGCAGTCATATTTTATTTTTGCATAATGCTATACAATTGCTAGGTTCTGTCACAGAACAGACATGGTGTAGATATAAGAAATCTAAATTAAGTCATTTTTACCTTATTCAGGCTGAACAAGGCAATGGTTCTATGCATACAAACATGAAAGAGAGGTCCATGCAACAGTTCCGTATATAACTACATACATAATGCAGCACTAGATTGAGCATAAAAATCATGAAGGCATCAAGTTCAAACAACATACTGATGTGAGAATAGTTAATAAGGTTTTCCTAGATTAGGGCAAAAAAAGCCCCCTCATCCTACACTTCTGATAAATGTATTGCTGCTGAAAGATGAGAGAGAAGACAGGACAAGCTGGAGTAGGAAAGCCTTTCTCCTCCCCACAACCCCCAATTAAACTAATTGCCAGCAATCATGCAAAAGATACGCTAAGACCACAGCCAATCCTTCAGACTAGATAGAAAAAAGGATAAATTTAGGTAATAAAGAATGATGAGAAAAAGAAGTGTGCTCCAATCAGAAACATCAACTGTTGGCACTTCTAAAACCTTAAATCTGTTAATGATTATTCCAGCAACCTTAGTTCACCACTGTAATATAAAGAGCCAATGAGATGTCAGGAAACAAAAATCAACTATGGAAGCCCCTTGTTTAACCATAAACTGGAACAACACTGCAAGTAATGACATTTTTTTCCAACAGCATCAACATAGAACTATTTAAAAAGTGTATTTACATTTAAATGACAAGCATAAAACAAATATTCTAGGTGTATTTCATATGAACTTAATGATCTAAAGTAATATGCCTGCAATAATCTTTAATTATTATTGCAAGCCTTAAAATATATAAACTTCATTGAATTAGCCTACTGGTCAAAGTTTCAGATACACAAACAGTATGAAGTGTTAGATGTTTCACATTAGGATCCAAACATCAGTTTGTTGCTCATTTAAGTAGATTCACTTCAGGTGACACACAGCCCAGAGCATCCATCTTCTCAGAAAGTAGACGATCAACCTTGTTCTGAAAGAGAAATCAATTTATTTTTCAAAATATATACATGTCCTTCATGCTTTTTTTAAACAGGGACTCCCGCTTTTATTTGTTGCTGTTTTATGACAGTACAAACAAAATTTATTCAGAACCACTAAATTAAGCAAATAACAGGTTTAAGCAAACAACAGGTTAAACCAAACATTCAACTTTGCATAACTTATCCCTCTTAGATAAAAGTAGTACTTAGTGCAGAGAGATGATGTATGTCAGTCGTGCCAGTTATTAAGCAGCTTTCTTGGCAGTTGCCAATGGTGCTGCCAGACTTCCGATAGTACCAACAAATTATTTTATATTTTCTCATTCTTTCATACAATGTGAAAATTGCTGGGTAGGCCAGAAAATTTTTACTGATCACTAACTGTCGACGAAAAGGTGCCAACACTACATGTGTTTAGTTACAGCCACACTGCCATTAGAGAGTTCCAAGATTCTAATCCAGTGATAGTGGTAACTTTGCTTAACAAAGTATTATGTAACTCAGATTTACAATTAATTGATCCAGCATCAATTGACATTTGTGGAGAAGTATTCCAAACCTCTACTATACTATGTGTGTAAAAGTGAATCCTAACATCTTTCCTGATGGCCTGGACCTAATTTTTAAATTATGCCCCTTAATTCTAGAAGCCCTAAAACCTTGAAGACTTCAGATCCACTAGCAGGTGATAGTGTTCCCTTGCATTTGCTGCCCTTGTCCTCCTAGATGATAAAGGCCCAGATTTGGAAGGTGATGTTCAAAAAAGCTTTAGTGAATTGGCACAACATTTTTTATGTGGTACACACTGCTGCCATGGCGGGGGGGGGGGGGGGGCGTTGGTGGTGGAGGGGGCGAATGTTAAGGGTGGTGAATTTGGTGGCAATCATGTGGGCTGCTTTGTCCTGAGTATTTTCTCATCAACATTTTCAGAAATCCTATGATACATCTATGGAGCAGATAGAAATAGAACCCAGGCCTTCTGACTCTGGTAGGGACACAATCACTGCACCACAAGAACCGTTACGGTGTCAAGTTTTTTGCATGCTGTACCCACACAGACAAATGAAAAATATTCAATCACACTCCAGACTTTTGCCTCATAGATGATAGATTAAAATCTGGGGAACCTGAAGGTAAGTTACTCAATGCAGAGGTCAGAGACTCTGATCTGTATTTGTAACTGCAGTACTTATATATGGCTTGTCTAGTTCACATTATGGTCAATGGTAACACTCAGGATTCAAAAGCAGGATATTCAGCAACTGTAAAGTCGAAAGGAAATGGCTACATTCCTTGCAAATAGTCATTAAGTGGCATTTATGAAGCAAGTATCACCACCACTCATCAGCCAATGTTTGAATGCTGTCCAGATCCTGCTGCATATACAGACTGCATCAGCATCCAAAGATACACAAACAAAGCTCAGCTGTTCCCCAATCTTCACCTTATAATGGAGGGAAGATCAATGAAGTAACTGAAAATCGTTGGATACCTTGAGGAACTCCTGTAGCAATATTATAGGACTAAAATAATTGGCCTCCAACAGCTACAACTTTGTGCAGGGTATGACTCCACCAGTGGAAAGCTTTCCCTCAATTCTCAATGACTTCAGTTTGGATCAGATTCATTGATGCCATTCTCTGTCAAATACAGTCACTCTCACCTCGAGTTCAGTTTTTTTTTGTCAATGTTTGAACTAAAGTTATAATACAGTCAGTACTGTAGTTGAGCGGCCCTGACAAAATCAAAACTGAGCACAAGTGAGCAGATTATTGCTGTGCAAATGCCGCTTGATAGCCTTGTTGATGGCACCTTCCATTACTTCACTGATGATTGAGTGTGGACTAATGGGGTGGGACTTGGCTAGGTTGGATTTGTTTTGTTTTTTATGGACTGGACATACCTGAGCAACTTCGCACATTGTCACACTGACATTTCAACAACAAAGGAACTGGATTGTACTCCTTGGCCAGATTCCCATCACCAACACTTATCCACAACAAATTCCAACTTAAAAGACATACTGTTCTAACTTTATTGCTCTTTCCACAATCCCACAGGAATAGAAGACTACTGAACTGAGAAGCTAGAGCAATCAAAAATGATAACACAAGCTGGGACCCTTTCTCCAAGAAAAGGGAAAACCAACAGATGAGCTAATAGTAGTCTTTTAAAATGATTGAATAGTTTGATAACCTAGTCATAGGATAATTGCTTTTAATTATAGGAGTGTTACGATTTTAAATATGATAGTCTTTATTAATTCCAATAAAGGATTAATCTTTACTCAGAAGATGGTTACAATGTACAACTTGACACCACTTGGAGCTGTTGAGGTGAACAGCATAGGTGATTTAAGGGTAAGTTATTTATGTACATCAGGGTGAAAGGAATAGATGGAAATCTTGTTAGGTTTAGAAAAAAATAGGGTGGGAGTCCACAACCATTAACATATTGAGTACTTGAGCTGAATGGTCCATTTCTGTGCTGCAATTTTCATGTAAATCAAAGATGATTTATTCTATTGATCATAGAATCCCTACAGTGTGGAAGCAGGCCATTTGGCCCATCTAGTCCATACCAATCCTCCAAAGAGCAACCCACTCAGACCCACTGCCCAACCCTGTTCTTATAACTCTGCATACCCCATGGCTAACCCACCTAGTCTGCACTCTATGGGCAATTTAGCATGGCCAATGCACCTACACTGCAAATTTTGGACCATGTGAGGAAATCAGAGCAGCTTGCAGAAACACAGACACAGAGAACATGTAAACTCCACACAGACAGTCAACCAAAGATGGAATCAAACCCAGTTCCCTGGTGCAGTGAAGCAGCAGTGCTAACCTCTGAGCCACCGTGCTGCCCCAAATTGTCTCATGCTTCACAGTTTATTTTCAATAACTTTGATGATCAAGACTTAGACCTATGGACAGTAACTGGCTGTATTGTTTTCACACTTTTCATGGACAGGACAGACTTCATTTTCTACATTGTCAAGTAGACCAGTTTTATTAGCCAATTTTGTAGCTATCGCAAACCAATAAATCCTTTCAAAGGCGCCATAAAGGGAACTGATTTTTTAATACAAATAAAAAAGGCCGTCACAGCTGGGCCATCATTTATTGCCCATCCCTATTTACCCAGAGGGCGGTTGTGACCACATTGCTGTGGCTCTGGAGTCACATGTGGGCTAAACTACCTTCCCTGAAGTACATTAGTGAGCCAAATGGGCTTTTTTTTTTGACAATTGACAATGGTCATCAATAGATCCTTATTTCAAATATTATTTAAATTTAATTCAAATTCCACCATCTGACATGCCAGAATTCAAATTCAGGCCCCCAAAACATTAGCTTAGTATCTGCATTAGTAGTCTAGTGATAATACCAATAGGTTTCCCCTTATGTGGGGTATTCTAGGATTCCATCATGTTTCTCAACACAACTTCCACCAATGTGTTCCAGCCCTCTTGAGATAAAGGCCAACATTCAAATAATCTTTATAATTATCTTCTGTGCCTACACAATAATATGCTTTTTAATAATTTTTGTACTTTGATGTCCAAACCTCTTTGCTCATGCATAATTCCTAGTTTCTTGCTACTCGTGTATTTTTCCAAGTCCATAGTGAATGACCTCACCCTTCTCTACATTGAACTTCAGATGGAATAATATAGAAAAATAAATGGATGTGTTTTTTTTTGAAAGGCCATTTCTGTATCATGCGATTGAAATTATTTGGTCAAATATGAAGAGGGGTCATGAGAGAAATGCTTTTGATTTTGTGAAAATCAACTTTCAAAAGCTTTTATTATTCATTAACGAGATGAGGGTGTTGCTCACTAGGCCAGCATTTATTTTCCATCCAACAATTAGAAGTCAATCAAGTCTTTTTTATGGTAATCAGTAATAAGGCATTTTTTTAAATTCAAGAGTTTTATTGAATTCTAACTTCACCATTGGCCATGCTGGGATTTGAACACCACATTTCAAGGATATTAGCCTGGGAATTTGCATTACTAGTGCAATGATATTAACAGTTAGCTATCACTGTTGTGGTTCTGTCCGCTGAGCTGGGAATTTGTGTTGCAGATGTTTCGTCCCCTGTCTAGATGACATCCTCAGTGCTTGGGAGCCACCTGTGAAGCACTTCTGTGATCTTTCCTCCAGCTGGAACTGACAACCGGAAATGGCAGATTCAAACCACTACAAATGCCGGAGGAAAGATCACAGAAGTGCTTCACAGGTGGCTCCCAAGCACTGAGGATGTCATCTAGACAGGGGACTAAACATCTGCAACACAAATTCCCAGCTCAGCGAACAGAACCAAAACAACGAGCACCCGAGCTACAAATCTTCTCACAAACTTTGAGTTAGCTATCACCTCCTACAAGTGTGAGATAATCAATTTATTAATAAAAATTGAGGTCTGTGGGATTAAAAGAGCAGTATTTGACAGGGGTACACAGAACCAAAATTGGTTCAGGAACAGAAAGCTGGGAATCATTCTGAAAAGGTGTCCGAAAGGATGGCAGAATTAGACACAGCAACTTTGAAAACAGAATGGGCAAATACTTGAAGGGGAATGAAGTTGAAAGATGGTAGGGAAATAGCAGGAATATGGAACAAGATATTGTATCATACTATTGGGCAGATGGTGGCAATATGAACCAATGGTCCAGTCCAGAGGCCCAGGCTAATGTTCTGGGTTCAAACTCCACCACGATTGCTGATGAAATTAAAATGTGATTCATAAATCTGGAAATAGTTTCATCGTCTCTATTACTATCATTGATAATTGTGTAAATTGATTTGGTTCACTCTTGTCTTTTAAGGAAGGAAATCAGTTGTTATGTATGATGCTAAACTCACAGACCTTAAAGGGCCAAGCAAACCCTTCTAATCAGGCAGGCAAAAGTGAGGACTGCAGATGCTGGAAATCAGTCTAGATTAGAGTGGTGCTCAAAAAACACAGCAGGTCAGACAGCATCCAAGGAGCAGGAAAATTGACATTTTGGGCAAAAGCCCTTCATCAGGAAAGGGCTTCCTGATGAAGGACTTTTGCCCGAAACATCAATTTTCTGGCTCCTTGGATGCTGCCTGACCTGCTGTGCTTTTTCAGCACCATTCCAATCTAAACCGTTGTAATCAGTAATGCCCACACCCCATGAAAGAACAAAAGAATTCTATCGGATTATAATCAAAATGTTCTATTTCGCTCATCTTGCTCTTTGATTATATAGATGCAGCCCCACACTAAGCCATGCTTCTTTTCTATTAGCTGCATTGAAATACCCTGCCACTGATTATAGACATTTTGTTTCTAAAAAGGAATCCCAAATACGAGCAAGTTTGCATGATTATCATGTTTCTGTATTTTTCCAAATATATTGATTGACTAGCCTGTACATAGACTGCAGTAGTTTCAGAAGACAGCTCACCACCACCTTCTCAAGGACAACTAGGCACAGGCCAGCCAGTGATGCCCACATCCCACAAGCAAATGACAAAAAAAAGTTACATTTTCATTGCAGTATATTAGTTTACTACAGTGACAGAGTTATTTTCATTTGGTTTGCTGACACCATCTTTTAAAAGTTAGAACACAGATGCTAAAAACACGATAGTATTTGCAGAGTGACACACACGCACATTTGAAAACAAATGGCCTAGCCAATCAACATTAACAGATCCTTCTATTATGAAGAATGTAAAATGTAATACAACACTTATGTATCAATATGTTAGGGATAGCAATTAGATTTTGATGTTTTGTGATTTCAATGAGGCCAGTTGTTGCCTTAACCAGTGCTCCAGTTGAAAAATCAGTTTACAGCTTTACAGGCACCAAACTACTAACCATGAAGCCCTTTTGGCGCAGTGGGATCAAATAAGACAATCCTCCAAGAGAAACACTTATGATTTGCATCATGAATACCAACTAGAAGAAGCAACATTTAAAAATAAGGGATGCTGTAAAACACAGGGATATGGCTGCAACATTAGAGATCAGAGACAGCAGAAATTGGTTCGTGACTATAATCTCCTGCATGCTGAGTTTATAGAATGTGAGGAGGCCAAAGTCCAAAGGAACATCCAGAAGGAAGGATGCTCATAATAGTACAATGAAAGATTTATGCAATGATAAATTTATAAAAAATTTCCATTTTCCAACTGTAAGCTTGTTCTGGATAATGTTTGTTTAAGGAAAACTAGAAAAAGAAACTAGAGACATGATAGAATGACACCCAGCACTGAGATTGTTTTGCATTTGGATTCTGGATTTTATAGGATGTGCAGTCTTTACATTGAAACAATAAGCAAAAATAGTTGCGATGAGCACTTACCAGCTCCAATTTTGTTTCTTCAATTTTTACTTTGGCACTGTAGAAATTCTGAAAAATATAAGTTCAACACCCCAAGCTAAAATATTATTCTCACACAGTAACTAAAAAAATGAAAATGTTATATTGATTAGTAGTGGAGAAACTGCACAAGAGATCATTTGGGATAGAATTTCAAATCTTTACTCCATGTAGCTCATAACCTTGCCTGTCAAACAGATACATAGCACTTACAGGTGTCAAGTCATGGTAGGATTTCAGCTTTGTATTCAAAGATTCTACTTCCTTTTTTGTATTTTCCAGTTTCTGGAACACAAACAGACAGAACAATCAGGTTCAATGATTTGCATTTCCCCATCGTTTGACAGAAATTTCTGTTGCTTCATCCCATGAGCCACTCTTAGATCAACAGTTAGGGAGCTAGATGATCCGCTAGGCTGATAACACTCCATTGTTATTCTACACATTCACTGCTCCAAATTGCCCGCAAGACACCTTGGTGCAAGAAAATCTGTTTCAGGTCTAAGAGGCAAACTCAAGATGAATAATTGGTCTGATTTATTGTTGAATTCATACATTTCCAGCCCTTTGCCATCTAAAGAAATTTAGAGAATGAACATGCTGATCTTCTGACAGGATAATCCATGTAGACAATCAAACACATAAACACAGTGAACAACACCAATCCACTGAAGGGCTCATTTGCCCTAATTCCAATTTTGTTTTTATGTACAATACATATTAAACAAAACAATCCTTCCAATATTTGCGGTTTCATACCTACCTCAGAAAGTTCTACAAGCGATTGATGATCTAGAGATGCATCAAATCCAACCTGCTTCAGATCATTCTTTTAAAAGAAAAATGGATATTCAAAGATTAAACTTAAAAGAAACATTTCAAAAGTTTCACAATTAAGACAGCTATACAAAAAGAACACAAGTTGTGCGGTGGGAGTGCAGGATATAGGGAAAGGGAGAGCAAGAGCAGTAGGGCTTGGCAGTATGGAAAATAAAGAACATGAAAGCATGAAAAGGGTTAAAGCATCAAGACCACTGGCAATCTGTGGTCTGTGGAAGGCAGGGTGGGATAAGAACAGTGGAATGCTCTTGCACCAATTAGCAGAGTAAGGTTCAGGCTGAAAGGACACTATGGCGAGATGAGATAACACAAGTAACAAAGCAAGTTTCTCTGTTAAGTGTTATTATGACAGGATTGGGACCATAAATATTTGGGACGTGACATTAAAATATCTAATTAATAGTTAGTAGAGTCAGCTTGAGACAGGAGACTTTTGTAATAGATGGAATAGCTAAATATCTATCATGACAGGTTAGTCTGGAATAGAAGATCACTGTAGCAGAGTTAGCAATAAATATCTAATCTTGACATTAGAATAACATTAAGTAGAATGTACAACTAAAGAGGTAATGGGAACTAACATCACTGGTTTATTGTGTAGCTAGAGTGAGGTACTTTGATTAATATAGTTGGACATAAGCTAACAGAAACATGATAAAAAAAATATAAAAATCCACGAACCCTGAAGTTCAGGGACATTTTAGAATCTGCTTTCTCAGTGTCACGGTTTTTGTTTGCAAAACAAAGACCTATTTCTTGAAGAACTCTCTTCATCTCCTGGTGACTCTCTATATTTTCTCCACGATAGCAGCAACAATAAAAAGAAAAGATAGAAGTACAGAGGATGTTTCCACTGGCAGGTGAAACTAGGACAAGTGGGCACAGCCTCAAGATTAGGAGGAACATCTTTCATTTTTCTTCCTGAAGAAGTCTGCCGTCAGTTGACACGACTTCAGGAAATGTTTTTAAAAGCTAAGATAAATTATTTTTTGAACAATAAAGGAATTAAGGGATACGGTGAGATAAGGTGGGGTAAGTGGATCGAAGTCCACGAAAAGATCAGCCATGATCTTATTGAATGGCGGAGCAGGCTCGAAGGGCCAGATGGCCTCCTCCTGCTCCTTGTTCTTATGGTCTTATGAAATCATAGCTTTAACACTGACCTCTAAACTTTGGCTCAGTTGGCTCCATTCTTTCATTTTTTTTCTGAAGAAGTCTGCATTCTGCTTTTTACACTCTACTTTTGCCTTTGCTTCAATGAGACAGGCATCTGTCTGCAGTAAATCCCTTAAAATAAGACAAAATATTACAATTACTGACATTACACTTCTCTTGGGCCAAGTGTGTCAGTTCTTGTGAATAGTATATTTTGATGTTACATTTAAGAATCATCTGGATGAGCACTTAAAATGGCAGGGCATAGTAAACTATAGACGAAGTCCAGGTAAATGGGATTAATGCGGCTTGATGTTTGTTGGTCAGTTTAAACAATAGTGGGCTAAATGGTCCTCTTTCTATGCTATATGACTTGAGGACTATTTTACATCAGGGTCAACATGAAGCCTCGAGATCAAACGTGTGTGAAACTTCAATCCAAAAAATGAGCCTTGTCTCCAAACTATTGCGAGACTCGTACAGACTGGTGACTTTTAAAAAGAAAATTGAATTCTCAGCAACTGACTTAAAGAATCGCATGACAAAGTTTCATGTTTTCAGACCTTTATTGAAAAAGGTATCTAAAAACATTAAGTGAATACAAATACAGATGCGGGAAATTTGAAATATAATGTAAATGCCAGAAATACTCAAATTGCTGGAAAATCTGAACAGGATTGGCAGCATCTATGCAGCGAAAGCAGAGTTATTGTTTCGGGTTGAACTGATGCTCTAAGGGTCACTGGATCTAAAATGTCAATTCTGTTTTCTCTGCATAGATGCTGCCAGACCTGCTGAATTTTTCCAGCAATTTCTGATTTTGTTTCTTATTTCCAGCATCTGTAGTCATTTGGATTTTTTTCTGATGGAAATACTCAGCAGGTCACAGCGTCTGTAGAGAGAAACATAGTCAGCATTTCAGGTTGGTACTGTGTCTAGAACTCATCCTCACACAAACACTTCCATTACAGAGTCAGAGTTGTACAGCATGGAAACAAACCCTTTGGCGAACTCATCTGTGCTGACCAGATATTCTAAATTAATCTAGTCCCATTTTCCAGCATTTGGCCCATAACCCTCTAAACTCTTCCTATTCATGTACAATCCAGAAGCATTTAAATGTTGCAATTGTACCAACTTCAACACTTCTTCTGGAAGCTTATTCCATACATGTACCATCCTCTGCATGAAAAAGGTCCCCCTTTTATCTTACACCTGTGCCCTTTAGTTGATGTTTGTTGGTCAGTTTAAACAATAGTGGGCTAAATGGTCCTCTTTCTATGCTATATGACTTGAGGACTATTTTACATCAGGGTCAACATGAAGCCTCGAGATCAAACGTGTGTGAAACTGATGCTCTAAGGGTCACTGGATCTAAAATGTCAATTCTGTTTTCTCTGCATAGATGCTGCCAGACCTGCTGAATTTTTCCAGCATGGGAAAAAGACTCTGGCTATTCACCCTATCCATGCCCCTCATGTTTTTATAAACCTCTATAAAGGCCACTCCTCAACTTTTGATGCGCTAGGGAAAATAACCCCAGCCTATTCAGCCTCTCCCTATCACTCAAACCCTCCAAACTCAAACACCCTTGTAAATCTTTTCTGCACCCTTTCAAGTTTATCAACAGCTTTCCCACAGCAGGGAGATCAGAATTGAACACAATATTCCAGAAGCAGCCTAACTATTGTTCTGTACAGCTGTAACATGACCTCCCAACCCCAAAACTCAATGCACTGAACAATAAAGGCAAGTGTACCAAATGCCTTCTTCAGTACCCTGTCTACCTGTGACTCCATCTCCATGGAACTATGAACCTGCAGCCCAATATCTCTTTGTCCAGCAACACTCCCCAAGACCCTAAGTGTATAAGTCCTGCCATGATTTGTCTTACCAAAATGCATCACCTCACATTTGTCTAAATTAAATTCCACCTGCCACTCCTCGGCCCATTGACTCAATTGATCAAGTGTAATCTTAGATAACCTTCTTCCCTGTCCACTACACTACCAATTTTGGTGTCATCTGCAATCTTACTAATCACTCCTCCTATATTCACATCAAAATCATTATATAAATGACAAAAAGTGGCAGACCCAGCATCGATGCCTGCGACGCACTGCTGATTACAAGCCTCAAGTCCAAAACACAACCCTCCACCCTCTGTCGCCTACCTTCAAACCAATTCTGTATCCAAATGGCTAGCTCTCCCTGGATTCCACGTGATCTATACTTGATTACCAGTCTGCCATGCGGAATCTTGTCAAAGACCTTGCTGAAATTCATATAGACAAAGTCCACTGCTCTGTCTTCATCATTCCTCTTTGTCACTATTTCAAAACACTTAATCAAGTTGGTGAGACAATTTCCAATGTACAAAGCCACCTCTATAAAATGGACACTTTTCAAGATATCACTATTTATTTCTCCAAGTTCTCTAGCTTCCATATTCTCCTCACAGTAAATCACCAAAAAATAAATTCTTTAGTATCTCACCCATCTGCTGTGGTTCCACACACAAACAGCCTCGCTATCTTTAAAGGGGCCTTATTCTCTCCATAGTTATTCTTTTGTCCTTAATGTATATGCAGAATCTTGTTGAATTCTCCTTAAGCCTATTTACCAAAGCTGTTTCATGTCCCCTTTTTGTCCTTCAAGTATTTTCCTAAAGCCCTTATACTCCTCTGGTGATTCACTCGATCCCAGCTGATATACTTCAATGCCAGAAGTATAAGAAATAAGGCAGGTGAGCTTGCAGCATGGGTTGGTACCTGGGACTTCAATGTTGTGGCCATTACAGAGACGTGGGTAGAACAGGGACAGGAATGGCTGTTGCAGGTTCCAGGGTTTAAATGTTTTAGTAGGGTCAGAGATGGGAGTAAAAGAGGGGGAGGTGTGGCATTGCTTGTCAAGGATAGTATTACAGCAGTAGAAAGGGTGATGGAGGAAGACTTGCCATCTGAGGTAGTGTGGGCGGAGGTTAGAAATAGGAAAGGTGAGGTCACCCTGTTAGGAGTTTTCTACAGGCCTCCTAATAGTCCGAGAGAAGTAGAGGAAAGTATTGCGAGGATGATTCAGGAGAAGAGTGAAAGTAGCAGGGTGGTTGTTATGGGGGACTTTAACTTCCCAGATAGTGACTGGGAAAGCTATAGCTCAAGTTCGTTAGATGGGTCGGTGTTTGTCCAATGTGTGCAGGAGGATTTCCTGACACAATATGTAGACAGGCCAACAAGAGGTGAGGCTATACTGGATTTGGTTCTAGGTAATGAACCAGGCCAGGTGTTAGACTTGGAGGTAGGTGAGCACTTCGGGGGCAGTGACCACAAGTCGGTGACTTTCACTCTAGTGATGGAGAGGGATAAGTGTGCACTGCAGGGCAACAGTTATAGCTGGGGGCAGAGAAATTATGATGCGGTGAGGCATGACTTAGGATGCGTGGATTGGAAAAATAGGCGTCAAGGGAAGAACACAAATGATATGTGGAGATTGTTCAAGGAACAGCTAATGGGTGTCCTTGATAAGTATGTACCAGTCAGGCAGGGAGTAAAGGGTCTTGTGAGGGAGCCGTCGTTTAATAAGGAATTGGAATCCCTCGTGAAACTGAAGAGGGCGGCCTATGTAAAGATGAGGCGTGAAGGTTCAGTTGGGGCGATTGAGAGTTATAAGGTAGCCAGGAAGGATCTAAAGAGAGAGCTAAGAGCAGCAAGAAGGGGACATGAAAAGTCGTTAGTTGGTAGGATTAGGGAAAACCCAAAGGCTTTCTATAGGTATGTCAGGAATAAAAGGATGACAAGGGTAGGTATCGGTCCAGTCAAGGATAGTAGTGGAAAGTTGTGTGTGGAGGCGGAGGAGATTGGTGAGACACTAAATCAATACTTTTCGTCAGTATTCACGCAGGAACAGGTCACTGTTGCTGATGTGAATATTGAGTCACAAGTCATTAGAATGGATGGCCTTGAGGTACGTAGGGAAGAGGTCTGGGGAATACTGGAAAGGATGAAAATAGATAGGTCCCCTGGGCCTGATGGCATTTATACTAGGATCCTCTGGGAAGTTAGGGAAGAGATAGCGGAGCCATTGGCCTTGATTTTTATGTCGTCGTTGTCTACGGGAATATTGCCAGAAGACTGGAGGATAGCGAATGTGGTCCCCTTGTTCAAGAAGGGGAGTAGGGATAGCCCGAGTAACTATAGGCCAGTGAGTCTCACTTCTGTTGTGGGCAAAGTCTGAGAGAGAATTGTAAGGGATAGGATTTATGAACATCTGGATAGGAATAATGTGATCAAGGATAGTCAGCATGGTTTTGTGAAGGGCAGGTCGTGCCTCACAAACCTTACTGAATTCTTTGAGAAGGTGACCAAGGAAGTGGACAAGGGTAAAGCAGTAGATGTGGTGTATATGGATTTTAGCAAGGTGTTCGATAAGGTACCCCATGGCAGGTTAATGTAAAAACTACGGAGGTATGGCATTGAGAGTGCATTAGAGGTCTAGATTAGGAATTGGCTGGCTGGAAGGAGACAGAGGGTAGTAGTTGATGGTATAGGTTCATCTTGGAGCGCAGTTACTAGCGGTGTTCCACAAGGATCTGTTTTGGGACCATTGCTGTTTGTCATTTTTATAAATGACCTGGAGGAGGGGCTTGAAAGCTGGGTGAGCAAGTTTGCGGATGACACGAAAGTCGGTGGAGTTGTGGACAGCGAAGAAGGATGTGGCAGGTTACAGCGCAATATAGATAAGTTGCAGAGCTGGGCAGTAAGGTGGCAAATGGAATTCATGTAGCTAAGTGTGAAGTCATTCACTTTGTTAAGAGTAACAAGAAGATGGATTACTGGGCTAATGGTAGACTACTTGGTAGTGTGGATGAGCAGAGGGATCTTGATGTCCATGTACACAGATCTTTGAAAGTTGCCACCCAGATAAATAGTGCTGTGAAGAAGGCATATGGTGTACTGGGCTTTATTGGTAGAGGAATTGAGTTCCGGAGTCCTGAGGTCATGTTGCAGTTGTATAAGACTCTGGTGCGGCCTCATCTGGAGTAATGTGTGCAGTTTTGGTCGCCATATTATAGGAAGGATGTGGAGGCATTGGAACGAGTGCAGAGGAGGTTTACCAGGATGTTGCCTGGCATGGTAGGAAGATCGTATGAGGAAAGGCTGAGGCACTTGGGGCTTTTCTCATTGGAAAAAAGAAGGTTTAGGGGAGATTTGATAGAGGTGTACAAGATGATTAGGGGTTTAGATAGGGTTGACAGTGAGAACCTTCTTCTGCGTATGGAGTCAGCTGTTACAAGGGGACACAGCTTTCAATTAAGGGGTGGTAGGTGTAGGACAGATGTTAGGGGTAGATTTTTTACTCAGCGGGTTGTGAGTTCATGGAATGCCCTGCCAGTAGCAGTGGTTGACTCCCCCTCTTTATGGTCATTTAAGCGGGCATTGGAGAAGCATGTGGAGGTTATTGGGCTAGTGTAGGTTAGGTAGGCTTTGGTCGGCGCAACATCGAGGGCCGAAGGGCCTGTACTGCGCTGTATTTTTCTATGTTCTATATATACCTGACATATGCCTCCTCCTTTTTCTTGACCAGAGCCTCAATTTCTCCAGTCATCCAGCATTCCCTACTCCTCCTATGAGCTTTGCCTTTCACACTAACATGAACATACTGCCTCTGGGCTCTTGTTACTTCATTTTTGAAGGCTTCCCACTTTCCAACTACCCTTTACCTGCTAATAGCCTCTCCCAATCAACTTTTGAAATTTCTTTCCAAAAACCATCAAAATTGACCTTACTTCAATTTAGAATTTTAACTTTTAGATCAAGTCTATCCTTTGAACACAGAACATAAACTAGTACTGCACAGGAATGGTCCCTTCGGCCCACGATGTTGTGCCAAACACGACCAAATTAAACAAATCCCTTCTGTCTGCCCTTGGTCCATATCCCCCCCATTTTTTGCATATTCATGTACTCATCTAAAAGTCCCTTAAATGCCCCCATTGTATCTGCCTCCTCCACCACCCCTGGCAGCACATTCCAGACACCTACTACTAAAAATAATTTGGCACACACATCTCTTTTGAACTTTCCCCCTATCACCATAAATACATGCTCTCTAGTTTTAGGCATGACAACTCTGGGAAAATGATTCTGTCAATTCTATCTACGCCTCTCAATTTTATAGACTTCTATCAAGTCTTCCCTCAGCCTCTGCTGCTCCAGAGAAAACAACCTGAGTTATTCTAGCCTGTCCTTATAATTCATGCCCTCTAGTCCAGGCAGCATCCTGGTAAACCTCTTCAGCATCCTCTCCAAGCTTCCACATTCTTCCTATAATGTAGTAACCAGTATTGAATGCAATACTCCAAGTGTGACCTAACCAAAGTTTTACAAAACTGCAACATGACATCCTGACTCTTGTACTCAATTCCCCAACAATAAAGGCAAGCATGCCATATTCCTTCTTTAGGTGCCACACAAGAGACTGCTGCATAAGATAAAGATGCATGGCATTGTGGGAGAAGTATTAGCATGGATAGAGGATTGGTTGATTAACAGGAAGCAAAGAGTGGGGATAAATGAGTGCTATTCTGGTTGGCAATCAGTAACCATTATTGTGCCTCAGGATTCAGAGTTGGGACTACAAATATTCACAATTTACATAGATGATTTAGAGTTGGGGACCATGTGTAGCGTGTTGAAGTTTGCACATGACACTAAGGTAAATGGCAGAGCAAAGTGTGCAGAGGACTGTGAAGGAACATAAATACTTTCAGTGAGTGGGCAAAGGTGTGGCAAATGGAATACAATGTTAATAAATGTGAAGCCATCCATTTTGGGAGGAATAACAGTAAAAAGGACTATTACTTGAAAGGTAAAAAAGTTGCAGTATGCTGCTATGCAGAGGGACCAGGGAGTCCTTGTACATGAATCACAGAAGGTTGGTCTGCAAGTACAACAAGTAATTAGGAAGGCAAATGGAATTTTGTCCTTCATTGCTAAAAAGGATAGAGTTTAAAATCAGGTAGCTTATGTTGCAGCTGTATAAGGCGCTGGTGAGGCCACACTTGGAGAACTGCATGCAGTTGTGGTCTCCTTACTTGGAGAAAGGATGTACTAGCACTAAATAATATACAGAGGAGGTTCACTAGGTTGATTCCTGAATTTAGGGGTTTGTCTTATGAGGAGAGGCTGAGTAGACTGGGATTATATTCATTGAAATTTAGAAGATTGAGGGGGGGGGGGGGGGGGGGAATCTTATAGAAACATATAAAGTTATGAAGGGAATAGAGGATATAGAATTAGAGAAGATGTTTCCACTGACAGGTGAAACTAGAACAAGAGGGGATGGGCTCAAAAATTAGGGGGTGCACGTTTAGAACTGAATTGAGAAGGAACTTCTTCACCCAGAGGGTTGTGAATCTATGGAATTCCCTACCCAGTGAAGGAGTTAACATTACTTCAATAAATGTTTTTAAAGCCAAGAGCTCCTGCTCCTATTGTGGGCGGCACGGTGGTACAGTGGTTAGCACTGCTGCCTCACAGCACCAGAGACCTGGGTTCAATTCCCGCCTCAGGCGACTGACTGTGTGGAGTTTGCACATTCTCCCCGTGTCTGCGTGGGTTTCCTCCGGGTGCTCCGGTTTCCTCCCACAGTCCAAAGATGTGCAGGTCAGGTGAATTGGCCATGCTAGTGTTAGGTAAGGGGTAGATGTAGGGGTATGGGTGGGTTGCGCTTCAGCGGGGCGGTGTGGACTTGTTGGGCCGAAGGGCCTGTTTCCACACTGTAAGTAATCTAATCTAATCTAATAATTCCTTTATTGTTCATAAAAAAATCTAAGGGTTATGGTGAGAGGGCAGATAAGTGGAGCAGAGTCCACAAAAAGATCAGCCATGATCTTATTGAATGTCGGAGGCAGCTTGAAAGACTGGATGGCCTGCTCCTGCTCCTATTTCTTATCACCCTATCCATTTATGTTGAGAGTGTGGTGCTGGAAAAGCACAGCAGGTCAGAAAACATCAGAGGAGCAGGATTCTCCTCCTCCTGCTGCTCTTCAGATACGACCTGACCTGCTGTGCTTTTCCATCACAACACTATCGACTCTGAGCTACAGTTCTCACTTTTTCCTATCTATCTGGTTGGCCACTTTCAGGGAGCCATGGACTTGAAACGCAAGATCCCTCTGTACATCAATGCTGTTCAGGTTTCTCATCTCCCAAAGTGCAGCACCTCAATCTTGTCCTATTTAAAACTCCATCTGCCATTTCTCTACCCATATCTGCAACCGATCTATATCTCCCTGTATCCTTTGACAATCTTCTACACCAATCTTTGTATCATCTGCAAACTTACTAACCCACCCATCTACGTTTTCAAGTAAGTCATTTATACATATCATAAACAGCAGAGGTCCCAGTACAGATCCCTGCAGAACACCACTAGTCACTGATCTTCGACCCGAGAAACTTTCTACCACTACCGCTATGGGCAAGCCAATTCTGAATCCATGTGGCCAAATCACCATGGATCCCATGCATCTTAATCTTCTGGATGAGCCTACCACAAGGGATCTCATCAAAAGCCTTACTAAAATCCATGTAGACAACATCCACAGATTAATCCTCATCAATCACCTTTGTCACCTCCTTGAAAAATTTAATCTAGTTAGTCAGACATGATCATGCCCTGCACAAAGACTGTCCCTAATTGGGCCATGCTTTTTTAATGCACACAAGTCCTATCCCTAAGAATTCGCTCCAACAGCTTCCCAACTACTGATGAGAGACTCACTGATCTTTCGTTGCCTGGACTATTCCCATTTCCTTCCATGAACAGAGGAACAGTATTAGTTACTCACCAGTCATTCGCAACCCACTCCAGTGGCTAATGAGGATACAAAAATCTTGATCAAGGCCCCAGCAATCGCCCCTCTTGCCTTTCTCAATAACCTGGGGTAGATACATTGTGTACTAGGGACTTATCCACTTTAATGCTCTTCAAGAGACCCAACACCACTTGTTACTTGATCTCAAAATGCCCTACCATGCTCCACACTAATCTCGCTATCCTCCATATCCTTCTTTTGGGTGAATACTGACACACAGTACTTATTTAGGATGTCACCCATATCCTCTACATTCAAGTACAAGTTCCCTCCTTTATCGAGTGTTCTACCTTCTCCCTAGTTATCCACTTATTGTTAATGTATGCGTAGCATGCTTTGGGATTCTCTTTAAACCTGCTTGCCAAGGTCATTTAGAGTCATAGAGATGTACAGCATGGAAACAGACCCTTCGGTTCAACCTGTCCATGCCGACCAGATATCCCAACCCAATCTAGTCCCACCTGCCAGCACCCGGCCCATACCCCTCCAAATCCTTCCTATTCATTTACACATGCAAATGCCTCTTAAATGTTGCAATTGTACCAGCCTCCACCACATCCTCTGGCAACTCATTCCATACATGTACCACCCTCTGCGTGAAAAAGTTGCCCCGTAGGTCTCTTTTATATCTTTCCCCTCTCACCCTAAACCCATGCCCTCTAGTTCTGGACTCCCTGACCCCAGGGAAAAATCTTTGCCTATTTATCCTATCCATGCCCCTCATAATTTTGTAAACCTCTATAACGTCACCCCTCAGCCTCCGATGCTCTAGGAAAAACAGCCCCATCCTGTTCAGCCTCTCCCTGTAGCTCAAATCCTCCAAACCTGGCAACATCCTTGTAAATCTTTTCTGAACTCTTTCAGGTTTCACAAGATCTTGCCAATAGGAAGGAGACCAGAACTGCACGCAATATTCCAAAAGTGGCCAAACCAATGTCCTGTTCAGCCGCAACATGACCTCACAACTCCTGTACTCAATACTCTGACCAATAAAATAAAGCAAATCAAACGCCTTCTTCACTATCCTATCTACCAGCGATTCCACTTTCAAGGAGCTATGAACCTACACTCCAAGGTCTCTTTGTTCAGCAACACTCCCGGGGACCTTACCATTAAGTCCTGCTAAGATTTGCTTTCCCAAAATGCAGCACCTCGCATTTATCTGAATTAAATTCCATCTGCCACTTCTCAGCCCATTGGCCCATTTGGTCAAGATCCTGTTGTAATCTGAGGTAACCCTCTTCGCTGTCCACTACACCTCCAATTTTGGTGTCATCTGCAAATTTACGAACTGTGCCTCTTATGCTCGCATCCAAATCATTTATGTAAATGACAAAAAGTAGAGGACCCAGCACCGATCCTTGTGGCACTCCACTGGTCACAGGCCTCCAGTCTGAAAAACAACCCTCCACCACCACCCTCTTCTTCCTTTGAGCCAGTTCTGTATCCAAATGGATAGTTCTCCCTGTATTCCATGAGATCTAACCTTGCTAATCAGTCTCCCATGGGGAA
This sequence comes from Chiloscyllium punctatum, assembly GCF_047496795.1. NCBI lineage: Eukaryota > Metazoa > Chordata > Chondrichthyes > Orectolobiformes > Hemiscylliidae > Chiloscyllium > Chiloscyllium punctatum. Next base: position 137,132,270 of record NC_092739.1, read on the forward strand.
CCTTGTCGAACGCCTTACTGAAGTCCATATAGATTACATCTACTGCGCTGTCCTCATCAATCTTCTTTGTTACTTCTTCAAAAAACTCAATCAAGTTTGTGAGATACGATTTCCCACACACAAAGCCATGTTGACTATCCCGAATCAGTCCTTGCCTTTCCAAATACATGTACATCCTGTCCCTCAGGATTCCCTCCAACAACTTGCCCACCACTGAGGTCAGGCTCACCAGTCTATAGTTCCCTGGCTTGTCTTTACCACCCTTCTTAAACAGTGGCATCACGTTTGCCAACCTCCAGTCTTCCGGCACCTCACCTGTGACTATTGATGATACAAATATCTCAGCAAGAGGCCCAACAATCACTTCTCTAGCTTCACAGCTCCTTCTTGCTCTCTTAATTCTCTCCTTAATTTATTTTCTGCTTTCTTTATATTTCACATGGGCTCTGTCCAATTTTAGCTTCCTAAACCTTACATACACTTCTTTTTTCTTTTGACTAACTTCATAACCTCTCTCGTTATCCTAGGGTTCCTCAACTTGTCATCCTTGTTCTTCTTACTAGAAGATGCTGGTCCTGAACTCTCATCAGCAGGTCCTTAAACAATTCCCACATATCAAATGTGGACTTGCCTAATAGCAGCAACCCCCAATTCCCTAGCTCATGCCTAATACAGTACAACCTCGATTATACAAATATCAATTATCCAAATTAAGGATTATCCGAACAAGATCAAGGTCCTGTGAAAACAACATTAGGCAACTCAGCATTCAGTTATCAGTTAAACGGCATAACGAGACGTATTGCTAGATAGCCATGCCATGTTCGGACAACTGGCACTCATAAATTACCATTTATATACGATCAGATCAGTTATTGAAACGATCAGTTCTCCAAACAAAATACTTCCGCCCATCTCGTTTGGACAATTGAAGTTGTACTGTTCTGACGTAACTTGCCCTCCTCCAATTTTGTACCTTAACATATGGTCCTGACTCATCCTTATTCATGGCTATCTTAAAGCCTAAGGAGTTGTCATCACTGTTACCAAAACAGTCTCTCACTGAAAGGTCAGTCATCTGGCCAGGCTTATTAGCCAAAACAAAGTCCAGTATGGCCCCTCCTCTAGTTAGACTATCCACATATTGTTTCAAGAAACCCTCTTAGATGCATTTAAATTCTGCCCCATGTAAGCCTCTTACTCTAAGGGAGACCCCTCCAGTATTGTGAAAGTTAAAGTCATCCACTATGACAATCCTGAAGTTCTTGCATCTTTTCATAATATGCCTACATATTTGTTCCTCAATGTCTAGGTAGCTATTGGGGGACCTAATAATATAATCCTAACTGAGTGATTGCATCCATCTTATTTTTGAGATCTACCCATATTGCCTAAGTGGATGAGCCCTCCAGTATGTCCTCTGAGTGTAGATGGAACATTCTCAGTGATTAGTAATGCAATTCTTCCACCTAGTTTTACCTTCCTCTCTGTCTCATCTAAAACAACAAAACCCTGGAATATTGAGCAGCCAGTCCTATTCCCCCTCTCAACAAGTTTCTGTAAGAGCCACAACATCATAGCATCATATATTAATTCAGGCTCTAAGCAGGTCTGCCTGACCAATAAAACTCCTTGCGTTGAAATAAACACACTTCAGCCCATTAGATTACATTACAGTGTGGAAACATTAGTACCATCGTGTTCATTTACCTGCGTTTGCCTGCCCTTTCTTTCTGATTTACTGGTCCTAATATGCTGCACTTGCTGACCTGCTGCTCTGGCTCCTCGCCTCCTAGCCCCCTGGCACTCTAGTTTAAACCCTCACAAGTAGCACTAGCAAACCTCCATGGTTCCCCTCCAGTTTAGGTGCAACCCATCCCTCTTGCATAGGTCACCCCTGCCGCAGCAGAGGTTCCAATGATTCAAGCTGCTGAAACAATGCCCCCTGCACCAGCTCCTTAGCTACGTATTCATCTCTCATCTTTCTAATCCTTGCCTCACTAGCACATGGCACTGGTAGTAACTCAGAGATTACTACCCTTGAGGTCTTGCTTTTCAAACTCTTTCCTATCTCTGTACTCACTCCTCAGAACCTTTTTACAATAACATTTTCTTAACTAATTTAAAACACAGAATTATTATCACTAGTCCCAAAGTGCACCTCCACTGACACCTCAGTCACTTGCCTTGTCTTCTTTCCCAAGAGAAGGTCAGGTTTTGCTCCCTCTCTAGTAGGTACATCCAGAAATGGAATTAAAAAAGTTTTCTCGTACACAATTAACAAAGTCCCCTACATCCAGGCCCTTAACACTATGGATATAGCAGTCTCAGACTAGGTTTTGGAAGTTAAAATCACTTATTATTAGCCTATCATTCTTACAAATATCTCCTTACAAATTTGCTTCTCAATTTCCTACTGTCTATTACAGGAGCCTATTGTACAATCCCAATAAGGTGATTATCCCTTTCTTCTTTCTCAATTCCACCCAAGTAATTTCACTAGATGCACTCTTAACAGTTATCGCTAACCAAAAGCACCACTCTCCTCCCACCAGCAGCCCCCCCCCCAACCCTTGCCCCAATTTCTATCTTCCCTGGAAAATTAATCTGCCATACTAAACGTCTACTTCATTAAGCTATCCACCTGCGACTCCACTTTCAAGGAATTATGAAACTGCATGCCCAAGGTCTCTTTATTCAGCAGCACTCCCTAGGACCTTACCATTAAGTGTACAAGTCCTGCTAAAATTTGCTTTTCCAAAATGCAGCACCTTGCATTTGTCTAAATTAAACTCCATCTGCCACCCCTCAGCACATTGGCCCATTTCCTGGAATGAGTTTCCTATAGTAGCCCAACAAGTCCATCATTGGACTTGATCCTTGGAAATGAGGTGGGCCTAGTGAATCAAGTATCTGGGGGGATATTTCAGGGACAGTGATCATTGCACCATAAGGTTCAGGTTGCGCTGGAAAATGACACGCAACAATCCAGAGCAAGAATAATCAGTTGGCAAGCACTGACCTTCATGGGCTTGAACAGAATTGATTGGAGGATTGATTGGAGCAAGAGGGTGGCAGGAAGATTAGAAACTGAACAATGGGCCACCTTCAAGGAGCAAATAGTTTGGGTACAGTTCAGATATATTCCCTTTAATGTAAAAAGGTAAGGCAAACAAATTCAAATTTCACTACATCACCAAGGAGGTAGAAATTAACAATAGAAAGAAAAGGTGTGTTTATAACAAGTATAAGGCAGAACATACTATTGAAAATTAATATGAATACTTCAGGTTTAATGGAAAGGTGAGAAAGCAAATAAGAAAAGCAAAGACAAACTATCAGAAAAGACTAACAAATAATATATAGGGAAATCCCAAAGTCGTCTATTGGCATATAAACAGTAAGAGAATCGTTAAAAGGAAGAGCAGAGCCAATGAGAGAGCAAAAAAAGGATTTGCAAACAGTGACAGGGGACATGGTGGAGATATTAAATGAATACTTTGCATCTGTCTTTACAAAAGAGGAGGATTCTACCCAGGCCATGTTGACAGAGGAAGTCAGTCAGTCATGAGAAGGTATCAAAATTAATAAGGAAGCCAACGGGGAGAGATTTTTGGCACTTAGATTTAACAAGGCACGGAGATTGAATGAGAAGCACCTGAGGATTTTGACAAAAGTGACAGCACAAATCATGAAAAGCACAGGCCATAATATTTCAGTCTTCCTTGGACTCCAGGGAGGTAGCGGAACATTGTGCAATCAGCAAACTTCCCTACTTCTGACCATATGATGGAGGGAGGGTTATTGATGAAGCAGCTGAAGATGTTGGATGTCCTGGAGCTGAAATGAATGATCAATGACCCAAACCATCTTCCTCTGTGCCAGGTATGTTCAGCTCAACCTTATGGAACTATTCCAAGCAGGGAATCAACATTTTCACAAGAGAGGACAAAGGAACAAGCATAGAAACAGAGCATCACTAGCCCTTCAGAACTCACTTTTCCAGAGACTTTTCCAGATTGATGGCTTCAGTCAGTTTCTTCGACAGGTCACTAATTATAACCATCTGACTTCTGTTCTCAGCTGCTAAATGGTCAGAGGTCAAATCTTTTATTGCAAGCACAAAGCTAAAAAAAAGATGATAAAATATTAAGCATTCACAAGGAAAATGTTAAGTACCCGTACGAAGCAAAAAAAATGTTCAGCTATAAACCAAGATTTGTCAGGTTTATGGATTCTACTTTCAGTTTGTGATGAAATGTTTAATATGTAGGTTGGATCAAAGAATGAGTCAGGTTCATGCTTCAAAGTTCAACAGCTTGCCAACATTTACACAGGATCAGCAGGGAGGTGGGATGAATGAGTGAATGGCCACTTCCTGTTCTATATTATTTTAGAATTCTAATTTACTATGTTGTTGGAATGCTGGTAGAAGCACACTGTTGCAGCATACACCCCTTCAGAAGGAATAACATTTATAATTAAATATTAGAAGAGCTTATTTCATGTGAGATCCTCTTATTCTGCCTTCTCACACCACACTAATCACAGATTCAGATGAAAAGACATTGATCTAAAACATTAACATTGTTTCTCACTCCACAGATGCAGCCTGATATACTGAGCATCTTCTGACTGGCCTAATGTCGAATCATTGACAGACTCAATTTTAAGCACTTTCACACAGCTAACTTTATCTATTCACCAATAGCTGCCATGGATATGGTGGCAATGGACAGCTTCTTGATTTTTTTTTGGTAAACTATTTATCACCTCCAACATGAAAGAATCTATCAAATGCCACTTAAAATTCAACAGCATTAAGATCACTGAATTCCCCCATGAACAACATCCAGGAATTGAAGATCATCAGATCTGCTCTCTCATTGAATAATATAGTAATGGGGCTCGACAGCCCACTTCTGCTTCTATATCTTACAGTCGCATGGGAATACCATCCCTGCAAGTCACCACACCACCCTGATTGGGAGTTATCTCACTGTCCATTTACTGTCATTGGGTTAAAACCCTCAAACTTCCTTCTCAGCATCATTACAGGTATATACACCCCAAGGACTGCAGTAAGTGGGTTCAAGAAGGCAGCTCATCTCTGCCCTCTTCAGGTCCAGTAGTTTGATTATGCAGTCTTTGTTGATAGGTTCCCAGTCTGATTGTCTGTTCTGTATGTCCAGCAGGTTGGCTATTGTTTCTCTGGCTAGGGTTTTGTCGATAGAAGTGAACAGTGCCGTTACATCGAATGAGACCTTAGTTTCTTCCTTGTCCATGTGTATATGTCTGATGATGTCCAAGAATTCCTGTTTCGATTGTATAGAATGTCTGGATCCACTGATCAAGTGTTTCAGTTTCTGCTGCAGTTCTGTAGCCAGTTTGTGAGATGGTGTCCCTGGTAATGATACTATGGGTCTGAGTGGGATGCCTGGTTTGTGCACTTTGGGTAGTGCATAGAATCTGGGGGTGTTGTTGCTTTCAGGTTTCATTCTCTGTAGGTCAAACCTGGCTATCTGTCCGTTTTTTTTGTAGGTTCCTCAATGTGTTGTTTATCCTATTGGTGAGCTCAGGGGTGGGGTCAAACTCCCTCTTTTGGTAGGTGTTGGTATCTGCAAGTAGTTGTTGTGCTTTTTGGATGTACTCTGCTTTGTCCAGAATGACTGTCATTGTGCCTTTGTTTGCTGATAGTATGACTAGGACTCATAACAGCACACAAACCAACAGCCACTCTCAGACAACAACTCACCAGGACGAAGGACCCGATACCTAGCATGAGCGAAACCAATGTAGTGTACAAAATTCCATGCAAGGACTGCACAAAACACTACATAGGACAAACAGGAAGACAGCTAACGATCCTCATCCATGAACACCAACTAGCCATAAAACGACATGACCAGCTATCCCTCGTAGCCACACACTCAGATAACAAACAACATGAGTTCAACTGGGACAACACTACTATTATAGGACAAGTCAAACAGAGAACAGCCAGGGAATTCCTAGAGGCACAGCACTCATCCACAGATTCAAACAACAAGCACATCGACCTGGACCCAATATACCGGCCACTACAGCGGACAGCTGGAACTGACAACCGGAAGCGGCAGATACAAATCACTATAAATGCCGGAGGAAACATCACAGAAGCGCTTCACAGGAGGCTCTCAAGCACTGAGGATGTCACCTAGACAGGGGACAAAATGTCTGCAACACAAATTCCCAGCTCAGCGAACAGAACCACAACAACAGTCCTAGGGTTAGAAAGTCCTACAGCATGGAGACAGGCTCTTTAGCTCAACCTGGTTCATGCCAACCAAAATGTCCATCCACGCTAACCCTATTTCCCTGCACTCAGCCTATATCCTTCTAATCCTTTCCTATCCATGTCCAAATGCCTTTTAAATGTTGTTAATGTACCCACCTCAACCACTTCGCTGGCAGCTCATTCCATATGCATACCACTCTGTAAAAAACGTTGCCCTTCAGGTTCCCTTTTATCTTTCTCTAACCTTAAACTGATGCCCCAGAGTCCTCGATTCCCCAACCCTTGGAAAAAGACTGAGTGCATTCACCCTATCCATGCCTCTCACGATCTTATACACTTCTGTAAGATCCCCCCTCAGTCTCCTACACTCTAAAGAAAATAGTTTTAGCTTGTCCAACTTCTTCCTATAACTCAGACCATTGAGTCCTGGCAACATCCTTGTAAATTTCTTCTGCACTCTTTCCAGTTTAATAACATTCTTCTTATAACAAGGTGACCAAAACTGAACACAATACTCCAAGTGCAGTCTCACCAAAATCCTGTACAACTGCAAGATAACTTCCCAACTTCTCCATCAATGCCCTGATTGATGCAGTCCAGTGTGCCAAAAGCCTTCTTCACTGCCCTGTGTGTGAATCCACTTTCAGAGAATTACGAACCTGAAATCCAAGATCCCTCGGTTTCACTAATCTCCTTCAGGCCTGACCATTCTCCATGAAACTCGTATCTTAATTTGACTTTCCAAAATGCAAGACTTCACACTCATCTGTATTAAATTCCATTTGCCATTTCTTGGCCCACTTCTTCAGCTGATCAAGGTCCTGCTGCAATTTCTGACTACCTGCCTCACTGTCCACAATGCCTCCTATTTTAGCATCACCAGCAAAACTTACTAATAATGCCTTGTACATTCTCATCCAAATCACTAATATAGATAAGAAACAGTAATGGGCCCAGCACCGACCCCTGACACACTCCACCGGTCACAGGCGTTCAGTCTGACAAGCATCCTTCCACTATTATCATCCGCTTTCTACCAGCGAGATAATTGTGTATCCAATTTGCCAGGTCCCTCTGGATTCCATGTGATCTAACCTTCCAGAACAGCCGACAATGTGGAACCTTATCAAAGGCCTGACTGAAATCCACACAGACTACGTCTACCACCCAGCCGTCATTAACGTTCCTGGTCACTTCAAAGAATTCTAACAAAATTGAGAGGCATGATCTCCCAGTCACTATTCTTAATCAAATCCTGTCTTTCCAAATGCATGTATCTTTTATCCCTCAGAATTTTCTCAAATAACTTCCCCACCACAGATGTTAATCTTTCTGGTCTATAGTTCCCAGGCTTTTCTTTGAAATCCTTCTTGAATATTGGCACAACATTCGTTCCTGTCCAGTCTTCTGGGACCTCACCTGTGACTAAGAAGGATGCAAAAATATCAGCCAGGCCCCCGCAATTTCTTCTCTAGTCTCTTGCAGGGTTCTTGAATACACCTGGTCAGAACCAGGAGATTTATCCACCTTCATATATTCTAATACCGGCAACACCTGCTCTACTGTGATTATGGAGTGTCCCCAATATATGACGACTAACTTCCCCCCCTGCTCCCAAGTCTTCATGCCTTTCTCCACAGTAAACACAGCAGAGAAATATTCATTGAAAACCTCACTCATCTCCTGCGGTTCTACACATACATGTCCGCTTTGGTCCTGGAGGGGTCCTTTCTCTCTCTAGTTATTCTTTTTCCTTTAATATACTTACGCAACCTCTTTGGATTCAACCTAATATTCTCAGACAAGACTACCTTATTATCCCTTTTTGTCCTCCTAATTTCCTTCTTCTGTAAACTCCTGTATTCCCTGTATACCTCCAGGGATTCCCTTGATCACAGCCGTCTATACCTGAGCCACACCTCCTTTTTTCTGGTCAAAGCCTCAATATCCTTGTCATCCAAGGTTCCCTATTCCTGTCAACCTTACCTTCACAAGAACATATAGACCTTGAACTCTAGCTATCTCACTTTTAAAGGCCTCCGACTTGCCTCAGGCTCCTCTGCCTGCAAACAAACCACTCCAATCAACCCCTGCAAGCTCTTCTCTAATTCCATCAAAATTCACCTTGTCTCAGTTTAGAACTTGAAACTGTGGAACAGTTTTGTCCCTTTGCATAACTATTTTAAAATTAATAGAACTATGGTCACTTGTCCCAACATGCTCCCCCACTGTCACCTCCGTCACCTGTCCTGCCTAATTTAACAAGTGTAGGTCGAGTTTTGCCCCTTCCCAAACAGGACCTTCTGTATACTGCTTGAAGAAACTTGCCTGTACGTACTGGATAAATTCCACCCCACCTAAGCCCTTAATACCTTGACAGTTTAGTCTACGTTTCCTACAACAACCCTAGTGCTTCTGCAAGTCTCCCCAATCTTCCTGCATATTTGTTCTTCTTAGTCCCGTTGACTATTTGGAAGCCTATAGTACAACCCCAATAACGCCACCATCCCCTTCTTATTTCTTGCTCCACCCACAAAGCCTCACTGGATGATCCTTCAATTATTTCACCTCTGATTACTGCGGTGATTGATACTCACCTTAATCAAAAATGCAACTCCCCTCCCCTCCTTCCACCATCTCTGTCCCACCTAAAGCACCTGCACCCTGGCACATTAAGTTGCCAGTCCTGTCCCTGCCTTAGCCATCTTTCTGTAATGGCTATAATATCCCAGTCCCACATACCTTCTTGCATTGAAATAAATGGAATTTAATCGAATAGGCATTTCTTGCTCTCTGTCATGTTGCAGCCTGACTGTCTCTTCAACTTACTATTTCTGATTACCGTATGTTCTTCCAGCCACGCACTTGCCTCCCTGCTGTTGAGGATCCTACCCCCCCGCCACCCGTCGCCAATCTAGTTTCAACCTTCCCCTGCAGCACTAGCAAACTTGGTCACCAAGATATTGGTCCCCCTCCAGTTCAGGTGCAACCCATCCCTCTTGAATAGGTCACCTCTGATCCAGAAAATATCCTCGTATTCTTACCCTCACTAGCATGTGCCACCAGAAGTAATCTGGAGATCATCACCAATGAGATCCTGGTTTTTAAGTTTTTTTCCTAGCTCTCTATAACCACTTTGCAGGACCTCATCCATCCCTATGTAATTTGTGCCAACGTACACAATGACTTCTTCCTGCTCTTCAGCATTGAAAGGGAGCAGGATTGTAAACAGAAGAAATTAGAAATTAAAACTAAGATGAAATAGAAAATAATTAAATATTCTAACAATAAGCAGAATAGAGACAGCCTGCCCATTTTCAAAATGCATTGAGGAATTCAAGCATTCCTTTCTGGTAATGTGGTTGAAACAAAATTTTTTTTTAAATTTGATAAACACCTCTTTTCACTTCATGTTCACCAAAAACTGGGGACATCATTGGCACAAAATGGCACTGAAATATGTATGTAAACCCAGGTATTTGAATAGGAAGAGATTTTAAAGTAGATATTGATGTTCATTCAGGTAGATAAAGCAATAACATAATTAGTCAAGCACTGTTGTACAGACAGGCTAAGAGCATATAGCATTTGAACATATACTGGCATTGGAGGCATGGAGGCAATCCAGAGAAAGTTCACAAGGATGTTCCCAGATATGGAGGGATTTTCTTGTGAGGAGAGGTTGAGAACATTAGGCTTGTACTGGAATTCAGAAGAATGAGAAAGATTCTTAGAAGGTGTTTAAAAGTAAATGCTGAAAAGTGCTGAGTGGCGCAGCATCAGGGAGTTGGAATCAATTCCAACTTTGGATGACTGTCTGTGTGGAGGTTGCATATTCTCCCAGTGATTGTATGGTTTCATCAGGTGTTCAGGCTTCTTCCCACAGTCCAAAGATGTGCAGGTTAGGTGGATTGGCCATGTTAAATTATCCCATAGTGTCCAGGGATGTGCAAGCTGAGTGGATTAGCAATGGTAAATATGGGGTTAAGGGGATAGGGTGGAAGATTGGGATGGTCTTTGGAGGGTTAGGCTGAATGACAATTTTCAGCATTTTAGGGATTCTATGAAGTTGTTTCCCCTTGCCAGTGAGTCCAGAACCAAAGGACATAATCTGACAATAAGAGGTTGCTCATTTAAGACAGAGGAGAAATTTCTTCTTTCAGCGGGCAGAGCATCTGTGGAATTCTTTTCCATAGAGGGATGTTGAGGATAGGTTAAGCATATTCAAGGCTTAGGTAAACAGATTCTTGATCAGTAAGGAAATCATGAGTTTACAGGATAAGCCAGGGAAATGGAGTTGTGGGTTATCAGATCAACCTCAATCTCATTAATTAGTGGTGCAATCTCGATGGGCAAATGCTTACTTCTATCATAGAATCTCTATATAGTGTGGAAACAGGCCATTTGGCCCAACAGGTCCACACCATCCCTCCAAAGAGTATCCCACCCAGATCCATTCCCCAACCCGATTACTCCACATTTACCCCTGACTAATCCACCTAACCTATACATCACTATGAGCAATTTTGCATGGCCAATTCACCTAACTGCACATCTTTGGATTGTGGGAGGAAACTGAAACACCCAGAGGAAACCCACACAGACACAGGGAGAATGTCAAACTCCACACAGCCAGTTGCCAAAGGCTGGCATTGAACCCTGGTCCCTGGCACTATGAGGTAGCAGTACTAACCACTGAGCCACTGTGCTGCCCTACACTTTGTGTCTTATGAGATAAGGAATTCCTCCTGCATCCTTTAAACTGTGACATCCAAGAAAAAAATCCCAGTGTTATTAATTTATTGATACAATTCAAATACTGTTCTTAGACAGACACTGAAATCTAACTGCAATCACATATAAGATACTTACACTACACAATCCTAATTCTCTTGAAACTGATCAAAAAGGCAGAGTACCACCAACTTCTCAAAGGAAATAAGAATGATAAATAAAACACTGACCTTACTAGTGCTGACTATATTAGTCATAGAGAATCATATAGTTATACAGAAAAGAAACAAGCCCTTTGGGCAACTATCTCTATGATGACCAACAAACACCAAACTACACCAATCTCATTTACCTGCACTTGGTCCATAACCTACTATGCCCTGACATTTCAAAAGTGTTCTTAAATGTTATAAGAGTACCCACCTTCACCAGTGTTGTGTGTAAATCATTACAAGTTACATTTAATTCAACTACTTGTTAAGAAATCTCAATCTTTTATAGAATCTTTTTATAGAATTCCTACAGTGTAAAAACAGATCATTCAACACAACAAGTCCACACCATCTCTCCAAAGAGCACCCCACCCAGACCCATTTCCCCCGTCCTATTTCCGTAACCCTGCATGTATCATGGCCAATGCATCTAACCTACACATCCTTGAACACTACGGTAATTTAGCATGGCCAATCCATCTAACTTGCACATCTTTGGACTGTGGGAGGAAACCAGAGCAGCTGGTGGAAACCCACGCAGACACAGGGAGAAAACGCAAATTCCACAAAGATAGTCACCAGAGGCTGGAATCGAAACTGGGTCCCTGGCACTGTGAGGCAGCAGTGCTAACTACTGAGCCACTGTGTCACCCCAAATCAAAACAATCAAGTACTGAAACAATGATTTAAACATTAGCGCATGTAACAACCAAAATAATATTCCTCAAACAAGTTAAGCATCCCAATCAACTTGGCTATTATCCAATCAAAGGTAAAATCTGGCCAGAATTTCAAACGAATGGTGATCGGTCTCTGAAAGCATGCGTGGTTCAATCCTTACACAGTGTTGTTCTTCGAAGGTTTGCTAAAGGTGGAGTCCTGGTGTTCGATTCATATACAGGTTTTCATCCTTTAAAGTCATTTCATCTAAACTATGGCAAGTCTACAGCTTGCCTTCTTATCAGAAAAAGCTTCTTTGCTCCTTGTTCCAATTGGCCTTAACTGTCTGTTTGAAGACACAGCTTTCAAGGAGTTAACTCCTTAAATTCTTCTGCAGATGGCATCAAGCAAGTGTCAAAGCATTTTGCTTATGTAATCTCATTCTTTTGCCAGAGATGATTAATTGTTTTCAATTCCTGTATAGGTTTGTCTTTATTCTTTTCTAGTTTATTCCAGGCAGAGTTATTACTGAGTATTTTGTAAGTTAATAGTTTATCTTTGTTGATTCATTCAATCTGTAAACAGTTAGTAAAGATCTGAAGTCTGTAATATCACACTACCCTCTCAGGCAGCATGTTCCATATTTCTACCACAGTCTGGGTAAAAAAAAGTTTCCTCTGATCCCTTCTAAACTACTTTGTCTTCACCTTAAAATATATTGATATATTAATATTTTGCTCAAAGTTATTTTGAATACCCTTTGGATCTGATCCCAGTACACCCTGAGGACAGGGGTTAAGGGTCTTTTGAAGTGGGAAGGACACAGCACGTCAGGTACCCTTAGAGGGTCAGGGATCCTTTGCTTGGGTGAGTGGTGTCAGGTTTTCTTTGGATGGCATTTAGGTGCCTTTTGAAAATGTTAATTGCGGAGAAGATTGTCTTCAACGTCCATAAACCCCCTTGTCCAACTGTCAAGATGTATCTAGAGGAGTTTTTATGACTCAGTACTTTTCTCAATTCAGTACATCCTGCAATATAGAGTTTTAAGTAATCAATCTATATTTCTCCTGTATGCAGTTACTTGTAGACACTAAATCAGTTGGCGTGGTGGACTGTCAGAAGCCAAGAATCAACGTTTCACTTTAGAACAACAACAAGCAGTTCAAGAACAGATATTGAAAGGCCAAAGAACAATAAAGTTTGCCCTTCTTTCTTCCAAATCTACAAAATCTGAGCTCATGGATTCAAGGCTGAAACCAATTTTGGAGTGGGTCTTCCAGGGGCAACTTTAAAATATGATGTTCCGGCAGAGGGTAGCCTTTAGCTGAATTCCCAGTGCATGTCCCAACAGGGAAGGCGTTGCCAACTAACACACATTCATAATATTTATGAAAGTCTCTCCTCATAACTGAGATTTTCCATTCCAGGCAACATTCTGATAAATCTCTTCTCAAGGGTAATCATGTCCTTCTGATGATGCAACGACCAGAACTGAACAGAGATTTCGATCAGTGGTCTAACTAACATTCCATAAAGTTATAAGAAGACTTCTTTGCTCCTATTTCTATACCCCAGCCAAAGGCAAGCATCCCACGTATCCCAGCCTACCTGTGCTGATACCTTCAGGGATCTATGAACTTGCACATACAAAAGGTTCCTTTGTTCCTCAGTACTCCATAGCAACTATCATTCATTGCGTAAATCCTTCTCTTAGACTCTCAAAATGCATCACCTCGCACTTATCAGGATTAAATTCCATATGCCATTTCTCTGCCCAATTTATGCACTGATCAATATCAAACTGTAGCTTGAGACTACCCTCCTCACTAATCAATGTCACCACCAACTTCAGGTCATCTACAAAGTTATGAATGATATCTTCTACATTCACATCTAGAACGTTAACATACACAACAAATAGCAAGGGTCCCTGTACCAATCCCTTTGGTACATTCTGGTCACAGAAAAACAACTCTCCACCATGTCCCTTTCCATCACATTTGCAAGCCAATTTTGGACCCACTTATTTGCCACTTTGTCTTGGATCCCGTGGGCCCCAACCTTTTTGGCCAGCCTTCCATATGGGACTTTGTCAAAGTAGGCCTTACCAAAGTCCATGCAAACTGCATCAACTGTATTACTCTAATCAATATATTTAGTTAGCTTTTCAAAACACTCAATTAAATTAGTCAGTCAGGATCTCCCTCCAGCAAATCTGTGTTGACTATCTCTGATCAATCCTTGTCCTGCATACCTTTCTCAATCAACCCACCACTGACATCAGAATAACTGGCCTGTAATTATCTGGCCATTCACTGCTGCTCTTCTTGAGCAAAAGAACCGGATTGATTTATCCTCCAGTCTTTTGGCACTTCACCTGAGGTCAGCAAAATATTCAATGTGTCATGACAGAGCTCCAGCAATCTCCTCCCTTGCCTCCCAAATCAGCCTGAGATCCACCTCAACAAGCTTTGGGGATTTATGCCCACTAAAACATCTAATACCTTAATAATCTTAAAATGCTCTAGAAACTCACATCTTACCCTGGTAATCCTCTTGCTCTTAACACACTTTATTTTATTCACCCTTAGGAAGTGGGCATTGCTGGCCAGCCAGCATTTATTGCCTGTTCGAAATCGTCCTTGAGGAGGTGGTGGTGAGCTGCCTTCTTGTACAGCTACAGTCCATATGGTGTAGGTTAATCAAGGGAGGGAGGGAATTCCAGGAATTTGAATCAGTGACAGTGAAGGTATGGCAATAGATTTCCAAGTCAGGATGTGAGTGGCTTGGAGGGGAACTTACAGGTGTCGGTGTTCCGACCTATCTGCTCCCCTTGTCCTTCTGATGGAATTAGTCGTGGGGTTGGAATGTGCTGTCTAAGAAGCTTTGGGATATTTCTGCAGTGCATCTTGTGAATAGTACACACTGCTGCTACTGAGTGTCAGTGGTGGAGGGACTGGATGTTTTGGAAGTGGTGGTAATCAAACAGGCTGCTTTGTTTTGGATGGTGTCAAGCTTCAATTGTTGTTGGCGTTGCACCCATCCAGGCAAGTGGAAGTATTCCATCATGGCCCCGATCTGTACCTTTGGAGAGTCACGAGGTGAGTTACTTACTGAACTATTCCTAGTCTCTGACTTGCTCTTGTAGCCACTGTGTGTGTGGCGAGTCCAGTTGAGTTTCTGGTCAGTGGTGGAGAATCCAGTAATGGTAACACAGACGAATATCAAAGAGTGGTGGTTAGACAGTCTCAGATGGGAGATAGTTATTGCCTGACATGTGTGTCACTAATGTTACTTGCAACTTGTCAGCCCTTCAACATGGACTGTTTCAGTATCTGAGGAGTTGCAAATGGTGCTAAACATTGTATAATCATTGGCAAACATTCCCACTTCTCACCTAATGAAGAAGGGAAGGTCGTCAGTGATGAAGTGGCTGAAGATGGTTGGGCCTAGGACACCATCCTGAGAAACTCCTCGAAAGATGTGCTGCAGCTGAGCTTACTGACTTCTATCGATCACGACCATTGTCTTGCTTGCCAGGTATGACTCCAACCAGTGCACAGTTTGCCCTACCACCCAATGATTCTAGTTTTGCTCGGGCTCCTGGATGCCACACCCTGTCACATGTGGCCTTGATATCAAATGCTGTCATACTGTCAGCTCACCTCTGGAATTCAGGTCATCGATGTTTGAACCAAGGCTGAAATGAGGTCAGGTGCTGAGTGACCCTGATGGAACCCAAACTGTGCGTCACTGAAGAGGTTATTGCTGAGCAGATGCTGTTTGATGCCACTGTTAATGACATCGTCCATCACTTTACTACTGATTGAGTGTAGAAAGATGGCTCATTGGCCAGGATGGATTTGTGCTGCTTGGTGTGTACAGGACATACCTGGACAATTTTCCAGATTGTTGGGTAGATGCAAGTGTTGTAAAGTATACTGGAAGAATTTGGCTCAAATTTGGAGCAGCACATTCTTGACAGCAAGTCATTAAGATTATTGAATGAATGCTGTTGGGGTTTTCCTTCCTCCTATCTGCCAGAGATATTTTGTGGCTCCTCTCTGTCCTTAACTTCTTTTGCAAACAACCTAGACACTCTCTGTATTTCTGAAGGGGCTTCCTGTTCTTAATGCTCTGTACCTTATATATGGTACTTCTTTTTATCACAATTTTGATATCCCTTGACATCCAGAGTCCTTTGAACTTGCTGCCTTGACTCCTTTTTCCTAGCTTGGTCAGCATGAACTTGAGTTTGGGTTTTTGAGAAGGTCATTCTAAGCACTTTCATGTAATTGGTGCGACCTCGTAAATCACAACAGCAAGTTCAATTAATGTGCACAGTTTGAGATATTTTTTAAAATATCTCAGTATTTATTACCCATACAGGATGTGGACATTATTAGTTGCCCAGAAGGGAGTTAAGACTCAACCACATTGCTATGGGTTTGGAATGACATGTAGCCCAGACTAGGTAAGGATGGCAGATTTCCTTCCCTGAAGGACATTAACCTATATCGCACAAGTGAGCCTTCCTCTCAAGGTCTTCATGAAAAACAAATACAGCAAAAGCAGTAAAACCTTAAACATCCCTGCCTGAGATGAATTCAATAATACAAGGCTAGAAAAGATAGTTTGTAGACTTAATATGAACTCTACTCAGGTAACATCAGAAATTCAACCTTGAAGTCATCTAATTGTTTGCCAATTCATTTTGCCTTCTAATTCTATCACTTTAGATTTACAATGAAGTTTCTCAATTAAAACATAAATGCATAGAATAAAGATGTTGACTTCAAAGGTTAGATGATGTTTTCAGAATCTCATAAGGCACAGAGTAAACAAATCCAGAAACAATCTGGAATTAAGAGTCAAATCCGACGATCATGAAACCATTGTCGATGCCACCTGGTTCATTAATGTCCATTAGGGATGGAAACAGCTATCCTTACCTGGTATGGACGACATGTGACTCTAGACCCAGAGCAGAGCAATGTGCTTAACTCTTAACTGCCCTATGGGGAATTAGGGATGGGTAATAAATACTGGCTATCCCATGAATGAATGGATGTATGGATGGATGCACAATAAATACAGGCCAGCCAACAATGCCCTCATCTTGTCAATGAATTTTTTAAAAATCCACAAAACTGTAAAACCCTGAGATTGGCTACAACAGAGCGAGTTACAGTTTCTTTATATCGTATGATGCTGTCACCTCCATACATTTGTCACATTACATTAAGCTGATACAATTAAGAGACAGCAGTTGAACCACAGGAGACAGGAAGGAAAACAAATAATGCAGCGTTGTAATCTGTAACACACTGCCTTAATGTGTGGTGGAAGATGATTTGATAACAACTTCAAAAAGGGAACTGAGGAAATACTGTGTTCTAGGAAAGGGTTACTGGATCAGAAATATTAACTGACTTTTTTGTTTCATAGTTGCTGCCAGACCTGCTGAGCTTTCCCAGCAGTTTCTGTTTTTGTTTCTCACTTCCAGTATCCACAGTTCTTTCGGTTTTTATTTGGGTAAATGTTTTCTTGGGCTATGGGTAAAGGTACTGGTGGGGGACTCATTGGATTCTCTTCCAACAAACTTGAAACAGATACGAAGGGCAAAATAACCCCTTCTGCGCTGCATCATTCTATAAAAGAAAAAGCATATTCCAGTAACATTTATATCATTGGTATACAATTCACACAACAGTAATGGTCACACCTAAAGTCAATATTTAAACTCCTTAATGAGTTTATTGAGTGAGGTGGTCAACTATGTGTGAGAAAAGGTATTATAGTTTCCCAATTTTGTTGAAGTAATTGATCTGAACTGATATGTTGACTTACCTCAGCATTGCTGATTTAGGAATAAAGAAAAAAAATCACTTTGATCATTGCTGATCATTCATCTCAGTATAATTTCCCCATTTCTACTCAGACTCTGATTCCTTTAGCCTTAAAAACATTTATCTCCTTCTTGAAAACATTCATTTTTCTAGCCTCAAACACTTTGTGGCAGAGAATTTCGCAGGTTCACCACTCTCTGGGTGGAGAAAGTTATCCTCATCTCAGCCAGAAATGGCCTACCTGTAACCTTAGATTGTGGTCCCGAGGTCTGGATTCTGATCATCAGGAATATCCTTCCTTCATTTACCCTGTCGAACCCTGTTAGAGTTTTACGGGTTTCTGTGAGATTTCCCCCCATTCTCCATCCCACTCCAATTCATCCAGTCAATATAGTCCTTACCAATCCAATTTCTCTCCAATACATCCGTCACCCCCATCCCAGGAATTAGTCTGATAACCCTTCAGTGTATTCCCTCTATAGCCAGAACATTTTAACTCAGATATGGAGACCAAACTGCACTCACCAGGGCCCTGTACAATTGACACAATTTGAGAACTCCTGTTCTTAAATTCTTTTACAACAAAGGCCAACGTATCATTTGCCTTTCTAATAGCTTGCTGTATCTCAAATGTTAGCGTTCAGTTAAATCAGTTCCTTCATGTGCAGAGGAAAAGGATGCAGGTGCAGCAAACAATTTGGAAGGCTATTAGAATGAACCTTTATTGCAAGAGGAATTGTCTGCAGGAGTAGTGATGACTTGCTTCAACTATGTAGGATGTTAGTCAGACTGCACCTGGAGTAGAGTGTGCAGTTTTGGTCCCTTTAGCTCAGGAAAGATATTAGTGCCGGAGAGGGAGTTTACCAAAGGGTTCACCAGACATTCTGAAAATGCAGGTCTGTTCTGCGAAGCAGGAAACTGGGCAAACTGGGTCTGTATTCTGTATAAAGGGAAAAAGTCAGAAGGCACACAACACCAAGTTATAGTCTAACAGGTTTATCTGAAGTCACAAGCTTTTGGAGCGCTGCTCCTTTGTCAGACCAAATGCATTTTCTCAGATAGGTGCACTTAATCCAAAGGGGCAGCACTCCAAAAGCTTATGATTTCAAATAAACTTGCTGGACTATAACTTGGTGTTGTGTGCCTTCTGACTTTCTCCATCTCGGTTCAGCACCAGCACCTCCATATCATGGCTAGTATGAATGGAAAGGCAGCGTAGATGTAGAGAAGATTTGCGATTTTTGAGAATATTTGTAGGTCAGGTTTAGGTTCAGGTTGTAAAGTTTGTTCGCTGTGCTGGTAGGTTTGTTCTCAGATGTGTCGTCACCATTCTGGGTTACTTCATCAATGAGTCTCTGTTGAAGCGCTGGTGTTCTGTCCCGCTTTCTAGTTGTGTGTCTTGGTCTGAGCTACAAATCTTCTCAAAAATCGCAAACACCTAAGGTCGCAATACGCTCAGACTAGCCCAAAAATGGGAAACCAACGCCATCCAACTGAGTGCCACCCACGACCAACTGTATTTTCTAAATGAATGCCTCAGGAAACAGATATTACCAAAATGTGTCAAGTGCAAACCATCTCTCAACACCCCACAAGCTAGAAGAATAGCAGAACAGAATGGCCACAGAATACTGCGAGAAATGATTAACGCCCACAACCAACTCCACAAATACGAACGGGAAATCTCACGCCAAAAAACTTGGTACACCAACGCAACTGACCAGGAATGGACAAGCACATTAGAGTGAGCCATTAACAACAAGCAACAGCAGATCAAGACAGAGAAAAAGCTAGCCCTACAAGAAAAACTGGACAACTTCACACAAAAGAACAACAGAAAATTCAGAAGCTTGGATTAAAAAACTGTCGGACTGACCACTAACAGACATGGAAAAAACAAGCTGTGCGAGTCAGAGGAATGAACTACAACTACAACTACAGAGATGCGGACAAAAAGGACTTTCTAACAGCACTAAAATCAACCCTGAAAGACAACGGGCTTTACAGAAGAAACCCAGCCAAACAGACAGACAGTAGCACCAACACTAAGCAGGAAGAAAGAAGGGAAAACCATCAGCACACAGGAAAGGAAAGCCCTAGAAAGACTCAAAAGACAGGGCACATGACCGTCATCCTCAACAGAACACAATATATTGAAAAGATGAACTCACTACTCATAGATACAGACACCTACCAACAGGTGGCAATGGACCCAATTCCACAGCTAGAAACCCTATCACAGCACCACTGAAGAAACTCCACAAATCAGGTGAAATTAGCAAAACAGAGCTCCAAAGAATGAAACCTAATGGATCCAACACACCCAATTTCTACAGATTACCTAAGGTACACAAACCAGGGGTCCCTCTCAGACCCATTGTCGCACTTCCCGGCAAACTGACATAGCAGACTAATAAAGGAACTTCACCGTAAACTGAAATACCTCGCAGAAGATTCACGCCACTCCATTCACTTCACCCAAGAATTCCTGAACACCAAAGACACTAAGATAGAAGAGGACAAAGTCACGGTCTCCTTTGATGCAATGGTCCTATTCACATCAATTAACATCAGCCAGGCCAAAGGAACCCTGACCTCATTACAAGACGAACCAAGGACACAAACACCAGATAGCACCAACTCCATCAGCAAGGAGAGCATCCTCAAGCTAATAGACCTGTACCTCACTACCTAGTTCACCTTCAACAACAAGGCCTACAAACAAATCAACGGGACACCCATAGGATCACCAATATCAGGTTTCTTAGCAGAAGCGGTGATGCAGAGACTAGAACGAACAGCCCTGCCCACAGTCCAACCCAGCTTTGTGTCCACTATGTGGATGACACCTTTGTCGAAACAAATTAGAGGAAGCCTACAATATCATTAATATCATCCTCAGTGGCATAAATTTTGTCAGAGATGAAGATAACAACAACAAACTCCCCTTCCTAGATGTCACATTGAAATGAACAATCAATGGAGAACTGCAGACTAGAGTCTCCTGTCCCTACATTTCTTGATCTTATGACACAACCTGGGGAAAAATGCTTTCTTGAAATATGAATTTAAGTATACCCAAGTATAGGGTGAAGAAAAATACTGCCACGGTTCTCATTCCAAATTATTGATCACTCAAGATTGGGCCTGACAGCAATGTCTGAGCAGTTCACAGATGCTCACTGTCAAAACCTATGAACAAGTACCATGTTGGCCAGAAGATGATCGGTGGCCAAGAGCCATACTACAGTGTAGCATTAATGCATTTCAAGACAAGGGATGTGTAGGGATCCATAATATTTCATATAAATAGAACATTTAACAATCAGTACCTCATGATTAAAAAATGTAGCATTAGTAATAATTCAGCATGTCTGTAGGTCCAAACCAAATACTCATCTTGATTATTTCGATCACACTTGTATTTCAAAGAGCTCATTGAAATGGCCTGCAGAAAGGGACCAAAGGCAGGCTGAACTTCATTAGTAGTTCTCAAAGTAACACCACTTAGTTATATCCTACTTGCCCTTTTGTGCAAATTATGGTTCCCATTTCAAGTTCTTTCTCAGTTTGTTTCGAGCAAAGGTTTCAAAACATACTACCGTTTGCTTATAATATCTATCAAACGATTACCTGGTTTGAGAGGTATCTTTTAGGTCCAAAGCAAGGCTGCTATTCACCAGGTTTTTCAGACAGCTAGATCCATTACTGGAGAGGCTAGTGGAGGATAAACCTGTACTCTCCATAATGAAATCTTGCAAGTAGTCGGCTGAGGAGATAGAGAAAAGTAAACTTTAACTGAGGTTTCAAGTACAATCACCCCACTTTTTGTCAATCAGCATTTGAATCTTGGTACTAGCAATCCAAAACCTCACCCATGTGCAAATATGTTCTAAATAGATAAGAGACTGAGCAGCTTACATCAAGGAACTAATTTGAGAGGTGAAAAAAACCTTTGTTAAAAATTGAAATATCAACATTTCATTGAAATTAAAACAAAATCAACCACAATAAGTACTCTAATCTATCGGAATACAATGACCCTCCCTTTCCCATCCACTATAACTAACAGCAAAGCAAAGCACAATCTCTAACGAGCTCACTACATCAGAAGGAACACTATCCCAACCACAATGGTGAAGCAGTTGACACTGAGAATGTGCAAGAGGGCCAGAATTAGAGAGAAGTAAAATCAACTCAGGAGCTTGAGGTGTTGGAAATTACAGAGATAGGGTTGTGTGAGACTGTAAAGGATGGCATTGTCGGCTAGACAGGAACTTGGAGCGGGTGGGAAAGGATCCAGTTGTTGTAGTCCAAGTAAGTACCACTCACATCAGTAGTACAAAAGAGTTGTTCCACTGGGCTAGGCTTCATTTGAAACTTGCTGGGTGCAGTGTCCTGGCAAATTACATAACTAGGAGTAGGAATTGTCGAGAGGCACCAAAAACTTGCCTCACTGTAGGACAGTCTAAATCAGGAAATGATGGATGTATGCAATAAGAACACTACAATTCTCATGGCAGATCTTAATCTTCAATTAACTGGACAAGTCAGATGGGTAAAGCTAAATGGAAGACAAATTTGTAGAATATATCAGGGATTATTTCTTAGAGCAGTATGTAACAGAATGACCCAGGATCAGGCTATTTTACGTCTAGTAATATGTAACGAGACATAGAGATCACGTAGTGAAGTGCTTATAATTACAAGTTAGAACACGATCCAAAAGGTCACATTCAGCCACCTCCCATTAGCTGATATACCACCAGTACCCTCAATAGAACAGTCTGTAATGATATTAAATTTTCTGGACACACTTAAGAGTCACAGCTGCCAATACCAGACTTTGGATACCGATAGATCCAGTCCTTTCAAAACTGAAACAAATGGTTGCGATGGGGGTACGTAAAGGGCTATCACAACTAGAACTGACACTTTTGGACCTGGAGAGACCAGAACACAATAGAGGATGTTTTATTGTTATGACGAGCAAGAGTGATTGTCCTGAGCAAAGGTTGCCAACAAATACTGGCTGAACTCCACCAGGGTCATCCAGGGATCTCTAAAATGATGATACTAGAGAGCAGCTACATCTGGTGGCCAGGTTTGGATGCAGACATAGCCACATTGGTGGGGGTAGTGCCCAGGGTGCCAACAAGAACATAATTATTGCCAACAGCTCCCCTACCTCCCTGGGAATGGTCAGGTAAATCTGGGACCCAGTTGCACACTGACTATGCAGGTCCTTTCATGGGCTCAATATTCTTCCTCATTACAGATACCCATTCACAGTGACTGGACATGCATACAGTCCATTTGTCAAAGATGGGGATGACAATAGTTAAGCTGTATGCATTTTTTTCAATACACAGAATCCCAGAAGTGTTGATCACAGATAACGGGCCATCATTTGCCAACAGGGAATTTTGCTATTTCCTCAAGTCAATGGATTTGACATGTAAGGATAGCTCCATTATACAAATCATCCAAAGGACTGGTACAAACAGCAGTCCAAACTTTGAAGACAGATTTGAAGAACAGCCTACAGCCTTGCCAAGCTGTCATGGTTCTTATTTGATTATAGGACCACCCTACATACAACTACAGAGACAGCACTGGCAGAGTTGCTAATAGGTAAAAACTCCACACTAGGTTAAGCCTGATGTTCCCGGACTGGATTTTTTTTTGGTGGGGGGGGGGGGGGAGGGGGGCGTGGTGGGAGGTGAGCGGGAAGACTCCACTAATAGAGAGACACACAGACAACTTGATTCAGGGGACAAAGCTTGGTGTAGGAACCTCTTAGCTTGGGTGGGAGGTATGGTCAACATGAGGTCAGGACCAGTGACATATAAAGTTTGGCTAGGTGCTATAGTCCTGATCAAGCATGTGGACCATATGCAAGCTGCCGACTCGCAAATGACACAGGAGCAAAATATGCGCTGGCTCTTGGAATAATCAGAAAGACTGCTGGAATCCATGAGTTCATCCTCTCCATCAAGCATCAACGATTCTGTGAATTAGAGATGAACATGGCGGATGTAGCTGCCACAACTCCTTTGCTGCCAGAAGTGAAATTTTATCGAGGCGCTCAGTGACAGGCAATGCTATTGTCAAAGGCTATGTATTTGTAAATAGAGAGCAATTGATGGGAGTTATCTCACTTACTAACATCTTTTGGAAATCCATCTATTGCTTCTTCTCCTTTATCTATCTGAGCGTACTGCCTCCTCAAAAAATTCTAATAAAGATGGCATGCATGACTTTCCTTTAATGAAATGCTTCAATTGTTCCGTTTCAGATAGTTGCCAAGAAAAGGTATGGAGGCTTCAAAAAAAAAAGAGCAGAGAGTTTCTGCTGGGGATCAAAGACAATGGTTTCATTCTCTGCAACATTTGAGCAAATTTTAACTCATCTAATACTGGATTTCAGACAAACAATCTGACAACTTAGAGGCAGTGGAAGGATCAAGGGTGGAAGAGTTGAAGTAATGATGGTCATGTGAAAACCAACGCGCCTTGGGGCCTGCATGTAGATGAGAAATAGAAACGGGCAAATCTTGAGGAATACCAGGATGCCAACTATGAGTAAGTGGAAGCAGAAGTAATTAATGGCAATTCACAACTACAATTGGATTTTTTTTAAAAACCTGTTTCCAAGATTTAGGAACTGAAAATCATGTTTCACAATATCCAAAACAAAGGTTGAACAGCTTTGCATAATGTGATTTTTGGAGAAAAGAAAAACGTTCCAACTAAGTTCAGTGACCTCCTCAACACTAAGCTAAAAAAGGAATATCTCTGCTTACAACAGCAGCGTAAAATACCGTCAGCGAGCACAACAGTGTTGGTAACACTGATATCCCCACTGAAATTCTGTGTTCAGTTTAGTCTATATAATATTCTGCAACCAACTAACCATCAGACTTATACTCCACAGATTTTTGCTTCACATCCTCAATCAGCTGCATGACATCACAGTCGCGCATTTCATTCCGCTCCATCAGACGATACAGAACATCCATGGTCCATGGATTCACTTCATAGAAGGGGATCCGCTGATCCTCAAAAATCTTTGATAGCCATGTGGAAACCTAAAATGAAACAGAAATAAATGTAGAAATTTAATTAGATCAGAATATCAATGCATTCTGGAACCAATTTATTACAGTGAACAAGGAGACAAATTTCACACTGCTCTTCTTTAGTCTGTGAAAATATTTCCAAATGTGATCAACACAAATTCTATTACTTAGACAAAAGAATATTATTGTGGAAGATTGTGGGTCTGTTTTCACAAAGTACAAATTCTCCAGAACAGGTTGCTATTTGCAACAAACAAATTTAATTTTTCTGGCATTACATTTGTCACAAAGCTAGACCTTATTTTTTCTAAAAGCTGTTCCTTGGCTCAAGGATACATTGTCCTTGATTTTTCTTCAGAGGGGTAATAAACCAAGCCAGGCTCCAATCAGACTAGTTTGGTACAGATATGAAGAGGATTTTGAGAGGCCTTTTGTTTATATGTAAACAGATGAGACTTCAGGCCAACGAGGTCATGTTTTAGAAGTGACCTGTAGAGTGGTCAGCTCTCGAGCTGAGCAGTTTAGTCCAGTCCAGAACTGGTTGGGAGTTCAATGATGACCTGTGGGGAAACTTTCTCTTCACTCCCTTCTAACTTCAACCTATAAGCATCTGATCCTATTTTATACTGTGTTTTAAAGGGGGTTTGTTTATTGGGACTGTTGTGTATATTCCGAACAGCATACTTAAGTCTAGTTTTGGATAGACTGAGTTCTCTAGGGGTTCTTTAATCTGTTCTTCATATTTCATTGTGTAATTTTGTGAATAAATTTTTTGTCTGTTTTAAACCTGGTAGTCAACCTCACTAACTTAATCTGGGTAATCTTCACTGTACATTTACAGAAATAAATTGCAAACCTATGGTCTGGGCTACATGCTTAAGAATGGTTGGAGTAGTCTGGCCTAGTCCATAACACATTTTTCAACACCAGAACTGAAGCACAGAAAAACAGGTCCATAATAATCTTCATTCACCTCTTGACCTACCAGTCATACATCTAATTTGTTGGGAAAAACTAAACTGTATGTCTTGTTACACCATCTAATGTTATACTAATGGCCAATGTCAGAAGTCACAGAACACCAGCTTATAGTCCATTTAAAGTTTATTTAAAATCCTAAACTTTCGCAACATTGCTCCTGTGTCAGGTGAAGTGGAGGGATGCGCACAAGCACAGAATATATAGCTCTATATTCTGCACCTGTGCGCTTCCCTCCACTTCACCTGATGAAGGTGCAATACTCCTAAAGCTTGTGAGTTTAAATAAACCTGTTAGACTATAACCTGGTGTCATATGACCTCTGACTTTGTCCACCCCTGTCTAAGGCTGGCATCTGCACACAATGAGCATCTGAACATGAGCGTGGACCAGCCTTGCATCTTCATTTCCCAATAGATGTGTGAATCAAAAGAGATTGCCACTGGCCCCAAGTTTACAACAACACCACAAATAAGAAGATTCCCTGATTGCTATTTCTAATGAAATTATAACCATGGTGCTCAAAATTTCCATTCCTCCACTAATGTGATAGCTGAATTATTCAATCTTGAACTTCCCCCAATGTCATTTAGTAGGGCAATAAAAAGCTTGTTACTGCCTTGTTTTTTTTACCAAAACAAAATTTCTTCAAGTTTCCAAAAGCTTGAACCAGCAGCCGCCATCTTGTATTTTCATACAAGAATGAAAAGCTTAGATTCGAAACCTGGTTGCACCTCAATTAATTCCTCTCCAGAATCTCAAAATTGTAACTAGGTTCCCCCTTCAGACTTCTGCGCGGATCATAATCTTCATCTTTTATAAACTTGAGATTGATATCACTCTACTGCTTGTTTTCTTAAAAAGTACTCCATCTTCCATTTTACCTTCTTCGACTATGGCGAATTCCTTAATGATTTCTGTTTTCTAACTTTCATATTGTAACTGATTTTATAAATTAAATTTAAAAATTATGGAACAACATGATTATTCAAATCAGTAATCATAGTAAACTTAACAGATTGTGTTCAAAACACCAGTTATGAACATCTCAATTTCTTAAACCATGCCTAGCATTGATCGACAGGAGGAGAAAATAGAGGGGTAATGGCAGCTTCTCCCCAAAAGAAACACCATCACTCAAAAGTCAAAATATCAAAATAACATTAGTCAGAGCACTAAGTCTAGGAGTTGCAAGGTGATGTTGCTACCGTACAGGACACAGGTTGGGCCACTTTTGGCCAATTATGGTGCAATTCTGGTCTCCCTCCTATAAGAAGAATGTTGTGAAACTTGAAAGGATTCAGAAGAGATTTACAAGGATGTTGCCGGGGGTTGGACAGTTTGAAATATAGGAGAGGCTGAATAGGCGGGGTTGTTTTTCTGAGATTGTTGGAGACTAAGGGTTGACCTTATAGAGGTTTATAAAATCATGAGGGGCATGGATAGGATAAATCCTCAAGGCCTTTTTCCCTAGGATGGGGCAGTCTAGAACTAGGAGGCATAAGTTTAGGTGGAGAGGGGAAAGATATAAAAGGCAGCTAAGGGGCAATTAGGGTGGTGCATATATGGAATGAGCTGCCAGAGGAGGTAGAGACTGGTACAATTACAACATTTAAAAGGCATCTTTGATATCTTTGATGGATATATGAATAGGATGGGGTATGGGCCAAGTGCTGGCAAATGGGACTAGATTAATTTAGGATATCTGGTTAGCATGGATGAGTTGGACCAAAGTGTTTGTCTCCATGACTCTAATAATAATTCAAATGATTAGCATAGATACTGGAAACAATCAAGAAAATTCTCAAATTTTTAAAACTTTCAAAAGAAAGAAAATGTACTTTCTCTTTGAAAACATACTGGGGGGGGGGGGGGGAGAAGAGACAGAGAGGGGGAAAGAGACAGAGAGGGGGAAAAAGACAGAGAGGGGGAAAAAGACAGAGAGGGGGTGTGCAGGGGGGGGGGGGAGGGGGTGTGCAGGGGGGGGAGGGGGTGTGCAGGGGGGGGGGGGAGGGGGTGTGCAGGGGGGGGAGGGGGTGTGCAGGGGGGGGGGGAGGGGGTGTGCAGGGGGGGGGGGGGAGGGGGTGTGCAGGGGGGGGGGGGGAGGGGGTGTTGCAGGGGGGGGGGGGGAGAGGGGGGGGGGGAGGGGGGGGGGGGGGGAGAGGGGGGGGGGAGGGGGTGTGCAGGGGGGGGGGGGGGAGGGGGGGAGAGGGGGGGAGGGGGGGGGAGGGGGTGTGCAGGGGGGGGGGGGAGGGGGGGGGGGGAGGGGGGGGGGAGGGGGGGGGGGGGAGGGGGGGAGGGGGAGAGGGGGGGGGGAGGGGGGGGAGAGGGGGTGTGCAGGGGGGGGGGGGGGAGGGGGGGGGAGGGGGGAGGGGGAGGGGGGGGGGGTGTGCAGGGGGGGGGGGGGGAGGGGGGGGGGGAGGGGGGGAGGGGGGGGGGGGGGGGGAGGGGGAGGGGGGGGAGGGGGAGGGGAGGGGAGGGGGAGGGGGGGGAGGGGGGAGGGGGAGGGGGAGGGGGGGAGGGGGGAGGGGGAGGGGGGAGGGGGAGGGGGGAGGGGGAGGGGAGAGGGGGAGGGGGAGGGGGAGGGGGAGGGGAGGGGGGGGGGGGAGGGGGGAGGGGGAGGGGGGAGGGGGAGGGGGAGGGGGGAGGGGGGGGGGAGGGGGGGGGAGGGGGGGGGGGGAGGGGGGGGGAGGGGGGGAGGGGGAGGGGGGGGGAGGGGGGAGGAGGGGGGAGGGGGGGGGAGGAGGGGGGAGGGGGGGGGAGGGGGGGGGAGGGGGGGGGAGGGGGGGAGGGGGGGAGGGGGGTGTGCAGGGGGGGGAGGGGGGGGGAGGAGGGGGGGGGGAGGAGGGGGGGGGGAGGGGGAGGGGGGGGGGGGAGGGGGGGGGGGGGGGGAGGGGGGGGGGAGGGGGGGGGGGAGGGGGGGGGGAGGGGGGAGGGGGGGGGGAGGGGGTGTGCAGGGGGGGGGGAGGGGGTGTGCAGGGGGGGGGAGGGGGGTGTGCAGGGGGGGGGGGAGTGCGGGGAGGGGGTGTGCAGGGGGGGGGGAGAGGGGGTGTGCGGGGGGGGGGGAGAGGGGGTGTGCGGGGGGGGGGGGAGAGGGGGGTGTGCGGGGGGGGGGGGGAGAGGGGGTGTGCGGGGGGGGGGGGGTTGTTGGGGTGGGGCAGGGGGGTAAGGGGGGGTGGGTGCGGGGGGACGGAGAGGGGGGGGGTGCGGGGGGACGGGAGAGGGGGGGGTGCGGGGGGACGGGAGAGGGGGGGGTGCGGGGGGACGGGGGGGGGGGGTGGTGCGGGGGGGACGGGGGGGGGGGTGGTGCGGGGGGACGGGAGGGGGGGTGCGGGGGGGTAAGAGGTAAGAATGGGTGTGTGAGAGAGCGGGGGTGGGAAGAGAAGAACGGTGGTTTTGGGAGAGGAATGGGATGGGAGGGAGGATTCTGATAGGAGGCGGTCAGGACTAGTGGTGGACGGACAACGACATCGTCCAATCACACTACACGGACCTCTCACGTACCACCAATCAGCTGGAGGTAGCGACCTCCGTTACCATGGGACGTGCGAGAAGGAAAATCTGTTGTAAAATGGTTCAAATCTAATTGGGAAGTCATTTTTTTTTGGAACCTAACATTAAGAGTTTGGCATGTAGTAAACAAAAAAGTACCTTCGCGGTTTTTGGAATCCATATTCAGACTGTTCTTTTTTTAAAACAATCACCGTCCGTTTAAAATTCAGCGGCGCGCGGCCTTTCCCGCCATCAGGTTTAGGTTCCGTTACCTTTGGACTGGACCGCGCACGCGCACTCACCTCCACGTGACTGACCCCGGGTAAAAAAGCAGTGCAAAGATTAAATATTTGTATGTTACTGTTGTGGAGGGAGTGCTTTTTTGTACATTTTTGACTGAAATAAAAATCGAAATGGATGAAAATCCAAGTTACTTTTAATGTTGCCGTCTTCCACTTACGTCAGGGTCACGCCCTTTGCCCCCACTTTTTGTTATATTATCCCCCCTGATCGCGGGCCTGCTGCAAAGTTTTCCCTAATGTTCTTTTGCGCTATTCCCTTACCCCATAAAATTCTACCTTTACCCCTCACAACATAAATTAAAACTACATCTCCAGTTCTTTCCAATTCTGATGATGATTCGTAGTGTTTTACAGCACAGGAAAAGGTTATTCAGCTCATTATTTCCTCGTCAGTCATCAAGCATTGATCTACTGTAGAACTACTTTTCAGCATTTGGCCCATAGGCTTGTATGCAATGTCACTTTGAGTGATTATTCCCGCCTATTCCCACCCTTCCAGCCAGTGAATTGAAATGCTCCACCCGCGGTAAAACAGTTCTTTCTTAGATCCCTTCTAAACCTCCTGCTCTTTACCTTAAATCGATACCTCCTGGTCATTGATCCCTGAGGGAAAAATTTTTCTGCATATCTATGTCCATCGCAACCTTGTTCACCCCCATCAGTACTCCACACCAACAACTGCCAATCTCCAAACACCATCCTACAATTCATCCGCTTTATCCTTAATCACAACGTCTTCACCAGACGCACGGAACAGCCATGGGGACCAAATTTGCACCCCAATATGCCAACATTCTTATGCACAGGTTTGAACAAGACTTCCTCTCTATGCAGGATCTCCAACTAACATTGTACACCAGGTACATTGACGACATTTTCTTCCTCTGGACCCATGGCGAGGAGTCACTGGTAAAACTACACAGTGACATCAACAAGTTTCATCCCATCATCAAACTCACCATGGACTACTCTTGACTACCTGTCTCATTCTTAGACACATCCGTTTCCATCAAGGATGGACACCTCAGCACCACACTTTACCGCAAACCCACAGACAACCTCACAGTGCTACACTTCTCCAGCTTCCACCCAAAACATATTAAAACCAGCCATCCCTATGGATAAGCCCTATGCATATACCGGATCTGCTCAGATGAGGAGGAACATGACGGACACCTGGAAGTACTCAGGGATGCCCTCACAAGAACAGGGGTACGATGCCGAACTCATTGACCGCTAGTTCCTACGTGCCACAGCAAGGAACCGTAATGACTTCCTCAGGAGACAGACACGTGCTGCAACTGACAGGGTACCCTTCGTTATTCAGTATTTCCCAGGAGCTGAAAAATTACGCCATGTTCTTTGTGACCGGCAACACATTATCAATGAGGATGAGCACCTCACCAAGACCTTCCCCACACCTCCACTACTTGCCTTTAAACAACCGCCAAACCTCAAACAGATCGTTGTTCGTAGCAAGCTGTCCAGCTCTCAGGATAACTCCATACAACCCTGTCACGGTAGGTGCTGAAAGACGTATCAGAGTATGGACATAGATACCACCATTACACGTGGGGACACCTCCCACCTTGTACATGGCAGGTACTCACGTGACTCAGCCAACGTTGTCTATCTTATACGTTGCAGGCAAGGATGCCCGGAGGCATGGTACATTGGGGAAACCGAGCAAAGGCTACGACAACGGATGAATGGGCACCGCACAACAATCAACAGACAGGAGGGTTCCCTCCCAGTTGGGGAACACTTCAGTGGTCCAGGACATTCAGCCTCGGACCTTCGGGTGACCATCCTCCAAGGTGGACTTCGGGACAGGCAGCAGAGAAAAGTGGCCGAGCAGAGGCTGATAGCTAAGTTCGGTACCCATAGGGAGGGCCTCAACCGGGACCTTGGGTTCATGTCACATTACAGGTGACCACCATTGGACTATACACACACACACAGGCACTCCAATATACACGGACACAGAAACACACGGACACATATACACACAGACACTCACACACACCCTTACAGACACATACTCACACATGCACCCCCCTACAGATTTAAGACTCTCTGCACTCACTACACACACACATACACTTTCTCACACTCACAACCCCCAACCCAGACAGACACACACATACACACAGACAGACAAAGACCCACATGCACACACATATTTTGTGGGGTAAATTTGTACTTTCAGGGTTACATTGTACTTTGCTGAAAAACTGCATGCATTCATGTCAAACTCTGAGATCAAAAACTGCATGAATTTATGTAAAACTCCGGTATCTCACATTTTAGATTAGAATCAATCTAAACATCATGGCATAGACAGAGAACACAGGGGTAAAAACAATGACTGCAGATGCTGGACACCAGATTCTGGATCAGTGGTGCTGGAAGAGCACAGCAATTCAGGCAGCATCTGAGGAGCAATAAAATCGACGTTTTGGGCAAAAGCCTCGTTGATCTTCCGTAATTACACCGGCACCACTCCCCACCTCTTCCTCCACTACATTGATGACTGCATTGGCGCCACCTCGTGCTCCCGCGAGGAGATTGAGCAATTCATCCTCCCGTGGGCAGCACAATGGTTAGCACTACTGCCTCACAGCGCCGGAGACCCAGGTTCAATTCCCGACTCAGGCGACTGACTATGTGGAGTTTGTACGTTCTCCCCGTGTCTGTGTGGGTTTCCTCCGGGTGCTTCGGTTTCCTCCCACAATCCAAAGATGTGCAGGTCAGGTGAATTGGCCATGCTAAATTGCCCATAGTGTTAGGTAAGGGTTAAATGTAGGGGTATGGGTGGGTTGCACTTCAGCGGGTCGGTGTGGACTTGTTGGGCCGAAGGGTCTGTTTCCACACTGTAATGTAA
Organism: Chiloscyllium punctatum; assembly: GCF_047496795.1. Lineage (NCBI taxonomy): Eukaryota > Metazoa > Chordata > Chondrichthyes > Orectolobiformes > Hemiscylliidae > Chiloscyllium > Chiloscyllium punctatum. The sequence continues at coordinate 137,164,739 of NC_092739.1, forward strand.
TCTTCATCAACTTCAACACATTCCACCCTGACCTTAAACTTACCTGGACAATCTCTGATAACTCCCTCCCCTTCCTGGACCTCTTCATCTCCATTAATGACGACTGACTTGACATTGACATTTTTTACAAACCCACAGACTCCCACAGCTACCTGGATTACCTCTTCCCACCCTACCTCTTGCAAAAATGCCATCCTATATTCCCAATTCCTCCGCCTCTGCCGTATCTGCTCCCAGGAGGACCAGTTCCACCACAGAACACACCAGATGGCCTCCTTCTTTAGAGATCGCAATTTCCCTTCCCACATGGTTAAAGATGCCCTCCAACGCATCTCATCCACATCCCGCACCTCGCCCTCAGACCCTACCCCTCCAACCGTAACAAGGACAGAATCCCCCTGGTGCTCACCTTCACCCCTACCAACCTTCGCATAAACCAAATCATCCGCCGACATTTCCGCCACCTCCAAAAAGACTCCACCACCAGGGATATATTTCCCTCCCCACCCCATTCCGCCTTCCGCAAAGACCGTTCCCTCAGTGACTACCTGGTCAGGTCCATGCCCCCCTACAACCCACCCTCCCATCCTGGCACCTTCCCCTGCCACCGCAGGAATTGCAAAACCTGCGCCCACACCTCCTCCCTCACCTCCAAGGCCCTAAAGGAGCCTTCTACATCTATCAAAGTTTTACCTGCACATCCACCAATATCATTTATTGTATCCGTTGCTCCCGATGCAGTCTCCTCTACATTGGGGAGACTGGACGCCTCCTCGCAGAGCGCTTTAGGGAACATCTCCGGGACACCCATACCAATCAACCACATTGCCCTGTGGCCCAACATTTCAACTCCCCCTCCTACTCTGCCGAGGACATGGAGGTCCTGGGCCTCCTTCACCACCGCTCCCTCACCACCAGACCCCTGGAGGAAGAACGTCTCACTTTCCGCCTCGGAACACATCAACCCCAGGGCATCAATGTGGACTTCAACAGTTTCCTCATTTCCCCTCTAGCTCAGCACTGTCCCCATGACTTGTCCTACCTGCCTATCTTCTTTTCCACCTATCCACTCCACCCTCCTCCTTGATCTATCACCTTCATCCCCTCCCCTACTCACCTATTGTACTCTATGCTACTTTCTCCCCACCCCCACCCTCCTCTAGCTTATCTCTCCACCCTTCAGGCTCTTTGCCTTTATTCCTGATGAAGGGCTTTTGCCCGAAATGTTGATTTTACTGCTCCTTGGATGCTGCCTGAACTGCTATGCTCTTCCAGCACCACTAATCCAGAGAACACAGGGGGCCAACACTTCAACATATTGTCTAGCTATCACCATTGTTAACAGCTAACCCGAGAATGCAACTTTTTTAAAAAAAGGTTTTGTGATTTACACATGAAAGAAGTGAAACTACCACTGTATTCTAACAGATGAAAGGCTTAACAATCAATTTTTCAATGTATAATTTCAGTTACATCACACTAAATTTTTGCTACAAATTCTGTGTGTTAGGATTGAGCCCTCCACTACCACCTGATGAAGGAGTGTCGCTCCGAAAGCTAGTGTGCTTCCAATTAAACCTGTTGGACTATAACCTGGTGTTGTGTGATTTTTAACTTTGTTCACCCCCAGCAGTTTCCACCCTCAGCCTTTGCAGTTTAATGAAAAGAACAGCAACCAATCTATTCTCTCTTCGTAATTGAATCACTCCAGTCCAGGCAGCATCCTGGTGAATCTGGAGTCACATCCTTTCTGCAGTGTAGTAACCAGAACTGTGTGTCCCACTATTGTTATATTGTATACAACTCCATCATAACATTTAAAAAGTGTCAGGATGGGTACATGAATAGGAGGAGTTTAGAAATGATATGGGCTAAATGTTGGCAAATGGAACGAGATCAGTTTAGGAATCTCATTGGCACAGATTAGTTGTTTTCTTGTTGTAATATTCTATGGTTCTATGACTCACTGGTCATTAATCACAGATTGGTTTACCAATGCAAAAGATTGCCATGTGACTTATTGTGTTTGTGCAACCTTAAGACAGAGCAGTAAGCTCCACACCATCCCCATTCTCTCTTTTCCCTGTAGCCCTATAATCCTTGCCTCTAAATATGGTTACTGAGTTCTCTAGAGAGAACTGCAATTTCTATTTCAATAATAAACAGATATTGCTGGAATAACTCAGCAGGTCTGACAGCATTTGTGGAGAGAAAGCATAATTTAATGTTTTGATTCCAGGGACTCTTCTTCAGAACTGATTGGGATTCAGATCCTAGCTGGGTTTTTCCAATAATTTCTGTCTGTGTATCTCATTTCCCGTATCTGCAGTTCTTTGGGTTTTTATTTGTTCTTATTTTTAAAATATACTCTCAGTTTTTCCTTGCATTTCCTCAGATTTGTCAATCACTTTAATTAGGTATTCTCACTCAACCTCTTCACCCAGAAGGAAAAATCAGGTGGCATCAGTAACAATGTCTACCTGCATTTACCATACTTCAGTTCTGAGGAAGGGTCACCAGACCCAAAACATAAACTTTGATTTTTCTTCACAGGTGCTGCCAGACCTGCTGAGCTTTTCTAGCAACTTATGTTTTTGTTTCTGATTTACAGCATCCACAGTTCTTTAGGTTTTTACTTAGCTGGTCTTACATGCAGATACCGGAGGAGCAGTAATTCGTGATAGAATTAATTACGGGTTTGAACGAACTTGGCTGTTGCTGGTTGAGGTTACCAGTGACTGGCACTCTGTGAACTGGGGGCATAGCACTCCATCATTCACCCTCACTTATGCAGCAAGGTAAAAACAATGACTTCAGATACTGGAAACCAGATTCTGGATTAGTGGTGCTGGAAGAGCACAGCAGTTCAGGCAGCATCCAAGGAGCTTCGAAATCGATGTTTCAGGCAAAAGCCCTTCATCAGGAATAAAGGCAGTGAGCCTGAAGCATGGAGAGATAAGCTAGAGGAGGGTGGGGGTGAGGAGAAAGTACTCTATGCTACTTTCTCCCCACCCCCACCCTCCTCTAGCTTATCTCTCCATGCTTCAGGCTCACTGCCTTTATTCCTGATGAAGGGCTTTTGCCTGAAACATCGATTTCGAAGCTCCTTGGATGCTGCCTGAACTGCCGTGCTCTTCCAGCACCACTAATCCAGAATCTCATTTATGCAGCCACTCACCCTCACGATAATTCATGTCTCACTCGGCCATTCATCCTCATGTGCACACTTCCAGCCACTTTATTCTCTCCATCATGCTCAGTCAGTTGCAGAAGCCAGAGGAGCAGCATCAGAGTAGCCAAGTGACTCCAGGAAGTTTGATGGGAATGTAATGGGTATGTGGTGGGGATGATGCATGGATGTTGGCAGAGCCTATGGGAATGATTCAGAGCAGAGCCTAGAAAGAGCAGGCAAAGACTGAGGGCCAGTAATCATAATCATGATCTCCTTTAGAAATTTTATTTTTTGTTTACTGACACTGATTACCAGTGAGGCAAAAACCTGCAGGAACATCTTAACACCAGCAACACCTTGCTTCGTAATCTGGAAGCCTCAATGCCTGGCTGCTTGATTGGTACCTGTTGGTGAACCCTGCATCAGGTGTGGTGAAAGTGAGGACTGCAGATGCTGGAGATCACAGTCAAGATTAGAGTGGTGCTGGAAAAGCACAGCAGGTCAGGCAGCATCTGAGGAGCAGAAAAATCGATGGTTTGGGTAGGAGCCTTTCATCAGGAATGAGGCTGGGAGCCTCCAGATGGCCTCTCCACCCTGGAGGCTCCAGCCTCAGTCCTGACGAAGGGCTTCTGCCCAAAAGGTCGATTTTCCTGTTCCTCGGATGCTGCCTGACCTGCTGTGCTTTTCCAGCACCACTCTAATCTTGACCCTGCATCAGGTGTTCCGACTCTGCCATGTGTGGATTCGCCAATGCTCAGAAAAGCTGGGAGGGATGATTGACATTTGTGAATGTCAATCATCAGAGATAGCTATTTTAACATAAGCCTTTAAGAAACCATTTGCAATGTGAGTTGTTCATACTTGCAGAGACAGAGAAAGATTTCTGGCCACAATCAACCAAATGTGCAGCTATTATTATCTCTGGGCAATAATGTATTTTTATTTTCTTGTACTTGCAGAAATTTGTGGAAATATATATGATGTAGCAATATGCCCCATCTGAGAGAACAGTTTTAGGTAACGAAAAGCAGTTGAAGCACTTGGGCTTGTACTCACTAGAGTTCAGAAGAATGAGGGGGGGACATGATTGAGGTATGGAAAATGCTAAAAGGGAAAGATGAGGTGGACACTGAACAGATGATCCCCCTGTGGGACATATCTATGACCTCTTATTCAAGACTAGGCGACTCTTCATAAGAGCTGTCTCTCCATGAATGCTGCCTGACCCGCTGTGATTTCCAGCTTTTCTTTTTGTTTTCTGGATTAATAGTCTACTTAACAGCCACAGCCTCCCTATTAAGAAAGTAAGTGAAGAAATTTATCCTCATCTTCAACCTAAATGATCCATCTCTTATGCAGATGTCTTAGATTCCCAACCAGAGAAACAATCGCACTATCTACCCTATCAAACCCCTCACAGTTATATGAATGGACTAGACAATTTGGGATTGCCCTTCTTAAGGCAAAGACACCTAAAGGGAGACTGAACAAAGGTGTTCAAATTTATGTGAGGTATTGGTAGATGGTAAGAAACTATTTCCTCTGGCAGGAGTGTCAGTAACTGGCAGGAGGCTGTGGGCAAAGAATAGGGACCAGGGCGAATTTCATTGCTCCTTCAATATTTTATCTGTTTTAAACCTATTATATAGCCAAATCTTTTTTCCTTTCCACAGCACTGGGTTTCTTACTATTCACAGCCTTTTACTGCTGAAATATATTTTACCAAAATATATTATCACAGACCTATGAACATTGAATTACATCTGCCACGGTTTAATCCATTCCCCCACTTTACCAATATAATACCACTTTGCAGTTTTGATCTTCTATAGTTTAACCTACAGCTGATGCACTTGTCCATGCCTGTCTTGTGTCCTGAACTAATAAATTATTAAAACCACTAAATTATTTAATTAATTTTAATTAGTTTAACTGAATAAATTAATATCTCTTTGCATCACCCCTTCCCAGATATGTAGATTAGATTAGATTAGATTACTTACAGTGTGGAAACAGGCCCTTCGGCCCAACAAGTCCACACTGCCCCACCAAAGCGCAACCCACCCATACCCTACATTTACCCCTTACCTAACACTAGGGGTAATTTAACATGGCTAATTCACCTGACCTGCACATCTTTGGACTGTGGGAGGAAACCGGAGCACCCGGAGGGGGCCCACACAGACACGGGGAGGACGTGCAAACTCCACACAGTCAGTCGCCTGCGGCGGGAATTGTACCCGGGTCTCTGGCGCTGTGAGGCAGCAGTGCTAACCACTGTGCCACCATGCCGCCCATCAGTGTAGCAGTGTCTGTCGTGCCACATCCAGCTCATGAAGTCTACTAACTATAACCTTAGAATGCAACAAATGTTATGACTCGAGAATAAGATAAATAATGAAATCACTTTTTTTTTCCTTTGCTTCTGCTAGAGTGTCTTAAATAAGTAAAAGATTTGTTATTTAGATACACAGAGTTCCCAACAGCAGTTACTCACTAATCAACTCTAGGTTTTCCTGTAATGTCACTTATTTAAAAACTTGACCTGTTTATCCTTTTCCTTCCTTTGTGTATTTCCTGCAGGTCTCCTCTGACTGCTCCTCTCCCAGATTTCCTGTGATGGCCCTTTTCATTGTTTCATTCAAATGCCTGCCTTGGAGTCCACCACTTGTATTCTCCTGTTAAGTATTTCTGATTGCCTGTTTGGGGGGGGGGGGTGGTTCTCTTTTCGCTTGTACATGTCTGTATTCCTCTAATTCTGGCCCCTTCAGCATTCCTGATTGTGGAAATACAATTCCTCAATCTTAAAAAAAAAAGACAATAGAATTGTAAAGTTAGAAAACAATGTACTAGAATTCCTTGAATATACCAAAGCTGTGGAGGATACCTATAGAATACATTTGTTGAAATTCAAATGACTTTAAAAGGCAGCTGGCTTTGCTGGTTAGTACACTGAATATACTGTGTATTTCTGTGTTGTGAATTGAGTTAATTAAATTTTTAATGCATTTGGCAGTGGTACCACTGAAATAATTGAAGATAATTTGTTGTGGTTTCAAAAACTCCTGAAGACAAAACAAAAGACCTTTGAGAAAAATGCAGCTCTGCTGTTTAGTAATAATCTGCTCAAAATCACTTTGCTATCAGACTGCTGGACCAGTTGTCCAGATAAATTCAAACTTCTTAAAAAATTCATTTACAGATAGGATGTGGGTGTCACTGGTTAAGCCAGTATTTGTCCCTAATTGCCCTTGAGAAGTTAGTAAGGTAAAAACAATGACCGCAGATGCTGGAAACCAGATTCTGGATTAGTGGTGCTGGAAGAGCACAGCAGTTCAGGCAGCATCCAAGGAGCTTCGAAATCGACCTGGGCTTTTGCCCGAAATGTTGATTTCGAAGCTCCTTGGATGCTGCCTGAACTGCTCTTCCAGCACAACTAATCCAGAACTTGAGAAGTTCGTGGTGAGTTGCTTTCTTGAACTGCTGCATTCCCTGGAAGTTCCATACACCCACAATGTAGTAATTTTGTAAAACCATTACTCACACCACAGTATTGCACCGCATTAAGGCAGTTTTGTAATCTAAATTCTTGTTCAATAAGAGAACACTACAGTCTACAACATTTATGCACAATGTGAATTTTCAGTGTCAAAGGCACAGGGGGCATGAAACGCATTGTGTCTGTTCCAGGACATGCTGTCACCTCTGTAAGATTATGCAGGAGTTAAATTGGTGGCAGGAATTGTTACACAATTAGATGCAACCAAATCTGTCCCTAATTAAGATCTTAATAATTGGCACATTCTTATGGAGCCGGTCACATTAAGAAGCTGTGCATAACAACTTAGCGGCCTCCTCTTGGAAGGTAGGTCAGGCAGTCTCAAAGCCAGAGACTCCAATGTATTTGGAAGCATCATGCTGTGAAAAATCAGCTCTAAATAGGACAAGGCTCTTACTCTGGAAAACATTCTTCCTGATCTCCTGAGGCCTAATGGTTTGATGCTAGAAAAGCGGAGTGCCTTTGTGAAAAGCAACTGATAAGTAACTATCTCCATGGCCTTGGCAGAGTCGGGGGGGGGGGAATGAAAGTTGAAATGTTGGACCACAGGGCAGTGTGGCTGATTGGTGCAGGTGTCCCAGAGATGTTCCCTAAAGCGCTCTGCTAGGAGGCGTCCACTCTCCCTAATGGAGAGGAGACTGCATCAGGAGCAATGGATACAATAAATGATATTGGTGGATGTGCAGGTAAAACTTTGATGGATGTAGAAGGCTCCTTTAAGGCCTTGGATAGAGGTGAGGGAGGACGTGGGGGCACAGGTTTTGCAATTCCTGCGGTGGCAGGGGAAGGTGCCAGGATGGGAGGGTGGGTTGTAGGGGGGCGTGGACCTGACCAGGTAGTCACGGAGGGAACGGTCTTTGCAGAAGGCGGAAAGGGGTGAGGAGGGAAATATATCCCTGGTGGTGGGGTCTTTTTGGAAGTGGCGAAAATGTCAGCAAATGATTTGGTTTATGCGCAGGTTGGTAGGGTGGAAGGTGAGTGCCAGGGGCTTTGTCCTTGTTATAGCTGGAGGAGTGGGGTCTGAGTTCAGAGGTGTGGGATGTAGACAAGATGCATTGGAGGGCATCTTTAACCACATGGGAAGGGAAATTGCGGTCTCTAAAGAAGGAGGCCATCTGGATTGTTCTGTGGCGGAACTGGTCCTCCTGGGAACAGATATGGCCGAGGTGGAGGAATTGGGAATACGGGATAGCATTTTTGCAAGAGGTAGGGTGGGAGTTGGTGGGTTTGTTAAAAAAATGTCAGTCGTCATTAATGGAGATGGAGAGGTCCAGGAAGGAGAGTGTCAGAGATGGTCCAGGTAAATTTAAGGTCAGGGTGGAATGTGTTGGTGAAGTTGATGAATTGCTCAACCTCCTCACGGGAGCATGAGGTGGCGCCAATGTTGCGGAGGAAGAGGTGGAGAGTGGTGCTGGTGTAATTACGGAAGATCGACTGTGGCTATGTAGCCAAAGAGACAGGCATAGCTGGGGCCCATACGTATGCCCATGGCTACCCCTTTGGTCTGGAGGAAGTGGGAGGATTCAAAGGAAAAATGGTTAAGGATGAGGACCAATTCAGCCAAACAAATGAGTGTGTTGGTGGAAGGGTACTGTTGGGGACATCAGGAGAGGAAAAAAAAATGGAGGGCTTGGAAGCCCTCGTCATGAAAGATGGAGGTGTAGAGGGATTGGATGTCCATGGTGAAGGGGCCAGGGAAACAGTCTTGAATGTATGTGGGGAGGGGGGAAAGAGAGGAGGAGGAGAAGGAGAAGAGGAAAGGAGAAAAGGGAGAAGAGAAAGAAGAATAAGAGTGTCAAGGTAGATAGAAATGAGTTCAGTGGGGCAGGAGCATGCTGAGACAATGGGTCAGCCAGGGGGTCAGGCTTGTGGATCTTGGGAAGGAGGTAGAACTGGGCAGTGTGGGGTTCCCAGACTGAGGTTGGAAGCGGTGGGTGGGAGATCTCCTGAGGTTCTATTTTTAATGTAGCAGCAAACTAAAACCCGTGGCTAGCTGCTTATCATGCATCCAGATAAAGTCATACTACACTAATTCAACTACTTGATTTATGAAGACTAGCCAAATGTTACTATTTAACCTAACTTACTAGAAAAAAAAAGTCCCTTGGTATGACCGATCTGTCCTGAAGACATTTATAAATTAAAGGCAACAAGATTATCTGGCAAGACCCTGATGCTTGGCAAAACTATGTTATCTGGTATTCAATTGATAGTGAAATGCTCCCCACTTGTGTCCTTTGGACAATTGAGGTTCATCTGTATTGCTGCAGAACTCCATTTTCTAAATCATTTGGAACTTTTGTTTGATCTATACTATTCCCCACATGTATCAGTTTGATTTACAATAATCATTTCTCAAATCCAAGACATGAATTTCAAGTGACAGGATATGACAAGACAAGGCAGTTTAAAGTTATACAAGTTCCTGCTTAAGCTACATCTGTTGTTGTGATCAGTGTGAGTACCAAAGAGGATATGCAATCTTGGAAGCAGTGCAGTACAAAGACAGGCCCCAAAGTCTATGCTTATATAGACAAAGTGGGTGGGATTAGGAGCAGGGCAGTTAAGTGAGACAGTATTTAAGATTAGGAAGGTTACACTGGAAGCGTTGATTAGGTCTAGAGTATTGTATGCAGTTCAGGAATCCACATTGTATTGGGAATGTGGTAGCACTGGAGACTGCACTGACTCAATGTGCCTTTTGTGCTGCAGGTCACTGACATTATGGACCAGTGGAGGCAAAACTGGCTCTAATAGGAATCAGTAATGCACAATGGATAGTTTTCACAGTGGAGGACAGTCTAGAGTGAACTTCCCCAGTCAATCTTCGAATCCTTGCTTTTTCCTGATACATTAGTGATCTGGATCTTGGTGTGCAGATGACAAAAAAAAAAAGAGGAAACTTCCTCATACAGCATTGCTATAACATGCTTGGAGATGGATTGTGAAAATCTAAAATTGTGGGACAGAAAAATGTATATTGCATTAGGTAATCCATCTCCAGTGATTCCCAGCATCTCAGATACTAGTCTTGATCATGTGGAGAGAATCCAATCTGCTTAAGAAGAGGGAAGGCACTAGATAGTGAAAAGTGGTGGGCCTGAATAATCCAGCAATAGTACTGAAGATCTAGATTACTTAATGCAGAAACAGGCCCTTAGCCCAACAAGTCCACATGGACCTGCTAAAGTGCAACCCATCCAGACCCAGTCCCCTACATTTACCCCTTCACATAACACTACAGGCAATTTAGCATTGCCAATTCACCTAACCCACACGTTTGGACTGTGGGAGGAAACTGGAGGAAACCCATGCAGACATGGGGTGAAAGTCTGGAGTTTGCAGTCACCTGAGGTGGGAGTTGAACCTGGGTCTCTGGTGCTGTGAGGTAGCAGTGCTAACCACTGCTGCCCATTTATGCTCCAGAATTTGCCACTCCCCAAGCCAAGCTGTTCAAGTACACTTGTAGCATGAACATCTACCAATGTAAAAAAAGTTGCCCAGTTGTCCTGTACACAAAAAGGATGACAAATCAAACCAATTACTGCACATCAAATCCACTCTTGATCAGTTGGAAGTGGTGAAAGGTAAACTTGATCAGGAGCTGCAGGATAGCAGTAACATCCCATTTGGGATACACCATGACCAATTTCTGACCTCTTTACAGCCTTGGTTAAAAGTGGCCAAGAGTTGAATTCCAGGGGTAAGGGGAATGTGATAGCCTTGGACATCAAGGCCACATTTGACCAAGTATGGTATCAAGGATACCCATTGATTCCAGTTCTTGGGTATCAGGTGCAAGCTTGCATTGGTTAGAGTTATAGCTGACAAAAAAAAAAGATGACTGGTTACTGGAGCTCAGTCATTTCAGTAGCAGTTCCTCAGGTGTCCTAGGCCCAACCATCTTCAGCTGCTCCAACAACCTTCCCACCATTAAGATCAAAAGTGAAATCATTTGACTGATGACATGTAGTGGCAAACACTGCAGTCAACTGCCTAAAGATGTTATAGAGGACCTGCCAGGAAGGTAAATTTATGATAGCAGCACCCTGCCCCCCCCCCCCCCCCCCCCCCCCCAGAGAGTGTGTGAGTACAAGCTCCACACAGCCAGACATCATGGTGGAATGGAAACCCAGTTCCTGGTGCTGGGAGGCAGTAGTTCACGGTAGCTCACCCCTATCCTCAAGGGCAACACAGGAACAGACAAACACTAGACAGCCAGTGATTGATGTCCAGCATGGAACAAACCCTTCAGTCCAACTTTTCCATGATCAGATATGGTAAACTAATCTAGTTTCATTTGCTAGCATTTGGTCCATATTCATAAGAGGCAGCTGTATGGGTAAAATATTCTAATTTTACAAACCCCCACTTCCTCTGGCAACTCATTCTATAGACACCACCTTGAGAAATCTCAAGTGAAAGTAACTACAATTTGATTAGCCTCAAGCAGAGCAAGCTCAAACCATGTTACTAATCTATACAAGGATGGATATAATGTAACTACAATATCAAGTTTCCCCAATAAATGGGATTCTCTTCACCTCTGGAGGACTTTTGTTCAGTTAACTGCAGTCATGGTCCTAGAAACAAGTCAGGTTGTGCATTACTCTGGTGTTATTAATTAAATAAAAAGCAAAGAAAGCCAAGTACACAAAACATTAAGTCATTTATTCAGAGAAGCACTAAAATCATAATTAGTTGGCAAAATGCTTTTACAAAGCTGTTTACTACAATTACTTATTTTACATTGTTTTTCTGTAACTGACAGCCTAGTTAAATTGAGCAGATTTAAACTTACAAGCTTTGCACTTGAATCTTGGTCAGTCTCAGTGGAATGAAGGATTGATTCAGTTGCTAATTAGCATCAATCTGTGACAAAACTGAGATATTCAGGAGTTAAAATGAATGGAGTGAATAGATGGCATGCAAATGCAATCTCTTCCACCACCAATTCTGAAGTATTGATTTAGATTTTCTTAATATTCAAGATCACTATTGCAATCAGACCTTGCATCTATTCAGACCAAGAAGTGACAATTGGCTATAACAGCACATTTAAGATACCAGTTAAAGAGAAAGCAAATTCATTTTGAAGAGGATGCACAGATTTAATGCAGCCATTTGTGTATTAACACTGCAGCTGACAACTTAAATTAGCTATTCAGATCACATTTAGTTATAGCTAAAAAAGTGAAAACACATGCAAGCATGGTTAATTTCAAAAGAAATCCCACTTCTGTTCAAAGATTAAATTCTTACTGCAATTACTTGTGCAGAGAGAACAAGGTTTGTTGTTTAAAGCCAAAGTGGCTACAGTATTTACAGAGTGCAATAAAATCCCAGATATAAACAGATTCACATGGTGGTCAAGACCAAGTCCACTTGTGCAGGAAATCGTCGTTCATTAATCCAAACAAAGTGGTTCAATCCCTAGTTTTCACACCTCCACCCTAGAGAAATTCAGTTTGCTCAATCCAAAAAAAAAACAGCATTTAACAATTTCAAATGATTCAGAAGCATGTACATTAGTTGTAATTCATGTTAAATTGCAACACAAAGCCACAAAAGCAAAGTTAAAAGGGGAGAAAGATATTCTAGCAGTCATAACCTGCACAGAATGTTCATTGCAAAGTACACACTTCAGAGACTGGGTAGATGTTAGTGTGGTGATAGCTTCCATTTTATGCAGAAATACCAAAGTTTCCAGTTTGGTGGGTCTGAACAATAGAGTGCAAGGTTTCACCAAGTTCTTAAAGCTGGAGATTTTCTTCATGCATATATTCCAGAAGGAAGTGGTTGGTAATCCATCTGTTTTTGTCTGCAGCCAATCACACAAATGCTGATCATTCCAAAAAACTGGTGAAAAATTAGGGATGAAATTTAGTCTTAGTGTCTGGTTTAAGCATATAGGAACAAGCAATGGCAACAAAACTACAAACATTACTACCAGAGGAGAATAAAATCACTTGTGATTGGGGAGAAGTAATTTTTATCAGCCACCATGCTAGAATGCTCCTCCTGAGAGATTGACAGGTTGTATTAGAGGCAAATAGCAGCTGGCTAATCCAATATTCCAAGGCCATTGTCAACAAATTGGAATTTCAGAAGCCCTTTGAAAAATTTCCTAATTCTTGAATTGTCAAGATGAAGGTGGCCTTTTGGCAGTAGATTAGAGGGCTGGTGTAGTAACTAAAAGAAACTGACTGGTATTTGCTGTGAATTAGGACCATACATACAGTCACTTGTCAGCTAGTATTTCTCCTCCAAAAAAAGGCTTGGTGCTGCAATAGTGTCCCATCTCTGGGTGTCTCACTAGGGGAGTCATAACATTGTAACCAGCTTGGTCAAACTTTCCCTCCATAAAAAAGGGGGTCAGGTCACTTTAAAGAGTACATTGTGATAGACAGATTGCAGCAACCACCTTTGATTGCTGTCTGCTCACGGTTAGAGGGCCTTCAATTGCTCTTTGCCTTAAAATAGAGTCCACCCATTCAACTAAACAGGACAGTAAGGTAATCAAGTGATCTAAAACTGACCAGTTACAATGGAATCAAAAAGTCAGTTGTATTTTCTTCTTGAATACTCAAGCTATGTTAAATCAACTCTTCCTAAGCTATTATCTTGATGGCCAACCACAGTCAGATTTTATTTCAAGAGCAAAAAGCTGGATTCAAAAATGAAAATTCAGTACCTTGATTATGGCAAATCCCAGAATAACTATCATGGCATAACTCAGAATGGATTCAAGGCCAGTCTCCAACTTCATCTCACATCCCTGTTTAAACAAAATGTTATTTTTCAAGAATAACTCTAATGTACACTAGTTGAAAAGTGACAGTCTTAGTCATTGAAACTGCAGTCACTGAAGAAACTTCTAGACTGCACAAAAAAGTTTTCACCCAATGCCTGGGTTAAAATTAGTTTTCCCTAGCAAGTAACTGTCATCTCATTTGTAGAGAGAGTAGTGAGAAAATGTCACCAAATCAAACACTGGTTTGAGTGGAGCACTGATTCAAATCCTACCATTTTATGAGGCAAAACATGAAATTCAATTTAAGCTCCAAAAATTGAAAAGTCAATGGATACTTACCATCCTTTGTCAGCTCTACATGCAGCTCCATGAGGCCAGAAGGCAGTTAAGAGCCAGCCACAATGGTGAAGTGGCCAAGCAAGCCAGTTTAAACAATTGCTGCCATTGACAATGCCTATGTTTTAAAAATCTTTAAACTCTCACCTACAGCTTCAAAAGAAATCTAGTTTGCTTTTCTCCCACAAGTGAGGACGGTGTTTGACCCCAAGCCAGATCAGATGTTTCAGGATGTCTAAAGGCATTAAAATTCATTTTTAAAAGAAAGACTTTGTTCCCTTAAAAAGAGCAAGTCTTCCAACCATTAAAAGTCTGGACATATTTTAAAAGCGGAAATGTCAAAGCATTTAGTTTTAAATTTCTTCTCCCAAAGCCAGGGAGAGTAAGATTTTTTTCTTGTAAGTTAGAAATGAAGCTCATTTAATGCAACATGGAATATTTTAATCAAAATGACTCAAGTAGAATTCCTCAATTCGCAAGTGAAAATCTGCACTGTGGTTACATTTGGAATGAGCTGCCAGAGGTGGTGGTGGCAGCAGCTTCAATTACACCAGAGCATCTAGATAGGTTTAGATGGATATAGCCAGTGATAGCTTTATTTAGGATATTGGTCAGCATGGACTGGTGGAGCATGGAAACAGACCCTTTGGTCCATCTTGAATGAAGTGAGATCAAGCATCATTAACAATGGATTAAATACAACCTCTTAAAATAGCAATTCCAGTGTTGGGGGTGACCCCAAAAATAGTTATATACACCTCAACCCCTCTGCTGTTGAGACTGTAACATTACACATTTAGTCAAAACAACAATTGCTGCACAGCAATGACTGGGGAAATTTGAGGATAAAACACAGGGTGAATTACTGATTGCAATATTAACAAGTGTCTCTGCTGACTTGCAGGAAATTTGAGTCTTAGCTTACAGCTAGATTGCCAGAAAATACATTGGCTCCTATTATTCAGAGGAATTTATACTTTCACCCCCTATTCAGGGATCAATAGGAACATTGTAGTTGGAATTGGACTACTCTCCAACAGTTTAAAAAAATTCACACCAGATCTGGACTGTATTGTTTCTGGAGTGAGGTGATGGGATCATTGCATCTTGAATGGCTGGGGCTGTCTTATGGACATTAACTGATGTAAAGATTTTGGTGTAAAGGAAGACTATTACCTTTCATCAGGGAGAGCTTTGACATGGCTCTGCAAGCCCTGTGGAGGTGAAGCATCTTAAAAATTCCCCAGAAAATTTGTACTGAATAAGATTGTTGTTTGTACAGAATGTGGTGCAGTTGCAATGTGTGTAAGATTTTCAAGAAAAAATCTGAAGGTTTTCACTGCTGTCCTCTACCAAACTTAGTCACTTGAAAGTTGACTTTCCAGTAATTCAGTACTGGAACACTACCTGCAAATGCTCAGGTTTGGTGTAGTTTATGAACTGAACTTGAGGTAGAAAGGCTACTATGAAATATCAGTTAGATGTTGGACATTGGGTAGATTCAGTATTGAAAACTATTTAAGAGGAACATTCACTACCACAAGTATAGGAATACAGGAAACTGCATGACCAGATTAAAACTACAATTCACTCATTAAGAATGATTCTTCAACCTCCTCTTATCCTATTATTTGAATCACTAACTCAGCATAGAAAGCCATGAATTAGGACAGCTACAATTCTTGCTAATAGACTATGTTCAAGAGCATATGCTTGAAACATCTCTCCTGGTCCTCATATGCTGCCTGACCAGCTGTGCTTTTCTAGTACCACTGAGAATGTTGCAGATAACCTCAAGTTATTTAAAAACAGGCAAAAGTGGAAGTATTAAAATGATCATGAATCCATACTGCTGTATTGAGGAGCTCAGGATGACTTGGGCTTCCTGTGCAGTTGGAGAATTGATGTTTGCAGCAGCTGAGTGGGTAAGTCTGGTTGCCCTTGATGAACCAATTAGTAGTATTCCAATAGGTGTAGTTTTTCAACCCACAGCATGCCATCTAAAAAGAAAAAAAAGTCAATTTCCAAATGCAGAGCATCAATACAGATTTGACTTAAAACCAATCATGCTGTAGAGGAATTTGCTTGCTGGGTTGGCCCCAGTGACACCTCTAAAAATCAAGCACTAAACATGTTAAGCTTACCTGTTCCTGCAAGTAGTTCACAGTCTTGCTCTCAGCATTCTTGCCATCATATTTTGAAAAGACAGTAGTCATAGTTGAATCCACACCTTCATGCATCTACAGGAAATGGCACTGAGAACTATTAGTCTGTCTCAAATTGGAGACCATTCACACAATTCCACCCAAAAATCTCAAAACTAAGAACAGAATAAGCCAGTCAGTCATGAACTGGGGATCCCACAGTTGAATTATAGTGATAATTTTGGAATATTTAATACTCAAGATTAGTTTTCAGAATGTCACTGGGGAGGAAGTTACATTTCAATACTGTCTGGAATTGTGGTACTGCAGCAACTGTTCTGTAGAGTTTGCTGGTAGTTAAGTACTCAGGCAGGCACTGGAGGAACAGCAACCAAACAGGATCCGGAGGAGTGAGAAGTCAATATTTTAGGTTTAACCCTTCAGGATGGGGGTAGGTGAGCTGCAGGTAAGGGGTTGGCAGAGGTGGGGATGGTGTGGACAGGCAGAGGGTACAACCTGGTTGGTCAAATGGGAGGAATAAATTTGGTTGGTGGCTAGGAAGGGAGTCAGGGAAAAGGGAAGGTTATTTGAAATTGGAGAACTCAAATGCTGAGTCTTTTGGGTTGTAAGCTGCCTAGACAGAAGATGTTGTTCCTCCTTTGCAGTTTGGTTCATTGGGGCAAGGGATGAGGCCAAGTATGATCATGTCAGAAAAGGAATGGGAAGGGGAATTGGTGGTCTACTTGGTAGTGGGCCTGGCAGAGACCCTTGGCAAACCACACCTTAAGTTTGGTCTTGCTGATATGGTCCAAAGTTTACACTGACTCTACAGCAATGTTTCCCTCAAGAAACCCATTTAGAAGAGAGTCAATTTAACTAATCAAGCCTCAATGAAAAAAAGTGGAGGGTGGAGACATTTAGCACAAGGAAAAAATATCAGTTGAATAAAGTACCTTTCCTCTGTAGACAATTCCCAGAACAAAGGCAGACACTTCAGCAGCAAAGGTGATCAACAGTACAATCATAAACTAAGAAAGAAAAGATGTTTATTATAACACTGAACACCATCCAGCTTTACATTTAGTCAAATATTAAAAGCTTCCAAGAGAAGAACAGATAAGAGGGATCAGAACTGTGTCACCTTAAAAAAACCACAAACAAGTGGACAGTTAAGCCTCATCCACTGATGAAATCTGGGTAGAGCTCAATAGGAGACGATGCAGTTACAGATAGGAGTGTAACATAGGCATCTCAGTTACCAAGGCATAGAGGAACAAATATGTAGGCAACAACAGGGTTATCATAGTGACTGACTAACTTCCAATATTGGCAGAGTCTCCTTTAGAGAGGCTTAAATGGGGCAGAATGTATTAAGTACATCTGTAATGTAGAAAGATTAGTGGGAATCTCTGGACATTAAAGGGTAAACTGCAACAGACAGAACATGCTGGAAGTGGTGGGGATGACCTTCCTGCAGGTCAGTGGATGACTTCTACTCCAATTAGACAGTCATTTGCTACTACTCCCCTACTATCAAGTTAAGAATCATTCAATCTCTTCCATTCAGAAATGCTTTTATAACCATCCCCCAAAGCTAGATACATCACACCTGTCATCTTAGGGAAATCAATGAGTCAGAAATAGTCTGCATAATGATTCCCCAAGATTAGGGCATTTATGTTTATTATCTCATCCTACTATTGTACCTGGGGTAACATGTGATTGTAAGCGAGTGGCTGGGGATCATGAGTGGCATGTGACAAGGGAGTAGCCAGAGTATGAGCATTTCTAAAGGGGATGAGTTCTCTTTATGGGGCCTGACTTGACTTCACACACCCGAGGCATATCAAAGAGAGTTACCTAGCATGTATAGGCTTTAAATACACTTGTAACAATTTGTGCGCAAGCCGCATCTTGTGTAAAACCTCAGCAAGAGCCAACACCCAAGAGGGTTTCTCGAAACAGCATGTGGATAGTCTAAAAAGGAGATGCCATACTGGACTGGTTTTGGCTAATGAGTCTGGCCAGGTGACTGACCTTTGTGCATTTTGGCACCAGAGATCACAACTCCTTAAGTAACTATGGGTAAGGATAAGTCAGGACCTTATGTTAAGGTACTAAATGGAGGGCAAATTATGTCTCTATTAGGCATAAGCTAGGGTGTTAATTGGGAGTTGTTGCTATCAGGCAAGCCCACATTTGACATTTGGGAATTGTTTAATGTCCTGATTACAGTTCAGTAGCATGTTCCAGTAGAGAGGAAGTATAAGGATGGCCAGGTAAGGGGCCCTTTGATAAAAAAGGGAAAAAACAGCCTATGCAAGGTTTAAGCAGCTAAACTGACAGGGCCAATGGAAAAATAAAGCAGAAAACAAACAAGCAGGGAATTAGGAGAACAAAAAAGGGACTAAAGTTACCTGGGCAAGTAGGGTTAAGGAGAATCCCAAACCATTCCAGGAGAGGATAGGACCAAGGTTAAGGAGAGAACCAGTACTTGGTAGCAGAGTAATAGGCAATCCTAAATGAGTGCTTTTCAGTTTTCACAGGGGGAGAGGTAGGATGAGGGTACAGCATGCTAATAGGCTAGGGCATTGAAAAGCAAAAAAAGTGTTTGATGTCTTGAAGAGCACTAACATAGTTAAGTCCCCAGGGCCTGACCATATCTACCACCCCAGGTAGGGGCAAGAGGAAATTGTTGGGGCCTTGACCAAGATTTTTGTGTCCTCATTAGGAGATATCCCAGAGGACTGGGATCTAATGTTTCTGTTCAAGAGACTAGGGATAAGCTAGAAAACTGCCTAGCTGTGAGTCTCACATTGGCGTTTGGAAATCTGTTAGAGCAGTCTTAGGGAGAGGATTTGTGCAGGGCAGATCATGTCTTGGTAACTCAATTGACTTCAACTGGTGACAGGTGATTGGAGGAAGGGTAATGATGTTGTCTAGAGGGATTTTAAAAAGGCCCCTTGTGGTAGGCTCATCCAGAACATGAGGTGCATGGATTCAGAATTGGTTTGTCCACAGAAGGCAGTGGGTATAAGCTTGTTTTTCCTAAGCTGAGGCCTGACACTGTGTCCCACAGGGATCCTTACTGGGACCTCAGCTGTGAGATGTTAGTTGTTTTTATAAAATAAATGACTTGAATAAAGAGGTAGACAGCTTAGTAAGCTTGCAGATAATATGAAGATCTGCAAAGACTACAGCAGGATATGAATCAGTTGAAAAAATGAGCAGAGAAGTAGCAATTGGAGTTTAATCCAGTTAAGGTGCTGCACTTTGGGAGACCAAATGTTAGGGAAAGTGTACAGTTAGTGGCAGGACCCTGAACAGTAGGGTACAGCAGGATCTTTGAGTTCAAGACCATAGCTCCCTGAAAGTGGCCACACAAGTAGATAAGGTGATAAAGGTAGTGTATGGCATGCTTGCCTTTATTGTACTCTATTCCCTAACCAAAAAGGGAATGTCATGTCTCAGTTCTGTTAAACTTGTTAGGCCACTTTTATTACATTCAATGTAAGTTGCTACATTGAAAAAGGATGGGGAGGCTTGGAGAGAGAGAGAGAGTACAGACAAGGATTACCAGGATGCTGCCCTGACTAGAGGGCATGAGCAGAAAGGAAAGACCATTCTCTGCAGTGGCAGAGGCATTTGCTAGCAGTCTATCACAATGCAGAGGTAAGGCTGACTGTTAGAATCCTCCACTCCACCAAGAGTTGAGATGTTTAGAACTAGGGTGCATGTGTTTAAGGTGGGGGGGGGGGGGGGGGAAGAAGAAGAGTTCAAAAGGAGATGTGAGGGACATGTTTCTCAATCCTAAAAAACTAAGTGTGACAGGAGTCCAGAATGTGCTGTCAGGGGTAGAGGAGACCTAGATAATTACATGAATATTCAAGTAGAGGGATATGTACCAAAAGCAGGGAGAAGAGAACAGCTTAATTTGGAATCATGTTTGGCATAGTAGCATGGGCTAGTGGGCCCATTCTTGTGCTGTACTGTTGTGTTCTATATGGGTTCCACTGTGGGAACAAACAGCCCATTGGTATTAAAGAAAGGGAAGACTACATATGCTAGAGAAATCAGTTTAAAAAGTGGCACTGGAAAAGCACAGTAAGGCAGGCAGCATCTGAGGAGCAGGACAGTTAGTGCTCTTTATGAAGGGCTAATGCCTGAAACATTATGGGAGAGGGGGCTAAGAGGGTATGCCTCCAACTTAGTACCACCACCTTGAACTATATCTTACTTCCCACCCATCTGCACCTCACTTTGTTATCTTCCCCCACCCCCTTATTCAAAATTGCAGGGAGTGACACAACAAACTGATACCCTTAAATTCAGCTTGGTACTAGACAGATGATAGCTAGCAAGCTGGAATGTTCTAATTCTGCCTTTAGAAAAAAATCCAGAATGTAAAACCCAGTAGTACAAGAAAAACCCTTCATGACAAAGAATCAAGTCCTAGCAGAACTCACCAATCCCAATCCAAAGCGAGATTCCCTCAGAGTTGAGCAGCATCCAATAACACCAATAACAAACATTACAAGGGCTATGGCAATGATCGCCAAAGCTGGTAACACAACATATCTATCCTGAAAGAAGTTGGTGTAGTTTCTATAGGTGGATAGCAAGATGGCTCCCACATAGGTTAGAACAGCCCCTGCAGCCTGAAAGAGAAAGATTGCAGTTAAACACAAGAGGTAAAATTGCACCACTCAAGTTACAATTGTAGCTATGTATTCACTGGTCAGCAAACCATTGTATGACTCAACAAACTGGAGCTTTAATAAATGCTTGGACTTGGGATGACAGGAGACAAAAGGCAGCTGCCATGACATGGTTAAGCATGTACATTACATGTTACCTGAAATAGTCAGTAGGGCTGCCAACTGATTAAATTGATATTGGGAGGTAGTCATCGTGGATCCACCTACACTCCAGAAATTAGTCAGCCAAGATTCTCAAACTGCTTTGCAGAACAAGGCAGGAAAAAAGATTTCAAAGAACACAAAAAGAAACCCATGATGTTTCAAGGTTTACATAGGACCTGGAATACTATGAACACAATCTTAGTTTGCAACTCTACTAGAGGGAGTTCACAAACACTGAAAACAAGATGCTGTGCAGATGGATGGTGGTCATTTCTTGGATGATGCCACTGGTCACATGACATCACAGGGGTCAGTAAAAGCAAACAGTTCTAGTAGCCACGAAAGATTTGGCTCCTCAAAATGGAGGAAAATATTGATATAGGGGTGATGTTCCTGGGTTTGTTGGTACAAGTGTCAACTAATCTTTCAAAAGAATGCAGATTGTGTTCACAGTAATATCAAAAACCTAACTGATGTTTGAAATGTGGTCTTAGTGTATCTGGTGCCCTTTTAACCTAAAAAAGGGACAAGTGTGATGTGGGCCTCAAAAGTGAGGAGGACTTAGTGTGTTTTGTCCTAGTAGAGGATAAATCTTGTCTTAAAGAGAACTTTAACTGCATTCAACCATAGCACTCAATCTGCAAGTGTATGTTTGCTTTCCTTTTGTACTTTGGTTTGAGCATTATGACTCAGTTTCTACCAAAAAGAAACTGGAATAGTTTCCGAGTGGTTCTATGGCTGGATCATGGCAAACAAATTAAAGATGACGCCATTTAAAGTGCAGTTACTAAGAAAACCTTGGGGAGGATTCATGAACAGGAACCATGGAAATTGTGACATTCTCTTGTCTAGAGTTTCCTCATATGGGCCCCATTAGCAATACAAACCATCCAACAAGGATTTTACATTATGGCATTGCCTAGTTTAGATTTTTCTAAACAAACTAGAGATTTAAAAATGCCTGTGCATCTGAAATTCAGACACGGAGACAGCAATGGGCTGGTGGTATTATCACTGGCATGTTAATCCCAGACCCAGATAATGTTTGGTGAAGCCAGGTTTGAATTCCACCAGGGCAGAAATTTGAATTCAATAAAGAGGAATTAGGAATCTAGAGACCATGAATCTATTGATTATCAGAACAATATCTGGTTCACTAATGTCTTTTAGTGAAAGGAAATAGACATCCTTACCTAGTCCGACCCACAGCAATGTGATTGACTATCTTGGATACATTGGGAATGGACAATAAATGCTGGCCTGGCCAGCAACACTTATCCTGTTAATGATTAAAAAACATACTAAAAGCACAGGGTGTAAGTTACCACAATTGAACTTAAATTTGGCAATTGAATTGCAGAATCAGTGAAACAAAGGCTTATAGCAACCAGAAAAAAAAATTCAGTTTAGTTAAGCCTCAATTCAGCTATTACCTGATTAATGATTGAATTTAATTACAACTTCAAACCAGTCTGTTTGACAAAGTGTCTAGGGCTCATGCAGTGTTCTTCAAAGTTCTGCTGAAGATTCCTGGAATTGTAGTTTTCTCTTCCAAGTTGTGGTGTGACATTTCATCCCCAATATTACACTTCAGGGCTCAAGTCTATATCTTGCAGTTCTTGTTACTGCAAGTGTTGCCTGTCCTGCAGTTTATCCCTTTACCCCAGGGCAACTAATACTGTCTGAAGGAATGCCCATTTGTCACAAAGCAGCATGTTATCAAGAAATCTTACCTCCTCTAAGAGAACTTGTTTATGTTCCTTTGACTCTTTCCCAGGGATGGGAAATTGCTGGTTGCTCTGCATTCCTTTCTATAGGGTTTCTCCTTGTCCCTTTTATCTCAAGAATTTGAGAAAGTTATTGCCAGTTCTTTCACCCATGAAGTTAAAGCGCTGAAGTTTAACTAGTCAGATTTCATCATTCAAATCCTGGTCAGGATTTGAAATTATGGACAGGTTAGCAAAAGGGACATTAGAGTCAAATTGTGAACATTTCTTGAGAAGTAGTTTCCATTTACAGTTAGAAAGGTTGGACTGGTGCCAATATGTAAACAAGTTCCCCTACTGCGACCATTTCAATAAGTCTTGATTTAAAAACACTGGGCCTTACGCTAGAAATGGTGGCTTGGAAGTGTGTGGAGAGGAAAAAAAAGGGAAACATGCAAGCCATTGTTGCCATGGCCAGATTAGTTAGAGCTTCACCTCAGTGAAGCAGCCTAAGATTTGTTTCTAAGGCTATATAGAATTAAGACAAAAGTCTCATTTGTCTTAAGTTCAGATAATTGAAGGCAGTGTTGGCAAGAATTCCAATTTGGGTTTAGGCAATTGATCAATCAAGTGTGATGATTTTAGGAGTATTAATTTCAAACATGAATTTGAGTGCCCATTGGCCAATAGGTAGTTACTTTGCAAGACTGATTAAAGATTCAATATACCCTAAGTAGTGTTTAGTTATATCCATATTCAGGATTATATACCAAAACTTACCACAAGCAATAGGCACCACTGCAACTGGAATGCTGCACTAGCCTCCAACATTACATCTGGATTCAAGTGTAGTTTGGGAAATATATAGTTTGGAAAATGTAGTTACCATGTTCCTGAAGGGCTATCAGTTTGGTTTAATGGCTCAAAAGGAGAGGTTAAACAAACTTTGTTCCTGCTAGAACAGAGAACAAAGTATACAAAAAAGAAATTGAGGCATAGATAGGGTGGATAGGTAGTCTTTTGTCTTGTCAAAAGATAGGGCATAGGTTTAAATGTGGGGAGGGGGAAGGTAAAGTTGTAGCTGATACTATATAAACAGCATTTAGATAGACATGGAGAGAAGGATATAGACCATGTGCAGATAGATGGGATTACCCGAGAATATCATCATCATGGTCAATACACGTGATAAAATAGGCTGAAGAACCAGTATGTTCCACTGACTTCAAAGTTAGCCGGTTAAAAGGACACGGGGAAGTTGTGGCATCATAGTGTACCTGGCCCAGAGGAGATAATCTGGGTTCAAGGCTCGTTTGCTTTGTCGCCCGAGGTGCGGCCACAGTCATTTTCCCGGATGCGGGTGGAGCACAAGAGAACGCTTTACTGTAGCGCCATTAAAAACGGGCCAAATTAAGTTATAGAACATTACAGCGCAGTACAGGCCCTTCGGCCCTCGATGTTGTGCCGCCCTGTCACACCAATCTGAAGCCAGTCCCACCTACACTATTCCATGTATGTCCTGTCCAATGACGACTTTAATGCACTTAAAAGTTGTTTGGAGGGAGGAAATTGGTTGTACATTCCAGCATTAAAAAAGTTAGCAAAATATTCACTGCATACTCCCCACGAAAGAACAGCAGAGCTTGAAAGCTAAAGTATTAGACCTACATTTTAAGTTATGAGTCGAACCAGTACGTGTTCGTAAGTTTCTTTGTTAAGGGACGTCGTCGATAGTACATGACAAAAAAAAAATCTAAACTAGGTATTGAATAAGGGTTTAGGATAAGTTACAGCTAACCGCACTTTGGTAAGGGAGTCCGGGAAAACGATCTTCCAAAACACCCTCAGTCGAAAATTACACTTTTGCTGGAGCCACAAACTTGACTACATTTGTTCAAAACAAAGAGGCTAATTAAAATAAACTCACCCAGAAAATAAGGCTCAGGAGAAGTAAAACACTTTTGGAGGTTAACACGCCACAATCCATGATGGCTGTGAACAAGTTACTGGAGTAAATCCAAGCACTAAAAACTTGCCAAGCTGACTAAACTTTGCGCACTGACAGGGTTTTTGGAGTACTGCGAACCCCTTTATCCTGTTTGCCCGGAAGCTCCTCTCTCTCTCTCTCTCTCAGCACCTGACAACTAGTTCACATGTAATGACATAAGCTGCACATGACTAATGATCCCCGGTTACTGAGACCGGTTTCCACTGCGGCGGGGTCCTAGCGCTCTCCAGAGTAAACTTAAGAAATAATTCACTCCCATTCACTCGTTGTTTGCTGTTCCTACGGCTGTTGGTTCTTCCACACTGCTGTAATCTTTGACATTTGACTTTAGAGGAGCTCCATGCGCACTGTCAGTCTACCAAAGTGGCTATTCTTTACGTCTGACTCCATACAATGAGCCTCTGCAGGGTATTATTTGTCAAAGGCTTTACATTAAAAGTCATCATTGCATCACAGCCATGTAAAAGTGTCTCATAGCCATGTCAGCCAAGTAATAGTGTCACTCCAGTGTGATGGGAAAACAATCTATGGCTGCTGCTGAGCTCCTTGACTTGTCTTGCCATAGCAGTTTCTCAAATGTGAATCCAGAGTGTCACCATGTTTATTCCACCTTAGGCAGCATCATTAGATAAAGCACATTCTTTGCTCACTTGACATGTACACATCGTCTCTTTCCAACATGGACAGAAAATACAGGACACCCATGAGAAATAAGAATCTGAGATGATATTTCTCTCCAGAGCTCAGAATGTTCAAACAAATTTGAAGCACTCAGACAGACTGAAAACAAATCTGGGATTTTCTGTGGCATAGCACCACATCAAGACAATATCCATTGGACCATTGAAAGAGCTGACAAAATCCTTTAAAATCATTACACAACTCAGTGAACCATGAGTTTATTTAGCCTCTACTCTAGATAACAACCAAATGGGAACCATCTTTGCACAAGATTCCAATATGAGCATCAGTCTAGGTCCTACCTGAAACCATTGCAATTTCCACATCATTATCTCACTTAAATTTTCAATGTTTTTTTTGTCAAGGACTAATATATTTTCAAGAGTTCTCAAGATCTCTTTGTATTCCATACCCCTATTTATAGTTCTTGTCTCAACATGTGTCTGGTCCATGGCCAACTCTTTCGGATGGTTTGTCTTTCTCTTTTCTTTGAAACATGGTTTTTTGAATGTGAGCAATATGGTGTATGCTGCCCAGCCATAGTTTTCTCCAAAGTCATTGAGTCAACTACATAGTCCTGAAGTAGTTATATGCAAGCCAGTCCAGACCTGGCAGGTTGGCAGGAAGTGAACCAACTGGATTTTGGTAACTTGGCAGCAACCAAAAAGTAACCAGATTTCTTGAACACAATTTCATAAATTCTCATGGTGTGATTTTAACTCAAGTGCTTTTAAAATTCTATTTCCATCACCATTTCAGAAAGGGAGGATATCAAACACCAACCTTGCAGTGGCCCATTTAACCATGCATAACACTGCAGCCTATTCATTCATGAGTAACCCCATGCATTCTTACAATGAGGCTCATCAGATAGGAGTTAGGAACAGAAACCCCAGCTAATTTTCTAGCTCATGGACACAAAGGATATGTTGATCCTGGAATCCACTTCAAATACCTGTATTTCCCTCTTTGTATGCCTTGAGAGAACCACAGTCTTTTGTTAATTTTTATCTCATGATTAGAGTTGTAGCAGTTTCCAGAAGAGGATCAACATTTTTCCAAACTGAAACCTTATCTTCATTTACGCTATGTCTATGTGAGTAGGTCCTGGTTAACAATTTCTCCCATTTGCCATTGTATGTAGAATAATTACCATAATGTCTAGTCATAGAGTCATAGAGATGTACAGCATGGAAACAGAACCTTTAGTTCAACTCGTTCATGTCAATATCCTAGTCCCAATTGCCATAAATTGGTCCAGATCCCTCTAAATGCTTTCTATTCATAGACCTATCCAGATGGCCCTTTAAGTGTTGTAATTGTAGCAGCCTCCACCACTTCCTCTGGTGGTTTATTCAAATACACACCACCCTCTGTGTGAAAATGTTGCCCCTTAGATCCATTTTAAATTTTGTCCCTCTCAACTTAAACCTATTCATCCGATCCATGCCTGTTATGACTTTGTAAATCTCAATAAGATCACCCGGTGGCCTCCCACACCCCAGCTCAGTATATTCAGCCTTCCCCAATAGCTCAAACCCTCCAATCCTGACAATATCCTTGTAAATCTTTTCTAAACCCTTTCAAGTTTCACAATGTCTTTCCTGTAGCAGGGAGACCAGAATTGAACATAGTATTCCAAAAGTGGCCTAACCAATGTCCTGCACTGCTGCAACATGACCTCCCAACCGCTATACTCAATGTACCGACAAATAATGGCAATCATATTAAATGCCTTCTTTATTATCCTATCTATCTGTAACTCCACTTTCAAGGAACTATGAACCTGCACTTCAAGAGCTTTTCATTCAGCAATACTCCCCAGGACCTTACCATTAAGTATATAAAGTTTGGGAGAAGATTTGTAGCTCGGGTGCTCGTTGTTGTGGTCTGTTCACTGAGCTAGGAATTTGTGTTGCAGACATTTTGTCCCTGTCTAGGTGACATCCTCAGTGCTTGGGAACCTCCTGTGAAGCGTTTCTGTGATGTTTCCTCTGGCATTTATAGTGATTTGTATCTGCCGCTTCCGGTTGTCAGTTCCAGCGGATGAGTGCCATGCCTCTAGGAATTCCCTGGCTGTTCTCTGTTTGGCTTGTCCTATAATAGTAGTGTCTACTATTATAGTAAACTAACAATTAAACCCATTTTCTTTCTGCTCTTTTTGACTTCTACCAGCAGAGAATTTTTCCCTTGATTCACTTCAAAATGCCTAGATGTCAAATTCATTCAAACTCACCTCAGCTCTGGAATTCAGCCATTTGTCCATGTTTTCTCCAAGGTTTTAATTTGGTCTGGAACATTGCAGAACAAAAAATTAGCATTGACGAGCAAATTATTTATGAGTAATTTCCACTTGATGACATTGTCAATGACATCTCCACCATTTCATTAATGATTCAGAATACAGTACAGTACAGTAAATGGCTGGAGTGGAATTTTTTTGTGTACGGGATATGGTTGGGCTATTGTTCACATTGTTGGTCAGACACCAGTGTTGAATCTGTACTGCAAAATGTTCACTAGGCTCACAGCTAGTTCTGAAGCACAAGTCTTCATGAGAATAATGGGGCTGCAACCTAATAGGAGAAAGTGAGGTCTACAGATGTTGGAGATCAGAGTCGAAGAGTGTGGTGCTGGAAAAGGATAGCTAGTCAGGCAGCATCCAAGGAGCAGGAAAATCGATGTTTTGAGCATAAGCTCTTCGTCAGAGCTTATGCTCGAAACGTCAATTCTCCTGCTCCTCAGATACTGCCTGACCGGCTGTGCTTTTCCAGCACCGCACTCTTCAGCTGCACCCTAATGGTCTACAACCCTGCAACCCAGACATCCCAGAACTATTTGTAAATCAGGAAGTGGAGGAAGGGAGTACCCAAGAAAATTACTGTGACCAAGGAAGTGATACTGAGCAGAATATTGGAACAGTGAGCTCACAAGATGCCCTAGGTCCTGATGGATTTCATCTTAGCTCTTAAAATAAATGGCTGGTGAGATAGATGATGCATTGGTTTTAATTTTCCAAAATTTCTTGATAGTCCATGTTCTGGCATAGATATGTGATTAGAAGCTGATGTCAGAATCAAATATTGATCTCAAGTGGTGTGGATCAGCCTCAAAAAACTATCAAACTGTGGGAAGGAGTCAGTGACTCAGCGTTATGGGAGAAACTAAATACAGGTGCAATTTCATAGGAAAGTTGACTTCAAACTCCGGATAATTCCTCAATTGTGTATCAAGAATCAACAGTTTCAGAGAGCCATATTTCTAGAAGGTACAATGCACTATTATCTAAAATTGTCCAGCATTCCAGCACTGTGTTGACTCACTCTGCATTTGCTTACATAGTATAATTTGCCCGTGTGTCAGAGTGCTGATAGAATGTTTCCTTCCTTGAAAAGAAGCCCAGCCAGTGAGAAGAAGAGGGGCATTCCATTTTTAATGGGGTTATTACGGATGAATTTTATCCTGAAGAGGTTTTTATAATGAAATTTATTTCTTAAAGGAGTAAAGACATCCTTACTGTGTTTTCTATTTTTCTGTTTTTCTCTATTCAGAAATCTGCATTAGGAAGTGGACCTGATTGCACCATTTTTGTTCACAGTTATCTACAACTTTTGACAAATTACACTGAACTTTGAAAGTTCGAGTCACTTAAGAACAGGGGACAGCAGGATTCCGAGAATAGGATCCTGCAAGGAATCTCTTCCTACTTTCTACTCGATCAAGAAAATTTTCTCAACTCCTAATCTCTGGCTGAAACTTTACAGAGGGACATTAGCCTCAGGGCTGGCTGGTAGCTGGGTCACCCCACTATAATGTAATAGCTGTCAGCATATTATTAACTCAGGATCAGGCAGCCACCCTCAACTAGCAGAACGTCCTACCTCTGTAAGTTTCTGGTTAATCAAATGGCTGGAAACCGTCCCAGCAGAACTACAAGGGAGCATTGATCATTGCTGGAACTGCAGGTAGTTTTTTCTGAAGAAGAGTCATACTGCTGTGCATACAGCCTGCCAGCCTGCATACAATGGTGGGAATCCAACTCGCCCAAGGTTTAAGATGGGATGATTGACACCTCCCTCACTAGTGGTAAAATAACATCAAAGGTGAGCAAGTGAAGGGTGTGGCACCCCTATCATGGAACCTAATCTTAAGGCTCTCCAGCTTGTTCCAGGGAGGACCATGGAATTCCAGTTTCATTTCTGATTCGTAGCAAATTATCACTTTTACATGGCCTCTACATATGGCTTTTTGAGATACCAAGTTGAAAGCCTTCTGAAATTTTGTGTGCACCACATTCACTTCTGTAGCCCTGGCTACTGTTTTTATTATTTCCTCAAGTCTTTCAACAAGGTTGGTTAAGCATTCTTTCAAATTCCCTGTGATTCTCTGGTTGGTGTGGACTTGTTGGGCCGAAGGGCCTGTTTCCACACTATAGGGAATCTAGACTAAATCTAGTCTCAAGTCTGATCATCAGCATACTCTTTGTGTCTAGATGCTTTGTTATCTGACCTTTCTCAGATTCTCAATTCTCACTACCATTGAGCTAAATAGTTCATCATGCTCGATATTCTAGCTCTTTTTAAAAACAGGAGTTGTATTTGTTGTTCACTACTCATCTGGCATGATTCCTTTTTCTCTTGCATGTTTTGTATTACATAGCAGAGAAACAGGTTATTTGGCCCAACCTCTACATTTAGTCTTCACTTGTACTTTCTCTTATTTTTCCTTGTTTAACTCAATCAGTAAAATACCTTATTAGCAGCTCTTTAAGCGCATCTATAATTCACAATTCATTGATTCCCTGACTTCACAATTTTATTTCTCAACATTACGTAAAATATTTCTTCTTTGATCTGAATCGATTTGATTTGATTTATTGTAGTCACATGTACCTAAGTACAGTGAAAGGTTTTTTGTAAGCTGTATAGGCAGATCATAGCAAACAAGGACATGCAGGTGCTTAGACAGACAGAGGACTTAGAATTTAGGGTTAAAAGTATGGAACGGTTGTAAGAAATATGAGAGTAAGATCTGCAATAGGGAGTTCACAAAAAGTCGCCCGTTGTCAGCGCCAGTTTGATATTGTGAGCTTCATTCCTTAATGAATGTCCTGGTGACTGTTTTTTGTTGGTGACTCTGTTGGAGAAGGTAAAGGTTCTGAAAGGGTTAATGTTGTAGACTGCTTTAAATTCTGCATAACCTGATAAGTTCATTCTGACTTGGGTGAGGAAGCGATGTGCCTAGCTCAAGATCCCAAGGGGGACAAATGTCTCATCTGTGTCTCCTGTAGTCTTAGTTGTTATTTCTAACCAGACAACATAACTTATCATATAGTAAACTGTATCTTATTAAACAAGTGTTTCTATTCATTAAATTTCACCTGTGGTTCATCCTATTCCAGTAGACCTAGTACAAAAAAGAGGAATAGTGACAAAACTCTATCCCAAATATGAACTGGTAATGGTTGGTTTCACAACACAGAGAACAGGTTCCTAACTTTGCTCTTCTCAACAAGTTTCTTTCTGTATCCACTCAATCAAAACCATTCATATGTTTATAGTTCTCTATTATGTTAGAGTCTTTCAAGCATAAAAAGACTGATAATCCTTTCCAGATAAATATAACTGCTTGGTATAACATTCTGGTGTCAGCCTTATTAATCTTCTGACAAACTCTTCAGTGCCTCAATATCCATTTAACAATATGGTAACCTAAACAGTAAGTAGTCCACCATATTTTCTTCAAACGGCATTTGATACAAGGCAGAACGGTGGCTCAGTGGTTAGCACTGTTGCCTCACAGCTTCAGGGATCTGGGTTTGTTTCCTTCCTCAGGCGACTGTGTGGAGTTTGCACATTCTCTCAGTGTCTGCATAGGTTTCTTCCATGTGCTTTGGTTTTCATTCACAGTTGAAGATGTGCAGGTTAGGTAGATTGGCTAACTTGTCAAAAATGTCCAGGGATAGGTGGGTTAGCCATGGGAAATGCAGGATTACAGGGATGGGGTTGGGTCCTGGTAGAATGCTCTTCAGAGGGAGGGTGTGGATTTGATGGGCTGAATGACCTGCGTCCACATTGTAGGGACGCTAAGATTCTTGAATATACTTTCTCAATATTTCAATTCAACTAAGTAAAATCAAGATTTTTTATAACCATATTAATCTTTGCCAAGGTGCAAGCTATGGCATTCTTTCTTTTCCATATCTGGGGATATTTGGTGCTTCTGCTAATTCCGTCCACGATTCATTGAGATCCATCTGTCTTTCTACTTTCAGCACTCCATCCATTGGATTCAACATGGATGAGTATTAGTTCATCAGCTGTGGCAGGAGGTTTCTTCTCCAGATTTGACACAGATAGATCTCTAGTTTGGCCAAACAGCAAGGGATACATTGGCCAAGTAAAATTCTGAAATCACAAAACCCACACACCAGGCACAGTGCTAATGGCATTAACGGAATGTAAAAGGCAATAGTTATCCAGGACAGACAGACCCCCAACAACGTATCAACTAAACAAAGGAGGGCAGAGGCAGAAAGACACTGGATCCTGCTAACTAACAGTAGCATGCCACCCACATGATTGACCCTGTTTCAAACTATTAAGCCTAACTCCCTGATTGTCCAGAACTATAAAAAGTTCCAGAAAACCATCTAAAAGATATAAAAACAGGGTTCATCTGCAGACTGCCCTCTTGGAATCTTCTGAGGCCTTTTGAGGAGATCAGCATTGCAAGAGACAGAGATCACCTGACCATCCAGAGAGAGAGCGAGAGAGACAGAGAGAGAGCAAGAGAAATAGGAAGAAAGCAGCTTCCTTGCCCAGAGACAGAGCCAGAGAGAGAGAGAGAGCAACTGCATAAATCTACAAGAGACTCAGGAAGTATTGTAACATTTAGGGGCCAAATATGATTAGAGAGAATATGTTTAGTATTAAAGGTTGTTGCAATTTTGTTATAAATAAAGTTGGGACTGTTGTACCGTATCAGCTTGTGTTCATATTGATTTGATGGATTCACTTTATGGGACACCTTAGCAAATTTATTCATAATATTCTAGTTGGAGTTATCTGACTTGTTTAAGGAGGAACTAGACAGCAACCAGATACCATGTGACAGGTGATTTGGAGTCAATGTTGAGGACTCCTGGGGCAACTCACAACTGTAAACCATTGTGCCATCATCTGTACTGGATCTGACCTGCCATTGAGTAGGTAACGCATATGAGATACTTGCTTTTATTAGTCAAGGCATTGATTACAAGAGCAAGGAAGTTCTCATGGAGCTGCATATGTTGTTAGTTAAGACACAGCTGAACTACGGTGTGTAGTTCTGGTTGCCACACTGTAGGAAGGATGTGATTGCATTACAGAGAATGCAGAAGAGATTCATCAGGATGTTGCCTGGACTAAAGCAATTAAGCTATGAAGAAATACTAAATAGGTTGGTATTGTGTTCCTTAGAGCAGAGAAGGCTGAGGGGGTGATCTGTCTGATGTGTACATCAATCTGAGAGGCATAGACATGGCAGATAGGTAGAAAGTAATCCCCCTGGTAGAGGTACCAATATTAATGGAGGTATTTAAGATAAGGAACATGACGTTTAGAGGGGACTTGTGTAAAATGTTTTTTTCAAAGAGGGTTGTGGGAATCTGGAACTCACTGCCTGAAAGGAACCCTAAAGACATTTGAAATATTTAGGTTTGAATGCAGAAGGTATAATCAGTAAGTTTGTAGATGACACAAAATTTGGTGATATTGATAATTAGAAGAATGGTCTCAGGCTGCAGCCTGGTAGTGAGCAGTTGGATAGAGCAACAGCAGTTAGTGCACGGTGATGCATTTTGGGAGGTCTAATAAAGGAAGGATATATATAATGAATGGTAGGTTCCTAGGGAGTACTGAGGAACAAAGGGACCTTGGTGCACAAGTCCATAGATCCCTGAATGTACTAACACAGGAAGACAGAGTGGTGATGAAGGCATCTGGGATACTTGCCTTCATTAGCCTGGACATAGAAAATAGGAGCAAGGAAGTCATGTTTAAGGGTTACAAAATTTTGGTTAAGCCACAGATAGAATACTGTGTGCAGTTCTAGTTGCCACACCATTGGAGGGATGTGATTATACTGGAGAGGGTGCAGAGGAGTTTTACCAGACTGTTGCCTGGGATGAAAAGTCTCAGTCATGAGGAGAGACGAGATAGGCTGTTTTCATTTTCCATCGAGCAGAGGAGGCTTAAGGGGGATCTGATTGAGGTTTCCAAAATTATGAGAAGTAGGTTGTGAGAATCTCTTCCCCATAGCACATGTATCTAAGACCAGAGGGGATAAGGTTAAAGTAAGGAGCAAGTTGTTTAGAGGAGACCTGAGGGCTTTTGATATATGGAATATTCTACCTGAGAGGAGAGTGGAGGCAGATGCTCTTCCCACAATTAAAAAGCATCTGGGTGAATACTTAAAATGTGAGGGCATAGTCAGTTATGGACCAAGTGCAGGTAAATGGGATTAGAGTATTTTAGTGTTTATTGCTCAGCATAGATATGGTAGGCCAAAGGGACAGTTTCTATGCTGAATAATTATATTACTTCATGAACACTCGAAATGCCATAGGATACAAGGCTATGGGCCAAATTCTGGATGATGTTCTGTGGACCCTGCCATGACAAATGGTGGAATTTGATTCAATAAGTATTTGTAATTAGGCATCTAACAATGACCATGAAAACATTGCCCCTTTTCGGAAAAACATCTCGTTTAATAATGTTCTTTAGAGAAGGAAACTGCTATCCTTACTTGGTCTTCCTGCAGGACTGGGGGTGGGTGTAAGGGGAGCTGCAGATAAAGGGTGGGGTGGGGAGGGTTTTGGGTGAGGAGAGGTTTGGGGTGGTAAGGTTGGCATAGGTGAACACAGGTAGAGGGTACGATGGGAGGAATGAATCCGGTTGGTAGCTAGAAGGAAGGGTCCATCAAAGGAAAGGAAGGAAGGGGGGGAAGGGCTGGAATGGGAGTTGGGGGATGGGAGGGGAGGTTATTTGAAATTGTAGAACTCAATGTTAAGTGCTCCAGGCGGAAGGTGAGGTTATGTTCCTCCAATTTGCAGTCTGATTCACTGTGGCAATGGAGGAGGCTGAGGATGGTCATATTGGAAAAGGAGTGGGAAGGAGAATTAAAATGGGCAGTAACTGGGAGGTCAGGTTGGTACCTGCGGTCCCAGCTGAGACGCTTGGCGAAAGGTGCCCTCAGTTTACGTTTCGTCTCGCTGATGTAGAGAAGACCACATCTGGAGCACCAAATACAGTAAACTAGGTTGGAGTAGAGGCAGGTGGACCTCTGTCTCACCTGGGAGGACTGTTTGGGATCCTGGATGGAGGTGAGGGGAATGGTGTGCCAGAAGTTTTGCATCTTTTAAGGTTACAGGGGAAGGGACCTGGGAGTTCGGAGGGTTGGTGGGAAGAGTGGCACAAACCAAGGATTGGCAAAGGGAATGGTCCTTGTAGAAGACAGAGAGGGTTGGGGAAGGGAAGATGTTCTTGGTGTTGGGGTCTAGTTGGAGTTGGTGGAAGTGTTCAAGGATGATATGTTGGATGCGGAGACTGGAGAGGACAGGGGGTCTCTGTCTTTATTGCGTTTGGAGGGGAAGGGTCTTTAGACCAGTGGAACAGAGAATAGAGGTGGTGCAATGGAGAGCTGTCTGGATGTTGGGGTGGGGGGGGAGTACATTATTCAAAATAGGTGCTTGGGATTAGAATGTCTCCTCGTCCGAGCAGATGCGACAGAGGTGAAGTAATTGGGAAAATGGGATAGAGTTCAAGTCCCTCTCCCCCTCCAAGTGCAATAAAGACAGGGTCCTCTTTGTCCTCACCTACCACCTCACCAGCTCAACCTTAAACACTTCTGCCAACTCCAACCAGACCCCATCACCAAGAACATCTTCCCCTCCCCACCCCTCTCTACCTTCCTCAAGGACCATTCCCTTTGCCAATCCTTGGTTCGTGCCACTCTCCCCACCAACCTTCCGAACCCCCAGATACCTTCCACTGCAACCGTAAAAGATGCAAAACCTGCCGGCACACCACTCCCTTCATCTCCATCCATGGCCCCAAACCGTTCTCCCAGGTGAGACAGAGGTCCACCTGCCTCTCCTCCAA
The DNA here is from genome assembly GCF_047496795.1 of Chiloscyllium punctatum. NCBI lineage: Eukaryota > Metazoa > Chordata > Chondrichthyes > Orectolobiformes > Hemiscylliidae > Chiloscyllium > Chiloscyllium punctatum. The sequence goes on from NC_092739.1 coordinate 137,200,106, forward strand.
TCTAGATTACTGTATCAATGGTGTTCCTGTTGTGGTCTTCTCTACATCAGTGAGACCAAATGTAAACTCAGGGCACCTTTTGTCAAGCGTCCTAGCCGGGCCCATAGGGGCTGATCTGATGTCCCAGTTACTGCCCATTTTAATTTCCCTACCCACTCCTTTTCCAATATGACCATCCTCAGCCTCCTTCATTGCCACAGTGAATCAGACTGCAAGTTAGAGGAACAACACCTCACCTTTCACTTGAGCAGCCGACAGCCTGGAGCACTTAACATTGAGTTCTGCAATTTCAAATAACCTCCCTTCCCATCCTTGACTCCCTTTTCAGCCCCTCCCCTTCCCTTCCATTCCTCTGATTGACCCTTTCTTCCAGCTACCGACTGGATTCGTTCCTCTCATCAATCAATCAGTTCCTACCTCACCACCCTGCCCTCTCTCCCTACCCAAAACCCTTCCCCTTTATCTGCAGCTCCCTTTAAACCCACCCCCAGTCCTGAAGAAGGGTTACACCCGAAACATTGACTCTCCATCTCCTGATGCTGCCTGTCTTGCTGTGTTCATCCAGCCTCCTGCCTAACTACTTTGGATTCCAGCATCCGCAATTTCTTTTGTCTCTAATCCTTTCTTGGTCTGGCCTACATTTGACTCTTGACCCAGCGCAATGTGGTACCCTCTTAACTGCCCTCTGGATAATTTGAGATGGGCAATAATTTCTGCCCTAGCCAGTGATACCCATATCTCATGAATGAAGAGAAAGAAAATCACACACCTGACATGACACACTATTCATAACTCCTCAGATATTGAATCCACCCATATGCAAGTGCAGCAAGACTTGAATAATAACCAGGCTTGGGTTAATAAGTGGCAAGTTACATTCATGTTATAAAAGTTATCATTAAGTGAAAGAGAATCTAACCCCCCTCATTTGCATTCTTTGGCACCATCATTGCTGAATCCACAACAACAGAAATCCTGGGGATTACCATTAATTGGAAACTGACTGAACGAGCCATGTAAATACTGTTTATATAATAAATAAAGCTGAAGAGCAGGTCACAGGCTAGAAATTCTCAGTGAATAACACATCTCCTATAGCCCCAGTGCCAGTCCCCTACAATATTCATGCACATTTCAGGAATGTGATGGAATATTTTCCACTTGCCAAGACGAGGCAACTTCAACAAAAAATTCAAGAAGTTCTTCATGATCCAGTCAACTTGATTGCCACCCTGTCCATTATGTTTAGTATTTACGCCCTCCATGACCACATTGATAACAGTATGTACAATTTACAAGATCCAAGGCATGAGCTTCTAAACCCATGAGCTTTACCATCTAGAAGGACAAGGGCAGATACTTGGGAGCACTATTACTGAAACTTCCCTTCCTAGCCACACAACATCCTGATTTGGAGCCATTCCTTCACTAAAATCGTTGAACTTGATATTGAATCCAGAAGGCTGCAGAGTTCCCAAGCAGAAAATGAAGTGCTGTTCTCCCAGTTTGCACTGAACTTCGCTGGAGCACTGCAGCAGGCCTGAGACAGAGATGTTGGCCAGGGAACATGGTGGTGTATTGAAGTGGCAGGAAACTGGAAGCTCAGGGTCTTCTATGTGGACAGAACATAGGTGTTCTGTGAAGCGGTCACTCAGTCTACGCTTCATTTCCCCAATGTGAGCAGCAAATGCAGTACACTAGTGGGTGACTGAGTGATCACTTCACTGGTCCAGGACATTCGGCCTCGGACCTGCGGGTGACCATCCTCCAAGGCAGACTCCAGGACAAGCACCAACACAGATTGGCTGAGCAGAAGCTGATAACAAAGTTCAGTACCCGTGGGGATGGCCTCAACAGGGACCTTGGGTTCATGTCAGACCACACACACACACACACACACACACACACACACACACACACACACACACACACACACACACACCCTCTCCCTCTCATGTGTACAAGCAGACACCCATGCACTCACACCCACACACGCATACTCTCACAGACACATAGCCTATTTCACACATGCACAACTTCGCCAAGTTTACACACACACATACACACTCACACTCTAACATGTGCACTCACACTCACATGCAAATTCACTCTGTCGCTCCTACATGTGAACACATAAAAGTTAATGGGTGAATTTGTTTTTGCAGAATTGCATTTTATTTTGCTCAAAAACTGCATGAATCCATGTAAAATTCTGTAAAACTATGCAGCGGGCTTGCCAGTCTGACTAAACATTGGGATACAGACAGACTTCACACCTATTGTTGGAAAAGCTGAACTGTCTTGAGAATGCAATTTCGACCAAGTTCTGGAATTGACATAGCAAAGAATAGAAACCAGAATATCCAATTTTAAAAGATGAAAGATTTAATATAAAATCGTTTAATGTGTCACAATTCCATGAAACTGCATTCCTTTGGCTATAAATTATGTGATCATGATCTTAGCCTCCACAACCACCTGATGAAGGAGCAGTGCACTGAAAGATAGTGCTTCCAAATAAACTGGTTGGTCTATAACCTGTTGTGGTATGATTTTGAATGTTTCCAGCAATTTCTGTTTTTGTTTCTGGTTCCCAGCATCTGCAGTTCTTTTGGTTTTTATTTAGCGCAAGCTAGTTGTTGTTTAGCTATCCATGCTAAGATGAGCTTTCTGTTGTACAGTGAGTGATAGAAGGATCCACTTGACATGTGATGCTGTTTCTCCTATCACTCACCACTTGACTCATGAAAATGTCCGGTTAGATGATGTTCCAGAAAGAATCTGCTGCTCATTGACTGAATGCTACAAGTAGCAGAGACAGATTGTCTCATGGGATTTGGTTTGGTAAGCTGGGTTTGCTTCCACTGGATCTTAGAAGAGTGAGAGTGGCTTGATTGAGGTCTATAAGATCTTGATTGGTCTCCACAAGGATGTAGGTCAATCCAGAGGTAGGACACACTGTTTAAAATAAAGCTCGCCCTTTCAGGAGAGGGATAAGGAGAACTTGTTTTCTGTCATCAGGAAATTGAGAAGGAAATATGTAAGGGGATCTCAAATATCTGTAAGAACAATGGAGCTGTAACAGTAAGGGATTTTAACTTTCCAAACATAGACTGGGACTGCCATAATGTTAAGGGCTTTGATGGGGAGGAATTTGCTAAGTGTGTACAAGAAAACTTTCTTAATCAATATGTGGATGTACCTACGGGAGAAGGAGCAATGTTTGACCTTCTGTTGGGAAATAAGGCAAGGCAAATAACTGAGGTGTCTATTGGGGACCACTTTGGGGCAAGTGATTATAACTTGATTAGTTTTATAATACTTATGGAAAAGGTTAGATCTAATCTAAAAGTTAAAGCTCTAAATTGGTATAAGGCTAATTTTGACAGTATTAGACAGGCATTTTCAGAAGTTGATTGTGGGTGGCTATTTGCAGGTAAAGGGACAGTTGGATAGTGGGACACACATAAAAATGAGATGACGAGTGTCCAGAGATAGTATGTTCTGTTAATGTGAGGGATAAGGCTGATAGGTTAGGGAATGCTAGATGACCAGTGAAATTGAGGCTGTGGTTAAGAAAGAGAAGGAGGCATATGTCAGCTATAAACAGAGGGGGTCAAGTGAATCCCTAGAGGAGTATATTGAAGAGGGAAATCAGGAGGGCAAAAAGAAAGGCATGACATAGTTTTGGTAAACAGAGTTAAGGAGAATCCTAGAAGATTCAAGAAGTGCATGCAGAGCAAAAGAGTAACAAGGGAAAGAGTAAAGGCCCTTAAGGATCAACATGGCCTTCTATGTGTAGAATCACTGGAGATGGTAAGATACTAAACAAATATTTCATATCAGAATTTACTGTGGATAAGAACATGGAAGCTAGAGAACTGTGGTGCTATTATTTAAGAAAGTCTGTAATGAAAAGCCAGGGAACTCTAGACGGGTGAGTCTTATGTCAGTGGTGGGTAAGTTGTTGGAGGGGATTCTGAGGGACAGGATTTACATGTATTTGGAAAGGCAAAGACTGATTATGGATAGTCAACATGGCTTTGTGTGCAGGAAATCATGTCTCAAAAACTTGATTAAGTGTTTTGAAGAAGTGACAAAAAACATTGATAAAGTTTGCACAGTGGTGGATGTTGTCTCTATGGACTTCAGCAAAGCATTTAAAAAGATTCTACATGGTAGACTAGTTAGCAAGGTTAGATCACATGGGATCCAGGGGGAGCTAAGCAATTGGATATAAAATTGGCTTGAAGGTAGGAGACAGAAGATGGTGACAGAGGTTTGCTTTTCCGACTGGAAGTCTTTGACCAGCAGTGTGCCACAAAGATCAGAGTAGGGACCAGTGCTTTTTGTCATTTATATAAATGATTTGAATGTGAATATAGGAGTTATTGGTAGTGAGTTTGAAGATGACACCAAAATAGGTGGTTTAGTGGATAGTGAAGAAGACTATTTCAGAGTACAACAGGACCTTGATCAGATGGGCTGATGGGCTGAGGAGTAGCAGATGGAATTTAATTTAGATAAATGTAAGATGTTGCATTTTGGTGCAGTAAACCATAGCGTATATATAAAACTTATACAAGGGCCATGGGGAATGTGGTTGAAAAAAAGAGACCATGGGATACAAGTGCATAGTTCCTTGAAAGTGGGCTCGTAGATGGACAGAATGGTGCAGGCATTTGGTACACTTGCTTTCAGTAGACAGAACTTTGAGTATAAGAGTTGGGACATCATTTTGTGGTTGTACAGAACATTAGTGAGGGCACTTTGAAGACAATTCTGGTTGTCCTTCTATAGGAAGGATGTTGTTAAACTTGAGAGAGTGCAGAAAAGACTTACAAGGATGTTGGCAGAACTGGAGGATTTCAGATGTAGGGAGAAGCTGAATAGGCTGGAGCTTTTTTCCTGGAGCATTGGAGGCTGAGGAGTGACCTTATGCAGATTTATAAAATTTATAAATTTTTCTGAAGGTTGGAGAGTCTAGAGCCACAGGGTATAAGTTTAGGGTGAAAGGTGAAGGATTTAAAAAGAACCTTAGAGACAAAATTTTCGTGCAGAGACTGGTTTGTATATTGAACGAGCTGCTGGAGGAAGTGGTAGAGATTGTTTAAAAGGCATTTGCGATGGGTACAGAAATAGGAAGGGTTTAGAGAGATATGAACCAAATGCTGGCAAATGGGACTTGGTCAGAATGGGATATCTGGTTGGGGGGGACGAGTTGGACTGAGTATTGGTTTTCGTACTGTATGACTCTGTGACTCAAGAGTGTCGTCCGTCTTTGGAACTGTGCCTCTTACAGTGGTGAAGACAAATGTCATTGGATATTTTCAAGTAAGTCTCTATTTAAGCAAAGGAATCAAGAGTCAGGGAGATGGTAAAGTAGAATTCAACACATGTAAAGGTCAGCCATCATTCCTGAAGAGTGGAGCAATCCCAAGGAACCAAATGGTCTATTTCATCTGTACTTATGTACATGCATAAGAAGGGAAGTAAGAGAATCAGTGAATAAGGAGTTGGGGGAGGAAATGATTAAACTAATGCAAAAAATACATTTGTGACAAAGATCTTCAATGATGGTATGCTGCCCCCATCTGGCAAATGAAAGACAAGACAGATGCACTATCATCGATAATTAGAGCCTTTTTAATTGTTAGTTTGAACTAGTATCACTCTTGTATAAGAGAATGAAGGAGTGAAGAAGCCAAGATATTTAATATTGTGCTGACCACAGGTAAAGTGCCACATGACTGGAGGATATCTAATGTGTTTCCTTTGTTCGGAACTGGATAGGCCAAATAATTACAGACCAGTTAGTTTGATGTCAGTGATTGGGAAATAATTTGAAAAAATTCTGAGGGACAGGATTAATCAACACTTGGAAACCCAAAGATTCATAGGGGATAGTCAGCACAGATTTGTTGGAGGGAGATCTTGTCTGACTAATTTAATTGAGCTCTTTGAGAAGAAGATGATATTGATGAAGATAGTGCAGTTGATATGGTTTACGTGGACTTCAGTAAGGCCTTTCACAAATTCCCATATGGAAGATTGGTCCAAAAAGCCCATGGAAATCCAAGGGAATTTTGCAAACTGATTTCAAAACTAGTTTAAAAATAGGAGACCAAGGGTGATGGTGGAGGGTTGTTTTTGTAATTGGAAGCCGGTGACCAGTGGGATTGGCTGGGAGCATTGCTGTTTTTTAGGATGCAAATGTAGAAAGTGTGCAGATGACACGAAAATTAACAGTGTTGTTGGTAGTGAGAAGAATAGTGAGATATTGATCAGTAGTAAATTAGCCACAATAATGGCAAATGGAATTTAGTCCTGATGAATGTGAGGTGATTTTGTTTTGGCAATCTATTAAAGAATGGATATGCACAATGAATGATAGGTCCCTAGGAAGTACTGAGGAACAAATAGACCTTGGTATACAAGTCCATAGATCTCTGAAGTTGGACAGGGTGGTGAAGAATGCATATGGCATGCTTGCCTCCATTAACCAGGGTGTAGCATAAAGGAGCAAGGAAGTCTTGTTACAACTTCATAAAACATTGGTTAGGTCACAGACAGAATACTTCATGTAGTTCTGATTGCCACACTATCAGAAGGATATGATGGCAATGCAGAGGGTGCAAAGGAGATTTGCCAGGATGTTTCCTGGGAAGAAAAGTTGAATTGAATTGAATTGAATAGGTTGTTGTCACTTGTATTTAAAGGAAAATACAGTGAAATACTTCCACTGTGACCATGCTCTGGTGCCTTTTTGAATAATTTAAATTAAGTTAAAAAATGTTAAAAAGGTATAACTGAATGAGAGTTCATCTTTGTTGCTTATCTGCTGCTCCATTTCAAGCATTCACACTGCCAGCACCCACTGTTCTTCTCCAGACCCACCAATGTCGGAGTTACAGTTCCTCGCTCCTGGGCCCACCTTGACAATGCTGCAGTTGATGCTGATGTCTATCCACTACTGCCTTGCCACTGCCAGTAGCGGACCCACCAGCGGCAGAGTTGCCACCTCTTTGCTATTGGGCACACCTTGCTGATTGTACTGATACTGCCGTGCCCATGCTGGACCCACACTCACCCCTCTGCCGATGAAAGGTAGATAAACTAGGTTTGTTTTCCATGGAAGCTGAAATGGGGATTGTAGTAATTGTAATGAGGTCACCCATATGGACCTCACAGAATATGAGTTTCCTGATTGGGATTGTTAATCTGGTCCAATCAGGAAGCCCTGGCTGACAGGTAAACCAGGAGTGTAGAGGTACTGCTCACTCCGAGAACTTACTCTGAGAAACTGAATCAATGTCATGGACTTTCTGTGTGTAAATAAAGGATGAGTTGATGACGGGATGTTGGCCTTTGTGGAGGTATTTCAGGGATCTCATTGAGGTATTCAAAACAATGAGAGGCAGAGATAAAGTAGATCATGAGAATCCTTTCCCCATTGCAGACATGTCTAAGACCAGAGGATGTTTGAGAAAAGATACTTTCTCTCAGCGGGTGCTAGATATATGTGCTGGTTCATAGGGTAGTGGAGGCAGGTAATCTTGAATTTTTAAGAAGCACCTGGATAAGTATTTAAAATGTTAGGACATAGTGGGCTACAGACCAAGTGCAGGTAAGCAGGATTAGTGTAGTTTGGTGTTTGTTGGTTGAAATAGATATGGTGGGCTAAAGGGTTGTTTCAATGCAGTATGGTGACTCAGTGGTTGACACTGCTGCCTCACAGCACCAGAGTCCCAGGATCGATTTCAGCCTCGGGTGACTGTCTGTGTGGAGTTCACACATTCTCCCCATGTCTGCGTGGGTTTCCTCTGGGTGCTCCGGTTTCCTCCCACAATCCAAAAAAATGTGCAGGTTAGGTGAATTGGCCATGTTAAATTACCCACCACCACACTTTTTGACTCTGATCTCCAGCATCTGTAGTCTTCACTTTCTCCTACTTTAAATTGATGGCCTAGCTACCGATTAAAACTCTGTCCAGTCTAAGGCTAAGCCAGTCAAACAGATCATCTATTTCCATTTGCTTAACAATAATCTGCTTTTTTGCCTCCCTAAGTGACATCAATTGCCAGATAATATTGATTTGAAAGTAATCAAGTGTTGTGGAGATAATGTATGAATTAGATTGTTGGAGATGATTGTTTGGGGAGCAGGTTCAAGGTACTCGAGATATGGGCCTGTAGTCATGGCTGCATGGTTAAAGTGATGGATTAGAAAATATATTAGGGTTTTGCCCACAGGTTTGGGTCCTGCTGACTATGGTTCCTCATTTAAGGGGAAGTGGTTAACTCAGTGGTTAGCACTGCTGCCTAACAGTGCCAGGGACCCAGGATCGATTCCAGCCTTGGGTGACTGTCTGTGTGGGAGTTTGCACATTCTCTCCATGTTTATGTGAGTTTCTCCCACAGTCCAAAGATTGCAGTTTAGGTGGATTGCCCATGCTAAATTAGCATAATGTCTAGGGATGTGCAGGCTAGGTGGATTAGCCATGGGAAAGATAGGGTTATAGGGATTGGGTAATGTGGTGAATCTGAGTGGGATGCTCTTTGGAGGCTTGGTATGGATTCAATGGACCAAATGGCCTGCTTCCACACTGTAGGGATTCTATAATACTAAAAAAAAGCAGATGTTAGAGATCTGAAAGAAAAACAGAAATTGTTGGAAATATTCAGCAAGCCTGGCAGCATCTATGGAGAGAAAACAAAGCTAATATTTTGAGTCCAATGACTCTGCTTCAGAACTCCTGAGGGTCACTGGACTCAAAATATTAAGTCTGTTTACTCTCCACAGATGCTGACAGAGCTTTTCTGGCAATTTTGCTTTTGTTTGGATCCACGTGACTGCATAGCCTGCCTCAGATTGGCTCGGGTTATCTTCCTAAGGACAGAGGATGGTGAGGAATGACTGAATCAGAGTGTAAAGAATAATGAGGGACTTGGATAGAATGGACAGGGAGGACCTGTTTCCTGAGTGAAAAGGTCAATTACCAGAGGCAGAGATTGAAGGTGATTGGTCAGAGGATTAGAGAGGGCATGGAGAAAACCTTTTTCATCCAGAAGGTGCCTGAAATTCAATGCTCATTTCGGTGGTTGATGCAGAAATGCTCAGCTCATTTAAAATCTGCACCTGAAATGCTATATCCTGCAAGGTTATGGACAATGTGCTGGAAAGAGGCAATGGTATCTGTAGCTAGTTCATTCAGCTGGAGCAGACACAATTGGCTGAACAGTGTCTTTTAATGCTGTAACGTTTCCATGGGCAGAGTCTTATCGAAGTCTGAATGAGTGTAGGCTGTAACGAGATTTTAGATTAGATTAGATTCTCGACAGTGTGGAAACAGGCCCTTCAGCCCACCAAGTCCACACCGACCCTCCAAAGACTAACCTACCCAGACCCATTTCCCTCTGACTAATGCACCTAACACTACGGGCAATTTAGCATGGCCAATTCACCTGACCTGCACATCTTTGGACTGTGGGAGGAAACCAGAGCACCTGGAGGAAACCCATGCAGACACGGGGAGAATGTGCAAACTTCACACAGACAGTTGCCCGAGGCCAGAATCGAACCTGGGACCCTGGGGCTGTGGGGCAGCAGTGCTAACCTCTGAGCCACTGTGCCACCCTATGGCAGAATTTTCTAGAAGACCACTGTCAGTGGGAACGACTTGCTGCATCTTTTGTTCATTTGTCAAATGGTAAGATGAGTTCCTCATTAGACAGCAGCAAGTTGCCAGTAAAGGAAGATATCAGCTGATTATTGCCACAATTTACCTCATTAATATTTAGCTTCCGATCTTGCCGAACCCACTGAACAAACTAGGTGTCAAGAATTAATGGCACTGAAGTCAGAACTTCACTGGTGCCTGGTGACTTCACTGAGCACTGACTTCTGAGGCATGCTCTATGAGCATGGGTCGCACACACTTCACACCCACAGACTTAGGAATCTAATGATATGCCAGACTCTAAGAACCCTCATGGCATGTCTCTGATAGACCTACAGCATTGAAATGATTTGGAGATACCAGAGTTGGACTGGGGTGTACAAAGTTAAAAATCACACAACACCAGGTTATAGTCCAACAGGTGTTGTGTGATTTTTTAGCATTGAAATGAGTTTCAAAATGCAGGAGTTAGCCATTTAAGACAGAGGTGACTAGAATCCTTTGCTCAAGAGGGTTGCAAGACTTTGGAATTCATTTCCTCAAAAGTGGGTGGAGGGTGGAAACAGAGCCTTTAAATACTTTTTAAGGTAGATTCCTGATAATCGTGGGGTTGAAAGGGTTTTGAGGAGTAAAAACATTATTGAAAGGTGGATCAGGCTTGAAGGGCCAAATGGTTTATTGCTCTGTGTCATAGACTCATATAGCAAGAAAAATAAACCCAGCCTATCCAGTCCTCATAACGGAGACTTTATATCCTAGCAACATCCCGATCAGTCTCCTCTACACCCTCTCCAGTACAATAACATCCTTCCAATAGTGTGACGACCAGAACTGAACACAGTATTCTATTTGTGGCCTAGTTTGTTTTAGTTCTATTTGTTTTAGTCTTCCTTGCTCCAAATTCTATTTGTATTTCATTTCGTTGCAAAAGACACACAAAGATATGGAAATCGTAGCAAACCAAAGTCTAATGAATTGGAGAAATTTGAAGGAAATTACCATTGTAGTATTGAATAAACTAATAACACTGAAACCAACAAATCCCTTTGTTATATTCCAGGTAACTAGTTGTTTAAGCAAACTGGCACCGATCCTTACATAGTTATAGAAACATTTATTTATGCAGTTACAGTTTAAAAGCAACCATCCATTCCCAATCACATTTTCAGAAATAAAAAATAGCAAATGAAAACACAGTCAGCAGATCTGGCAGCATCGATGGGGAGAAGATAGCTTTTATTTTTCACATTGATAATCTGCCATTAGAATGTTAAAAATTAGGAATGTAATGTGTTTTGTGCAAACGGTGAGAGGGGGAAAGAAACGTGAATGGTTGAGTTAAAAGATGAGAGAAATTAAACAATGGGAGAGTTAGTAATCCAGACCAAAGGGAATAATGATAGGGCAAGAAAAGAAAGTGGGGAAAAGAAACAGCATGCTTAGAACACTGCTATCTAAAGAAAAATAGGGGAGAATGTAAACAAGCAAAGGAAAGGAAACAAAGTCAAGATGGAGATCACCACCTGAAATTGTTGAACTCAAACAACCTGAGTTGATGTTCCAACCAGTCAACACCTTTTTCTCATGCAGTATAAATTGTTTATACTATTGAAATGTTGTAGTCTTGCATGTGTCCTGATGAGTGCAAGACAAAAAATGCTTCAACTGCATTTTTTTTTCCAATAATACTCAAGTTCTGTACTACCAAACAACTAACATTGAGATTGTTTTCTAAAAGAAATGCATGTGAAAGTAAATTGTTTGGGGTCTTATAGTGTTTGTTGCAATGCTTTGGAAAGTTTTGTCTTATGTTCCTGGATGCAGTTGGAGAGATCACGAGGTCTCCAGGGAGGGCAGCAGAGCCTGTCATGATATGTCAATATATGGTTTAAGTTTCTTTTAGTTCTAATTTTTCTACAGTTCCTGGATGCAGTCGGAGAGGTCACAAGGCCAGTATTTGGGCAGTTGCTTTACTGATAACACTACCCGGGCAGTGTCTCCCGCCCATCCTTCTCCACTAACCAAACAAAAAGAGTTCAGTGCGTTAATTGGTAAGATGTAAAGTGACAAGTATTTTCTTTCATGTTTCATTTGTTTTTTTTTCCGGTAGTCTATTTGGGAATTTAGAATAGCGGGAATAGAGGTTAGGACAGTTGAATGTTCCTCCTGTAGAATGTAGGAGGTAAGGATCACCTCTACTGTCCCTGCTGATTTCATTTGTGGGAAGTGCACCCAAATCCAGCTCCTCGAGTGTTAGGGAACTGGAGCTGAAGCTGGATGAACTTCAGATCATTCAGGAGGCAGAGGGGGTTATTGAGAGGAGTTACAGGGAGGTAGTTACTCCACAGCCACATGAAGAAGGTAGATGGGTTACCATCAGGGGTAGGAAAGGCAGCCAGAAGGCAGTGCAGGGATCTCCTGCGGTGGTTCCCCTCAACAACAAGTATACTGTTTTGGTTACTGTTGTGGGGAGGGGGGTGGGATTTACCAGGGGTAAGCAATGGGGCACAGGTCTCCGGCGCAGAGTCTGTCCCTGTTGCTCAGAAAGAAAAGGGGAGGAGGAGCAGAGCTTTAGTCATTGGGGACTCCATAGTTAGGGGGAACAGATAGGAGGTTTTGTAGGAACATGAGAGACTCATGATTGGTGTGTTGCCTCCAAGGTGCCAGGGTTTGTGATGTCTCTGATCGTGTTTTCGGGATCCTTGAGAGGAATGGGGAGCAGCCCTAAGTCATGGTCCACATTGGCACCAACAACATAGGTAGGAAGAAAGGTGGTGATCTAAGGCAGAAATTCAGGGAGCTAGGGTGGAAGCTTAGAGCTAGAACAAACAGAGTTGTTATCTCTGGTTTGTTGCCCATGCCACATGCTAGTGAGGCAAGGAACAGGGAGAGTGTGGAGCTAATCATGTGGAAGAATAAATCACATCAAATTAAATCAAAATCAACTCAAGACTGGGCCTGCACGAGATGCTGTGGGCTATCAACATCAGAATTGTATTCCTACACAATCTGTAACCTCATGGCCTGGCATATCCCCCACTCAACTATTACTGCCAAGACAGGGAATCGACCCTGGTTCAATGGAGAGGGCAGGAGGGCAGGCCAGGAGCAGCACCAGGCATACCTGAAGATGAGGTGCCAACCTGGTGAAGCCCCCAAACTGGACGATGTGCCAAATAACATAAGCAGCTAGTGACAGACAGAGCAAAGTGATCCCACAGCCAACAGATCAGAGCGAAGCTCTGTAGTCCTGTCACATCCAGTCGGGAATGGCTGTGGACGATTAACCAACTCACTGGAGGAGGAGGCTCCACAAATATCCCCATCCTCAATGATGGAAGGAGCCCAGAGAATCGGGGAAACAATAAGGCTGAAGGTTTCACAGCGATCTTCAGCCGGAAGTGCCAAGAGGATGATCCATCTCGGCCTTCTCCAGTGGTCTCCATCATCACAGAGAACAGTCTTCACTGAATTCAATTCAGTCATATCGAGGAATGGTTGGAGACACTGGATACCGCAAAATCTACGGGCTCTGACAACATCGGCGACAGCACTGAAGCTTTGTGTGTATTAGAGAGATTACTTACATTTCACATAGACCCTTCCAAAATACCATTGATAAAGCACGGACTTTTGTGGGAACAGCCAGCCAGAGCATGAAATGATTTGGGAATGTTTTGCTACATTAAAGGTGCTATATAAATGCAACTTCTTTTTGTTGTCCCTAGGTTAAAAACAATGACTGCAGATGCTGGAAGCCAGATTCTGGATTAGTGGTGCTCTTCAGGCAGCATCCGAGGAGCAGCAAAATCGACGTTTTGGGCAAAAGCCCTTCATCAGGAATACAAGCAGAGTGCCTGAAGGGTGGAGAGATTTTGTTGTCCCTGTTGTGGGCAGGAGCTCCATTGTGTAGCTGCTATCTGGCCCCCTCTACTGGGGAATGCCATGTAATACAGGCTGGAGGGAGCTATTGTGTTAGACTGCCCCTTCGTAGCCACATGTGACAGTGCAGCTCTCTTTCAATACAACAACAACCTATCCTTCAGAGGAGCTGAGGACCCAGTCACTTTGTGGCGAGGGGTTCAAAGCCATTGTGGTGTAAGTCCAATACTGTGCTACGAGTTTGGGGTCGAGACAGTTTGGTCGAGGAGGAGGCAAAATCAAGACTGATTTTTGAGCACAGCTTCCTAACACTGTCTGCTTATTGGTGAAAAATGAGGCCATTTGTCTCCCACTCATCAGGATAAAGTTAAAAATCATACAACACCAGGTTACAGTCCAACAGGTTTATGGTGACTCATCAGGATGGTTTGCAAGAATACCAAATCCAGAGGGAAACCCCTCCTGCTGCTCAGTTTGTTACCTCCGTCCGATCACAGCTCTGCTCATTTTCCAGTATTTCCCCGTTTGAAAGTTCTGTTTCCACTCTGTCAGGCAGCACGGCCCAGACCACCTACAGGGGCAACTTTTTCACACAGAGGGTGGTATGTATATGGAATGAGCTGCTAGAGGAAGTGGTGGAGGCTGGTACAATTGCAACATTTATGAGGCATTTGGATGGGTATATGAATAGGAAGGCCTTGGAAGGATATAGGTCGGGTGCTGGCAGGTGGGACTAGATTGGGTTGGGATATCTGGTCGGCGTGGATGGGTTGGACCGAAGGGTCTGCTTCCATGCTGTACATCTCTATGACTCTATGACTCTGTGGCTGCGGGGATGGTCCAGCTCGAGAGGATTACAGGCAGTCATGGAAGGAGCTCAGAAATGGTCTGAGGAGAGCCAGGAGGGGGCATGAAAAAGGCTTGGCAGGAAGAATTAGGGAGAATCCAAAGGTGTTTTACACGTATGTGAGGAATAAGAGAATGATCAAAGAAAGAGTAGGGCCGATCAGGGATAGCATAGGGAACTTGTGTATAGAGTCTGAGGAGGTAGGGGAAGCCCTAAATGAGTTTTTTGCTTCTATCTTTTCTAAAGGAAAGGACCTTGTAGTGAATGAAACCATTGAGGAGCAGGTAAGCATGCTGGAATGGATAGAGATTGAGGAAGCTGATGTGCTGAAAATTTTGACAAACATTAAGATTGACAAGTCACCAGTGCCAGACCAGATTTGTCCTTGGCTGCTTTGGGAAGTGAGAAATGTGATTGCTTCGCCACTTGCAAAGATTTTTGCATCCTTGCTCTCCACCGAAGTCGTACCTGAGGACTGGAGAGACGCAAATGTAATTCCTCTCTTCAAGAAAGGAAATAGGGAAATCCCTGGCAAGTAAAGACCAGTCAGTTTCACGTCTGTCATCTGCAAGGTGTTAGAAAGGATTCTGAGGGATAGGATTTATGACCATCTGGAAGAGCATGGCTTGATTAAATGCAGTCAGCACGGTTTTGTGAGGGGCAGGTCATGCCTCACAAATCTTATTGAGTTCTTTGAGGATGTTACGAGACAAGTTGATGAAGGTCGAGTGGTGGATGTGGTGTATATGGACTTCACCAAGGCATTTGAAAAGGTTCCCAATGGTAGGCTTGTTCAGACGGTTAGGAGGAATAGGATACAGGGAAACTTAGCTGTCTGGATACAGAATTGGCTTGTCGACAGAAGACAGCGAGTGGTAGTGGAAGAAAAGTATTCTGCCTGGAAGTCTGTGGTGAGTGGTGTTCCACAGGGCTCTGATCTTGGGTCTCTACGCTTTGTAATTTTTATTAATGACTTGGATGAGGGGATTGAAGGATGGATTAGCAAGTTTGCAGACGACAAGAAGGTTGGAGGTGTCGTTGACAGTATAGAGGGCTGTTGTAGGCTGCAGCATGACATTGACAGGATGCAGAGATGGGCTGAGAGGCGACAGATGCAGTTCAACCTGGATAAATGCGAAGTGATGCATTTTGGAAGGTCGAACTTGAAAGTTGAGTACAGGGTTAAAGACAGGATTCTTGGCACTGTGGAGGAACACTTTCAATGGTCGGCACAACATCGTGGGCTGAAGGGCCTGTTCTGTGCTGTACTGTTCTATGTTCTATGCAGGTATATGGATCCCTTAAAATTGCTACCCAAGTGGATAGGGTTGTTAAGAAAGCATATGGTGTTTTGGCTTTCATTAACAGGGGGATTGAGTTTAAGAGCCGTGAGATCTTGTTGCAGCTCTATAAAACTTTGGTTAGGCCGCACTTGGAATACTGTGTCCAGTTCTGGTCACCCTATTATAGGAAAGATGTGGATGCTTTGAGGGTTCAGAGGAGGTTGACCAGGATGCTGCCTGGAATGGAGGGCTGATCTTACGAAGAGAAGTTGACTGAGCTTGGACTTTTTTCATTGGAAAAAAGAAGGAAGAGAGGGGACCTAATTGAGGTGTACAAGATAATGAGAGACATAGATAGAGTTGATAGCCGGAGACTTTTTCCCAGGGCAGAAATTGTTAACATGAGGGGTCATAGTTTTAAGCTGTTTGAGGGGATGTCAGAGGTGGGTTCTTTAGACACAGAGTTGTGAGAGCATGGAATACGTTGCCAGCAGCAGTTGTGGAAGCAGGGTCATTGAGGATATTTAAGAGACTGCTGGACATGCATATGGTCACAGAAATTTGAGGGTTCGTACATTAGGTTTACCTCACATGAGGATCAATGGTCGGCACAACATCGTGGGCTGAAGGGTCTGTTCTGTGCTGTACTGTTCTATGTTCTATGTTCTAACTTGCAGCATGGGTTGGTACCTGGGATTTCGATGTTGTGGCCATTTCAGAAACATGGCTAGAGGAGGGACAGGAATGGTTGTTGTAGATTCCAGGATTTAAATTTTCAGCAAGAACAGAGAAGATGATACTCATCCACTGAAGTAGTTTGAGCTGAGGTTAGAAACAGGAAAGAAGAGGTCACCCTGTTGAGAGTTTTCTATAGTCCTCCGAATTGTTCCAGGGATGTAGAGGAAAGGATAGCAAAGATGTTTCTCGATAGGAGCAAGAGTAACAGGGTAATTGTTATGGGGCACTTTAACTTCCCCAATGTTGACTGGGAATACTATAGTTCAAGTAGTTTAGATGGGTCAGTTTTTTGTTCAATGTGTGCCAACAAGTGGCAATGCCATATTGGATTTGGTATTGGGGAATGAACCCAGCCAGGTGTTAGGTTGGGAGGTAGGTGAGCACTTTGGCAATAGTGACCATAATTCGGTTATGTTTACAATAGCAACGGGCAGGGATAGGTCTATACCACAGGGTAGGTATAACTGGGGGAAAGGCAATTATGATGTGATTAGGCAAGATTAAGGATACATAGGATGGGGAAGAAACATGCAGGGGACTGACACTTTGAAATGTGGAGCTTATTCAAGGAACAGCTACTGCACATCCTTGATAAATATATACCTATCAGGCAGGGAGGTAGTTGTCAAGAAAGGGAGCCATGGTTTACTAAAGAAGTTGAAGCTCTTGTCAAAAGGAAGAGGAAGGCTTATGTGAGGATGAGACGTGAAAGCTCAGTTAGGAGACTTGAGAGTTATAAGTGATCCAGAAAAGTTCTAAAGAGAGAGCTAAGAAGAGCCAGGAGGGGACATGAGAAGCTGTTGGTGGATTGGATCAAGGAAAACCCTAAGGCCATCTATAAGTATATAAGAAATAAAAGAATGACTAGCATAAGATTAGAGCCAATCAAAGATAGTAGGGAAAAGTTGTGTGTGGAATCTGAGGACATAGGAGAAGCACTTAATGAGTACTTTTCATCAGTGTTCACATTGGAAAAGGACAATGTTTGTGAGAATACAAGTGATACAGGCTACTAGATTAGATGGGATTGAGGTTGACAAAGAGGAGGTTTTGGAAGATCTGAAAATAGATAAGACTCCTGGGCCAGATGGGATTTATCCTCGGATTCTCTGGAAAGCCAGGGAGGAGATGGCAGAGCCTTTGGCTTCGACCTTTATGTTATCATTGTCGACAGGAGTAGTGCTAGAAGAGTGGAAGACAGCAAATGTTGTTCCCTTGTTTAAGGAGGGGAGTCGGGACAACCCTGGTAACTATAGATCAGTGAGCCTTACTTTGGTTGTGGGTAAGGTGTTGGAAAAGGTTATAAGAGATAGGATTTGTAATCATCTGGAAAAGAATAATTTAATTAGGGATAGTCAACATTGTTTGGTGAAGGGTAGGTTGTGCCTCACTCACCTTATTGTGTTCTTCAAGAAGATGAAATGAAAAAAAAGGTTGATAAAGGTAAGGTGGTTGATGTAGTGTATATAGACTTCAGTAAGGTGTTTGATAAAGTTCCACACAGTAGGCTATGGCACAAAATAAGAAGTTTCGGGATTGAAGGTAATTTAGTGGTTTGGATCACAAACTGGCTCGCTGAAAGAAAGCAGAGGGTAGTGGTTAATGGGCAATGTTCATCCTGGAGCTCAGTTACCAGTGATGTGCCACAGGATCTGTTTTGGGGCCACTGCTGTTTGTCATTTTCATAAATGATCTGTAGGGGGGCGTAGAAGGATGGGTCAGTAAATTTGCAGAAGACACTGTCCAGAGTTGTGGATAGTGCCGAAGGATGTTGTGGGTTACAGAGGGACATAGATAAGATGCAGAGCTGGGCTGCAAAGTGGAAAATTGAGTTTAATGCACAAAGGTGTGAGGTAGTTCACTTCAGAAGAAGTAACAGGAATGCAGAGTACTGGGCTAATGGTAAAATTCTTGGCAGTGTAGATGAACAGAGAGATCTCAGTGTCCAGGTGCATAAATCCCTGAAAGTTGCACCCAGTTTGATAGGGTTGTTAAGAAGGCATATGGTTTGTTGGTGTTTATTGGTAGGGAGATTGAGTTTTGAAGCGACAACATCATGCTTCAACTGTAAGAGATACTCATAAGACCACGCCTGGAGTTTTGTGTACAGTTCTGGTCACCGCATTATAGGAAGGATGTGGGACCTTTGGAAAGGGTTCAGAGGAGATTGCCTGGTATGGAAGGAAGGTCTTACAAGGAAAGGCTGAGGGAACTGAAGCTGTTTTTGTTGGAGAGAAAAAGGTTGAGAGGTGACTTAATTGAGACATACAAGATAATCAGAGGGTTAGATAGGGTGGACAGTGAGAGCCTTTTTCCTTGGCTAACACAAGGGGACATAGCTTTAACTTGAGGAGTGATAGATTTAGGACAGATATTGGGGTAGTTTCTTTCCTCAGGGTGTAAAAGGGGCATGGAACAGCCTGCCTGCAACAGTAGTAGACTTGCCGATGTTAAGGGCATTTAAATGGGCATTGGATAAGAATGGAATGGTGTAGGTTGGATGGGCATCAGATTACCTTCGCTGGTCAGCGCAACATTGAGGGCCAAAGGGCCTGTACTGCGCTGTAGAGTTCTATGTTCTATGTTCTATGTTGCAATTGTTTTATTTAAAGACTAGATAATCTGTTCATTACACATACTTTGCATCAGTGTTTACTGTGGAGAAGAATATGGAAATTAGAGAACATGGGGAAATATATAGAAACATCTTGAAAATGTCCATATTACAGAGGAGTTGCTGGACATCTTAAAATGCATAAAGGTGGATAAATCCCCAGGACCTGATCAGGTGTACCCTAGAACTTTGTGGGAAGCTAGGGAAATGATTGCTGGGCCCCTTGATGAGATATTTGCACCATTGATACCCACAGGTGAGATGCTGGAAAACTGGAGGTTGGCTAATATGGTGCCACTGTTTAAGAAGAGCGGTAAGGAAAAGCCAGAGAACTGTAGACCGGTGAGCCTCACATCAGTGGTGGGCAAGGTGTTGGAGGGGATCCTGAAGGACAGGATTTACATATATTTGGAAGGGCAGGGACTGATTAGAGATAGTCAACATGGCTTTGTGCGTGGAAAATTGTGTCTCACTAACATTGAGTGTTTTGAAGAAGTAATGAAAGGGATTGATAAAGGCAGAGCGGTGGGCATGATTTATATGGACCTTAGTAAGGTGTTCAACAAGGTTCCTTATGGTAGACTGGTTAACAAGGTTAGGTCACATGGAATCTAGGGAGAACTAGTCACTTGGATACAGACTGGCTCAAGGTAGGAGACAAGGGGTGGTGATGGAGGATTGCTTTTCAGACTGGAGGCCTGTAACCAGCAGTGTGCCATAAGGATCGATGCTGGGTACAGTGCATTTTGTCATTTATATAAATGATTTGGATGTGGACATAGGAGGTATGGTTAGTAAGTTTGCAGATGACACCAAAATTGATGGCATAGTGGACAGCCAAGAAGGTTATCTCAGAGTACAATGGGACCTTGATCAATTGGGCTAATGGACCAAGGAGTGGCAGATGGACTTTGACTTAGATAAATGTGTGTCATTGCATTTTGGAAAGACAAATCAGAGCAGAGCTTATACACTTAATGGCAAAGGGTGTGTTGCTGAACAAAGAGACCTTAGAGTGCAAGTTCATAGTTCCTTGAAAATAGAGTTAGATAGGATAATGAAGAAGGTGTTTGATATGCTTACCTTTATCGGTCAGTGCATTGAGTTCAGGAGTTGGGAAGTCATGTTGCAGCTGTACAGGACATTGGTTAGGTGTTCTGTTCTGGTCTCCTTGCTATAGGATGTTGGGAAATGTGAAAAGGTTCAGAAAGATTTACAAGGATGTTGGCAGGATTGGAGGATTTGAGATGTAGGAAAGGCTGAATAGGCTGGGGCTATTTTCCCTAGAGTGTCAGATGCTGAGAGGTGACCTTATAGAAGTTTATAAAATCATGAGTAATATAGATAGGGTGAAAAGCCAAGGTCTTTTCCCCTGCATAGCAGAGTCCAAAATTAGAGGGCATTGGTTTAAGGTGAGAGGGGAAAGATTTAAAAGTTACTCAAGCGGCAACTTTTTCATGCAGAGGGTGGTGCATAAATGGAATGAGCTGCCTGGGGAAGTGCTGAAGACTGGTACAGTTACATTTAAAAGTCATCTGGATGGGTATGTGAATAGGATGGATTTAGATGGAAATGGGCCAAATGCTGGTAAATGGAACTAGATTAGGATATCTGGTCAGCATCGATGAGCTGGACTGAAGGGTCTGTTTCCATGCTGTACAGCCCTACGACCATAATTAAGTCTTTAAGTGTATGAGGTGCTGAACATTGTTTAAGAAATCAGTTTTGCTTCTCTGTGCAGGAACCAACTGGAACTGAGATTGAAGGATTTGCAGATACACAGTGGAGATACTGGTCTTCATAAATAAAAGCCTGTAAAATATGAAAAAATTCACTCTGGTTCTGTCCTTCACTACCTGCTCACCAGGAATAGAACATGGATTCTGTGGGACTTTGAGGGGAATTTGCAGGCACTGTGTTCCGTGCATCTACTGCCCTTGTCTTTCTAGATGTTTAAAAGTTTTTGTTAAAGAAAGCTTTGTAAGTTCCTGCATCTTTTTTGCAGATAGTACACTTTTTTACTGATGGCAAAGGAAGGGCATGTTTAAGGTAGTAGGTTAGGTGTGCAAATCAGGTGTGCTGTTTTATCCTAGATGGTATGGAACATGATGGCAATCATCCAGGCAAGTGGGGTGTATCCCATCACCTTCCTGATTTGTGCCTTGTAGATGGTGGAAAGGCTTTCATAAAACATGAGGTGAGTTACTCATCACAGAATGACTAGCCATAGTATAAATGCCTCTGGTCAATGGGGTCAATTTATCCCCTCACTAGGATGCTGGTTATGATCAGCAATGATGTTTCTAATGACTGTCAAAGGAAGGTGCTTAGATTGTCTCTTAGGTCAGCATTGATGAGTTGGACCGAAGGATCAGTTTTCATGCTGTACTTCTCTATGATTCTACTGGAGATGGTCACTAGATGACACTTGTGGAAGTTATGTGGTGTGAATGTCTTGTGTTACTTAACAGCCCAAGCCCGGATATTGCCTGCATGTTGTCTAAGTCTTTCTGCATGTGGGTATAAACTACTTCTGCTGTTATAAGCCGTGACTAGATTGCCAAATTTACATTACAGTCTGTCTAGGGACCAGTAACTTTACTTTTGTTTAAAGTATACAATATTTGAGATCCCATGTACTGTCTAAGAGAATAATGCCACAAGATCCACAGTTGAACAAATAAATAAACTTTATTATATGGAGTTAGAACAATAAAACAATTTACAAGATATAAACAACTTATGTTCTAACAACCAGAACTATGGTTAGCTAAAAATGTGTAAGATACAAACAATTGAATAACCCACTGAGCACATTAAATAGCAACTGTGGTGGAGACAGATACCACAGATTTCTCAGCAACTTCCCCGATATTAGTGAAACTGTGCAGCACCAAATATCATTAAAATATTGTCTCTTTTTCAAGGGTTTCCAATTTTTCTATCTCAAAGATTCAAATGTGGAACTTGCTCACAAGCCACTCTATCATGAACTTCCTGAACAACTGTTCAAGTCCATTCAGTCTCTTCCCTAGGACTCCATTTCACTGGATTCATGAGAAGATGCTACAGAATCTACTCATTGACACAATTCCAACTCTTTTTCTGACAACTGGATTTACTAATCTAATATTACCTCCAGGTTTTTCTGAGCTCCCAACATTTCTCAGTTGTATGAAGCAAAAAATTGGCTTCCTTGAACCCAGTCTCAGTCACACTGAACTATTAATGCCCTCCAGAGACTTCTCCTAACATGACCACCTGGTGCCTGTAGCAGCTGCACTACACTGGCTTCAAGCTGCAAACAACTCTTCCCAGCAGACACACTGCAGATAAATTGAAACCAGCAAATCTTCTTAAATTCTATTCATCTCCATGACAACATAGCCTGCTTTGCCAGCCCCTTAACCTGTTCTTTAGGCTTTACTGAACGCTTTAAAGTTAATTTAACTGCATCTTCCTCTGAACTGCCATTACTGCATGTGTTGCAGACACTATGCTCCAACTAAACAGACCATCTGCTGTTTATACACCTCCACCTCTTCGATTTGAATTTCATTAAACAGAAGTGTGCAACCTCCTGAAGTGCCATTTATTTTAGATACACTAGTAATCACAAAAACTCAATGTTTTAATTACCTTAACTTTCTAGCTGTTAACTCCTCAAAGTAACATTGCCATAACTTTTCACTTGCACAAATGTCAAGGTACTTCAGTTGTATTTATATCATTTTCCACTACAAACATGCAAACATAAGGAGCAGGAACAGGACATTTAGTCCCTTTGACCTGTTCTTGCTTAACACAGATTTATCTTCTTCTGCTTAAAAATATTCAATAACTTTGCTTGCACTATCTTTTTGAGAAGAGAATTCCAAAGATACACAACCCTCTGAGAGAAAAAAATCCCAAATTGTTTAATTTAAATAGGAGGCTGCTGAATTGTAAACAGTGACCCAATACTAACCCAGTGCCTCAGGCAACACTCTGTGTGGAGTTTGCGCGTTCTCCCCGTGTCTGCGTGGGTTTCCTCCAGTTGCTTCGGTTTCCTCCCACAATCCAAAGATGTGCAGGTTAGGTGAATTGACCATGCTAAATTGCCCATAATGTTCAGGGATGTTAACTGCATTAGTCAGGGGTAAATGTAAGATAATAGGGTAGGGGGGTGGGTCTGGGTGGGCTACTCTTCAGAGGGTCAGTGCGGACTCGTTGAGCTGAAGGGCCTGTTTCCACACTGTAGGGTTTCTGTATCTTTTAAAAGAAACCTTCTCTCCACATCTATCTTGCCAAGACTCCACAAGATTTTACTGTTAAATCTTAAGTCTAAAAATTATGTTGTAAAAAACGTAAATCATGAACCAGCTATTTGCAACATTGAACAATTGTACTGAACACTGTACAATCATCAGCGAATATCTCCATTTCTGACCTTATTTTGGAGTGAAGATCATTTGAAGCACTCAAGTTGGTTGGCACATCTTCCTTCCAGCCAGCGGAGAGTTTTTTTTTCCCTGAATCCATTTCACTTTTGCTAGGGGTTCTTAATGTTATTTAGTCAAATGAAGCCTTCCTATTAAATGAAGTAGCTAGTCAGGTAGTTGATGCATTAATTTTAATTTTCCAAACTAATTTGATTCAGGGAAGGCTGTTTTAGATTGGAAAATAGCTAATGTTACTCTTTTATTCAAAAGGGAGATAGAAAGCAGAAAATGTCAGGCCAGTTAGCTAAACATCTGTCATATAGAAAATTTTAAAAGATATTACTAAAGATGTTATAACAGGACACTTGGATACATTCAAGGTAATCAGGCACAGCCAACATGGTTTTGCCAAAGGAAGATTTTTTTGTAACTATTTTGGAGAAGTAACTTGTGCTGTAGATAAAGGAGAACCAGTGGATGTATTGGTACTTAGATTTCTAGAAGGCATTTGATAAAGTACCATATCAAAGCTTATTGTGAAAAATAAAAGATCATGGTGTATACAGTAACGTATTGGCATAGATAGAAGATTGGCTGGCTAATAGGAAGCAAAGAGTAGGAATAAATGGGTTTTTATCAGGCTGACAGGATGTCACAGGTGGTTTGCCATAGAGGCTTAGTGTTTGCTAGGGCCTCAACATTTTCATTTGTGAGACTCCAGTTGTACTTTTGTAAGTTTTTTAAACTCATTTGTGCGTTGTGGGCATCGCTGGCTGGCCAGCATTTATTGCCCTTCCCTAGTTGTCTTTGAGGTGATGGTGATGAGTTACCACCTCAAACCGCTGCAGTCCACCTGCTGGAGGTTGACCCACAATGTCATTAAGGAGGGAATTCTAGGATTTTGACCCAGTGACACTGAAGGAATGGAGATATATTTCCAAGTCAGGATGAAGAGTGAATCAGCTGGGAACTAGCAGGTTGCAGTGTTCCTATGTATTTGCTGCCTATGTATGTGGTCATTGGTTTTGAAAGTGCTAAGGAACTTTGATGAATTTCTACAGTGCATCTTGTAAATAGTACACACTACTGTTACTGATCGTCAGTGGTGGAAGGAGTGGATATGGTACCAATTAAGAGTCAGGAGGTGAGTTACTTCCCGCAGCATTCCTAGCCTCTGACTTGCTCTTGTAGCCACTGTGTTTATTTGACACAGCTAGTTGAGTTCCTGGTCAATTCTAATCCCATGGAGTTTGACAGTGAGGTATTCAGTGATGGTAACTGAAATAATTAATTTGAAAGGGTTCAAAAAAGGTTTATAAGGATGTTTCCAGGGCGGGAGGGTTTGAGCTATAGGGACAATAGGCTGGGGCTACTTTCCCTGGAGCATCGGAGGCTGAAGGGTGACCTTATAGAGGTTTTTAAAATCGTGAGGTATATAGATAAGGTGAATATGGTCTTTTCCCCAAGGTGGGAGAGTCCAAAACTAGACAGCATAAGTTTAAGGTGACAGGGGAAAGATTTAAATGAGACCAAAGGGAATAACTTTTTCCTGCAGAGAGGACTGTGCATGTATGGAATGAGAAGCCAGAGGAAGTGTTGGAGGCTGGTTCAATTACAACAGTTAAAAGGCATCTGGATGGGTATATGAATTCAAAGGGTTTCGAGGGGTATGGGCCAAATGCTGTCAAATGGCACTAGATTTAGGATATCTGGTTGGCATGGACAAATTGGACTGAAGGGCCTGTTTCTGTGCTGTGCATCTCTATGACTATGACTCTAAGCTGCTTTTCCATCACCAAGTCACATTTATTTACATGGTCATAGTACTTGACACTGGTTCGGCTTCCTTAGAGCCAGCTGTCAAAGTGAATAGAAGCTCTGGCACTCACATTTAATCTGTTAGCCAGGGCTGCCTGATTGGATCAGGTTAGCAGTCTCAATCAGGAAACTCCTATTCTGTGAGATCCACCTGGCTGACCTCATTATATTCACTACAGTAATATTACTGAATGTCAAGGGGCGGTGGTTAGATGGTCATTACCTGGCAGTCCTTTGGTGCAAATGTTACTTGCCTCCTGTCAGCCGAAGCTTGGATGTTGTTCCAGATCGTTTTGATTTGAACATGCATTGCTTCAGCATCTGAGGAGTCGTGAATGATGGTGAACATTGTACAGTCATCAGATAATGTTTCTGACCTTATGTTGGAAGGAAAGGTCATTCATGAAACAGCTTCTTTAAAAAGAAACTAATTTAATTATGCTTTCTCTGACTGAGTTTATTAGTTATTAAAAGTGAGCAGTAATGTTCATGCAACAGCATACAGAATAGAAATGACATGCATCCAAAAGATGAGTTAAAAGATATACAGTTCAGTCTTTGTGTTGTTCAAGAAGAGTAAATAGTGGAAGGTTGATAGTCAAGCAGTCTACTTTGAGATCCTTGAATGTGCAGGTTGATTGTAACCCTTTTGATGTTTGCTTTTGAGTGGCTTGTTGGCAAGTTGCCTTCATGCAATCAGTGTCAGAGTCTTTTACCTGTAATGCAATTCATTAACTGTGATCACACACCAGGACTGAACTTACTTCTGATTCAATTCTCATGTATTCTTAAAAAAGGAATACAACACATGTCTCTTGCCCAGACTGTAGCCTTTCCCCTCATCATGTTCACAGTTTGAGTTAATTCCTAAGAGATTACAGCTCAGTTTGTACTGTATTGGCTCCCTTTTAGGGTTATTCCTTTGAAGTTTCCTTGGCAACTCATCATGTGTCATTCCAGGCTGTCAGGTGGTCATTGAATTTGCACCTAGTTATTTTGACTGTATCAGTCCTCTTTTTAATAATATAACCTGTTGATATTGAAGTTTGATGTGTCCACTATGACATTGATCTTATTGACTAAGGTGAGCATGCTTCTAACCACTCAGAATGGTGAAAATATGCCTATAAAACTGCATTATAATTTAATGTCTTCATGAGGCAAAGTGGCAGCAGAAAAAGAAGATCCTGAACCATATTCACAGTGAAAGCTGGCCTACTATGTCGCATGAAGACCCCTGGCAGAAACTCACAAACCAGGCTCAGGCTCAATTAGCAAGGTGGATAGAAATGATTCCATGGCACAAATAATTCCATGAGGTAAAACAATGACTGCAGATGCTGGAAACCAAATACTGGATTAGTGGTGCTGGAAGAGCACAGCAGTTCAGGCAGCATCCAAGTAGCTTCGAAATCGACGTTTCGGGCAAAAGCCCTTCATCAGGAATAAAAAGGGCTTTTGCCCGAAACGTCGATTTCGAAGCTACTTGGATGCTGCCTGAAATGCTGTGCTCTTCCAGCACCACTAATCCACAAATAATTCCATGCTGAAAGAAAAGCAGTGCAATTATCCCATATCTTCCAATCAACATCATAAAAAACAATATCTACATATTATCATTCTGCTGTTTATGGGGACCTGGCTGTGTACAAGATTGGCTGCCCTGTTTACATCATTGCAACATTGACTACTCTTTAATATTACTTCAATAAAAATAAAATGTTGGAGGTGCTGGGAATCTGAAACAAAAAATTCCGAAGAAAGGTCACACTGAACTCGAAACATTAAATCCGTTTCTCTCTCCACAAGTTGGAGTTTCACCAGCAATTTCTGTTTTCACTTCAAAAGTACTCAGTTGTAAAGTGCTTTGAAAGTTTCTGTGGTCACGAAAGGATCTACATAAATGGAAGTCTTCATTTATTTCTTCGTTCACTTTGCCCATAATTCTGTTTCTCACAATATTGCTGGTATTTTAATTCAGTTTTCTCGCACGATCGCCCTACAACCCCTCAGCAGTACCCCGTGTTACTTACTGCACAATTACTGGCGATGCTCTGCACTGGGATATACAATACTGGTAATGGTGATAAAATTTCCCATGGAACCCTGCGCTCCGGGGAGTTCGGCGCAGGGGTGAAATATTCCTGTATATACAGGTTCTGCTTCCCTACTCGGGCTTGGAAAACCTCTTTCCCCCGCGTCCATTGGCCAGTCATCGCTTTTCGTTCCAATGTCCATATTCTATCCGCCGACGGCAGTTGCGAATAGGGCACATTCCCTGGCGCGATGCACTCTGGACCAACGTGCCACCATTGGAATGTCTGGTTATACTGTGAGCACGTGGTCCGGTACTGTTTGGAGTTAGAGGGTGATGACCAACAGAAAGGTAGCGATGCTGTTGCTATCTGATCCATTCTCCTGTTCATAACGTTTATTTTCATTGCAAATTGTACTCAATGCTATTCACGAGTAAAATAGCCCCTTGCACAAAGGAATTTTTTTGTTGTCAGTCAACCATCTCAGCTTTAGGACATTACTGCAGGGTTTCTTCAGGGTAGTATCCTTGGCATAATTATCTTCAAATATTTCATCAGTGACCTTCCCTCCAACATAAGGGCAGACGTGGGATACTATAGTTTGATGATGTTTGCAAAATGTTAGATACTACTTAAGACTTCTTAGGTAATGAGGCAGTCCCTGTCCAAATGAAAAAGACTTGAATCATATTCAGGCTTGCACAAACAAGTAGCAAGAAATATTTAATTAGTCATATGCCAGACAATGACTATCTCCGACATAGAGAATCCAACCATTGACATTCAATACCCTAACCTTCACTGAAACATTAATGACCAGCCATATTAATACTGTGGCTGGAAGACTAGGTCAGGGGCAATATATTTTGTGCTGTATTACTCACTTCTTGTCTCTTCAGTGCCAGTCCACAACCTGTAAGACTCAAGTCAGGACTGTGTTGAAATACTTCCCACTTGTCAAGAAGACAGCAGTTCCAATGACACTCACCTCAGTGTTATCAAAGACAAAGTACCTGTTTGATCAGTAATATTAATTCTCAGGCTATTGCTGTCATTCTGCAATGTAACACTGCTGAATATCAGGGTGTATAATTCAATCATCCTTTCAATTATATATGACTCCGATCACCAGAAATTTCCCCTGATTTCCATTGACTTCAATTTTGGTGGAATTCTTTGATGTTATACTCAGTAAAATATGGTCACTCTTGCCTCATCTCATGAATTCAGTTCTTTTGACTATGTTTGATCAAGACTGTAATAAGAACACAAGAACAAGAAGCAGGAGTAGACAATTCAGCCCTTCAAGCCTGTTCCACCTTTTAATATCATTATGGCTGATCTCATTTTGGCCTTAACTCCAATTTCCTGCTTGTCATCCATAACTCTTCAATCCATTCTAATTACAAATCTGTCTGTAATGAGATCTGGAGCCAAACAGTCTTGGCAGGATCCAAAGGGAATGTCTTTGACCTGTTATTTTTAAGTAACATGACATTAATAACATGTGGACAATAACATACTGTCACTTTTCAAATAACTGAGGGTAGGCTGATAGGGGCAGTAATTTGCCAGTTTGGAATTATGGACAGGTCATACCTATCTTCTAATGTTTCAGTTGCATTCTAATGTACAGTTTTTCACCTTTCAAGTAGATAACAAGTCATCTCTTTCTGAGTTATCCTTGAGCACAATGGTAGTAATGGACAACAAAATGGAAGCTCTCCTCATTTTGAATACAGCATTTTGGCTCCACAAGAATTGTGCAATTGTCATTTATACCAAAACTATCATTAGCAGGTGCATCTGTGGCAAGTAGATTAATGAGGGCGATTTCATGTCAGTTTGTTCCTCTTGTTATTTTTCTTTGGTAGTTGCTGCAAGCTGTACCAGTAATAGTGTTACTCAACTGCTATTAGTGATGATCATTGAAGTTACCCACAGAAGTTTGTGTTTTTGTTCCTCTCAGTGTTTTTCCTAAATGCTGTTCAACATGATTCCACTGATTTTCCAGATTATGGACAACAGTAGGTAGTAATCAGTTAGTGCTTTCTCCTGTACTCTGTCAGATAGCTGCTGTGACTAATCTGCTGGCTTCATCTGCAGTAAAATGCAGCCTTCAAAATAACAACTTTACTAGAAATTCCTTTGATGTAGTCTGTGCCATATCATTGAAGAGGAACAAACATGGGAGAAGAATGTTTGACAGAAATTGGATCTGGCTGTTCTGATTTATCTATTTGTTATTGCATAAATGGATTTTGTGACCTGGTTCTTCAGGGATTGTATGCACAGGTAGATATTAAGTGCTGCCTTGAAACATTGAAGCATTAGAAGATAGTCCTGCAATTTCTGTTGAGCAGTGGTGTTTTAGTCTCAGGTGAATATGAAATAGGATATAATACTATCGGAAGAATAGTTTGTTTGCAGTCACACTTGCCTTTGCATCATAACTCACTTCTGTAAAAATCACTTCATTCCACTTTAGGCTAACATGCAAATCAGTATCACACTAGGGTCATGACAGAGCCTGTGTAAGTTTGGCAACCACAACTTTAAAGGTAAGAATGTTTGAGAGAACTTAGAGTTAGATCTTTGTTCTGTTCTTAACAGTAATTATTCCTGCAAACATTTTCACAGAGTATCAAAAATGGAGAATTTACAGATGGAAAGTCCAAACCAAACTTCACATCAAGATCTTAAAAAGTCACAGCAAGATATTAAAGAGTCATTCAGTTCACCAGGACATGAACATCATCTAACTTTACCTATGGAGGGAGAAATGTTTGTCTGTTCTGTCTGTGGGAAAGGATTTCAAACATCAATCTGGCTGGAAAAGCACCAAGTCACACACACTCGAATGAGTATGTTCCTGTGCACTGACTTTGAAAAGTGCTTTAAGCAATTACACAGCCTGAGAAAACATCACACTGCTCATAGTGAGGAGAAGTCATTTACTTGTTCTGAGTGTGGACAAGGCTTCAGGCAATCAGTTAGCCTCATGCGGCACCACTGTAGTCACACTCAGGAACCACAATATCAATGTGAGGAATGTGGAAGGGGATTCAATTATTTGTCAAAACTGCAAACCCACCAGCAAATTCACATTGAAGAGGGACCATTCGCCTGCTCCATATGTGGGAAGGGATTCAGTGAATCATTTAGTCTCCAGATGCACCAGCGGGTTCACACTGGAGAAAGGCCATTCAGCTGCTTTGTGTGTGGGAATAGTTTCACCCGGTCAGCCCACCTGCTGAGACACCAACGCGTTCACACTGGGGAGAGACCATTCACTTGTTCTGTGTGTGGGAAGGGATTTACCCGTTCCTCCATCTTACTGGAACACCAGCATGTTCACACTGAGGAAAGGCCCTATAAATGCTCAATCTGTGGAAGAACTTCAAAAGTTCCAATGAAGTGAAGGTCCATAAACAGATTCACTCTGGACATAAGCAATTCAGTTGCTCTCACTGTGGGAAGAGTTTTGTACAATCCTGCAACCTGTTGAAACACAAAAGATTTCATGCAGGGGGCACACCCTTCATCTGCTCAGTGTGTGGAAAGAGGTTTGTGGAGTCAGCCACACTTCTGAGACACCATCAGGTTCACTTTGGAGAAAGACCTTTCACCTGCTCAGTCTGTAGGAAAGGATTTAGTCATTCATCCTCCTTGCTGAATCACCAGTGCATTCACACTGGGGAGAGGCCATTTGCCTGCTCCACCTGTGGGAAGGAATTCAATCGGTCATCAAACCTGCGAAGACACCAGCAAGTTCACCTGTGACTGCAGTGTAGATTCTGCTGTATGTTCAAGATGGACTGTGTGGGGACTTGTTTTTGCTGAAGTAAATTAGTTCTTAGAACAAGGCTGAATTTTTATATTGTGTGCAGTCATTTTAAACACACATTTAGTCAAGTGTTTGTTATTTTTTAAGATAAAATGAAATATAATTGTTGCCTTTTTGGGGATGTGTTGTCTCTTTGAAGACAGCCACTTTGATTATTCTCTATTGATCAGTGACACACTCAGGAAATTTTATAATTACAACAATAAAAGTCTTGATATAAATCCTAAATTAATCTTTGTTATATCTATAATTAAGGATCTGATGAAGCAAATTATTAAAGTCTCCAATAAAAAGAAGTGCTTATTCGTCCTTTTTGATCCATGTTGATAATTTCTACTGTGTTGCATATTATACACTGTGGAGTACTTGTTTATCCAACTGAAAGTAGGAGGCTTGCTGAGGATTGATGGATTAGCAAGAGACCTTGATCGATTTTGGTGTATTAGCAAGGGATCCTGATGAGGATTAAGCCAATCAGTCCTTCGAGTGCTTCACCTTTCAGCAAGATCATGACTGATCTGATCTTAACCTCAACTCTACATTCCTGCATATCCCCAAGAATCTTTCATCCCCTTGTATTCAAGAATCTATCTATCTCTGCTCTAACACTATTTGAAGATTCTCATCCACTACCTTTTGACCGAGGAATTTCAAAGATCACGACCCTCTGAAATAATTTCTTTGTTCTCATCTCTATCTTAAATGGGTGACCCCTTATTGTATAACTATAATCCCTAATTCTAGATTCTGCCTCAAAAGGAAACATGTTTTCACATTTATCTAATCAAGCCCCCTCAGGATCTTGTGTGTTTCAGTTGAGCTTCTAAAATCCAGAGGATATGGGCCCCTCTAGCCTTTCCTCATAAGGTAATCTGCTCAGTCCAGGTCTTTGACCAAGAAGCCTCCTCTGAGCCACTTCAACGCCATTAACATCTTTCCGTTAGTATGTTTATCAGTAATGTATGCTATACTCCACATGCAATCTCGCTAATATCTAACCTCATGTGTTTAATTTCCCTCAGACTAAAAGATAATATTTAATTCGCTTTCCGGATTACTTGCTGTTCTTACATACTAACCTACCGGGACTCATGCACTAGAACACCAGCTCTCTGTATCCTCTCACCATTTAGATAATATGCTTCTTTTTATTCTTTCTGCCAAAGTGGACAGTTTGCCACATTATACTCAGTTTGGGAGATGTTGGCTCTTTATGTCCTCAACTCGCTTTCCTGCTTATTTTTGTACCATCATCAAATTTAGTGACCATATTTTCAGTCCTTTTATCCAAATTATTTATATAAATTATAGCAATGTGGTTGACTTAATTGCCCTCTGAAATGGCCTATCAAGCCATTTAGCTGTAGCAATTGCTATGAAGTCTTCAAAAAGAAATGAAACTGGATGGACCACACGGCATTGACTTAGGCGCCAGAATAGATGGCCCTGTCGACCCTGTAAAGTCCTCCTCACTAATATGGGGGCTAGTGCCAAAATTGGGTCTGTCTCACAGACTAGTTAAGCAGCAGCCTGACATAGGCATGCTCATGGAATCATACCTGACCGACAATATCCAGGCTCATCCAGGAATGGTTACGTTGGAGTCTGGACAGGTATGATATTCTGTTTTTCTGGCAGGATGGACACATTGCAGATGGTGGCACTTTATACACTCGGGAGGGAGAGACCCTCGGAGTCCTTAACATTTACTTCGAACCCCATGAAGTCTCAAGATTCCAAGTTAAACACAGGCAAGGAGACCTCCTGATTACCACATTCTAGTTCATCTTCTAGTTGATGAACTGACACTCCTCCATGTTGAACATCACTTGTAGGAAGCACTGAGGTTGGCAAGGGCACAAAACACACACTGGATCTGGGATTTTAATGTTCACCTCCGAGAGTGGCCCAGCACCAACACTACTCATTAAGCTGTTGGATCCAAAAGGACATAGCTGCTGGGTTTGTGGTAGGTGGTCAGGGAAGCAACAAGGGGGGAAAACATACTTGACCTCATCCTTACCAATCTGCAACCCTCAGATACATTATTCCATGACAGTATGGGTGAGAATGACCACCGCATAGTCCTTGTGGAGATGAAGTCCTGCTTTCTCTTCATCATGTTATGGGGCACTATCACCGTGCTAAATGGAAGATGCTTCAAACAGATCTAACAATTCAAGACTGGACAGCAATGAGGCACTGTGGTCCATCAACAGCAGCAGAATTGTACTCCAGCACAATCTACATACTCATTGCCTGGCATATCTCCACTCAACCATTACCATTAGGCCAGGGGAGCAACCCTGGTTCAATGGAAAGTGCAGGAGGACATGCCAGGAACAGCACCAGGGATACCCGAGAATGTGGTGCTAACCTGGTGAAGCCACTAAACAGGATTACTTGCATATCAAACAGTATAAACAGCAAGTGTTAGAGATAAGTGATCTAAGTTCTGCAGTCCTACCACAACAAGTCATGGATGGTGGTAGATGATTAAACAACTCACTGAAGGAGGAGACTCCACAAATATCCCCATCCTCAGTGATGGAAGAACCTAGCACACCAGTGCAAAAGATAAGGCTGAAGCTTTAGCAGCAATTTTCAGACAAACGTGTCAAGTGGAAGATCCATGTCAGCCTTCTCCAGAGGTTCCCAGCATTACATGTACCAGTCTTGAGCCAATTAACTTCACATAATATCAAGAAACAGTTGGAGGTACTGGATACTGCAAAGGCTATGGGCTCTGACAATATTCTGGCATTGTACTGAAGACATATGCTCCAGAACTTGCTGCTTTCCTCGCCAAGCTGTCCTAGTACAGTTGCAGCACTGGTATCTACCCGACAATGTGGAAAATAGAAAGCAGGACAAATCCAACTCGGCTAATTACCACCCCATCAGTCTACTCTTGATCATCAGTAAAGTGATGGAAGGTGTCACCAACTGTGCTATTAAGCAGCACCTGCTCAGCAACAACTTGCTGAGTCTGGGTTCTGCCAGGGGCACTCAGCTCCTGACCTCATTACAGCCTTGTTTCAAACCTGGACAAAAGAGCTAAATTCCAGATGTGAGGTGAGAGTGACAGCCCTTGACATCAAGGCCAGATTTGAACAAGTGAGGCATGAAGGAGCATGAAGGAATCAATGGGTATCAGGGGGCAAACCCTCTTCTCGTTGGAGTCAGACCTGACACAGAGGAAAATGGTCATGGTTGTTAGAGGTTAGTCATCTCAACTATAGGAAATCTCTGCAGAGTTCCTCACGGTAGTGTCCTAGGCCCAAACATCTTTAGCTGCTTCATTAATGATCTTCCCTCTATCATAAGGACAGAAATGGGATTATTTGCTGATGATTGCACAATGTTCAGCACCAATTGTGATTCCGCAGATACTGAAGCAGTTCATGTTCAAATGCAATAAGATCTGGACAATATCCAGGCTTGGCCTGACAAGTAGGAAGTAATATTTGTGCTACAAAAATGCCAAGTAATAACCATCTCCGATAAAAGGCAATATAGTCACTGCCCCTTCATATTCAATGGTGTTAAAACCACTGAATCTCCCAGTATCATATTCCTGGGGTGACTATTGACCAGAAACTCAACTGGACTTGTCACATAAACGCAGCTGCTACAAGAACAGGTCAGAGGTGAGGAATACTGTGGCAGGTTACTCACCTCCTGACTCCCCAAAGGCTGATCACCATCCAAAAGGCACAAATCAGGAGTGTGATGGAATACTCCCCACTTGCCTGGATGGGTGAAACTCCAACAACATTCAACTTGACACCATCCAGGACAAAGCAACCCACCTGATTGGCACCACATCCACTCCTTCCAGCACCAATGCTCAGTAGCAGCAGTGTGTACTACCTACAGTTCACCAAAAGGTCCTTAGACAACACCTTCTAAACCCACCTTCATCACAATAATTCTGATGAAGAATCACTGCAGTCAAAACATTAACTCTGTTTTCTCCCTACTGATGTTGCCACAGCTGCTAAGGCTCATCATCAATTTCTGTTTTTGTTTAAAAACTGGAATGATTGGCATGGTCCATTTCACAAATTGCACTGGGCATGTGATGCTCAGTTCTTGTAAACATTCCATCCAGCCTCTACTCTTGTGCATAAGGCATGGGGGATCAGATGTTCTTTTAAATATTTAGGTCAAGCCTCTGGTTCTACATAAATCTTGGTTCTAGCACCTTTTACGTTTTCAAGGCCCTCTTGGAACACTTCAGGATATTTCCCAATGGCTTGTTATGAATCACCTGTACCCATTTTAAAAGTCGGTTGCCAATTCACGCAGCTTTTCTTTAGTCAGTCCGTCCAAAAAGGTGTGGCCCTCCCACCACACCGTGAATGAACATTGGATTGTCTGATGACCCTGCATAATTGGGGTATAGTTATCCCAATGATATGTAAGTGCTCCCTAATGCACGTGGTCAATTTAGCCTTGCTGTCTCGCAGGCTTAAAGGCAAAATGCTCCATTGGAACTTCCTAAAGATTTGCTGACCAACAATAATTGCAGCAGTACCTGTGTCTAGCTCTATATCTAGGGCTTGGCCGTTTACCTGGAGTTTTGTGTTCATTGCAACCACTTTGGGACCAGTAATGTAATGTAGTAGTAACAATTCCTCATCTACAGATTGATATATTTGCAAAGCCCTGTATTAGTGTTGCACTAATAGCCACAGACTCATCACAAAATCAGTAACTGGTCCACAGGAAGCCTAATTGCCATGTTAAATCTGTAATGCTACAATATATCAAATGGTTTGATGTTATAGTAGTTAGCTGCTATATCTATCAGTTTGTCAAATGATTTTGACTTTGGGGCTGGTAGTTAGGTTAAACACTTGATAATGCTGCAAGTGAGGACCCCAACAGCAGCAGGTGGATGAATATTTAACCATGATCCCCTTCAATCTTGTTTGCCTGAGAAGTGTATCTCATTTTGTTGGCATACTGGAGCCAATCCTACACACCCATATCATAAGGTCCCAGTTTCCCAAACAGCAGCATTTCCAATATTTCCCTGTCAGGGTTTTACCAACTTCAATGAAAAGCAAGACTTTCCGAAACTCTTCTTTACTGTCATCGCCAATGTAGTAACTCAGGAAGCCTGACTGGAAAGGAACATTGTTTATTATTGAACACTAGAATAGAGTCACTACTTGTGGTGTACACAGACCAGTCCCAGCTGGACAGACAGTTCTCCAGACCCATATCTGGGTCTGCTTTGTTGATATTTTTCTATATCAACCTATTTGGAGATGTTATTACACACTTCTGGAGCAGGTGAGATTTGAACCTGCTTCTGGATTAGTGGTGCTGGAAGAGCACAGCAGTTCAGGCAGCATCCAAGTAGCTTCGAAATCGACGTTTCGGGCAAAAGCCCTTCATCAGATTTTCACCAGATTTGAACCTGCGCCTACTGGATCAGAGATAGGGAAACTACCACTATGCTACATCTGACTCAAGTTGCACTGAGCTGAAACACAATTGTACTAAATATTACTGAGCTCTGGAGTGGTCTAATTAGTATAATGGATGGGCTGGATTGTGGATACTGTGGCAGGTAGCTCATTTAGGGAAATTTCCCAACTTCTCATACCCCCTGAATTGTAATGATTATGAAAAGTGAACTTGGGAATTTAAGCCTGGGGATGTAGGCCTATTCTTTCTTTTGTAGCTTCTCCTGAGATGTTTTCATCCAGGTTCAGTTCCTCGGACAGGGGCAGCATGTACCAGACTGCAGCCCGTCACCTGTGCCCAGAGTATCTCGAGATAATTTCCTCTTCTTCTTAAGGTGCTAAAGGTATCTAGGCTGCATCCGTCTAGAATCCTTGAGGTTTCCTCGACGGAGTGAGAGAAACTATGGTTTCTGATAAACCTTCTGGCTGTTCTGGGTGGCCAGGTATATTTTGCTTCTGTCTGTTTGCCTGATAGCAGTTTTCAGGTGATCCACATGTTTGTTCAGGAATCTATCACTGACCCAAAAACTTTGTATGTCACAGGACTGACCTTGAGTCAACCTCGCCTCATTTCCCTGGTTTTGACACCAAACATCATCCCCTGTCTCTTGCTTAGAGGAGGCATGTATCCAGCATTGGAATTCCTGCTGCCATTTCACCTTCCCCCAGGTCAGGAATATCAGGTTTAACCTGGTGTAATGTCTTCTCCCCATCAGCAATTCTGTGGAGCTATCCTTGTAGTTGCGTGAGGGATGGTCCTATAATCGAGCAGGAACCAGGACAGTTTGATATCGAGTGAAGCTGTAGGCTGTTTCTTTCAGCCTGCCTTCAACATTTGGTCTTTCCATCAGACCATTGGATGATGGATGGTATGGTATGAAGCTACATGAACATGCCAAATTCCAGTCGACTTTAGGAAATACTTGGATTCCCTATTGGTAAAGAACGCCCTTTTTGAATTCATTTGAGGGAAATGGACTTTGCTGGCTGGCCAGCATTTATTGCCCATCCCTAATTGCCCTTGAGAAGGTGGTGGTGAGCTGCCTTCTGAAACCGCTACAGTCCACCTGCTGTAGGTTGACCCAGCAACAGTGAAAGAATGACGATACATTTCCAAGTCAGGATGGTGATTGGCTTGGAGGGGAATTTGCAGATGGTGGTGTTCCCATATATCTGCTGCCCTTCTTCTAGATGGAAATCAGAGTCAAAATGTATGGTGCTGGAAAAGCACAGCCAATCAGACAGCACCTTAGGAGCAGGACAGTTGGACTTCATCAGGAAGAGCATCATCTTCCTGATGAAGAGCTCATACTCAAAACATCGACTTTCCTGCTTTTCGGATGCTGCACCACACATTATAGCTTGGTATTTGTGTGGCACAAATGTTACTTGCTGCTTGTCAGGCCAAGCCTGGATATTGTCCAGATCTTCTTGTATTTGAACATGGACTGCTTTGGTATCTCGGGAATCACAAATGGTGCTGAACATTGTGCAAGCATCAGCAAATAATCCCACTTCTGTCCTTATGATAGAGGGAATGTCATTAATGCAGCAGTTGAAGATGGTTAGACCAAGGAACTCTTGAGGAACTCTTGCAGAGATGTCCTGTAGTTGAGATGACTGACTTCCAACAACCACAACCATCATTCTATGTGTCAGACATTACTGGAAGTACTGCAGAGTTTGTTCCCTGATACCCACTGATTCCAGTTTTGCAAGATGTCTTGAATGCCACACTCAGTTGAATGCAACCTTGATGTCAAGGGCTGTCACTCTCACCTCACCCCTGGAATTTAGCTCCTTTGTCCATGTTTGAACCAAAGCTGTAATGAGGTCAGGAGCTGAGTGGCCCTGGTGGAACCCAGACTGGGCGATACTGAGCAGCTTATTGCTGAGCAGGTGCTGCTTGAAGAAATGTTGATGACACCTTCCATCACTTTACTGATGGTTGAGAGTAGACTGATGGGGCTGTAATTGGCTGTAATTTGTTCTGATTTTCATGTATCAGACATACCTAGGTAATTTTAAACATTGTCCAGTAGGTACCAGTATCGTAACTGTAATGGAACAGCTTGGTTTGGAGAGTGACAATTTCTGGAGCACAAGTCTTCAGTACCATTGCTGAAATGTTATTGGAGCCTATAGTCTTTGCAGTATCCAGTGTCTCCAACTGTGAATAATGTGGAGATGAATTGAATTGGCTGAAGACTGGTATCTGTAATGCTGAGGACCTCTGGAGGAGGCCAAGATGGATTATCCACCTGGCACCTCCAGCTGAAGATTGCTGTGAAAACTTCAACCTTATCTTTTGCACTGAGGTGCCAGGCTCTTCTATCACTGAGGACGGGGATATTTGTGGAGCCTCCTTCTTCAGTGAGGTGTTTAATCATCCACTACCATTCATGACTGGATGTGGCAAGACTGAACAACTTAGATCTGATCCATTGATTGTGGGATTGCTTAGCCCTGTCTATCACTTTTTGCTTATGCTGTTTAGTGGCTTCACCAGGTTGACACCTCATCTTCAGGTATGCCTGGTGCTGCTCCTGGCATGCCCTCCTGTACTCTCCATTGAACTAGGATTGATCTTCTGGCTTGATGGTTATGGTTTAGTGGGGGCCACTATGCAGGGCCATGAGATTACAGATTGTGCTGGAGTATAATTCTGCTGCTGTTGATGGCCCACAGCACCTCATGGATGCCCAGTCTTGAGTTGCTAGATCTGTTCGAAGTTTGTCCCATTTAGCATGGAGATAGTGTTACACAACACGATGGAGGTTATTGTCAATGTGAAGGCAGGACTTCATCTCCAGAAGAACTGTGCGCTGGTCGCTCTTATTGATACTGTTTTGAACAGATATATCTGCAGATTGCTAAAGATGTGGTCAGGCATGTTTTTCTCTCTTGTTGGTTGTCTGACCACCTGCCACTTACCCAGTCCAGCAGCTGAGTCCAGCTCCACACAAAG
This sequence comes from Chiloscyllium punctatum, assembly GCF_047496795.1. Lineage (NCBI taxonomy): Eukaryota > Metazoa > Chordata > Chondrichthyes > Orectolobiformes > Hemiscylliidae > Chiloscyllium > Chiloscyllium punctatum. The sequence continues at coordinate 137,239,719 of NC_092739.1, forward strand.
GCCACCTTGCTGATCTTTGAGGGGCCCTATACTCTCCCTAGTTACCCTTTTGTCCTTATTGTATTTGTAAAAACTCTTTGGATTCTCCTTAATTCTATTTGCCAAAGCTATCTCATGTCCCCTTTTTGCCCTCCTGAATTTCCTCTTAGGTATACTCCTACTGTCTTTATACTCTTCTAAGGATTCACTTGATGTATCGTGTCTACACCTGACATATGCTGCCTTTTTTTTCTTAACCAAACCCTCAATTTCTTTCGTCATCCAGAATTTCCTACACCTACCAGCCTTTTCTTTCACACTGACAGGAATATACTGTCTCTGGACTCTTGTTATCTCATTTCTGATGGCTTTCCATTTTCCAGCTGTCCCTTTACCTGCAAATACCAATCAGCTTGCCTAATACCGTCAAAATTAGCTTTCCTCCAATTTAGAACTTCAACTTTTACATCCGGTCTATCCTTTTCCATCACTATTTTAAAACTAATAGAATCAGTCACCTGCCCCACCTTATTTCCCAAGAGTAGGTCAAAATTTGCACCTTCTCTAGTAGGTACATCCACATACCGAATCAGAAAATTTTCTTGTACACACTTAACAAGTTCCCTTCCATCTAAACCCTTAACACTATGGCAGTCCCAGTCTATGTTTGGAAAGTTAAAATCCCCCACCAGAACCACCCTATTAATCTTACAGATAACTGAGATCTCCTTACAACTCTGTTTCTCAATTGCCTTTTGTATATGAGGGCATCTATAATACAACCCCAATAAGGTGATCATCATCTCTTTCTTATTTCTCAGTTCCACCCAAATAACTTCCCTGGATGTATTTCCAGGCTTATCCTCCCTCAGAACAGCTGTAATGCTATCCCTTATCAAAAACGCCACTCTCCTTCCTCTCTTGCCTCCCTTTCTGTCCTTCCTGTAGCATTATATCCTGGAACATTAAGCTGCCAGTCCTGCCCATCCCTGAGCCATGTTTCTGTAATTGCTATGATATCCCAGTCCCATGTTCCTAATCATGCTCTGAGTTCATCTGCCTTCCCTGATGGGCCTCTTACATTGAATAAATGCAGTTTAATTTATCAGTCCTACCTTATTCTCTGCATTGTCCCTGCCTGCCCTGACTATTTGGCTTGCTTCTTTTCTTATCTGTACCAGTCTCAGATTAATCCCTTTCCTCACTACCTCCATGGGTCCCACCTTACTAGTTCAAATCCTCCCGAGCAGCTCTAGCAAATTTCCCTGCCAGTATATTAGTCCCCTTCCAATTCAGGTGCAACTATCCTTCTTGTACAGATCACTTCTACCACAGAAGAGATTCCAATGATCCAAAAATGTGAATCCTTCTTCCACACACCAGCTCCTAAGCCATGCATTCATCTGGTCTTTCCTCCTATTCTGACCCTCACTAGATCACAGCACTGGGAGTAATCCAGATATGACTACTCTCGAGGATCTCCTTTTTAAATTCCTGCCTAATTCTCTAAATTCACCCTTCAGAATCTCATCATTTTCCCTTTCTATGTCATTGGTTCCAATCTGTACAATGACCTCCTGCTGGTCCCTCTTCTCCTTGAGAACATTCTGTACCCTCTCTGAGATACCCGTGATCCTGGCACCAGGGAGGCAACACACCATTCTGATTTTTCGCTGCTGTCCACAGAAACGTCTGTCTGTGTCTCGGACTAGAGAGTCCCCTGACACTGTTGATCTCTTGGAGCCTGATGTACCCCTCATTGCATTAGGACCAGTCTCGATACCAGAAACTTGGCTGTTTGTGCTACATTCCCCTAAAAATCCATCACCCCAATATTTTCCAAAACAGCATGCTTGTTTGAAATGGGGATAGCCACAGAAGACCCCTGCACTACCTACCTACCTCTCTTACCTTTCCTGGAGTTGCCCCATCTATGTGACTGTATCTGCAACTTTTCTCCCTTCCTATAACTGCCATCCATCACATCCCCTTGCTCTTGTAAATTCCTCATTGCCTCTAACTGTCTCTCCAACCGATCCATTCAATCTGACAGGATTTGCAACCGATGGCATTTATTGCAGATATAATCTTCAGTAACACGTAAATTCTTCCTAAACTCCCATATCCAACAAGAAGAGCATATCACTCTACTAAAGTCCATTTTTGCCTCTTCCAATCTACAGACCCAGAAAATTGCACCATCTTATTTTTCTACAAAACACTGCTCCAGGCTAACTTAATACTTATGGCTTATATTTTTAAGTTTAATCAGGAGACATATCTCAATAAAACATATAATCAAGAAAGAATCCACTCTAGTCACTACAGACTTACTGTAATGGCACACTTTAAAATATTCACTTACCTGATTCTGTGCTGTGACCTCTCCCAAACAGGTTCCTCCAAGATCAGTTGTGAATTTCACTGTTTCTTAATTTTCCCAGATGCACTCCGATGTCCAGTAATACATGAATTCAAACAGCAAAGGCAGTAACTGCACAGGTTCACTGCTGTGTCGTGGAGCAGTGTGGGTTTCTTTTCCGCTCTCTCCCTCTCTCTGTGTCTCTCTCTCTCCTGCACTGACCTCACCATTTGCTACCTTTGTCTGTTCCTCTCTCTTTTAAAAGTGCTGTGGTTTTTTTTCCTCCAAAGCTCCAAAACAATGCAACAGCATATGAAACAGTAACTGCTGCTCCTGGAATTCGAGGAAATCACTCCAACACCTAAAATACCTCAAAAAAAGAGCAGCCTGTTACAGCCAGAAATTTTTCCTGTCCTCCATCTTGGATTATCCAGAATCCTTCAAAGAGCTCTGAATGAAAGGGGGTTCAGTATGGTCAAAGAGATAGAGCTGATGAAAAGAAAAACTGGAGAAGAACTTGAAGAGGGAGGGAGAGATCCAGTTGTCATCTTCCATGTTGGTACCAGCGACATTAAAACATATTGAGACCAATGTCCTGGCAAATCAAGTAACAAAGGCTTTAGACAGTGCTTGAACTAATTAGAGAGAAGGAGAGTTTGTGAAAGGGAAAAGTCAAGAGGATACAGCAGCATTACAGGGCATCTATTTGGATAACGATAGTCAGACTATGGCAGGAAGGGACACAGTATAGAAACATGGAAAAATAGGCAGAAAGGAAAGCAAATGGCACACTGGCCTTCATAGCGAGAGGATTTAAGTTTCAGATAAGGATGTCTTGATGCAGTTATATTTAGACTTGGTAAGGCTACACCTTGAGGATTTGACCTCCTAGTCTCGCTTTTGAGGGAGTCCAGTGAAATTTCACCAGACAGATTCCCAGGATGGCAGGACTGTCAGGAAAGACAGGATTGATTGGGCTTGTCTTTGCTGGAGTTTAGAAGAATGAGGGGTGATCTCATAGAAACATATAAAATCCTGAGGGGACTGGACAAGCTTGATGTGGGAAGAATGTTCCAGATGTTGGGCACATCCAGAACAAGGCCACAGTCAAAGAATAAGGAGTAAGTCATTCAGGACTGAGAGAGAATTCCTTTATTCAGAGAGTTGTGAACCTGTGGAATTTACTCCCACAGGAAGCCGCTGGGCCAGTTCATTAGATATATTCAAGTGGGAGCTGGGGGTGGCCCTTGCAGCTAAAGGAATCAAAGGGTATGGAGAGAAACCTGGAATGGGATACTGAGATTGCATGATGAGCCATAATCATATTGAATGGTGGAGCAGGCTCAAAAAGGGCTGAATGGCCTACTTCTGCACCTATTTTCTATGTTTCCATGTTTCTCATAACAGAATATAGAGTCAAAGGGGAAAAAATGACAAAAAGGCAAATTTTTTTTTATTTGAATGCTCATAACATTTGGAAAAAATATAAAGTAACTAATGGCATGATAGGCTGGGGCTGTTTTCCCTGGAGCGACAGAGGCTGAGGGGTGATCTTAAAAGAGGTTTATAAAATCATGAGGGGCATGGACAGGGTAAATAGACAAGGTCTTTTCCCTGGAGTGGTGGAGGGCGTCACGAACTAGAGGGCATATGTTTAGGGTGAGAGGGGAAAAATTTAAAAGGGACATAAGGGACAACATTTTCATTCAGAGGGTGGTGCGTATTTGGAATAAGCTGCCAGAGGAAGTGGTGGAGGGTGGTACAATTACAATATTTAAAAGGCATCTGGATGGGTATGTGAATAGGAAGGGTTTAGATGATTCACAGGCCATTTTGTAGTATTCTTTTAAATTGAGAAACCATTTTGTAATAAAAAAACCTACATATTTTGTGGCCTAAATTCAAATTTTAGTTCCTCATTCCCCACTTTGGTCATTCTATGACCACACCATAAAGGCATGGATCAAATTAATCCAATTCAATGGCAGCAAAAGAATACCGTACTTTCTCTTCCTCCAAAGGGGAACCAAGGGCAGGCAATGATGTTTCTTCATCATGATTTAAGTAACGAAGACACATTTTCAGGTTGGAACCAATATTGTCAATAGAAGTTAATATATTAGCAATAATACGCTTAACAATAGCAATACCAACAAAAAGACCAATTATAATAATAGCACCATAGAAAGACATATTAATTAATCAGTTGTACCATGAGCCAAACCCCAATCTTCCCAACCTGTACCTTCATTCATTTGGTTGACAAAAGTGTCAATATTATCAATATTATCAATATGTCTTGTAATGTTTTAGAAAAGATCAGTGACCCTCATAATGCATTTTCCTTTAACTATAACGCAAAATCCACCTTCCTTCGCAAGTATGTAATCGGTTTTGTTGGGCAAATAGGCGCAATTCTGAAAGCATTTCTAATTTCTATTAAGGTAGCAGTTGTCTCATTTCCCAAAATTGTGAGTCCACCAATGAGATAATTATGGTTTTGATGACTAATAGTTCTTAAGGACTCTCCTAATGAAAGAAGACTAAGAGCTGCATATGCCAATGAGTGTGTTTTACTTCTTGATGTGGTCTTTGGATTCTTCCATTCTGCATAGAAGTCAGGAGAAACTATATGTTTAAAAGGGGAATTATGAATTCATTGCCAGGTAATTGGACAGGGAACAGGAGTTGGAAATAGTGTTCCTACATCTACGAAATGAGGACTACTTGCTCTATTCAGGACAAGATAGTTAGCTGCCTTATTATAACTGAAAAAAAATCCAGGTTTAGCATAGGCAATAGAGGGACCTTCCCAGTAAGATGTAGGCCTATATTTGTGACTTCCTGGTGTATGTGGATAATCCATGATTACATAATTCAGCCCTGGGTGCTGAGGGTGAAAATCATCCAGTACTAATGAGGTGAGTGTCTTGATAAGAAACATGGTCAACATCCCAAAATGGTTCTTCCCCTCCAATAACTGTGAAAATATTGGTGCAGTTAGGGGTATCATAATGAAGGTGTGTGTTGTTACCCTCTCCACATAGAGTTTGAATTTCAGTGATAATAGGGATATATTTTTCATTAAGGCATACAAATGAGATGCAAGGTCCTTCAGAAAAGTAGTGACGACTAATACATTTAATCATAGCACAGGAAAAAAAAAATTTTAGGCACTCTTACATAAGCGCACCCACATTCCTTACTCTTGTAGTAATTTGGATAGGATATTGCAGAGTTATTGGAGGAAGTCCATAAACAAGTAGCAGGTGGCGATAGGCAATAACTAAAAAAAAATTATGTCCTGTAAATACTTTAGTATTATTCCATACCCCCATGTTAGGATTTGGAAGTATAAAAGGGGTCATGGAATCTTTTACTGAAGTAAGGGCATAACAAATTACTTCATCCTCTCCAAAACTTTTATTATGGGTTTCTAGAAACATCCCCCCTTTGTCTCTTTCACTACGTGATCTATCTGAAAGGGGATAAGGCTTATCAGGGATGCCCATAGTACAACTGTAATCAAACTGGCACACAACAGTTTTACATGGTAAAGACCATTTAGACTTGTTATTTAAATGAACTGTTAACTTTTTATGCAATTGACTACTGCAAAAGTCTTTCTTGGCGACATTTAGTCTTTTGGCACACAAGGACATCTTCCTGGCATAGTTGGTATACAGTCTCTGTTTGCTCAGGATCGCACAGGTAAACTGTCCCTTCTTATGCACCAATGCTGGCAATGGCAAGTCCACACAGCAGGTCAAGTTAGATCTTTATCATCTCCCCCCTTGCAAGGTTGGAGACCGCGAAGTGTCCATTGTAATAAAGTATAAACCATTTCCTCCTTGTATATAGCTTTTTATACAGTATACATATATTCAATTAAAACAGGCAGCAGCAAAGAAGTAACACAAACTAATCTGGTAGAGGTCACCCATATTCTGGTCTGAGTATTGCGGGAGTACTTTATTTGAGGCCATAATTTGTGCTCTTCAGCAGGCTAGAAGCCCTAAGAACAATTTTGAAATAAATAATTCTCAAATTAATCAAACTCAAATAGCTCGCTGGAGTAAATATATTGCCCATACTGGCATAAAGTTCGTTCATTTTAAACTATGCACTAGCATTCCCTTCCTTCCCATTATTTCCTTACTTTATATGGAAAAGCCCAGGCATGGGCGAATTAAGCAAACCTATTTTTATAAATCCGGCTTTGCTGGGATGTAATGCTCTTTGAAGTTTTGCTAGTAAAAATAATCTATATTATCTAAAATTTAAATTAGTTCTGCAATATATATATTGTATTTTTTTTTAAAAATTAACATTGTGCTCAATTAATTGGCCTGATCTACAGCTTTAGTTAACAGTATCTAGAATTAAATGTAGAAATCTGATGATGATTTTGAGAAAAGTTGGTAATAAATATTGGCTGGAGGGCAATGCTGTCCCCAAATTATGGTAACATGATACAAAGCTTTCAAACCACACTGAAATTTTTCTAATATTGAGCTAACCCTAGAATATAAATATTGGTACAGTCCTAAAATTATAAACCATCACTGTTCAGTATTAAATATCTAAGTGAGGATAATAGCTCAGCCAGACACCCCTTCTTAGATCTAACAGCTTAATCCAAAAATAAGTCAAATCAACCAGTGTATTCTTATAAGCTCCATACACAAAGCAAAGATATTTAGGCTTAGCGTCCATGTATGAAACCAAATCACTTGATAATTCAGTCAGTAGTATATTGTAGTATATAGTACCTGTAAATATTTCAGAAATGGAAATTTGCAAATTACTTCCAAATTTCAAAACAATATTGAAAACAATCCAAACACTAAACCTGTATGATTACAGCCAGTAAGCAATAGAGAAATCAACCTCTACATTGTGAACTGGCACTGAACAGACAGTATCATTCCTCCACGTTTTTTGCACCTTATCCAGGTCTGGCATACCCATCCTTATACTGTGTCTAAACGGGTTTTGCTAGGGACCCTTTGGGATCCGAACTTTGAGTTGTAAGGTTAACCACTTGGCAGCTGCATATACTTGCCCATTACTTTATAAACAGTATCATTTTCATCAGCATGAGCCAGATATCTTGATAACTGTCAGATTGATTGGACAAAATAGCATTACTATAACGCTGCCCCCCTTTGGAGTTAAAAAACTTCAATGTTCCCACAAGGCTCCAAAATCGTGGATCATATTAAAAGCACATGAAGAGTCAGTATATATTAGTAGATTTTCCTTTTGATAGGATGAAAGCCTGTTGACTCCCAACATCATCTCCGAGGTAATATTAAAGACATATTACTCCCCATTGGCCACATTTCAACAGTTAAAGCAAGGGCCAGGCATTTGCCTCTGGGTTTTTTTTTGATGTCTTGTTGCCAGTCACAAAGATGAAATGTTGGGGCCTACCTGTCCCCATTTTCAGGGTCCCCTCAGGAAAACGTTGTCCAGCAGTGGTCGTCGTGAGGTAGGTTCCGCCCCTAGTGGGTGTCCTGGTTCCAATCAACCCTATCAGGGCTGGCATATGGCATTTGGAATCACGAGGATGCTGAATATAATTTATTTTACCTGTAACTTGCATCATGGTTCAGTCTGGTTCTGGCCATCCAAAAAGAAAACCACCACTCACCTCATTTGCGACTAGAAATTCCTGGACTAGTTTGTACTGTTGGTCTGGATCATGTCAGTGACTCCAGCCAGAAAACATTGCAAAAGCATAGGGTTAAATAAAGGTAATTGAGCTTCTTGATTATTATTCAATTCTTTGTCACTTCCATCAGACAGATAGGCGCATCTTTCAGACTTGTAACACAACCCATTTGTATTCTGGCTACTCCTAGAATTTTACTGCATTTGCATCCGTATCACACTTGGACATAATGAGCAAATTTGGCCGTTTGGTTTTGCAGTCAGGGGCATGCTTCATTAACATTACTCTAGTCCCTGGGATGGAACCCGGTTTAGGATGGCGCAAGTCACTCATCCCCATGATATCGACTATGAAGACTGAATGCTTCATTTTCAAAAGAAGGAAAAGTTTCAACAAGTGGATGCTTTAAGTTAAGGCTAGGGACAATCAGGAGATGATTTAATTCCCTACAGTGTGGAAACAGCCCAACAAGTCCACAACAATCCTACGAAGAATAAACCACCTAGACCCATTTCCCTCTGACTAATGCACCTAACACTATGGGCAATTTAGCATGGCCAATTCACCTGATATGAACATGTTTGGACTGTGGGAAGAAACTGGAGCACCCGGAGGAAACCCACACAGACACAGGGAGAATGTGCAAGTTCCACACAGACAGCCATCCAAGGCTGGCATTAAATCCAGGACCCTGGCACCGCAAGGCAGCAGTGCCAACCACATAGCCACAGGGCTCAGCATGTATACAGGAATGAAATCCCAATTCTCAAATAGGGTTGGTATGCCAGACATAGGCTCGGGATTCCGAGTAGAATCTAAGTTTTAAAAAACACTTACAGTATTGTTGCTTTTACCTTGTTTATATATTCCTCAACCTTGGTGGCCTTACATTGTTTTTTCATGTTATTTCTTTTTTTTATACATATATATAAAACCATTCACAGTCACCTCCCCAACTTTTGGGAGTTTCATCTGCCATATTATTATCTATCCCCCAATCATATGCAAAATTTCTTCAACTGGCCAGTAATGTAGTTTTACATTCTTTAATTAATAATGAATTCATGCAGTCATGTTTTACATTAGCCATGAATCAATATGAAAGGTCACTGAGAATGTGTGAAGGAATCCTGCCAATTAATATTGATTCAGGCTAATACAATTGATTTATTATAAATATTAATAATATAAATAATAATATATAATTAATAATAAATATTTATAATAATAAATAAAATAGTCATTATCTCTAATTCAGGGTAGAAACCTCACAAGTGACTAAAACATTTTAAAAACTGTACTCTCCTACTTTCTACTGCTTATTGCATCATTCTCTTCCCTTCTGTAGTTGATCTCCTGGCCTCTATTTTCATTTTAACCTCATTTAACCAATTTATCAATTTATGCTTGTCTAACTTTAAAGCCTGTTCCTAACTATACATTTTGGAATGTTACTTGTCATTATCTGAAATCTAAGTTTAGGATTTCAATTTTCAGCTAATCAAAAATTTCAAGAGGAGAATAACTAAATGGTTGGTTTGTCTCATTCACTTGTCCTAGTTATTGTGACATTATGGAGCTCGCCAACTCCATAAAATGGGGCAGTGATGCTACAAAAGAAATAATGATTGATATACCACCCTATTCCTTGATATGTTTGACTGTCCCTATTTTCCAAAGGTTGGAATGCTGGGTGAGAGCAGTGCCTGCTTAAGTCAGGCAGTTGTCGTTTTTCATCGTTAGGGACACCTAATGATATGGATAGAATTCAGCTTGAATTTTGGAGAGAGCACTGAGTGGAGTGGTACCAAGTATACTTTATGCATTACTGAGTGTGGAGACACCTAAAGAAAATTATGGAAAATAAGTAAGTTTTCAATTATTTTTGTGGACATTGGAGGATCAACAGAGCTTAGTTCACATTGTCTTGTTTTGAGCGTAGATCTCCTCTGTGGTAATATATCAATGGTCATTTTTTTACAATATATCTGAGTAACATACAACATTTTATTTTCTTATATAATTTATAAATATATATTTATATATTATATATCAATTGGAAATTCATTTATTCAGTATTTAATATTTAAAATGTAAAATGCATACAGTTCCCAACTTTGAAATCCACTACAATTACCCAGTTTTAGTCCCTTAATTTAAATCCAAAATTAGTTTTCTTAAGTAGTCCTGACCAGTTATTGCTCAATTATAATGCTATAGGTCGTGAAATATCTGGAGCTGCCTTAAGAGGATTTGTCTATTCAAGTTAAAAAAAGTTACTAATGCATGAATAATGGCCGAATCCAAGGACACAGGTATTAACCATAGGATTTTTAAAAATGATTTATTACAATCTAATGTTGAACTGAAACTTCAACTGTCATTGAGGGAAGGGACTTTCTGAATGAAGCTATGGCTGGCACATTATAATCACCAATGAAACACATCAGCCTTAAAATTAAATGGAAACAAATGAGTCTGAGACACAAAAAATGTTATAATGCTGTTTCCTCCAAATTAAACTGATTTGAAATCAAATAAGGTTGGCTTTTATGTAAGGATAAAAGAGATTAGTTAGAAACTGATAGTAAGGCAGTCATGACCTGTAAAAAGAACAGGAGTTAATATTTTATTTCATAATCACTGTAAAATCCTAAACCTTAAAAGAAATCATGTTAAATTTCCATAATAGAAATCAGATTCAAAACAGTCCCGGATCTCAAGCTCCAGGGAACAATGCACAAACATTCAAACACCAACAAACAAATGTGCATTCAAACCGAATCACAAAGGGTTAAACTTTCTATTAGCTGTACAGCTCTTTATCCTCTCTCTCTCTCTCACACACATATACACACACACACCTTGGGAGTTTAGTCTAATAGGTCCTGGCTGTGGCATCACTGCTTAACCAAGTGTTGAAGAATTGTTACTGCTGGCCAGCCTTACCTTTTAACACATCAAGAAAGAATAACAGCCACCCTCCATATTCCATAAACAAAGAACAATCACTAAAACAAACAAAAAGCAACAAAGCAAAACAAGCCAAACTGAACAGATACAACAGGTACAACAACAACAATACAGCAGATAGATCAATGAGATTATTATCTTGTCAATGTTGTTCCTGGACTACAGCAGTAAAGTTATTGAGAATTAAGTGAAACAGCTTTACATTCCTAAGACTGATCAGCCTGTAAGGAAGAGTCTGAAATGGGAGCTGCAAAAAAAATTACATAATAATATAAAAAAAAAGCACCACTCATCTAAATCCGAATTATCATTGTCTTCCTCATTAAAACGAAGGTCAACCATCGAATTGCGCAGTTCTGTTTGTTTACCAGTCACTTGTGACTTCTCCTTTTGTTTCTGTAATTGTTTTGCTTGAGCACTTCACTTTTAAGAACCTCAACAGACTTCATAGCACCATTTGCAGCTAATTCAATCTCCAATTTGGTGGCAGTATCCTGCCACGAGCGCAAAATTGATTCTTTGTGCCTCTCATCACAAAACTGTTGCCATAGTCCAATTAGCTCTTTCATTCCCGCTCCCATGTTACGTTGCCAAATCAATTGCTGAGCTGATTTAACCAATTGAACAGATTTAGGGACGTCTAATGATATTCTTCATCACCCAATGTTTTGTTTAGACCTCCATACAGTTTCCTAAAGGCCTCAGATCGTTCAGGAAATTTTTCACATAATTTCACTAACGTTGATCATGAATCATCTGTTCTGTCTGTGAAATTACCCATTTTAAAATTACTTTAGTTTTATGGCAACTAATTTAAAAAATATTACTCACTGATCAGACTTCCACAAACGCTAATCAATTTCACAAACCTTTTTATTAAAAAATAACTTTTATTATAAAATATCATGATATTTATTTTCTTTTTTAAAAAAACAAATTAAGTATTGATTGTTATTATTAATTTATTATTATTTATTAACTTACCAGGAACCTCTTGCTCCCAGTAACTTCAATTACCAGGAGCCTCTTGGTCCCTGTAACTTCAAATACCAGGAGCCTCTTGCTCCCTGTAACCTCAAATACCAGGAGCCTCTTTGCTACCTGTAACCTCAAATACCAGGAGCCTCTTGCTTTCCCTAGGATCTCAAATATCAAATATTAATAATTTTGTTGTGGTTCTGTTCGCCGAGCTGGGAATTTGTATTGCAGACGTTTCGTCCCCTGTCTTGGTGACATCCTCAGTGCTTGGGAGCCTCCTGTGAAGCACTTCTGTGATGTTTCCTCCGGCATTTATAGTGATTTGTATCTACTGCTTCCAGTTGTCAGTTCCAGCTGTCCGCTGCAGTGGCCGGTATATTGTGTCCAGGTCGATGTGCTTATTGATTGAATCTGTGGATGAGTGCCATGCCTCTAGGAAGTCCCTGGCTGTTCTCTGTTTGGCTTGTCCTATAATAGTAGTGTTGTCCCAGTCGAATTCATGTTGCTTGTCATCTGCATGTGTGGCTACTAAGGATAGCTAGTCATGTCGTTTCGTGGCTAGTTGGTGTTCTTGGATGCGGATTGTTAGCTGTCTTCCTTATTGAATTAAGGTACCTTGACACAATTCTATCCAGCAACACAGAGATTGAAGCTTCTGTGTTCCGTGATGAAGTTGCATAATTACATTTGAAAATTACACATTATTTATATGTTTTTTAAAGAAATAGTACAGCCTTAAATACAAGAAAGACCAATCACATATAATAAGGTGACATGATTTGCAGTAAGTTATTCCAATGATCTTTCCTGGGAAAGGGTTCTTAATTACAAGAAAGGTCCAATCAACCGTAATAAGGTGACATGATTGAAGACAGGCTAATCCAATGGTATTCTATGCTAAAAGATATCTTATTTACGTAAATTGTCATGCCATGTACTGGTTCAAGGTTCGTTCAAATGGTCAATTAACATGTCAGTATTCAGCTTTTGAAAACTCTGTTGTCCTCTTATCTTTGAACTGCAACTTAATTCTGCAAATCAGCAGTATGGTTCACAGGCCATTTTATAGTATTCTTTTAAATCGAAAAACCATTTTGTTATAATAAAAATCTACATATTTTGTTGCCTAAATTCAAATTTTAGATCCTCAGTGGAGTCTGGTACAATTACAATATTTAAAAGGCATCTGGATGGGTATGTGAATAGGAAGGGTTTAGAGGGATGTAGGCCAAGTGCTGGCAAATGGGACTGGATTAATTTAGGATTTCTGATCAGCGTGGATGAGTTGGACCGAAGGGTCTGTTTCTGTGCTGTAGATCTCCATGAGTCTATGACTACAGGTTAATGGCTTTGATCATAACCAGAGACATGGTAATAAAGAGATTAAAACTAGGAGCTAAATATTGAAAAGTATATGTCTTTCTGAAAGGCAGGAATGAGAATTAGAATGAGCTTTATTGTCACATGCTCAAATGAATAGTGAAAAGTTTACAAGTCGCCACTTACGGTGCCATTTTAGGTACAAAGTACCTGGGTACAGATTCTTAAGGACAAATATTTGGGTAAAAAGATTAGAAAAATAAAGAAATAAAAAGTCCAACGTTACAAATCATAGTGGTAAATTAGGAAAATAAAGTTCAGAATAACTGTCCTTCCAACCCAGTCCTTGCTGGCACCTAGCCTCTAGTCCACACCAAGCTTTAACTCCAGGCTTTCAAGGCCAGGAGACTGCTCTAGTATCATCTCAAGGCTGGAAGTCCATACTGAGGTTACGATGGATGACCAGTGCAGTAGATTTGATATGACAGGATGGAATAAGTGTGATACCAAGAAATGATCTTGGATCAGAAGATGTAGAATCTATATGGATGGAGGTAAGAAATAAAAATGACAAGAAGACACTAGTCAAACCTCTAACAGTAGCTACACAGTAGGACTTGGAATAAAGTGGGGGCAATGAGAGCATGTGAAAAAAAAGCAACACATTAATCGTGGGTGACTTTAAACTTCATGGAGATTAGGAACGTCTAATTGGCAGAAGTAACCATGAGGTAGAATTCATAGAGTGTATTCAGGACAGTTTCTGAAAACAGTATGTTATGGATTCAACCAGACATTAAGCTATTCTGGACCTAGTAATCTGTAATGAGGCAGGTTTAATAGATGATCTTAAGAGAAAAAGATCCCCTAGAAAACAGTGACCAGCCATGGTAGAACTTAGCATTCACTTTGAAAGGAAGAAATTTGAGTCAGAAATAACTGTGCAAAACATGAATAAGGGTAATTGCAAAGGAGAGGGCAGCACTCTCTGGAGTGGACTAATAAAAGACAGGGAGTTGGGATAAGGGGGGCATCTTTATAAGACCATAATACACAGAAGTAGAAATTAGGCTATTCAGCCCATTGAGTCTGCTCCACCATTCAATCCTGGCTGATAAGTTTCTCAACCCAATTCTCCCGCCTTCTCCCCATAACTTTTGATCTCCTTGATACACAAAAACCTATCTATCTCAGTCTTAAGTCTACTTTAGAATAGCAACCTGTAACTAGTGGCAACCTGCAACTAGTGGTATGCCACAGGAATCAGTTTTGTGGCTACAATTATTTACTATATATATTAGTGACTTCAATGAGGAAGTAATTGTACAATAGCTGAAAAAATATGTTGCTGGAAAAGCGCTGCAAGTCAGGCAGCAAGGAAGGAGCAGGAGAATTGACGTTTTGGGCATAAGCCCTTCTTCAGGAATGAGGAAGGTGTGCCAAGCAGGCTAAGATAAAAGGTAGGGAGGAGGGACTTGGGGGAGGGGCGTTGGGAATGCGATAGGTGGAAGGAGGTTAAGGTGAGGGTGATAGGCCGGAGTGGGGGTGGGGACGGAGAGGTCAGGAAGAAGATTGCAGGTTAGGAAGGTGGTGCTGAGTTCGAGGGTTGGGACTGAGAAAAGGGGGGACGGGAAATGAGGAAGGTGGAGAAATCTGCATTCATCCCTTGTGGGAGGGTTCCTAAGCGGAAGATGAGGCACTCTTCCTCCAGGTGTCGTGTTGCCATGGTCTGGCGATGGAGGAGGCCAAGGACCTGCATGTCCTTGGCTGAGTGGGAGGGGGAGTTAAAGTGTTCAGCCATGGGGCGGTTGGGTTGGTTGGTGCGGGTGTCCCAGAAGTGTTCTCTGAAACGTTCCTCAAGTAGGCAGCCTATCTCCCCAATGTATAGGAGGCCTTCTTCAAAGACCGCAACTTCCCCTCAGATTCTTCAAAGACCGCAATTTCCCCTCAGACGCGGTTGACGATGCTCTCCACTGCATCTCCTCCACTTCCCGCTCCTCCGCCATTGAGCCCCGTCCCTCCAATCGCCACCAGGACGGAACCCCACTGGTCCTCACCTACCACCCCACCAACCTCCATATACATCGTATCATCCTTCGTCATTTTCACCACCTCCAAACAGACCCCACCACCAAGGATATATTTCCGTCCCCTCCCCTATCAGCATTCTGGAAAGACCACTCCCTCTGTGACTCCCTCATCAGGTCCACACCCCCACCAACCCAACCTCCACTCCCGGCACCTTCCCCTGCAACCGCAAGAAATGCAAAACTTGCGGCCACACCTCCCCCCTCACTTCCCTCCAAGGCCCCAAGGGATCCTTCCATATCCATCACAAATTCTCCTGCACCTTCACACACATCATTTACTGCATCCGCTGCACCCAATGTGGCCTCCTATACATTGGGGAGACAGGCCACCTACTTGCGGGATGTTTCAGAGAACACCTCTGGGACACCCGCACCAACCAACCCAACCGCCCCGTGGCTGAACACTTTAACTCCCCCTCCCACTCTGCCAAGGACATGCAGGTCCTTGGCCTCCTCCATCGCCAGACCATGGCAACACGACGCCTGGAGGAAGAGCGCCTCATCTTCTGCTTAGGGACCCTCCAACCACAAGGGATGAATGCAGGTTTCTCCACCTTCCTCATTTCCCCTCCCCCCACCTTTTCTTAGTCCCAACCCTCGAACTCAGCACCACCTTCCTAACCTGCAATCTTCTTCCCGACCTCTCCGTCCCCACCCCCACTCCGGCCTATCACCCTGACCTTAACCTCCTTCCACCTATCGCATTCCCAACACCCCTCCCCCAAGTCCCTCCTCCCTACCTTTTATCTTAGCCTGCTTGGCACACATTCCTCATTCCTGAAGAAGGGCTTATGCCCAAAATGTCAATTTTCCTGCTCCTTTGATGCTGCCTGACCTGCTGCGCTTTTCCAGCGACACATTTTTCAGCTCTGATCTCCAGCATCTGCAGTCCTCACTTTCTCCTGGTAATTGTACAATAGCCAAGTTTGTGAATGACACAAAAATAGGTGGGAAGGCAAATGGTGAGGATTGTACAAAGAATCTGCATTTGGGTATTGACAAGTTAACCAAGTGGATAAAAACTTGGCAGATGGAATATATTGTGGGAAAATGTGAGATTATGTATTTGGCAGGGAGAATAGGTCTGAACAATATTTGAATTGAGAAAGATTGCAGTAAGCTACATCACAGAAGAATTTTGGAGCACTCATCCATGAATCACAAAAAGCTAGCATCCAAGCTCAGCTGGTAATAAAGAAAGCAAATGGACTATTTGCCTTTATCTAAAAGGGAATGAGATATAAAATAGAGAGAGAGATTGATGTAACTACAAAAGAGCTGGAATACTGTGAACAGTTTTGAGCCCCTTATCTCCAGCCGAAACAGATCCTTCGGTCCAGCTCATCTATACCAATCAGATATCCTAAATAAATCTAGTGCCATTTGCCAGGATTTGGCCCATATCCCTCTAAACCCTTTCTATTCATATAACTACTTAGATGCCACTTCCTCTGGCAGTTAATTAAATGCACACTGGCACTGGAGGCAGTCCAGAGGACATTCACAGTGATGATCCTGGGCATGGAGGGATTGACTTATGAAAAAATATTGAGTAGGTTTGGCCTGCACTCAGAGGAACTTAAAAGATTGAGAAACTTGCAGGATTCTTAGGGGACCTGACAGGGTAGATGCGGACAGATTGTTTCCCCTTGTGGGTGAGTCTAAGGCCAGAGGGCATAATCTCAGAGTTGGGGTCACTCAATTAGAGCAGAAATAAAGAGGAATTTCTACCTCAATCTGTGGAATTCTTTATCTCAGTGGGCTGTCAAACCTGCTTCATTAAATTTGATGAGATAAGATTTTTAATCAGTAAGGGAATCGAAGGGAATAGGGTGAGGCAGGAATATTGAGGATTATCAGATCAGCCATAAACTCATTGAATGACAGACCAGATTCAGTGGACTGAATGGCCTACTACTACTGCTTTGTCTTATGGTGTTATGATTTTTAAAAATTAATTCATGGGAGATGGGTGCTGCTGGCTGTGCCAGCTTTTATTACCCATCCCTAATTGCCTTTGATATGGTGAGCTGCCTTCTTGAACCAATGCAGTCTATGTGCTGTAGGTAGACCCACAATGTTGTTAGAAGAAAGAAGTGTTAACATTTTGAGTCTAGCTCTTTGGAACTGAAGCAAGGTTTAATTGTGATGATCTTATTTTGCTATTATCCAGTTAAAGAGTCACACTCCATACATGCACCACCCTCTGTGTGAAAATGTTGCCCCTCGGGTCACTTTAAAATCTTTCTCCTCTCACCTTAAATCTATGCCCTCTAGTTTTGGACTCCTCTACCCTGGGAAAAAGACCTTGGCTATTCACCATATCTGTGCCCCACCTCTATAAGGTAACCCCTCAGCCTCTGATGTTCCAGTGAAAAATGTCCCATCTTAGTTAGCCTCTCCCAGTAGCTCAAATCCTCCAATCCTGGCAGCATCCTGTAAATCTTTTCTGAACCCTTTTAAGTATAACATCTTTCCTCTAGCAGGAAGACCAGAATTGAACACGATATTTCAAAAGTGGCCTCACCAATGTCCCGTACAGCTGCAACATTATGTCCCGACTCTTATACTCAATGTACTGACCAATGAAGGCAAGCACGCCTTTTTCACCACCCTTAACATCAACCTAGATTGTATGTCAAATTCAGAGTGGACTGAACAGCTTTCTGATTTGGAAGAGAGAGTGCTACCATCTAAGCAGAGCTAATATCTATAAATTAGATGCTATTAAATCAATAATTGCAAGGGGAAAGAGAAGTAAAAAGACACATTGATTACAAATGTTAATTGTGATCTCAGTAGAATCACTGAAGACTTGCACAACTTTAGCTCTAAAATAATGGGTTTCACTGCAATCTGTGAATGTCAGGACAGTCAGAAAGTCAGTGCTTAGAGTGGTGCTGGAAAAGCAAAACACGTCAGGCAGCATCCTCAATTTCAACTGATTGATTTCGGTCATCAATTTGCTTAAGGTGGGCAAACTTTGCTCATCTGTTCTGTAACCCCAAAAGAGCCCAACTTCAACAATCTGAGGGAAAGGAATTAAATAATTCATTTATATTAATAAGCAACATTATTAGACAACTAACATTAAGTCAAATATTGCAAAGAACAAAGAAAATTTACAGTCCAGGAACAGGCCCTTCTGCCCTCTAAGCCTGAGCTGATCCAAATGTACTGTCTAAATTTGTCGGTCAATTCCTAAGCATTTGTAACTCTCTGCTCCCCACCTACTCATGCATCTGTCCAGACGCATCTTAAATGAATCTACTGTGCCTGCCTCGACCACCTATGCTGGCAACACGTTTCAAACACCCACCACCCTCTGTGTGAAGGATTTGCCGCGTGTATCCCCCTTTCCACCTCTCACTCTGAAAGCATGACCTATCGTTATTGAATCCTTCACCCTGGGAAAAAGCTTGTCTCTATCTACTCTGTCTATACCCTTCATGATTTTGTGAACCTCAATCAGGACCCCCTCAATCTCCTTTTTTCTAGTGAAAATAAACCTAACCTACTCAACCTTTCTTCATAGCTAGCACTTTTCCTTACCAGGCAGCATCCTCATAATCCTTCTCTGCACCCTCTCCAAAGCATCCACATCCTTTCGGTAATGTGGCGACCAGACAGTACACGGTATTCCAAATGCGGCCGAACCAATGTCTTGTACAATTTTAATATGACTTGCCAGCTCTTATACTCAATACCCCGTCCAATGAAGGCAAGCATTCTATATGCCTTCATGACCACTCTATCCAGCAACCTTCAGGGTACAATGGACCTGCACTCCTAGATCTCTCTGCCCATCACCCTTTCCCAAGGCTCTTCCATTCATTGTATAATTCGCTCTAGAATTAGACTTGCCTAAATGCATCACCTCACATTTGTCTGGATTGAAAGCCATCTGCCATTTTTCCGCCCAACTCTCCAGTCTCCTGTATTTTTTGACAGTCCTCCTTTATGCTTTCTGTTACTTCACCAATCTTTGTGTCATGTGAAAACTTGCTGATCATACCAACAGTTCCCTCTTCTAGATCATTTATGTTTATTACAAACAACAGTGGCCCCAATACTGATCCCTGTGGAACACCACTGGTCACCTTTCTCTATTTCGAGAAACTCCCTTCAACTACTCTATCTCCTGTTGCTCAACCAGTTCTTTATCCACCTAGCTAAAAAACCCTGCACACCATGTGACTTCACTTTCTCCATTAGTCTACAATGGGGAACCTTATCAAACACCTTACTAAAGTCCATGTATATGACATCAACAGCCCTTCCTTCATCTAATAACTTGGTCACTTCTTCGAAGAACTCTATTAAGTCGGTAAGGCATGATCTCCCCCGCACAAAACCATGTTGTCTATCACTGATAAGCTCATTCTTTTCTAAATATAAATAGATCCTATCTCTCAGTATCCTCTCCAGCAACTTCCCCACCACCGACGTCAGGCTCACTGGTCTGTAGTTACCCGGAGTATCCCTACTACCCTTCTTGTACAGGGAGACAACATCAGCAAACTTCCCATCCTCCAGCATCTCACCTGTATTTAAGGATGCCACAAAGATATCTGTCAGGGGCCCAGCTATTTCCTCTCCCACCTCCCTCAGCAACCTGGGATAGATCCCATCTGGTCCTGGGGATTTGTCCACCTTAATAACCTGTAGCATACCCAACACATCTTCCCTACTTATGCCAATGTGATCCAGACTAATCAAACTTCTACCTCCAATCTCAAGATTCATCATGTTCCTCTCCTCAGTGAACACTGACGCAAAGTAATCATTCAGAATCTCACCCATTCTCTCAGGTTCGGCACACAGCCTTCCTTCATTATCTTTTAGTGACCAATCCTTTCTCTAGTTACCCGCTTGCTTCTTATATAAGAATAAAATTCTTTGGGATTTTCCTTAATTCTGCTTACTAAAGCTATTTCATGACCCCTTTTAGCCCGCTTGATTCCTTGTTTAAGACTTGTCCTATTCTTCTGATATTCCTCCAGGGCCCATTCTGTTCTTAGCTACCTGGACCTTATGTACACTTCCCTTTTCCTCTCAGCTAGTCGTACAATTTCTCCTGTCATCAACGGTTCATGAATCTTGCCGTCCCTATCCTTTGCCTTCAACGGGACATGCCTAACCTGCACTACCGTTAACCTATCTTTGAAAGCCTCCCACATCTCAAATGTGGACTTCCCTTCAAATAGCTGTGTCCAATCCACATTTCCCAGCTCCTGCAAAATTTTGAAGTAATTGGCCTTGGCCCAGTTTAGTACTTTTCCCTTAGGACCACTCTCTTCTTTATCTACGAGTATTCTAAAACTTACAGAATTGAGGTCACTGTTCCCAAAGAAATCCCCCATCGCAACTTCTACCACTTGTCCTGGCTTGGTCCCCAGTATCAGGTCCAATATGGCCTCTTCGCTCATCAGAGCATTGACGTACTGCTCAAGGAAAATCTCTTGGATGCTTCGTACAAATTCTACTCCATCCAGACCTCTGATGCTAAGTGGATCCCAGTCAATTTTGGAAAAATTAAAATCTCCCAGCACCACTACCCTATTGCCTCTACATGTATTCATAATCTGTTTACCTATTTGTTCTTCTACCTCATGCTCACTGTTGGGAGGTCTGTAATACAGCCCCAACAATGTAACTGCACTCTTCTTATTTCTCAGCTCCACCCATAATGCTTCACTACCCAAGACCGCCATCGTGTCCTCCTTTAGCACAGCCGTGATATCGTCTCTGACCAGCAATGCAACTCCACCCCCTCTTTTACTTCCCTCCCTGTTCTGTCTGAAGCGTCTATACTCTGGAACATTTAGTTGCCAATCATCATGCCCTTCCTTCAACCAAGTCTCTGTGATGGCAATAATGTCATACTCCCAGGCACCAATCCAAGCCCTAAGTTCATCTGCCTTACACACTATACTCCTTGCATTAAAGTAGATGCATTTCAGGCCACCAGTTCTTTTGCGCTCACTTTTGCTCTCTGCCTATTCTTCCCTTTATTAATGCGATCTTCATAATTCTTACAGTCTCCACCTCGCTTCCGCCTTGTTTTCTCTTCTGGTTCCCAGCTCCCTGCCACATTAGTTTAAAACCTCCCCAACAGCAGTAGCAAAAACCCCCCCAAGGACATTGGTTCCAGTCTGGTTCACATGTAGACCATCCCTTTTGTAATAATCCCACCTTCCCCAGAATCGGTCCCAATGTCCAACAAATCTGAACCCCTCCCTCCTACACCATCTCTCAAGCCATGTGTTCATCCTGCCTTCTTTTTCATTTCTATGATGGCTAGCACGTGGCACTGGCAGTAATCCCGAGATCACTACCTTTGAGGTCCTCCCCTTTAACTTCTCTCCTAGCTCCCTGAATTTTTCTTTCAGGACCTCGTCTCACTTTCTACTTATATCGTTGGTGCCTATATGCACCAAGACAACTGGCTGTTCACCCTCTCCTTTTAGAATGCACTACAGTGATCAGTGACCTCCCTGACCCGAGCACCTGGGAGGTAACATACCATCCAGGAGTCCCGTTTTTGGCCACAGAACCGCTTATCTACTCCCCTCACAATAGAATCCCCTATGACTATGGCCCTACGAGTCTTTTTCCTGCCCTTCTGAACAGCAGTGCCCGCCACGGTGCCATGATCTGCCAACTTCTGCCCACCCCTGGTGAGCCATCTCCCCCAACAGTATCCAAAACGGTATACCTATTTTGGAGGGAGGTGACTGCAGGGAACACCTGCACTGCCTCCCTACTCTTTTTCTGTCTTTTGGTCACCTATTCGCTATCTCCCTCAGCAATTCTAACCTGCAGTGTGACCAGTTCACTAAATGTGCTATCCACAACCTCCTCAGCATCGCGGATGCTCCACAGTGAGTCCATCCGCAGCTCCAGAGCCATCATGCGGGCAAACAACAGCTGCAGCTGGACACACTTCTTGCAAGTTTAAGATTCAGGGACATCTAACACGTTCCTAAGCTCCCAGCTCAAGCAAGAGTCACATGCCACGGGTCTGAGGTCCCCTGCCATTGTAAGCTTAGCTTTATATGAACTAACTAAAATGAAACAATGCACCTAAATAAATGAAAAAGAAAGAAATAAAAGTTTTACCTTATATGGTCTTTTTCTTCCAGTTACAGGAGGGGGGCAGGAAGGAGATACTACACGTGTAGTATTTCGGGTTTAGCCACTGCCCAAATATAAATTCAGCCCTTACCTTCCCCACAGCCCTCGCTTCACTCATCCTTCTCTCCTCATCGCTCTGGCAAAATGGAGGCCCGACTCCCGAGGTAAGTCCCTTTTTATGCGGGAAAACTTACCCTTCCCGGCAGCCCTCGCTTCACTCCTTCTTCTCTCCTCGCCACTCTGGCAATTGCAATTATAATTGCTATACATGCTAAATACATTCTAGTCAAGCTAAAAAGCCAAAATTGTAACAGAATTTTAGCATTTTATGATTTAGTGCAAAATTAATCAACATTCTTTTTTTCAAATAGCATTCCATCAACTGTATTATCATGATTTCTGTACCACTGCCAAAGGAATTCAGCATTCATTACAATGTATAACTGAATTCTAATCATATTGTACTTTTGTGAACGTTAAGTATAAAAATTGTGGCACTTTGCCACTCAGGTATGGTCCTGTTTATTCAGACAATGGATGGATAGCCAGGAGGGCCCTCTTCAGTTATCCCCAAGGCATGGTAGTGTCTGCTGACAACAATGGTGCATTAATAAATTCTGGTTGTGAATATTCACCTTTTTTTTCAGACTGTGCATACACATACACAATATAAAACCAATATTTAAAAATTTAAATAAAATCTGTGTTTAACAGCCTTCTGCTTCATCTGTATAATTTTTTCACCTTCATTGGTCAAGGATGGTGGATCTCCTTTCCTAAACAGCATTAGGGAATCAGATTGGGTTTTTATGAAATTGGCTGTGATTATACAGTCATCATTCATCCATCTTTTATTTCCATTTTTATACTGAATTAAGATTTCACCATCTGCAACTGCTCTGCCCAAGACCATAAAAAACTACAAGAAAGTCGTGTGTGCAGCCCAGATCATCACAGAATCCAACCTCCAATCCACGGACTCCATTTACACTTCTCTTTGCTGCAAGGCTGCCAACATCATCAAAGACCCGTTCCAGCTCGGTAATGCTCTCTTCCAACCTTTTCTGTCATGCAAAAGATACAGAAGCTTGAACACATGCACCAACAGATTCACGAACAGCTTCTTCCCTGCTGTTATTAGACTGCTGAATGAACATCTCTAACTTTAAGTAATGTTGGTCTTGCTTTGCACACCTTCCGTAAGCTATAACCTTGTATGCTTTGCTCTATAATGAAGAGGTGCCTCAGCAGAGGCCAGACTGAGACGGTTACCAGAAGAACAGACAGCATACTGGTTAGACGGTGAGTATTGATATGGAGCTGCTATCCCTGCTACCTCCTGTTGCAAATGGCGGCAGCTCCTCCTGATGAAGGAGCAGCACTCCGAAAGCTAGTACTTCCAAATAAACCTGTTGGACTACAACCTGATGTTGTGTGATTTTTAACTTTGCTCTGTCTCAGCATCTGTATGTCCTTGTCTGCCTGTACTGCTCGCAAAACAAAACTTTTCACTGCACTTTATTCATATGAAAATTATCTATAAGTACATACAAAGATTGTAATTCTGTTCTGTACAATCTCAAAAAAATACTTTGGAATTTATTTGAAAATTAATTTTTAAAAAAACTACATAAATAACAGCACATTTTAACTGGTAGAAGAAACTATTTACATTTTCAAGCAAGAAGTGGGGTGGGGGCTTGGATTTTGTCTTGTGACCCTGCTACCTACTCAGTCAACGAGGACTAAAAGGCAAGAACTTCTGGAAGGGAAGTTGACCTGTGTGTCATTGTGGTAAAAAAAACACAATGACTGCAGATTCTGGAAACCAGGTTCTGGATTAGTGGTGCTGGAAGAGCACTCCAGGTCAGGCAGCATCCAAGGAGCAGCGGAATCGACGTTTCGGGCAAAAGCCCTTCATCAGGAATTCCGACTTTTGCCCGAAAGGTCCATTCCGCTGCTCCTCGGATACTGCCTGACCTGGAGTGCTCTTCCAGCAACACTAACCCAGAATCTGTGCGTCATTGTGACGGTTTCTGTTTCCGGGTCAGGGGCGGAGCCTTGCGCTGGCGCTGTGACCTTTGAGGAGCTGCAGCTACAGCTACCGCCGCCATTTGCAACAGGAGCCGCTTGCAGGAGGCAGCAGGAGTAGCAGCTCCACATCAATACTCACCCTCTAGCCAGTATGCTGTCTGCTCGTCTGGTAACCGTCTCAGTCCGGTCGCTGCTGAGGCAACGAGCTCACGTAAGTATCCTGAAAGCTCGGTCGCGGTTTTTTCCCAGGTTCTGGAGCCGTGAGCCGTGTCAATTATTCCGCAGCCTCCGCCATTTTGGGCAAGCAGTTTGTGGAAGAGGTGGGGAGCAGAGTGACTTTGAACAGGAACCGTTCACACTGTTTGGCGAATTAATTTCGTGGTTATTCTTGAAGTAAGGCTTTCACGCTCATTTCATAGATTTGTCGCCTTTGTGTCACGCGTGGAGGTGTCTAACAGCCCCATGTGTGTCTGTAAGGGAGGTGCATTGACAACGTCCTGCTGAAGGTCAGGTCCTCCTTTTAATGTCTCCTTTACTTCGTTTCCACACTTTCAGTCTCGTTACAGTGTATTTGATCATCAATTTTATTTTTAAGTCTTAAAGATTGTCTTTGAAAATTTTATTTTGCATTTGATATTTGCATTTTTGTGGTCAGTGGTTGAGAATTAGTGAAAACCTTTTGGAGGAACTTTTTTTTTGTACATTTTAACTGAGCATTGATGTTTGATAATGGGTTTAACAATGCTATAGCTTAATTTTTTGGTGGTTATGTTGGATATTAATGTAGTGTGACTGAATTTAATCAATGGTTTGGTTTTAACTTTCGCTTACACTGTCTAGACAAAACCATTTAAATTAGAAATATAGAAAATAGGTGTCTGAGTAGACCATAGACACTTTGAACTTTAGCCACAATAATGTTGGGATTTTAGCTTAAAACAATTTGTAAAGTGGCATTTGCTAAGTCATTAATTAATTTGAATTATAAATAACATTTTAATGATCAGTTAAGTCTTTTGTGTGTAGGTCAAAGTAATTCATTTTCTCAGTCATGTTAAACTTAAATTTGAGGTAGTTGAGCAAATGTCTCTTTAATCCTGTCCCAAATATGGTGTATGCTGTAGTTCAGCTAGCACCATTCTTGAGTCAGAAGGTTGTGAATTTCGCCCTATGTTAGTCTCGAGCAAAACATTGAGGCTAGTAATCTAATGTAGCATGAAGGACGTGTTCACTGGGAGGTGTATCATTTTCGAGATGTTTAATCAATGTTCTGTCTGCTTCCTCAGCTTGACTTAACCATTGCCTTGATCTGACAAAGATCCAGGGGGTTGTCCCAGGTGTCTGATATTTATTTTGCAACTAAAATCACTAAAGTACATTATCTGTTTATCATTGTTTTTTGTCGAAGTTTGCAAATTGGCTACTGTACTTCTTAAAGTGCTTCAGCATACCTTATGATCGTGAATGACAAAAGTAATCTTTTTCTTAATCAGGTCATTTGGTCAGAATATTTGACAGACTTGATTCCATGACACTTTACATCAGTTTTACCGATTGTTCCCAAGAGAGGGTTCACTGATTTTTTTAAGACAACTCGACCCAGTCACTGTTTCGCATATGTAGAGGCCTTTGTTTTTGAACCAGATCATCAATTTAAAACATGTCATTGACCCAATCTAAGCATGTAACAAAACATTTTACCAAGAATCTTTGAACAGAAAGTTCTGTGTTTTGCATGTGAAAGTCTCATGAGCCTGATTACTTCAAAAAAAGCTGAGGATTGAGGGCAGAGTGGTAAACATGATATAATGGAATTCAGTAAGGCTTTTAATAAGGTACCTCATGGTAGACTAGTTAGCAAAGTTAGATCACCCTGAATAGAGGGATAACTAGCTATTTGGATACAGAAGTTGAAGGTAGAGAACAGGATGGTAGTGAAGGGTTGCTTTTCAGATTGGAGGCCTCTAATCAGCTGTGTGCCATAAGGATCAATGCTGGATCTGCTTTTCATCCCTTAGATAAATGGTTTGCATGTGAATATAGAAGGTATAGTTAGTAAGTTTGTAGATAACAACAAGGGAGTTGAAGTGGACAGTGAACAAGATTACCTTGGAGTACAGTGGGATCTTGATAAATTGGTCCGAAGCGTGGCAGATGGAGTTTAATTTAGATAAGTGAGAGGTTTTGGAGAGGTAAATCAGGGCAGGACACATACCCAAATGATAAACATTCTTGGAAGTGTTGCTGACCAAAGGGACCTTGGAGTGCAGGTTCCTAGCTCCTTGAAAGTGAGGGTGTGTGGTATGCTATTCTTTATTGGTCAGTGCATCGAATGTTGGAGTTTGGAGTTCATGTTGCAGCTGTACAAAACATTGGTTAGGCCACTTTTTGAATACTTGTGCAGTTCTGGTCTCCCTGCTTTCATGTGCAACTTGAAAAGGTTCAGAAGAGATTTACAAGGATGTTGCTGGGATTGAGCTGCAGGGAGAGACTGAATAGACTGGAACTATTTTTGATGGAGCATCAGAGGTTGAGGGTAACCTTAGTTGATGAGGGACAAGGATAGACCAGATAGGCAAGATCTTTTCCTCAGAATAGGGAATTCAAAACTAGAGGGCATAGGTTTAAGGTGAGAGGGGACAGATTGAAAATGGACCTGATGGGTAGCTTTTTCACACAGTGGCATGTATGGGATAAGCTGCCAAAACAATTACAATATTTAAAAACATCTGAGCGGGTATGTGAATAGAAGTGTTGAGAGGGATATGGACAAAATACTGGCAAATGAGATTAATTTAGGATACCTGGTCAGCATGGATGAATGGACTGAAGGGTCTGTTTCCATAGTGTATATCTCGGATTCTAAAGTTTTCGAAGTATTGTGTAGTTAATCTTGTTTTGAGGTTTATTTCCTATACTGTAGAGTTCTACTAAACTTTCTGATGTACTGGGTCATCTGGGGGAAAGTGCATTTATTTTAAATTTTTTATTCTTTGTAGGTGGCAAAACATGCCCTTCCTGCAGCTTTTGTAGGCACCAAGAATCTTCATACTTCAAGAACATGGCTACAAAAGACAGGTCAGTTCTTCGAAAAGGATTTTCTCTAATTCTCTTTGTAGAGGTTCATAGTCCACTGTTCATAGATGAAGAAAACCATACAACCAATGAACCATTCTCTTTTCACTTAATATTGTATTTGTATTCCTTGGCTGACTTCAGTCATGTCACTAACTGAATGCAACTGAAATTGCTGGAAAAACTCAGCAGGTCTGGCAGCAGCTATGGAGAGAAATCAAGAATTAACACTTCAGAACCAGTGAGCCTCCTTCAGAACTGTTCTAAAGGGTCTCTGGACTCAAAACATTAACTCTTGATTTCTCTTCACAGATGCTGCCGGTCTTGAGTTTTTCCAGCAGTTTTTGTTTCTGATTTCCAGCATTTGCAGTTTTTTGTTTGAACTGAATGTTACTTGAAGGTGAGAATGATAGATTATTTCTCAGAATCGTAAGTGTTACTGCACTGAAGTAGGCCGTTTGGCTAAACATGTATCAGCCAACTCTATAAATGAGTATCATTATTTGCTGCCAATCTCAATTTTTCTCCTCCTAGACTTTCTTCTGTAGTGTCATGCACAATTGATGGGCTATCAAGGGAGTTGAATGAGTTATAATAGGATAAGGAAATACAGGGGAATTACTTTTCCAGCAAATGGGCGGCACAGTGGTTAGCACTGCTGCCTCAACATCAGAGACCGAGGTTCAATTCCACCTAAGGCAACTCTGTGTGGAGTTTGCACATTCTCCCAGTGTTTGCGTGGGTTTCCTCCAGGTGTTCTAGTTTCCTCCCACAGTCCAAAGGTGTTCAGGTTAGGTGAATTGGCCATGTTAAACTGCCTGTAGTGTTAGGTCTAGGGGTAAATGTAGGAGAATGGGTCTGGGTGGTTTGCTCTTTGGTGGGTCGGTGTGGACTTGTTGGGCTGAAGGCCTGTTTCCACACTAAATAATCTAATCTAATCTCAAAGGTGGTGAGGACTTTGCAGGAACATCTGAGTGACTGGAGGCTGGTATCCAGTGGTGTACCATAGACATCAGTGATGTGTCCTTGTTCTTGTTATATATAAATGATAGAGAAGAAAAGGTGGGATGGTAAGTTTGTAGTTGACACAAATATTGGCTGACTGGTTGACACTGAGGGAGAAGATCCTTGACTACGGGAGCATATTGATGGATTGGTTAGTTGGGCAAATCAGTGGCAGATGACATTTAACCCAGATAAGTGAGGTAATGCACTTTAGAGCAACGAAGACAATGGAATACTCGATGGATAGCAAGAGATTAGGAAGCTCCAGAATAGGTCCCTGAAGTTTAGTAGGATGGTGAGGTTGTTAGAACTGTATAAAGCTTTGGCAGCAGCTGGAGTACTGTGTACAGTTCTGGCCATTATTATAGGAAAGATGTGATTACAGTAGAGTGTTGCAGGTGAGATTCACCAAGATGCTGTCTCAAATGAAGTATTTTAAAGTTATTTTCTTTCCAGTGACTTCAGTAAGCATTTGACAAGGTTCCCATGGGAGACTGGGAAGCAAGGTCAGATCTCATGGAATACAGGGAGAACTGGCTCAAAGGTAGAAGAGAGGGTGGTGGTGGTGGAGGGTTGTTTTCAGACTGGAGGCCTGTGACCAGCACCAATCCTTGTGGCCTGTGCCACAAGGATTGGTGCTGGGCCCTCTACTTTTTGTCAGTTATATAAATGATTTGGATGTGAGCAGAAGAGGTATAATTAGTACGTTTGCAGATGACACCAAAATTGGCGGTGTAGTAGACAATGAAGGAGGTTAGGAGAAAGTGAGGACTGCATGATGCTGGAGAACAGAGCTGAAAAATGTGTTGCTGGAAAAGCGCAGCAGGTCAGGCAGCATCAAAGGTGCAGGAGAATCGACGTTTCGGGCATAAGCCCTTCAGGAACCAAACGAAGAAGGTTACTTCAGATTACAACTGGATCTTGTCCAGGTGATTTAATTTTGATAAATGCGAGATGCTGCATTTTGGGAAAGCAAATCTTAGCAGGGCTTATACACTTAATGGTAAGGTCCTAGGGAGTATTGCTGAACAAAGAGACCTTGATGTGCAGATTCATAGTTACTTGCAAGTGGAGTCGCAGATAGATAGGTTAGTGAAGAAAATGTTTGGTATGCTTTTCTTTACTCATCAGAGTATTGAGTACAGGAGTTGGGAGGTCATGTTGTGGCTGTACAGGACATTGGTTAGGTCACTGTTGGAATATTGCATGCAATTCTGGTCTACTTCCTATTGGAAAGATGTTGTGAAACTTGAAAGGGTTCAGAAAAGATTTACAAGGATGTTGCCAGGGTTGAGGATTTGAGCTATGGCGAGAGGTTGAATGGGCTGGAGCAGTTTTCCCTGGACTGTCGGAGGCTGAGGGGTGACCGTATAGAGGTTTACAAAGTCATGAGTGGCATGGATAGGGTAAATAGGCAGTCTTTTTTCTGGGGTCGGGGAGCCCAGAACTAGAGGGCATAGGTTTAGGGTGAGAAGGGAAAGATATAAAAGAGACCTAAGGGACAACTTTTTCATGCAGAAGGTGGTGTGTGTATGCAATGAGCTGCCAGAGAAAGTGGTGGAGGCTGGTACAATTGCAACATTTAAGAAACATTTGGATGGGTATATGAATAGGAAGGGTTTGGAGGAATATGGGCCAGGTGCTGGCAGATGGGATTAGATTGGGTTGGGATATCTGGTCGGCATGGACGAGTTGGACTGAAGGGTCTGTTTCTGTGCTGTACATCTCTATAACTCTGACTAAGGCTATGGGGTAACTGAGGTATATACGATTGAGGAGCATAGACTAGATAGGTAGAAAGCAGCTGTATCCCTTAATTAAAAGATCAATAACAAATAGGGATAACTCTAAGTTGAAAGACAGGACATTTTTTAGAGGAAAATAACATTGAGTGAATGGAATGCACTGCCTGTGAGGGTAGTTGAGATGAGGAACCTGTAGCACCCTAAAAAATTCTGCACATTGACTCTGGAATTACTCCATTACCCCTTATCCAAGATTATCCTCTCTGGTCCTTGACACTTGCAAGGGGGCAAACTATTCTGCGTGTACCCTTTCAAGTCCCTTAAGAACCTTGCATGTTCCAACAAGGTCGTCTCTTTTTCTTCAAAACGTCAATGTTTGTAGGTCCAATGTACTCTATCTCTCCTCGTAAGACAAGCCTTCCATACCTATGATTGACTTTGTTAACTTTCTCTGGACTGTCTTCAACCCCAGTATATTTTTTCGCCAGTATAAGGGAACCAAATCTCTTCATTGTTCCAGCTATGGACTTACTAGTATCTTTTGTTTTAAGATTTTCAAAGTCTACCTTTTTTTTTCACTCCATTCCCTTTGAAATAAAGGCCTGCATTCTGTTTGGCTTCCCGACTACTTGCTAGCTTGGTTCTTAGGGCTAAAGGGATCAAAGGATATGCGGAGAAGCTGGGAACAGAGTACTGAATTAGATGATCAGCCATTATAATATTGGATGTCAGAGCTGGCTCAAATGGCCTACTTCTCCAATTTTGTTTCTATGTATCATTATAATTTGGACACTAGCTTTTTGTGATTTATGTATGTGGACTCCCAAATCATTCGATTTGTGGATTTCTGCAATTTGTTTTTAAAAGTAATATCCATTCCTCCCTTTTTCCTGCCAAAGTGCATAACTTCTGCATTTTCCCGCATTCTGTTCTACATTTTTGTCGACTTAACCTATCTATCCCTCGATAGATCCAAGTCATTGTTACCACTTATTTTTATGCTGTCTGCAAACATAGCTGTGGTAGATTCGCTTTCATCATCCAAGTCATTAATTCTTATTGTAAATGATTGTAGCTGTCACACTAATCCCTGTAATACTCCACGAGTTACTGATTGCCATGCTGAGAATGCTGCCCTTACTGTCTTCCATTAGTTTGTCTCCTGTTTTTGTTAATGAAGACAAAAGTTGCTGGAACAGCTCAGCCGGTCTGCCAGCATCTGTGAAGAGAAATCAAAACAGTTCTGAGTGATTTCTCTTCACAGATGCTGCCAGACCGGCTGAAAAGATGCTGAGCTTTTCCAGCGACTTTTGTTTTTGTTTCTGATGTACAACATCTTTTTTGTTTGCCAATCTTCTATGCGTGTTAATATGCCACCTCCAACACTATGGGCTCTTAAGTAGCTTAATGCATGGCTGAATGTTTTCTGAAAATCCTGATATTATATCCATTGCTACCCCATTAAATATCCTGCTTATTGGAATTCTTTTGAGTTGGTAATAAATTTGGACATTGTCCATTTGTGAAGCTATGCTGCTCTACTCAATCATATTATGTATTTCTGAATTCTCTGCTGTAGCATCTTTCGATGAACAGTAGCATAGCATTGGCTTTCCTTATTTGTTTGAACTGCATGCTAGCTTTTAGTGAGCAAGACACTCCTGTTACTTTGGACACCAACACTTCTGAACCTCTCTCCATTAAGAAATATTCTTATTTATTTTGTGACAGACTTGGCATTTATTCACACTTGTATTCCACTGGCCATGTTCTTGTTCACTTCATTCAGTCTATCCAATTTTACTTTTGTGTCTTCTTTACAACTTGCATTCTTAGTTAGGTTTGTAATCAGTAAATCTTGAAATCTTGCAATTGGTCCCCGACACCAAGTCATGTATCTAGGTTGCAGTACCACACTAGTATCAGTACCATTTAAGAATAAATGAGATGGCTAGTTGTTGGTTGTGCATTGACAGTGGATCGTATGACCACCTCCTGTGCTGTGTATTTCTATTATGTTACAGCATAGGCTGTATTATGATAATGAACATATCAGTACCAATTGGACTAATTTTATGATTTTGTGAAATGTAAACCTCTGCATCTGCCTTTTTTTGCCTATCCCTTCCTCTAATTTGTGTTGCCATGTTAATGTTTAGTTTACTATGCCAGTATTCAGTGGCCTTCTTTTAAGAATACTAAAAACCATGGTGGTGCTTAATCTTTAATTGTTACACTTGGATTTGATATGGTTTGTTAGTAAATTGGTTACTTTTCTCAAAATAAATTTTTATTGATGTGCATTAATCTATAGTTATAGTAGGTAACAGGAATACTGGTTCGTGCAGAAGCTTCTGCTAAACTGTCTCACTGCAGGAAATCTTTGTTCACTTATTCATAACCTGAGTTCACATTGTTCTGATACACAGAATCCTAAAAGTCTCTGCATTAGGGGAGCCCATTTGATCCGTTTCAGAGAATCACAGAATCCCTACAGTGTAGAGACCCTCCAAAGAGTAACTCACCCAGACTCATTCCCCTACTACTCTACACTTACCCCACACTAATGCACCTCACCTACCCATCCCTCAACGCTATGGGCAATTTAGCATGGCCAGCTCACCTAACCTGCACATCTTTGGATTGTGGGAGGAAACCCATGCAGACACATGGAGAACGTGCAAAACACACACGCAGTCGCCCAAGACGTGAATCGAACCTAGGTTCCTGGCGCTGAGGCAGCTGTGCTAACCACTGAGCCGCCCCATTGCATAGCTAGAGCACTCTAACACTAAACCCATGGCCCTGCATAATCCCAGAATTGACTTTTGGGCTCATTGGAATAATATACAGTTCTCTTGCCATTTCATCTGGTGAAAGTTGTCTGATCTAAAATCAATTGGATGATTGTTTCCACTTTTTTTTTAAAAGCTTGTGATCTTTAAATTGTTAAAAGGAACTCCCACCTTCGAGTGATGACCACCTAACACCTATCATTGACTCCATATGATCATACTTAAAGGGGTTTCAAAGTGTTGCAATATTAATTTCAAAAATCATAAACTTCTAAGCCTTCTCAGTTCAAAGTGCAAATAAGTTTGGATTCAACATTATTGTCATATAACTAGATCTCTAATACTTGCTATTAGGTACTGCAGAGGTTTCCTCCATTCTGGAAGAACGTATCTTGGGAGCTGACACTTCTGCTGACTTGGAAGAGACGGGTCGTGTGCTGTCAATCGGTGATGGTATTGCTCGTGTTTATGGTCTCAGAAATGTGCAGGCTGAAGAAATGGTTGAATTCTCCTCTGGTCTGAAGGTAACCAAAGTGCTTGTGACAAATTAGTATACTGAACTAAAACAATGAACTTGCATGTTTACATGTAGAATCATTTACGGTTAAATTTGTACAATGGCAGCTAAGCGTCAACAGTAACTGATATTAAATATTTAACTCCATTCTGCCCTCTGTTGTGACTTTAGTTATCTTTCATTGATCTTATTGTTGTAAGATTTCATATGATTCCCAAAAGATGTTAACTGATTTCCTGACAGTTATTGTAGAGGTGGAGCAAGAAATTTTAATGTTTGATAATTCAGTTGTTTCTGCTCCTAGCTGTTATCTGTTTCTCAACTCATGTATGGGTGTGGCGGTAATGTGGCAACAATTAGTCTCTCACTACGTCCACTTTGCTGAACTGTCTGCCAACACTTAATGTCTAGGATAAAGAATGGCCACTACTGGGGGGAACTGCTAGCATGTAAAGAACAATATCCCAAGAGAAATCCATATCTTCTAACTCATCTGATGCCTTTCAGGGAATGTCTCTGAACTTGGAACCTGATAATGTTGGTGTTGTCGTATTTGGTAATGACAAGCTAATCAAGGAAGGTGACATTGTGAAGAGAACTGGTGCCATTGTGGATGTTCCTGTCGGAGAAGAGCTGCTTGGACGTGTTGTAGATGCTCTGGGTAATGCCATTGATGGCAAGGTAAGGAACTTGCAGTAATCGTGCTGGTCATGTATTTAGCAGAACTACGTAACTCTTAAGAGTAGTACTGGTCTGAACATTACTTTTTAATGTCACTTTTATTTCATTTTAACTGTAGGTAAAAATGTCTCTTTATTTAAAATTACCATGTGGTTGTATAGTATAGAACTGGGTATTTGGCCAAATAGTTCTAGGTATTAATTCTACACTGTAGTTTCCTTTTGCCTCTCTTCATTTAATCCAATCCATGTCATTGCCTTTTCCTTCGTCCTTGATGTTGATCATGGATTAGTTTTCCGGGGATTTCAGTTAGATCCCCTAAATGGGATCCAAAGACGATTTGATAAAACTTAATGAGGCAATGACATTAGGGTGATTGAGCCAAATTGCTGTATCTCCTTTTTATTTCCTCCTTTGCTTGTCAGAGTTTGGGCACTCAAAGCATAGCATTTTGTCTTTTTCTAACAGGGTCCACTTGGTGCAAAGAACCGTAGACGTGTGGGACTGAAAGCCCCTGGTATTATTCCTAGGATCTCTGTGCGGGAACCCATGCAGACTGGCATTAAAGCAGTAGACAGTCTAGTGCCCATTGGCCGTGGGCAGCGAGAGCTGATCATTGGTGACAGACAGACTGGGTAAGAAAATGGTTTTAAAATTAGTTTTGGTAAATATAGGTTCTTTATGTAAATTGTGTATAGTGGAGTGAGACAAGTGGTCTGATTAGCTGTCTTAATGCCCTTTTGAAGTGTAATTTTCAATATTGTCTTGGCAAGCATTGGAATAAGTATTTCAAGAATGTGATTTGAATGGAAGTTTGGAGGTACAGAGTGGAGTCTGCAAGAGTCTGTGGTCTTGGGAGATAAGTTAATGCATCGTTTCAATGTTCACTTCCAGCCTGCCCTGCTTGGAATTGATGTATTCGAAGCTTAAAATCCTCCCGTTATTTTTCTCTTCCTATCTAATCAAGAGGCATGGAAACCACTTGATCTTACTGTAGTGTCTGAGATGAATTAACTCTACGTGGGCAGTTAATGTACAGCTAGGGCTCAAAATTGTTCTGACTCTGATCTGTAATTGTGTTTTTTTTATGTTTCAGAAAAACTGGTATTGCTATTGACACCATCATTAATCAGAAGAGATTCAATGACGGCACTGATGAAAAGAAAAAGCTATACTGCATCTATGTTGCCATTGGTCAGAAAAGATCCACTGTGGCTCAGCTAGTGAAGAGATTGACAGATGCAGGTGGGGGTTTATATTGAGAAGTTGATTTTGCAAAGTGGTAGGATTTTGTACAGGTGGCACTGACTGTCTTGGGTTACTGAAGAAAAACATCCAGGAGAATGAGCGGAGAAACAATAGACAGATTGGGAAATAAGGAAAGCAATAGATGGACAATTCAAGGGCAAGAATTAAACAAAACCACAATGCAAAATAATCTAAACAGCACTAAAAGAAGAGCCTTATGGCTTTGTCTTAATGTGTGCACGATTGCCAGAAAGTCTTGCAGATATGTATAATTAATGTTGCTGCAGGTGGACTGGGGTGAGAACTGAATATCTAAGAGTATTCCCTTTTTAAGGAGGCCTGGTAAAAGGGTGGTGGTGGTGGGGTAGTACTGTTGGTTAAAGAGGAACTAATGCAACAGTGAGGAAGGATATTGTGTCCAATGAAGTAGAGTTCTGTATGATAGAGCTGGAAGCACCAAGGCATAGAAAATGATGCTGGGGCTTGTGTATATACCCCCAACTTTGTAATGTTGGCAAGGGCATTAAGCAGGAAGGTTTCCTGGATTGAGATATTGAGGAAGCATGCTAGATTGGATGTTATGTAATTAGAATGGAATAATTGATAGTCTCGCTGTGTGAGGTCCCTTGGGAAAGTGACCATATTTGATAAAATTCTTCATTGAGTTGTAGTGTGACATTGTTGATTTCGAAGCTGCAGTCTTGAATCTAAAGAAAATTTATTGTGAGCTGGTTATGATAAACTAGGTGATTTTACTTAGAGTTGATGATGGGTAGGTAATGGCAAGCATTTACAGGTCACATGGATGAACTGCAATAATTGTTCGTTCCTGTCTGGCACAAAACTAAACGGGGAGGTTGGTCCGACCATGGCTCATGAGGGATAGTATTAAATCCAATGAAAAGGCACACAAATTGGCCCAAAATAACAACAAACCTGAATATTGGGAGTAGTTCAGATTTCAGCAAAGGAAGACAAAGGGATTAATTTAAGAGTAAGCTTTATAGGGCATGTAAAATGATTGCAAAGCTTCTGTAGTTATGTGAAAAGAAAAAGGTTAGTGAAGATCCCTTGGTCGGAAGCAGGGGAATTTATCATAAGACTTTAAGAAATAGGAACAGGAGTGTGCCATTCAACCCTTTGAGCCTCTTCTGCCACGAAATAGGATCATGGATAATCTGACATTCCTTACGTCACTTTCTTCCTCTTTCCCTATAACGCTTGATACCCCGAATGGGGAATAAAGTAGATCAATGTGGTACATACTTTGGTTCTGATGTCACAGAAGAGCATGCAAATAATGTCCTGAAAATCTTCGGGAACACTGGGTTCAGTGAGACGGAGAAAGTGGAGGAAATGAGTACAAGTCAGGAAATTAATGCAATCAAAAGCCACTAAATACCCCAGGGAATGATACACTATATCCCAGCGTAATTAAGGAAATGGCTAGAAATAATGGATGCATAGGTTATCTTTCAAGATTCTTTAGACTTGGAAACAGTTCCTGTGGATTGGTGGGTATCTAATGTAACCCCAGTATTTAAAAAGTTAGGCAGAAAACATATTATAGACAAGTTAGACTGACATTGGTAGTGGGGAAATTGCTAGAGTTTGTATAAAAGGTGTAGTAGTAGAGCACTTGGAAAACCGTGGCAGATTTGGACAGTGTTAGCATGGATTACAAAAGGGAAATCATGCTTGGCAAATCTACTAGAATTTTGAGGCTGTAACAAACAGAGCTGTTGAGGTCGAAGCAATGGACTGTGGAAGGCTTTTGATAAAGTCCCATTTTTAAAAAAAATCATGGTAAAGTGCCTGGGACTAGTAGTCATGTTTCGATATGGATAACGATCTGGTTGAAAGATTGGAAACAGGCATAACTGGGTCTTTTTTCAAGTGGCAGGCAGTAACAATGAGGCATTATAGTCAGTGTTCAGCTAAATGTAGTATCTTCATGTTTAAAGATGACAAAGCTGAATGGGAGGGAGAGCTGGAAGGAGGATGTAGAGTTCGTTAGGTGTAATTTGGGCAACTTTAAGTGAGGGAATGCATGGCAGATGAAACATAATTTAAATAAGTGTGAGGTCATCCACTTTAGTGTCAAAAACAACAAGGTGGATTATCTGGCCATTTAGCTTGGGATGGGGAGATGCAACAACACCTGGGTGTCACTGAAAGTAAGCATGCAGGTGCAGCAGGTACTGAAGTAGCAATTGGTATGTTGGTCCTTGTAGAGAATTCAAGTATGGAAGCCGACATGTCTTGCTGTCTTTGTGACAGGGCTTTGAGACCAAATCTGGTGTATTCTGTGCAATAGTAGTCTCGTTTATCTGAGGACGGATGTTCTGGCTATGGAGGGAGTACAATGAGGTTTGCCAGTGATTCCTGGGGTGGAAGGATTGCCATAGAAGGAGGTTGGATTGGTTAGGACTCTTCACTGGAATTCAGATAAAAGAGGAAGAATCTAATAGAATATTATCATTCCAGCTTAGCGAGCTAACTTAGTTAGAATACTGCAATATTCTTGCTAGGGCTGGACAGGGTAAACACGGGAATGTTCCTGATAACTGGGGAGGTCAGAACCAGGGTCACAAGTCTCAATGTCACCTCAGTCATTTAGGGTTGAGATAAGGAGAAATAGCTTTACTCAGTATGGTGAACCCATGGAATGTTCTACCATAAAGTAGTTAAACCAAAACATAGATTAGATTCCCTGCAGTGTGGAAGCAGTCCCTTCGGCCCAACCAGTCCACCCAGCCCCACTTCCTCTGACTAATGCAGCTATCACTGAGCAATTTAGCATGGCCAGTTCACCTGACCGGCACATCTTTGGACTGTGGGAGGAAACCGGAGGAAACCCATGCAGACACGGAGAATGTGCAAACTTCACACAGTCACCTGAGGCTGGAATCTAACCTGGGACCCTGGTGCTGTGAGGCAGCAGTGCTAACCACTGAGCCACTGTGCCACCTTTTAATTAAGAAGGAATTAGTTACTGTGGCTAAAGGGATCGAAGGGTATTGAGTTGATGATCAGCAATCCTGGTAAACAGAGCACCTACTACTATTTTCTGTTTCTGTTGAGTTGAATATGGTAGAAATTGGTTAAGACTTGGTTTAATGGTCTCTGGTAATAGAGTAATCTGTTCCTGTACTGATCTAAATCGTTATGGTGATTTATCATGCACCTAATAATTCTACTTTGTTTATGACTTGTCTTCTAGATGCTATGAAATACACCATTGTGGTCTCTGCCACAGCCTCTGATGCTGCTCCACTGCAGTACCTGGCCCCATATTCTGGCTGTTCTATGGGAGAATATTTCAGAGACAATGGCAAACATGCACTGATTATTTATGATGATTTGTCCAAACAGGTCAGTGGTATTTTTCTCTCCTGACTGATTTTGAGCCATTTCGGTATTTGCCTGGCTGGGACTTGTTGCCATATGGACACTTTTCTATATTACTTTTTCACCAGAGTCCAGAAGCCTGGGCTAAGCTGTGATTTAATCATAGTTATACAGGATGGAAACGGATGCTTTAGTCAAACTCATCTGTGCTGACCAGATATCCTAATTTGACCTAGTCCCATTTCCCAGCATTTGGCCCATTTCCCTCTAAAACTCTTATTTTTATACCCGTCCAGGTGTCTTTTGAATGTTATCATTGTATCCGCCTCCACCTCCTCGCCAACTTGTTCCATATGCACGCTACTTTCTGCATGACAATATTCTGAGATTTTTCCATATCCTGGAATTATTATGGTGCACAAGGAGCCCATTTGGCCTGTTCCTGCAGCTGCTCCATTACCTGATCCAACTCAGTTATCAGTCTCTGGTTCTTTCTGTCCAAAAAGAACAACATTCAATGGCCTCTTGAATGCTTGAACTGAACCTACCTCCTTCTCATTTCCAGATAGTGCCCTCCATACCCTGATAACTTGCTGTATGAAAATGATTTTACCCATGTCACTCTTGCTTCGTTTGCATGTCACTTTACGTCTATGCCCCTCTTCTTTTTTGCTTTTTACAAGTGGACACAGCTTTGCCCTATCTGCTTTGTCCAGTCTGCTCATGTTTTTGAAACCTTCAATCAGACTTCCTCAGCCGTCTTCTCTTCTGGGAGAATAACCCTCCAGTTTCTCATACATGGAACCATTCAAGTAAATAGTTTCTGTGCGCTCTGTCCAGTGCATTCATGTATTTCCTCTATAGTGCCCTGAATTGTGCACAATACGCCAGCTGAGGTTTGGCAGATGTTTTCAACATCACCTCATGCTTTATGCCCCCATTAATATAGTTGAGTACGCACTAATTTTTATTTATTAGACTCTTCACCTATCCTGCCATCTTCAGTGATCTGTGCACACCCAAGTCCCTCTGTTCCTACTCCCCGCTTTAGAATTGTGCCCCCTATTTTACTTGTCTTTTGGTGTTTTCCAGACATACTGCATCCTCAATTGTCTGCGTTGAACCTCCTCTGACACTAATCCGCTTGCTCCACCAGCTTTTCAGTGTTATCTTGAAATTCTGCCCTGTCCTCCTGACTGTTCCCAATTCTTCGAAGTTTAGTGTCTCTTGCAAACTTGGATGTTGTCACCCCCTGTCGCCACCCCCTCCCCAAATGTGAGCATATTATTAATAAATCAAGTCTTAATGATGGAAGTTTTTCAGTTTTCTGGCAACTTCCCAAAATCTGGGGAAAATTGAAATATTATGGCCAGTGTCTCTACAATTCCTACCCTCATTTGTTAAGAATTCCTCTGACATTTTCGGATAAAAGACAAATTTTGCAAAATTGGAGGCTATGCCTATGGGTAGTCTTACGAAGGTGCTGGGACTTTGAGGGTGAACATCTATTCCCATTTAAGTCATCGCAGGAGGGTTATTTGTATTTGGGCGTATTCATCACTCCAGTTTTTGATCAGTTGTTTAAAGCTAATTTTGTTAAATTATTCAACATAAAACAATACCTTTAAAAATGGGAGGTACTTCTAGTCTCCTGGTTAGATCAAATAGTTCTTAAGATGAATATTGTACCCTATACAGATGTTCTCCCTGATTTTTGATAAGCAAGCATTCAGGAGACTAAAAAGCTGGTTCCGCTCTTTTATTTGGCATCATAAGTGGCCCCTTATTAAATTAGCCTTTCAGATGGGGGGAGAGTGGATCTCTTAGACATTTTAAAAACTATTAACTAAGCTCACTTACGTAAGTGATTGAGCTTGTGGGGACCCTTTTTCACTATAGTTAGATATCAAAACCTCTCGGGCAAAGTGCCCCCTTACTAGTTTGCTGTTTTGTTTTTGACAAAGTGAGGATAATTAAGGAATAATGCCATAACGCAATAGTTATCAATACTGTTAAAGCATGGAAGGGTATTTGGCAGAGGGGAGGCAATATTGGCAAAACATCTTTTCTTACACCTATAGTGGGTATGCTGGCTTTTCAACTGGAGATGATGGATTCAGGATTCAAACGTTGGGCAGCTGGGGTGTGTCTTGCATGGGTGATTTACTTGAAGGAGAGACAATGATGTCTTTTGATCAGTGCGCGTATTTCTGTGCTAAATCTTGCAGGGGCCTCTTTTGTGTTTTTTTTCCAAGTTAGGGATTTTATTAAAAACAAAACTACACGTTTGACCCCTACAAATCCAACATCGGAGGGTGCTCAGTGCGAAGAGTACACTTTGTCATCAATTGAGGGGCAGCCCCTCAGATGAGTTTGATCGACTTTGCAGGATGTGGGAGAGAGAGCTAGACTTTGAGGCCTCTTCAGAGGCATGGGAAGATATCTGGGAAAATGCAAGAAAGATCAATTTGCAATAGGATCGGTGCTTTAGATTAGATTACTTAGTGTGGAAACAGGCTCTTTGGCCCAACAAGTCCACACTGCCCCGCCGAAGCACAGCTCACCCATACCCCTACATTTACCCCTTACCTAACACTACGGGCAATTTAGCATGGCCAATTCACCTGACCTGCACATCTTTGGACTGTGGGAGGAAACCGGAACACCCGGAGGGAACCCACCCAGACACTGGGAGAACGTGCAAACTCCACACAGTCAGTCGTCTGAGGTGGGAATTGAACCCAGGTCTCTGGCACTGTGAGGCAGCAGTGCTAACCACTGTGCCACCGTGCTGCCCCAAAATTATTTATTTGTTTACTTAGTTTAGTTAGTTGGGGTTTATATATCATTTTTATACATTTTGTACATGAAGGTGGTTTGGATTTTTACGTTTTTTTGGTGGTGTTTCTTTGTATTTCAATTAAAAATATAACTTTTTAAAAAAATCCTCAGATGCATCTCATCCAGTTCAGGTATCTTAAAGTGCCAGCAATATGTCCAAGGCCTCTTCCTTAGTAATTTTTGATACCTTCTAGTAACAGGATTTCTTACTGTGACTGTGATCTGGACAGCATTTTTCTCTTGTTAGAGGCTGGTGCAAAATATTAATTTAGTACCTCCGCCTTATCTGTAAATCCCTTTATTTGGAAACTGATCCAAATTCTCCTCTAGTCAGTCTTCTCTGTCCATATGCTTATAGAAGATTTTGGGATTTCCTTGTGTTAAGTTTCTAGTCTTTTCTCATAGGTCCTCTTCTGCTTTTTCACCTACCCCCAAACCACCTTCCTTTCTTGATGATTTCTCATTTGTATTTGCTGCCCCACATCTGTCATAAGCACACCTTTTCATTCTAATGTTAATTTCTACTTGCTTTTGTCATCCAGAGAACTGACTTTTTGTTCTCCTGCCTTTTGAATTAGAGAGGGTATATCTTGACTGTACCCAAACCATCTGCTCTTTGAAGATGGCCATTGTTCAGATCTTCTCTCCAATCTGTTGCAATCGTACCTCAGTGTGTTCAAGTCAATTTTTTTCTTCTGTCGCAAGATGTGGGCATTGCCGGCTGGCCAGCATTTATTGCCTATTCCTTGTTGCCCTTGGGAAAGTGGTGGTGAGCTGCTTTCTTGATCTGCTGCAGTCC
This sequence comes from Chiloscyllium punctatum, assembly GCF_047496795.1. Lineage (NCBI taxonomy): Eukaryota > Metazoa > Chordata > Chondrichthyes > Orectolobiformes > Hemiscylliidae > Chiloscyllium > Chiloscyllium punctatum. The sequence goes on from NC_092739.1 coordinate 137,282,326, forward strand.
ATGTGCTGTAGGTAGACCCACAATATGGTCAGTGAGGGATTTCCACAATTTTGATCCAGCAATCATGGAAGAATCACAATATAATTCCAAGGCAGTTGTGGCACCCTTCCCTCGTTTTCTTTTTTTAAAAAAAAAAACAAAATTGAGCTGCTCACCTTTTGGGTGCGTTTGAAAGATGGTTGAGGCTGATTTGGACCAGGACTGGCCGATTAGTATGTAACTGTTATGCATGGACAATTGCTTATTTAATCAAATCTTTAAAATCCTCTCTCGCTCTCTCGCTCTCTCGTTCTCTCGCACAACATCTTTGCCACCTATTTAGGGCTTGTTTCAAGTGCTGTTAAATCTTACTTTCAGGCTGTCGCCTACCGCCAGATGTCCCTGCTACTGCGTCGTCCCCCAGGTCGTGAAGCCTACCCTGGTGATGTGTTTTACCTGCATTCACGTCTGTTGGAGAGAGCAGCCAAAATGAATGATAACTTCGGTGGTGGCTCCCTTACTGCTCTTCCTGTCATTGAGACTCAGGCTGGTGATGTGTCTGCTTACATTCCAACAAATGTCATCTCCATCACTGATGGTCAAGTGAGTTGTAAAAACGTATTGTTCTGCTCTGTTCTATGGATACAGTTGAAAAGCGAGTCATTTTATCCATAGCCTCCTTTTTTTAGCAAATGATTCAATCCAAAATCAACCATATCTTGGAGATGCTTGGAATTGTGTTGCGATCATAGAGGTGATTTGAGGAAGGGGCAAGATTGGGAACTTAACATTCTAGGGCGTAGGATCTTCAGGCAGGATAGTGGATGGTGCAGAAGTGGAGATGGTGTCACATTTGTCAGTTACTACAGTTAGGAGGAGGAATATCTTGGGATGGCTGTCAAGTGGAGGCTCTTTGGTTAGAACCTAGGCATAAACAGGGTACTGGATTAGTGGTGCTGGAAAAGCACAGCAGTTCAGGCAGCATCTGAGGAGCAGTAAAATCGACGTTTTGGGCAAAAACCCTTCATCAGGACCCTTTTTTTATCTAGAATAAACAGGGTAGTCATGCTGTTAGCCTATTATTGGCCCCCAAATAGTCAGCAGGCAGTTAAAGTGCAGTTACATTATTTTCATATACCCCAATAAGTAATTATTTTAAGGCATTTCTGCTATCCTCCTTGGGATAATAGCGTAAAGAATTAAGAGGAGGCAGATTTCTTGAAATATGCAGGGGGCTGCTTGTGTCAACATCTAGGTAACTCTAGAAGGTATGGTGCAGTGCTGGACATCATTCTGGATAATGAAACCGGACAGTTGTTTGAGGTGACAGTAACCTCAACACTGTTATGAAAAAGGAGAAAAAGTCTAAAAAGGTAGTTTGGATTAGGGTAAGGCTGATTTTATTAAAATCTGGCAAAATCAGGCCAAAATAGACAGGAAGCAGCTACTTGAAACCTGCAGCAGAATAGATGGAGGTGTTCAAAAAGGTGTTGTGGATAGCACATCCCCAACATGTTTGCTTTAGGGTGAAATGTAAGAATAAAAAGCCCTGAGATCCCTGGATGTTGAGTATTCTAGACTGGATAAAAAGGAAACGTTATCTTTAAACAGGTACAAAGGGACCAAAACAATGGAAGCCCTAGAGGAGTTTGGAAAGAATGGCAGTCTCAAAAAAAAAGCAATTGAGAGCATGAGGAAACACCAGCAGGCAAGATTAAACCGAATCCCAAAATATTCTAGAATAATCAGGGAAAGAGTAGGGCCTACTAGGAAGTTGCTTACAAGGGGGCAACCTGCAGTTGGAGGATATTGGTAGTGTGAGTACTTTAGATCTGTCTTTACTCAGAAGATGGACTGTGTTCCTGAGTAGAGTGGTTGATCATAAGAAGTGAGGTGGTATTGGCAGGTCTAAAAGTGGATAAATCCTTAAATTTTGAAGGGGTTTGGATTACCATGCCTGGAAGGATAGTAGAGTTGGGAAACATCAACCGATAAAGTATGAGAAATTGGGACAAGTGCAATTTTGGTGTACTTTTGATGGTGCAGACTTGATTGGTCAAAGGATTTCCTCTTCTGTATGGCTCTGATTCTGTGGTCATTGCCTGGCACTTGTGTGCCATGAATGTCTGGCAATTGTGTAGTGCAAATGACAATGACCACTTCCAACAAAACCCTCACTGGCATTGTCATCACTGAATTTCCCACCATAAGTAATCTAGGGATTGCTAATGACCAGAATTTGACTAGGATTAGCCATAAAAGTCCTGTGGCTACAAGAGCATGTCAAAGACAAGGAATTCTGCAGTGAGTAACTCACTTAACTCCCCAAAGCCTATGGTGCTCATCTACATCATTGTGATTGCTCGCAATGTGATTTGAGTGGGTAAGTGACCTGAGATTCTAACAACTGTCCCCTACTCATGCTGGAAGTGTGCCCAGGTGGACAGTTAGCAAGGATAAATCTACTTTGACTTAAAATACTCCATCTAGTCCATCATTTACAGGGTGCAAGTCAGGACTGTGATGGAATATTCCCCATTTGTCTGAATGGGTGCAACTTCAACAACACTTTAAGCTTGACACTGTCCAAGACAAAAACAGCTTTCTTGACAAGCACCCCATCCACCAACATTTCGTTTCACTGCTCACTACTGGCAGTATGTATCATCTACAAGATACACTGCAGAAATTCATCAAAGCTGTTTAGACAGCACCTCCCAAACTCATGACTACCGTCACCTGCCAGTTCCAATGCAAACAATTTTTGGATTGTGGTGTTCATGTAACAGAGCTAACTTTCTACGTCATTGGGTCAAAGTGGACCTTGTATGGCATTCTGTATGCATCCACAGTATATTTAATTGCAGCAATTCAAAAAGGCAGCTTTCCCACCACTTGTGGGTAATTTGTGTTCTGAATTTGCTAGCCCAGGTAGTGATGTCCATATCCCAGCTCATCACTTTTCAGTGATAACTTATTTACAAGATAAGACTTCTCTGATTTATAATAAGCATGTTTAGGGTGTACACTGAACTTTTTTGGGTGTTATTTGCTGGGAGCGGCCAGGGATAAATGTCAGAATTTTAATGGTACAAAGGCACATGAGGGTTTTATTGCTCTGATCTCCAGTGCTTCCGATTTTGCTTGTTCATACTGTTAATACGGCATGAGATTGTGTGTATCCTTTGCACATTGCATCTTGACATGCGTTTAAGTACTTATTCTGATGTCAGGTTAAATTTCATGTAACTCCTTTTTCCCCTCCTAGATCTTTTTGGAAACAGAACTGTTCTATAAAGGTATTCGCCCAGCTATCAATGTGGGTCTGTCTGTGTCACGTGTTGGATCTGCTGCCCAAACCAAAGCCATGAAACAGGTATTCAATACGCAGATTTTGTTTGCTTTTTGATTGAACGATAAATAGTTCAACATTGTTACTTGGACTTTAATGATCTTTATCCAGTTCAGTCTGCTATACTCAACTGTGATTTATTAGACTTTGCCAATTAAATAGGACCTGTCTGTTGATGGATTTTATTGAAGCAGAATGATTACCTGTTGAACAATATTGCTAAATGTCAAATAGGGTAGCCAAAGGCATTAAATTCCAACTGTATTTGTTTAGTGAACAGCTAATATATATGCAAGGCACTCAGTCTCTATGCCTAGTTGTAAGTATACTGCAACTTTTGTCACTCATTCACTGGATTTGGACTTTGCCGGGTTGGTCAGTGTTTATTGCCAGTTCCTAATTGCCCTTGAAGGTGTGGTGAGCTGCTACCTATTGAACTGCTCCATGGCAGGTACCTGTGTTCAGTGCAAGTAGGAAGTTCTATAATTTTGATCTATCAACAGTGAAGGTATAGCAATGCAGTTCCAAGTCAGGTTGGGGTGTGACTTGGAGGGTTGGTGCTCCTGTACATTATCTCAGTTGACCACAATGTGATTTAAGTAGATACTAGAGAACCTGTGATGCTAACAACTGTCTACTTTCATTGGAAGTGTGCCTAAGTGGACAGTTAGCAAGGATACTTAAAATCCTGCTTCTATTCCATCTTATTTGTGAGCTTGACAACTGACCTGCTGAAATTTGTGAATGGCTACTTGGTCAGAAAAAGAGGATGATTTTGGGAGTCATTGTTGCACATAACATTTGGATTATGTTCTTTTGAGTATTTTAAGTGTAATGAAGCACCACTAATTTTGATTCTTGGTCTGTTGTTCCCAGGTGGCTGGTACCATGAAACTGGAGTTGGCTCAGTTCCGTGAAGTTGCAGCTTTTGCCCAGTTTGGCTCTGACCTAGATGCAGCCACGCAACAACTTTTGAATCGTGGTGTTCGTTTAACAGAGTTGCTGAAACAAGGACAATATGGTGAGTATCACTGTACTGTAAGAGAGGCTGACATTTATGTAAGAGAAAATGATGTGTGCAGATGCTTTAGATCAGTTGTGTGTGTGTTGCTCGAAAAGCACAGCAGGTCCGTTAGCATCCAATGAATAAGAGAATCGACGTTTTGTGCTGGAGCCCTTCATCAGGATTCTGGCCCGAAGAGTCGATTTTTCTCCTTTGGATGCTGCCTGACCTGTGCTTTTCCAGCACCACACACCTATATAGTGTCTTCTGTGACCATTGAACATTCAGTAGTACTATTACTACAACTAACAAGATAGTTTAGCTGCAAATACATTATGTGCGTATGTCCTAGATGTACTTAAATTCTGAAAGATTAGTTATAATCTGAAGGAGGCAGATGTATGATCTGATTGAAGATGTTTGCAAATGCTTCAGCATTTGTTGCCGGTGCGTGTTGTCAACTAACCCCTGTGGTTTAACTTCCAGTTCCCATGGCTATTGAAGAACAGGTTGCAGTAATTTATGCTGGTGTCAGAGGCCACTTGGATAAAATGGAACCGAGCAAGATCACAAAGTTTGAACCTGCTTTCTTGGCCCACGTGAAGAGTCAACACCAGGATGTCCTGGAAACAATTAGGTAAGAAGGCCATCTGAATGTTTGTTACCATTCTTAGAAAACTTCAACTTCACATCTTGCAATACTTTATCATTTTGGAACTTAGCTTGAAAGACACTTAGTGAAAGGAAAGAAAATCCTACTGTTAGGTTCTTTTACTCTTGAGGTTCTTACATACTTGATGCAATTGCAATGCACCAACTTCTGTGAACAAGCAACCAAATTTATTAAGCACAGTACTGTACAAGCTTTGGAGAAACCCTGAACACATGCTTGCGAGAGGTGTCCAGAGGAGGTCTCTGAACAAAGGAAACAGTCTTTTATACAAAAATCTTTACATCACAGTTAGTAATGCCCACAACCTCCAGCCATCCCCGCATCGTCACATGCCACTCAAGGTACAATGCAATGACCATCCCACCTCCACAAACATTGCAATGTTAATCATCCCTTAATGGTCAAATCTGTTGCAGATCATTTTTTGTAACTAGAGGAGCAGTCAAATTCCAAATGTATTGTTCTTGATTTCTGGGTGGAAATGTAAATCATCCCTTAATGGCAAGGAAATGACCATGTAAACCTCCCACATTCCACCTAAGACACCACCTTACCCCTGGGGCATTCATGTTTTTGCAGGTCAGACCAAATTAACTCACTCATCACTCCCAGGTGAGATATTAAAAATGATTTTTAATAGGGGGGCTTAAACTACACTTATAAGATCTTTAGAAATTTTATGCTTTGAATTGACCCTTTTTAGAAATGCACCTTTCCCCTCTGAATCTTTGTATTGATTACTGTCATATTGCTGTTCAAAGCTCAGTGGGTTTCTTATGGTAAGTTAATCTTCATTGTTATTCTGAAACCAACCAGTAAAATGTTTAATCTACTCTGAACAAAGCAGCAATATCTCCATCATAGAGGCTTATAGAATGGGAGCATTAGAAACAGGAAAACTGCAGAGGAACCTTGATTATCCAAACTACACATTCAGATAATTGAATACTGGATAACAGTTTAGCCAAGCCTTGGGACCTTGTGATCTTGTTTGGATAATAAATTAGATTAGATTAGATTACTTACAGTGTGGAAACAGGCCCTTCGGCCCAACAAGTCCACACCGCCCCGCCGAAGCGTAACCCACCCATACCCCTACATCTACGTTTACCCCTTACCTAACACTATGGGCAATTTAGCATGGCCAATTCACCTGACCTGCACATCTTTGGAGTGTGGGAGGAAACCGGAGCACCTGGAGGAAACCCACGCAGACACGGGGAGAACGTGCAAACTCCACACAGTCAGTCGCCTGAGGCGGGAATTGAACCCGGGTCTCCGGCGCTGCGAGGCAGCAGTGCTAACCACTGTGCCACCGTGCCGCCCACAGTGGTTCCTCTAGCTGAAACCATGTCAGTTTCTTCATGATCTCACTTAAGTTTTCAACAAATCTTTTGAGGACTGGTATATAGTGAAGAGTTCCCAAGATCTATTCGTATTCCATACCCCTATTTACAGTCCCTGTCTCCACATATGTCTGGTTCATGGCCAACTCTTTCAGATGGTTTGTCTCTTATTTTTTTTCTTTGAAACATGGCTTTTTGAATGTGAGCAATATGGTGTATGTTGACTAGCCATAGTTTTCTCCAGTCATTAAGTCAACTACATGGTCCTGAAGTTCTATATACGGACCAGACCTGGCAAAATGAAAGTAAAACGACCTGATGGATGTGGAATGCAGCAGAGATTTACAAAGAATAATAGTGCAAAACGAAAGAGATGATGAAATTTTAAAAAATTGACTTGGAGTTATCAGTTGCAACAGAATCATTGTTGACAGCTGCTGTCTGAAAAATGGGAGCAGTGGTTAGTGATTTCAATGTTCAAGGATATTTCCCTTTCGGAAGGGAGAGGAGAGGAAAGGAAAAGAAAAGGAAGTGGCCTAGCTCTGTTTTAAAAAGTGATATTGGCAGACTAGTAAGAAAGTATCCATCTTCAGAAGATTGAGGTATGGAATCACTTTAGGTGGAGATAAACAAGCGAAAGATGTGACTGGTGGCAGAAGATTTAAAACATGGCATTGGGGAGGTTTTTCTTAACTAAAGAAGTTGAGAATTGTATCATTGATTCAGAATACATACAATGTTTTATTCACAGATGGAAGGCATACCAAACAAAGCAGGGTGATAAGTGAAGGATGAAACCTAAAACAATCACTGCAGAAAATACAGAAAAATAATCAGACATAAAGGCTGATCAACCCCATAAACTTAATCTGCATCCTTTTAAATATTGGAATTGGTCCAGGGGTAGTGGTTACTTCAGTTATAATTTTACTAAATTCCCTAGGGATTGGAAAGGGGAAGCAGAAAGTGGGAAACTACAGGCCAATTTATTTCAACAACCATTTGGGAAAAATGTTTCGAGTCCATTATTATGGTGGCAATTCTTTAAAAAATCACAGTACACACAGGAACAATCAATATGGTTTTGCAGAAGGGAGTTTTTGATAAATATTTATCTTTAATGAAGTAACAATCATGGTGGGTGCAGAGGAACCTGTAAATGTCATGCACTTGGATTTTCATAAGACATTTGTTAAGTGGCCACAAAAGACTGCTGCACAAAATAATGGGTTTTTTAGACTTTTTTTAAACAGATTGGTTCTCTCTGAACCTTGTGGCAAGTCTTTCATTTTAATCATCTTTATTTAGTCAACTCGGGCAGAGGGTATCTTGCTTTGGATGCCTTTCCCCTCCATGGAATTGTGCCTATTTTTATTTTCATCACATACTCTTCAAATCAATCCAGAAATAGATTCCAATCCAAAAAAGTTCTTTTCAACTCTATATTAGACCTGTACTTTCAGCCAGGAGTATTATAATACATATTTTGTGGTATTAATTGCTTTTGTCTCTTGACCCCTTGAATACATGTGGTTCATATGCTCTGATTTCAATCAGTTGTATAATTTCTGTTGGAACTTTGGTTTCAAGAATATAGTCATCCCCTTTTGATGCAGATCTGTCAATTTCACTAAATCTCAATCCTTGTACCTGCAACTTAAGTCATATTTAGTATGTTGCATGAATTTACATACATGTAGTTTAAGATCATTGTAGATTGTCTGCCTGAATTAGTCTGGACATTCCTAATTCTAAATCATTTGAATCTGTTACAGGGCTGAAGGACAAATAAGTAATGAGATGGAAGCCAAGCTGAAGAAGATTGTAGTGGACTTCTTGTCAACCTTTGAGGCATAAGCCCATTCCCATGTCCACCAACCTATCTTGTTGATGTTTCGCTGAATGCTCTGGTTCCTCATCACGTGAACTGTTGGAAATCAGTTTATGCTTTTGTTTAAAATGTACAGAAGGTTTTCGCTTCAGAATAAAATATTCCAGTCTATTCAATGAGTTTGCTTATCTCTGCTATGTTAATTGAAATTAAAGTAAGTTGCTGTTGAATGTGCCCAGATTGAATGTTGGAGGCAATAGCAATGCTGAATGCATACTTGATAAACTTGATCCCTGTGCCAAATATGAAATCATGAGGGGGAAAAACTTCAAGGCTAAGCATATTAAATGGTTTTCCCATGTTAATATATTCAGAAAAACATTTTATACGTTATTCTTAATGTGGATACCAGAGAGCTTCATGGCAACAATTAGGCAAATTGGGGAAGCAATGGCCTAGTGGTATTAACAGCTAGACTATTTCAGAAATCTAGCTAATGTTCTGGGGACTCCAGATTTGAATCCCACTGTGGCAGTTGAAGGAGACCAGAATTGCAAGCAATATTCCAACAGTGGCCTAACCAATGTCCTGTACAGCCGCAACATGACCCCCAACCCCTGTACTCAATACTCTGACCAATAAAGGAAAGCATACCAAATGCCGCCTTCACTATCCAATCTACCTGTGACTCCACTTTCAAGGAGCTATGAACTTGCACTCCAAGGTCTCTTTGTTCAGCAATACTCCCTAGGACCTTAACATGAAGTGTATAAGACCTGCTAAGATTTGCTTTCAAAAATGCAGCACCTCTCATTTATCTGAATTAAATTCCATCTGCCACTTCTCAGCCCATTGGCCCATCTGGTCAAGATCCCATTGTAATCTAAGGTAACCTCCTTCGCTGTCCATTTCACTCCAATTCTGGTGTCATCTGTAAAATTACTAACTGTACCTCTTATGCTCACACCCAAATCATTTATGTAAATGACAAATAAGTAGAGGATCCAGCACCGATCCTTGTGGCACCATGCTGGTCATAGGCCTCCAGTCTGAAAAACAACCCTAGTTCTGTATCCAAATGGCTAGTTCTCCCTGTATTCCATTAAATCTAACCTTGCTAACCAGTTTCACATGGGAAACCTTGTTGAACGCCTTTTTGAATTCCATATAGATCACATCTATCGCTCTGCCCTCATCAATCCTTTGTTACTTCTTCAAAAAACTCAGTCAAATTTGTGAGGCATGATTTCCCACGCACAAAGCCATGTTGACTATCCCTAATTAGTACTTGCCTTTCCAAATACATGTACATCCTGTCCCTCGGGATTCCCTCCAACAACTTGCCCACCCATCAACGTCAGGCTCACTGGTCTATAGTTCCCTGGCTTGTTCTTACCACCCTCTTATACAGTGGCACCACGTTTGCCAACCTCCAGTCTTCCAGCACCTCCCCTGTAACTATTGATGATACAAATATCTCAGCAAGAGGCCCAGCAATCATTTCTCTAGCTTCTCAGAGTTCTAGGGTGCACTGAATGGTCCTGGGGATTTATCCACCTTTATGCATTTCAAGACATCCAGCACATCCTCCTCTGTAATATGGACATTTTACAAGGTATCACCATCTATTTCCCTACAGTCTATATCTTCCATATACTTTTCTGCAGTAAATACAGATGCAAGATACTTGTTTAGTATCTCCCCCATTTTCTGCGGCTCCACACAAAGGCCACCTTGCTGATCTTTGAGGGGCCCTATTCTCTCCCTAGTTACCCTTTTGTCCTTTAATGTATTTGTTAAAAATCCTTTTGGATTCTCCTTAATTCTATTTGCCAAAGCTATCTCATGTCCCCTTTTACGCACTCCTGATTTCCCTCTTAAGTATACTCCTACTTCCTTTATACTCTTCTAAGGATTCACTCGATCTATCCTGTCTATGCCTTACAAACGCATCCTTCTTTTTCATAACCAAACCCTCAATTTCTTTAGTCATCCAGCATTCTCTATACCTACCAGCCTTCCCTTTCACCCAACAGGATATACTTTCTCTGTATTCTTGTTATCTCATTTCTGAAGGCTTCCCATTTTTCAGCCATCCCTTTACCTGCAAACATCTGCCTCCAATCAGCTTTTAAAAGTTCTTGCCTAATACCATCAAAATTGGCCTTTCTCCAATTTAGAACTTCAACTTTAGATCTGGTTTATCCATTTCCATTACTATTTTAAATCTAATAGAATTATGGTCGCTGGCCCCAAAGTGCTCCCCCACTGACACCTCAGTCACCTGCCCTGCCTTGTTTTCCAAGAGGAGGTCAAGTTTTGCACCTTCTCTAGTAGGTACATCCACATACTGAATCAGAAAATTGTCTTGTACGCACTTAACAAATCGCTCTCCATCTAAACCCTTAACACTATGGCAGTCCCAGTCAATGTTTGGAAAGTTAAAATCCCCTCCCATCATCACCCTATTATTCTTACAGATAGCTGAGATCTCCTTACAAGTTTGTTTCTCAATTTCCCTCTGACTATTGGGGGCTCTATAATACAATCCCAATAAGGTGATCATCCCTTTCTTATTTCTCAGTTCCACCCAAATAACTTCCCTGGATGTATTTCCAGGAATATCCTCCCTCAGCACAGCTATTCTGCTATCCCTTATCAAAAACACCACACCCCCTACTCTCTCGCCTCCCTTTCTATCCTTCCTGTAGCATTTGTATCCTGGAACATTAAGCTGCCAGTCCTGCCCATCCCTGAGCCATGTTTCCGTAATTGCTATGATATCCTAGTCCCATGTTCCTAACCATGCCCTGAGTTCATCTGCCTTCCCTGTTAGGCCCCTTGCATTCAAATAAATGCAGTTTAATTTATTAGTTCTACCAGTATTCCATGCCTGCCCTGACTGTTTGTCTCGCTTCTGTTCTCAACTGTACCAGTCTCAGATTGATCTCTTTCCTCGCAATTTCCTGGGTCCCAAGCCCCCACCTAACTAGTTTAAATCCTCCCGAGCAGCTCTAGCAAATCTCCCTGCCAGTATATTAGTCCCCTTCCAATTTAGGTGCAATCCGTCCTTCTTGTAGAGGTCACTTCTACCCCAAAAGAGGTTCCAATGATCCAAAAATGTGACTCCTTCTCCCATATACCAGCTCCTCAGCCATGCATTCGTCTGTTCTATCCTCCTATTTCTGCCTTCACTAGCTTGTAGCACCAGGAGTATTCCAGATATTACTACTCTCGAAGACCTTTTTAAATTCCTGCCTAACTCTCTGTAATCCCCCTTCAGAATCTCAACTTTTTCCCTTCCTGTGTTGTTGGTTCCAATGTGGACAATGGCCTCTTGCTGGCCCCTCTCCTCCTTGAGAACATTCTGCACCCTCTCGGAGACATCCTTGATCCTGGCACCAGGAAAGCAACACACCATTCTGATTTTTCGCTGCTGGCCACAGAAACGTCTGTCTGTACCTCGGACTAGAGAATCCCCTAATACAATTGATCTCTTGGAAACCGATGTAAACCTCATTGCATTAGAGTCACTTCAGTGTACTTAGAGTACTTCAGTTGCCAGGCTGGGTAACAACTTTACTTCAATAAAAGAGATTAGAAATTCATTTGGTATTTTATGGTAATCTGATAGCTTTGTTACCTCAGACAGCAATATGACTATTAGAACATTATGCCTGAAAAAGAATGTTCATTACAATCAAGATGTAGAAATACAACAGTTTCTGTTAGTCACCAGCAGATGGAGATCTTTGATTTTAAATGTCTCGCTGCCGAGCAGTCCCACCCTGACTAGATATAATTTTGTGTGTAGAGGGGGAAACAGTTTAAAGCTGTTTCTCCAAAGGGAGTGGGAATTCAACTTGTTTGCTCACTGTACCCATCAAAGGACATGAGTGAGATGATATCTGTGAAAAATAATAAGCTGTAATGTTAGCACTGATTTCTGCTGCCATGCCTCCAGCAAATGATTGACAGAACTGTAAAATTATGATTACAAACACATACACAAGCACACAGTTCATTAATAAGGCCACTGAAAATCACGCCAACTATGGCATATGAAGCCAGGCAGTCATGAGTCACAAGTAAATAATTAATTCAATATGCCATTCAAGCCGACCAGGAAATTAACACACTTCTTTTTTAAGGATAGAGATAAAAAAAGAAATGTAATGCTCTATAGACAAAAGAAAACATTGAAAAATGTGTATTAGACAAATATGACATGGATTCATCAATCTTAACACAGTTTTATGATGGCCATTTATCTAAAGTAGAAAGGTGAATTTCACAACGTGTCAAATGATAAACAGAATGTGTAATCAACACCATTTTTGTTTGGAAAAAAATGAACATGGTGAGGAGTCCATGTTGTGCATTTTAAAAAATACCAGCAGAAGCTATCTGCAATGTGCATGTTCCAGAAAAACACCATCAAACCAATTGCAGTCGACCAAACAGGTAAGGTTCCCTTGCAATTGGGAAAAGCACTCTCCCTAACCTGACAACTTCAAGATAAGCTGAAGACCAATGATTCAGTTCTTCAACTATATAAGGCCCCACAACCTACTTAGTAGCTTCTGCTTTTCAGAATCTTCATTTCAGCCAAAGCATCAACTCATTTAAGAAAGTATAGGCCTTTCACAGAAGGCACACTGTGACAATAGTATATTGTAATTGTATTATTATTTTCTTCATTTTTGAACAAATTTTTGTGATATTTATAGTGTGTCAGTGCAGTGAGTAAGACAAAGCTCTGATGCAAAGGTGGGATAATAAATAACCTGCAGTTTGAAACTCTCAAAAGGTTGCTATTGGTGTTATTTAAATTAGATTACTCCATGTAAAATCAGAAAAGACACACCTCACATACAAACCAGAAGATCATGTGCTGTAAGAAAAGGTACAAAGTCAGTCCATGACACAGTGTGATTTGATTGCAATATTCAAAGGGTATTTTTGTGTTAATTTAGAATTGTAAATTTCTTTGGCGTTACCAAAGAATACGTAATTGGGATGTGTGGAAAACAGATTAATCAATTTGCTATTGTCAATTTTATCCATCACTAAAAGTGGTTATCGCACCCTAAAGTTTTCCCTACCTCTGTCTCCTTTTCAAAACTGGTGTGGCTTTGACCAGTATAGTGTGCTGTAATACGCGAATACGTAGTCGATTTAAGAAATATAATGTCAGCAGAACTTATTTCCTTCAGGAACTGGGGATATATTCTATTAGATCTTGAGGCTTTTTCTTTCATTGGTTGAATGAAGTTATGTAAAATTTTCATTTTATCCACTTCATACTCAACCATTCCAGGACCTCTTCTTTGATAGTCTGCTCTTTAGCAAAGTCCGATTCAAAGTATTGATTAAATATCTGAGACACCTCTCTTCAGACCCCAGCTCACTTTTAACTGTTTTACAGATTTATGTATAAATTATACGACAGATGCTTTCACTTGCCTTTGAGACTTTTTCCCCATGGTCACTCATCTTTTCCTAGTATACGTTCGATCTTCTATTTTCTGATATTCCCCTTCAATAATTGATTTTTATTACTGCCATAGTCCAAAAATACTTTCCTTCCATTCTAAATGATTTTTATCTCTATTTACCCATCAACCCTATGCTTGCTGAGTTACATTGCCTCCCACTTAATGGCTCAATTTAAAAATTCTTGCTTTTGCTTTTAATTCTCTTCATGGCCTCGGCCCTCACTATCTTGGTAATCTTCCTTAGCCTACAAATCTCTCTCATTCCACAGACTTGAGCATTCCAATTTTAGTCATTTCACTACTGGCAGCTGAAAAAAACCTCAAAAGCATCTAAAAGGATTGGTCAGGTAAATTGTACAAATATCAATAAAAGTGAGGTGAGGTCTGAGAAGAGGCATCTCAAAGGTAGATACTCAGTACTTTGAACTGGTCTTTGCTAAAAAGCACATTATCAGAGAGGAGGTGAATCCTGAAATGGTTGAGTATGAGATGGATAAAATGAAAATGCTTGAAAATTACTATGACCCTAGGCTTGAGATCTGGGTATAGGAGCAGACCTACAAGAGACCTACAAGAAAGCAAAAAGCACCAAATTATCCACAGATTCTGCAAGACAGCAATCGGACCTCAAGGATTGACCACTAGGCTGCACTCTCTATCAAAACTAAATTGAGATGATATAAAAGATCCACGCAGCTATTAGCACCAAGTCAGAGCTCCACAGCAGCCATTGCTGCTTCAGAACTCACAATCCCAAACTTCAACGGGTGTCTCCATTGAGGGTTGTGACCCACAGTTTGGGAAGCCCTGCTGTCTGCTCTGAAATTCCCTCCTGAACTATAACTTATAATCATCTGCCTTAACATCTCTTTGTGTGGCTCAGAGTGTAATTCTGTTTTATAATGGCTTTGTTCAGCGCTTTATGGACTATCTTATTACAACAAACTGAGAACAGAACTGCAAGTTATTGAAACAACTTCTTTTAATTGAATAGATTTATTCTGTACTTTACACTTGCCATACATTTAACAAACTCCTGCTGCTCTACAGTCTTGAGTGGCTATTGCATGAGGACAACACAGGCCACTTGATTAGCACCACATCTGCAAACATTCTCTTCCCACACCATTGACATTCAGTCGCAGCAGTGTGTGCCATCTTCAAGATGCACTGTAGAAATTCACCAAGGCTCCTTAGACAATGCCTTCTAAACCCATGACCACTACCATTCATATAAACAAAGGAAATAGATACATTGGAACATCACCACTTGCAAATTCCCACTCACTATTCTGGCTTGGAAATATACTAGCGAGTTTTGAGAAGAGATTTGGAAATTTATCTCTGTTCCTTCGATGTCATTGGCTCAACAGCATTGTGGGTCTACTCATAGCACATGGACTGCAACAATTCGAGACCTTCTCAAGGGTAACTAGGGACAGGCAATAAATGCTGGCCCAGCCAACGATGCCCACATAGTCTGAATGAATAGAAATAAAATAGGGGAGAGAATTTTTTTTCTATTCACTCCAGTAACATTACAAACACACTATGATTTATACACACTATGATTTGGATTTAATATTAAATATCTTCTCTGGAGCAACTTAAAATAGAATCAGATGCTATGATGTAATGCTGTTCTGCTTTACATGGGTTTGGCTCATTCCTAATCCTAATCACAAACTTGAATCATGTTGATGTTGAATCATGATATTTTTAGCCAGAGGTGCAGGCAGATAGTTCTATGTTTGAGCTAAGAATTAACAATAATCCAAGGCAGTATTTTTGGAGGTTGAACATGAAGTTAACAAAATATATACAATGAGTCATAGGGTCATACAGCATGGAAACAGACCCTTCAGTCTAACCAGTCTATACCAACCACGTTCCCAAACTAAACTGATTCCACTTGACTGCACCAGGCCCATATCGCTCCAAATCTGTCCTTTTCATGTTCCTGTACAAATGTCTTTTAAATGTTATAACTGTACTGGCATCTACCACATTCTTGGGCAGTTCAATTGACACATGAATCACTCTCTATGTCCTGTTTAAATCTTTCTCCTTTCAACTTAAAAATATTCCCCTACCATAAAGGAAGATCAGACAATTTTTATTAAGGGTCGTAACTCTTATATCAGGAGAGTGTTGAATGTAATACAGGTTTGTCAGCAGAGGTCAATTCCGGGCTCGGTGGTCTCCATGGTTACGGAAAAGGCGTTTGACCAGGTGGAGTGGCCATATCATTTGGTTGAAAAATGTGTTGCTGGAAAAGCGCAGCAGGTCAGGCAGCATCCAAGGAGCAGGAGAATCGACGTTTCGGGCATAAGCCCTTCTTCAGGAATGAGGAAGGTGTGCCAAGCAGGCTAAGATAAAAGGTAGGGAGGAGGGACTTGGGGGAGGGGCGTTGGGAATGCGATAGGTGGAAGGAGGTTAAGGTCAGGGTGATAGGCCGGAGAGGGGGTGAGGGGCGGAGAGGTCGGGAAGAAGATAGCAGATCAAGAAGGCGGTGCTGAGTCCGAGGATTGGGAGTGAGATAAGGTGGGGGGAGGGGAAATGAGGAAGCTGGAGAAACCTGCATTCATCCCTTGTGGTTGGAGGGTTCCTAAGCAGAAGATGAGGCGCTCTTCCGCCAGGCGTCGTGTTGCCATGGTCTGGTGATGGAGGAGGCCAAGGACCTGCATGTCCTTGGCTGAGTGGGAGGAGGAGTTAAAGTGTTCAGCCACGGGGTGGTTGGATTGGTTGGTGCAGGTGTCCCAGAGGTGTTCCCTGAAACGTTCCGCAAGTAGGCGGCCTGTCTCCCCAATATAGAGGAGGCCACATCGGGTGCAGCGGATGCAGTAAATGATGTGTGTGGAAGTGCAGGTGAATTTGTGATGGATATGGAAAGATCCCTTGGGGCCTTGGAGGGAAGTGAGGGGGGAGGTGTGGGCGCAAGTTTTGCATTTCTTGCGGTTGCAGGGGAAGGTGCCGGGAGTGAAGGTTGGGTTGGTAGGGGGTGTGGACCTGATGAGGGAGTCGCGGAGGGAGTGGTCTTTCCGGAACGCTGATAGGGGAGGGGAGGGAAATATATCCCTGGTGGTGGGTTCTGTTTGGAGGTGGTGGAAATGACGAAGGATGATATGATGTATCTGGAGGTTGGTGGTGTAGTAGGTGAGGACCAGTGGGGTTCCGTCCTGGTGGCGATTGGAGGGGCGAGGTTTAAGGGCGGAGGAGCGGGAAGTGGAGGAGATGCGGTGGAGAGCATCATCAACCACGTCTGAGGGGAAATTGCGGTATTTGAAGAAGGTGGCCAACTGGGTTGTTCGGTATTGGAATTGGTCCTCCTGGGAGCAGATGCGGCAGAGGCGAAGGAATTGGGAATATAGGCTGGTGTTTTTACAGGGGACAGGGTGGGAGGAGGTGTAATCTAGGTAGCTGTGGGAGTCGGTCGGTTTATAGTAAATGTCCGTGTTGAGTCGGTCGCCCGAGATAGAAATGGAGAGGTCTAGGAAGGGGAGGGAGGAGTCTGAGACAGTCCAGGTAAATTTGAGGTTGGGGTGGAAGGTGTTAGTAAAGTGGATGAACTGTTCAACCTCCTCTTTCCAAACCTCCCACTTCCTCCAAACCAAAGGAGTAGCCATGGGCACCCGCATGGGCCCCAGCTATGCCTGCCTCTTCGTCGGATATGTGGAACAGTCCATCTTCCACAGCTACAATGGCACCACCCCCCACCTTTTCCTCCGCTACATCGATGACTGTATCGGCGCAAAAAGGTTTTCTTTATTTGGGTATTTTTATTACCCCCGCTTTCCACCAGCTGTATGGAGCTAACTTTGTGCAATTGTTTGAAAGGATAGAACAAGATCTTCAGCGTTGGGAGGGGTTGCCAATATCATGATTAGGCTGGAAAGCCCTGATCAAATGAATGTTCTTCCTAGGCCACTATACCCCATGAGAATGCTCCCATTGCTATTGCCCAGACAAGTACTGTGGAGGCTTAATGGTTGGCTTGGATCCAATGGCTAGCCCCCTTATTAAATTCAACAAGTTGCAACCCCCATCGGGTATGGTTGGGGGTGGGGGGGAGGCGGGGAGTGCAGGTAGATCTCCCAGATTTTAAGCATTACCAAATAAGCGTCTTATTGTTTGATGTGAGTGACTGGTTGTGGAAGGACCTGAGGGTGATATGGTTTGACATTGAGGCCTTACAGACAAGGTGCCCCCTCCTCAGTCTGCTGTTTATTAATAAGATAAAATCTGTTTACTGAGCATTGTAGAAGTCTTATAATTATAAATATGATTAAAGCGTGGAGGATGATATGGCAGAGTGAGGGTAACTTGCATAAGACCTCGCCGTTTACCCCTTTGGTTGGCGCCCCAGGATTCAGGCCAGGGTCAATGGTTTCCGGCTTTAAAGCATAGGAGGTCAAGGGGGTCTCCTGTTTGGGAGACCTATTTGAGGGAGAGGTCTTTATGTCTTATGACCAGTTAAGTCACAAATATGGGCTACCCATTCGGGATCTCTTCCTTTCAGATTAGGGATTATATACAGAGAAGGACCATGCTTTTAACTCAGCCCTACAAGTCTGACATGGAGAGGAGAGTGCTCCCCTGTGCGCACACTCTCTCAGTCACTACTCTATATCGTTTACAGAGAGGGGACACCTTGGAGGATATAGGAACACTCCATGGAATCTGGAGTCAGGAACTAGGGGTAGGAATTTCATCTGAAACATGGGAGGACATATGAGAGAATGTGAAGATCTCGATATGCAATGAAGTGCAGGCTGTGCAATTGAAAATTCTTCACAGAGTTCAGATGGTCCCGGAGGGATTAGCAGAATTCAAGAAAGGAGCATCTCCAGGGTTCCCTAAATGTAAACCAAGCATTGGCACCCTCACACATTGTCTGTAGCTGTGTCATAAGATCCATCGGTACTGGTGTGTCAGAGTGAATGAGGTGGAGGAGGTCCTGGGAATTGAAGTTAGGGTGGATCCGATAGCCCTTCTTTTGGGACTGCTGAATTTGCCTTCATCATTAGATGAGCACAGGAAGAGATTATTTAATATTCTTATATATTGTGCAAGGAAGAACATTTTAATGAGCTGGACCCCAGAAACCACCCCCCACCAGGTTTTATGGGGTGGCACAGACGAGTGGTGGAGAAGGTGCCTCTGGATTTTCTTACGAATGTGGTGTACCAGGAAACTGAACTATTCTGTAAGACGTGGTGGCCCTTTCTAAATTACGTAAACATGGACTTGTCAGCCATATTGACCAGGGCCTTTATATAGCTGTCAGGGCCAGGTTTGGCAGTCCAGGGGGCTTTGGTGGCAGGAACCTTGAATAAATATGATATAATAACTAATGCACCCGTGGATGGGAGCTTCGGTGGAGTGGTGTAATTTAATTTAATATGAATCAAGTTAATTTAAGTTGATCCTATCTGGTTTGACTCAATCTAAGTTAAGTTAGGTTAGTTTAGCATAGGTAAGCTAATTTAAACTGATTTGTTAAGTTCAACTATTGAGTTGTAATGTGAAAAGATTGTTCCATACCTTAGTGATAGTTTTTGGTTTGTTTTGTAGAGCACCCTAGGTAGTTTACTGTTAATGCTTTTGTAATATAAGATTGTTATACTACCTTTCATACTTTTTATCATGTGGTAAAAAATAAAAACCTTCAATTAAAAAAAATTCTCCTAGTTTTGAACTCCACACCTGAGAGAAAAGACCCTTGTTATTCACCTTGTCTAAGCCCCTCATGATTTTATAAATCTCAATAATCTCAAACCTCAACCTGCGAAGCTCCAGTGAAAAGAGTCCCAGTCTTTCCAGTCCTTTTTATGTCTCAAGCCTTCCATTTCCCGCAACATCCTGGTAAATCTTTTCTGAACCCTCTCCAGTTTAATAATATCTGTCATATAGTAGGGTGACCAGAACTGTACACAGTACTCCAGAAGAGGCCTGTACAATCTCAATATGATATCCTAACTCCTATACTCAAAGATCTGAGCAATGAAGGCAAGCGTGTTAAACACCTTAACCACCCTGTCTACCTGTGTCGCAAATGTGAAAGAATTATGTATCTGAACCCCGAGGGCTCTCTGTTCTACAACACTTTCAAGGGCTCTACCATTAATTGTATAAGTCCTGTCCTTGTTTGTCTTATCAAAATACAATACCTCACATTTATCCAAATTAAACTCTATCTGTCACTCCTCATCCCATTGACCCAATTAGACCATAAGACCATAAGACATAGGAGTGGAAGTAAGGCCATTCGGCCCATCGAGTCCACTCCGCCATTCAATCATGGCTGATGCGCATTTCAGCTCCACTTACCAGCATTCTCCCCGTAGCCCTTAATTCCTCTAGACAACAAGAACCTATCAATCTCGGCCTTGAAGACATTTAGCGTCCCGGCTTCCACTGCACTCCGTGGCAATGAATTCCACAGGCCCACCACTCTCTGGCTGAAGAAATGTCTCCACATTTCTGTTCTGAAATGACCCCCTCTAATTCTAAGGCTGTGTCCACGGGTCCTAGTCTCCTCGCCTAACAGAAACAATTTCCTAGCATCCACCTTTTCAAAGCCATGTATTATTTTGTATGTCTCTATTAGATCTCCCCTTAATCTTCTAAACTCCAACGAATACAATCCCAGTATCCTCAGCTGTTCCTCATATGCTAGACCTGTCATTCCAGGGATCATCCGTGTGAATCTCCGCTGGACACGTTCCAGTGCCAGTATGTCCTTCCTGAGGTGTGGGGACCAAAACTGGACACAGTACTCCAAATGGGGCCTAACCAGAGCTTTATAAAGTCTTAGTAGTACATCTCTGCTTTTATATTCCAACCCTCTTGAGATAAGAGACAACATTGCATTCGCTTTCTTAATCACAGACTCAACCTGCATAGAACATATAGAACATAGAACATAGAACATAGAACAATACAGCACAGAACAGGCCCTTTGGCCCACGATGTTGTGCCAAACTTCTATCCTAGATTAAGCACCCATCCATGTACCTATCCAAATGCTGCTTAAAGGTCGCCAATGAATCTGACTCTACCACTCCCACGGGCAGCGCATTCCATGCCCCCACCACTCTCTGGGTAAAGAAGCCACCCCTGACATCTCCCCTATACCTTCCACCCTTCACCTTAAATTTATGTCCCCTTGTAACACTCTGTTGTACCCGGGGAAAAAGTTTCTGACTGTCTACTCTATCTATTCCTCTGATCATCTTATAAACCTCTATCAAGTCACCCCTCATCCTTCGCCGTTCCAACGAGAAAAGGCCGAGAACTCTCAACCTATCCTCGTACGACCTACTCTCCATTCCAGGCAACATCCTGGTAAATCTTCTCTGCACCCTCTCCAAAGTTTCCACATCTTTCCTAAAGTGAGGCGACCAGAACTGCACACAGTACTCCAAATGTGGCCTAACCAAAGTCCTGTACAGCTGCAACATCACCTCACGACTCTTGAATTCAATCCCTCTGCTAATGAACGATAATACTCCATAGGCCTTCTTACAAACTCTATCCACCTGAGTGGCAACCTTCAAAGATCTATGTACATAGACCCCAAGATCCCTCTGTTCCTCCACCTGACCAAGAACCCTACCATTAACCCTGTATTCCGCATTCTTATTTGTTCTTCCAAAATGGACAACCTCACACTTGGCAGGGTTGAACTCCATCTGCCACTCCTCAGCCCAGCTCTGCATCATATCTAAGTCCCTCTGCAGCCGACAACAGCCCTCCTCACTGTCCACAACTCCACCTATCTTTGTATCATCTGCAAATTTACTGACCCACCCTTCGACTCCCTCATCTAAGTCATTAATAAAAATTACAAACAGCAGAGGACCCAGAACTGATCCCTGCGGAACTCCACTTGTAACTGGACTCCATGCTGAATATTTACCATCTACCACCACTCTCTGACTTCGACCGGTTAGCCAGTTTTCTATCCAATTGGCCAAATTTCCCTCTATCCCATGCCTCCTGACTTTCCGCATAAGCCTACCATGGGGAACCTTATCAAATGCCTTACTAAAATCCATGTACACTACATCCACTGCTCTACCCTCATCCACATGCTTGGTCACCTCCTCGAAGAATTCAATAAGACTTGTAAGGCAAGACCTACCCTTCACAAATCCGTGCTGGCTGTCCCTAATCAAGCAGTGTCTTTCCAGATACTCGTAAATCCTATCCCTCAGTACCCTTTCCATTACTTTGCCTACCACAGAAGTAAGACTAACTGGCCTGTAATTCCCGGGGTTATCCCTATTCCCTTTTTTGAACAGGGGCACAACATTCGCTACTCTCCAGTCCCCTGGTACCACCCCAGTTGCCAGTGAAGACAAGAAGATCATTGCCAACGGTACTGCAATTTCCTCTCTTGCTTCCCACATAATCCTAGGATATATCCCGTCAGGCCCGGGGGACTTGTCTATCCTCAAGTTGTTCAAAATGTCCAACACATCTTCCTTCCTAACAGGTATCTCTTCTAGCTTATCAGTCCGTTTCACACTCTCCTCTTCAACAATACGGTCCCTCTCGTTTGTAAATACTGAAGAGAAGTACTTGTTCAAGACCTCTCCTATCTCTTCCGACTCAATACACAGTCTCCCACCACTGTCCTTGATCGGACCTACCCTGGTTCTCGTCATTCTCAGGTTTCTCACATACGCATAGAATGCCTTGGGGTTATCCTTGATCCTATCCGCCAGGGATTTTTCATGCCCTCTCTTAGCTCTCCTAATCCCTTTCTTCAGGTCCCTTCTGGCTATCCTGTATCCCTCCACTGCTCTGTCTGAACCTTGTTTCCTCAACCTTATGTAAGCCTCCTTCTTCCTCTTTACTAGACATTCAACCTCCCTCGTCAACCAAGGCTCCCTCACACGACCATTTCTTTCCTGCCTGATCGGTACATACATATCAAGGACACGTCGTATCTGCTCCTTGAAAAAGTCCCACATTTCCACCACATCCTTCCCTGACAGCCTATGCTCCCAATGTATGCTCCTCAAATCCTGTCTTACAGCATCGTAATTTCCCTTCCCCCAATTGTAAAAACTTCCTTGTTGTGCGCACCTATCTCTCTCCATAACCAAGGTGAAAGTCACAGAATTGTGGTCGCCATCACCAAAATGTTCACCCACTAACAAGCCCACCACTTGTCCCGGTTCGTTACCGAGTACCAAATCCAATATGGCCTCCCCTCTGGTTGGACAATCTACATACTGCGTAAGAAAAGCTTCCTGGACACACTGCACAAACACCGCCCCATCCAATCTACTTGATCTAAAGAGCTTCCAATCAATATTTGGGAAGTTGAAGTCGCCCATGACTACGACCCTGTGGCTTCTGCACCTTTCCAAAATCTGTTTCCCAATCTGTTTCTCCACATCTCTGCTGCTATTGGGGGGCCTATAATAAACACCCAACAAGGTGACTGCACCTTTCCTATTTCTGACTTCAGCCCATACTACCTCCAGAGGCAGATCCCCCTCAAACTTCCTTTCTGCAGCCGTTATACCATTTCTAATTAGCAATGCCACCCCCCCTCCTTTTTTACCACCCTCCCTAATCTTACTGAAACATCTGTAACCAGGAACCTCCAACAGCCATTCCTGTCCCTCATCTATCCATGTTTCCGTGATGGCCACAACATCGTAGTCCCAGGTACCAATCCACGCCTTAAGTTCACCCACCTTATTTCTGATACTCCTTGCGTTGAAGTATATGCACTTGAGCCCATCTCTGTGTCCGCAAGTAGTCCCTGTCAGTGCTACCTTCTCCACAGCCTCCCTACAGTCTTGGACATCCTGACACACAGCTAGCTTACTTGCTGGACTACAAGTCCAGATCCCATCCCCCTGCCAAATTAGTTTAAACCCCCCCGAAGAGTGCTAGCAAACCTACCCCCCAGGATATTGGTGCCCTTCTGGTTCAGGTGCAACCCGTCCTGTTTATACAGGTCTCACCTTCCCCAGAATGCAGTCCAATTGTCCAAATATCTGAAGCCCTCCCTCCTACACCATCCTTGCAGCCACATGTTCAACTGCACTCTCTCCCTATTCTTTGCCTCTCTGTCACGTGGCACCGGCAACAACCCAGAGATGACGACTCTGTCTGTCCTAGCTTTTAGCTTCCAGCCTAACTCCTTGAGCTCTTGAATGACCTCCCCACCCCTCTTCCTACCTATGTCGTTGGTGCCAATGTGTACCACGACTTCTGGCTGCACACCCTCCCCCTTAAGGATTCTGAAGACACGGTCCGAGACGTCTCGGACCCTAGCACCCGGGAGGCAACAAACCATCCGAGAGTCTCGCCCATGTCCACAGAACCGCTTGTCCGTCCCTCTAACTAGAGAGTCCCCTATAACTAGCGCTCTCCTCTTCTCCCCCTTTCCCTTCTGAATCTCAGAGCCACAGACCCCTTCACTGCAGCTTACACCTGCAAGGCTGTCCCCCCCAACAGTATCCAAAGCTGCATACTTATCTTTTAGGGGAACGACCACAGGGGAACCCTGCACTGCCTGCTTCTTCCCCTTCCCACCTCTAACTGTTACCCAGCTTTACCTTTAGAGAATCCTCGACTAGCACTCCCAAACCCCTTTGTGCTTTGGCTTTATTAATTTTCTCACCATTTAGAAAGTAGTCCATGCTTTTATTCTTTTTGCCAAAGTGCAAGACCTCGCACTTGCTCACGTTAAATTCCATCAGCCATTTCCTGGACCACTCTCCCAACCTGTCTAGATCCTTCTGTAGCCTCCCCACTTCCTCAGTACCACCTGCCTGTCCACCTAACTTCGTATCATCGGCAAACTTCGCTAGAATGCCCCCGGTTCCCTCATCCAAATCATTAATATATAATGCGAACAGCTGTGGCCCCAGCACCGAACCCTGCGGGACACCGCTCGTCACCGGCTGCCATTCTGAAAAAGAACCTTTGATCCCAACTCTCTGCCTTCTGTTAGACAGCCAATCCTCAATCCATCCCAGCAGCTCACCTCGAACACCATGGGCCCTCACCTTGCTCAGCAGCCTCCCGTGTGGCACCTTATCAAAGGCCTTTTGAAAGTCTAGATAGACCACATCCACTGGGTTTCCCTGGTCTAACCTACTTGTTACCTCTTCAAAAAATTCCAACAGGTTTGTCAGGCATGACCTCCCTTTACTAAATCCATGTTGACTTGTTCTAATCAGACTCTGCTCTTCCAAGAATTTAGAAACCTCATCCTTAATGATGGATTCTAGAATTTTACCAACAATTTTATCAACAGTTTGTGCAGAGGTTAAGCTGATTGGCCTATAATTTTCCATCTTTTGCCTTGATCCTTTCTTGAACAAGGGGGTTACTACAGCCATCTTCCAATCATCCGGGACCTTTCCTGACTCCAGTGACTCTTGAAAGATCTCAACCAATGCCTCTGCTATTTCCTCAGCAACCTCTCTCAGAACTCTAGGGTGTATCCCATCGGGGCCAGGAGATTTATCAATTTTAAGACTTTTTAACTTTTCTAGCACTATCTCTTTCGTAATGGCAACCATACTCAACTCAGCCCCGTGACACCCTTTAATTTTTGGGATATTACTCATGTCTTCCACTGTGAAAACTGACGCAAAGTACTTGTTAAGTTCTCCTGCTATTTCCTTATCTCCCATCACTAGGCTCCCTGCATCAGTTTGAAGTGGCCCAATGTCTACTTTTGCCTGTCGTTTGTTTCTTATGTACTGAAAGAAACTTTTACTATTATTTCTAATATTACTGGCTAGCCTACCTTCATATTTGATCCTCTCATTTCTTATTACACTCTTTGTTATCCTCTGTTTGCTTTTGTATCCTTCCCAATCTTCTGATTTCCCACTGTTCTTAGCCACTTTATAGGATCTCTCTTTTTCTTTAATACATTTCCTGACTTCCTTTGTCAGCCATGGTTGTCTAATCCCTCCCCGGTTAATCTTTCTTTTCTTGGGAATGAACCTCTGTACAGTGTCCTCAATTATACCTACAAACTCCTGCCATTTTTGCTCTAGTGTCTTCCCGGTTAGCCTCTGCTTCCAGTCTATTTTAGTCAGTTCCTCTCTCATGCCTTCATAATTACCTTTATTCAACTGTAACACCATTACATCAGATTTTGCCTTCTCCCTTTCAAACTCCAGACTGAACTCTACCATATTATGGTTGCTACTTCCTAAGGGTTCCCTTACTTTAAGATCTTTTATAGAGTCTGGTTCATTGCAAAGCACTAGGTCCAGAATAGCCTGCTCTCTTGTGGGCTCCATGACAAGCTGTTCCAAAAAGCCATCCTGTAAGCATTCCATGAATTCCCTTTCTTTAGATCCACTAGCAACATTATTTACCCAGTCCACCTGCATATTGAAGTCACCCATGATCAATGTAACCTTGCCTTTCTGACATGCCTTCTCTATTTCCCGGTACATGTTGCGTCCCTGGTCCTGACCACTGTTAGGAGGTCTGTACACAACTCCAATTATGGTTTTTTTGCCTTTGTGGTTCCTCAATTCCACCCACACAGACTCCACATCATCCGACGCTATGTCATTCAATACCATAGATTTAATTTTGTTCTTAACTAACAAGGCAACCCCACCCCCTCTGCCCACCTCTCTGTCTTTTCGATAAGTCGAAAAACCATGGAGGTTTAACTGCCAGTCCTGACCCCCCTGTAACCAAGTCTCTGTGATGCCTACTACATCATAATCATTCACTATTATCTGTGCCATTAGTTCATCGGCTTTGTTATGAATGCTACGAGCATTCAGGTAAAGTGCCTTAATGCTAACTTCCTTATCATTAGAGATGTTTGAAGTCATATGTCCTAAGTTATCCTTGCTTTTTTCTGCATTCTCAGTCTGCCTCAATTTTAAATCCGCCTGGAAACATGCTATCCTGCTGCTTATCTTTCCATTTACCTCCATACTCCCTGTCGCTTTCACTTTCCCTTCCCCCCAACTCAGAAGTTTAAAGTCCTACTGACCACCCTATTTATCCTCTTCGCTAGAACATTGGTACCTGATCGGTTCAGGTGGAGACCATCCCAACGGTACAGATCCCCCCTGTTCCAAAACTGATGCCAATGCCCCATGAAGTGGAATCCCTCTTTCCCACACCAATCCCTTAGCCACGTGTTTACTTGCCTAATTTTCTTGTCCCTATGCCAATTGGCACATGGCTCGGGCAGTAATCCGGAGATCTCTTTATAGTCTTAGATAACCTTCTTCACTGTCCACTGTACCACCAATTTTGGTGTGATCTGCAAACTTACTGACCAATGATTCAATTTAGCATGATGGAAGACTGGGACCTCAGGTTCCTGCCAATTTCTCTCTGCCATTTCTGAGGCAAATGTTTTCAGCTGTGCAGGGCATCACCAGACTGCCAGCATATGACAAGGTACACCATGGGTGTTTCAATATGATGCTGTGGCAGGGATCCCAGGATATGGCCTGAGATTGAGATGGGTGGCACAATGATTAGCACTGCTGCCTCACAATTCCAAGGACTCAGATTCAATTCCAGCCTTGGGTGACTGTCCATGTGGAGTTTGCCCATTTTTCCATGTATGCTTGGGAGTACCCTCCAGGTGCTCTAGTTTTCTCGCATAGTTCAAAGATTTGCAGATTAGGTTAATTGGCCGTGTTAAATTGCCCATAGTGCCAAAGGATGTGCAGGCTTAGCCATGTGAAATGAAGAGTTACAAGGATAGAGTAGTGGAGTAAGTCTGGGTGGGATGCTCTTCAGAGGCTTAGTGTGAACATGATGGGCTGAATGGTCTGTTTCCAGACTATAGGGATTCTACGATTGCCTGAGAAAATTTGCAAGGCCTTGCAGAAAATGACATTTAGCCAATTTCTAGTAAATTCAAATCATATGCTTGAGGTTAGGATCTGAGGCAGAATTATAAAATGAGTAAAAGCAATGAACTGCCTCAGTCAAATGATTAGAAGGAATATGGCCATGTACCACATTTGTTTTTAATTTGTTTATTTAAAGGTTTTTCAAAGAAAGATGGAGAGGTTTAAATCCATGTACTCATCACAGGCAAGCTCATACAGAAGCTCATACAAGAAGAAAAACACAGCACCAATGTTGGTTTAACAAACAGAAATGTTATCATTCTAGCCAATGGTAATACTGTGCAAGTCCAATGCCAGAATGAAACTTGGCTTTATAGACCAATATTTCATCTTTGCTATTTGTTTACTGTGGTGGTTAATTACTGAACATTTCCATAAAATGCTGTTAATACTTTTAATAAAAGAACATCAAAGTTTATAATGCATAAAAGGAAAAAAAAAACTTTACAACATATAGAAACTATACAACGTTTTATTACATATCTCAGATATAAAGAATCAACACTTTAATCCTCAACTACAATCTTCCAGATGCACAAACTTCAGTGAAGGGACACTCTGTTTTTGTTTCAAAGTTCCTTGTTCAGTTGGCACAGTTGTACTTGGCTTCTCTCAGACAAATGTCTTACTCTTTCTCAGTCAATATTTATTCTTGAGATCCTTAAACACCGATCTCACAACATGGATTCCTTAAACTCCTTTTCCACAACTTTCTTTTTCTGCAGCATGACATTAGACTCCTCAGGACTTCCTTACTCCTGCTCTTATTGCTCTGGAGGCTATTAAGCTAACAGCACCCTTGTGCCATAGAATTGTTCTCTTTGACAGAAACCTGCACAATGTTTGAAAGACACTTTCTGGATGGCTGTCTCTTTGGAAAAGAACTGGTTTCTGTTTCTGTATCATTAGGCAAAATCGACTCGAAGTTTTTTTTCTTCATTTGATCCTCGTTTCTTTCTAAGGCAATGAACTATTAGCCTCACAGTCTCATTTAAATGTTTGAAAATACACTTCTGGACCCCACTTACCACTCAAAGCTCAAAAATTAAACTTGATCCTACCCTTTGTAACATGCATAACAGCAAAATCCAAATTATATGTAAGCCATACACAGTTCTGTCAACTTTAAAATCCAAGCTCAACAACAACAATATATGCATGAGCTTTCCTCACATACCGTAAGTTAAAATTGTTGTGAGTTAATAAACAAAACAGAAATTGCTGAAACCACACAACCTGTGTCTAAAAATGGAAATGGCAAAATGGCCAATTTTGGTTGGGTAAACCAGTGTTAGCAAATGCATTTTATCTGTTATTTTTCTCTCTGTCCACCTTGAGATTTTGGGTGAAATAAGCACATTATTGAAAGAGGATTGTTTAAATTATAAACTGAGGTACAATCGCCATGGACAACTGATCTTTTCACTTTGATTTCTGCAATGCATTATTGGACTTCCTGGACATTACTGGACATGTTCTGGTGAATTTTTCACTTTTGTGCTCACGCAAGTATTGAAAAGGAAGTATGTGCTACAACCAACCAATTCAGAGAGACACATTTAAAAATAATTAACCCAGTGTGTGCCAGGCAGTTCTGCTATAACTACATAAATGTTGTTTGGAGGCTGACTCAAAAACCTGCAAGTCACTTGAAATATACAAGTAATTTGGAAACTCTGCTCTTTGGAGGTGTTCCTCTTTATGAATTGAGTAAACATAATTTCTGTTTTCTGACTTTATTGCAAATAAACCCCAGCCTGCAATATCGAGGTGTGTGGTTACAGGTTTAGTCCTTTGTGAACATCGGGTCTTAAAAAAAAGTATGAAGCAACATTAATAAAAAAGGTAGATCCTATCTGATTCATTTTAAGACCGACAACCCTGGCTTGTGGTAGCATGAAGGTATAAACCCAGATCTTGAGCCAGCCCACACAGCCTCACAGTTGGCTCTCCATGGATAGCACTCTGAGCTCTGGGTACATTTAAATCCTACCCTAAAGAAGCTTGAGTGCCAAATTCTAGGCTGACATTTCAGTGGAGTGCTGGACTGCTGGACATGGTGTTAAACTGAGAATATATCTGGATACAAAAGAATGAATGTCAATATTTCAAAATAATTTTCCATGGTCCATACACATCCCTTAACTAACATCATTAAAGTGTTGTTTCTGGGGCTTTGCTTTTTTAAAATTGGTTGTTGTGTATCTAACAATACAATACTTTAATAATACTTCCATAGCCTGTAAAACACTTTGACACTTCCTGACTTTGTGGAAGATTCCATTTTCAGACTACTAGTGGCCACTTCCTCTTATATTTTCAGCTCAAGCTGTGATTTCCACCATCCCACACTGAACTGCTTCGCCTAATGCGATCCTGCATTGCCTTTCTTCTGCTGCAATTATAATATTTCAAAATTGATTTCATTCATTCACGAGATGTGGGTATCTCTGGCTAGCTCAGTATTATATTGCCTATCTCTACTTGCTGTTGGGAAGATTGCGATGAGTTGCTTCTCCAACTGCTGAGGGTATCTGCTATAGGTAAATCTACAATGCTGTTAGGAAGGGTATTTCATGACTTTGACTTAGTCACATTGAAGGAATGGTGCTATATTTCCAAGTCAGGCTGGTGAGTGGATTGGAGGCAAAATCGCAGGTGATCTAGTTGAGTTTCTGGACAATAGTAACCCTTACAACAATAGTTGTTGTAAGAGGTTTCAGTGATGGTAATGCCACTGAACATCGGGGACAATAAATGTTTTTCTTGTGTTGGAGATGGTAGTGCCTACAATTGTGTGACATAAATGTTACTTGCTGCACATCAGTCTAAGTCTGAAAGTTGTTCAGGTCTTGCTACATTTGGACATGGGCTGCTTCAGTATCTGAAAAGTTGCCGATATGCTGAACACTATGCAATCATCTTTGAATATTTCCCCCACAGAGCATATGATAGCAGGGAAGTTATTGTGATACAGCTGAAGATGGTTCAGCCTAGAATAGTCCTGTAGGGACCTCTGCAGTGATGACCCATGAATGAGATGATTGATCTCCAACCATCATTTCTAGATGTGAACCTATTGACTCTTGCTTTGCTTGGGCTCCTTCAGGCTACATCTGGTCAAAGGCTGCCTTGATGCCAAAGCCAGGCATCTTCATTTCCCCCCTTGAGTCAAGCTTGGGCATGGTTGTAATGAGCATGATTCTATAATAAGATATAGGTGTGGAAGTGGGACATTGAGCTGCTCCGCTATTTAATGAGATGATGACTGATCTAACAATCCTAAACTCCACTTTTCTGCTTTTTCCCCATAGGTCAGCGAGTAAGTGGGCCGGGCTGAGGGTCAGTGAGCAAGCGCTACTTGATGGCATTGTTGGTGACACCTATCACTTTGCTGATTATTAAATCTCACAGGATCCAGCAAAAGCTGCCATCTGGATACAAAATTGACGGTAGAAGACAGAAGGTAGTGGTAGAGGGTTGTTTTTCAGACTGGAGGTCTGTCACCAACAGTATGCCACAGGGATTGGTGCTGGGTCCACTGTTATTCGTCATTAATATAAATGATTTAGATGAGAATTTAGGAGGCATGGTTAGTAAGTTTGCAGATGATTCCATAATGGGTGGTATAATGGACACTGAAGGTGGTTATCTGGGAATGCAGTGAAATCTTGATCAACTGGGCCATTGGGCTGAGCAATGGCAGATGGAGTTTAATTCAGATAAATGCATGGTGTTGCATGTTGGTTGGGCAAACCAGGGCAGGAATTACACAGTCAATGGTAGGGCCCTGGAGAGTGTTACAGAACAGAGAGGTCTAGGGGTACAGGTTCTTAACTCCTTGAAAATGGAGTCACAGGTAGACAGGACGGTAAAGAAGGCTTTTGCAAGCTAGCTTTCATTGGTCGAATCATTGAGTATAGGAGATGGGACAGCTTGTTGAAGCTGTACAATGTGTTGTGAGGCCACGTTTGGAGTACCATGTGCAGTTCTCGTTGCTAGGATACTATTAAACTATAAAGAGTGCAGAAAAGAATTACGAGGATGCTACCCGGACTGAAAGGTTTGAGTTATAAGGAGAGGTTGGATAGGCTGAGACTTTGTTGCCTGGTGTATAGGAGACTGAGGGGTAACCTTATAGAGGTAAATAAAATCATGAGAGGCATTGATAAGGTAGATAGCGGACAGCTTTTCCATGTGGTACGGGAGTCTAAAACTAGACGACATAGACTTAAGATGAAAAGGGAGAGATATAAAGGTGTTCTGATGGACAATTTGTTTTTCACATATAGGGTGATAAATGTCTGGAACAAGCTGCCAGAGGTAGTGGTTAAGGTCAGAAGTCATACGACACCAGGTTATAGTCCAACAGGTTTATTTGAAATCACAAGCTTTCAGAGCACTGCTCCTTCGCCAGACGAAGTGAAGAGAAGCACACAGGCACAGAATTTATAATCAGAGAGATCAAAAGATCAAACAAATGGTGTGAACTGTGTGTCGACAGGCTGAATAATAAGTCTCTGCAGGTAATCGAGAGCATCAGACGGTGTGAGTAAAGTGCCAACAGGTGAATAGCAAGACAAGGGATGACCTCAATCTGATCAATTGAGGCAAGGAGACAATCTCAAAAATTTAAAAATAAGATGGTGCTGGAGATCAACCCAAATGACAGCAGTAACATGATAGGTATAAGAATTTCCAGTCATTTGGTTTGTCTCCAACAGTGCTCCAAAAGTGATTTCAAATAAACCTGTTGGACTTTCACCTGGTGTTGTGTGATGTCTGACCTTGTCCACCCTAGTCCAGCACCAACAGCTCCACATCAGAGGTAGTGATGGAAGCTACAATTTCGTCATTTAAGAAACATTTGAACATGTATATGGATTGGATAGGTATGGAGGGATATGGACCAAACACAAATAAATGGGACAGTTTAAATTGTGCAAACTGAGTGGCAAAGGAAGTCGGGCAGCAATGCCTGTTTCCATGCTATAGACATCTATGACCGTATGACTTAAACATTTAATGGTAAGGTCCGGGGGACTGTTGCTGAACAAAGAGTCCTTGGAGTGCAGTTCATAACTCCTTGAAAGTGGAGTCGCAGATAGATAGGATAGTGAAGAAGGTGTTTGGTATGCTTTCCTTTATTGGACAGACCGTTGAGTATAGTATTTGGGAGGTCATATTGCAACTATAGACGACATCGGTTAGGCCAATTTTGGAATATTGTGTGCAATTCTGGTCTTCCTCCATTCAGAAGGGTGTTGTGAAACATGAAAGGGCTCAGAAAAGGTTTACAAGGATGTTGCTAAAGCATAAGGATTTGAGCTATAGGGAGAGGCTGAACAGACTGGGACTGTTTTCCCTGGAGCATCGGAGGCTGAGGGGTCACCATATAGAGGTTTATAAAATTATGACTTCATTTCATTTTTAATTTTAAGGGATCCCTTTCCACCTATCCGCTCCAACCTCCCCTCTGACCTATCACCTCCATCCCCACCCCTATTCACCTACTGTACTCTTTGCTACCTTCCCCCACCCTCCTCTCTGATCTATGACCTCCATTGCCACCCCCATTCACCTATTGTACTCTTTGCTACCTTCTCCCCAGCCCCACCCCCCTGCCCCCCCCCCCCACCCCCATTTATCTCTCCACCCTGGAGGCTTCCTGCCTCTATTCCTCATGAAGGGCTTTTGCCTGAAACATTGACTCTCCTGCTCCTCTGATGCTGCCTGACTGCCTGATGCTGCTGTGCTTTTCCAGCACCACTCTGATCTAAACTCTGGTTTCCAGCATCTGCAGTCCTCACCTTTACATACATGATCTATAGTTTATGGATGATTCCAGTGTCATCACCTGTTCTATACCAGATTTGCAATCACTTTGATCTTATTGATTCTATATTTGCAAACCTTAGCCTGTTTTTGAATATTGCTCCAACCAAACTCAGCCACTACCCTTTTCAGCTAAATATTCCACCATCTATTTATGTAGTGCTGAGACTCAGCAGCTTTCATTCCACACAGCAACTTCTCTCTTTCTCAAAGTGCCAAATACCCATGAGGAAATCCACGGCAGACACCATCTCCCTGGCCCTGTACTCATTCCCGGGACATTCCATCCAAGCTAGTTTCAAGCTCCAAGTCTTAGGTCTCAGCTCTGCCTTCTGCATTTTGGTACTTTTTTTGACACAAGGGAATGCTCAGAGGAGCAGCAGGCTGCGTTTTATTGTCAGCGCTCAATTGCATTCTTGATTTCTTGACCCACAGGACGCAATCAGTAAGAATAGGCAATAGCACCTCCTCCACACCAACCCTCAACACCAGCACCCTGCAAAGCTGCATACTCAGCCCCTCACTGTACTCCCAGTACACTCAAGTATCTGGCCAAATTGCATTCTAGTTCCATCTACAAGCTTGCTGACAACACCACCATTGTAGGCCAGATTTCAAACAATTGCAAGATGGAATACAGGAAAGAGATAGAGTGCATGGTGGTGTGGTGTAAAGACAACAATCCTCAATGTCAGCAAAATGAAATAGCTGGTCTTTGGAGCGGAGGTGGAGATGGTCGACAGCGTCAAGTTCCTAGAAGTGATGATCACCAACAATCTGTCCACGTTCACCCATGTTGATACCATAGCACAACAACACCTCTTCTTTGTCGGGAGGATAAGGAAATTCAGCATGTTCATATCGACTCTTACCAAGTTTTACAGATGCATTCTGTCTGAATGCATCTTGGCTTGGTACAGCAACTGCTCTGCTCTGGACTGTAAGAAACTACAAAGAGTTCTGAACACAGTCCTGTCCATTACACAAATTGGCCTCCCATCTATTGACTCCACCTATACTTCTCGCTGTCTCGAGAAGGCAGCCAATATCATCAAAGACCCCTCTACACCCCAGGTATATTCTCTTCCAACCTCTTCCATTAGCAGAAGAAACAAAAGGTTAAACACATGTATCAACAGATTGAAGACCAGCTTCCTCCCCACTGTTATTACACTTCTGAACAGACCTCTCAAATTTCAGATTTAATGTTGATCTTACTTTTTGTGCACCTTCTTTGCATCCTTAACAACTTTTGAAAATCATCTGGTTTGGCATTATCTGTCCTGCTTGTTACCTCCTCAAAATACTGTAACAAATTTGTCAGATAAGATTTTCCCCTCATGAAGCTTTGCTGACTCTGTTTGAATGTATTTCTAAATCCTGTTTCTCAGCATTCAAATGACCATGTTTCCAGGGAGCACCTAAATAATGCTTGAAAGACACTCTTAATATCTCAGATTGTTCTATTACCCTTATGCACTTTGTCTGGTATGATCTGTACTTTGTACTGTGTGCAAAACAAAACTTTTCATTGTACATGTGACAATAAATCAAATCAAACCAAATGAGACCCAATGCCAGATCAGCTAGGCCGGTTGAATCTTCTTCAAACTACAGAAGGTGTGTGTTAAACAATTGCCCAGACTGGTAAAATGGTATTTGGTAATTCACTCATGGTGTTCTATAAAGCTATCTTGGATATTGAAATGTTAGATTGAAACTAAGACAGCTCCAGAGATTTTGCCACAAAAATGATGGCCTGGTTTAAGCGTTGAATGATGCTACTGGAACCACACTGTTCTAGTCTTGCTGCATCTATTCAATGACCTTGATGTTTACGTGTAGCAGCCCATTTATGTAGGTGCCAAATGATATCGGACTGTGTTGAATGCTGTCCCTGAATTTGAGAATGATGTCTATTTAGGATCACAAGTTTCTGCCATGTATTTTCATGAGATTGGACAGGCAGATTTATAAATAACAGGGCTTTGGCAACATGGGGCAGGGCCTTTCATGAGTGAGTTGGATTCTGACTGCAGGATTTGTTTCTTAGCATTTCTTCTCTACTCCATTTTACCTCATCATTAAGGCATTGGGACTCGAAGCATGAAGCAGATTGATAAATATGTTTCACAATTATGAATAATTGGTAGCAAGCTCCATCCAGCCATTAAAGCCAATTCTGCCACCCTTCAAAGAGAGATTCAGAAACTTTCAGATGCTCTCTAAGAAATACGGCCATTGGAAGACTGAGAAAACAGGATTTAGAAATACATTCAAACAGAATCAGCATGGCTTAATGAGGGAAAAATCATGTCTGACAAATTTCTTATAATTCGTTCAGGAGGTAACAAGCAGGATAGAAAATGCCAAACCAGTTGATGTTGTATATTTGGAATTCCAAAAGGTATTTGAAAAGGTATCGCACATAAGGCTACATAATAACAGAGGAGCTCATGGTGTTGTGGATAGGGTAATAGATTAAATGATTGGATAACTGATAGAAAACAGAGCTTTGTTGCTGCTGAGGAGGTGCATCTGTAACTGAGTCTGATTACAAATATGCCTTACGTCAAAATATATTCCAACTCCAGGTGGCTTTCTTAGCTTCATAATGTGTGAGTGATGTCTTGACATTTGCAAAACAATGTGGTTTCTTGGACTGGATTCACAAGAGGTCTTTGCATTTTGAAACCATCCATGTTGGCACAGACAAAAACACATTCCTTCTCCAATTTCCACCATTACACATTTCACCTTTAAACATCAGAAAGAATCTGACAAAAAGATGGCAAAACAGTCCACTTTCATCCATGTTATAAATGTCTCTTGACTCACACCATTCAGGATGTGGGAAGGATCATTTTGTAGCCAATTAACTATCACTTGCTGCCACACCCTCACCATTTGCTGTGTAGCAGATGATATAGCTCCTTGCTGTAGGTGACCTGCTTGTGTCTCAGCCTCCAAGAATGATTTCCCTCTTTCTGCAGCGTTAGACCAGAGATGGTTACATTTGCTACTTGGGTTGCCTTGCACCACATTAGCAACTGTGATGATGCTGCTCCTTCAACAAGGTTATGTTGTCCTTGGGTTTTCTTTTCAGGAGCTTGTAAAAACACAGGTTCAGAAAGTCTGGGCTTGGATGGGTTTTAGGGCCAATTTGATTATAGCTAACAGATACTACCTCAGGCAAAATGCTTTTAAGCTTAAAAAAAAACACTTCGACTATGACGGGGAATGACGAGCTCTCCCAGCTCAGCTTTTCTCTGGTTTAATTTAGTTTTGGCAATCTGGTTATTCATTGAAAGCAGTCAGGCAGTTTGAAGCTGCTCGTCCAAGAAATAGCTACACGGAAGAAGCAGTCCCTGCTGATCCCTCTCTCTCTGACATCTCTCCTGTAAAACTCTGTGTTTGACTTTACCTTTTGTACCAAGGCGTGTTTCTGGGGATTGTTACAAGCATCCATAAGTTGGGATAATTTGTTGGTTTTTTGGATAGATTAAGTTATTGGGTATTCTGTTCTCTTTTATTTGTGTTTAATTTGGTAATCTTGTAAATAAATTGTTTTGTTGAAAACTAAGTGGTCTGACCAGCCTCAACACACCTGGAATGTCACATTTCACTTGCTTCAAACATGACGTGGAGGTGCTGGTGTTGGACTGGGGTGGACAAAGTTGAAAATCACACTGATTACCTGATGAAGGAGCAGCGCTCTCAAAGCTAGTACCTGTTGGACCATAACCTGGTGTTGTGTGATTTTTAACTCTGTTTTAAACGGCCAGCAAAGTGAGAGTCTGGGTTACTTTCATGAAATGTTTTGAGGGGGTCTGTCCTAGACCATAATGCTACAATGTTGAAACAGGTAACTGTGCTCCTTCTCCTCCTTCTTGCTAAAAAAAAATCAACTGTTCAAATGTGAAGTGTTTCACATCAGTCTGTAAACAAGTATAAAATAGCACTCTTAAAGGAACAATCACACTTCCTCTGGCAATCATAGTATCTCACATCACAAAGTAATTTGATCCTTTGGGCATACACTGACTCTCTGAAAGAGCTACCTAATTAATCTCACTCCTGGTTCTTCCACCATTGTCCTGCTACCATTTCCTTTCCAGGTATGTATCCAATTAACTTTGACCATCACTATTAAATCTGCTTCTCTTCTAGGCAGTGTATTCCAAATCATAAAGGCTTGTGACTTCACCTCATCTTCCTTTTAGTTCTTTACCAGATATCTTAAATTTGTTGCTTCTGTTGTGGATTCTTCCACCGTTATCATAATGTCTCATAATTTTTAACACTATCATTAAATCGCAATGCTAAGATATTTTGCTCAAAGAGTAACAATCCTAGCTACTCCTTCCACATAATTGATTTTCCTCATCCCTTGTTGCCATGACAAATGATGGATCTGCAGCAAACAAGTGTCACACATGAACCCTGAAACTGTTGCTGTGGTTCTTATTTTTGGCCATGGCTTTGGTCACAAAGCTGCTGTAGTCAATGGCCTTTTTTGTGGTGTACACCAGTGAGGTATTAACAGCTTTCCCGTCAACATATTTCCCCCAAGAAAATTTGTAAAATAAATACATTACAAAACATTGCAATGTGAATAATACACAATAAAATTCAACTTGTCACCATAAGCATGTTCTATTTGATATAATTGCATGTCAGGTATACAACGCGAGGGCAAAACATTGCAATCTGGACATTATGAAAAGCTAACAGAAGTAAACTTTTCTTTGCATGCTGTATTTGACTCTGAAGTGGCTCAATACATTTTCAGCATACTTGATCTTCTAATATACATACACTGTTTGTGAGATATGCCGCTCAAAGTGTTCTACAGTTTCCAACTATTTGATATACTCTATGACTGAAAAGACATGGACAGTGACCTTTCTCCATTGCGCCTCTGCAGCGGCTGCCCCAAGCTTTAGTCTTTCCCTCAGCACATGGTTCTACACCTTGGCATTTGCCAGTGTGTAACACTCAGTCAAGAACATTTCCTTGCTCTAGAAGGTTTTGGGCAGACTGAGATGGTCCTCCAGGAGCTGTTGATGTTTGTTTGGTGTGTGACCCTGAGTACAGCTTGTAAAGCACAGAGTTCTGCATTATGTAGCTGCTCGGGACGAACTTTGACAATGCATCTCTCTCTAAGGGCTTCTTTGCAAAAGCACATTCCAGAAGGAGGAGGACAACAGTCTTTTCCCCAACATGACCACTTCAGGGACTACATGCCCAGGTGAGACCCTGGGCATGTAGAAAGCATCTAATGAAAAGCGACTTTCTCAACTCTAGCTAAGCACTGTCTTGGTGATTATTTGTACATTCTGGCAATAAAGCATTCTGTGAAATGACTTTGGCAGCCTGTCATGGGAAAAATTTGACAGAATCCACCAACTCCTTTCTCCCAAAGACATTATACTGACCACATCTTATGATTTTGTGATCAAAAATGTTTTCCTGTAAATAATCTTCTCCAGGAATGGGTGGTACTAAGGACCAAATTGTTGGCTTATAAGACCTATATTCTCAGCACCTTGTCATTTGACTGGAAAGAAACAAGGAAAAATCAGTTTCCACCCTCACTGCCTGTAGGACATTCTGAGTTCCTGATAGAAGAAAATTTAAATGCAGCAAAGCAGAGCTCCAAGCTGTATTAACACTCCTGAAACAGAGAAGATGGTTCCGTACCAAGTACATTTTGTATGGTGAGGTGGCCAGAGCCAGGTGACTAGTAGGATCCCTGGTACAATTCTGCTAAGTCTTTTAGACCCAGCCAACCTCCTAAAATGTAACTCCAGAAATTGGACATGACACATCAGTGTAAGTATCTAACGAGTGATTTGTAACGGTTCAGTTATATTTCTTGCAACAAGATGTCTCTATTTATAAATCTTTTGTCAGACTATCTTTCTGATACATACTGTTAAGAACAATGTATACGTTTAATTTATATTTTGTTATTTTGTGTGTAAGGAGGGTAAGACACAGTTAGTCGTTTTTAGGGTTCGCTTGTGAGTTGGGTCTGTGCTGCTGAAGGGCCAAGAGGTTTGTCTAGTTTACATGAACTTTAGTGAGATTTACATCCTTGAGGAGAAATAGAATAATCCAGAAAAAATCAGTCAGTTTGTGCGTGTATGTGCACCAGAAGCTGGAAGCAAGAGAGCAGGACATCTGAGATTAGGAAACTCATGTATTCATTCCGAAGTTATAGATTAATAGTGAGTTTAGCTGGCAGTTTGTTTCAGGGGCGAAACACCAGATCTTGGGAAATAGCATCTACTGGCTGCACAGAAATTTGCCATAAAGAAACGAGTGTGGCCATCTCTCTTGAGTCAAAGCAGGAAGCTTTAGTGTGAAAATAGTGGTGACTATTCACTGAAAATTGTATGATATATGACAATATTGTTGAGACACCAAAAACAATCTACTTCTTCCAAATATTGGTCTGGTATATATACTCTGAATGACTTTCAATACTTCTACTTATCTCCTTAAAAAGGGGATGAATACTGTACACAGCACGCCAGCTGTGACTTCATCAACAACATGTATAACTGAAGTATAACCTCCATAATTTTCATTCCTCTTTGAATAAATGATAACATCTGATTAGTTTTCCAAATTAATTGTATTTTCATACCAACCTTTTGCTCTTCATGCTCTAGGTCACCCAGATCTGCCACATCAATGAGTTCTGCAATCTCCATCACTCAAATAACATCAGCAGAACGTGGGGAACGTAATAGCATGAAATGTCAGAAAATATGGTGAGAATGAAATAAATTCTGATTCTTGATTTTCCCAATTTTCCTTTTAGGACTTAAATAGCAACTGCAGAATTTTACTGTTGAATGATGACTATCGCAGTTTCATGCATTTAGATGTAATTAAAACTCTAACTAACCCCACTTGTGTACCACTTTCATTTCTTTCCCCCCCCCCCCCCCACAGGGAATTCAGATGCTGCAAATTCACAGTGTCGTAGAATAGAGGAAATGAGGGGTTCAGGCACAACGTCTTTTTAAAGTTTGCATCACATATAAACATAATGGTTAAAAAGGCATTGAGCAAGCTTCCCGTTATTGCTCAGTCTTTTGAGAAGAGGAGTTGGGATTTCATGTGAAATTACACAGGACATTGGCAAGGCCTCTTCTGGAGTATTGTGTCCAGTTCTGATTGCCCAGTTACAGGAAGGATATTATTAAGCTAGAGAAGGTTCAAAAGAGATTTAACAGGGAGAAAGGTTTGAGTTATAAAGAAAGGCTAGATAGACTGGGATGTTTTTTTCACTGGAGCACAGGAGGTTGAGAGGTGGCCGTACAGAGGTTTTCTGAATCATGAGGGGTATAGATAGGGTTATTGGTAGCTGTCTTTTCCGTAGGATGGGGGTATTTCAAGACTAGCTGACATTTTTAAGGTGAGAGGAGAGAGATTTAGAAAAGACATGAGGGCCAAATTTTTTACACAGAGCATGGTTCGCATACGGAATGAACTTCCTGAAGAAGTGGTGGATGTGGGCACAGTTGGAACCTTTAAAAGACACTTCAATAAATACATGAATAGGACAGGTTTGGTGGGATCAGGGCCAGGAACAGAGAGGTGGGACTAGTTTGGTTTAGGATTATGGTCAGCAAGGCCTGGCTGGACTGAAGAGTCTGTTTTTGTGCTGTATGACTCTATAAAGTGTAAATCAGAGTGAATACCTGGTTGATAGTTAGGAAGATAAATGCAATGTTGGCATTTGTTTCAAGAGGGCTGGCATACAAGAGCAGAGATGTGCTATATAAGGCTTCTGGTCAGATGACATTTGGAATATTGTGAGCAGTTTTGGGCCCTGTATGGAAGGATATGCTGGCATTCATGGGGGTCCAGAGAAGGTTGACAAGAATGATCCTGGGATGAAGGGCTTGTCATATGAGGAGTGGTTGACGACTCTGTATCTGTACTCAATGGAGTTTAGAATGAAGAGCAGGAAATCTGATTGAAACTTAGAGGATTAGATAAAGTGGATATGGAAAAGATGTTTCCACTAGTAGCAGAGACTAGGACCAAAGGACACAGTCTCAGAGTGAAGGGATGACCCTTTAGAATTCAGATAAAGAGGAATTTCTTCAGGCAGAGGGTGGTTAACATGTGGATCTCATTGCTGAGGGTTGTGGAGGTCAAGCCACTGGGTGTATTTAAGAGAGAAATAGACATGTTCTTGAGTAGTAATGGTTATGTAGAGAAGGCAGAAGCTTGGTGTTGAAAAACATATCAGCCATGATTAAATGGTGCAGCACTCTCAATGAATCAAATGGCCTAATTTTTCACCTGTATCTTGCTGCAGCTCAATAAATGCTTGTTCTGACCTTCATACCACTGTTTCTTCAAAACAGTGTGCTCATGGTCACCATCCTCTTTGACACTTCATCCACACAAGTTGGCATTGACAAACTACCAGCCTCATCACTTCACTGTGCCTGATCAAGTTAAACACCCTTCAACACTGGACTTTAGTGCTTAGGAACATCTATGATTTGCATGTTTCTGCCCAGTAGCTTTGTGTGTAGGGACAGCCTGACATCTCATGCACCTACATAGGCTACTTTTATGCTGTCACTGACACATATCTGTAGTACTCAGTTACAGACTTCCAGATTTAGGTGGCTTGCATTCTTTTTATTCATTCATGGATCTCACTGTGAGCCAACATTTAATACCCATCGCCAATTGTTAAGTGACAACCACATTGCTGTGGGTCTGGAGTCACATGTGGATCAGACCAGGTAAAGGACATTGGTGAACCAGATGGGTTTTTCCAACAATCAGTAATGGTTTCACGGTCACCATTATGCTCCACAGCTCCACAGTGAATGGGAGGGGACTTGGAGCTCTGGTAGGGGACATTGAACAGGTTATAGTAACTCTGGCCTCTGGGGAGGGCACAGCACCAACATGGGCATGGGAATTTCCAATGTGGGGGTAAAGTGGGCACATTCATCACTATGCAAAGGGACTCGAGCAACATGGGCAGAGGCAGAAAGTTAATCAGGAACTCAGGAACAGCAACACAAAAGGGGGCTTG
The DNA here is from genome assembly GCF_047496795.1 of Chiloscyllium punctatum. Classification (NCBI taxonomy): domain Eukaryota; kingdom Metazoa; phylum Chordata; class Chondrichthyes; order Orectolobiformes; family Hemiscylliidae; genus Chiloscyllium; species Chiloscyllium punctatum. The sequence goes on from NC_092739.1 coordinate 137,324,814, forward strand.
GAGAATGAGGGGGCAGGTATGGTGCAGATCAAAAGTTTTATATTAGAGCAACACACCCAGCCCCATTGCCCTACCTTATATTTACCCCTAACTAATGCATCTCACACTAGGGGCAATTTAACATGGCCAGTTCACCTGACCAGTACATCTTTGGATTGTGTGGAGTCACTCACACTGAAACAGAATTAGAATCTTGCCATGCCTTTAAGGTTTTTTAGACTTTAAGGTCTGAATGATTTTCTTTCATTTCAATTCTTTTTCTGTTATTTCTGCTGTTGTTTTTACTCTTTAATTATGATTTTGTAACCAAGATAGCACTGATGAATGGTGACATTATACACCTTCCACTATACTTCTGTATTCTTAAACTTGAGTATGTGTGACAATAAATCTAATTTTAATTCTAATGTCAGGTCACATGTCAACTTCACAAAATGGTTGTGGCTGGGTGCAAAGTGAGAAAAGTAAGTTACTGTTTCCTTCTTTGGGGGCAGAGTGAAAATCTTGAATTTTGAGGCCAGCCTAGTGACAATTACAATTTTAAAAAATTCTTTCATGGACTGTGAGCATCACTGGCTAAGCTAGCATTTATTGCCCATCCCCAATGACCTTTGAACTGAATGGGATGATCCTGGTATGGAGGGATTGTCTTATGAACAAAAGTTAAACAGATTGGGACTTTACTCAGGGGAATTTAGAAGAATGAGTGGGGATCTCATTGAGACATGGAGGATTCTTAAGGAGCTTCACAGGGTAAAATGCTGAGAGGATGTTTCACCCATGGGAGAGTGTAGGTCCAGAGGGTATCACCTCAGAATAAAGGGGTGCTAATTTAAGACTGATGAGGAGGAATTTCTTCTCACAGAATGTGGTGTGTCTTTGGAAATCCTTGCCACAAAAAGCTATAGGGTAGGGTCCTTGTGAATATTTAAGGCTGAATAGATAGATTCTTGATGAGGAGAGGAATAAAATGTTACGGGAGAGGGCAAGTAAGTGGGCCTGAGGAATGTTGGATCATGATCCTATTGAATGGCTGAACAGATTAGAGAGGCCAAATGGCCAACTCCTGCTCATATTTCTTATGGTCTTACGGCTTGCATTTCAGAGGGCAGGTAAGAGTCTACCATTTTTCCATGGCGCTGGAGTCACATTTAGGCCAGGCAAGGTAAGTATGGTACATTTCCTTCCCTAAGGACATCAGTGATCAATATTAGATTAGTTTTAATTTCTAGATTTCACGAAGTAAATTCAAAACTCACCATCTACCATGCAGAGTATGAATTTATGCCCCAGAACATAAGCTTGCGTCACTGGATTACTCATCCATTAACAATAATTTTACACTAACCCTTCCTCAGATTAAATAATGTTGGCTTCAATTCACAATTAATCGGTAGATCATTAATTTTCCAAGAATGCAGATGATACTCTAAGGAATCATGAATGCCTCATTGTTTGCATTGATTTGTCATGAAACCTAAGCAGGTGTCATGAGAGCAAAGAAACTAAATATGGAACTTGAAGTTCCCATTTGCCAACAACATTGCACAGCAAATACGGGAAACCAACACTTCACAGAATTCATAGCAGAATTCTACTCACAATGCTGCATGAAAACACAACTGGGTGATTTCTCATACCTCAGTGTTTCTTTTGAAAGCATGACAATGACCACTTTAGGAAGCCTCCATGTCATTGTAACAAGATACTTCATTATTCCGGATGCACAAGCTCAGCAGTTCCTTTAATAAAATTGCATTATTTTTGTGACTATCCCCATGGTTCATTTGCTCACATAGGGAGGCAATGGCCTGGTGGTGTTATTGGTGGACTGTCCAGAGACCCAGGTAATGTTCTGGTGGACCTGGGTTTGAATCCCCCATTCAGCAGACAGGAGAATTTGATTTCAATAAAAATCTGGAATTAAGAGTCCAATGATGACCGTGAATCCATTGTATATTGTCAGGAAAAACCCTACTGGTTCACTGATTTCCTTTAGGGATGGAAACTGCCATCCTTACCTGGTCTGACTCCAAACCCACAGCAATATGGTTGACGCTGAACTGCCTTCCAATTTTTGTTAACTATTTTCTTAAAATTGGGACTTGCTTCTAATTTTAATTATTTTTTAAGTGGCAGCTCAAAGCTCTCCACATCCCTATGTCTCTGATTAAAGTGATGCTTTCTTACAGCTTTGCAATGCTGGCTTCTGACTCCATATTTGGTATGTACAATGCAGCATTGTGTTCAAAATGAGGTCTTTATTGAAACAAAGTTGAGATGCTTGCCTGACTTATTATCATATGAAGAAAGTTACGAAGAGCTGGTGAAAAAGACATCAGTAATATCCTGGATGCATTCATGCATCACTTTTCTTCATCTCTTTGGTGGATCTTCACCTGCTGTTCTCCCTCAGGAGACTGTGCAAGAGTTGCTGGAGTTTGCTGTTCCTGTTAGGTTTGATGGGAATGTTGCAGTCACTACCTCCTAAATTATCTTTGACCTCAAGGACTCCAGGTGTATTGAGAAAATCAGGTCATTATAAAGTGTCACATAGATACTGGGACATCATGCAACATCATGACCTTCGGTCCAATGCGAAGTGATGCAACATAGCGATTTGAAAATGAGACCCTCAAAAGTAATGTTAAGACTTTATGATGATACAATTCCCATGCTGTCATAGAATCATACAGTACAGAAGAGGCCCTTTGGCTCACTGAGTCAGTACTGACCTACTTATATGATGAAAGACGGAGGTGGGTACTGGGAATACTGGAGATTAGAGTCAAGATTAGAGTGGTGCTGGAAAAGCTCAGCAGGTCAGGCAGCATCTGAGGAGCAGGAAAATACATGATGAAAGGTTCTGATGAAAAGTTCCGACCTGAAATGTTGACTCCCCGCCTGCTCTGATGCTGTCTGACCTGCTGTGCTTTGTACCCATTCTGACTCTTGAATATCTGCAGCTCTTACTATCTCCTACCTACACTAATCCCACTTCCCAGCACTTGCTACATAGCTTTGAATGCTATGACATTTTGAGGGCTCAACCTTTTCAAAGTTTGTGAAGTTTCCCATCTCTACCCTCTCTGGCAGTGCATTCCAGATTTTCATAAGCCCTTGGGTGAAAAACTCATTATTGATCTTTCAGCTAAGGGGAGCAGCTGCTCCCTATCCATCCTGTGCATACCCCTTAGAATCTATGCATCTCACTCAAGTCCCCAGTCAGCCTTCTCTGTTCTACGAAAAACAACACAAATGTATTCGGTCTCTCTTAATTGATAAACTGCTCCATCCTCAGCAAAAATCTGGTGAATCTCCTCTGCACCTTCTCCAGTGTTTCTTATTTACATCCTTCCTGTAGTGCAATGACCAGAACTGCACATAGTTCTCCAGCTGGGGCCTAACCAAAGTAATGTACAGTTCTCCAACAAAACAGTGTCAACAAAACCTTGTACAGTGCTAACAAAACCTTCCAGCTCATATAAATTATGCCACGATTGATAAAGGCAAGTGTCTCACACGCATTCTTACACCCTATTAACTGATACTGACACCTTCAGGGATCTGTGACAAGCATCCCAAGAAAGCTCTGCTCCACATTCTGTCATTACAACTATGAGGATCTGGAGTTCCAGATTAAAGGTGGGAAGCAATGACAATCATCTCAGCCACAGCGAGTCTAAGGCTGGTAACACACAAAGTGCCAAAGGAGCTTTGCAATCATGTCACAGAACACTATACCATTGACTATGGATAGATCCTATACATTTTTTTTACAGGTTAGGAAATATTCCATGAGAAGGTGTGGTGGACAGTGAAGAAGGTTACCTCAGATTACAACAGGATCTTGAACAGATGGGCCAATGGGCTGAAAAGTGGCAGATGGAGTTTAATTCAGATAAATGCGAGGTGCTGCATTTTTGGAAAGCAAATCTTAGCAGGACTTATACACTTAATGGTAAAGTCCTAGGGAGTCTTGCTGAACAAAGAGACCTTGGAGTGCAGGTTCATAGTTCCTTGAAAGTGGATCATAGGTAGATAGGATAGTGAAGAAGGTATTCGGTATGCTTTCCTCTATTGGTCAGAGTATTGAGTACAGGAGTTAGAAGGTCATATTGCAGCTGTACAAGACATTGGTTAGACCACTTTTGGAATATTGCATGCAATTCTGGTCTCCTTCCATTGAAAGGCTGTTGTGAAACTTGAAAGAGTTCAGAAAAGATTTACAAGGATGTTGCCAGCGTTGGAGGATTTGAGCTATAGGGAGAGGTTGAATAGGCTGGGGCTGTTTTCCCTGGAGTGTCAGAGGCTGAAGGATAACCATATAGAGGTTTAAAAAATTATGAGGGGCATGGATAGGATAAATAGACAAAGTCTCTTCCCTGGAGTGGAGGAGTCCAGAACTATAGGGCATAGGTTTAGGGTGAGAGGGGAAAGATATAAAAGAGACCTAAGGGGTAACATTTTTCATGCAGAGGGTGGTATGTGTATGGAATGAGTTGCCAGAGGAATTTTGGCGGCTAGTATGATTGCAACATTTGAAAGGCATCTAAGTAGGAAGGGTTTGGAGGGATATAGGTTGAGTGCTGGCAGGTGGGACTAGATTTGGTTGGGATATCTGGTCGGCAGGGACGAGTTGGACCGAAGGGTCTGTTTCCATGCTGTGCTTCTCCATGACTCTAATATCAGCCTGCAATTTGAGATTGAAGAGTTGGAGTAGGTGACAGTCATCAATAAAGTATTGACTCCTACAGCATAGATTAGCAGCATAATAGCTAACAGTGAAACAACCTGGAAAGCTGAGAGTATAAATAAGTCCATGATAAGATCTCACTACCTATGATAACCATTGAAGGAATTTTTCTAAACTTGCTAAGTCTTCATGATGGCTGCTGGCAACTATTGGCTTGATAGATATTTTGTTTTGTTTTAGTTTTAACAAGATTGTCTCTCAGTAAAGCATAAGTAAGCAATGTGGCAGATAAATGAAAGTTTATTAACAGAAAAAAAACTATTAATCCTAAACACTTGTTTACAAATTTCAAAATAAAATCATCCATTGAATGGTTTCCAAAAGCATTCCTTGTTTCGTACTTACACTGGAGAAAATAAATCTCTTCCGAATTCTTCCACACACACCTGATCTTAAAGATACTCAACTTCAAATAAGCTGTTCAGCATTTACCCCAACATTTCTGATTTGCAGCTATCACTAATTCTGTATTCCAGGGTAAACTAGTCTTACTATATTCTTCCCTTCCCAGGTGGACTGCTCTACACAACCATTCCTATCAAAGGACTTCAAAGAACTGAATTTTAAAAAATCAAAATTGAAAGAAAAGCTCTCTCTAAACTATGGGTGTTTTCCCAAGCTTAAAAAAATCCAGAACTGAGATTTGTAACCTACCTTCAAGCACAATGTTTTATTTTGCTAAGTTGTAAAATAGCCTAAGGTAAATACAAAAAAAATGCCACCAAAGAAGCTCTCACAAACTATTTTTGAAAAAATTATCATGACTGCGGAAAGTTAATTATTAACTTCAGACACACAGAAAAGTCATATGATAATCACCCAAATTGCAAAACCTAAATGTCAAATAAATGACCTGTGTCGCGTTTATGAACAAGAGAGCCGAACCATAACCTACTTCCAGGATGAATGAGCTTGTTTTGGAAGTTGTTTAGTTGTTTTGGATTCTGTTGATAATCTCCCAAGCAAGGTGGACTTTTACATTTTTGTGGACCTTGTAATTTTTGCGAACATTGTAATTTTTGCAGACTTTGATTTTTTTGTGTTGAATAAATGTTTTGTTTTCCATGTATTTGTATGCTTAATGTTATTGGGTATGACCCCGAATTGACTAAGCAAAGCGTTATGGTGAAAGGTAGGTTTTCAGATACCAATGAAGACGACAGTTGTAACTCCTGTGGTCAATGTTAGGACCACAGCCCTTTCTGGTATTTATTAACAATCCGTATTTGGGAACAGAGAGCATAATTTCAAAGTTTACAGTCGAGATGAAATTTGGAAACGTAGAAACAGTACGCAGGATAGTAACACACCTCAAAGAGATAGACTGCAATGAACAGACACGTGGAGATTAAATTTAATGTGGAGAAGTATGAAGTCATGCACTTTGACAGATAAGCTAGTAGAGAAAAATAGGGTGCAGATAGAAAGAGACCTTTAGGTGTACAAGTACAAATCTTTCACAATGACAGAACAAGTTGAGAAGGTTGTTACAGAAAATATTGAATCCATGGCCTTTCTACCTCAGGCATAATGTCCAATTTTGAGTACTACACTCTGGAAAGAATGTCAAAACATTAGAAAGTTTAAAGAGGAGATTTATTCATAGAGTCCCTACAGTATGGAAGCAGGCCATTTGGCCCATCGAACCTACACTGATCCTCCAAAGAGCATCCCATTCAGACTCACCCCCTACCCTAAATCTGGAACCCATGACTTACCCACCCAGCCTGGCCAATCCACCTAACTTGCACATCTTTGGACCGAGGGACAAAACTGGAAACTGTTAGGATTGTGAGTAGGTAAACATTCCCAAAGTGGTTTTTTTTGGTTTCTGAAGAAACTGGCGGAAATCCCACGCAGACACAGGGAGAATGTGCAAACTCCACACAGTCACCCGAGGCTGGAATCGAACCCACACAGACTATTAAAATAGTATGTCAGGAATGGGGGAATACACTTTCATAGAGAGCTTACTGAAGGTGGGCTAGCTGCTTTGCAGCAGAGAAGATTTGTAATGGGCATTCTGAGAGATCCCATCAGCAAAGTCTTTATTACTAGAGGGCACAGATTTAAGCTAATTGGCAAAAGAAGGAGGTAACATTGCACACAATTGTCATTATCTGGAATATGGTGTCTGTCAGGTTGTGGGAGCAGATTCGACGGTAAGTCCACACCCAAGGAATAAGGCCTTGCCTTGACCACACCCTAGAAATCGCTATGGAAGCATACCCCATCGCAATAGGGAGAAAATAATTTTCTTTCCATGACGTGGCCGGCCAGGAATCTCGCTCAATCTCATCCAAATATTTAGGGCGGAGTTATAAATTGATACTCAATCTGCTTGGCCCTGCTATGAACACAATGTTCTTGGACATTAAATCTTGGAGGGGAGTTCGATGGCGTGGTGCTGCAAACCACCGGTCCGTGAATTCTAGTCAATCTCACCACTCTGCCTCTGGAACGGCGAATGCCTGAGTACAGACCGCCAAAAACAGGAACTCGCCCCTTCATCGCTTCAGTGAACAGAAAGCATCCCGACTCAAAATAGAAACAATACCGCGCAGATCAATGCACTGAAGCGTCCCTGCACAGCCCGGGCAGACATTAGGACCCAGAGGAATCCAATTGCGTCTGTGTGCCTTTTTGGGTGAAGGAATTAAAAACAGCCGAAAGGTGGAGAATTAGACAAATGTTAGTCAGATCGTCTGCAAGACAGCAGTGTTCCTGAACCTGCTGACAGGACAGGACAGGACAGGAGTTCTGGGGATAGAGTTAGTGCAGGCTCGGCATTTAACTTCATCATGAGAGAGCCACGGTTTCGGGACAACTTTTGGGTGAGTGGTTTGTGTGTTGCCTGTCCAGGGCTATGTGAACTTATCGCTATGCTCGTTTTATCTGCTGGGGAGGGTGCAGGAGGTTGGGGTATTGATCTGAAAATGTGCTTGTGTGTCTGTTAGGATTGTGAGTAGGTAAACATTCCCAAAGTGTTTTTTTTATTTCTGAAGACCGAGAGGGGTGTAATGATTTGGAGATGCCGGTGTTGGACTAGGCTGAGAGGGGTGTAAGTTGCGTTAAGTGCCCCTTGCTCTCTCTCTCTCTCTCTATTTCTAGCTGGTCAACACCTAAAATGCTTGCAATGAATCCCCCCAGGCTGGTCCACCTCACTGACGGAATTAAAAAGTTGTTACCTGGAAATCTGAGGCCAACATCCGAAAACTTCAGGCAGTTCTGATGAAGTATTGTGCTTCAAGTGTTCATCTACCCCTCCCCAATTTACAGACGTTGCGAGACGTGTTAACGATACTCCGCATTTTCCTTCAACTGTATAACATAGCAGAACGTGAGGAATATAAATGCGAATCTTCAATGTTTTTTTCAAGCTCAGATTGTAGGTGCAAACCAGTATTTTTTTAAAGAATTGGTGTGTGGTTCACCAGTGGGAGTATAATTTCAGAAGGAAAACACTGCTTATGCTGGAAATCCGACAGATAAAGGACACTGCTGTAAATACTCAGTTTGGTAGTTCTGTGGAGAGAGAGTTCATGTTTCTTGTTCTTTGGTTTGGAGGTTGGAGAGATGTTTATTTAGGCAGATGTTGGCGTTCGATTTCACACTGCCTTCCTGCCTCCAGCAGAACTGGCGGAAAGTGGCTTTTTTTTGTTCGCCCCCATCTCCAACTGAGGCCACAGCTCCCTATGACTGGGATGATCCCCCTCTTCACCAAAGCTGCAAGCTCCCTTGTCACTTTCTATGGGTAGCTCCAGATTTAGGAACTACACATTAGACGATGTGGTGCCCAATGCGAACTGCCTCTTGCTCTTCTGCCATGTCCATACCACCCTCCCCCCAACTACCTTTGATCTTGGGCCTCAGTCATAGTCTCCACCATGGTGCTGCTGAGTGGAGGGTGCCTGGGCTCTCATTGGTCAAAAACCTTCCCCCCCCCCCCCCCCCACCCTGGTCTGCACTCCAAGGGAAGACTCACCATTGCTGGGTGAATGTCTGGGGTTAGTGGGGGCCTTCCCTGCAGCTGACTGATTAGATCCTCCACAGCATTTCACCCTTTGGCCGTCCCTGGTATTGCTGCATACACTGTGTCGAAGGAGAAACAGAGTAGATTCATGGAGGCAAAACATTCATCTAAGCAGCAACTGTAAACTGACCCCTGAGGAGGTGGAGCCACAACCAGGTGAACTTCACTGCATTTGCGTCATGCTTTAATGTGGCTTGTGTCAGCAAGGGATTATCGTAAATTCAGGTTTCAGCATGAGGAAAACATTTGTGAAACATCTCCAAAGCAGGAACCCTTCCAGATCCACCCAGTAATCAAGTGATGAAAGGAATGGTAGCACCATGATAAAGAAATATATTCTTCACAGTAGGTGGTGACGTTTCAGTGCCAACACCAGGGAGAACTTGTGCTGAGGCAATTAGTGCCGGGACTGCACACTAAAGCTGGAACAGCAGTGTTGTCTTACAATGCTGTCAGCGCCCAATTTCAAATCTGTGAACACGTTGCCCCATCACCCTCAGAAACCTGTGCTCATCACATTTCAGCTTGTCATACCATCCCCCTGATTTTAGTTGCTGTACTGTTTGTAATTGTGTCTTCAGCTACCTAGGCCTACCTCCCCACCCTACTCTACTTCACTTTGCTTCCTTATGACATTCATTCTTGGAAGCCTGCCTGGTCATCTGAGCTTACACCCCTTTCATGTGGTTTAGTGTCATACTTGGTTTTAGTAAGCATTTGTGGAGTGCCTTAGAGAGAGTGTGGCGTTTTCATGTTGTGGTGCGTAGCATCCTTTTTCCTGATTCTACATATAAATGGCAATAAGATGGCAGAGAACAGCTGTGTGTTTCTCTCTGCTAGTCGTGACTCTATGGCAGAACGTATACCTCACAATGTTCACACTGGGGGAAGCTGTACTGCAAGTGTCAGGTTTCTGACTCAGTACATGCTGTCCACTAATATATCAAAGCTGTGTTTTGGGTTAGCGACATCTATGTTAGTAGAACTGTTATGAATCCTAAACAAAACTGGGACTGGGTTGTCAATTTGCTAGTTAAGGAGGGGTAGTGGCATAGTGGCGATCCCACTAGACAGGTAATCCCTAATGTTTTTGGACATGGGTTTCAAGCCCAACATGGCAATTGGTGAAATTTTGAATTCTGCAAAATTTTAGATAAAAATGGCAATCATGTAATCATTGGTTATTTGTTGTAGAAATAAACCTCCTTTGTTTAATGGGCTTTAGGGAAAGACTGGAGGGCACAGTTAGAGTAACGGGAAAACCTTTTTTTGAACGGAGATAAGGAGAAGCTTCTTCAGCCAGACAATGGTGAATCTAAGGAATACATTGCCACGGGAGGCTGCGGAGGCCAGGTCATTGAGTGTGTTTAAGATGGAGATAGGTTCTTGATTGTTAAGGGGATCAAGGGTTATGGAGAGAAAGCAGGAGAATGAGGTTGAGAAAATTTATTAGCCATGATTGAGCGGAGCAGACTTAATGGGCTGAATGGCTTAATATTTGCTCCAAGTCTATGGTCTTAAATCTACCATCTTGGTCTGGCCTATGTATGACTCCAGACTCTTAACCTCCCTCTTAAATGGCCTGGCAAGTCATTCAGCTGAAGGCAATAAATGCTGGTCCAGGCAGTAACACCCACATCAGTAAATGAATAATTACTGATAGACACAAAATAATGCGCTGATTTAATTTGAATATGCCACCACTGTATATCTTATCTGTAAATCAATTTTTGTCTAGGGAATTGCCAGATGTGCCATATAGGACACTTATAAAACTTTTTTGCAAGGTTTGTAGCTCAGGTTGAGATTTAGGATGTAGGTTTGCTCACTGAGCTGTAGGTTTGATATCCAGACGTTTCATTACCTGGCTAGGTAACATCATCAGTGGCGACCTCCAAGTGAAGCGAAGCTGTTGTCTCCTGCTTTCTATTTATATCTTTTTCCTGGATGGGGTACCTGGGGTTTGTGGTGATGTCATTTCCTGTTCGTTTTCTGAGGGGTTGATAGATGGCATCTAGATCTATATTTGTTCATGGCGTTGTGGTTGGAGTGCCAGGCCTCTAGAAATTCTCTGGCATGTCTTTGCTCAGCCTCTCCCAGGCTATATGTGTTGTCCCAGTCGAAATGGTGGCTTTTTTCATCCATGTGTAGGGCCACGAGGGAGAGAGAGTCATGTGTTTTTGTGGCTAGCCGGTGTTCGTGTATCCTGGTGGCTAACTTTCTGCCTGTTTGTCCTATGTAGTGTTTCTGGCAGTCCTTGAATGGAATTTTGTAGATGACATTGGTTTTGTCCATGGGTTGTACTGGGTCTTTTGAGTTTGTTAGTTTTTGTTTGAGAGTGTTGGTGGGTTTGTGTGCTACTAGGATTCTGAGGGGTCTTAGTAGACTGGCTGTCTTTTCTGAAACTGATGTATGGCAAGGTGGTTAGGGTTTCTGGCTGTGTTTGGTCTGCTTGTCGTGGTTTGTTCTTGAGGAATCTGTGCACTGTATTTTTTGAGTATCCGTTCTTCTTGAATACGTTGTATAGGTGGTTCTCCTCTGTTTTGCGTAGTTCGTCTGTGCTGCAATGTGTGGTGGCTCGTTGGAATAGTGTTCTGATACAGCTTTGTTTGTGTGTGTTGGGATGAGAATTCCTAGAGGCCTGACACTCCAACCACAACGCCATAAACAAACACATAGATCTAGATGCCATCTATCAACCCCTCAGAAAATGAACAGGAAATGACATCACCATAAACCCCAGGAACCCCATCCAGGATAAAGATATAAATAGAAAGCAGGAGACAACAGCTATGCATCACTTGGAGGTCGCCACTGATGATGTTACATCGCCAGGTGACGAAACATCTGGATATCAAACCTACAGCTCAGCGAGCAAACCTACACCCTATACTTATAAAATTGTTGTAATTTTGAAAGGAGATCAATTTTAGTTCCTGACTAGTAATTTTTACACAGTTGCTATGTGCAGTGACCATAACAATAAATCTGTTTCAGCTGTATGTAGATCTTTGAATCTTGAGCAGGCATGAAGGTAAGATAATAAAAGTTGTGCAAGCATTGATTTGGAGACAGAAAATGTTAATCCAGATTGGAGTTCAAATCAACCATAGGGCCTGGGTTCAAAGGCAAGATCAAGACAAATATCAGGAAGCATTTTGAGAAAGGGACTTTGTACAAGCTGTTTTCACAACCTAAGAACATTCCACAGTACTTTGCAGCTCATTGCCTCAACAAAAATAAACATTCTTCAATCATTGATGCATTTTTACAGTACAACAATGGACCAGCTTACAGCAAGATCCCAAAATCAACAATAAGATAATGAACACTATATTTTGTTTGATTGAAGGATCAAATTTAAAAATTGCTTATTATTGACTAGTGCTGCTAATGTATGGTATTTCACTTTGGTGTCCCATCCAAAATGTATTGCCTTGCCACTGTAGACTTCAGTGGCTCAGGAAAGTTCTGAGCCTGCTGTCACAAAAAGCCAGTTCACACCCCCATTTTCTTTCATAATCTTTGTCTGTGGACCGAGGACGCTATAGAAGTTGGGGTTAGTGTGTGGGTGCAATTGTGTGCAGATGGTGAGATGCAGAAATTATTTCATTCTTTGTGGAAAGACAAATATTACTTAATGTCCACTCTGTACCAGTGGTGCCAATTGATCATCTATCTATCCTTGTGGTCACAATAATTTGGGCATGTGCTTAAAAGATGAGGGGAGAATATACAATAAAGAATGTGTCCAAAACGCAGCGTCCTGTAAAGTGCTTTGAGATGTTTTAAGGACGTAATGCGGTGCTATCATAAATACCATTTTTCTTTCTTTTAAAGAGTTGAAAAGGAATGATGCAAAAGTGAGAACAGTAAATTTTCTGACTGGTTAGTGTCCACCAATATTAACTAGTCCCCTCTAGGGACCTCCCTCAACGTCATCACTTTCCAAACTCGCTTAATATTCACATCATTTCTTGCTGTACGCACTGTGGGAGAATTTCATTTCACATGCATCCAGCAAGCAAATGCGCAGCTCTATGATGAATTTGGAGTTATATCCTGACCTTTGGATGGGCTCCTCATCAAGCATTGCTTGTGCCTATTCACAACAACATTAAAACGTAATCTGTATGCAGAAAGCAGCAGCTACAGGGACACAGGCTTTTTATTTTGTTTTGTTTTGCTGGATTCTTTTGAACCACTTTTGTATCATACTGAAGCTGATGTAAATAACGTGCTTCAAAGATCTCAGGCAAACAAGAAGAACTTTAAACAAACGTTCTGGGAGTGTCTCCCAAAGTGCTATCTTTCACTCTATTCCAGAGAGCGTTTTATATTTTAAGAACTGAGCAAACTTTCCATTTATATTTCTAGTTCACTGCAATCTGGAGCTCTCTTACACAGCAGCCCAGTAGCAGCATTTTCATGTTGTATGTAACATTAAAAGAATGTATTTGCTGACACAAGCAGAAAGAAAATCTCCAAAGTGAGCAATAATAAAGCAAACCTGACACTTCCAACTTGGGTCAAGCGTGTTCAGTGTTGCTTTCAGCAATGGTCCTCTTAGTAATGTACAGAGGAGAGACAGGATTGGAAGATGTATGGTAGAAGGAAAGGCATAAGCATCAATACAGACCAGTTTCAATGTTGTAATTGACACATACTTTGCATACCTCACATCCTAATCTTGTGCTTGCTTCTCAGTGACTAGATAAAAGCGCTGGCTGCTTATGGGGAGCCATTAGGGGCTGATGTTGGCTTCGTGGAAGGGCAGATCCATTGCACCCATCTAGTTACTGTGTGATAATGACAGGAATTTCAGCCTGGATGATATGCAGAGTTTGCATATCTGTTTTGCATCTGTAGATGTGTTGAATGATTAACTTTAGCATTGGTATGAAGTGGCACTGTGATGGTGGTGCATGGTGTGTCAAACGGGAACCATCCTGTGCCTATCTTCTCTCAGAATAACTGCTGTTTCAGGAAATTTTGGATTGCTGGAGTAGTGACACCAACGTAATACAAGTTGTAACCCTTATTTTGCACCACGAGTTCTGGACCAAAGATGAATTTATCTTTTGAGCACTGCCAGTTACTGCATCCAAAATAACAAGCTGTCAGTCACAGACAGACAGATTACATGTCAGGAACTTAACTCTCCATGAGGAAAATGTGGCATCTCTGGGAATTGCAAAGAACAGGAATGCATTTCTTTAAGGATCAGCGAGTCTTGTATGCATCGCTGAGTGTCACACTAGTATTGGATTGTGTGAGACACTGAAACCCATAGAATCCCTACAGTGCCATTTGACCCATTGAGTCTGCACTGACCCTCTGAACAGCATCCCACTCATACCCAGTCCCCACACCCACCTCCACCCAATTCCCATAATTCTTCATTTATCATGGCTAATTCACCTAGCCCATCCCTGGACATTTCGGGGCAATTTAGCCTGGCTAATCCATCCAACCTACACATCTTTGGACTGTGGCGGAAAATCAGAGCACCTGATGGAAACCCTTGCAGACATGGGAAGAAACGATAGTCACCCAAGGCTGGAAACAAACCCAGGACCCTGGCACTGTGAGACAGTAATCCGAACCACTGTACCACCCCAACTACCATATAGACTCATGTAAAAGTCAACATTTTTAGACTTTTTTTAAAGGTTAAATTTATGGGGTCGACTATTACATGGCTGTTGCTTTTGAGGGGATGCAATTCCTGTTATAAAAAATCACAATGAATTAGAATAATTTTCATGAGTGCTACATGGGAATTGAGGTCAGCTGAGCTGCACATAGAGTTTGTTACCTGACTCTGACCTGATGCATCTTAAACATTCACACCAAATTCTTCCACTTCCCTCCGTTTTCTCTCGATTATGGTTGTTTTTGTTTCTCAAACTAATATTTTAAGCTTTTTTTCTAATAACATTTTTTTATCAGACATTTGACTTTCATACTGTCTCACTGATCATTGTCGCCACGAGAAATCATCAACAGCTGCATGGTAATTATCGTGAATTAAATGCAGATAGGCCTATCTTATATAGGAACTGATATCATCACTAAGTTCATACTAAATGATGAAATTAGTATCACACTAATTATAGTGTTCATTTGATAATGAACTTAAGAAATCTGTAGCCCAACGTTGGTGTGATTTGTATATCAAAACACATAATACCACAAAATTTGTTTCCTCATCATAACGTTTATGTACATTGACGCTGCATTTTGTAAAGGCAAATCAGGGCAGGGCTTATACACTTAATGGTAAGGTCCTGGAGAGTGTTGCTGAACAAAGAGACCTTGGAATGCAGGTTCGTAGTTTTATAAAAGTGGAGTTGCAGCTAGATAGGGTAGTGAAGAAGGTGTTTAGTATGCTTTCCATTATTGGTCAGAGCATGGAGTTGGGAGGTCATGTTGCAGTTGTACAGGACATTGGGTTAGGCCACCTTTGGAATATTGCGTGCAATTCTGGTCTCAGTTCAATGTTGTGTAACTTAAGGGTTCAGAAAAGATTTACAAGGATGTTGCCAGGGTTGAGCTACAGGGAGAGGAATAGGCTGGGGCTATTTTCCCTGGAGTGTCGGGCAATGAGAGATGACCTTATAGAGGTTTATAAAAACATAATGGGCATGGATAAGATAAATAGGCAAGGTATTTTCCCTGGGGTGGGGGAGTCCAGAACTAGAGGGCATAGTTTAGGGAGAAGGGGGTAGATATAAAAGGGATCTAAGAGGCAACCTTTTCATGAAGAGGGTGATGCACGTATGCCAGAGGAAGTGGTGGAGGCTGATATAAGTGCAGCATTGCAAAGTCAACTGGATAGGTACATGAATAGGAAAGGTTTGGAGGGATTTGGGCTAAGTGCTGGCAAATGGGACTAGAATAGGTTGGGATATCTGGTCGGCATGGACGAGTTGGACTGAAGGGTCTGTTTCCATGCTGTACATCTCTGACTCCATGCCTCTCAAATGTTGATCTGTTATGTGTGAAGAATTAGGATCAACTTTTACATGAGATGTATGGAAAATTCCAGACTTTCTGGCCAAAAATAGAGGGTCATCTTTTACAAAAGGTTGACTTTTACTCTAGTATACACGGTATATAGGAGAAAGTGAGGACTGCAGATGCTGGAGATCAGAGCTGAAAATGTGTTACTGGAAAAGCGCAGCAGGTCAGGCAGCATCCAAGGAGCAGGAGAATCGACGTTTCGGGGGCATGAGCCCTTCTTCAGGAATGAGGAAAGTGTGTCCAGCAGGCTAAGATAAAAGGTAGGGGGGAGGGACTTGGGGGAGGGCCGTTGGAAATGCGATAGGTGGAAGGAGGTTAAGGTGAGGGTGATAAGGCGAGGGTGATAGGCCGGAGTGGGGGTGGGGAGGGAGAGGTCAGGAAGAAGATTGCAGGTTAGGAAGGTGGTGCTGAGTTTGAGGGTTGGGACTGAGACAAGGTGGGGGGAGGGGAAATGAGGAAACTGGAGAAATCTGAGTTCATCCCTTGTGGTTGGAGGGTTCCTAGGCGGAAGATGAGGCGCTCTTCCTCCAGCCATTGTGTTGCTATGGTATGGCTATGAAGGAGTCCAAGGACCTGCATGTCCTTGGTAGAGTGGGAGGGGGAGTTAACGTGTTGAGCCAAGGGGTGGTTGGGTTGGTTGGTGCGGGTGTCCCAGAGGTGTTCTCTGAAAC
Source organism: Chiloscyllium punctatum (assembly GCF_047496795.1). Taxonomy (NCBI): domain Eukaryota; kingdom Metazoa; phylum Chordata; class Chondrichthyes; order Orectolobiformes; family Hemiscylliidae; genus Chiloscyllium; species Chiloscyllium punctatum. The sequence goes on from NC_092739.1 coordinate 137,341,300, forward strand.
GTTCCGCAAGTAGGCGGCCTGTCTGCCCAATGTAGAGGAGGCCACATCGGATGCAGTGGATACATTATATGATGTGTGTGGAGGTGCAGGTGAATTTGTGATGGATATGGAAGGATCCCTTGAGGCCTTGGAGGGAAGTAAGGGGGGAGGTGTGGGCGCAAGTTTTGCATTTCTTGCGGTTGCAGAGGAAGGTGCCGGGAGTGGAGGTTGGGTTGGTGGGGGGTGTGGACCTGACGAGGGAGTCACGAGGGAGTGGTCTTTTCAGAACACTGATAGGGGAGGGGGGGAAATATATCCCTGGTGGTAGGGTCCATTTGGAGGTGGCAGAAATGACGTCGGATGATACGATGTATATGGAGGTTGGTGGGGTGGAAGGTGAGGACCAGTGGGGTTCTGTCCTGGTGGCGATTGGAGGGGCGGGGCTCAAGGGCGGAGGAGCGGGAAGTGGAGGAGATGCAGTGGAGGGCATTGTCAACCACGTCAGGGGGGAAATTGCAGTCTTTGAAGAAGGAGGCCATCTGGGTTGTTCGGTATTGGAACTGGTCCTCCTAGGAGCAGATGCGGAGGAGACAAAGGAATTGGGAATATAGGATGGTGTTTTTACAGGGAGCAGGGTGGGAGGAGGTGTAGTCCCTCAGCAGCCTTCCGAAAAGACCACTCCCTCCGCGACTCCCTCGTCAGGTCTACACCCCCCCCACCAACCCAATCTCCATTCCCGGCACCTTCCCCTGCAACCGCAAGAAATGCAAAACTTGCGCCCACACCTCCCCCCTCACTTCCCTCCAAGGCCCCAAGGGATCCTTCCATATCCTGCTCCTTGGATGCTGCCTGACCTGCTGCGCTTTTCCAGCAACACATTTTCAGCTATATACAGTATATGTGTGTTTGATTACATTAAAGTTATAGAATTTCTTTAGAATTGGCATAGATCTATGAAAGAAGAATGAAATTAGTAGAATTTGGGTTAACATTAGTTAGGAACAACCTGAAGACTGTAAACTTAACTGTAACAACATAGGATTCAGTTAAATATAGAGCTCAGAAGCAGTCATATGGCCTCACTGGCTTGTGCTGGTAATTGTCCATTTGTTCTACACTATTTGTCTAGTTTCCTTTTGAAACATCGAAGCTATTTGCATTAACCACTTCCTATTATACTAGGTTCCACATTCTAACAACTCTCCAAATAAAGACATTTCGCCTTCAATCCCTATTGTACTTTAATACTCACTTTATGAAATTAAGGGGCATAAACATATTCTCTTACAATTAGAAACACTCTTTCTGTCTCTGTACTGTCCAGAGTCGAAAAATGTGGCACTGGAAAAGCACAGCAGGTCAGGCAGCATCTGAGGAGCAGGAGAACTGACATTTTGGGCATTAACCCTTCATCAGGAATGTGGCTGGGGTAGAAGGGGGCTGAGAGATAAATAGGAGGGTGGGGCTGGGGGAAGGTAGCTGGGAAGGCAATAGGTGGGGTTAGGTGATAGATGGGCCCCACCGACCTATCTGCTGTAACCTTCCCACCAACCTATTACTCTCGCATGCCCCCCCACCTGCATCTACCAATTGCTTTCCCAGTTCTGTTCCCCCACCCTCACCCCTGCCCCACCTTCTTATTTACCTCTCAACTCCCTTCCACCCCTCCATATTCCTGATGAATGGCTTCTGCCCAAAACGTTGATTTTCCTGCTCCTCAGATACTGCCTGACTGGCTGTGCTTTTCCAGTGCCACACTCTTCAACTCTGATCTCCAGCATCTATAGTCCTCACTTGCTCCTCCTGCTGCCTGAACTGCTGTGCTCTTCCAGCACCACTAATCCAGAATCCTCCTCTATATTGTCTAACCCATTCATCATGACTTCAATTAGATCACTGCTCTTCCATTTAAAAATGCGCCCAACCTGTTCAGTATTTTCACATAGCTGTAATATTTCAGTTCTTGTGATGTTTACTCCAATGTTTCTATGTCCTGCTAATATTACAGAGACCAGAATTATACACATTACTGTACGCGCAGGTTTAACATATAGAGTCATAGAGTCACAGAGATGTACAGCATGGAAACAGACCTTTTGGTCCAACCCCGTCCGTGCCGACCAGATATCCCAACCCAATCTAGTCCCACCTGCCAGCACCTGGCCCATATCCCTCCAAACCCTTCCTATTCATATACCCATCCAAATGCCTCTTAAATGTTGCAATTGTACCAGCCTCCACCACATCCTCTGGCAGCTCATTCCATACACGTACCACCCTCTGCGTGAAAACGTTGCCCCTTACGTCTCTTTTATATCTTTCCCCTCTCACCTTAAACCTATGCCCTCTAGTTCTGGACACCCTGACCCCAGGGAAAAGACTTTGTCTATTTACCCTATCCATGCCCCTCATTATTTTGTAAACCTCTATGAAGTCACCCCTCAGCCTCCTATGCTCCAGGGAAAACAGCCCCAGCCTGTTCAGCCTCTCCCTGTAGGTCAGACCCTCCAAACCTGGAAACATCCTGGTAGATCTTTTCTGAACCCTTTCAAGTTTCACAACATCTTTCCGATAGGAAGGAGACCAGAATTGCATGCAATATTCCAACAGTGGCCTAACCAATGTCCTGTACAGCCGCAACATGACCTCCCAACTCCTGTACTCATACTCTGACCAATAAAGGAAAGCATACCAAATGCCTTCTTCACTATCCTATCTACCTGCGACTCCACTTTCAAGGAGCTATGAACCTGCACTCCAAGGTCTCTTTGTTCAGCAGCACTCCCTAGGACAGTACCATTAAGTGTATAGATTTGCTTTCCCAAAATGCAGCATCTCGCATTTATCTGAATTAAACTCCATCTGTCAGTTCTCAGCCCATTAGCCCATCTGGTCCAGATCTTGTTGTAATCTGAGGTAACCCTCTTCGCTGTCCACTACACCTCAAATTTTGGTGTCATCTGCAAACTTACTAACTGTACCTCTTATGCTCACATCCAAATCATTTATGTAAATGACAAAAAGTAGAGGGCCCAGCACCGATCCTTGTGGCACTCCACTGGTCACAGGCCTCCAGTCTGAAAAACAACCCTCTATCACCACCCTCTGTCTTCTACCTTTGAGCCAGTTCTGTGTGCAAATGGCTAGTTCTACCTGTATTCCATGAGATCTAACCTTGCTAATCAGTCTCCCATGGGGAACCTTGTCGAACGCCTTACTGATGTCCATATAGATCACATCTACTGCTCTGCCCTCATCAATCTTCTTTGTTACTTCTTCGAAAAGCTCAATCAAGTTTGTGAGACATGATTTCCCATGCACAAAACCATGTTGACTATCCCGAATCAGTCCTCGCCTTTCCAAATACATGTACATCCTGTCCCTCAGGATTCCCTCCAACAACTTGCCCACCACCGAGGTCAGTCTCACCGGCCAAAAGTATCTACAGTATTGAAATTTATTTCTAGGGTATGGAATTCAAGAGTAAAGTGCTTTGCATTTTTGGCTGCTAGCAATGGTGTATTTAACACTTTGACGAACCGTACCCCTAGATCCATGAGCTCATGTACACTATTCAGGTCCGTGGTTAATGTTAATATACTAAGCTAATGGAACAAGGGCTCAAATCCCACCATGACGGCAGTGGAATTTAAATTCAATAAATACACGAACCTGATCCCCGACAATGTTTTTGACTTCTAATTGTCCCTGAAATGATCTGAGCAAGTCACTCAGTCTGAGGATAATTAGGGATTGACAGTAAATGTGGGCTTTGCCAATAGCACCCAAATCTAATGAAAGTAAAAAGATATATTTTCTGTTTTCCAAGAAACCTTGGAGTGCAGGTTCATAACTCCTTGAAAGTAGAGTCGCAGGTAGATAGGATAGTGAAGGCGGCGTTTGGTATGCTTTCCTTTATTGTTCAGAGCATTGTGTGTAGGAGTTGGGAGGTCATGTTGCAGCTGTAAAGGACATTGGTTAGGCCACTTTTGGAATATTGCGTGCAATTCTGGTCTCCCTCCTATAGGAAGGATGTTGTGAAACTTGAAAGGATTCAGAAAAGATTTACAAAGATGTTGCCAGGGTTTGAGTATTTGAGCTATAGGGAGAGGTTGAATCGGCTGGGGCTGTTTTCCTTGGAGTGTCGGAGGCTGAGGAGTGACCTTATAGAGGTTTATAAAATCATGAGGGGCATGGATAAGATAAATAGACAAAGTCTTTTCCCTGGGGTCAGGGAGTCCAGAACTAGAGAACATAGATTTGGGATGAGAGGGGAAAGATATGAAAAGGAGCTAAGGAGCAACATTTTCATACAGAGGGTGGTACGTGTACGGAATGAGCTGCTAGAGGAATTGGTGGAGGCTGGTCCAATTACAGCATTTAAAAGGCATCTGGATGGGTATATGAACAGGAAAGGTTAAGGGATCAAGTGCTGGCAAATGGGACTAGATTAGGATGGATGAATTGGACTAAAAGGTCTGTTTCCATGCTCCATATTTCTCTTCTAGTTCTCCAAAGTCCATCCTCTGCAACTTTTCTACTGTCTTATTAGATCTAGCAGTTTGGTATCAGCTATAACGTCTGAAATTCTGTTATTTGTCCTTAGATTCAAATTAGTGATATTAATTTTGACTAACAGGGATACCAGCACTGAAAGAGCTCTCTTGTGACACAGTGGTCATGTCCACACCCCTGGACTGGGAGGCCTGGGGTCAGTCTCACCTGCTCCAGAGGCAGATAGTAATATCTCTGAACAAGTTGATTAGAAAAAAGTCAGTGTAGATTCTGTCTTCCAGTCCCAACCTTCCAACTATACAGACAAGTCCTCTGCCAGTAAACGTGAAAGACTGACCTCTTTCCCCATTTAGGGTCGTCTTGAGGTGCAATGGGAATATCCCTAACCCTGGCCCGAGAGGCCAAGGTTCAAGTTCTATCTGACCCAGAGATGTCATAGGATCTCTGAACAGGTTGATCGGGAAAATAGCTTCTAAAGAAAATCTCTCAGCACTGATCCTTCTGAAACACAGCTTTCCATGATGCTTCAAACTAACTAACCATGCTCTAGTCTCTGCTTTCTAAATTTTAGCCAAACTACTATACATTCAGCCGTTTATCCTTGGACTCTAAATGACTTCAAATCTTAGTTAGAAGTCTACTGTTTTATCAAAACTACTACCTTACCTTTATCAACGCTTCCTAAAGTTCCTCAAATCTATGCCACTTATTTTCTGTCTCTAAGCAATTTTCTACCAATTCTTTTGCTGCAGGGTTTAGCTATTCCAGTACCTTGCCAGCACTGACATCAACATGACTGATCTGTAGTTCGAAGATGATCTTTTTTTCCTGTTATTTGAAATGAGAAACACTTCTTCAATTTTGAAGTCTAACCCTTCTGAGAAAAAGGCCCCTTTTTGATTATTTTCAATGTGTGAACCAACTTTGAATATTTTGTGCACATGAACAGTTAAGCCCATTTCCTCCTCCACAGTTCCTACTTTCTCTCAACTTTTTGTCATCAGCTAACTTGGATAGTTGTGTATTCCTTCATTTAAATCTTAATTATTAGTATTATAATGAAAAGTTGAATTCCTTTGTATACGTTGTGAAAGTAGTTTAACGAGAGTGAACATGTGTTGAAGTGACATGCACTTCATGCACACACAAGAGAATTAGTCTGCCACCTTGTTTATTTGCTTTCTACATGGTAGTTCAAGGCAATTTCTGAGTCATTTTTATAACGTTTGAATTTAGTACAAGTTTGTTTGCCAATAATGAACCGAAAAGGAAATTTAAAGATCAGTTGTCCATGGGAATGTGGCTCTTCAAAATTTCCATAACTTTAGCTTTCCTGTCAAGTTAGAAATTTCTCTAGTGATTTGCAATTTGATCAATTGCCTGATCACAGAATTACAACACAGCTTGTTACAATGTTGCTGATGTTGCCACATGCTAGAATCAGATCTTTCCAACTGTCATGACTTTTGCAAAAGACTTAAATTTAACTTGTCATTTGGAGGAGGGGTTCGGGATATCTGTCAGTCTTTGGGTAACCTGGAAGTGTGGAGGCCCACCCAAATTTAATGTTATCATTACAATTCTTAATATCTATGCTCTCTGGCTGTTTTGAGGGGCAGGATGACAAGTTGGAAAGACTGTGCTATAAGGCAGCTGACAGAACTGCTAGGGATAGTCCCTGGTCTCAAAGCAATGTAAAAAATCATGCTGTCCTTTAGCTGCCAGGTTTCTTGACTGCTAGGAAATACAGTCTGCAATCATTAAATCCAAACTGCTGATAATATCTAGACCTTAGATATTATTAATGATGACCGATTTCATGGTATTTGACCAATGCCAAACCCACTCTAGATAAACTGGAAGCAGGCACATTTACGTTGGTGTGGGTTTCCTATTGTTAACAGGTTAAACACTAGCACACCCAACAATACCATGCCCAGCTGAGAGCTGGGATTAATATTGTCCCTTTTGAAATAGTGGTTCAAGAAGGCAGCTCACTTCTCAAGGGCAACTAGGGATGGGCAATAAAGGCTGGCCCAGCCAGTGATGCTCACATCCCATCAATGAATTTAAAAAAACTTGTGCCTGACCCAAGCCATTTCTTAATTTTGCAAAGATTTTGTGGATAGGAGCGTAGAAATAGGCGCAGGCTATTCAGCCCCTCCAGTCTGTTCTGTCTTTCAGTGGGATCATGGCTGATCTCTGGCCTAACTTTATCTACCTGCCTTTGGTTCATATTCCTTTGCTTACCAAAACATTATCTTCCTCTGATTTAAAATTTACTACTGATCCAGCATGCACTGCTGTTTGTGGAAAAGTTTCAAATATCTACCCATTCTTTGTATGTAGAAATGCTTCCTAACATCTCTCCTGAACAGTCTGGCCCATATTAGAACATAGAACATAGAAGAATACAGCGCAGTACAGGCCCTTCAGCCCTCGATGTTGCGCCGATCAAAGCCCACCTAACCTACACTAACCCACTATCCTCCATATACCTATCCAATGCCCGCTTAAATACCCATAAAGAGGGAGAGTCCACTACTGCTACTGGCAGGGCATTCCATGAACTTACGACTCGCTGAGTGAAGAACCTACCCCTAATATCAGTCCTATATCTACCCCCCCTTAATTTAAAGCTATGCCCCCTTGTAATAGCTGACTCCATACGTGGAAAAAGGTTCTCACTGTCAACCCGATCTAACCCCCTAATCATCTTGTACACCTCTATCAAATCACCCCTAAACCTTCTTTTCTCCAATGAAAACAACCCCAAGTGCCTCAGCCTTTCCTCATAGGATTTTCCTACCATACCAGGCAACATCCTGGTAAACTTCCTCTGCACCCGTTCCAGTGCCTCCACATCCTTCCTATAGTATGGCGACCAAAACTGCACACAATATTCCAGATGCGGCCGCACCAGAGTCTTATACAACTGCAGCATGACCTCAGGACTCCAGAACTCAATTCCTCTACCAATAAAAGCCAGTACGCCATATGCCTTCTTAACTGCACTATTTACCTGGGTGGCAACTTTCAGAGATCTGTGTACATGGACACCAAGATCCCTCTGCTCTTCCACACTACCAAGTAGTCTACCATTAGCCCAGTAATCCATCTTTTTATTACTCTTACCAAAGTGAATCACTTCACACTTAGCTACATTGAACTCCATTTGCCACCTTTCTGCCCAGCTCTGCAGCTTCTCTATATCCCGCTGTAACCTGCCATATCCTTCCTCACTGTCTACAACTCCTCCGACTTTCGTATCATCCGCAAACTTGCTCACCCAACCTTCTAACCCTTCCTCCAGGTCATTTATAAAAATGACAAACAGCAATGATCCCAAAACAGATCCTTGCGGAACACCGCTAGTGACGGCACTCCAAGATGAACCTTTGCCATCAACTACTACCCTCTGTCTTCTTCCAGAGAGCCAATTCCTAATCCAAACCTCCAACTCACCCTCAATGCCATATCTCTGTATTTTCTGCAGTAGCCTACCATGGGGGACCTTATCAAACGCCTTACTAAAATCCATATATACCACATCTACCGCTTTCCCCTCATCTACCTCCTTAGTCACCTTCTCAAAGAATTCAATAAGGTTTGTGAGGCACGACCTGCCCTTCACAAAACCATGCTGACTATCCTTGATCACATCATTCTTATCCAGATGTGCATAAATCCTATCCCTTACAATTCTCTCTAAGACTTTGCCCACAACAGAAGTGAGACTCACTGGCCTATAGTTACTAGGATTATCCCTACTCCCCTTCTTGAACAAGGGAACCACGTTTGCTAGCCTCCAGTCCTCTGGCACTACTCCTGTCGACAAAGAGGACACAAAAATCAAGGCCAATGGCTCTGCAATCTCCTCCCTTGCTTCCCAGAGAATCCTAGGATAAATGCCATCAGGCCCAGGGGACTTATCTATTTTCACCCTTGCCAGAATTTCCAACACCTCTTCTCTACATATCTCAAAGCCATCCATTCTACTTATTCGTATACATATTCTAAGACTATGACCCAAGTTCTAGAATCCTTAACTAGTGGAAGTAGGGTAGATAAAGATAAACTATCTTTTCCTGTTAATATCTTGAAGACTTTGATCAGATCACCCCTTAACCTTCAAATTCTAGAGAATGCAAGCCAAGTTTGTTGAATTTCTCCTCGTAATTTAACCCTTGAAGTCCAGCCTTTATCCTTGTACTCCCTCCTTCCTAAAGTGTGGTGCCCAGATCTGCTCTCAGCACTCCTGATTTAGTATTACAATGCAGCCGGCCGGAGCTGTTAACCAAGTGGTTCTGACTAATGCCAACAGCTTAGGTCTGTTCTGGCAGCATCTGTAGAGGGAAAAACCGAGTTAATGTCGGGACTCTGCTGAGTTTCTCCAGTACCTTTTGGGTTTTTTCTCTCTGTTTCAGATCTCCAGCATCTGCAGTTCTGTCCCTTTTTTAGCTTCGGTTTAATTCTTGTTTCACTTGAGGTAGACGTGACAGTTAAAGGCAATGGCAAGCCACCACTGACACAGTCTGCCAAGAAAGCAGAGCAAGAGCCAAGGAGCTGCCTTTAGCCTGAGCTCACCTGATGATAATGAAAGAACTGTCCATTCAGGTCCAGTCCACACAAGCATCCTTCACCTCTTCCTATAACAGCAGGTGAATTATTCCTTGGTCCCAACTTGGAAGAGTTTGGAAAAAGGAGAATTTGGGAAAGCTGAATGGCCCCTAAAAGCTGAAAACCGCAAAAGAACTATGTGTTGCTTCCCCGTGACTAAATGAAATTCACTCCTGTTACAGTGTAGCCCAGATTTTCAGATGAGTGCTTTTTCCTCGTGTGAAGGTATGGCTAAATGAATATAAAACAGCAGGCTTCCATATCTGTTAGTGCCATGAATGAGATTAACTGATCATCAACATATTCTTTATTGCTGCTTGTTCAGACTGCAACTCCAAACAACAGTGGACTTGCTGGGAAGCACCGAGAGACAGGCGTCTTATTGAAGACAAGTTGCTATTCTGAAATATATGTCTGCAACACTTAATTGAACCTGAAGCTAATTATATGAAATAAAGTAGGTGGGGTAGGTGTGGGGTTTGGTGGATAGCAAGAATTTCTGCTTGGATAAGTTTTTTTAAAATGCTATTTTTGGTGCCAGAGCGAATATGTGATTCGGAAGGCAATTGCAGCATGGATTCTTTACCACCACTTCCGATTAGAGTCAATGATCAACAACATGTTGCAAGCATTAAAATGTTATTGCATGTTGCTGGGTCAAAATCCTGGAATTCCCTCCCTAAGGGCATTGTGATTCTACCTACAATGTGTGACCATAGCAGTTCAAGAAGGCAGCTCACCACTGACTTCTCAAGGGCAACTAGGGACAGGCAATCAATGCGGGGCAGCCAGCGATGCCCACGTCCCATGAGTAACTAAATAGTCAAAGAAGAATCTTGCCTTATTTGGTTTTAGATAAATTAATCTTGTCATGTGAATGAAAAATAAAACAAAAAGTCCTCCACATCTGTTATGACAGTAAATAATCATTTACTGGAGAAACTATGTAACTTTTGAATCAGGGCACACTGGTGAAATTGCTAAGCAAAATTCTATAATTTATGTTTTTAGTTTGTTTAAGCCACTTATTGTAATAATTGTAGGAGAGGGCATTTGTTTGAAATGCCTGTTTAGTGAGACTGGAGGAGTATGATGCCTCTACTATTTTACAGTTGGACTATAAGATATAGATGCATATTTAAGCCATTCGGCCCATCGAGTTTGCTCCACTATTTGATGATGGCTGTTATGTTTCTCAACCCCACTCCCCTGTCTTCTCTCTGCAACCCCTGATCCTCTTACTAATCGAGATCCCATCTATCACTGTCTTAAATGCACTCGATGATTTGGCCTCCACAACCCTCTATGGCAATAAATTCTGTGGATTCACCATCCTCTTGCTGAAGAAATTTCTTCTTATTTAAGCTCTAATGGGTCATCCCGTCAATCTGAGGCTTTGCCTTCAGTTCCTAGTCTCTTCGACTAGTGGAAACACCTCCTCCATGTCCACTGTATCCAGGCCTCTCCATATTCTGCAAGTTTCAATGACATGCCCCCTCATCCTTCTGACCTCCAAGTGCAGACCCAAAGTCCTCAACTGCTCCTCATATGACCAATCTTTCACCCCGAAGATCTTTCTTATGAACCTCCTTTGGACCCCTCCAATGTCAGCATATCCTTCCTTAGATACAGGGCCCAAAACTGCTCTCAGTATTTCAAATACAGTCTGATCATAGCCTTAATACAGCCTCTTGTGCATGCCAGCTTTTACGTTCCAGCCCCCTTGAAATGAATGCTAACATTGCAGTTGCCTTCCTATCTGCTTTAAGAGAATCCTAAACTAGGACTCCCAAATACCTTTATGCTTCAGATTAGCAAAGCTTTTCCCCATTTAACCAATAGTCTATATTCTTTGCAGCAAAGTGCATAAGAAGCCAAAAGGAGAGATTGGACATACAAGGATTATTTTCACCAGAACATCAGAGGCTGAGGGGGTGACCTGGTAGTAGTATTTAAGAGGCACGCATTGGGTGGATGGTTTGGGTCTCTTTGCCAGGGTGGAAATGTCAAAGAGGGTATAGACTTAAAGTGAAAGGGGGAGTATCTAAAGGCAAGTGGGTGTCTGGACTGTCCAGCAGGGAGAGGTGGTAGAAGCAGATATGACAGCAAAGTTAAAAGAGGTGCTTAGACAGACACATGCACAGGCAGAAATTAGAGAAATGTGGACTGTGTGCAGGCAGATGAGATTAGTTTAGAATAGCCTCATGGTTGACACAAATATGATGGGCTGAAGGGCCTGTTCATGCGCTATATTGTTGTGTGTTCTCTGTTCTGTAATCTCACACTTTCCCACAGTGCACTCCATCTACTACTTCTTTGATCACTCTCCCAGCCTGTCCAAGGGAAGCTGCAGCCTCCCTGCCTCCTCAACACTACCTGTTCCTCCCCCTACTTTTGTGACTCTGTAAATATAGAAACAATGCCCTCAGTTAATTTGCCCAGATTGTTCATGTACAACATGAAGAGTTATGGTCCCATTGCTGACTCCTGCAGAACTCCACTAATCACTGCCTGCCATCTTAAAAAATAACCCTTGATATCCATTCTCTGCATTCTACCAGTCAGCCAATCCTCTATTTATGCTACTGTCTTGCCCTTAACACCATGGGCTCTTATCTTTTTTAGCAGCCTCCTTGTTGCAGATTATCTGGAAATCCAAATAAATCACATCCATTACCTCTTCAAAGAATTCTAACAAATTTGTCAGGCCTGGCCTCCCCTTGATGAAGCTGTGCTGAGTTAGCCCTATTTTACCATGTATTTCCAAGCAATCTGCATTCTCATCTTTAATAATGAACTCTGAAATCATACCAACAACTGAGGTCAGGCTAACTGGCCTATCATTTCCTGTCTTCTGCCTGCCTCCCTCCTTAAAGCAGACATGTTACTTTAGTCATTTTCCAGTCCTCTAGTCCCTCCCTGACTTCACTGACTCCTGAAAGATCACCAGCAATGCTTCCACAATCTCCTCAGCTATCGCCTTCAAAACTGTGGTGTGTAGTCCATATAGTCCAGGTTATTTTTCCACCTTAAGACCTTTCACCATCCCTGACACCTTCTCCTCAGTAATAATCATTACTGTCACCTCTGGCCCATTGGCTTTCTTGAGGTTCTTGTATGCTGCTGGTGCCTTCCAGTGTGATAACTGATGCAGAGTATCTGTTCAGTTCCTCTTTGTTCCATTTGTTTTTTTTCCCATTACTACTTTTCTTTCCTCATTTTCCAGGGTCCAATATCCTCTCTCTGTCTCTTTCTTTTCAAAAAAATACTCTTGCTGCTGTCTTCTATATTACTAGCTAGCTTACCCTCCTACTTCATCTTTGCCTCCCTTCTTGCCTTTGTAGTTGTTCTCTGAAGGTATGACTAAATGAATACAATACGTTTGTTCTCTGCTGGTTTTTAAAGGCCTCCCAGTCTTCTGGCCTCTCACTATTGTTTTGAACAAGCAAAGCAATGAGGACCAATGTGTACTCCTCCAGGCTTTTATCCATGTCTCTATCTACTTTCACTGTTATTAGTATTCAGACAAACCAAACATAAGTGTCCAAACTGAGTTTGCTTTTGATCTTGACTGTGAATTGGGTAGCAGGAAACTTGCATTTTAATGTGGGACAAGTTTCCAACAGTTTAAAGGTAACATGCCAAATCGTGACCCATCCCACAATGAGAACAACTCTGGATGGTAAATCTGGAAGCAGTGCAAGTAACATGTTTAACATTTTCTTTTGAGACAAATACTTAACTTGCCTTGGCAAATGCTGCGGTTAAGTTAGGTGCATATAAAATGGAGAAATCTGAGGTGTTTCTCCAACCTAGCTTCATGTACACTGGCAGTGTAACTCTTTACAATATATATTAATGATATTAGTAATAACATTAGCAAATTTACTTATGATATTAGGCTGGGTGGCAGGGTGAAATGTGAGGAGGATGTTAGGAGATTACAGGGTGACCTGGACAGATTAGGTGAGTGGTCAGATGCATGGCAGATACAGTTTAATGTGGATAAATGTATGGTTATCCATTTTGGTGGCAAGAACAGGAAGGCAGATTACTACCTAAGTGGAATCAATTTATGTAAAGGGGCAGTACAAAGAGATCTGGGTGTTCTTGTACCCCAGTCAATGAAGGTAAGCATGCAGGTACAGCAGGTAGTGACGAAGGCTAATAGCATGCTGGCCTTCATAACAAGAGGGATTGAGTATAGAAGCAAAGAGGTTCTTCTGCAGATGTACAGGGCCCTGGTGAGACCACACCTGGGGTATTGTGTGCACTTCTGGTCTCCAAATTTGAGGAAAGACATTCTGGCTATTGAGGGAGTGCAGCATAGGTTCACGAGGTCAATTCCTGGAATGGCGGGACTACCTTACACTGGAGAGTAAGACTGGAGCGACTGGGCTTGTATACCCTTGAGTTTAGAAGACTGAGAGGGGATCTGATAGAGACATATAAGATTATTAAAGGATTGGACACTGTGGAGGCAGGAAACATATTTCCGCTGATGGGTGAGTGCCGAACCAGAGGACATAGCTTAAAAATACGGAGTAGACCATTTAGGACAGAGATGAGAAGAAACTTCTTCACCCAGAGAGTGGTGGCTGTGTGGAATGCTCTGCCCCAGAGGGCAGTGGAGGCCCAGTCGCTGGATTCATTAAAGAAAGAGTTGGATAGAGCTCTCAAGGATAGTGGAATCAAGGGTTATGGAGATAAGGCAGGAACAGGATACTGATTAAGGATGATCAGCCATGATCATATTGAATGGTGGTGCCGGCTCAAAGGGCAGAATGGCCTACCCCTGCACCTATTGTCTATTTAACAGAGGCCACGTTGGCCATCTGAGAGAAACTGACTTGCTTAAGATGAGAGATATTGGAATGCACCTCTGTGGCAAGTAAGTCTTGAACCTGTGCTTCTTTGTCCACCAATAGTTACTTTTGGTTTTTTTTTAAGGCTTTGGAAGATGACGACAAGGAAGAGTCATTGTTTGTTAGGTATTTTGCATTCTGTCATCTATAAATTCATAGTCATAGTTTTTACAGGATGGAAAATCGTCCTTCAGTCCAACGTTTCTGTGCCGATCATAAAGTCTCTATTCTAATTCCATTGTCCACCACTTAGCACAAAGCCTTGTATGCTCATCTAAATACTTAAAGTTCTTGCCTCTGCCACCCTTTTAGGTTATAACTTTCAAATGTCCACTATCTTCTGAGTGAAGTGAAAGAGGTCCTCAAATCTCCTCAACTTCCTGCTCCTTACCACAAAACTGTGATCTTTGTTATTAACCCCTCTACTAAGGGAAAGTTTCTGCCTAACAGCTCTATTTATGCCCCTCAGAACCTTCTCCACTTCAATCAGGTCCTCCCTCTGCCCTGTTGGCTTTAAGGAAAACAAGTTCCATGTCTCTGTCTTCTTTGAGAGCCACTTATCTTTGTACTCTCTGCTATTGCATCTGTGAGCGGCCTAATTTGCGATGGTTTACCTTTTTGGAGGACAGGAAAGCGAGTGGCTTAACCAACAATAATTGCAGGCAAGTGTTGTCAAACCTGGTTTTTGCCCATCAGTCCTTAACAGTTGCTGGTTTCTCCAATGTCCATTTTGGCATTGCCCCTTTAAACAGTGGGGATCAGATTGTGCCAGTTGGGTGTGTGATGTGTCAGCTTGGAGATTAAAAAGCAAGAAATTGGAATTCCTTTTGCCTCAGACGATCTCAAATCATGGAATCTGACCCATTGCCTTTATTGCATACACAACCTGCCTCTCCATTACGACGGGGCCCACATGTCCCCTAATAGGAGCCACTGGAGTATGTTAAAGATAATGAGCTGTTCCTGATGAACGTGATGGACAATTTGATCTTAGATCTTTTGTTAATGTCATTAATTTGTACCCTATATCCGTGGTTCCAAATATATCTCCATAAGATGTTGATTGCTGAAACCACTTTTCTGACTGTGTCTGACTATGGGGCATCAAAAAATTAGTCATCTACTTAACAGCGCACAATATCACAGTAACTGTGAGCAGTAACTGTGAGCATCAACTACCCCACCATAGTCCCAGTTGTACAGTTGAAAGGTGATTAACATCTTTGGTGCTGGATCAATAGAGCAAGGAGTAATGTACTTTTATTCTTTAATTTGTGAATGTTGCTGGTAAGGCCAGTATTTGTTGCCCATTGTCAATTACCCTTTGAATAGTTTGTGAGAACATTACAGAGCAGTGCTGTGGGACAGAGTTAGTTGTATACTAGGTTAAGAACAGTAGATTTTTTTTTCCTTTTGAAGGACATTAGTGAAACAAATGGGTTTTTTAACTATGCCATCATGGTTGTCAGGGTCACTATTACAGAGATGTTCTGTTTGCACAAATTAAGTTTAAATTTCATCAGTGACCTTGATGGGAAGTTGAACTCATGTCCCCAGATCTTTAGCTCTGCATTACTAATCCAGAGGCATTATCAGTATGTTACAATCTTCCCAATATAAATGTTGCAAAAACTCTCATCAGTTAAAATTTTGAAAGCTGGGTAATCACATCTATGCTACCAATTAAGAAATCAGTTGTTCAGGAAAGGCTTAGTCTTTCCTGTGCTTCACACTATTGGGTGTTCCACAACCTCTGGATCATACTCACGTGGAACATACTGTCTGACTCTATACTGTCCAAAGATATCTTGAGCATTGAATATGATATACTGGATTAGTAGTGCTGGAAGAGCACAGCAGTTCAGGCAGCATCCAACGAGCAGCGAAATCAACATTTCGGGCAAAAGCCCTTCATCAGGAATAAAATGAAGGGCTTTTGCCCGAAACGTCGATTTCGCTGCTCGTTGGATGCTGCCTGAACTGCTGTGGTCTTCCAGCACCACTAATCCAGTATTTGGTTTTCAGCACATTGAATATGATAATTCTGTCTACTCTGTCTAGAGTAATTGGTCTACTCTTTTTTTATTATTATTAATTCACTGCATGCAAAATCTCTAGCAAGGCCAACATTTATCGCCACTTTCGGTCTCTACCTTCAGCACTATAGTGCTGAACCTAATCTGTTGGTCCTTTATAAGGTCACAACTGAGATAATGGTCGGCCTGATTTTGGCTTAATGGACCAGCTGTCTGTTGGTGTGTCTTTGCCTGTAATGTGGCACTCAAACAATTTTTCACCAAATCACATCCTAGAGGTATTAGGGCATGTAAGCAGGAGTTTGGTCATAAAGGTAGATGTTAGCAAATGTTTTGAAGATGGAAAGGGTTAAAACAGAGATGTTAGCACTCAGGGTCTCAGCAGCTGTAAGTACAGCTGTATAAGCAACAATTCAACTCAGGCCTACTCAGAAACTGAAGGATTGCAGGTATCTTGCTGCTGAGGGACAGCATCTTGATGAGAAATAAGTGACTAACCATAGATGCTTGAGGGTTAACAAATGTAATAGAGTGGGAGAGGAAAGAGAAGCCAGTCGCAAATATATGCTTGCTCTAAATAGATCCGAATGAAATTAAGTGATAACAGTCCTACCCAAATGAATACCAGCCAGACAGGTATTGGAAAATGTGCAGCTGTGAACTGGTTGAGAAGGTCATGGATAGTAGTTTATTTTTTCATGGTCACATAACATATCATTTATGACTTTAAGAGCCATTTTTTGAGAATGTGGCAGAAGCAAAAACCTGTTTGGACAAATTCAAGCCTGGAATACTGAATCTGTGTTTTAACCAGGAGAAAAAGCAACATTTTATTACTACATAATGTTATAAAAACATAATTGGAGCATTCATTCACTGCTGAATAGAATGGAATTTACAACTGAAACCTTACAGTACAGGAAATCTATGTGCTCATGTATGTGCAAAATTTAGAAACACATCCACTTTAGATTGTGTAATAGATTTTTGGCAGGTTTCCCAGAAGATCTGCATTACTTCCTTTTATAGTTTGCTAAATTGAGGAATAGAAGCTCTCTTGGTTTTGTTAAAAGAATTTAGTACCTGAATGAGTTGTGGTTTGTGATGAATCAGGTTTCAGATGACATAGTACCTTGAAGACTATTTTTACCTCTCTCCATCTCCCTGTCCGCCCTCACAATGTCAAGCCCTTGCTATGTGACATGCTGAAGCTTGGGGCAGCTGCCACTAAAGCACAGTGGGAAAAGACCACTGTCTGATGTCTTCCTGCTGAAGTTAAATGAGGGTCTGTTCAGTTACTGGACCTTCCTCGTGCCTCAAGTGCATGTAAATAGAGTATCCATATGTGTAAGAGATGCCTTTGGTTTGTTTGGATAGAGTCAAACTTCAGTGTTTGTTTGTGTCCTTGATATGCTACTGTACAGACGAATTGCATTTGTGACTCTAGATATCTATATATAAGATTATATTTTATGAATAAAGTATATTTTTGAAATAAAAAAGGATTCCAAGCCCTTTCATAATAGTTCACCTCTATCCACACAATTGCACTGATTATCGTGGCCAAGTCAAGGCAACCTTCTGTCTTAACAAATATTATTGATTCAATGAGAAATGCTGTCAAACCCTGCCGCAGGCCGGAGCATTCTGATTTCACTGGATTATGTCTGTTTTTAGCTCTGTGTTCGAATGCTTCATTAATTTGATTTGCTACGTTGTATCAGCAAGTTGAGTTTTGAAACTTTGTTTTTAAAATTCAGTAATGGAATGGGCATAGTGCTGGCTTTATTAAAAAGAAAATAATTTGTAGGATGTGGGTACCATTGGCTGGGCCAACATTTATTGCCAATTCATAATTGTCCTTGAGTAAGTAGCGGTGAGTTGCCACCTTGAACCACTACTGCATTTAACTACACACAATGAGGTTAGGGAGGGAATTCCAGGACACTGAAGGAACAGTGACATATTTCCAAGTAAGGATGGTGAGTAGCTTAGAACATTAGTATGTTACAGGAACAGGCTCTTCAGCCCATCATGCCGATGCAGACCATCGTGCCACTCAAAACTACCCCCATCTGCCTGCACATTGCCCAAGTCTCTACATTCCTTGCACGATCATATGTCTTCTAAAAGCCTCTTAAATGCTGCTATTGTTTTTGCTTCCACTACCTCCCCATCATGTTTTCCAAGTACCTATTCTCCCATGTGGCAAAGAAAAGACTTTTCTTGCGCATCTCCCTTTAAACTCACCCCGTCACCTTAAATGTATGCCCCACCTATTATTTGATATGCAATTTTTGATTTTTTTAAAACAAAGTAATATATCTTTCCAGGTAAAACCATAACAGGGGTAAGATTGCAACATTCAACAGTAATCAGAGAGGATTAATAAAGCACAACAGAATTCTGCAGTGCTTCTCGCAAGTGGTACACACTGCTGCTACTGGGCATCAGTAGTGAAGGGAGTGGATGTTTTGTGGATGTGGTGCCAGTCAAGTGGGCAGCCATGTCCTGAATGATGTCGAATCTCTTGATTTTTGGAGCTGCCAGTCAAGTGGGGAGTATTCAATCTTGCTCCTGATTTGTACCTTGTAGGTGACGTATAGGCTTTGGGAATCAGGTAGTGAGTTACGCAGGATACCTAACCTCTGACTTGCTCTTGTAACCACAGTATTTAAGTGGTGAGTCCAATTTGGTTTCTGGTCAATGGCAACCCCCAGGATGTTAATATTTGTGGATTCAGTGATAGTAACATCATTTGAATGCCAAGGGAAATGGTTGGATTCTTTCTTGTTGGAGATGATCATTGCTGCAATCTGTGGCATGAATTTTATCTGCAACTTGTCATGCCACAGCTAACTATTGTTCAGAAACCAACAGAATGCAGCTGTGGAGGGAGAAATAGAGTTAACGTTTTGAGTCCATTATGACTTCCTCAGATATGTATATTGTCCAGATCTTGCTGCATTTGGGCATAGACTCCTACAGTATCTGAGGAGTTGTGAATGTTTGCGCAATGTTTAGCATCAGTGAACATCCCCACTTCTGACCTTTATGATGGAGGCGAAGTCATTGATGAAGCAGCTGAAGAATGGTTGGGCCTAGGACACTATCCTGAGGAACTTCTGCAGAGATGTCCTGGAGTTGTGATGGCCAACCACCAACAATCTCAACCATCTTCCTTTGTATGGCTCCAACCAGTGGAGAGTTTTTACTGATTTTCATTGATTCTGATTTTGCTAGGGCTGCTTTGATGCCACACTCAGTTGAATGTAGCCTTGATGTCAAGGGCTGTCACTCTCACTTCACATCTGATATTCAGGTCTTTTCTTCATGTTTGAACCAAGGCTGTAACAAGGTCAGGATTTGAGTGGCCCTAGTAACAGCTGCAGAGAAGGTACACAAAGAGTGAAATCAGCATTAAATTTGAAATTTGAGAGATCAATTTAGAAGTCTAATAACAGAAGAAGCTGTTATTGAATCTGTTGGTACATGTGTTTGTATCTTCTGCCTGATGGAAGAGATTATATCCAGGATGGGAGGGGCCTTTGTTGGCTGCCTTTCCGAGACAGGAAGGAGTGTAGATGGAGTCAGTGGGTGGAAGGTTTGCTTGCATGATGGACTGGGCTGTGTTCACAACTCTCTGTAGCTTATTATGGTCCTGGGCAGAGCAGTTGTCATACCAAGCTGTGATGCATCCAGATAGAATGCTTCTATAAAAATTGGTATGAGTCTTTACAGGAATGCTGAATTTCTGTAGCCTCCTGAGGGAATAGAAGAATTTATTAAGCTTTCTTGACCGTTGCGTCAACATGGGTGGACTAGGACAGATTGCTGGTGATCATCACCCCTAGGAACTTGACGCTTTCAACAGTCTCCACCTCAGCTCCATTAATGTAGACAGGAGCATGCCCTCCACCTTGCTTCCT
Organism: Chiloscyllium punctatum; assembly: GCF_047496795.1. Classification (NCBI taxonomy): domain Eukaryota; kingdom Metazoa; phylum Chordata; class Chondrichthyes; order Orectolobiformes; family Hemiscylliidae; genus Chiloscyllium; species Chiloscyllium punctatum. Next base: position 137,361,244 of record NC_092739.1, read on the forward strand.
GAAGTCAATGATCTGCTCTCTTGTTTTGCTGATGTTGAGAAAGAGACTATTATCTTCACACCACGCCACCAAGCACTCTATCTCTTTCCCGTATTCTGTCTTGTCTTTGTTTAAGATCTAGCCTACAATGGTGCTGTTGTCAGCAAACTTGCAGATGAAATTAGGACAAAACTTGTCCATTGAGTCATGAGTGTATAGGGAGTATAACAAGAGGCTGACTATGCAGCCTTGCAGGGCCCCAGTGTTGAGCATAATTTTGGAGTAAAGCAGCAGGCTTGCTGAGTCAAGTAAGCAATCTACTGTATAATAAACTTATGCTTTTAACCACAGTTTTACCATTTGAACAAAAGGTAAACCAGGGAGGTTACGAAATATTTATCCACCATACCTCCACTAATTAATATTGGCTTACTACACCAGACAATCTCATGTCCTGTTTTACCCCAGCTTTGCTGAACAAATAAACATTCACTGTACTGCAACCCCCATCATCTCTTGTCAGATTTTTTTTTCAGTCCTAAGAATATGTTCCTCTCAAATAAGCTTGATAATGTGGAAACCTGTTGGTGCAGAACTACACTTCCTGTCAGCTTTTCATGGAGAAACATCTGGTTTCTGTAGCCAAAGCAGTCAATGGTGTGTGATGGTCACAAGGCTTTAACTTAGAGGGGGAAAAATTTATCATTTCAACCTTTTTTTTTCAATTGTTTGAATTTTTAAAAGGTGTGTCCCTTGCAAATGCAATTGTTTGTTTCACTCTTTTCCAACTCGCTCTATTTGCATTTTTCTTGTTCCAGAGTACAGATATAACCAGCAGCATCGGTTATGATAATCTGATCCAGCACATGAACGATGGGCGAAAAACATGCAAAGAGTTGGAAGATTTTATCAAACAAAGGTATGTGAACTTTATTGATACTTACAGCTCTCTTGAACTTCATTGCTGGGTCAAGGCTCCTTGGTACCAGTGGTTAGTGTAGGGGAAGCACAGTGAAGAATTTCAAACTAGGCCACTCTGCACGAAAGACTTACTGATCTGATCCTGATTGATCCCTGAACACCGCCATTTCACAGAAACAGAGATGCCCATTTTATTTGCTTGAGATCCTGCACAAATGCAGTGTGTCATGGCATCAGTCCTGTCTCAATGACATTTTAGCAGTAGGCAGGCTTCTCCGTCCTGAAGGAGTGCACTTAAGTGGCAACCGGGATTTTTATGATAGGTCACTAATGTGGGACAGGAGTCCCTAACCTTCCGTCTCTGTTGTGAGTGTTGCTGCTGAGCTGATGCTGTCATGTAGGAACTATTTTCACTTCAGCAGAGAATGTTAAGCGAATATTTGCTGGAGGTTTCCAACACTATGAAGGATTACCTAATGAAAGAAAAAAAAAACTGCTCACTTGGCTAAGGAGCCAGCAATAAGGAATGTAACAAAGTCAGCCAGCTGGACCTAGTAGAATATGAATTCCCTGATTGGGGCTGCTAATCTGGTCCAATCAGGGAGCCCTGGCTGACATATAAAAAGGATGAATGTCAGCGATACTGACATTCTGGTATTTGACTGTTCATGTGTAAATAAAGGGTAAGTTAGTGATGGGATCCTGGCCCCTTTGGAGTTATTTCAGAGGCAGTAAAATCTTGGCAGAGAGTGAAAACAGAATTTGAAGAAACCGCTGTGAAAAAGTCATCAGAGTTTGGAAAGTTCTGTCACTACACTTCAAAAGTATTTCATTAACTGTCAGGTATTTTAGAGTGTCCTGAGGTAGTGAAGGAACTTGAGTTGACAAAAGGGGTGAGGGCATCTTTTAAAGAAAGAGCAGCTAAATAATTGAAACTGAGGAAAATGTGATAACTACTTTCACAGACAGCAGTGCAATGGAGTCCATTTTAGATTTAGTTGAGAGAAATGTTTGTACAGACTCGGAGCTGGAATGGCTTCTTCTATTGTGTGAGTGTCTATGATTCTCTAGTGGACAATATTGTACTGTTCTGTTCTTACCTTATGTCTACAAACACCTGCTTTTGGTTTGTGATAGGACGAGACCAAGCAAAAGACTATTTGATTGGAGTGCAGATAGAATGACGTAGGGTCAGACTCTGCTCATGATCAAATATCCTGCAGTATCGAGGTTCACCCATGCAGAATGGCTGCATTAATGAGCTATAAGTGAAGCTATGAGCGTAGGGATTCATTGACTGCAGGAAGTGAGTGGAGATAAACTGTACAAGACCAGATATTGCAGACATAGTATCTTCTGATGAATGAACAAAACTCAACATGAAACAGACCTTGTGCTGTGTGGAAATGACCACGATGATTGCTGATATGTGTTTCAGAAGTTGACTCAGTATAAAATAATAGACACAGAAAATGCTCACGTGAGGTCAGGTGGCATGAGTGAAAAGAGAAAAAATGTTTCATCAATGCCTTTCATCCACACTGGGAAAAGGTTGGGGATGTAATAAAAAGGGATGACCTATGCAGAGTGGAAGGCAGGAGAGATTAAATGACAAAATGTATTATGGTGTAAGGCATTAACATTTTAAAAAAAATCACTTTTGCTCTTTAATCACTCTCTTTCATTTTATCATCTTTTCCTTCCCTCCCACTCCTTGCCCCTGTACTTGCATTAAAATCTGTTTATATGTCACAATCTTTTCCAAATATGATGAAAGGCCAGTGTTCTGTTAAGTTGGGTTCTGGCTCCACAGATTATTCCAAAACTGCTGAATGTTTCCAGCAATTTCTTTTTTTTGTTGCAAGTTTCTAGTATCCAACGTGTTTGTACAAGAACTGTCCTGATCTGTTGACAGAGCTTCTTTCAATAAGGAAGCACATTGTCTTCTTGCAGATTCAGTTTGTTTCATCAGAGAAGAGTAATTTTCTCAGATCACAAGCACAGACAGCAACAAAAGACTTTGAGTTCACATTTTTTTAAGGGTTCAGATTTGAAAAGAAAAATCAGAAGACAATTTGACCTTCTTGGTGGATTTTCTGCTTTTCATTTCACTTTTTTGTTTTATTTTAAATAAAAGTCACATTAAACCTGTTACTTATATAGTTATCCTGGCCAATTGCTCTGAACTATTTTAATGCATACCACTTTTAATACCTACAGCATGTATTAAAGCACTTTACTTGAAATATGCTACATTGGCTATATAGCGGGATGTAGCAACGCATTCGCACCCATTGAGTTCCTTAATTTTTTTTTAAGAATTAGGTTTATTGTCACAAGTACTCAAATACAGGAATACATGAGCACTGCAAAAAGTGCACAAGTTGCTACTTCTGTCGCCATCTCGGGTACAAAGATACCTAAGTACAAAATCTTTACTTTTTCAGAGGGCAGTGCATGTATGGAATGATCTGTCAGAGGAAGTGGTGGAGGCTGGTGCAACTACAACATTTAGAAGGCATCTGGATGGGTAATGAATAGGAAGGGTTTAGAGGGATATGTGCCAAGTGCTGACAAATGGGACTAGATTAGGTTGGGATATCTGGTCGACATGGACGAGTTGGACCGAAGGGTCTGTTTCTGTGCTGTACATTTTTTTCTGACTCTAAATTAGAAAAATGAAGAAATTACTGTTTCAGGTAACATATTTTCATAACAGAAAGCTAAAAGTTGGTCAAGATACTAGGGACAGCTTCCCTGCAATTCTTCCAAATAATATTATGGACTCTTTTACATCCACCAAAGAGGCCAGATAGGATTTCAGTTTAATATCTCGTCTGAAAGAGAGCACCTCTGACAGAGCTTTGCTGTCTTAAACATTACTGTCATCTGAGCAAGAACTGACTCAAACTGCTGATTTTCACACTAGGCGTATATCATTTTGTGCAGATGAAAAATTAAATGAAGGTATTTCTAAATTCTGTTTCCAAATTGGACAGAGCATGGCACTGTTGCTAACTGTTTGTCATTGGAATATGTATGACATCTGAGCAAATTTGATTGAAAACAATAAATAAAAGTTGTGAGACAAAAATGTATGAAATAAGAGATGACTAAGCTGTATCAGTAAATTTTATGGTTTCAGGATTATGGAACTCTTTTTGGTTGAATATAATTCCTCTTTCGTTAGCTTGGGTTTTAACTGAGTTGGGTTGAGTTGGGAAATATTTATCAGTGAGTGGGACCCAATTCCAGAGTGCTAATGCTATTCCCAGGCGATCTGATTCTCCGGTGTGCCTCAGGAGTAACCTGGTGTCTTAGTGGCATGCGGAGGAATCATTTGTGGGGGGGGAGGCATAACTTGGATTACAAGGGACATGAAGTGGCTAAGGGGTATTGCCTGGTATTAGGAGGAATGGGGAGTCATGGATGGGGCATAGGGAGCTTTTGGAAGATGAAGAGATATGAGGGCTAGGGGCCCTTTTCTTTAAAATGAGGATGAAGGGCCCCAGCAAGGTCCCTTTAAACAGCCTGCGGTGGCATTTGGAAGCCTTGAGGGTTGCCTTTGATTTCTTTACTGGGTCAGCTGCCCTAGTTTGTAGCCTCCTGCCAGTGAAGATTCTGTCTTTGTGGATGTTTTCTTCTACTTGTTGAAGAATTTTTGATAACTCTAGTTAGCTGTCAATGTGACTTTAAAAAAGGCCCTAGTAACGGGCTGGAGAGGTGATGGATTATTGGGATTGTTGCTAGGCATCCGGATCATATTCTGGAGGTCCAGGTTTGTATTCCATCACTGCAAATGTTACAATTTGAGTTCAATAAAACAATCTGGAAATGAAGACGATCGATGGCTGGCGTTTATTGTGGGTTTACCCGTGCCAAATATGCTGCAGTGGTTCTTGAAGACAGCTTATCAGCACCATCTCAAGGGGAAATAGTGTCGGGCAATAAATGTTGGCTCAGCCAATGGTATCCACAAGCCATGAGTGGATTAAAGAAACATGAAATTTCCAGAAACTATTGCTCAAATATAGAAATTGTTGAAATGTCATCAGCCGTACTGACCCTTCTCTTGATTTTGCAAGTCCTTCATTTGGAAGAGATGCTGGTGTAGTGTGATGTCACTGGGCTAGTGATGCAGTAAGCTAGGCTGGGTGGACATGGGTTCAAATCCCATGAACAGCTGACTGGCTTTAAATTCAATGAATGTATAAACAGTCTGGAGTTAAAAGCATGTCTCAGTAATGGTGGCCATGACTTCTATCATTGCAAATATCCATTTGGTTCACTTACATCCTTCAAAGAAGAAAACCTACCATTCATTCTGACTTGTGACTCCAGATCCAGAGCAATGTGGTTGACACTCTTAATTGCCCTCTACGTCAGAGTGAGAGGCTTACACCACTTTGTTGAACTAATTAAAAATAACAAATTAATACAACCTTCTCAACCCAGTCCAGAAACAGCTAAAACAATTGCTGTGAAGTTACTGAGTCCCATGACATTTTTTTTTTAATTTTCTAAATTTAGGTTGAAGCCTAAAATGTTATAATTTATCTCTGTCTATCTATCTGCCTAGTCACAAAAAGGTTCCTGTGTGAATGGCAAAATTAGGCTGAGGGGAGAACTGGGCTGATATGAGGTTTGAATGGAAAATGCACATAGAGATCAAAATCTACTAAGATTAAATCTGCAGAAGAGGAATAGAATCATTGCTTCCTTCTGCTGTTACTCTGCCACCGTGAATATATTATTGTCACCGACAGAATGGAACACTGCAAAACTCTATTGGGGAACAATGACACAACGTTCTTACTGCTGTGGGGTGGGGAGTGTGGGGGGTTGCTGCAGGAAGTCTAACCACTGACTGAAATGAAAACTCAGTTACTCATACAGTAAACAAATCTGTTGAAGTTGTGACTGAAAGTTGCAGCACATTTGGGGAATTCTCCTTTTTGTTAGAAAGTTGCTGTGTTATTAACTTTGTCAATTTTCTGTTTTGTTTCATGGCTGGAATGAACTCAGTGAGATACTTTCTTCCTCATGCCCATTATATTTTCAGAACTTTAACCTCGTGCCATTTTCTTGAAATTTAATGCTAAGATCTCCAGTCTTGTGTCAGTGTTTCATATGTTAATCACATGTCTTTTTTTTGATGGAGGGCAGCCATGTTCTCTGAGTGCTGGAGTTGCCAACTGTCAAAGTTTCATAGAATTTTGACAGTGCTGAAAGAGGCCATTTGGCCCATCAAGTTTGCACCAACCCTCTGAAGACTGACCCACCTTATCACCATTATCCTGTATTTCCCAAGGCTAATCCACCTAACCTGCATGTCCTTTGGACTGTGTCATAGAGATGTACAACAATGAAACAGACCCTTCGGTCCAATTCATCCATGCCGACCAGATATCCCAACCTAATCTGGTCCCATTTTCCAGCATTTGGCCCACATCCCTCCAAATCCTTCCTATTCATATACCCATCCCGATTCCTTTTAAATGTTGCAATTGTACCAGCTTCCACAACTTCCACTGGCAGCTCCTTCCATACATGCACAACCCTCTGTGTGAAAAAGTTGTCCCTTAGGTCCCTTTTGTATCTTTCCCCTCTCACCCTAAACCTATGCCCGCTAGTTCTGGACTCCCCTACCGCAGGGAAAAGACTGTCTGTCTATTTTTCCCTGTCATGAGGTCACCCCTTAGTCTTTGACATTCCAGAGAAAACAGCCCCAGCCTTTTCAGCCTCTGCCTACAGCTCAAATCCTCCAACCCTGGCAACATCCTTGTAAATCTTTTCTGAGCCCTGTCAAGTTTAACAACATCCTTCTGTTAGGAAGGAGATCAGAATTGCACGCAATATTCCAAAAGCGACCTAACCAACATACTGTATAACTGTAACATTACCTCCCAACTCCTATACTCAATGCTCTGACCAATACAAGAAAGCACACCAAATACCTTCTTCACTATCCCATCTACCTGTGACTCCACTTTCAAGGAATTATGAATCTGCACTCCAAGGTCTCTTTGTTCAGCAGCACTCCCTAGGACCTTCCCATGAAGTGTTTAAGTCCTGGTAAGATTTGCTTTCCCAATATGCAGCACTTTGTATTTATCTTAATTAAACCTCTGCTACTCGTCAGCCCATTGGCCCATCTGATCAAGATCCCGGTGTACTCTGAGGTATCCTTCTTCGCTGTCCACTACATCTCCAATTTTAGTATCATCTGCAAGCTTACTAATATAGCTCCTGTGTTCATATCCAAATCATTTAAGTAATGGACCCAGCACCGATCCTTGTGACACTCCACTGGTCACCGGCCTCCAGTCTGAAACACAAGCCTCCACCACCACCTATCTTCTATCTTCAAGTCAGTTCTGTATTCAAATGGTTAGTTCTCCCTGTATTCCATGAGATCTAACCTGTGTCCGAGAGACGTGCAGCACAGAAACTAACTCTTCGGCTTAACGTGTCCATGCTGCCCAGGTTTGTTGAAGTGAACTAGTCCCAGTTGCTTGGTTTGGCCCATGACCAGTCTAAACCTTTCCTATCCAAGCACCTGTCCAAATATCTTTTAAAATTTGTAATTGGTACCCACTTTTACCACTTCCTCTGGCAGCCCATTCCATAAATGCACCACCCTCTGTGGAAGAAGCTGTCCCTCAGGTCATTTTTAACTCCTGCCCCTCACCTTAAACCCTTTCCCTCTAGGAGTGCCCTACCTTTCGGAAAAGACCTTGGTTATTTATCTTATCTGTACTATTCATGACTTTTTAAACCTCTATAAGGTCACCCCTCAGCTCCTACAGTCTAGGGATAAAAGTCCCAGCCTATCTCCTTATAACTCAAACCCTCCAGGCTCACTAATAATCGAAGCTCCCGGTGGAAACCCATGCTGACACAGGGAAATTTGTGCAAACCCCACACAGTCACCCAGGCTGGAATTGAACCCAGGTTCCTGGTATTAAATGTTGTGCTATCATGTTCTAGAGTTTCCAAAATTATGGTTTAATATTCCTGACAACTCTGAGCAGTCCAGGAGAAGAATCACTGATGTATTAAACAAGATTTTTTTTGTGTGTGTCTTTCGCACCCTATTTTCCTTGAAATGTCTGTGGGCAAGGTAGGGAAGGCTGTTTAACTCCTTCAATTGGAGAAGGTGGCGAAGGCAGCAGGTCATAGCATAAAACTTCCAGTTGTGTGTCCAACCAAAGTTCATGGAACCCTGGTAATATACCACAAAAATGAATCATTCATTTTAGAACATAGAATATAGAATAATACAGCGCAGAATAGGCCCTTTAGCCGTCAATGTTGCACCGAGTTGTGAACTAATCTAAGCCTATTCCCCCGCACGCTATCCCATCATCATCCATATGCTCATCCAAGAATTGTTTAAATCTCTCTAATGTGGCTGAGTTGACTACATTGGCAGGCAGGGCATTCCATGCCCTTACCACTCTCTCTGAGTAAAGAACCTGCCTCTGACATCTGTCTTAAATCTATCACTCCTCAATTTGCAGCTATGCCCCTTCATGCAAGCTGACGTCATCATCGGAGGAAAAAGGCTTTCATTGTCTGCCCTATCTAATCCTCTGATCATCTTGTATGTCTCTGCTAAATCTCCTGTTAGCTGCCTTCTCTCCAAGAAGAACAGACCTAAGTCCATCAGCCTTTCCACATAAGACCTTCCCTCCAGACCAGGTAACATCCTGGTAAATCTCCTTTGCACATTTTCCAATGCTTCCACATCCTTCCTGTAATGGGCCAATCAGATCTGTACACAATATTCCAAGTGTGGCCACACCAGCGTTTTGTATAGTTGCAGCATGATATTGCAGCTCCGGAACTCAATCCCTCTACCAATAAAACCTAACACACTGTATACCTTCTTAACAGCAGTATCAACCTGGGTGGCAACTTTCAGGGATCTATGTACATGAACACCAAGATATCCCTGCACATCCACACTACCAAGAATCTTTCCATTGACCCAGTATTCTGCCTTCCTGTTATTCTTCTCAAATTGAATTACCTCACATTTATCTGCATTGAATTCCATTTGATACCTCTCAGCCCAACTCTGCAGTTTATCCAAGTCCCCCTGCAACCTGCAACATTTTTCCACACTGTCCACTACTCCACCGACTTTGGTGTCATCTGCAAACTTACTAATCCATCCACCTATGCCTGCATCGAAGTCATTTATCAAAATGACAAACAGCAATGGTCCCAAAACAGATCCTTGTGGCACACCACTCGTAACCGGGCTCCAGGCTGAATATTTTCCATCAACCACCACTTGCCGTCTTCTTACAGAAAACCAGTTTCTCATCCAAACTGCTAAATTACCCTCAATTCCATGCCTCTGCATTTTCTCCAAAAACCTACCATGTGGAACCTTTATCAAAGGCTTTACTGAAGTCCATGTATACCACATCAACCCTCATCCACATGCTTGGTCACCTTCTCAAAAAACCTCAGAGGTTTATGAGACACAACCCGCCTTTGACGAAACCATGTTGACTATCTGAAATCAAATTGTTGCTTGCTAGATGATTATAAATCCTACCTCTTGCGATCCTTTCCAAACCTTTTCCAGAACTTTTGATGTTATTTGTAGGATCCTGCTGTGTGCAAAGTGGTTTCTGTATTTGTCTCCAGGATAGTTGCAACACTTAACAATAGTAGTTTGATTTAAATGTGAGATATCTTGATATGCTTCAAGAATAACAGTGAGACACAATGCAAACAGAAATCCCCTGCACAATGGGTGCTATTATTCTTGTGATTATACTTTTAACTGCAATCCAGAAAGCTCCAAGTTGCGATCCTGACATTTGAGCGTATGATCTCAGTTAGCTCAGTGCTGTACAAAGCTAGATCCACACTATTATGGCAATCACTTGTTATTTGGATGGTAGATCAAACAGTGACCATATCTGTCTGTCTGAAAGGAATGTAAAAGTTCCTATAACATTATTTAAAGAACACAAATGTTCCTACCATTTTCCTAGTCTGTATGTGTCCCTCATACAATACAGAAGCACATTATCTCGTCTTTTCATTGCTGGATTTTTGGAATTTTGCTGTTTATTACTTGCCTGCTATGTTTGCCTATGTTGCAACAGTGAGAAGAGTTTGTAAACACTTCATTGGCTTTTTTGTGTTGCAAACTGTTCTTTATAAATAGACTTTTTTTCTTTTTTTAAACATTATCAGTGATACTTGTAGAGACCAATAACTTCTGAAAAGAGATATTAATTTGTGATAGAAATAAGCAATGGACAAGCTTTTCATGTTGTAAGATTTTTACTGTAACAAACAATTAAAATGTATCTGTAGCAAACATTAATAGACATCTAGTTAACCCAAAGAAAGAAAAAAGATACATCCTCACCAACTACTTAACACAATCAAAGCCTGTATTTTAACTTGTACCATGCATCTGCCAGAGGTTTCAAAATGCACAGTGAAGTCCAAAGTTACTCCAGGCTTTCCAGCAGCTTCATTCCTTGATGCCAAAAAGGATGAATCTTCTGATGTCCTTTAAATCTGATTCCATTTAGTCTGAATATTTCAGAACCTGACTTTTGCGAAGCAAAACCCACCTCGTGACTCTTTGTTAATGAAATCTCCAATAGTCCTGTCAGTTCTGCTTTCAGTTTTCAACAAGATAATCTGTCTCTCTCTCTCTCTCTCTCTCTCTCTCTCTCTCTCTCATTTGTTTGCTTACTCATGCACTCTCACTTTGCCTCAGCTTGGTTTTGGAGGCTATCTTCTTTTCCCTGTCAAGGTATGTCAACTGTCCTTTGAATTTTGTTTTGAAAACTTATGTTTCTGTTTTGGTTTCAGATTAAATAGGCCACTTCCCAGGCAGAAATATGTTATGACCACCACTGACCACTATTCAAAACATTCTGTTTCACCTTCGGTTACGAGAGGTATTTTTAGAAAAACACTTGTGCTTTGGAGATTAAAAAAAAAGTTAGTGGGATCTGATCAACAAAAGGCTGCTGACCTGATTGAAAAATGTACAATTAATCCTTTCCTCATTCACGGGTGAAGATTGACCATTTGGGCAATTTCTATATCACTTAGTGTCCATGAAACAAGATTCCAATCTACACATTGCCAAGAAAATGTTAAAAGCTTGCTTCACCATTCGATGATTATGGGTGATCATCTATCTCAGTGCCATACGGGTGTCTCTGATGTACGAACGTTTGATGTACAAACGCTCACACTTATGAATGTGATCCCATTCAGGCATGTGAATTTTAAAAATCTGACAATCAAACATTTCTTGTACTTATTACATTGTCCGGCATTGTGTTCCAACGTGACTGATCTCCAAAACAGAACCCATTTGCAAATTGAGGACTATGTGTATTCTGCGTTCTCTCCATGTCCCTTGATGCCTGTAATATCTAAAAGTTTATCAATCTCTCTCTTGAATATTCTCAGTCACTTGGCCTCTGCAGCCTTTTGTGAATTCCATAGCTGAACCACTCTCTGAATGAAGAAATGCTGCCTCGTCTCAGTCTTAAATGACTTCGCCTGTATCTTGAGACAATGACCTCTCGTTCTAGACTAGGAGATACACCTTCCCTGTATTTGTCTAAACATGTTAAAATATGATCCATTTCTATCAGATCCCCTCTCACATTTCCAACCATAGTGAATACAGGCCCAGTTGAATCAATGTCTCCTCATACAACAGTTCGGCCATCTCTAGGATTAGCTTAGTGAACCTCACTGCACTCCCTCTATGTCAGGTTTTTCCTCACTTAACTAGGGAGATCAAAACTGTTCACAGTGCTTCAGTTGCAGACTTATCAAGGCCATGGGCAACTGCAGATGTCCCTACTTCTGAACTCAAATCCTCTAACAATGAAGACCAATATATACTTGACTTCCTAATTGCTTACTGCACCTACCTTTCTACTTTCATTGACTGGTGTCAAGGATACCTAGGTACCTTTGTACAACCACATTCCCCAATAAATCACCATTTTAAATTATAATCTACCTGCCTGTTTTTCATGCCAAAGTATATAACTTCATATTTATCCATACTATATTGCATCTGCCTTGTGTCTTCTCACTGATTCAAATTGTCTAGATTGCCTTGAAGCCTCCTTGCATCCTCCTCCAAAACTCCCAATTCCACCTAGGTTTGTGTTCTCAGGAAAGTGGAAATATTGTATTTGTTTCTCTCATCCAAATATTATGAATAACTGGGACCCAAGCACTGATCCCTGCAGTACATCACTATCCATTGTCTATCACCAAAAAAACTCCATTTATTTCTACTGATTCCTGCCTTTCGTCCTTTCTCAATCCATGCTAATATATTACCTGATTCCCATGTGCTTTTTGTTTGGGTTAGCCTCTTAGGTGGAATCTTATTCAAGCCTTCTTGAAATAAATGACATCCACTGGTTCTCCCTTTATCTATTCTACTAGTTACACCTTCAAAGAAAACTCCAGAAGATTACTTCAGTATGATTTCTCTGTCAAACCCTGACAATATCGAAGCCTATTAATGCTTTCCATAGATATATTCTATTATTACATCTTTTATAATGGACTCTCATATTTCCTGTGTTACTGGTAATAGGTTAATTGGTATGAAATTCTCTTTTTTTTTGTTAAATAGTGGTGTTACACTTGCCACTAGGCAGCACGATGGCTCAGTGGTTAGCACTGCTGCCTCACCACGCCAGGGACCCGGGTTCAATTCTAGCCTCAGGCAACTTGTGTGTGGAGCTTGCACATTCTTCCCGTACCTTCGTGGGTTTCCTCCAGGTGCTCAGGTTTCCTCCCACAATCCAAGGATGTGCAGATTAGGTGACTTGGCCATGTTAAATTGCCTACAGTGTTCAGGAATGTGTAGGGTGTACATTAGTCAGGAAAAATGTCTACTGATAAGAGAGGGGATAAGTCTGGGTGGGATACACATCAGAGGGTCAGCGTGGACTTGTTAGGCCAAGTGGCCTGTTTCCACACTTTTTCAGGGCAATCATCTTGAGTACCGTGGGATGTAGATTATCAGGTGCTGGGGTTTGTTAGACTTTAACTTTGTTAGTTCCAAAAGCACTAATTTTTAAAAAAAAGGTATTGATTTTCTTCAATCCCTCTCCATTGCTAGAACCATAGATTACTAACATTTCAGGGAAATTCTGTGTCTTTATGTTCCCCCATTTCTGACTGTAAGGGACATTATTTGTGTGATCCTTTGTCAAGACGGAACCAAAAGAATGCGTTTAATTGGTCTCCCATCTCTTTGTTCCCTGTTATAACTTCCCCTGTTCCTGATTGTAAGGATCTACATTTGTCTTCACTTCTGTTACTCTTCATATTTATAGAAGCTTTATAGTCAGTTTTAATGTACCTTGCAAGTTTATTTTCATACTTTCGTTTCCCACTCTAGATCAATCTGTTTGTCCTCTTTTGCTGAATTCTCAATTCTCCACATCTTCAGGGTTGCTCCTTTTTTTTCTGGCAATTTTACATGGTCTCCTCTTTGCATCTAATACTATCCCTAACTTCTTTTGTCAGCCATGTTTGAGCTACTTCTTCTGTTTGAGAACATAGAACGTAGAAAAGTGCAGCACAGAGCAGGCCCTTTGGCCCATGATGTTGTTGTGCCAAGAATTAATCCTAATCTAAAATAAAATAGCCCAACCTATGCACTCCTCAATTCACTGCTGTCCATGTGCATGTCCAACAGTCACTTAAATGTCCCTAATGACTGCTTACACCATCACTGCTGGCAACACATTCCACGCGTTCACAACTCTCTGCGTAAAGAACCTATCTCTGACGTCTCCTCTGTACCTTCCTCCAAACACTTTAAAACTGTGACCCCTTGTGCCAGTCAATCCTACCCTGGGGAAAGTCTCTGGCTATCGACTCTATCCATGCCTCACTTTACCTTGTACACCTCAATCAGGTCACCTCTCTTCCTCCTTCTCTCCAGAGAGAAAAGTCCGAGCTTAGTCAACCTCCCTTCATAAGAAAGGGTTTGCATCAGATATGCAATGATAATTGTTGTAATTCACGTGTATGTTCATTAAATGTTAGCCATTGCCTAACTGTTGCCAACCCTGTTGTTCAGGTTCCCCATCACGTGAATCATACCTTTTTATAGTTCAGTTTATTTAGATTCAGAATCCTAGTTTTGGATTTAAGTTCATTCTATCCTTATAGAAAGAAGGACTCTCGTTCTTCTACAGAAGAACTTTTATTGTTTTATGACTGCTCTTCCCCAATGGATCTAGCACAAGAAGGTTGTTAATTATTCCTTACTGATTGCACCATACCCAGTTGAGGATAGCCTGCTATCTAGTTGTTTCCTCAACATACTGGTCTTAAAAACACATACACATTCCAGAAAATCCTTATTGCAGGTGTCTCTAATTTCCTGTTTAATGCCTTTCCTTACAACTCCGATAGATAACCCACCAACGTTTTCTGCCCCTTGGTGTTTCTTATCTCCACATATACAGACTTTACATCATGATTTTCCAAAGTAATATCCTTTTCTAACGATGCCACCTCCTTTTTGTCTGTCCTTCCTAAATATTGAATATCCCCGAATCCCTGATCACCTGTAGTCATGTCTTGTATTTGCAACTATATCATAACCATGTATATCTTTTTGTGCTATTAATTTATTAATATTATCATGACAACCCCAAACATTAAAACAAAGTCTTTAGACTTGGCCTTTTTAATTTGGCTTTTCATCTTAGCATTGTGGCCCAATTTGTTTTTGCCCCTTTTTTATTCTGCTTTCCATTTTTGCTTCTTTCATTTTTATAATTGCTTGTGTGTTTCCCTGCTCAGATTTCCATGCCCTTGCCATTCTAGTATAAAGAATCCCTGAAAGCATTAGCAAACAGCCCCTTCAAGACACCGGACCAAGCCCTGTCAAGATATAATCTGCCTTATTTGTACAGATCCCATCTTCCCTGAGGCAGATCCGAGGAATCTGAATTCCTTTCTCTTCAGCTGCGTGGACGTGATCTATTATTTCTATACTTGCTAACACGTGACACTGGTAGTAATACTGAGATTAATACTTTGGAGGGCCTACTTTTTAACTGATGTCCTAACTCCGTATGGTCATCTTCTAGAACCTCATTCCTTTTACCTTTGTTATTGTACCAAGATCATAGGTTGTTCACCACCCCCACTTTGCTGGCCCCACTTCAGAATGACCAGCAGTCTCAAGATGCCCTTGACCCTGGCATCAAGAAAGCAACATACCATCCTGGAATCCTGCAGAAATGTGTGTCTTTTTCCCTTACTAAGGGAACACTATAGCCATACCACTACTCTTCCTGCCTTCCTGTGCACCAGAGCCACTCATGGTCCTACAGCCCTGGTTCTCACTGCCATCCCCTGAAAAGTTGTTTCCCCAACAGTATCCAAAATAGTATATCTGTTAGAGAGGGCGTCAGCCACAAGGTTCTCCTGCGCTATCTGTCTTTCTTTACCCATTCCCCTGAAGGGGAAGCAATGGCCTAGTGTTATCATCGCTAGACAATTTAATCTGGAAAGTCAGTTTCAGAGCTGCTCATGGCAGATGGTGGAATTTTTGAATTCAATAAAGAACATGGAATTAAGGGTCTAATGATGACCATGAAACAATCGCTGATGTCAGAAAAACCCTTCTGGTCGACTCATGCACTTTTGGGAAGGAAGCTATCACCCTTATAGTCTGGTGTACATGTGACTCCAGACCCACAGCAATGTGGTTGACTCTTAATTGCCCTCCAGGCAATCAGGTTTGGGCAATAAATGCTGGCCTAGCCAGAGATGCCTGTGTTCATGAACAAATTTTAAAAAGTAGAAGTAATCTAAAAGTTTTGAGGGGGGATCTAATTGAAACTTACAGAATACTGAAAGGACTGAATAGAGTGGACGTTGGGAAGATGTTTCCATTAGCAGGAGAGACTCCGACCCAAGGGCACAGCATTACAGTAAAGGGAAACCCTGTTAGAATGGAGATGAGGAGAAATCTCTTCAGCCAGAGGGTGGTGAAGTTTTGGAATTCATTGCCACAGAAAGCTGTGGAGGTCAGGTCATTAAAACAAAGATAGATAGGTTCTTTATTATTAAAAAGATTACAGAATATGGGGAGAAGATGGGAGAATGGGGTTGAGAAACTTATCAGACATTATTGAATGGCAGAGCAGAACCCAATGGGCCAAATGGCCTCATTTCTGCTCCTATGGTTTATGGTCTAATCAGCTGACTGTATACCAGATGCTTTCTAATTTTGAGCTATTTAAGGATGCACCCTACCAGCCTACCCTCATTAAATTCACTTTATATTTTCAAAAATATGCTTTATTCATAGAAATATCATAGTCACAAGCCCAGTTCAGTTCTGTACAGTTGCGTTACAACAAAACAACATACCCTTACCAAAATGACCACTCTCCACTGGCGCGGCTTTCTATTGAGTTCATTGCTCTACTTTTGAGCTCCTTTATACAGAGTTTGTCTCCGTCTGCTTCACAGCAATGCTGACTGCTGCATATTCCTCCCAGTCACAGTAATTCCTCAGAGTTGGTGGGATCTGGAATACACTTCCTGAAAGAGTGGTGAAGATGCATTCAAACGAGAATTGGAATGAAGCTGTTCAGAAAACAGTTTGAAAAGCTGGGATATATGTGATATGTCAAATAGTTTCCCATGCTGCATAACCTGTCACAATAAAAATAAATTGTTTTGTCTGTGCGCTGTCTACATTGTTAAGTCATCCCCTCACCTCCCCCAGTGGATAAAGTCTTTGATGGTTAATCCATCCCAATTACAAAAATGTGTGTAACAGTTGTGAAAATTAAAGGCCAATTAACTGATTTAATTTCCACAAGATGCTAAAGAGTTAGTTAGATATTGCTTTCTCTTTAATTTATCCATATTAACTGTCCAGTAGTTTTCTATTACAATCAGTCTCTATTATTTTATATAAATAGAACCTATGCTTAAGAACTCTGTCAGCTTTGTTGCTCGAGTAAATGGCTGGACAGAGTATAAATTTACATGCTATATATACGGATGTATATTGATATGCATTGTGCGAATTGCTGGCTGACAGTACAGTGATTATAAAAAGCTACATCTCCAGTATTACTGAGGACAGCACCTCTGATTTAGTTGTGTTATGTGTGTGTTTTACTGAGAGAAATGACAATATTGCTTTTCTGTGAATAGGGCATCCATTGAGGAGAAATATGGGAAGGATTTGATGTCATTGTCAAAGAAAGTGTGTGGACAAAACGAACTGAAGTAAGTTCTTTACATGTGTTTATTTGAGATTAATTTTTCAGTTTGTGGGGTGTTTTTGGCTGGAGATTGGAGCAATCTAAATTGCCTGCTAAATCAAATGCCCAACTTGCCCCCCCATCCCAGCAAATGATGGTCGTTATGGGTGATCAAACAATATAACGGTCAAAAGCTGAAAAAAGGGAGGAAGGAAGGAGGGGATCGGTGTTCTATCTGGATATGTTACTGACTTGGATGACGGAAGCGAACATATTACAGGCAAGTTTGTGGATGAAACATAAATAGGTGGGAAGGCAAGTGGTGAGCATCACACCAAGGGTGGACTCTTAGGGATATCAGCGTGGTGAGCTACAGTGAGATTTGTGACAGAATTGGATGAGAAATCCAGTGAGGCCCACCTCTGTCAGGAGCATCTTGTGCCATTCCTTTGTGCAGCAGCGTGATCGATTCTTGCTTGGCAGTGGGGGTTCGCTGACTAAGGGAGATTAGAGCTTGTTAAATGTCTTACTAATAGCAAAACTTACTTCATTAATATTTTAGATCCCTATTTTAACAATTGCACCAAATAAATTAGATGAGAAATCTCCGACAAGTACCTGGTAATTTCAGCTCACCATTTGCTGTAAAGGTCCTCCATTTGGACAGGGGCACCGACACTGTGGCAATGCTTCATGGGTACTGGCGTATGTACTCCATGGATAGTGGCATCCAACATGTGCCAGCCTCTAAGAATCCTGATGGCACATCATGTTCTACTGACAGTAACCCAAAGCACCACAGGCTGCTCCAGTGACTATCAGTAATGGATGCTCTGCGTGCAGGGACGTGCACCCAGCATGGTGTGGACCAGGCAGCATCTCCAGGTTCTTTGCACACTAACGTAGTGCTCACCTGCTCTCAGCCTACCTGAATACTCTCAGTATCCCTGCCTTATATTACCTTGCTTTGCCTTTTTCACTTTTCCCCCTCAGCTAGAGACACATGGCTCATAGCACTTCTCAACGAAACAATCCACCTGTTGCACTCTTAGTTACCTTCTCCCTGGCCCAACCCCCTCCCATTTATCTCTCCACCCCGGAGGCTCCCAGCCTAATTCCTGATAAAGGGCTTTTGCCCGAAATGTCGATTTTCCTGCTCCTCAGATGCTCCCTCACCTGCTGTGCTTTTCCAGCACCACTAATCTTGACTCATATTACTTTTGTCTTACCTTGTCATTTGGCATAGATACAGAGATAAGAAACTTTATCATGATTGTAAGCAGGTACTGTCATACCAAGAGGAAGTGGTGTTGCCAGGGAGTAACAGCAAGTCAAGGGCCATCTGTGATACTAGTCTCGGGGCTTGGACAGAGGCAGTCAGAGATAGGATGTGGTCCACATAAGGAGCTGAATGATGGGCAGCCTATCAGTTGCCTTGATTCTTTCTGCTCTACTGTGAGCTATCTTCTTTCTGCAGTAAGACAGGGTCAAGTATTACAGGAAATTATAGTGCTTGCACAGCTGTCGGTTACTGTTGGGGCAGGTGAAGAGATCCCGAGCGAGTGAGTAGACAGTGCAAAGGGCATGGAGTGATGTTGAGGTTGAGTTCGGTTGGAGTGAGTGAGGGAAGATACTACAGACAATACTGAGAGTGGTAGAACAAGTACCCTGGTGGGAGGTGGATACAGTGGCAGTGATAGAGTGGATTGAGGTACCAGAGGATACGTGGTGTACTAATATTGGCAGGGTGAAGAAGGTCATTGACTTTCTTTCTACATGGTTGGGCATTCCTCCAGTGATACTGCACTGACTGGAATGGTCTCATGGCATGGCCTCCCCTGCTGACTCTGAGGAAAGAGGAAGTCCTGTGTTTGCACCACTCTGGCCAGCAGGACTTCCACATCTCTATCTGCAAGGCAGGGGCTCCAATTTCCTCCATCTGCCATATTTTCTGTATCAAAGATGAGTCCAGAATGCTGTGTTGCTTGTGCCAAGGTTGACGACATCACTTCGAGAGGAAAGGAGAAGGATACAGTTGTAATGCTCTACCCAGGTACCAGCACAACATTAGATTCCTCATCTAGTTTATTTGGTGCATTTGTTAAAATAGGACTCATAAAATAGAAAGGTGCCCCAGCCATGGCTAACCAGGGAAATTATGGATATTATTAGATTCAAGGATGGGGCATAAATATTGGCCAGAAAAACAGCAGAGCCGAGGAGTAAAAGCAGTTTGGAATTCAGTAATGAAGGAAAAAAGCATTGATTGAGAAAGGGAAAATACAGTACAAAAGTAAGTTTGTGTGGAAGATGCAAACTGATTATAAGCACAGAAGTGTGAAGAGGAAAGATTTTAGTTAAGACAAATGTAGGTCCTTTATATTTACAAAAAGAAGTTATAATGGGGAACATAGAAATGGCAGACCAATTAAATACATATTTTGGTTCTGTTTACACAAAGGAGGACACAAATAACCTTCAAAAAATGTTGCAAGACTCGACTTATAGTGAATAGGAGGAACTGAAGGAAATCGGTATTAGTAGAGAAATGGTGTTCGGGAAATTGCTGAACTTAAAGATCGATAAATACCCAGGTTCCGAGAATCTACTACATTTCAGAGTACTCAAGGAGGTGGCCCTAGTGGATACATTTGTGGCCACCTTCCAAGATTCTCTAGATTCTGGAACAGCTCCTATAGTGTGGAGTGTAGCTAATGTAACTTCTCCTTTTAAAATGAAAAGGAGGTAATATAGAGTACTGATCTAAATAGAGAACAGATTGGCAGACAGGAAATTGGTCTCCTGCTATCAGAAGAATGTTGTGAAACTTGAAAGAGTTCAGAAAAGAATTACAAGAATGTTGCCAGGATTGGAGGGGTTGAGCTACAGGGATAGGTTAAATAGGCTGGGGCTGTTTTCCCTGGAGTATTGGAGTCTGAGTGTTTATACAAGTTTATAAAATCGTGAGGGGCATGGATAGGGTGAATAGACAAGGACTTTTCCCCAGGGTGGGGAAGTCCAAAACCAGAGAGTATAGGTTTAAGGTGAGAGGGGAAAGCTTTAAAAATGACCTAAGAGGCAACTTTTTCAATCCGAGGGCAGTGCATGTATGGAATGAGCTGCCAGAGGACGTGGTGGAGGCTGGTACAATTACAACATTTAAAAGGCACCTGGATGTGTGTATGAAAAGGGAGGGTTTGAAGGGCTATGGGCCAAATGCTGGCAAATGGGACTAGATTTATGTAGGATGTCTGGTTGGTATGGATGAGTTGGACTGAAGGGTCTGTTTCCATGCTGTACAACCCTATGGCTCTAAAGAAAGGGTCATTTTCTGAGTGATATGCAGGGACTAGAATACTTTGGAAACAAACACAGGAAGGTGAATTATTATCTGAATGGTGAGATTTTCAAAAATGGGTGGTGCAACAACAATCACTGATGGGAGCTGAGGAAGGGTTGCTGGACCTAAAATGTTCACTCTGATTTCTGTCCACAGCTGCTGTCTGACCTGCTGAGCTTTTCCAGCAATTTCTATTTTTGCTAGGGGAGCTAAATGTTATTTAAATGGGAAAAGATTGCAAAAAGTTACAAAATAGAGGTTTTTGGGAGTCTTTATGCACGAATCATGAAAAGCTAGATTTCAGTCAGCAGATAATAAGAGGAGGCAATGGGCAATGAAGTGTTGACCTTTATTTGAAAAGGAATGGAGTGAAAAAGTAGGGAAGTCTTGCTAAAACTACACAAAGATTGTACTTAGAATACTGTGAAGTTCACAGAAGATTCATAAGGTCATAGAGTCCTAGAGCAGTGCGACAGGCCCTCTGGCCCACACTTCCCCATTTCTCTGCACTTGGCCAATATCCTTTTAAATATCCCCTGTCCATGTATTTGTCTAAATGCCTTTTAAATGTTGTTAACGTATCCACCTCACTACTTCTGCTGGCAGCTCATTCTACATTAGTACCACCCTCTGTATAAAAATAAAAGTTGTCTCTCAGGTTCCCTTTTATTCTTTCCCCTCTAACATTAAACTGATGCCCTCTAGTCCTTGATTCCCCAACCCTGGGAAAAAGACTGAGTGCATTCACCCTCTCCATGCCTCTCATGATCTTATTTACTTGTATAAGATCCCCCCTCAGTCTCCTGTTCTCTAAAGAAAAAAAGTCCATCTTGTCCAACCTCTCCTCGTAATTCAGGCCCTTGAGTCCTGTCAACATCCTTGTAAATTTCTTCAGCACTCCTTCCAGTTTAATAACATCCTTCCTATGGCAATGTGACCAAAACTGAACACAGTACTCCAAATGCGGCTTCACAAACGTACTGTATAACTGCAACATAACTTCCTAACTTCTATACTCAATGCCCTGACTAATGAAAGTCAGTGTGCCAAAAACCCTCTTCACTGCCCTGTCTACCTGTGACTTCACTTTCAGAGAACTGTGAACCTGAACTCCAAGGTCCCTCTGTTCCACTATACTCCTTCAGGCCCTACCATTCACCATGAAACTCCTACCTTGCTTTGACTTTCCAAAATCCAACTCGCACTTATCTGTATTAAACTCTCTTTGCCATTTCTCAGCCCATTTCCCCAGCTGATCAAAGCCCTGCTGCAGTTTCTGAGAACCTTCCTCAATGTCCACGATCCATCTATTTTAGTGTTATCTGCATGTTATTTTACTAATTATGTCTTGAACTTTCTCATCCAAATCATTGATATAGATAACAAACAGCAATGGGCCCAGCAACGACCACTGAGGCACTCCACTAGTCACAGGCCTCCAGTCTGACAAGCATCCTTCCACTATTACCTCTGCTTCCTACCATCAAGCCAATTGTGTATCCAATTTGCCATTTCCCCTGGATTCCATGCAATCTAACCTTTCAGAGCAGTCCACCATGTGGAATCTTATCAAAGGCCTTACTGAAATCTATGTAGACTATGTCTACTGCTCTGCCTTCGTCAACATTCCTGGTCACTTTATCAAAGAATTCTAACAAATTTGTGAGGCATGATTTCCTATGCACAAAGCCATGCTGACTGTTCCTAATCAAATATGTTTTTCCAAATGCATATATATCTTATCTCAGAATCTTCTTAAGTAACCTACCTATCACAGATGTTAGGCTTACTGGACTATAGTCCCCAGGTTTTTCTTTGCAACCCTTCATGAATAAGGGCACAATGTTCGCTACCCTCCAGTTTTCTGGGACCTCACTGGTGGCTAACTGTGATGCAAAAATATCAAATAGGGGCCCCCGCAATTTCTTCACTCGTCTCTTAATGCTGTTGGATATGTTGAGTTGGGACCAGGAGATTTATCCACCTTCATGCGTTCTAAGACATCTAAGACCTGCTCTACTGTGATATGGACTGTCTCCAAGATATGACTACTAATTTCCCCAAGTTCCCAAGTCTTCTTGTCTTTCTCCATAGTAAATACAGGAGAAATATTCATTGAGAACCTCTCCCATCACCAGTGGTTCTACACAAACACGTCCACTTTGGACCTTGAGGGATCCTATTCTCTCTCTAGTTATTCTTTTTCCTTTAATATACCTACAGAACCTCTTTGGATTCACCCTAATCTTCTCAGACAAGACTATCTCATTACCCCTTTTCGCCCTCTTGATTTCCTCCTTCAGTAAACTCCTGTATCCTCTATATATGTCCAGGGATTCCCTGGTTCCCAGCTGCCTGTACCTGAGCCATACCTTTTTTGTTGTTGTTGTTGTTGTTGTTGTTGTTGTTGTTGTTGTTGTTAAAGCCTCAATATCTATTGTCAACCAGGATTCCCTATTCCTGTCAACCCTGCCTTTCACTCTCACAGGAACACACAGACCTTGAACTCAAGCTCTCTCACGTTTCAAAACCTTCCACTTGCTGGAGGTCCCTTTGCAAACAAACCACTCCAAGCAACCCCTTCAAGCTCCTGTCTAATTCCATCAAAATTCACCTTGCCCCAAGTTAGAACTTGAACCTGTGGGCCAGTTTTGTCCCTCTCCATAACTCTTTTAAAATTAATAGAACTATGGTCACTAGTCCGAAAGTGTTCCCCCACTGTCACCTCCGTCACCTGTCCTGACCTGTTTCACTAGGTTGGTTCTGGATGTAGAAGGGAATGTTTTGTGAGGAGAGTAAATTTCTGAGATTGTTAGTTGGGTCTGGACTCATTGGCATTTAGAAGAGAGAGGTGACTTTGTTGAAACATATGATTCTTAAGGGTTTGACATTGTAAATGCTGAAAAGTTGTTTCCCAGTGGGACAGTCTAGGAGTAGAGTACATAATCTCAGAGTAAGGAGATACCCAGTTAGGACCGAGCTGAAGAATTTCTTCTTAGAGGATGGTGTATCTGTGGAATTCTTTACCACAGACTGCTGTCAAGGCTACATTATTAAGTATATTCAGGCTGAAAGGGACTGATTTATAGTCAGTGACTCGGCCATGATCTTGCTGAATGGTCTATTTCTGCACCAATATGTTATGCTCTTATATGATTAAACTTCTGTCTGACCGTAGTAAGCTCTCCAATTATGATCCAGTAGCAGGTATACTGTGTGGTAGAAGCAATTCATAGCTGCCTCTACATTATTTGAATACCTCCAGTTTATTTTAGTTAATAATTTCCTACTTGTTGTGGTCAGATTAAAGTATTTGTCACACTTCATAGCTTCCCCTACTCTGTTTTTCTTCTGAACATGTTGACAGTTGCAAATTTGTGAATGCTAAGAAGCAATTGTAATTTGGTTGATTGATGGGTGATTGTACAACTGAGTGTCCTGCTGGACTTCAGATGGCATAAGGCGTCAACCACATAATGTGAACTGGGATTGTGTAGGTGATACTGTGGTTAAATGCAGCCACTAAGTTTACTTGGTGGATATAATGACTGTCTGACAAGATTCTGGTGTAACTTCTTGCTTGAGATATTTTCTTATTCAGTCTGTATACACGTGGTATTTGAACCTGGGCCCCCCGGCTCAGAAATACGGACACTACCCTACACCACAAGAGCCAAATGTCTTGCTGTATTGCTACCTTTCAGGGTTATTGATATTAAGTACCAGTAATGCGACGGTCATGACTTCAAATCATGAGTTGTGAAACTCAACCTCCATAGTTAAAAATCACACAGTGCCAGGTTATAGTCCAACAGATTTATTTGGAAGCACTAGCTTTTGGAACGCCGCTCCTTCATCAGGTGGTGGCACAATAGCCTTGTCCAACACCAGCTCCTCCACATCAAACTCCATAAGTATTGTAATCTGTGGAATTAAAGATGATTGTGTATATGAAGCAGATTCAATTCCTTAAGAAAAGAAACGTATACTGTTGGCCACATCAGTGGAGAGATGGCGTTAATGTTTCAAGTTCGATCTGCCGTCTTCAGAACTAGAGACTGGGTTTCTCCAACAACTTTGTTGTTGTCTCCAATCTCTAACATCCACCATTTGTTGTTTTCATTTTATTGGTTCCCTGTTTAGTTGCTGGCCACAACCTCTAGCTTACATTTGACCCAATTGCACATTATTTGAAACTAAAACAGATGTTGCTGGAAAAGCTCAGCAGGTCTGGTGGCACCTGTGAAGAGAAATCAGAGGTAACGTTTCAGGTCTGGTGACCCTTCCTCAGAACTACACATTATTTGGTTGATCTGTGATATTTTCTGAAGTGCTTCTGCCTGCCACTTTCTCAGCCCCATTAACACATGGGGAAAACATTTTAAACACCAGGTACGATCTGAAGTGTGCAGCTACTGTAAATGTGAACAGGGTTAGAGCATTTCAAGAGTACTCCTACTATGGGGTACAACCATTAATATCCCTCACTGCTGGAAAGGAAATTTAATAGTTAATCAGATAATCACATTCTACAGATGGAAGAACAACATTTGAAACTTGTAAGGAATGCAGAGTTAATCAGATATTTCAGTGATTGTCAATGACAATAACTTGTAATTACAGTTATTCACCTCTGTCTTCTCTCTCTTTTTCCTCCCTCTCTAGTACATTGAAGAGAGCTTTTGATGTCTTCAAACAACGTAAGTATTTATCTTTTCTGGGATGTGAATGACAAGCTCATGAACCTGTCCCAGTCATCTTTTAATGTCACTTGAAGCTGCTTGTTTGGATTTACATTTGGATTAGGCTGGATTCTCAAGTTGTTGTGTAATGTGCTGGTTTCCTTCCAGTGTATTCATTTGTTCAACTATGATGAGATAATGGAAAGAATGCAGTGCTGACACAGTGCTATGAGGAACTACATCTTTTTTTTTAAAAAAAGGAAAATTAGTACTAATTTTGTGAGCTAGTGATTTAGATGGGGCTTCTTTTAACACCATAATGTCTTGAGTAAATAGAAAAGGGTGGTGGGGGAGGCCTCTTGAGGTGAGGAACGTGTAATCAGTGGACGGGATTAGAATCACAGAATTATTATGGAGTGGAAGGAGGCCATTCAGCCCAAATGAGATTGAATACAATTGGTTTAGGGCAGCGAACAGGAAGAACTGTTTGATAAAGAGGCATCTGTATCACTAAAGAGGGGACTGGGACTAGGACTGAATCCCCTACCTGCCATTTTGCCAGTGCCTCAGCTCTGTTCCAAAATTGGACCACTTTTGTAATCGCAAGATTGGGTGCATCTAGGCTACCCACTTCTCATGGCAGCTAACATATCAGAGACCTTAATGACCTTATTTAAGTCCAGTTTTAAAAAGTTCCAGCACTAGCAGGATCTAGTTTAGATGCCAAAAGGTGGGGACCCAGCAACAGACTGGCAGCTAATCCTTCAGTCAGGGCTAGAGACCCTCCCTGGGCGCAGTAGCATCACATGCTGCCCTGTAGAAGTGCTCCCACTACACTGCCTCCCTTCCCATCCCTGTGCTTGATGGCTGAATCCAGCTCCAACCCCCACCCTGTATTCTTTGTTGGATGAAGAACGTGTCTCCCACTCATTAACAGGGTGCAGATACATTCCACAGGCAAACACAGCCAATTTCTGTTTGTCGGCCTTGGAAGCTAAATCCAGTGTGGAGGGGTAAGAACTAGTAGACTGTACTGCCATTGGCTTTGAAGCAGAGACTTTGTCAATGTTTAACTAATTGATCTAATCTATGATTAAAGAGTGGAAATTTCCAGGATTACATCCAACCCAAGTTGGCACGCTCACAAATATGTTGTGTGGAGGAGGAACTCCAACATCAATGAGTTGGTCAAAATAGCCCACGTCTGTTTTGCGATTTCAGTGGGACTCTCGCTCTATCTACCTCTAGCCTCTTGCATTATTTCCTTGCAGTCTCTTTATTTCTCTCATTTTGATTTGGATTGTTGAATGAAAGTGTCGATCTCTGATTTACTTCCAGTGCAGAAGCTGCTCTCCTACAATCCAAACTAAACGAGTGTGAATGTAAAACAGCACCAAGTAACTATCCAATGGTACTGTACAGGAGGAGACCATTCAGTCCATCATGCCTGCAACAGCCGTTTGAAAGAGCCTCCATTAGTTATTCTACAGTATTTTCCCCATCGTCCCGCAAACGTTTCCTTTACAAGTATTTGGCCAATTCCCTTCTGAAAGCTATTAATCAATCAGTTTTCAGGTGGATCTGTTATCATTTTAGGTTCCCTCATGTTACCTTTGGGTCTTTTTGCCAGTTGTCTTCCATCTAGCTGGATTCTTTCGATACTGACACTTCTGCCATTGGATCTGGTTTCTTCTTATTTCCTCTCTTAACATTCTTCAAAATTTGAATTGACTGAATTTTGCCTTGTACTTCTCTACTTGAAAGAGGATAAAACTAGTGTCTTCCAATTCTCTCCCATGTAACTGAAATCTGAACATTTCAGTAAACCCCCTTTTGCAAGCTTTGATCATGATGTATTTTAATTTGTTCATAGTATTTGGGCATCTCTGGTTAGGCCAGTATTTATTGTCCATCCCTAATTGTTCAGAGGGCAGTTAAGAATCAACCACACATTGCTGTTGGTCTGGAGTCACATTTAGGCCAGAGCAGATGTGGATGGCAGATTTCCTTCCCTAGAGGATAGTGTTTATCATTAGATAAACTTTTTATTGAATTCAAGCTTCACCATCTGCAGTTGTGGGAATCAAACCCATGCTCTGAGAACAATAGCCTGAAGGTCTGGAGGACGAATTCAGTGATATTATCATTATGTCTGTGTAGTGGTCAGAATTCACTTTAGTACTCCAGATGGGCCCCACAAGTGCTTTATAGACGTTTAGTAAAACTTCCTTGCTTTTGTGTTGTGTGTCTAGATTGAATACCTCCTCCTGTGCTGCAACTAGTAGAGCTATTTGGGAGCTTTTGAAATGTCAGGATTCAGTGCTCACTCATACAAGTACAAGTACCTTCTGACCGTGACAGCTTTTGGGGACTTTTTCTTGTATGTCTGAGCAACTAAGGAATGCCACTCTTGTGAATTTACTTCTGAATTGTGCCATTGGATGCTCAGCATCAAGGGCAAAGCATTTTCCCAAATTAGACACTGCAAATGGGACCATCCATAGTGTTGTTGTCACTCGAATTTCGAATGATGGGGACAATCTCATGCTGAGGTAAGGCCATGATATCATAGAAAGATGGGTAGGTAAACAAAGATTGTGCAGCACCTTGGCTACAGACAGTGAAATACCAGAGTCCAGGGCTAAGGGAAATTTGGTCTTCCTGTGCATGAGTCTAACAAAGTGTACTTACTGTCTAGTGAGTACTGACCAACTCTTAGAGAGGCAATTTAAAAAGTGGAGAAACTTCATTTCGGAACATTGGGTTTAGAGCTTTGACACATACATTTGCAGATGTGTTGAGTGCATTGTAACTTTTTTATAGAACCATGAGATTGTATTTCCATAGAGATTGGGGCCATAGGGTCACATGGTGGCTCAGTGGTTAGCACTGTTACCTCACAGCTCCAGGGACCCGGTTTCGACACTGGCGACTGTCTGTGTGAAGTTTTCACATTCTCCCCGTGTCTGCATGGGTTTCCTCCAGGTGGTCCGGTTTCCCCCCCGCAATCCAAAAATGTGCAGGTTTAGTGAATTGGCCATGCTAAATTGCCCATAGTGTTCAGGGATGTGTAGGTTCGGTACATTAGTCAGGGATAAATATACGATAATAGGGTAGGGGAATGGGTCTGGATGGGTTAGTCTTTGGAGGGTCAGTGTGGACTTGTTGGGCTGTAGGGGTTCTATGATGCTCAAATGGGCTCGTTAAAAAAAAAACCTCTGCGTTAAAGGATTCATCTCTAAATTAAACTCCATATGCCACTCCTCAGCCCATTGGCCCATCTGATCAAGATCCCATTGTAATCTGAGGTAGCCTTCTTCGCTGTCCACTACACCTCCAATTTTGGTGTCATCTGCAAACTTACTAACTATACCTCTTATGCTCGCATCAAAATCATTTATATAAATGACGAAAAGCAGTGGAACCCAGCACCGATTCTTTTGGCACTTCACTGGTCACAGGCCTCCAGTCTGAAAAACAACCCTCCACCACCACCCTCTGTCTTCTACCTTTTGAGCCAGTTCTGTATCCAAATGGCTAGTTCTCCCTGTATTCCATGAGATCTAACCTTGCTAACCAGTCTCCCATGGGGAACCTTGTTGAATGCCTTACTGAGGTCCATATAGATCACGTCTACCCCTGTGCCCTAATCAATCCTCTTTGTTACTTCTTCAATAAACTCAATCAGGTTTACCTGCCCAGAGTATTATTTTATTTGTTTTGTACAATGTAGTGTCTTTGGGTCCCAAAGGTTGTCTGCTTATAAGATCTGGCTTTTGTTTCATCTGCTTCCTAGCTCTGGATGAGGTGTTGTGGTCCAAAGAAAAATGAGAGCCATTGGAAACCTGAAGTAAGATTTGGGAACACACAACAGAGCAATAGGATCTACAAAGAGTAAAGACAAGTTATAGTGGCTTGCCTGGAAACTCGGTCACTGAAACGCTAAATTGTCTATTCTCCTTGTTGTTTGCTAAGTAGTTACAGGACCTCCAGAGATATCACCATCTCTGTCATTGCCCAACCACATTTATTTACAGACCCAGCCACACGAACATTATGAGCCGTTGATCACCGCTCAGGTCAAATGTGGTGTCCCTGTCAGCGCAGAATATGACCCAAATCAGCAAGTTACTTCAGCTTTGTTAATGCGGTCCTCCTCATCTACATTCTGTCCATAGCGAGACTTAAAATTGACACACACTTACTGAAATAACTCCACAGAGGCTGGTATCCGGTCACCAAGCCATCCTTTATTTACATGTGGAGAGTACTTGACACTGATCCAGCTCCCTTAGAACTGTCTGGCACTCATGTTCTTATCTGTCAGCCTGTTTGGACCAGATTAACAGCCACAGTCAGGGAACTCATATTCTGAGGTCCACCTGGCTGACCTCGTTACAATCACTACATCGTCCCAGCTCTGAGTTGAGGCAATGATAGCTGCTGTGTCCTTCTCAGATTCTAAGGTAACTTCAATGATGGAATAGAAGAACTCACAGGTTCCAGAACATAGGGTCCACGGACCTGTTCAGAACCATTGTGTCTACCTAAATTTCAAATGTCACTGGACCTACCCTTTTATTAACCATGCCTCTTACCCATGCAGGGCATTCCATTGGCTCCTACACCAAACTTCATCCCCTGAAGGTAAACTGCCTCTTTCACTTAACATTGCCATTTCTGATGCTGTTTCACCCTCAACCCCAGGGTTGAGAAAAATCAGTTTTAACCTGGTGCAGAGTCTTCTCCGTATTAACAACTCTGCTGGAGCTATCCCTCTCGTTGCATGAGGGGTGATCCTATAGTCAAATAGGAACTGGGACAGTTTGGTTTCTAGTGAAGATGTAGGCTGTTACTTCAAGTCTGCCTTCAAAGTTTGGATTGGTCTTTCTGCCAGATCATTGAATAATGAATGGTATGAGCTGTCTTTATATGTTCAACTTTACACAGATTCTCTACTGGTAAATGATGGTCTGTTATCTGCGACCAAAACTTGCAGGATTCCCTGTATTGTATAAAATGTGTGTGCAGGTTTCCTATTGCCCCCCCATGTTTGACGAATGAACGTTATGCATATCCAGCCACTTTGAGTTGGCATCCACAATGACTAAGAACATTGAATCTATGAAAGGATTTACATCGTTGACATGTAACTGAGTCCAGAGTTTACCCATCCATTCCCATGAATATGGGGGTATCTGCTGGCAGTAGATTTTGTCCTCGTTTGCACTCCGGCACTGGCACACCAATATGGCAATGTCTACATCCAATCATGGCCACCAGACATAATGTCCTGCCAACATCTTCATTTTATAAACGCCTGGATGACTCTGGTGGCATTCAGCTGCAATCTGGTGGTGACCTTTGCTCTGGACAATCATTCTTCACCTCATAATAATAGTTCAGAGCCATTCCTAATGAAGGACCTATTCCTGAAACATCGATTCTCCTGCTCCTCGGATGCTGCCTGACCTGCTGTGCTTTTCCAGCATCACACTCTCTACTCTGATCTCCAGCATCTGCAGTCCTCACTTTCTCAACCCTGTAATAATATGCTGCCCTCTTTATGAGCTAATCTTTCTGGGTACAAAAAGAGATTTCAGTTCTGATTGTGATAGCCCTTTTGTTTCATCCATCACGACCAGCTGTTTCGGTTATGTCAGGTCCAAAGTTTGATATTGTCAGCTGTGACAAAGTGTGTCCAGAAAACTTGAAACTATCACAGACTGTTTGCTTCAGTGGCAGTACCAGTGTGAGGCAGCTCAATGCATCTGCATTTGCTATTTAACCTCCCGGATGGTGTCCCAATTTATAGCTATATGTACTTAACATTACAGCCTACCGCTGAATTCGGCCTGAAGTTTTGGGCAGCTTGTCCACTTTAAGTGAATGCAGCAGAGGGTTGTGGTTTGCTATTAATACAATTTATATCTGTAAAGCTATTGCTCGAACTTCCTGACTCCGAATATGACTGCAAAATCTTCCTTCTGTATCTGGGCATATTAGCGTTCTGCATTAGCCAAAGTCTTGGATGCATATGCCATTGGGCATTCTTCACATTGGGTCAACTATGAGTAGTAATACTATCTCGATGTCATACAGGCAGGCAATACATGTCAACACCAGATCTCATTTGGGATCACAGTGCGCCAATACACTAGAGAATGACAGCTGTTCCTTTATTTCCCTGGAAGTTATGGCTTGACTACATGACTGTTTCCAAGGCCGACCCTTTTTTTAAGAGTTAATACAAAGGTGTGAGGTCGGAGGCTAGGTTATTTCTGAATTTTCTGTAATAATTCGCCAACCAAAGGAAAGGCCTAAACTCCAATACTGACATGGGTGACATCGTCCTCACTTTATCTTTCAATAGGTGTAACCCAGTCTTGTTGACTTTGTAGTACACACAAGTTACTTGGGATGCTTGGAAAGCACATTTTTCCCTTCAAAGGTGTGCACCCACCTGGGAGAAACATCTAATGACTATGTCCAGGTTCTCTAATGCTCCTTATTGGTCTTCCTGGTTATTAGCATTTCATTTAAATAAATAGGGTAGACCTTGTAAAATGTTATCCATCATCTGCTGAAAAATTGCCCAGGCTGATGATACCTTAAATGGCAGTCTTCCTTACTGGTACAAACCCTTACAGGTATTAATTGTAACATACTTCTGGGAATCCTCATCCAACGGCAATTGCAAGTACACTTGGCTCATGTCCAGCTTTGTGAAGCACAACTCCCTGCCAGCTTTACACATAAATCCTCTAAGTGAAGGATTGGACATTTATTCAACTGCAAGAAACAGTTTACCATTTGTTTAAAATCCCCACAAAAGGTGAACTGACCCATCGGACTTCATAATCAAAATGACTGGTACTGCCCATTCTGCAACTGGACAGGTTTGATGATTCTTTCACTTTCCAGCTTTTTGATCCTGTCTCTACTTTTGCCCGTGAGGCAAATGGCACTGGGCAGACTTTGCAGAATCGTGGAATTGCTTCCTGGTCAACATGCAATTTGGCCTTGGCTCATTTGATAATCTCTAGATTTTTCTGAAAAATGTAAGGGTATTTAATTAGGATTTCATTCAGATGGGCATTTTCTAATCGAAAAATGTTAGGCCAATCAAGATGAATCTTTTTCAACTAATCTAACCCCATCAATCTTGGGCTGGGCCCTTTTTACCCTTTCAGTGGTAATTGAACCAACTGCTTCACATACGAGACCGGAAGCAAAGTTGTGCCCCTAACCTGTAAAGGAACTCTAATCAAGGCCTTGCACAAACTCAAGGGTTGGAATCCAGAGCAAATTTTGTTAAAGTCTGGTTCTGGGATCACTGAGATAGCTGTGCTGGTATTGACCACCATAGAACCATTTAACCAGGTGTTGATTTTGATTAGTTCTGATTTGGCTGTTGCTAAGCAATTTAACTGTTCTAAACCAGCTGTAGGTGAACTTTCCAGGGTGTGCACTCTCCTGGTAATCAGCTCATGAGTTCTCTTACTTTAATCTAGGTCTTTTGCTGTCTTGAGTCTGTATACTGATCACAACCACCAGGGCTTGCTGGACCAGATCCTGAAAACATTTTTAACTGTTTGACTGAGGCTTGGCTTTGTTTTGGGGTTTTGCTTTGGATTGACCTAGAGTCTCTCTGTTTAGGATATATCCTGAGTGAGGCTATGCAATTACTTTCACCAAAGTGGTGTTCCCCAAGCTCAGTCAGATTGGCGAGGGTGTCCAGTTCCAACAAAATATCCTGCAACTCATATACTCCACTTGCTACATTTTCCACTGATAAAGCCAGTTGTAGTGTCAGTTTGAAGTCCAGTTGGGTGCAGCTAGTAGGCGTTTTTGCATGGTTACATCATTAATCCCATATACCAAAAGTATCTCTGCATCGCATTAAGGATTAAACCAAAGTCACATGCCTCTGCCAGTCATCTTAACCGAGTTAAGATTCTCCTAGTCCTTGAATTGCTGAATAAAACTGATAGCATCTCAGAATTAGAGGAGGCTTGAGGTTGTAATATTCCTTCACTAAATCCATTAACTTTTGAAAGGGTTTGGTATCTGGTGTCTCAGGAAAAGACATGCTCCTGAGTCTTCAAGCTGTTTAGGAGTATTACTTGTTGCTTTTCATCTGCCCCAATGACATTGGCCCGGAAGAATAATGCATCCTTTCCATAACCTGGACCTGCTTCGACAGCAGGGATCGAATGAGTCAAGCTTCCCAAGTAATGGCATGATGCCAGAAATGCATACCCCAATTCAAATCCAAAGATGACTGTTGTGAGTGAATTTCTTCAGGAGCATGTTATTTTCCCCTTGACACCACTGAACTGACCCCACAGAGGGCAGTATCCCATCACCAAATCATCCTTTATTTACATGTGGAGAGGCCTTTACACTGATCCAGCTCCAGCAAAGCCAGCTGTCAGAGTCCATTGAATGTCCGATACTCCTGTTCTTATCTGTCAGCCAGGACTCCTTGATTGGACCAGATTAACAGCCCCAATCAGGGAACCCATATTCTATGAAGTCCATCTGGCTGACCTCGTTACAATCACTACACTAACTATTCACAAAAACTTAATGTACTAACACCTTGCTATCTGTCACAAGCATTGATTTCTACTTGATCCTTAACCAATAACAGCGGAAACACTGGGGAATGCTACACAAGCATTAATGTTATTATTAATGTTTATGGGAGTATTAATTCTGCAATTACTTCATTCCTTCCAGAGATGGAGAATGTGGGACTGTTGCACATCCAGCTGGCTGGCAGTTTACGGGAAGAGGTTAAAAAATTAGAGGAATTCCGGGAAAAGCAAAAAGATCAAAGGAAAAAGGTGCTCTGCTCATGCATTTTGTGTAAAATTATGATCATTGTTTTGTTTGTTCCCTTCTTTTCACCTCTTATTTATCCTGTAGTACAGAACGCTAGAAAGAGACATGATGTTCAAACTTTGCTTTGCATTTATCATGGCTGAAATGCAAACTCACCAACCGGGTGTTTCAGACCTGGTGAAGCAGGGATTGGGAATCAGACAGAAGCTCCACTTGCATTGCTATTGAACCAGAAATAAGAGACACATACAGTACAAAAAGGTACTGAGCCAACTTGCCTGTGTGCTACTTTAAAGGGCTATTAATTAGTCTCACTCCTCATTTTCTCATGCTTGTTGGGGATTTTAAAATTAATTTGATGGGGGAATGGGGCACAGAGTGGATGTAAAGCTGGGAGCAAAATTGCAATCCGATATAGGAGAAATGCTTAGGCAGTCCACTGGGTGAAGAAGACATGGATAAGCTGAGGCACACAGGAGGACTGGAAACTAAATTATATATTTTTTCATGCGAGGAGGTTGACTGGTGGATGAACTTGGAGTGTTGATCAGCACGTGAAAATATGATAGTGTTGCAATCATTGGGACATGGTTGAAGGATGGACATGATTGGCAGCTGAACATTCCAATGTATCAAAGATTCAGGCATACTGGGGCGATGGGCATTGCATTATTGATAAAGGAAACTGTCACTGTAGTAATAAGGCAGGATATCCTCCAAGGGTCTTCAAATAAGGTATCTGGTTGGTGCAAAAGTTAAATGCCTCAACTGTGGTAAGCCTATTTCAAGATCATTAGACAGGATCTGGCAAACGTAGACTGGGAGCAGCTACTGACAGGTGAACTATATTTGGAATGTAGGGTTGGAAGGGTTTTAGGGTAAATTTGATCAAAGCTAAGAGATACTGCCTCAGGCAAAAGATTTTCAAGTTTAAAAAAATACTTGTACAATGAAAGGGGAGTGGTCAGTACTTCCAGCTCAGCTTTTCTTTGGTTTAGGAGGTAAAAACAATGACTGCAGATGCTGGAAACCAGATTCTGGATTAGTGGTGCTGGAAGAGCACAGCAGTTCAGGCAGCATCCAAATAGCTTCAAAATCGACGTTTCGGGCAAAAGCCGCTTTTGCCCGAAACGTCGATTTCGAAGCTACTTGGATGCTGCCTGAACTGCTGTGCTCTTCCAGCACCACTAATCCAGAATTTTCTTTGATTTAGTTTAGTTTTTACCAGTCTGGCTATTCACTGAAAACAGTCAGGCTTTCTAGCGATTGATACAACTGAGCAGAGGGCAGTTCAGAGTCGATCACATTGCTGTGACTCTAGAGTCACATGTAGGCCAGACCAGCCAAGGATGGCAGGTTTCCTTCTCTAAAGGACATTAGTGAACTGGATGGGTTTTTCTGACAATTGACAATGGTTTCATGGTCATCAATCGACTCTTAATTCCAAATTAATTTCAGCTCCAGGACAACTCTGCAAGAGTCCCTCAGGGTAGTGGCCTATGCTCAACAATCTTCAGCTGCTTCATCAATGGCCTTCCCTGTCATAAGGTCTGAAGTGAGGATGTTTGCCTATAACTGCACAGTGTTCAGCACCATTCACAACTGCTCAAATACAGAAGCACTCCGCGCTCAAATGCAACACAATCTGGACAATATCCAGGTTTGGGTCCCCAAGTGGCAAGCAAGATTTGTGCCACACGTGCCAGATAATGACCATTACCAAGAAGTGACACACTAACCACTGCCCCTTGACACTCAATGGTATTACCATTCACTGAATCTCCCACTGTCAGCATCCTTGGGATTACCATTGACCAGAAACTCAACTGAACTCACCAGCTAAACAGAATGGCTACAAGAGCAGGTCAGAGATTAGGGATACTGCGGCAAGTAACTCACCTCCTGACACCACAAAGTCTATCCATGATTTGCAAGGCACAAATCAGGAGTGTGATGGAATACTCCCCATTTGCCTGGATGGGTGCAGCTCTGACAACACAAGAAGCTTGACACCATCCAGGACAAAGCAACCCGCTTGATTGACACCACTTCTACAAACATTCAATCCCTCTCCCACTGGTGCTCACTAGCAGCAATGTGTACTATCTACAAGATGCACTGCAGAAATTCACCAAAGATCCTTAGACAGCACTTTCCAAACCCATGACCACTTCCACTTAGAAGGACAAGGACAGCAGGTGCTTGGGCACACCACCACCTGCAAGTTCCCCTCCAAGTCACTCACCATCCTGACTTGGAAATACCCCAACGACTGAAGGAACGGTGATGTCAAAATCCTGGAATTCCTTCCTTGGAATTCCTTCCACCCTTGTGGATCAGCCCACAGCAAGTGGACTGCAGCGACTGAAGAAGGCAGCTCACCACCACCTTCTCAAGGGCAAATAGGGATGGGTTATCTCACAGATGCCTCACTCTGTATTTGATTCTACCTGTCACTTGTCTGCCTGTTCAGATGGCACAGTGGCTCAGTGGTTAGCACTGCCATCTCACAGTGCTAGGGACCCATGATTCTATTCCAGCCTTGGGCAACTGTAGAGTTTGCAGGTTCTCCCTGTGACTGCGTGGGATTCCTTTTGGGTGCTCCACTTTCCTCCCACAGTCCAAAGATATGCTGGGTAGGTGGATTGACCAATTTAAATTGCCAATAGTGTCCGGGGATGTGAAGGCTGGGGAATTAGCCATGGGAAATGCAATCTCTGTTCCGGATTTTTTTTTCTACTCTCTAAACAAATGCTGAAAGTGCATGGAAAAGTTGAATGGCCTTGCTCTGTTTCAGTAATTAAGTAATCATTTACTGCTTTCATTCCACTGCTTCCACTATTGTTAACATGAACTAGATGCGTGCAACAGCATCTCAGTGAAATATGTTGGTTTGGAACAAAGTATTCTAAACAAAATCAGAACAGGATTTTTTTTAGATAAAACAACTCATTCTGTTTGCACAATCAAATAAGGAAGTTAGACATTATTGCTAGCTTCTGATTGGAAAGAGGAAACACATCGAGACCATAATCAAGTGTGCAGTATGGTTACTCATTTAGTTTCCATCATTGTTCCAATATTTAATTATAGAGTTGTGCATTAATGGGGACATGATATTGCACATGTTTATTTCACTTATGTATTTCATTTTATTTCAATTTGATATTGTTCTCTCGAGTGAGAAATTATATTGAGTGCAAATCTTTCAATATTGTGGATTCTGCATTGGCAGTAAATTACAATCTGTTTGTAGACATGCAGCAAGCAGTGGTCCTTTTGCAAATTTTACTTTTATCATGCTAAGGCTGTTTATTTTCAATTGGACTATTTTATGTTGGTGTGGGTAAAATGTGACACTGCATTTGGGCAGATTTTGAAACTTTACTCCGTCCTTGAGCTAATAACTGCTCTGGCTCTTTGCTGCCACCCTTTTTTAAAATTTTCACTTTGGTTCTCAACTCCTGATCTCAAACTGAATTTTGTAGAGAAATGTACTTACTATAATAGGGAGAGAGAATTGTAGATATACATAGATGAGGCAATGTGTTATAGAGTCATACAGCATGGAAACATGGCCCAACAAGTCCACACCGATCCTCTGAAGAATAACCCACCCAGACCCATTCCTCTACATTTGCCCCTGACTAATGCACCTAACACTGTGGGCAATTTAGCATGGCCAACTCATCTGATCTGCACTTCGTTTGGATTGTGGGAGGAAATGGGAGAACCCAGAGGAAACCCACACAGACATGGGGCGAATGTGCAAACACCACACAGACAGTCCGCCAAGGTGGGAATCAAACCTGGGTCACTAGCATTGTGAGGCTGCAGTGCTAACCACTGAGCCACTGTCCCACCCACAAATCTAGTCCCATTTGCCAGCATTTGTTCCATATTCTTTGTCCTATTCCTTTGACATGAAGTAGGGTGGTGCTGGAAAAAGGAAAAGAAACATTCTAACTGTTCGGACAGCTTGGAAATTGCAGACTGTGTTTCCATCTTCCAAAAGGCTCTGATTTTTTAAAAAGGTTAAATTTACAAAAGTGAAGTGGATTTATTAAATATATATTATCTAACTTCTCTACCCATTATGAATAGTCCTACTCCACTTGACCAATATACCCAATGATGTCCTCTTGTGTCTACGTTTCTATCTCATCCATCTATCCATATCTTGCTTTACCTATCATTAACTTCATCTACAGTTAAGATCTCACTGAAACTCAATAACTTAAACATTACTAAAAGGAGACAAGAACAACAAAGAGAACAAAGAACATTACTGCTCAGGAACAGACCCTTCGGCCCTCCAAGCCTGCACCTACATAATACTTTGTAGTTTTTTGTAGCTTTTCATGTTGCCCTCATCAGAACTAGCATACAACAAACAGGCTTGAGTGAACGACACCATTTTTTTTTACAGAATGAATACCGGATGTTGATTCGCTAGGTCATCATTGACATGGACTTGCAGCAGGAACAATTAACTGTCAGTTTAATTCACAGAGCAGGCAGCTAGATTCTGATTGGTTAGATTGCTGTCATGGAATGCAGCAAAGATGACCCCTGTTTTGTAAAAACGAGCAATGTAATACACAAATTCCTTTTGCTGCATAAAACCCAGTCATGTTTATTTATGTGTAGCTTTTAGCACATGCAAATACATCACACTACAAGCCCAATTAATGGTCTTAAATTGGTTTTTGGTATGACTATTACTACACGCTGGATTATTTAATGATTTCCAATAGCAGAATAATTTCTAATGGTGTACATATACTTTTCTGAGGCTTGTAAGCATGGGCTGGTTGAGATGAATTGGCATGCTGCCAGGTCAGTGGGAACGGTCCTTTTATATGGTCCACCAGCCAATGGGATATATGGCTACATATATTACATCACACCAACATTGAAACTCTTATACCACAATACTAGGCTAAATGTCTTTTGATTGACAGCAGCATTCTTTTAGTGAAATTACTCTCAGATTTCCTGCACAGTGATAATGTGAGACAACTAGCTTCCCAAGTCCCATTGATGATTCACAGTAGGCAACATGCTGATTGTGTTCAAACAATATGTGCTTACAAGCTGAAGGAATGTTTCTTCATCGTTAAAAGCAATTCTGTAGTTGAAAATCATTCATTAAATAATTTAGATTAGGCTAATTTAAAGAAAATGATTTAAATTTATCAGTCAAGCTCACAGTGTGATGCATTTACACATACTAGAAGCTACATAACATAAATACGCAGCATCCTGTTTTATGTAACCTAAAGGAATTTGCACATTGCACCTTTCTCAAACAAAAAAAATCGTTACTGAAACAGTCAATCTCTGCTACCATTACTCAGCAACCACCAGACCAATCAGAGTCAGGCTGCCTGCTATGAGAATTGATATTGATGTGCAACTTGTTGAATCTTCAACGATGGGTCCACCAATCAGCACCCTTTTCTCATGCTACATAAACCGTCTCCCTTTGTTCAAGCCTGTTTCTTACCCTGCTAGTTTTGATGAATGCAACACAGAAACTTCAACTTCTTTTTTTACCAAGCAATGTTTAACTTCCATTATAAACTTTTAAAAATAAACTCAAACACTCAGTTGTTCATAAAAGGAGTTATGCCATGTGGTTTGATGGGCCAGGGAAACATCTCTACTAGGCAAGAATTACATAAGACATTCCTATTAACAATATATTTCAAAAACAATTATACTTTAAACCCAGAAATCTCAATAGAACACATCCTACTATTCTTTTGTTATTTTCACCTGAATTCACCTGCACAGGATTGAAGGTTCTTTTTATCTTTTTTTCTGGGAACAAGCAAAATGTGTGCCACAGCTCTCAGGAGTTCACTTTTTGATTTTTCTCAGTGCTCCGATATTCTCTGAGGTATGGTATTTCTTGGGGTCCTTCTGTTATCATCCAAATGTCCTCTAATTTTTCTAAAGCACAATAGTGGACACTTCGGCTCAAGCTTGGTCCTTGTTTTGTGATTACAAAACCTGAAAGCCATCTGGATTTCTGACAGTACTTTGCATTCGTAGTGCAGATTTTTCCCTCTACTTATCTCAAAGCTGCTCCCAGACTGCAACTGTCTGTTTCTGTGAGAAATCACATAGGTAAAAGCCAACCAAAAAAAACTTTTTTATAATCTATCCTCATGGCAACACGACACACTTGAGATGGCTTGGTTAAGGATTTAAACTAATCATCTTCTATTTGCAAACTTCAGTTTTTTTTGGCAAACCAAATGGATACTTTAAATGTTTTGTGAAGACAAATATAAACATTCCATTTCCATCAAGAAATCTGAAAGAGGCAATCTATTGTTTACTGTTTTCTCACTTAATACTCTGATCCTATTAATTAAACACAGGTTACCCTTTGAAATGAAGTCACATTAGGCCAGTTTACCAACCCCCCCAAAACCAGACGTTTCCAACCATGTACATCGACAAACCTCTATTCCAAATAAAAGTTCTGTTTTTAAAGATTGAGTTATGAAATTAGCTATATTGTTACAAAAATATCTAAAGGCATTTTGTATCCTTTTCTAACTTTAAAATCTTTTTATATTTTAAACCTTTTGAAAAAGTGACACATTTGTGTTTCCCAAGCTTCTGTTAGACACCTTCTGGAGTTAATTTTTTTTCTGCAGTTTTTTAAAACATTTTTATCTGAGTAATGAAACAGACTGTTCTTTATGATTGATTGAGATCTCAATGGACTGAGACATGAATACTCTGTTGTTTGCACTGTGCCCCATTCTAGAAAGTCAGCTTGTGAAGGATAAAGCTGGAGTCATTGTTTGCACACAGCTATATTTATTTAGAGATATACATTGCAAGTGTACACCTCCTGACCCAAACCTGCACTTTTAGTCTGTGTCTATATATTGGACATTCAATTGAATAGGAGAAAGTGAGGATTGCTGATGCTGGAGATCAGAGTCAAGAGTGTGGTGCTGGAAAAGCAGGAGAATCGACGTTTCGGGTATAAGCTCCTCATCAGTAATGAAGGGCTTATGCCTGAAACGCTGATTCTCCTGCTCCTCGGTTGCTGCCTGGCCTGCTGTGCTTTTCTAGCACCACACTCTCGACCCACATTCAATTGAATGTTCACTTAATGCCCACAGTCTGCATTCAAAAAAGCACAATTAATGTACAATTGACACATTCTAGATTATTCCTGCTTCCATTCATTTCATGATGCCAAGAATTAAAACATTCAGTTCCCTTCTTTCCCTGTCCAAATTCTGCTCTTTATCACCGAGAATAGTTTGAAACATGAGCGAGAAGACCGTAGAATACTTATGATTTCATCCATCGAGTAAAAAGAGAATGAGCGTAATGGCAGCAAGGATTGTTTCTCTCATTGTTATTTATATGTCATGAACCTATGATGACATTTACATTTGTCTAGCACCAGTAACATAGTTAAATCTTTCAGGCCATTTTCTGTGTATTTTCCATCAGAGGCCAATACAGAATCACAAATTAAGATTTTTAAACGGGAAACCAAAAGCTTTGTCAATGTGTTATACTTTTGCAAAGGCTCCTTTTAAAAAATAAAGTGCCAAAGAGGAAAAGAGAAGATAAAATATTTATGGACAGAATGCCAGAGCTTAAAGCCTCATTAGCTGAAAGCACAATGCCAGTGGTGGAATGGTGAAAATTAGGGACCTACAAGAGGCTTAAATTGGGGAACTGTTTAGACATCAGAGAATTATAGGGCTGGAGGAAGCTGCAGAGTTGGAAGGGAGAGGCCACAGAGGTATTTGAAAACCAGGACGATGGTTTAAGGTCAGCAAAGCCAGGAATGATGAATTACTGGGCATCTGTATTAATTAGGATGGGGACAGTCATGTTTTAGAGTAACTCTTGTTTAAGGATAGTGGCAAACAAGCTAGGTAAGCATTGGAATAGTTGAGTAAAGGCCAAGGACAAGGGCTTCCCAGGGTGTTTACCTGGTATGGAGTTGGGTGATTTTATAAGGACATGCAACCACAGAGTTTCAGATGGTGTATGGTATGAACATTGAAACATAGAAATCGTAGGAGTAGGCCATTTGAGTCTGTTTCACTATTCAGCATGACCATGACTGATTCTCTATCTTGTTTCTGTATTCCTTCTTTCTCTCCATGCTGCTTAACACCTATATTAAAAAAAAAAATCCATCTTTTTTTTTAAAATATACTCACCGACCCAGCCTCCACAATCTTCTATGGTAGCACACAATGTTTCTTTGTCTCAGTCCTAAATGGTCTAACTCCAAATCCTAAGACTGTAATCCTGGTCCTAGACTCCCCCATCAGGAGGAATATCCTTCCTGCATCTAGTCTATCAGCTCTGTTAGAATTTTATACATTTCAATTAGATCTCTGCTCATTCTTCTCCACTGAGTGGCTCATCTGGGACCATTTTCAATCTGTCTCCATCTGGAAATATTGCCATCCCTGGTACTAGTCTAGAGAACCTTCATTGTACCCCATCCTTGGAAAGTATATCCTGTTTTAGGTAAGGAGAGCACTAGCACGGTCTCACTAAGGCCCTGTATAACTACTGTTCTTTGTCTCAGGATTGTATCAGTATCAGCGCCACCCTTTGTGTGTAGAAAGGCTTTGTAAGATCATACAAAATAGAAGCAGGAGTAGGCTATTTGTCTCTTTCGGCCTC
The DNA here is from genome assembly GCF_047496795.1 of Chiloscyllium punctatum. Classification (NCBI taxonomy): domain Eukaryota; kingdom Metazoa; phylum Chordata; class Chondrichthyes; order Orectolobiformes; family Hemiscylliidae; genus Chiloscyllium; species Chiloscyllium punctatum. The sequence continues at coordinate 137,403,990 of NC_092739.1, forward strand.
CTCTACCATCAGTAAGGGCATGGCTGACCCTGATTATGATTTTAACTCTGTTTTACTGCCTCCCCCTTTGACACCTTTGCAGATCAAAAATATGTCTATCTCAGCCTTTAATATATTCAGTGATCCCCAAATTAAATTGCTCTCCAAAGAAGAGAATCCCAAAGAATAACCATCCCTGGAGAAGAAATTTCTTGTCATGACTGCCTTAAATATGTTTTGTTTTTAAGTGGTGAACTCCACCAATAGGGTAAATATCTACTCAGCATCTACCCCGTCCAAGCCCTCTCAGAATTTTCTATGTTTCAAAAAGTTTCTCTTTCTTCTAAACTCCAATGAGTGTTGGTGAAAACCTACCCATCCTCTCTTCTTAAAAATGTGAATTCATCTCAGGATTCTCCAAACTGCTGCTTTTGGGTTTGGACACAGGTATTTTAAAATTTATCAACTATCTTCAGGTAGGAGGTTTGACCAAATTGTTAGGATTGTGGACGATGAAAACATGGAAATTTAATTTCTCATTGAGGTATTGGACTCCCCGGTAGCTAGTTCGAAGGCCTGACTGACCTAGGTCTTCTCCTATTTTGCATATTTCTATATATGCCAGTGGCCAGAATCAGTTTGCAAAGCATTACTGAACATTTGGTAGTTTGGTATCTGCCATTGATCCCACTGATTCCATTGTGATCAATGCTGGAAAGTATAACCAAATCTTCAAAATGTTTAATAAAAATGAATATGGTGGAGAGTCCTCCATTTTTTCTTCCAATTATCCTATTTCCTTCCTTCCTTTATAGCTTGAACATTGCATGGAAAATTTGCACAAGCAGAAAACTGTGTTTTTCAAGAAAACTATAGAGGTAAGCATTTTATTTTAAATTCTTTACTGTCTGTAAAGAATTTGTGTTGGTCTTTGGTTTGCTGCTTATTGTTTTGTAAGATTTTTACCTGTGATTATTCACTACGGTAAACATTAAATTAGGGAGAGTCTGTTTTATATTTTTCTGGTGGAGGAAAAGTCTTCAAAATAGGACAAATTAGCTTGCAATTTGGTTCTGTTCAAATACGTTCTGTTGCCTTTCATAATTTCCTTATGCAATGTATTCCAGACTGTCATAACCCTCTGTTGTGCAGTGATGTGTCCTCGTATTCCTCCTGTTTCTATTTAGTTCTTTTGGCAATTATTTTAGAACATTGGCTTTTGGCTCTGGCCCAGGTAGGTTAGTTTTGTGCCTATTTATTGAATCAAAACCCCTTCGAATTTAGAATAATTCAGTTTGATCTTCTCTTAGCCTTCTCTATGGAGAGCAACTTTAGCTTCAACCCTGCTGCAAATTTTTCAGATACTTTGATACCATCCTGAACTGTAGTGTCCAGAATTGTACACAGCATTCCAGCAGAGTAAGTGTATATCATAAAAGTTTAGCCTGACCTACATTTTTAAAGCACTTATTTACAGAGCCAATTATTCAATACTCTATCTTGACTGTCAATTTAATAGATTTGTGAATATTTACTGTGAAGTCCTTCTGCTCTTGACAGCCTCTGCTTAGAATTATACTATTTGTATAATGTTTCCTCTTCTAATGTTACTCCAAAATACACCATTTCAAGTTTTAGCTGCATTAGTTGCATCTTCCCCTCACAGATTTTAAAGTCTTCTACCACTGTGTTAACATTTACTACTTTATCAAGTTTTGTCTGACTCACAGACTTGAAAGTTGTAGCCCCTATACCCAGATCCAGGCCACTTACGTATCGCTAGGAAAGCAATTGGACCTCCCCCGAGGGGTACCTATTACAAACCTTTCTCCAGCCAGAAAAATATCCATTCATGACTACCCTCTTCCTCTTAGATCAACTCAAATTAACACAAGAAGCCAAGTTCATCACACAAGCCAACCTTCTATCCACAACTCCATCTATGCTTCATGCTGCCTTGGGAAGGCAGCCAACATCATCAAAGACCTCTGCCACTCCAGTCTTCCAACCTCTGCTGTCGGGCAGAAAGTACAAAAGCTTAAACATACATACCAACAGGTCCAAGAACAGCTTCTTCCCTGCTGTTATTGGACTTCTGAATGGACATCTCAAATTTTAAATTTAATGTTGACCCCACTTTTTGTGCCTTCTCTGCAGCTGTATCATTGTGTTCCTCTCTCTGTTCTATTACCCAAATGCACTTAATGATCTGCCTGTGAAGCAAAATGTTTCACTGTACCTAGGTATATGTGACAATAATAAATCAAATCAAATCAACTAGACAATTTAATATCATCTGCTCCTAAAGCTTACTCAATGATCCTCCCATTGAATCTGGGGGGTGAGGCAGAAGCATTGCTTCGAAGTGTGGCTGAAACAGAGTTCGCGTCTCGCTGCAGCACAGAAGTGCTGATGACAACTGCTTTGTTACACTTGGACTGTTTCTGAATTGTGGAGGTCTTTGGTGTTAAACACTTGCTGTCACAATTTGTGGATGACTGAGCAGGTTCAGTCTTGTCAGTAGTGGCCTTCTGAGAGATGTTGAAGTCAATCGATGGTGTGAGTGTCAACAGGGTAAAACCTCTTTAATCTCAACCACCTCTGACCATCTTAAACAAACATAACCATACAGTTTGTGGATGACTGAGCAGGTTCAGTCTTGTCAATGGTGTCCTTCTGAGAGACGTCTGAGTGAATCGATGGTGAGTGTCAACAGGATGGAACCTTTTTAACCTCAACGACCTCTGACCATCTTAAACAAACATGACCATACAGTTTGTGGATGATTGCAGTGCTGTAGCCCATTATCCATCCGATTTATGGATCTCTTTACAAGGATATTGCCAGGGTTGGAATGTTTGAGCTATAGGATGAGACTGAAAAGAATGGGATTGTTTTCTCTGGAGCATCAGAGGGTGAGGGGTGACATTATAGAGTTTATAAAACCATGAGGGGCATGGATAGGATAAATAGATAAGGTGGTGGAGTCCAGAACTAGAGGGCATAGGTTTAGAGTGAGAGGGTAAAGATTTAAAAGGGACCTAAGGGACAATTTTTTCACGCAGAGGATGGTGTGTATATGGCATAAGCTGCAAGAGGAAGTGGTGGAGGCGAGTACAATTGCAGTGTTTTAAAGGCATCTGGATGGGTTTATGAATAAAAAGGGTTTAATGAGATATGCTGGCAAATCTAGATTAATCTGGATATTTGGTCAGCATGGATGAGTTGGACCGAAGAGTTTGTTTCCATGCTCTACATTGCTATGACTGTGACTCTTCAATTGTCCATACAGGAGACTCTGCCTGTCCTTAAATATTCCAAAGACAAAAATCTCATGCGTCATGCCATTTCCCTTTATTTGTTAAAGGATGCACCCTAATGTTACGACATGGGGTAAATTCTCCTGCTTAACTGAAAACCAGCAACACAGAAAAGATTTATCCCATGCAGTAATCTGTGAAAATTCGATAGGTCAAGAACTAGTTAAAGTAAAAATTAACAACTTTATTTATTAAAGTATAACAGAGAATAATTAACTAACAACTATTTACAATTCCTTACTTTAACCTATCTTGTACCTTCCCTTCTATAATACTAGTCCGATAAAACTCCTGATTTACGATTTAGAAAACAACGCTTCTTATCACAAAACCAGGCAACTTTAGGTTCTCCTCTGTACTTCATTTTTTTCTTCTTGAGGATTCTGCTTCACAGGTTACTGATTGATAAAAGTACTTCTAAGAGAGCTATTTTTCAGGCTGGTGGCTTAGCAGTTCTCCTCTTAACTGTTCAATTTTCCCCGGTCTTATACCCCCCCCCCCCCACAAAGTATTGGATTGTGTTATTGGTTTTTCAAATTGGCAATATACTCAATTCAAACTGGATTGGAGATTGGTATTTTTTGGAGTATAATTTAAACTGATCGGCCTAATTTGAAACTGTTTTGTCGTTTCGACTCAAACAGCTACCTTAGTAGTTGGAGCACCTGTTACCTTGTATCTTTTTTCAGAACACTTGGTGCTGTCAGGTAGCTTTTGCTAACTTTTAACTCTTACAGGTACAGTACACCCACATCTTCATAATACCCCCCCTTAAGGAAAAGTGAATCATCATAATGAAAAGGTGTCTTCATTTTTTTTTCTCTATCTTTTAAACACATTACCCTAACATACAGATAATTTTCAGATAAGTTCACCTTAACTTCTTCCCATATACCTGTGTAAATGAATAGTCTCATTCCTGTCTTTAAAGCATTCTAAGAATGTAAGCCGATCGTGATCCGTGTACACAATCATCTCCAACACATAGTTCGTGTTGTAAGGTCAGTACCAAACTCAATAGTTCTTTTTCAATTGTGGAGTATTTCATCTGGTAGATCTTGATCATCTTCAAAAAGTAACCAACTGGCAATTCAATCCCATCCTCATCTTCCAGCAGGAGTACAGCTCCAAATCCTTTGTCACTAGCATCAATGGCGACTTTAAAAGGTTTTGAAAAGTTTGGTGTAGCTAAAACTGGCTTGGTGGTTAATATGGCTTTGAAATGGTTGAATGCCTCCTGGCATGATTCTGTCCACTGAAACTTTGTGTTTTTCTTCAGCAAATTGGTTAACGGTGCCACTACACTGCTGAAGTTCAGATAGAATCCGCTAAATCCTAAGAATCAAAGCACCTCTTTCTTCGAGGTTGGTTGTGGAAATTCCTCGATGGCCTTCATCTTTGTGTTCCATGGGGTCAACCTTCCATGATCGATGCTATGTTCCAAGAACATCACCTCTGCTTTTGCGAATTCTGTTTTATTTAAGTTTATTATCAGTGTTGCTTCTCATAGTCATTCAAAGAGCTCTGGCTTAGAGTGGTGTTGGAAAAGCAGAGCAGGTCAGGCAGCATCCGAGGAGCAGGACTCTAACCTTGACTCTAATCTCCAGCATCTGCAGTGCCCACTTCTGCCTATTCAAAGAGCATTGCCAATTGTACCATGTGATCTTTCTAGGATTCACTAGATTGCACCATTTGTTAACCAAGCCACAACTCTGTTCATGAGTCTTTGGAATGTGGCGGGTGCATTCTTCATTCCAAAGGGCATCACTTTAAACTGATATTATCCATTTGGGGTTACAAATGCAGAAATTTCTTTCACTGTCTCTGAAAAAGGTACCTGCCGGAAACCACACGTTATGTCCAACTTGGTGATGTAACTGACATTCTCGATACAGTCCTCCAACCTTGGAATTGGATATGAGTCCGATTTTGTAACGGCATTGACCTTCCGATAATCTGCGCAAATCATTGAGTCCCGTCTGATTTGGGAACTAAGACAATTGGTGAACTCCACTCAGTCTGGCTTGGTTCGATGATGTCCTCATTAAGCACAGCCTCCACCTCCATCTGGACCTGTCTGGCTCTGAAAGGATTAAGCTGACAGGAGTGTTGTTTTATCGGAGCAGTATTCCCTATGTTTACTTCATGTACAATAACATTAGTCCTCCCCATCTAGATTAGATTGGATTAGATTACTTACAGTGTGGAAACAGGCCCTTCGGCCCAACAAGTCCACACCGCCCCGCCGAAGCGTAACCCACCCATACCCCTACATCTACATCTACCCCTTACCTAACACTACGGGCAATTTAGCATGGCCAATTCACCTAACCTGCACATCTTTGGACTGTGGGAGGAAACCGGAGCACCCGGAGGAAACCCACGCAGACACGGGGAGAACGTGCAAACTCCACACAGTCAGTCGCCTGAGGCGGGAATTGAACCCGGGTCTCCGGCGCTATGAGGCAGCAGTGCTAACCACTGTGCCACTGTGCCGCCCATCTAACTTTTACACATGTCCTTATACTGCAGTTACAAATCTTTCAACTCACTCTCTCCTCTCTTTCTCTCTCCCCTCTATCTCTCTCCCTTTCTTTTCTCTCTCTTTCCTCATCCAGGAACTCTCTCTCTCTCTCTGTCTCTCTGTCTCTCTCTCTCTGTTTCTGTCTCTCTCTCTCTCTCTGTCTCTCTCTCTCTCACTTTCTCTTTCTCTCCCTCCCCCTTTGTTTATCTTCTAACCCATTTTCCTTAATTGTAATTTAAGTTTTTCTACCTGTACCGCATTTGTCTGTTTCTTTGACATACCTAAGTGTTTCAATAATTCCCTTACAATTTAGCTTTACTTTTGTCCTTGGTTAAACCCAAATCTAATTCCTTAGTAAGGTGTTTGATAAGGTTCCCCATGGTAAACAAATGGAGAAAGTGAAGTCACATGGTGTGCAGGGTGTTCTCGTTAGGTGGATAAAGAACTGGTTGAGAGAGTAGTGGTTGAAAGGAGTTTCTCAAAATGGAGAAAGGTGACCAGTGGTGTTCCACAGGGATCAGCGCTGGGGCCACTGTTGTTTGTAATATACATTAAATGATCTGGAAGAGGGCATTGGTGGTATGATCAGTAAGTTTGCAGATGACAAAGATTGGTCGAGTAGCAGAAAACATAGGGGACTATCAAAGAATACAGGAGAATACAGATAGACTGGAGAGTTGGGCAGAGAAGTGGCAGATGGAGTTCAATCCAGGCAAATGTGGGGTGATGCATTTTGGGAAGTCTAATTCTACTGTAAACAGAACAACCTTGGGAAAAGTTGATGAGCAGAGAGATCTGGGAGTTCAGGTCCATTGTACCCTGAAGCTTGCTGCACAGGTGGATAGAGTGGTCAAGAAGGCATATGGTATGCTTGCCTTCATCGGAAGGGGTATTGGGTATAAGAGCTGGCAGGTCATGTTAAATTATACAAAATTTTGGTTCATCCGCAGTTCTGGTCACCACGTTACCAAAAGGATGTGGACGCTTTGGAGACGGTGCAGAGAAGGTTTACAAGGATGTTGCCTGGTATGGAAGGTGCTAACTATGATGAGAGGTTGAGTAGGTTAGGTTTGTTTTCATTAGAAAAAAGGAGATTGAGGGGGGACCTGATTGAGGTTTACAAAATCATGAAGTATATAGACAGGGTGGATAGAGATAAGCTTTTTCCCAGGGTGAGGGATTCAGTAACAAGAGGTCAAGCGTTCAAGGTGAGAGGTGAAAGTAGGAAAGTTCACATGGAAAGTACTTTACACAGAGGGTGGTTGGTGCCTGGAATGTATTGCCAGCAGAGGTAGTAGCGGCTGGCACGGTAGATTCATTTTAAGGTATATCTGGACAGATGCATGAGTAGGTGGGGAGCAGAGGGGATACAGATGCTTAAGAATTGGGTGACAGGTTTAGACAGTAATTTGGATTGGCTCAGGCTTGGAGGGCTGAAGGGCTTGTACCTGGGCTGTAAATTTTCTTTGTTCTGATCAAATAAAAGCCCACTATAATGAGATTGTCTGTCTCTCACTGGCCTGCATTATATTCCATTAGTGTGGATTTGCATCTCTCTCACAACATTAAATCCTGCTTGAGAGGCTTGTCCTCACTGCCTGAGATTGCATCATCCACATTGGCGGAAGAAAGAGCGATCCATTGCTATATCCTAATGAGTTATTTGTATCAGGGTTAGAACCTTCTCATGAAATCTGTGCTTTGTGAATTATTGTTCATTATTTTGTATTTACTTTAGTCCAAGAAGACTTACGAGCAAAAATGTAAAGAGAAGGATGAGGCCGAACAGATGCTAAACCGAAGTTCTGGGATCAGCAATTCCAGACAGCAAGATAAAGTAAGAATCTCTTGTAACAACTTTGTCAATGTTCTGCTCTGTTGCTTAGCCACTGAAATTGCGTCTGTAATTCTGGATCTGTTGTTCACCAATCATGGGCAGTATGGTGGCTCAGTGGTTAGCACTGCTACCTCATAGTGCCAGGGTCTAGGGTTCAATTCCTGCCTTGGGCAACTGTCTGTGTGGGGTTTGCACATTCTCCCTGTGTCTGTGTGGATTTCCTCCCACAATCCAAAAATATGCAGATCAGGTGAAATTGCCCATAAGATTAGGTACATTAGTCAGGGGTAGGTGAGTGGGTTACTCTCTAGAGGGTTGGTGTGGACTTGTTGGGCTGAAGGGCCTGTTTCCATACTGCAGGGAATTTAATCTATTTTATTTCCCCTTTAGCCTCAGTTGGAATATTTGTACATCTCTGGGGACTTGTCTGACTGTCAGCGAGTTTGGTTTAACAGTTCTGAAAGCTAAAGGAAAAGATGATTTAAGATAAAAAGATACTCATCAGCATAATGGTCAGAACCAATCAGTATCACTTTTCCACAGGTTCTAAGATGCTGAAACTCACATGCATAGCACAAGTTATTACAGAATGATGCAGATCCTGACTCCTCAGAATTTTGTAATGTGAGAGAGGGAGTGCTGTGGGCAGCAGGGGGTTTGTTGAGGGAGTGCCCTGGACTGCCAACACTGTGATGGAGGCATGCTGACATTTTCTTCATAATTTAGTTAGATTAATGCTAATTCTGTCAGTAATGCCAACTCCCACATTTTTGTCGTTTTTCCTGCTCCTCGGATGCTACCTAACCTGCTGTGCTTTCCCAGCACCACTCTAATCTAAACTCTGGTTTCCAGCATCTGCAGTCCTTGTTTTCACCCTGTGCATATTTACAGTCAAGTCTCTGAATAAAAAAGTAAAGAACTTTCCTTAAGGTTTTGGAATTGCAAAGTAGCAACTGAACCCACTATTTTAGAAAAGAGCATGGGAAAACCAGGGACCTAAAGACCTGTCGGCCTTCAATAAGTAACAGAGAAAATGGTGGCATCTATTATAAAGGATGTGGTACACAGACTCTGAGGTAATATGATCTGATTGGACATAGTCAGCATGGATTTGTGAACAGGAAATTGTGTTTGACTAACCTGTTGGAGGTTTTTAAAGATATCATTAATAATGTTGATTAAAGGATGCGACATACTTAGGTTTTTAGAAAGCTTTTGATAAAATTCCCCGCAGAAGGTTGTTAGCAAAATTAAAGCACATGGATGGTACATAGGAGATAATATGACATGGATTGCAGATTGGCTAGCAGACAGAAAACAGAGTAGGAATAAATGGTTTGTTCTTACATTGGCAGTCTGTGACTATCTGGGTTCCACAAGGAATGATTGTTGGGCCCCAACTGTTCATGATATATTTTGAATGGTTTGGAGGTGGGGACCAAACATTATATTTCCAAATTTGCAGATGACACAAAAGTAAGTGGGAGTACTTGTTGTGAGGAAGATGTGAAGTGTCTTCAGTAGGATGGGCAAAGACATTGAGATGGAGTGCAGTATGGGAAAATATGATGAATAGATTTGTGGAGCATTACTTAACTGACAAGATATTGGAAAATGTAGATTGTAAAGGGACATAGGTGACTATGCCAATAAGTTTCCAAAGGCACGTGCAGGTGCAGCAACATATTAGGAAAGATTGTGGAATGTTAGCCATTATTGCAAGAGGATCCGAGTGCAGCAGTGAATTCTTTCTTCAATTGTATAGGAACTTGATCAAATAATACCTAGAGTACCGTGTGCAGTTTTGATCTCGTTATCTCAGAAAAGATATCATTTTCATAGAGAGAGTGCAGTGAAAGTTCACCAGCCTTGTTCCTGGGGTGGTGGGATTGTCTGATGAAGAGAGACTGGGCAAACTGTGATCTAATTGAAACTTAAAAAGTACTTAACAGGTTGGACACGGCAGTAAGATGTTTCCCCTGGTGGGGGAGTCGAGAACCAGGGGCGCCATTTTAAAAAGTAAGGGGAATATTACTCAATTCTGACACAAAGAGAATTTTGTTTGACTCTGAATGTTATGAACCTTGGAATTCTCTACCAAAGAGTTCTGTGGATGCTTCAACTTTGAGTACGTTTAAGATAAAGATTGATAGATTTCTGATTACCAGTGGTGTACAGGGTTGTGAGAATGGAGTGTGTAAAAGGTATTGAAGTGTTGGATCAGCTATGATTGTATTGAAGGGTGGGACAATCTCAATGTGTTGATTGGCCTATTCCTGCACAGTCCCTTTTCATCCCGTCAGGGTATCCAAAGTATTTTGGAGAGAATGAAGTGATGCTGATTGAGTATTAGATATTGGCCAGAGTCCTGGGTTAACATTGCTGCCCTACAATAGTGTTCTGGAATCTTGTCCCTGGGACAGTAATCCTAAGATAGGAATAGAAATAGCTGTTCAGTCTATCGAGTCTGCTCTGCCATTCACACAGCTCATGGCTGATCTGATCATCCTCAAATCAACTTTCCTGTATATTTTCCCTTCGATAAGGATCCCAAACTATTCACAGTATTCCAGCTGTGATCTGACTAGAGCCATGTATACTTTCAGCAAAACTTCCCTAACTTTCTGCACCAGTTCCTTTGAAATAAAGGCCAACATTCCATTTGCCAATCCTAATACCTGCTAAGCCTTCGCGGTTCATGTATGAGGACACCCACATCCCTCTGTGATGTAGCTTTCTCTACCTTTTTTATTCATTCACCAGATGTGGGTGTCACTGGCTAAGCCAATGTTTATTACCCATCACAACTGCCCAGCGGGCTGTTTAGAGTCAACCACATTGCTAAGGGTCTGGAGTCACATGTAGTCCTGACCAAGTAAGGATGGCAGTTTCTTTTGTTATGGACTAGGCCAGACCACTCAAAAACATTCTTAGCAGGCAGCCCAGACCATAACATTGCAATTTGTTTCAGTAAGTGTACAGTGAAAATTACCCTGAGTAATTTAGCGAGGTTGACTACCAGATTTTAAAACAGACAAAAACATAATCGCAAAATTACACAATGAAACACAAAGAACAGAATAAAGAACCCCTACAGAACACAGTCTATCCAAACTAGACTTAAGTATGCTGTTCTGAATATACACAACAGTCCCAATAAGTAAACCCCTGTAAAAAACAGTTTAAAAACAAAACAAGAAACAGATGCTTACAGGTTGAAGTTAGAAGGGCAGAGAGTAAGCCTGTTCACACAGTCTACACAGTTAGACTCTTAATTCCAGATATTTATTGACTTCAAATTCCACCATCCACAATGGCAGGATTCAAACCACTCCCAAGACCATTGGTCTTTGGACTAATAGTCTAGCAATAATACCAATAGACCACCACCTCATCTAAAATAAAATTTAATTTTAATTTAAATAAATTTCAATAGTATTTACTCCACTCGGAGCCTGAAATTAATACCTTATCTGAAAGATGGCATCTCCCGCATTCAGAAAATTATGGGTTACCAGTTCAAATCCCACTTTAGAGGCTTGAGCATAGCCTTTGAGGCAGTGTGAAGGTCTGAAGATGCCAAGAAACCATCTCACTGGCCGTTGTGGTGCATCCAGTGATACTGCAACCCAGGAAGTAACTTCAAGTGGAAAAGAGAGAGAGAGAGAGAGAGAGACAGTTGCTGTTCTCAGTATATCACCTTACTGTTTAAGGCCATCAATATCCTACAATGGTCCCATGACGGAGAGTTTGAGATACTGGGCATGAGAATATTTTAAGTTGTGTTGCTTTTTTTAAAAATCATTTCATGTGATAATATTCTGTTTTCCAGTTGCAGTCAAAGGCAAACCAGAGTAAACAAAGTGCGGAAGATGCTGGTAAGTGAAGCAACAATAAAATGATTATAGGGATGGGGGAGAATGTCTGAGTGGAAAACTGGACATGCCAAACCTTTCTCACTTGTCACTCCTAAAATACAGCTCCTTCCAATTAAATGGCTTGCATTCAGACCTGTAAATTTTCCTCCCAACATTTCATTGATGAGCAATCTGAAGCACAAAGAGTCTTGGGAGTCCTGGTTTAGGAGTCTCTTAAGGTTAACATATAGATTCAGTTGGCAGTTTGGAAAGCAAATGCAATGTTAGCATTCATTTCAAGAGGGAGGTCAACTAGGAGAAAGTGAGGACTGCAGATGCTGGAGACCAGAGTTGAAAAGTGTGGTGCTGGAAAAGTGCAGCAGGCCAAGCAGCATCTGAGGAGCAGGAGAATCAACGTTTCGGGCATAAGCCCTTCCTGGTCTGCTGCACTTTTCCAGCACCATACTTTTCAATTCATTTCAAGAGGGCTAGATTACAAGAGCAGAGATGTACTGCTGAGGCTGTATAACGTTCTGGTCAAATTGCATTTGGAATATTCTGAGCAGTTTTGGACTCTGTGTCAAATGAAGGATGTGCTGACATTGGAGGGGATCCAGAGGAGGTTTATAAGAATTATCCCGGAGATGAAGGGCTTGTCATATGAGGAGCGGTTGAGAAGTCTGTGTCTGTACTCAATGGAATTCAGAAGGATGAGGTGGCATCTCACTGACACTTGCAGAATACTGACAGGTCTGGATAGAGTTGAGGTGGAGATGATATTACCACTAGTCTGAGAGACTAGGACCCGAAGGCATGGCCTCAGAGTGAAGGTATGACCCTTTAGAACTGAGATGAGGAGGAATTTCTTCAGCCAGAGGGTGATGAATCTGTGGAACTCATTGCTGTGAAAGGCTGTGAAGGCCAAGTTATTGAGTGTATTTAAGACCGAGATAGATGGGTTCTTGATTAGTAAGGGATTACAGGGAGAAGGCAGGAGAATGGGGTTGCGAAACATAATTGAATAGCAGAGCAGACACGATGGGCCGAATAGCCTAATTCAGTTCCTCTGCCTTATTGCCTTATGGAAACACAGCCAAAGTGAATCCAGCCACACTTGCTTCAAGTACGTATAATCACAGAAAGAGAGAAATTAGGAGCTAGAGCAGGCTGTTCAGCCCCTCATGTCTGTTCACCATTTGATAGTTGATCGTATCATAGTTGATCTGACTGTATCTTCTGCTTTTCTGTCTGTCCCATATATTCTCTGACTTCCTTAACACTCAAGTATCTATCCAGTTTTAAAAATATGCATCATTTCCACAGACAAATGATTTTCTGAGAGAGAAAATAAATTTGTCTAATCTCTATCTAAATAAATTGTCCTCTTAATTTTAAACTGTGTTCATGTCTCCTCCACAGGGGGATACATCCTTCAGTACACACCTGTCACGTTTTGTCAGGTGTGACCTATTTCGATAAGATCACCTCTCATTTCTCTAGCCTACAGTAGATATGGGCCCAATCCACCTTAATTTTCACATAAGAAATTACCTGCATTCCAGGAATCAGTCAAATGAATTTTCTCTGCACTGCTCTCAATGCAACTGCATCCTTATGGCACAGTGACTCAATGGTTAGCACCAGTGTAACCTCTGGCAACTGTTTGCGTGGACTTTGCACATCCTCCCTGTGTCTGTGTGAGTTTCCTCCGTGTGCCCCAGTTTCTCCCAATGCTGTGCAGGTTGGATGGATTGGCTGTGGGAAATGCAGGGTTACAGGGATGGGGGTGGATTTGGGAGGAATGATCTTTGGAGAGTCAATGTGGACTTGATGGGCTGAATGGTCTGCTTCCACACTGTAGGGATTCTATGATCCTTTATTAGGGCGATCATAGAACATAGAACATAGAAAAGTACAGCACAGAACAGGCCCAAGAATGTGTGCCAAGGTTTAATCCTAGTGTAAAATATAGTAACTTAACCTGTACACTCCTCAACTCACTGCTATCCTTGTGCATATCTAGCAGTCGCTTAAATATCCCCAATGGCTTTGCTTCCACCACCACCACTGGCAACGCATCCCATGCATACACAACTCTCTCTGTAAAGAACGTACCTCTGATGTCTCCTTTATACCTACCTCCTGATATCTTCAAACTATAACTCCTCGTACCAGTCAATCCTGCCCTGGGTAAGAGTCTCTGGCTATTGAGTCAATCTATTCCACTCAGTATTTTGTATACTTCAATCAGGTCTCCTCTTTTCCTCCTTCTCTCCAGAGAGAAAAGTCCGAGCTTATTCAACCTTTCTTCATAAGGCAAGCCCTCCAGTCCAGGCAGCATCCTGGTAAACCTTCTTTGCACCCTCTCCAAAGCCTCTGTATCTTTCCTATAGTAGGGTGACCAGAACTGGACACAATATCCCAAGTGTGGTCTCACCAGGGACTTGTACAGCTGCAGCAAAACCTCACTGCTCTCAAACTTGATCCGCCTGTTAATGAAAGCCAAAACACCATATGCTTTCTTTACAACCCTATCCACTTGGGTGGCAACTTTGAGGGATCTATGTAACTGCACACACAGATCCCTCTGTTCCTCCACACTGCCAAGAATCCTGTCTTTAATTCTATATTTAGCATTCGAGTTCGACCTTCCAAAATGCATCACTTTGCATTTATCCAGGTTGAACTCCATCTGCCATTTCTCAGCCCAGCTCTGCATCTTCTCTGTCGCGCTGCAGCCAGCAGTAGCCCTCTATACTATCAACGACACGTCCAACCTTTGTGTCATCTGCAAATTTACTAACCCACCCCTCAACCTCCTTATCCAAGTCATTTATAAAAACTACAAAGAGCAGAGGCCCAAGAACAGAGCCCTGCAGGACCCCACTCAACACTGACCTCCAGGCAGAATACTTTCCATCTACAACCACTCTCTGCCTTCTGTCAGTCAAACAATTCTGAATCCAGATAGCCAAATCTCCCTGTATCCCATACTTCCTGACTTAAGAATGAGCCTACCATGGGGAAACCTTATCAAATGCCTTGCTGAAGTCCACATACACCACATCCACTGCTCGACCGTCGTCAACCTGTCTTGACACCTCCTCAAAGAACTCAATAAGATTTGTGAGGCATGACCTGCCCCTCACAAAGCCATGCTGACTGCATTTAATCACATGATGCTTTGCCAAATAGTTATAAATCCTATCCCTCAGAATTCTTTCCAAATCTTTGCTGACCACAGACTTATGACTGACTAGTCGGTAATTGCCAGGGATTTCCCTATTACCCTTCTTGAAAAGAGGAACAATATTCCTTCTGATCCTCTGGTATGACTCGCGTGGAGAGTGAGGAGGCAAATATCCTCGCCTGCGGCTTAGCAACCTCCTTTCTCGCTTCCCGGAGCAGCCTAGGATCAATCTTAATGTTTTCCAAAATTTCTAGCACATCAACTTCATCAATCTTGATCTGGTCAAGACTGTATCCCAGTTTTCATTTACAACAAGTCCCCTGTTTGCTCAGACTCCATGCACAAGTTCCCTCCGCTATCCCTGATCGGCCTTACCTTCTCCCTGATCATTCCCTTATTCCTCACGTATGAGCAAAATGCCTTTGGGTTCTCCCTAATCTTTCTTGCCAAGCCTTTTTCGTGCCCCCTCCTGACTCTCCTCAGTCCATTTCTGAGCTCCTTTCTAGCAAGTCTGTAATCCTCTAAAGCTGTGCTATTTCTTTGCTTCCTCCACCTCACTTAAGCTGCCTTCTTCCTTTTGACGAGAAGTTCCTCTGTTCTTGTCATCCAAGGTTCCTTAATCTTATCCCTTCTTACCTGTCTCAGAGGAACAAATTCATGCATCACTCACAACAACTGCTCCTTAAATAGTCTCCATGTCTGCTATGCCCTTTCTGTGGAACAATTGCTCCCAGTCTGTACTTCCCAACTCCTGCCTGATAGTGTCATAATTTCCTTTTCCCCAATTAAATATCTTCCCTTGGTAACTGCTCCTTTCACTCTTCAAGGCTATGCTAAATGTGAGGCAGTTGTGATCACTTTCACCAAAGTGCTCTCCCACTGCAAGATCTGACACCTGTCCTGGCTCGTTGCCAAGCACCAAATCCAAAATGGCCTCTCCCCTCGTCTGTCTATCTGATCACTGGTCTAAAATAACGCTCGGCATTTGGAAAAGTGATGCAGATGCGTGTTGAATGATCTTGTCTAGAAAATGGGCCTCTTCTGCAAACACTTGAATAGATCATTTTGCACATGGACACATCCTCTTTTCACTTTTAATTCTGAATTTTAAAACTTGGTCAGTGAGCAACCAATTCCGAAGATTGATCGCTCAGCTCAAAACTAAGAAATAACTTAAATTAATGAGGACTGAAGATCCAGGATGTGCACTGTCAAACCTCAGTGGCAAACTAATTGATTTTATAATACACTTGTTCCTTGAGTCAAGCCTCCCAGTCTGCTAGGCTAGTCAGTCTTGAAGTTCCTAATTCAGAAAGTGGAATTACTTGGCTGCACAGTACAAATCTCCCAGCCATGGGGTACAGTAGCAGGCATGAGCAGTTCTGAGAGGACTCAGAGTTATAGAGACATACAGCATGGAAAGGGACCTTTTGGTCCAACTCTTCCATGCCAACCAGATTTCCAATGTAATCTAGTCCCATTTGCCAATACTTGGCCCATATCTCTCTCAATCCTTCCTATTCACATACCTATGCTATTCACATGCTTTTTAAAAGTTGCAATTGTACCAGCCTCCACCACATCTCGCAGTTCATTCCCTCTGTGTGAAAATATTGCCCCTTAGGTCCCTTTTTAAATCTCTCGCCTCTCACCTTAAACCTGTGCTGTCTAGCTTTGGATTCTGCTACCCTTGGGAACAGACCTTGGCTGTTCACTCAATCTATGCCCCTTCATGATTTTATAAACTTCTATAAGGTCACCTCTCAGCCTCTGACACTCCAGGAAAAGTAGCCCCAGTCTATTGAGCCTCTCCTGTAGTTCAGTGAAAGTCACGGCCAACTGCTGCCCTCCCACAGAGCTGTACTTTACAACATTACTAATGGCATAACTGCAGCAAGATGAAATATGCCACTCAGGTAACTTTCTACTTGCAAATTAATACTTTTAAAAAATGTTGCCTGGAGAGCTGAACTTGAATATTGTTGAAAGAGCAACATTTTCCAAAGATTTTTGTCTATTGCTTATCAGGACAAATACTAGAATGCCAATTTTCAAATGCTCACTACAATTTATACGCCAGGAGAAAAGGAATTTGAGGCATTGCCATGGATAAAGCAACAAAGCAGGGCCATGGAAAGAAAATCATGCACCCTGGTGCTTCTCAGTATTGAGGGCATTACCCCCACATTGGGGGTCAAGTGCACATAAGTTGTGTTTTTGATTCCATCATCCAAACTGTGAATTTGGTCCCCAGTGGTCCCAGCATTGATCCTTGTGGAATAGCACTTACACCTTCTGCATAACAACCCTTTCCTCCAACTCCAAGCTTCCTGTCTGAATCCAACTGTCAATCAATTCTTTCACTTGTGTCCCAACTCTACTTCCTGACTTTGTTCATTAGTCTTCTATGGGATACCTGAGCAAAGATGTCTTGAAAGTGTTTTCCAAAGCCTTCCCCCTTTATGAACCATTTTGAAGTTTGAAAATTTCCATGAGACCAAACCTGTGAAGGTGAGGGAGTCACCCATGCCAGTAGGGTAGGACAGAAACTGTAGAGCTGTCCTCCATCTCACCCTCACAGCTGTACAAGGGAGAAGGCTGGAGTACATGGGAGATTAAAGAGCGCTGTGTGAGGAGGGGGAGCTATGAAAGGGGAAGTGGGGAGTGTGGAAGTAGGGATTTGGGAAGGTGGGTAAGGCAACTACAAGAACAACCTTCCAGACCAGTCCAGGGCACTGCACACGGTCAGGTGTCTGGTCGGGAAAGTCTTATTCTCGGCCTCTGAAGTCTGAGGACTGGGGCATGGTCAGTCCATTGGCTCCCCAGCAGGGTCTTGTGGATAGTGCTGGTAAATGGGGAAATGTTTAGGCACCAATCAGGGGTCTGGACATGTCCTACTCAGGACAGTCTGCTCAAAACAATTGAGGGGTTGGGTCATAGATTCATACAGCCTCTTTGGTCCAGTCTTGTCCAAGCTGATCAAGCTTCCAAAACTAAACTAGTCCCACTTTCCTGCATTTGGCCCTTATCCCTCTACACTTCTCCTATCCATGAACCTGTCCAAATGTCTTTTTTAAATATTGTAATTTAAAATGCCTTCCATTTGCATTGGAAGTTCATGCCACGTATGAGACACCCTTTCTGTGTAAAAAAGTTGTCCCTCAGGTCCCTTTTAAACCTTTTTCCTCTCACCTTAAAAATATGCCCTCTAGGGTGGTCCTTCTTGTGCCTTCCATTTCTACGTAAGTATCATGGGGAGGCTTGTAGAACCTGCAACAGAAGAGAGATAAAGCAAGAGAGAGAGAAGGCATCCCAGCCAGTGGTTAGAAGTGCTGTGCAATGATTGAGACAGGGAGCAGGTTTAATGGGAAAATGGCAGAGTGGTATTTACTCACTTGGTGGGACTTGGGTCTCTTGGTCGTCACCTGCAAGCAGGAGAATGTAAACAGAACTGTGTACATGAATGTTCAAAAAAAGCCTTATTTACCTGTGCCACCAAAAGTGAGCACAATATGTTCTCTTCCTTCTCTTCCTCCCAGTACAACGCCCTGCTGAAGGGCACACGCACACGCGCACAGAACACAGTGGCATGGCCTCCTCTGCTTGTCCTCCAGGAGGAGGACTCCTCCCCTTTGTGCCGCCCCATCAACCAAATCCTCCAGTTTATTGTCGGAAAATCCTCTTCTCCAACATGTTGTAATTGTGTGCCCAAACAGGGCGGCTTTGGATTACCAGTGCGTATGTGAACACACAGTGGTGTTTTAAAGATGATGGGGACTCAAGGGATGTGGTATTTTGGTGGATACCCTCTGAATGGCAAATGTTGTGGGACACCATGAGGTAAAATAAAATGGAAATCATATGTAGGTAGGTAATTAATGGGGTCAGTTGGGTAAGATGGAATGAGAAAACAAGACCTCGTGATGAAAAGCCTTAAAATTGTTAATTATTTTTGTTATTGGCTATCATTTGGGACACAATCTGATCAGATCTAACCTATTAGCCTAAAAAAATCTAACTTAGACTTTGCCCAAAAAAACCCACAAGGTTCAGCCCATTGTGGCTACTCTGACATTTGCTGCAGCTATAATATTAGACAGACTAAATTGGAAGATGTGCTTCCGATGTTCAAGTTGTTTCTGTATTCATAAAGGGCTCTGGCAGCTATGATTCATTAACCTGACCTTGAAAGATTGCAAAAGTTATAGAGTAAGTAACTGGAAACAGAATGGGCAAGAAACATAATAAATGGCAGATGTCTAACCGCAGAGAATTTGCTAAGACTGAACCCATTTGAAATAGAATACCCAGACTTTCAAAAGGCTTCAGAATGACATACTACAACATGCACGTTATTACATTCTAGGCTAATCAGTCGCTGAGCAAATGGGTATCAAAGGTAGACTACACACGTGATTCCCCATCTCCAGTTGAATTCTAGTGATATGTCACACTTTAGCTCTCACTTTGGGGAAGCACTAGTTTTCAAATACAAAAATAGGGTTATATGAGGGACCCTTTCATCCTGCAATATGCCTGCTCTCTGCCAGCATGTGGGTCAATAAATGTCCGCACATCCTGAAAACACTCTCTCAAATTCAAGTCACAGACTAAACTATTAGCTAAATGGAACTAGAATAGAGCAATGACTCACAAAACAAAAATACACCTCCCCAGAATTTGCTCAATAGTGATTAGGAGAGGAATGCAGGTCACTTTCTCCCCACTACCCCTAACCAGGTCAGTGGTCCTGCAGTGTAAGCTAACTCTTGACAGACTGGGGTTGTACAGCTCGGCTGAACCCTTAACCAACAAATATGTTCCTGCAAAATGATTTGCATTTGGTTTATGATGCATGTGGGCTCTTTGCATGCTTGCACATTCAAGTAAAGTTGCTTTTTGTAACATCAGAATGGCTTGTTTATTGGCACTACCTGTAGTGAAACCATCCAGAAGAAATTTTGCTTCTTTGTAATTTTTCTTCAGACTGTTTCCAATCCTTTTCTGTTTTGATCATTATGATGAAAAGGAACAGTTCTTGCATTTCCTAGGAACATTGGCACAACAATAGACCATTCCGCCCATCAAGCCTGCTCCACCAATCAATAGACTCGTGGCTGACTGAACACTTCAACACCTTTTACAAACATTATCCCCTTAACGGAGAAAGTGAGGACTGCAGATGCTGGAGATCAGAACTGAAAATGTGTTGCTGGAAAAGCGTAGCAGGTCAGGCAGCATCCAAGGAACAGGAGAATCGACGTTTCGGGTATCAGCCCTTCTTCAGGAATTAAATTATTTTTAATTTTAGACATCCAAACCTGGGAAATATCTTCAAAGGGCTAGACAGCATAGATGCAGTTAAGTATCTTCTAGATTTCTTTGAGATTACCTCACATTCTATGAAACAGTGGAGAATACAGGTCTCTGAATTATCTGGATAACAAGGTCACCTAGGTCAGATTCCTGTTTATTGACTACGGCTTCAACACCATTATCCCCTCTAGACTGATCTCAAAACTCCGTGACCTTGGTCTTGGTTCTGCCCTCTGCAACTGGTTCCTCAGCTTTCTGACCCACAGGCTGCAATCAGTGAAGGTAGACCACTGCTCCTCCTCCTCAATAACCCTCAATACTGGAGCCCCTCAAGGATGCATCCTCAGCCCCCTACTGTACTCCCTGTACACCCACGACTGTGTTGCCAAATTCCGAACAAATACCATCTATAAGTTTGCTGTTAATACACCACCGTAGTAGGACAGGTATCTAACAACGATAACAATTATTAATTAATCAGTCAATCAATTTGCTCAATTTCTGTCATGGGACAGCTCCACCATCCTAGGGATAGGTTTGATGACCCTTTGCTGCAGTCCCTCTGTGGCAATATTATCTTTCCTAAGCTTAGGAGACAAAAAACTGCCTATGGTACTCCAGATGAAGACTAACTAATAATTTTCATAATCTAACTGAAGTACACAACACATTTTATTGTGTCTGCTATAAACTCACCTATGTAAACAAATGTCATTACTGTCCAGCAAGTGTAATGTGGTTCAATAGGGCAGAACCGTGGTTCAGTGATTAACATATTGCCTCCCAGCACCAGGGACCTGGTTTCGAATTCAGCCTCTAGCGACTGTCTGTGTGGAGTTTGCACATTCTCCCCGTGTCTGTGTGGGTTTCCTCCCACAATCCAAAAATGTGCCAATAAGGTGAATTGGCCAAACTAAATTGCCCATAGTTTTCAGGGATGTGTAGGCTAGGTGCATTAGTCAGGGGAAATGTAGAGTAAAAGGTATAGGGGAATGGGTCTGGGTGGAATACTCTTCAGTGGGTCGGTGTGAACTTGTTGGGCCAAATGGCCTGTTTCCACACTGTAGGGGATTCTAATTCTAATCCCAGCCTCGATCGTCTGTCCATATGGAGTTTGCACATTCTCCCTGTGTCTGCGTGAGTTTCCTCTGGATGCTCTGGTTTCCTCCCACAGTACAAAGATATGCAGGGTAGGTGGATCGGCCATGGGAAATACAGGGTTACAGGGATAAGGTAAGCGGATAGGTCTGGGCGAAAAGCTCTTTGGAGAGTCTGTGTGGTCTTGTTGGGCCAAATGGCCTGTTTCTACGCTGTAGGGATTTTATGATAACCAAGCTCCTATACATTTAAAGCAAGACTTCTATACTCCTGTACTCAAATGGCTAACATTCCTTTCCTACCCACTTGTTAGCCTTCAGTGACTTATCAATAAGGACACATTGGTCCCTTTTATATATCTACACTTTTCAACCTCTTACCATTTAAAAATAAACTCTGGCGCCTGATTCTCCTACCAAATTGGATGACATCCGATTTTCCACATTATATTTCATTGGCAATGTTCTTACCCATTCACTAAGCTTGTCCAAGATTCTATACATTTTCCTCACAAAACATATTAGGTTTGTATCATTTGAAAATTTGGAAATATTACATTGGACCCCACCTCAAGATAAATTTTATACAGATATATATATCGTGAATTAAGTACTGGTCCTTCAGTACCCACTAGTCACAATCTGCCAACATGATAATGACTTATTTATTCCAAATCTGCTTTCCATCTTGTGGCTAATCCTTAATCCATCACTTGCCATCCGAGATGCTTTGATTTTGCTCACCCAGCTCCTGTAGGGAGGACATTATCAAAAGCCTTCTGACAATCCATTTCTACTACATCCATCAATTTCCCTTCAATTTTGTTAGGAAAAATCATCAAAAAAAATCCAACAAGTTCTTCAATCACAATTTCCCACTTGCAAATCCGGGCTGACTGTGCCCAGTCAGATCATTGTGATTAAAAGTATCTATTTCTCTCATCCTTTATAAAACATTCAAGAATTTCTCTACAATTGATGTAAGCTTCACAGGTTTGAAGCTCCCTGTTTCTTTCTTGTCATCAGTTTAAATTGTGTGGTGATATCTGCTAGCTTCTAATCAGCAGGAATCTTTCCAGAATATCTCAAATTTTGAAAGATAATAAATAGATTGATTATATCTGTTATCAGAGGTCACAGTAATACCATCAGCAGATGTTAGGGTATCTAAAACTCTCTTGAAGAATGTGGGATCATTCAAACGAGGTAATAGGCATGCCTTTATTTATTGAGGCCCAAGAAGCAGATTATGTTAAATAAATCCATACAGAGAGCTCATCTTGAAGCTGAGGCTGAGGAGTTTCAGAGTGCTATTCATTTAAAAACAGAGTACTGATGAGGAAATGGAGACATCCTCTCACATCTGCAGATGAAGAACGGAGAGTTATTCATCAGATAGTGGTGTCATCCAGATTTCTTAGGGAGATATTGTCCATAGTACATGAAATTCCTGTGACAGGATATAGGGGAATACGGAAAAAGCAGATAATTTTAAATGGCCAAGACTTCATAAAGGTGTAGCCAGTTCTGTAAAACATGTCAGGAGGTAGGAAAACTTCAACATGTAATCACACTGGCACCTTTGATGCCCATACCAGTTTTTGAAGAATCATTTAGCTGAGTGTCAGTGAATTGTATCGGGTCATTACCAAAAACAAAAGTAGGAAGTTAGTATATCCTTTACAGTCATGGATGTGGCAACCCAATTTCTTTAAGGATATTTACAGCTAGGGTAGTAGTGAAAACGTTGATGAAGTATTTTTAATTGTTTTTGGCCATCATTTGCGATACAATCTGATCAGTTCTAACATGCCATACCACAGGTAACCCCACTGCATGATATACACAAACGCATGCACACACATGCACCCCTACATACTCACACACCCACACACGCAGACCCCCTTTCTCATGTGCAAACACATATTTTACACACACACACACACACACACACACACACAGTCTATCGTATGCACACCCAATCTGTCGTTCCTAAATTCACTTATGGGGTGAATTTGTTTTTGCAGAATTACATTTTAATTTGCTCAAAAATTGCATGAATCCATGTAAAACTCTGTAAAATTGTACAAAGGGTTTGTCAATCTGACATAGCATTGGGGCACAGACAGACTTCACACCTATTGTTTAAAACCTGAGCTACATTGAGAATGTAATTTAAAAGAAGTCCTGGGATTTACATTTCAAAGAACAGAAACCAGCATATCCCATTATTAATGATGAAAGTTTTAATCTAAGATTGTTTACTGTATCACAACGCCATGACACTGGACTCCTTTGGCAATAAATTCTGTGAGCATAGTCTTAACTTCCACAACCACCTGGTGAAGGAGCAGCGCTCTGAAAGCCGGTGCTTTCAAATAAACCTGTTGGACTGTAAACTGGTGTTATGTGATTTATAAAGTTTTTGCTTAAAGTTTTTCAGGAAATCATTAACAGTTTAGATTAAAACACAATTGAAGTCAATTGAATATCATCAGTCTCTCAAAACCATGATTTAGGTATATTGTACTGAATACCCACAGGATTGGGACTAAGGTTTAGATTTCTTACTATTTGTTATCAAAGATTCCCCAAAGTAATCTCCTGAATTTAGTCCATTTGAATTGGTTTATGTTCATGAGATTAGAGGTCCAATAAAATTGTTTAGGGAGAAGGTCTTGAACCAAAAAGACAAATCCTCAATATTGGGTTATATGTCCTCTTTCTGGGAAGACTCACAGGAGTATGCAAGGCAGCAGAGGAACATTTGAAAGTTTTACAGGTGAAAGTGAAAAAATAGGCACATAAATATTCAACAATTAGAATGTTACAAGTGGGAAATGAAGTATTAGAGTTGTTGCCTTTATGAGGTGAACCCCTGAAAGTGAAATCAAGAGACCCATAGTCAAATTTTCATATTTAAGAAAGGACAATGGGAGTATCCTGTAAAGCTTAACAAAAGAACTGCACATGCTGGAAATCTGAAACAAAAATACAAAATGCTGGAAAATTCAGCAGGTTTGGCAGCATCTATGGAGAGAAAGCAGAGTTAACGGTTCAGGTCCAGTGACTCATCTTCAGTTCTGAGGAAGTTTTACTTAAATGTTGTAATCCTATAAATGACAAAAAAAAATTTGGGAGCTGCTTTTGTATTTCTGTTGTTTGCATGTCATTTAAATATGTCTCCTTCTGGATAGATACATCGTTACTTCCAGAAGGAAATTGTCACTTTGGCCTTCCGAGTTTGAGCCATTCATACACTGCTGCAGGAATGATATGAATCTGAAACGTTAACTCTGTTTCTCTCTCCACAGATACTGCCTGACTTATTGCTGAGTATTTGCTGTGTCTGTTTAAAGTTTTCAGCATCTGCAGTGTTTGGATATTTTTGTTTTGGGGTCTGGATAATGGTGCTGTTTATGAAAGGCGAGAGAGGGAGAGCAGTAGCGAGAGCAACAGATTGTGAAACTGCCCAAAGCAAAAGGCAAGCACAGTGCTGATGGTGGTAAAGGAGAAATCGAGATGGTCAACGAAGTGTAATGAAGGTTGAAAAGAAGAAAATGAGTCAATTTTGCTGACAGCAAAGTCAATAAGACATAAGCAAGATATGGAGGGAATGTAAGAATAGTGGAGGACAGAATTCATGATCTGAAGTTGCAAAACTCAGTAATGTTCTTATTTCAGATTGACAGCATCCACAGTATTCTGTTTTCCACTGGATTACCTAGTGGCCTATTTATAATCAAAACATGTGGTGCTAGGAAAGCATAGCCATTTAGGCAGCATCTGAGAAGTAGGAGAGTCAACGTTTCGAGCATAAGCCCTTCATCAGGAATGTTCACCACACTTTTTGACCCTGATCTCAAGCATCTGCACTCCTCACTTTCTCCCATTTGGTCTAGTTTATAGGCTTAGTCTCCTTAATGCTTCACCCGAAAATTCTGAATCCTGTTTTCCCACCTTATAGATCGAACATACCAACAGAATGTTTTGACTCTGGAGAAGATCCGGGAGGAGTGGCAAAGTGAACACATCAGGACGTGTGAGGTAGGTGTAAGTGTACATACCACGGCAATATTGAATATCACATGCAGTCCAGAGAGATTCAATTGACTTGCAAATTGGATTAAGCTAATCCAAACTCCAAATCTGGATAACTGTTATTGACTACAATATATAGTGACTACAATGTATAGTTAAATGTGTTCTTTTTTTCTTTATCAATATGTAGATGTACCGACTAGAGAAGGAGCATAATTTGATCTCCTGGGAAATAAGGCAGGGCAAGTGACTGGAGTGTTAGTTGGAGTACACTTTGGGACCAGTAACCATAATTCTATTAGTTTTAAAATAGTTATGGAAAAGGATGTGCCTTGCATACAAATTAAAATTCTTAATTCAAGTAAGGCAAATTTTGATGATATAAGATGGGAACTTACAAAAGTTGATTGGAGTAGACTGTTCACCGGTTAAAAAAAGGCAGTACGTTAATCAAGGATGACATTAATATTCATGGAGATTGGTATAGATATAATGGCAGAGAAAGCCATGATTAAGAATTCATAGATTGTAGTTTGGACAGTTTATGAGAACAGTATGTAGGGGTCCAATCAGGGATTAGGCTATTTTAGTTCTAGTAATCGGCAATGAAGCAAGTTTTTAATAAGTAATCTCAGACTCAAGATCCCTTAGGGCATAGCTTTAAAATAAAGGGACACCAATTTAAAACTGAGATGAGGAGGAATTTCCTGTCTGAGGGTTGAGAGTCTTTGGAACTCCTTGACATAGAGAGTTGTGGGGGCAGAGTGCTTGTCTACATTTAAGGTTGACATTGATAGATTCTTGAACAGTAGGAGAATCGAGGGTTATGGGGAATGGGCAGGAAAGTGGATATGAGATGTGTCAGATCAGTCATGATCCTATTGAATAGTGGAGCAGGCCCGAGGGGCCAAACTACTCCTGTTCCTACTTTTTATGAGGTAACAGTCAACATAACATGGAAAAATTTAGCATTCAATTTGAGAGTGAGAAACTTGGGTCAGAAACAACTGATTTAAATTCATATAAAGTTAATTACTGAATTGGCTGGAATGGATTTGGAAAGGAGTGGCAGATGTTTCAGAAGATCATTCATGGCCCACAATAAAGTTTATCCCAGTGAGAAAGAAGTTTCTCAGATAATAATGGTTGAGCAAGAAAGTTAAGCATAGCATCAGACTGAAAGAAAAGAACATACAATATGCGAATGTTTCAAAACCAATGAAAGATAACTCAATAAATGACAAAGAGGGACAAAATAAGCATCACAGATGAAAAAGAAATTGTTGGAAAATCTCAGCAGCTCTGGTAACATCTGTGGAGAGAGATCGAAGTTAACATTTTGGGTCGGGGGACCCTTCCTCAGACCCGAAACATAAACCCTGATTTCTCTCTACGGATGCTACCAGACCTGCTGAACTTAAAAACAGAAATTGCCGGAAAAGCTTTCTGATTTACAGTATCTGCAGTTCTTTGGGTTTTTATTGGGAAAATAAATATTGTGGGTAAGCTTGCAAGTAATTTCAAAATGGAGATCAAGAGTTCCTTTAAATATATGAAAAGGAAGAGAGAGGTAAAAGTGAGCATAGGCTCCTTAGAGAATGAGATTGGGGAAATAAAGTCTTGCAGGTGGAGTGTAATGTTGGTAAATGTGAGGTCATCCATTTTGCTAGGAATAACAGCAAAATGGACTATTATATGAATGGTGAAACTAGAACTAAGGGGCATAGCCTTAAAATTAGGGGGTGCAGATTTAGGACTGAGTTGAGGAGAAATTTCAAGGGTTGTAAATATGTGGAATTCCCTGCCCAGTGAAGCAGTTAAGGCTACCATATTGAATCTTTGTAAGGGAAAGATAGATTTTTGAACAGTAAAGGAAATAAGGGTTATGGTAAGCGGGTGGGTAAGTGGAGCTGAGGCAATGATGAAGATCACCGAAGCAAGCTCGATGGGCCAGATGGCCTCCTTCTGCTCCTATTTCTTATGTTCTCATAATGGCGACGCAGGAATTAGCAAAGAAATTGAATAAATACTTTGATTTCACAGTAAAGGAAACTAGGAGGGAGGGCAGGTCTGAAGACCTCCTCGTGGGTCTACTCCTGGGCCTGGCCAAACTGGCCATCAACAGGTCCAGGCAGCGGGCCGTGGAGGGGGTCGTTAGGGCCGACTGCCTGCCATTCTTCTGCGGTTACGTTAGAGCCCGGGTGTCCTTGGAGAAGGAGCACGCGGTGTCCACCAACACCCTGGAGTTGTTCAGGGAGAGGTGGGAGTGGAGTGCATTACTTCCCCTCCAACTCTATTTTGATTTAATCCCTACCCTCCCCTTCACTGTTTTGATCACACAGCATTGCCCTTTGATGTGAAGGGCAGTGCTTGTCACTGGCCACTCGGGTGTTTCCTATCTTCCTGGTGGTGGAAATTGAATAAAGATTCATGCACCTTGTGTCTCACACCTGCACACACACACCATGGGTGCTGGGGGAAAAAATAAGCATTACCTGGGGTTTTTAAAAAAAAATAAACAGGAGTCTTACACAGCATTGCCCTTAGATCTGAAGGGCACTGCTGGAAGAAAGAAAAATAAAATAAAGGAAACTAATGACATTCCAAAAATGCTAAATAATCAAGGGTCAAAATGGGAGAGGAAATAAATATGATAAGTTTTCTTTTATTCATTTGTGGGATGTGGGCATCGCTGACTGGCCAACATTTATTGCCTGTCTTTAGTTGCCCTTGAGATGTAGTGGTGAACTGCGTTCTTGAACTGCTGCAGTCCACCTGCTGTGGGTTGATCCACAATGCCCTTAGGGAGGAAATTCCAGGATTGTGACCCAGTGACGGTAAAGGAATTTTCAAGTCAGGATGGTGAGTGGCTCGAAAGGGGACTTGCAGGTGTTGGTGTTCCCATATATCTGCTGCCTTTGTTCTTCTAGATGGAAGTGGTCGTGGGTTTGGAAGGTGCTGTCTGAGGATCTTTGGTGAATTTCTGAAGTGCATCTTGTAGATAGTACACATTGCTGCTACTGAGCATCAGTAGTGGAGGGAGTGGATGCTTATAGACGTTGTGCTAATCAAGTGGGCTGTTTTGTCCTGGATGCTGTCAGGATTCTTGAGTGCTATGAGGAGTCAGGAGGTGAGTTATTTGCTGCACTATTTCTAGCTTCTGACCTGCAATTGGAGCCACTCTATTTATGTGGTGAGTTCAGTTGAGTTTCTGGTCAATGATAACCCCCAGGATGTTGACAGTGGGGCACTCAGTGATGGTAATACTGTTGAGTGCCAAGGGACAGTGGTTAGATTGTCTGTCTCTTATTATTGATGGTCATAGTCGGGTATTTGTGTTGCATGAATGTTACTTGCTACTTGTCAGCCCAAGCCTGGATATTGTCCAGATCTTGTTGCATTTGAACATGATTGCTTCAATGTCTGAAGAGTTGCAAATGATGCTGAACGTTGTGCAATCATCGGTGAACATCCCCACTTCTGACCTTATGATGGAAGGAAGGTCATTAATGAAGCAGCTGAAGATGGTTGGGCCTAGGACACCATACTGTGGAACTCCTGCAGAGATGTCTTGGAGCTGAAATGACTGAACTCCATCTTCCTATGTGTCGCCTATGACTCTAACCACTGGAGAGTTTGCTCTCAGATATTCATTGATTCCAATTTTGCTGGGGCTCCTTTGAGAGTGTGGTGCTGGAAAAGCACAACAGGTAAGGCAGCATCCAGGAGCAGGAGAATCGACATTTCAGGCAAAAGCCCTCACTTTCACCTCCCTGGGGCTCCTTGATGCCATACTCAGTCAAATGCAGCCTTGATGTCAAGGGCTGTTGTGCTCACCTCACCTCAGAAATTCAGTTCCTTTGTCCATTTTTGGCTCAAGGCTGAAATGAGGTCAGAGCCTGAGTGAGCCTGGTGGAACCCAAACTGGGCGTCACTGAGCAGGTTATTGCTGAGCACGTGCTGATTGATAGCACTGTCGATGACACCTTCCATCACTTTACTGATAATTGAGAGTAGACTGATGGGGCAATAATTGGCCAGATTGTGTTTGTCCTGCTTTATATAGGACATACTTGGGCAACTTTCCATATTATCGGGTACATACCAGTGTTGTAACTGTACTGGAACAGCTTGGCTAGGGGTGCGGTACGTTCTGGAGCACAAGACTTCAATACAATTGCCGGAATGTTGTCAGGGTCCTTAGCCTTTGCAGTATCCAGTCCCTCAATCGTTTCTTGATATTAATTGGAGTAAATAGAATTGGCTAAAGACTGGTATCTGCTGGAGGCCATTGGGGAAGGTTGAGATGGATCATCCACTTGACACTTCTGGTTGAAGATTGCTTCAGCCTTATCTTTTGCACTGATGTGCTGGGCTCTGCCATCATTGGTATTTGTGGAGCCTTCTCCTCCAGTGAGTTGTTTAATTGCCCACCACCATTCATGACTGAATGTAGCAAGACTGCAGAGCTTAGGTCTGATCCATTGGTTGTGGGATCGCTATCACTAGAAAAAAGTTACTGAGGAAACTAATAAGGCTAGGTTTCCTGGACCTTATGGAATACATCTTAAAGGAAGTAGCTACAGAGATAATGGGTGCACGGGTAGTAATCCTTCCAAGAATCCTTCAATTCTGGAAGAGTCCCAGAGGATTGGTAAGCTACTAATATAACACTCTCATTTAAAAAGGGAGGGAAAACAAGCAGCTAACTATGGACCAGTTAGCTTAGCATCCGTATGTGGGAAAATATTAGAGTCTATTTTAAAAGAATAGCAGGGCATTTAAAAATACAAAAGATATTCAAGCAGAGTCAGCATGGTTTCATGACAGGGAAATCATACTTGATACATTTATTGGAATTCATTGAGGAGGTAACAAGGAGGATAGATAAACGGGAATCAGTCTATGTTATAAACTTGGACTTTCAGAAGGTATATGACACAATACCTCAAAATAGCCAACTTAATGAGGTAAGGGCAGGGCAGAAAAGGTATTATATTAGCATGGATTTACTAACTAATAGAAAACAGAGTTGGGTTAAAGGTGACATTTTCAGGATGCAGTCTGGAGCTAATGGAATGCCACAAGGATCACTGTTGGTGCCACAATTATTAACAATTTATCTTAATGACGTGGATGAGGAAAATACAAGTACTATAGCCAAATTTGCAGATGACACAAAAATAGGCTGATTGATGAGGATCAAAGAGGGATATAGATAGATTAAGTGAATGGGCAAAAACTTGGCATGTGGAATATAATGGAGGAAGATCAAAATTGTGGCTGTAAGAGTTGCTCCTTTTTTAAGGTGGTTTAGGTGTTGGAACTGTTTCCCTCAAATTCCAGGAGCAATAATTATTGTTCTACAAGCTGTTGCACTGTTTTGGAACTTTGAGGAACAAAAGCAGATTAAAACAGCGGCATTTTAAAAAAGGAGGAAGAGAGACCAAGGGAGAGACCACATGGCCAGTCAATCAAACGAGAAAGAAACTTACACCACTGTCTAACACAGCAGTGAATCTGCACAACTACTGCCTTTGCTGTTTGAGTTCAAGCATCTCTGGACATCGGGGTGCAATTAAGAAAAATTACATT
Source organism: Chiloscyllium punctatum (assembly GCF_047496795.1). NCBI lineage: Eukaryota > Metazoa > Chordata > Chondrichthyes > Orectolobiformes > Hemiscylliidae > Chiloscyllium > Chiloscyllium punctatum. Next base: position 137,434,746 of record NC_092739.1, read on the forward strand.
TTAAAGACATCTGAATGGATACATGAATAGGAAGGGTTTAGAGGGATATAGGCCAAATGGGACTAGATTAATTTAGGATATCTGGTCGGCATTAATGAGTTTCCCCGAAGTGTCTGTGCTGTACGTCTCAATGTCGCTAATGTGGAAAATGTGAGGTCATGCTCTTTGGCAGGAAGAATAAGAAGAGCTAAATATTTAAATGAAGAAAAATCCAACACAGAGGGATTTGAGAATCCTCATGCATAAATCACAAAACTTAACATAGAAGTTCAGCAGGTAATAGAGAAGGTAAATGGAGTGTTTGTTTCAAATGAAATGGAGTATTTAATAGGGAGATCTTGTGAAAACCTTACAAGGCATTCATTAGACCACATTTGGAATACTATGAACTGTTTTCGTTCTCTTATCCTGGCATTGGTGGCAGAGCAGAGAATGTCCAGTAGGTCCTGAATATGGAGAGATTTTCTAATGAGGAGTGATTGAGTAGGTTGGGCCTGTACTCATAGGAATTTATAAGAAAGAGGGGTGACCTTAGTGAAACATACGTAGTTCTTGGAGTACCTGACAGGGTAGATGTGGAAAGGTTGTTTCCCATTGTGGGAGAGTCTTGGCATAAACTCTGAGTTAGTTAGTTAGAACTAACTCTAGTCGTCAGTTAGAACAGAGATGAGGAGGAAGCTCTTCTCACTGAAGAAAATGAATCTATGGAATTCTTTACAGCAGGTGGCTTTAGAGGTTGGGTCATCATAATCTCAGACTTGATGGATCGAATGACCTACTTCTGCTTCTACATCTTATGGATTCATCTTGTGATATAAGAACATGATATGCTTTTATTTTTATAATATTAATTCACAGGGAGCCTTGTCCTCATACTTGAAAATAGCAACCAGCAGTGAGGAAGTGTACCTCTCCTTTAGGTTCCTTCCATCTCTACCTCTTTTACCTTCATCATGTCTCTCTTTGACTGTGACCTCCCTTTCACTTCCTCCTCTCTTTCTCTCTCTGCCCCTGCTTTTCTCTTTCACTCTCACCTTGATTTCCTTGTGATCTACCCCCACCTTGTGCTTCTGCTTTTGCTCTTTCCTTACCTTCCACACCACCATCTGCCTCTCTTATTCCATCACCATCTCCCCCTCACTGCCCCACCAACTCTCTCCTTACCTCTTGCTCTGCTCCAGGTCCTTTTCTCTCTCTCTCTCTCTCATATATATCATCTCCTCCTTCTCTGTAACTCCTTGCTCTCCCCTTCCATCCTGTCAATCTCTCTCTACCTTCTTCCATCTTAACTGCCGACCCTGGTCTCTCTCTCCTCCATCTCTGTGCCACTGCCTCTCTCCCTATGTCTCTCTCTCTCTCTCTCTCAACCCTTTCTCTTTCTCTATTGCATGACAGCTTTTCTTCCCTCCACCTCCCCTACTTCCTGCATCCCTATCTTTCTGGTCTCCACTAATCACACTGGATGCTATGCCTCCTAACCCCCAAACCAGATGAGCAACTTTCTAACTGCTAATGCAGTTTCTCTTTCTACCCTCAGCTCTTGCATGAAATCTATTTCTGCCAAAACCCTTGAAAACACAAAGAAAAGCAAGGAAATGCTGGAAACACTGCACCAGCCAGTCAGTTGCTGTTGGAAAAGCAAATCAGTTAACACTTCAGATATAAATTCCTTTTGAACTTCTCCATTGTGTTTTTGGTCAACTCTGTTAACTCTGCTGTCCTTCCTCCGATGAGCTCAATTGACCATGTTGCCTCTAAACTGCAAATGCTTGGCCACAAAGCATTACTGATTAAGGATGATCAGCCATGATCATATTGAATGGTGGTGCAGGCTCGAAGGGCAGAATGGCCTCCTCCTGCACCTATTGTCTATTCCAAATTTACAGTGCAGACCACTCACAAGATCCCCCATTTAGGATACTCCATGTGTGCAATATTGTGCATTCAAGCAACTGGTCATATACCATAAAAGCATTTAGAGGAATTATTGGTAAGATAAAGCTACACATTTAAACATTGAATCCAGTCCAGTCAGTGTATGTTCTGTACTTAAATGATAATCCTAATCCTGTGTATCTATGCTACAGTCAGATTTCTTCACTAATTTAACTATGCAACTTATTCTTACATGTACCTAAAATATGGGGGTTGATCTGATGTAGAGTAATTTCAAACGTGCAAAGATAAAATTTGCATTTTTGTGTCATGCATTTCATGATCTTAGGATGTATCAATGTGCTTAATAGCTAATAATGTACTTCTGAGTACAGTCACTGTTGTAGGAAATAGATCTGTCAGTTTGTGCATAGTAAGATCCCAAAAACTTGATGAATTACTTAATCAGCTGCTTTCTTTTAGCCTTGATGATTGAAGGATAAATATTGGCCATATAAAGCTCTCCTGTTTTTCTTTTGTGGACTTGCCAAGATCATTCTTCATGTCAGAATGTTGTCTTATATAGAAGAACTATATAAATGTAAGATGTTGTTTTTGATTATGAATGTGATAATCGTTAAAGATTGTTCCTGTAAGAACGGCCATGGATATGGTGCTGAGCTCAGCAGTGACACCAGGTGGTCCTCAGTGGAACTGTGTTACTGTTTGTAATAGGGAGCAGTGGAAGGCAGTGGAAGGTGGTTGGGAAGGGAGCCAGGGGGATGGGGAGGGAGGTTATTTGAAATTGGAGAACTCAATGTTGAGTTCTCTAGGCTATAGGGTGTCTAGGTGGAAGATAAGATGTTGTTCCTCCAATAGGACCTGTGGTTTGTTTTCGCAATGGAGGAGGCCACGGATGGTCATGCCGGAAAGGGAGTGGTTGGGGGAATTAAAATGGGCGGTGACTGGGCAGTCCGGTCAGCCTCTGTGGACCTTGCTACAATGCTCGGTGAGCCATTCCCTAGGTTTACGTTCAGTCTCCCAAATGTAGAGAAGAGGAACACCTGATGTAGTAAACTAGGTTGGAAGAGAGGCAGGTGAACCTCTACCTCACCTGGAGATTGTTTGGGGCCCTGGATGGAGGTGAGAGGATTGGTGTACTGGCAGGTTTTGCATCCTTTCTGGTTGCAGGGGAAGATATCTGGGGGTTCGGTGGTGTGAACCAGTGGGTTGGAGAGAATGGTCCTTGCGGAAGGCAGAGAGGGGTGGGAGGGGGGAAAGGTGTTCCTGGTGGTGGGGTCTATTTGGAGTTGGCAGAAGTGTTTAAGAATGATGCGTTGGATGTGGAAATTGGTGGGGTAGTAGGTGAGGACAAGGGGAACCCTGTCTTTATTGTGTTGGGAGGGGTGGGGTTTAGAGCAGTGGAACAGGAAATGGAGGTGGTTTGGTGGAGGGCTGTCTGGATGATGGAGGGAAGAAAAGCATGTTATTCAAAATAGGTGGATATCTGGGACGCTCGCGAGCAGAATGTCTCCTCGGAGCAGATGTGGTGAAAATGGAGGAATTGGGAGAATGGAATGGAGTTTTTGCAGGATACTGAGTGGTGGGAGGCGTATTCCAGGTAGGTATGGGAGTCTGTGGGTTTGTACTAGCCGACCGTCTGGAGACCTTCGCCGGAGATGGAAATGGTGGGATCAAGCAAGGGGAGGGAGATGTCCAAGATGGACCAAGTGAATTTGAGGGTGGGGTGGAAGTTGTGGGAGGAGTTGATGAACTGCTTCAGTTCAGCCTGGGTACAGGATGCTGCACCGATGCAGTCATCGATGTAACAGCGGAAGAGTTGGGGTACAGTGCTGATGTAGGTACTGAAGAGGCTTATATAGCTGATGAAGAGGCAGCAACTCCAAATAGACCCCACCACCAAGAACATCTTCCCATCCCCACTCCTCTGCCTTCCGCAAGGACCGTTCTTTCCGATAGTTCTTGGTTCATGTCACCCCCACTAGCAAACCCCCAAATATCTTCCCCTGAAACCAGAAAAGGTGCAAAACCTGCTGGTACACCACCCCCCCTCACCTCCATCAAGGGCCCCAAACAGTCCTTCCAGGTGAGACAGAGTTTCGTCTGCCGCTCTTCTAACCTAGTTTATTGTGTCAGGTGCTCCCAATGTGGTCTTCTCTACATTGGGGAGGCCGAACGTAAATGTAGGGAACAGCTCACCGAGCATCACAGCAGGGTCTTCAGGGGCCAATCGGATCTTCCAGTCACCGCCCATTTCAATTCTCCCAAACACTATCTTTCCAACATGATCATCCTTGGCCGCCTCCATTGCTAAAACAAACCACAGCTATTATTGGAGGAACAACACCTTATCTTCCGCCTGGGTAGCCTACAGTCCGGCGGACTCAACATTGAGTACTCCAATTTCAAATAACCTCTCTTCTCATCCCCTGACTCTCTTCCCAGCCCCTCCCCTCCACTGCTCCCTGCCACCAACCGGATTCATTCCTCCCATGAACCAACCAAGTTGTACCATCTATCTGTCGTCACTTATCCCCACTTTACCACCCTGCCCCTGCCACCCCCTTTATCTACAGCTCCTGCCACACCCACCCCCAGTCCTAAAGAAGGATTACACCTGAAACATTGACTTTTGCACCTCCTGGTGTTGCCTGGCTTGCTGTGTTCTTCCAGCTTCGTGCCTATCTACTTTGGATTCCAGCATCTGCAGTTTTTTTGTCTCTAACTGTAACATGGCAGAGAAAAATAATTAAAAACTGCAAATGATGGAGATGTCATTTTATAAGCAAAAAATACTGGAAGTGTTCACAAATGATCAGTTTGGCTTTTAGGAAAAGATTTTTGCTCAAAACCTCAATAAATTTTTGTCCCAGACATGGGCATGAGAGTTGGATTTGAGGTTTGAAGTGAGAAGGACTACCTTTTGATATCAAGGTGACATTTGACTGAGTGTGGCATCAAAGAGCCCAAGCAAAATCGAAGTAAATGGGAGTGGGAGCACAGAGGAAATTTCTCTACTGGCTGAAGTCATACTTGGTTGTTAAAGGCCAATCATTGGCAACTTCAGGACATCTCTGCAGGAGTCTCTGTGGATAATGTTCTCAACCCATTGCCAACTGTTTCATCCATGACCATCCTCTGATTGATCAGAAAGAGAGATGTTCACTGAGGAACAATGACCAATTCCAACAGGGAATCTAAATGTGAAAAAAAATCTTAACACCTTTTCTCACCACCATTGGTTGACAAGCAATCTTCTTCTGGAGAAGACTCAGTCTGTTCTTGACTGGGTTTGAGAACCTGATTGTCTGTTGATTTAACTATTAGCCTGTCTTTGATATGGTTTCAGAGTAGATCATTGTATTGTTGAGATAAGTCAATGGTCACTTAATAGATTAACATATGTTCATAAGTTAAAAATAAAATTTTGCATTTTTAATGGTAGTTTTACTAGATTTTCAAATATTTGTTCTTATCAGGAGCTTAAAAGAATTATTACTATTATTTGGTTTGTGGGTGCTGCACAGGGAATACTAGGGGGAGATTATGGGGGATACAGGGAGGGCTTTGAATGGATGTGGATGTAGTGTGTGTGGGATAGGAGGGGACATGGGTTGGCATGGACGATTTGAGGGGACATGAAGATAACATTAGGGATCTGAGGGATGTGCAAGGGGGTTGGTCTGCATGAGCAATCTAAGAGGCGTGGGGTGGTGTGGGCTATTTGAAGGCATGAAAGGAGCAAATGATGACATGGATGATCTAAGGAGGTAGGATGGGATGAGGTACATGGGACGTTAGAACATAGTTGAGTGCAGGACTAATAGACAGGCTTGTTTCTGCACCTCCTTCCAGACTCATAACAGAGCGCTCAAGATGTGTTGCAAGCCCAAGCCCTGTGAGAGATAATATAAGTTCCAGACAAAGTCACAGATGGGTCATGTGTGCATTTTGGAAGGTGCCAAAGTGCATAAATCATGAGTCCTGAACCCACATGAAAATCCAGGCCATCTCCTGCTACAGTGTTTTGAGTATACAACACAGCAGTGGATTCAACATAAGGTTTTTATTCAAGTGGCATAAGACATCTGTCTACAGTGTGTGCACCTCATTGTAGAGGTCATATGACTACAGCAGACTAAGAGGGGCATTTGTACATAATTGGATTCCAACCAAAAAACCTAGGCCTAAAGCAAGTAAACAATGGAATAATTAAGTTGATTGTCCCTAGAGAAGACAGACTAATCCATTATAGCACTTCAGTTCTGCATGAACAGTATGAATTCTCACTCAATCAGAAAAGTTAAGTTCATACTAAGTAAAATAAATGTGAAGACAAAAGCCCTATTCACCTAATTATCAAAAATTTGGCTGAGGTTTATCTGACTTTCTGAAGCACCTTGAGATGTGCCGCTATTTTGAAGATGCTGCATAAATATAATTATTGTTACCACGTCTCAATGTGAGGAGTATTATTATCCAGTTCAGATTTTGAAGAAAAGAGAATTACGTGTTAGAAAGTATTAAATTCCAATATTAGGTGTACTTGACAAGATGTTCACACTTATCCCTGACCACACTGCATTTACTTAAAAACTGGACAGCAAAGGGTGCAGTCTATGTTGTGAGATTCCCTCAGACATTCTGAATGCCAAATTATGAGCACATCAAATCCAAAAACATGAAAACGTGGAAATTAGATTACAACAGATCTCTCATTCACCAGTAGATACATACTAGAATTTCTAACCAACCTGATAATCTTGTGGATGAAACATGAAACCTAGAATTTTAAGAGAAAGTCTGAGTGCTCGCACTAACTAGTAGTTGTTGAATATGAAACCCATTCTGGCATGAAATGAGGTTATATTTATATGAAAGTATCACGCCAGAACCACAAGGATATTCTCTGGTGGTAAGTTTTTAAAATTCATTTGTGGGATATTGGCATTGCTGGCTAGTCAGCATTTATTGCCCATCCCAAGTTGCCCTTGAGAGGGTGGTGGTGAGCTCCTTCTTGTAACTTTGCAGTCCACCCACTGTAGGTTGACCCACAATGTCATTTGGGAGGGATTTCCAGGATTTTGACCCAGTGACAGTGAAGGAATGTTGCTATATTTCCAAGTCAGGTTGGTGAATGATTTGGAGGACAACTTGAAGGTGGTGGTGTTTCCATTTATCAGCTGCCCTTGTCTTTTTGTTAGGAAGTGATTATGGGTTTGGAAGGTGCAATCTTTTGGGGAATTTCTGCAGTGTATCTTGCAAATAGTACACAATGCTACTACTGAGTGATGGTGGGAGGAAATGGATGTTTGCAGGTGAATGAAGCAGGCTGCTTTGTCCTGGAAGGTGTCAAGCTTCTTGAGTGCTTTGGAGCTGCACTCATCCAGCCAAGTGGGGTGTATTGTATCACATCCTAATTTGTGCCATATTGAAGATGAACAGGCTTTTGCGAGTCAGGGCGTGAGTTACTTGCTATTTATTCCTAGCCTCTAGCCTGCTCTTGTAGCCATTGTCTTTACATGACAAGTTCTGGTCAATGTTATGTTGAAGGCCTAAACTTTGTTTTTCAAACAGAAATTTTAATTTTATTTCAGTTCCTTGAGAAGCAGGACTGTGAGCGAATACACACCATGCGAAATGCTATGTGGGTTCATGCCAATCAACTCTCCCAGGGGTGTGTGAGCAGTGATGAGGTAAGAAGTTATGCAATCTCACCCAATTCAGATCCCTTCTTCTCTCTGTCTTTTATTTCATGCCTTTCTGAATGAAAAGACAGAGGAGATGCTCCTTTAAAAGCAGTGTTGTTAAAATCTTTGCAGCAGATTTGATTTCACATGACTATTTCCCTGGTTGGAAAGTATCCAGATGTGAGAGTAAATGATGTGCCACCAAGATGATTACAGTACATTAACATATTTTCAGCTTGCAATTCAGACTTTTTTTTCTTTTGTTCCTCCTTCAACTTTCATTCTGCTTTATCCTTAGATGTACGAAGAAATACGAAAGGTGCTGGAACAGTGCAACATACAAAGAGATTTAGAATTCTTCATAGACTTAAAAAGGACCGGTGACACTGCACCAGGTAAAGCTGTTACCTTTAGCAGGAGACCATGATACAACCAATAATACATAATGTGCATTCTGTACAGTTAGTTTTTATGAAAAGCTATTGTGTATGGTCAAGGATTAGTTTGTGTAGTAGTCTTGTTGGTCCAAAGTGAACCTTTTGGTCCTATTCAGAGATTATTGAATGAGCCCATCATTTTGGCTGTGGATGCAAACTCATACCTCTCTTTTAGGCAGTGCCTTCTCCGCAGAGAGTAAATGAAAACTGGAGATTCACCCCAATGTCTGGTCTTGCGCAGTAAGTGTCGATTGACATTGAAAGAAACCTGAAAGCAGATCTAAGAGCACTATGGTCTGAAATAGGGTTTGCATAAAAAAAAGCACTTCTGTGGTGCAAATGGGGATTGAAAATATGGTAGGATCAGGTCAACACCCAGTTAAGTTTTATAGTGTAATGAACCCAGCTTATGCTAATACTGAACAAGTCAGACCCCAGAGTGAAACCATTTAAAGTGAGTTTACTTTTTGCAGTTGGGCATTGCATTGGGTAGTGCCAAAACATTTAAACAAGTTTGCTCAAAAGAGAAAAACAAAACCTAGGTGTCTACTTACTCATAACGTATCAGACTGCGTATGGCCTTAAGTATCCCCACCAGTTGCACAGCTTAACAATTATTTCCTGCATGGTGCCTTCTCTACCTCTAGGAGAAAGTGAGGACTGCAGATGCTGGAGATCAGAGCTGAAAATGTGTTGCTGGAAAAGCGCAGCATTCAAGGAGCAGGCGACTCGATGATTCGGGCATGAGATTCCTGAAGAAGCGCTCATGCCCAAAATGTCGATTCTTCCTGCTCCTTGGATGCTGCCTGACCTGCTGCGCTTTTCCAGCAACACATTTTCAGCCTCCTCTACCTCTATCTATCCTCTAATTCCCACCAACTGCTACCCCATATATACTCTTCAGTGACCACTGAACTCTTTTAAGTTCCCTAATGAAAATCTAGCAACAAATTGGATTGTTCCTAGGCATTATTTAATGTAAATAATTAGATTAGATTAGATTACATTAGATTACTTACAGTGTGGAAACAGGCCCTTCGGCCCAACAAGTCCACACCGCCCCGCCGAAGCGCAACCCACCCATACCCCTACATCTACCCCTTACCTAACACTACGGACAATTTAGCATGGCTTTGGACTGTGGGAGGAAACCGGAGCACCCGGAGGAAACCCACGCAGACACAGGGAGAATGTGCAAACTCCACACAGTCAGTCGCCTGAGGCGGGAATTGAACCCAGGTCTCTGGCGCTGTGAGGCAGCAGTGCTAACCACTGTGCCACCGTGCCGCCCACAAATTTGGCATTGTCAAATGTAGCAATCCCTTTGAGTTGTGGCAGGATTCAGAAACCATTATAAGATAAATTGTAAGCTTAGTGAAAAGGCAAAAGGAAGCATTGAATAGGTCTAGGCAGCTACAAACTGATGAAGTCCTTGAGGAGTATAGAGAAATTAAGAAGGAACTTAAGTGCAAAATTAGGAAGGATGAAAGGAGCCATTAAATGTCTTTAGCAAACAGGGTCAAGGAGAATCCGTAGGCTTTTTATGAATATATTGGAATAAAGAGGATAGCAAGGGCTAGACTAGTTGCACTCAAGGACAAAGGAGGGAAGTTATGCTTGGAGCCACAGGAAATGGGAGGGATCCTTAATGAGTACGCTGTATTGGTATTCACCATGGAGACGGACATGACTGATGTTGAGGTCAGGGATGAGTGTGTGAATGTTCTAGAGAATGTCAATATATTGAAGCAGGAAGTTTTGGGTATCCTAAATTGCATTAAGGTAGACAATTCCCTAGGGCCAGATGGGATCTATCCCAGGTTACTGCGAGAAGCAAGGGAAGAAATAGCTGGGGCATTAGCAGGTATTGTCACATTCACTTTGACCACAGGCAAGGTTCCAGAGGACTGGATATTAGCCAATGTTGCTTGCTTGTTTAACAAAGAAAGGAGGAATAATCCAGGAAATGATAGGCCAGTGAGCCTGACATCTGTGGTGGGGAAGCTCTTGGAGAAGATACTGAGGGATGTATGCACATTTGGAAGAAAATGGACTAGTTAGTGACAGGCAGCATGGTTTTGTATGGGGAATGTCATGTCTCACCAATATGTTTGAATTTTTTGAAGAGGTGACAGAGATAATTGATTAGGGAAGGGCTGTGGATATAGTTTATATGGACTTCAGCAAGGCATTTGATAAAGTTCCACATGGCAGATTGCTACAAAAACTAAAATCACATGGGATTCAGGGTGGGCTGGATAGATGGATACAAAACTAGCTTAGTCATGGAAAACAGAGGAAAGTGGTGGAAGACTGCTTTTCAGAATGGAGACCAGTAACTAGGGGTGTTCCACAAGTTAGGGCCTCTGTTATTTGTAGTATAAATAAATGATCTGGAGGAAAATCTGGATGGCCTGATTACTAAGTTTTCAGATGACACGAAGATTGGTGGAGTTGCTGAGAATACCAACAATTGTGAAAGGATACAACAGGATGTAGATAGATTGGCAACTTTGGCACAGAAGTGACAGCTGGAGTTCAATCCAAACAAATGCAAGGTGATGCAATTTGGAGGACCAAATTTAGTTCTGAATTATACTGTAAATAGCAGAACCCTTAGGAACATTAACAAACATATAGATCTGGGTGTGCAGGTCCACAGTTCCCTAAATGTGGCGACACAGGTGGCCAAGGTGATTAAGAAGGCATATGGCATGCTTCCTTCAGTGGCTGGGGCATGGAGTACAAGAGTTGGCAAATCATGTTGCAGCTATATAAAACCCTTGTGAGGCCGCATTTGGAGTATTGTGTGCAGTTTTGATCGCCACACTGCAAGAAGGAAGTGGAAGCTTTGGAAAGAGTGCAGAGAAGGTTCTCCAGAATGTTGCCTGGTCTCAAGGGCATTGGCTATGAGAAAAGCTTAAAAAGACTAGGATTGTTTTCATTGGAAAGATGGTAGCTGAGAGGAGAACTGATAGAGGTGTACAAAATTATGAAAGGCATGGATAGGGTGGATACTCGGGAGGTTTTTTCCCAGGGTTGAAGTTTCAATTACAAGGGAGCACAGGTTCAAGGTGAGAGGGGGAAAGTTTAAGCGAGATGTGCAAGGGAAGATTTTCTCACAGAGAATAGTAGGAGCTTGGAATACACTGCCAGAATAGATGGTGGAAAACAGGCACTTTGGTGACATTTAAGAGGCATCTGAATGGTTACATAAATACAGAGGATTAGAGGTATACAGATGGAATAAGGGCAGGTATGTTTTTTAGTTTAGTTAGAGCATGATGATTGGTACAGGCTTGGAGAGCTGAAGGGCCTGTTCCTGGGCTGCACTCCTCTTTTCTTCTTTTTTGTTCTATCTCTCCCTGACCGCTACAATATTCAGTGTGGCACAGACTGCTGGCAAAAATACATAATCACAATACGACAGACAATACAACAGAAAAGGTTGCAATTAATTGTCTGTATTTTGTCCTTTCCTCTCCTTATTTAGCCCCCATCCCATATGAGAATTACTACAGTGGACAAAGAGGCTTGCCTCCCAGCCGGGCTCCAGTTGCCACGAGGTCAGTGCTATAAATATGCGAAGGGTTTCATCATTCAGCATTACTTATACTCTCTGATCAGGTTCTTTCAGTCTGTTCCAGAGTCTATATTAGATCAGACTCTCGCTTCATAAGTGAGATGTCTCAAACCTGGCAGCTTTGGTTATATTATGTATGGAACATAATCTGCTTTGAATTGAGTATATATTTCTTGTTGTTTCCTGGGTCCTAACTTACACACTGAAACTGATTATGGTTTGGGCAAATACATTTCAGATAACGTTCAGTGATCAGTAATAGCAGGAGGTTGGTTTAGAATTGGTAAAGCTGGGAAATTGATAGAAGATCTATAATGGTGAGAAGATGGTCCAGAATGTAGCAAATAAAACCTTTACTGGAAGTTTGAGCAAAAGAACTATGAGTAATATGGTGTTGTAATACAAAAATCAAAGAACAGCACAGCACAGGACCCAGCACTTTGGCCTGCCAAGACTGCGTTGTCATACAATGCCTTTCTAAACCAAAAACCTTTTGCCTGTATGTGGTCGTATCTCTCTATACCCTGCCTATTCATGTATCTGTCAAGATGCCTTTGAAACGTTACTATTATATCTGCCTCCACCACCTCTTCTGGCAGTATTTTCTAGGCACTTACCACCCTCTGTGTAAAATAAATCTTGTCTTGCACATTCTATAGGTATGTAAGGAATGAAAGAATGACAAGAGTAAGATTAGGGTCAATTTGTTCGTGGAGTCAGAGGAGATGGGGAAATGCTAAATCAACATTTCTGGTCAGTATTCACACTGGAAAAAGACAATGTTGTTGAGGAGAATTCTGAGAAACAGGCAGTGAGACTAGATGGGATTGAGGTTCACAAGGAGGAGGTGTTAGCAATTCTGAGAAGTGTGAAAATTGATAAATCCAATGGGCCGGATGGGATTTATCCTAGGATTCTCTGGGAAGCTAGGGAGGAGATTGCTTTGATCTTTAGGGTCGTCATTGTCTACAGGAATAGGACCAAAAGACTGGAGGATAGCAAATGTTGTTCCCGTGTTCAAGAAGGTGAGTAGAGACAACCCTGTTAATTAGAGACCAGTGAGCCTTACCTTGGCTGTGGGTAAAGTGTTGGAAAAGGTTATAAGAGAGAGAATTTATAATCATCTCAATAGGAATAAGTGGATTAGGGATAGTCAGCACCATTTTGTGAAGGGTACGTCATGCCTCACAAATCTTATTGAGTTCGTTGAGAAGGTGACCAAATAGGTAAATGAGGGTAAAGCCGTTGATATGGTGGATATGGATTTCAGTAAAGTATTTAATAAGGTTCCCTGTGGTAGGTTACTGCACAAAATACAGAGGCCTGGGATTGAGGACGATTTAGTGATTTGGATCAGAAATTGGCTAGCTGAAAGACACAGGGTGGTGGTTGATGGGAAATGTTCATAGTGGTATTCACGTACTGGTAGTGTTCCGCAAGGATCTGTTTTGGGTCCACTGCTGTTTGTCATTTTTATAAACTATCTGGATAAGGGAGTAGAAGGATGGGTTAATAAATTTGTGGATGACACTAAGGTCAATGAAGTTATGGATAGTGCCGAAGAATGTTGTAGGTTACAGAGGGACATAGATAAGCTTCAGAGTTGGGCTGAGAGGTGGCAAATGGAGTTTAATGCAGAAAAGTGTGAGGTGATTCACTTTAGAAGGTGTAACAGAAGTGCAGAGTACTGGGCGAATAGTAAGATTCTTGGTAGTGCAGATGAGTAGAAAGAACTTGGTGTGTATGTACATAGATCCCTCAAAGTTGCCACCCAGGTTGAATGGGCTGTTAAAAAGGCATATAATGTGTTAGTTTTTATTAATAGAGGGATCGAGTTTCAGAACGATGAGGTCATGCTGCAGCTATACAAAACTCTGGCGCGGCCGTACCTGGAGTACTGTGTGCAGATCTGGTCACCTCGTCATAGGAAGGATGTGGAAACTTTGGAAAGGGTTCAGAGGAGATTTACTAGGACATTGCCTGATATGGTGGGAAAGTCTTGCGAGGAAAGGTTGAGGGACTTGAGGCTGTTTTTTTAGAAGAAGGTTGAGAGGTGACTTAATTCAGACATACAAGATAATCAGAGGGTTAGATAGATTGGACAGTGAGAGCCTTTTTCCTAGGATGGTGATGGCTAGCACAAGGGGGCTTAGCCTCAAATTGAGGGGTGATAGATACAGGACAGATGTCAGAGGTAGTTTTTTTACTCAAGATAGTAGGGGCATGGAATGCACTGCCTGCAACAGCTGTGGAGCCGCCAACTTTACAGGCATTTAAGTGGGCATTGAATAGGCATATGGACGAGAATAGAATAGTTTAGGTTAGATGGGCTTTGGATTGGTTTCACAGGGTGGTGCAACATTGAGGGCCAAAGGGCCTGTACTGTGCTGTAATATTCTATGTTCTATCTGCTTTAAACTTTCCCCCTTTTACATATAAATCCTAGAAGTTGACATTGCTACCCTGGGAAAAAGAAAGGGTTTGGAGGGATATCAGCCGGTGGGACTAGATTGGGTTAGGATATCTAGTTGGCATGGATGAGCTTGGACAAAGGGTCTGTTTCTGTGCTGTACATCTCTATGACTCTAACAATACATTCTATCCATGCCTCTCATAATTTTGTAAACTACTATCAGGATTTCTGTTATCCTTCAGCGTTCATGTAAAAATACACCATGTTTGTTCATTTTCTCCTCATAACAAATACCCTCCAAATCTCCTTTGTACCTTTTCTAAAGATTCCACATCCTTCTGGTAGTGTGGTGACCAGAACTGTATACAATATTCCAAATGAGGGCCTAACTAAAGTTTGATACAGCTGCAACGTGTCTTGCCAATTTTATACTCTATGCCCTGACCAATGAAAGCAAGCATGATTTATGCCTTCTTGACCACCTTGTTCACTTTTGCCACTGTTACTTAGGTCCCTCTGTATGTTAATGCTACTAAGGTTTCTGTCATTTACTGTACATTTCCCTCCTGCATTAAATCTCCCTTGCATTTATCTGGTTGTACTCCATCTGCCATTTCTCTGCCCAAGTCTCCAGCCAGCTATACTATGCTGTATCCTCCGGCAATCCTCTTCCACTATCTGCAGCTCCCCCAATCTTTCTGTCATCCACTGATTTACAAATCAGACCACCTGCATTCTGCCCCAAATTTTATATTTATATATATGTTACTAACAACAGCGGTTTCAGCACTGATCCCTGAGGAATACCAATGGTTCAGAGTCAAAAACAACACTCTTCCACTGCTCCTCACTATCTTCTATGATCAAGGCAGTTCTGTATCCATCTTAGCAGCTCACCATTGATTCGAAGTAACTGCACCTTTTGTATCTATCTGTCATGAGGGACCTTGTCAAAAGCTTTATTAAAGTCCATGTAGTCTTCATTTCCTAATTTAGTCATGGTGAGATCTTACGAATTAAAGAATGTAACAATGAATTGACATATTTGGTTGTGTATTCCAGTTATATGGACTGAATATTTTTTGCTTATGGGAAAGAAATTACTCACAATCTTGCTTTTTTTTGACTTCAGGCGTATGCCTCTGCCAAACCCTGACAATTCAGCATGTAAGTAGTTAACTCCATGCATTATCAATAAACCATATTAAAGTCAAAGCAATTGAAGCCATTTTGGCATGCAGTTGATTCTCTGAGCTGTTTTAAACCTCATGTTGTACTTTTTTATTTGTTTTATGAAGCTAATATTGAAGCTTTGGCCAATGTGTGGATGGTCATTGCTTTACGTAGGAAGTATGTCATCAGTTAGGAACATAGGCCTGTTTCTTCATTCAATGTAACCTTGCCTGATCTGTGGTCTAACACTGCGTACCCGCCTTTGGTACATATTCCTTAATGCCTTTGCTTAATAAAAAATTATCTATCTCCGATTTAAAACTAACAATTGATGGAGCATCAACTACCATTTGTGGAAGAGAGTTCCAAACCTGTACCACCCTTTTTGTGTAGAAATGTTCCTAACATCTCTCCTGAACAAAAACGGAAAGATCTGCAGATTCTGAGAGTCAGAAACAAAAATAAAAATTGCTGGCAATTGCTTCTGAGGTAGAGTTACGTGACCCGTTAACTCTGATTTCTCTCCACAGATGCTACCAGACCTGCTGAACTTTTCCAGCAATTTCAATTTTTATCTCTCCTGAACAGCAGGCCCTAATTCTCAGATTGTGCCCCCTAGTTCTAGAACCCCAACCAGTGGAAATAGCTTTTGATGTTGATCAAGTCACCCCTTAACTTTCTAAATTCTAGAGACAAAAGCCTAATTTGTATAATCTGTCCTTGTAACTTAATCCCTGAAGTCCAGCTAACATTCTTGTAAACCTATGTAGTAATCCCTCCATTACCAATATGTCCTTCCTAAGGTGTGGTCTCCAGATCTATTTGTAATACACGGACTCCCTACATATTGGAAATGTTTGTAAAAGATAGGGAACAACAGAAAGATGACCACCAAATTCCCTGGCATGGATTGGGATGTCCTATCTGAAATTAGGCTTTTAAACAAAGGCAAACAGGTGCTTGTATCTGAAGCTCTTCACCAAGACATATTGTCAATTATACCTGGGGCATACAGGCATAAAATGAATAAGATGCCGAGCAAAAGAAATTATTTTTTGGTCAGATATCAACTACATTTTTCAAAAAGATGCTGAGGATATCTGAGACACGCAAGAGGCACCAATGCAAAGAACCCCTACATACTCATTATACCCTTGGTCTGAAACTCCAATAGTTTTATTCACCATAAATGGTGACAATTTTCTCCTAGTCACTGTCTAATTTTGCAAGTTACTAATAATCAGAAAAATTAAAGGATACCTTTTGTAGTATTTTGAGCATGTTTGTGAGGTAATAGATTTGGTCTTTTTAAATGCTTTGTGTATCTTCTTGAACAAGACATGATTCAGTGTCTTCTTTGGTTATTCTCTTATTGCAGCTGAACCACAATATGCTACAGTTGGAGAAAATAATTACAGTTACATTCGACACCATTAGTCATGTAAGTTCTTCAAATATTCTTGCTATCTCCTTACTTTTGTTCTCTTCCCAAGGTAATAACCATTGTTCCTGGTCTTTTTAATCCATGAGTCTATTTAGCAGATTGCTGATGTTTATTATTTAATGAGGATGTCAGCTGAGATAAATTCTATCTCATCGATACTTACCAGCAAGAGTCTTTAGATAAAGGTCAAGCATGGGTCTAGAACAGAATCCGAGGAAATCCACCAGCAATATTGTTTAATACATTAAACTACACATAGTTAAATGAGAATTGAGATGTGACTACCCAATTCATTGTTGATTAATGGATAATGTTGCATTCAAATAAGAAAAATGCACTATCTTTTCCTAGTCCCACCACTCCATGGATCACAATATGAATTCAGTTGTTTATCTAGTTCTGATTAGGCCACCTGCTTGCTTTCTTTGTCTTGTAATATGTATTAGTTTGTAATATGAAAATATAAATGTTTACCCTCTAAATAGTCCAGAGTGCACACAGACACATACATACACAAGCAGACAAACGTGATGTAAAGGGGAAAAAAAAAACAGATTTCTATCTCTGCAGAGATTCACTTTGAGGGAAGAATAGCATTTGGCCAATATTGGTTTTGTTCTTGATAAAAATAAATGAATAATGTGTGGAAGGTTCAGATGGCAGATATAGTGTTCTGACACACACAAAGATTTGTTTGAATGTTGTTAGGTATATATATATACACTGCTTGGAGGTAGTGAGGGCTGTGGATGCTGGAAAGTCAGAGTCGATAAAGTGTGGAGCTGGAAAAAGAAGGGTAAGCAACATCAGAGGAGCAGGGAAGTTAATGTTCCAGGTCCAGGACTGTGCAGTCCTGATGAAACACACACACATATATATATATATATATATATATAAGCTCCTCAAGCCTGCTTTGCTAGTGAATAAGATGTGGCTGATTTGATTACTCCACATTAGCCTAAAGACAATAATCTTTCAGCTCCCCCTGTTGCTTATCAAGAATCTATCCATCTGTGCCTTAAAGATATTCGAGGCTCTGCATGCACTTTTGAGGAAAAGAGTTTCAAAATTCTCAACCTTCTGAGAAAAATCATTCTCCTTATTTCTGTCTTAAATGGGGCAATCTTTTGTTTGGAAACTGTGACCACTAGTTCTAGATTCTCCCATAAGTGGAAACATCCTCTCCATATTTATCCTGCCAAGTCTATTCTAAACTCCAATTGATACAAACCCAACTTTTCCAACCTTTCCTCATAGATCAACTTGTACACTTGAGTATTAGTCTAGTAAACCTTCCTCTGCAGTGCTTTCAATACTCTTGCATTCTTCTTTGATGTAAGAGACCAATACTGTATACAGTCTTCCAGCTGTGGTCTCCCTAATGGTCTGTGTTTCTGAACATAACCTCTTCATAATAAACCATAACATTATATTAACTGTCTAATTCCTCGTTGTAGATGCAGACTAATCTTTTACAATTCACATACTGTGACAGCACACATAACTGCATACATAAAGTACATTTACGTAGAATATGTAGAAGAAAGTTATAAACAGTGCATGTGATCACAATAGTGCTGCTGCAGCCAGACCTGTGGCTATTATATACTTTAAAGAATTAAAATTGGATCTCAAAGATTTGTTCAAATATTACTGATTACATATAGAGGATTTTTTTTCTCTTTGCTCCTCCCCTGTTTAAAGTATTGTGAGCTATCCAAAATGGACTTTGTTATCTCCTTGTTATTTCTTGGAACTTGCTGGGTGCAGATGCCAGACATGTTCAAATTACTTCATTGAATGTAACATGTTTGGGGATCCTGAGGTCATGAAAGGCATAATGTAAATGCAGGCTTCTCCTTCTGTGATCAATCTGTCTGTTATTGTATCAGTTTGTTCTGTAGCACCTAGCAGTCAAGAGAACACTAACATTCAGAGGACAGACAGTTCCTAGGGGTTGCAATTGAGTTTTACTGGTGATTGCTACATTCGACTGCTCCAAAATGTTAGGACCATTCAATATTTCCTAGGGATAATGGAGGACCTGTTGCAAGGTTTTCAATAGGTCACACAAAGTAGTTCAAAGGTCACACAAGACAGTTCCTGGGTCACAATTTGTTTGTGTTGTCCAACAGGTAAAGACAGAAGCAAGCTCCATGTCAAAAAAAACCCAGTAAACCTGCACTGTTGAGAAAGCAACTGAACTACACTGTATAGTTGAGAACTCTGTGAAGTTTAGGACAGTTGGAATCTCTCTGATGTTACAACTCGGGAAGAGGTTCTAGGAGTTATTGGGTTGGTAAATGTTGAAGTTGGGGCTCTGGAAAGATCATGGGAGCTGCAGGGGATCCACAGAAATTGCATGCCACGAAAAATTCCACTAGTAATTCAGTATAGTTGTAAGAGAAGATGTAGAAAACACAAGCAGTTTCAACTGTGAGCAACTGAGCCTGATTAGAACTCAGGGCAGTACTAGCTCAGTGAAGCTTCCTGTTTTGTAAAAGGTGTTCATGTGTTGGATTGCAGTTTCCCAGAATTCAGGACACGGTTGTTCCAGGAAAGAAAGGTGAACCTTTCGTTAAGGCTATCCTTTTTAAAATATTTCTTGAGGGAATTTCAAAGCCAGAATTTTAAAAGCGTAGAGTCCTAACTCCTTATAAAGTTTTCATGAGATTTCAATAACTCACAGTGTCACCAATGTTTGGAGGGCTGTGTGTTATGTGGTATATTTGACTATAGTTTGACTGTTGTCCATATTTTAGATCAGAGTGGTGCTGGAAAAGCACAGCAGGTCAGGCAGCATCTGAGGAGCAGGAAAATCGACGTTTCAGACAAAAGTCCTTCATCTATTCCTGATGAAGGACTTTTGCCCGAAACATCGATTTTCCTGCTCCTCGGATGCTGCCTGACCTGCTGTGCTTTTCCAGCACCACTCTGATCTAAACTTTGCTTTCCAGCATCTGCAGTCCTCACTTTTGCTGTGTTGTCCATATTTGCCTTGTGTTAGGTTTGAGATGTTAAAATATAAGTCATATCTTTGCATATTTATTTAAGTTTTTTATTTGTAATGAACTTGTTATTCTTTGTTGACTAAAGAAACCTGGCTGACTTGTTTCTAGTAATAAATGAGATTCAGTCTTAAACCTATGGAATTGGTTATATCATCCACTCTTGTTAAATTCAAAATTTGTTGTGACTTGTGGAGGAATGGGACTAGAAAATAACTTACGCCCCCAAACTCACCTCAGTCATAACATTTCTTTCCAATTGTCAGTGAAATGACTTGTTTAGATCATCTTCTGCGTCCAAACCATTTCAAGCCCAGATGTGAATGTTTTTTTATTATCTTGCTAGATGCACTGAAATCTAATGCTAAGTATTTGATAAAAATCTTTGCTTTGCATCTTTTTAAGGAAATGCTTGTTGGAGCTTTGAGTATCCATCTACTACTGCAAGTTGTTATATGTTAATTTACACTTAGCAATTTATTTACAATTATCTTATGATCTTGGAACTTACTTTGAGATTTAGCTCACTTCATTCCATCGTTTCATAGTACAGTCACTTGGGGTATTATGAAAGAAAGTGAGGACTGCAAATGCTGGAGATCAGAGTTGAAGAGTGTGGCACTGGAATAGCACAGCAGGTCAGGTGGCATCCAAGGAGCAGGAGAGTTAACGTCTTGGGCATAAGCTCTTCATCAGGAATGTGAAGGGCTTATGCTCAAAATATTGACTCTCCTGCTGCTCGGATGCTACCTGACCTGCTGTGCTTTTCCAGTGTTCCTTTATGTTACAAGGACATACAGACACCAGAGAAAGAGACACTAAACTAAAAGGATATACCTATCAGAAAACAGTAAACAGTCTGTATTTGTTTTCCCTAGAAATTAGAATAGTGAAGGCTAAACTGATGGAGGTCAAGGCTACGACATGGTTTTTAAGGGTAGATGTGGAAAAGGTGTTTCCATTTGCTCAAGTTTATGTAGGGTGGGAGGCCAGTCAGGAGGGCTTTGGAGAGTCTAGTGCGGAGCTAAGAAAACGTAAGTTTATAATTTATTAGTACAGAGATCAAGTACTAATGAAAAGTAAAACACACTTCATTAAAATGTTTATCTTGTATTCATCAGGATAATTTGCAACAATAACAATGAAGGGGAAAGAAGATCTGTATTAGATTAGAATGCTGATGTTGGCAAGTAGACTCTGCCAGAAGCCTTGACATGGAGATTGTAACCATTAATGATAATTAACATTAATTGCTAGAGTATTTTGGTTTCTAAACCAGGCGGGTTAACCCCAATCTGCCAGAGCATTGTCCTGCAAAATGAGCCAGTTTACGGCTGTCACCTATTTGACAAAATCCACAAAATGCATCCTTTCTCAGAAACATTAAAATGTTAGCTGTTGTGTCTGTAAATTTAGGAAATATCAAGGTATCTATTAAAATTTGCAAGCAATTCCAGGGAATGCACCAATATTTGAATTGCCATCGAGTCCAACATTTACCATAGAAATAGGAGCAGGATTACACCATATGCCCCAACAAGCTGGGTCCAGCATTCAATATGATCTTGGCTGATCTTCAGCTTCACCTCCACTTCCCTGCCCAATCCCCATTTCATTTGATTCCTAGAGATATCAAAAATCTGTTTCTCTCAGTCTTAGGTATATTCAATATGACCCAAACATGCCCTTCTTGGGTAGAGAATTCCATAGATTGACAATCCATTCAGTGAAGAAATTTCTCCTTTTCTTCAACCATTTAAACAATTTTCTGTCCTTTCGGAGACTGCTTCCCCATGGTCTAGATTCATGGGGAAAATGAACCCTCACTCAACAAACTCTGACAAACCCCTGTGAAATCTTGAATGTTTTTGTTATGTCCAGATCCAGGCAATGTTCTAGAAAGAACACCTGAACTGTTCAGCTAACGATTAAGGAGGGATAAACTGGCTCCCTCTTTAGTCATACACCCGCTCGCTTAGTTGCAAGAAGATGAATCTTAAAGGATCCCTTCCCTTGTGGATACCTTTCTCCCAGACCCAAAAGAAATTTATACTTTAAAAGGAGCCAATTTGAGCAGGAATTCTTGAGTTAATGAAGAATGAACTTATTAATTTCTAAATGCAAGAATAATTTGTAATATGACACATATGCATGCAGATTAGAAATGTCTGTAAAGCATGTAAGACAATATTTTTCACTGTTATGTACCAGCCAGATCCCCTCAAAACATTTCAACAAGGTAGCCCAGACCTTAAATTTTGTAATTGTTTTAGCAAGTGTAGAGTGGCTATTCCAGGACTGGTTCAGCTGGTCCAGTTTTAAGCATAAAGGAATTTATTTACAGACTACTGAATGAAACATGAACAAAAGAGAACAGAATTCAGAATAACAACCTATCTGAAAACCCAATTGACTCTATCACAACTTAATGATGCTACTCCAAATACTTGCAATATCCCCTTGACAAAAAAAGGTAAAAGCAAATTCAGGTTCTTAAAGGAGAGATGTCAGAGAGAGACAGGATCAGCATGGAACTGCTTCTTTGGGTCCCCAGCAGTTTCTGTAGATTCCCAGCTAAAACTTGACCAGCAGCTGCAAACAAAACAGCTTGCTAAAACCAAACCAAGGAGCAGGAGAATCAACATTTCGGACAAAAGTCTTTCATCATCAAATCACCTGCTCTGTTTTTTCCAGCACCACACTCTTGACACTAATCTCCAGCATCTACAGTCCTCATTTTCTCCTAAAACTAAACCAAACCAAACCAAACCCTGAACTGGGAGAGTTGAAGAGTGTGGTGCTGGAAAAGCACAGCCCATCAGGCAGCATCCCAGGAGCAGGAAAATGGATGTTTCAGGCATAAGCCCTTTGTCTGTAACTGGGAGAACTGGTACTCCCTTTCATTGTATAAGTGTTTTAAAAATATGCTTAAATGCTTTTTCAAGTAGAATACTCCAGACATAGTGGAACTTCTGCTTTTATGACCCCTCTGAAAAAAAGGGCAACATAACCTTGTTAAAGGAGCTGCATCATCACATCTCTGTACCTGGTGCACGTGACAGGAATAAATCAAATCAAATATAAAAAGAGGTGCATTCAAAAGGATAAAAGTTTTTTAAAAAACATACATGCATTAGTTTTGATGAGCAGATAGCTGAACATTGCAGTGGAGGTTATCGGTCATGATGCTGGTAGTAGTTTAACAGTCTGTTTCATGATCCTTAGTTTTGCAGATTGGTTAATAGTCTGAAGTTCTGATTTTTTTAAACTGTGATTCCAGCATTCATGATGAAAGAGAATCCTTTTGTTATCCTGTTTCCTGTTGACTTGTTTGCAGCACAGAGAGTGAAGAAGGGTGCAATTCAAGGCTTACTAGGGGATATTTCTTTGACTGTGACCTTCAGAGCAGCCTAACGCTCAAACCCATGCACACAAAAGCCTTTAGTCCCACTAGCAACTCTAGTAGAGTTGAAACTGGCTTTTTTTAACCCTGATCTTGCGTGTTCTTCAAAGGGGAAAAATGCAAAATGAATCTGCATTTTGGGACAAATCTGTAGGGATGGCTTGTTGTTGAGTAGGAGGCATCAGTCCCTCGTTACCTTTGTAGAGACAAGAAATCACAGTCCAGTCTGTATTGACTTACTTCTCACTCAAACGTTTTGAAGTGCTATTGTGTGAAATTCCCTTGTCAGCCACACATGTAATGTTCTGTGGAACGCTCTTCAGCTAGTCACTTAATTTGCATCAGCATCCATTTTCAGCTGTAACAGCCCTCTTTTTTAAAAAAAAACACTTTAGAATTACAAGTTAAAAATGTTCACAGTACTTTGGGGGTTCTTACTCGTGGTCATGCCAGTTTCAATAAGGTCCGCTCTCATTCTTCTAAACTCCAGACCTTAAAGGCCCAATTTATTCCACCTCTCATCATAGGACAATCTATTAGCTCAGGACACAGTTGAATGAATTTCAAACAGAGAAAGAGACCAGTCACTCCAACCAGTCTATAATGTTGTTCATAATGCACACAAGACTCTCCTGAATTTACTGCATCTCTTATCAGTATTGCCTTTTTTCACTTCATCCCTTGTGTTTTTATTCTTCGAATTCGGTTAACTTCCAGTATCACCACAGGCAAATCTATCAACTAGTTAAAACTCAGAAATTTGCAGATTATTCCTCCTAGAATCAAATTAAACTTAGATTACTGGTGTAACATTATGAGTTATTGATGAAACACCCTAACCTCTTGTTTTCTACAGATTGGAGCTCAAGTCTTGGCAGCAAAAACGCCATTGGAAACTCTGCAACATTGGGATAGTGGATATTTTATTCACTGAGGGAATGGAAGGTCATTTGAAGACAGTGGTTTATGTGTCAACCTCATGGATTTTAACTGTTGCTGCCAGAATTTATATATTTACATTTCTACATTTCTCAGTTACAATATCACATCAATGATATCAAATTCTGATGAGATGCTAATCAGTACTTGGATGGAGTTCAGATTTGAATATTAAATTCAACCCTTCACCATGACTCACCTTAAGGCTAAGTGTATAAAGACCTGTTTGCTTGAGGCTAAGCTCATTAAGTTTGAATAACTGAAGTATGTAAACAAGAGGGAGCTAACCACGTCTCCAATTTGTGATGCTGGTGGGTCTCCAGTGGAATAGGGGTAATGGTATCAAAACTGATCTCCTCCTTTGTGGGTTAAGAAGAGGAACTTCAGCCATAGTTGCCCATCAACTGTTGAATAGTCTTGCCAAGATTTGCTGCCAGTTTTGTTTATTCAGACCGCCCATGGAACCACACAAATGGTGAGGAAAGAGGCAAGCTAAAAGAAGAATAAAAATTAAAAAGATGCTATTCTCTACTTTATGAATGCTGGAACTGACTGTGGCTAAATTCCTTTTTATGACAAAAAAACAATATTACATAATCCCAGTCTATCCATGTCCAAATAGATGCATTAATAACAGTAATAACAATCTGGGTAGTCCCATTAATAGTCAGCCAAGGTTATTTAGAGGCAACCATCAATTTACAAAACAGTAATTAAAATGTTCATACTGCAGGTGTTCTCAATGAACCGAGTGTGGTCAATTCCATTGGTCAGTTGTGTGATTTAAGCTGTAAGGTCTGCCTGGATTTTTTATACTCAGTTCCATTGGTGTCAACTAATTTCATCTTGGAGGGTGTTTGGGGAAGATACATTATGATGTTTCATATTCCTCCTTTCACTCACCAGATAGCACCCTGAATGGGAACTTAATTTTCATCTCTCTGTCGGTGTCACTTTACAACTGCCAGCTATGAGAGTGATCACAGAGAGACCCTTCCTATTTTTAAGGAAGCTAAGGGGATTGATGAGGTATTTGGGAATCGTAGTTATGATCCCTCATCTGTTCATTTCACAATCCTTCACTCTAGGTAAAGAGATGCTTGCCTTGTTTAATCTGATCCCAGGTGTCATTCATTTCCATCTTGCATTCCAGTAACTCCCAATGCAAAATATTTGTCTACTTTCAATGGGTAAAAGCAAGTCTAATGAATGTTGGAGATTATTCAATGGCTTGGCATTGCAGTTTTTGACCCTGATGTATTTATATGTCAGGTGAAATTGTGTGCAATATAACATTTCCCATGTAGATAATTGTTTATATTTCACATTCTTATTGTTATGTTATTGATAATTTGATAAAGAGTAGCTGTTTTTATGTTTTGGATGGCTGGAACAATCACTAATTTTTTGCAGCAAAATAACTTTTCAACAATTTGAAAATCTGTAAATGCCTACCTGTATAACATTATGCTGCAATGGAGACTCTCTCCATTGCAGGGTGAGATATTTTTTACCCCATTGCAGGTAAGCCAGTTTAAAATAAAAATGAGGTGAATTCTGAGATCAGTGGTAGGAATTCTGGGCACTTGGTGATTTGGAGTCACAAAATGGTGGCCGAGCAGAAGGAGGCCATGTGGCTTGTCATGTCTGTGCCAACTTTCATGGGAACAATTCAGTTAGAGTGACTATCTGTCTTCTCCCCATGGTCTTACACATTTATCCTTTCAAAATAACAATCCAGTTTTCTCTGGAATGAACCTGTTTCCACCGCATGACAGCGAATTCCACACTGAAGAAGCTTCAAGAATTAAGGCCAGTGCCTCTGCAATTTCCACTTGCACTTGTCTCGGCATGTTGGATGCAGCCCATTTGGTCCTGGTGTTTTATCGTCTTTAAGAAACAGGAGAGGGTGTAAACCATTTGGCCCCCTCAAGCCTGACTGTTGTTCAACAAGATTATGACTGATTTGCCCCAGGCTTCAACTCTTCTTTTGTACCAGCTTAGCACAGCTGTCAGTGCCTTGATATTTCAAAATAAGAACCAACATTTTCAACTCTGTTGTGAAACTCTGCTTCAGTGTTTTCAATGTCAAGACTCTCTCTTGTTCATTTTAATAGTATCTGAAAGAATAAACCCCCCCTCACTTTCTGAGTAGAAATACCATCCAATACCTCCTTAGTCAAGTAGGAGGCTGAAAAAACACAGCTAACCAGGCAGCATCAGGAAGTGGAGAAGTCGGTGTTTCGGGTGTAACCCTTCATCAGGACTGGGAGTTGGTGGAGGGGGAGGTGCAGATAAAGGAGGTGGCGAGGCAGGGTGGTGAAGTGGGAATAGGGGAAGACCGATAGAAGGTTGGTCAATGGCAGGAATGAATCTGGTTGGATAGCAGGGAGGAGGAAGGGCTGGGAAGAGAGGTTATTTGAAATTTAAGAACTCAATGTTGAGTCTTCTGGGCTGTAGGTTGCCCAGGTGGAAGATGAGATGTTGTTCCTCCAATTTGTGCTGTGGTTCATTTTGGCAATGGAGGAGGGCAAGAATGGTCATGTTGGAAATGGAGTGGTTGGGGGAATTGAAATGGGCGGTGACTGGGAGGTCCATTCGGTCTCTGTGGGGCTTGCTGTGTTCTTCCAGCCTCCTGCCTGTCCATTTTGGAATATAGCATCTGCAGTTTTTTGTCTATATCCAATAACTTCTTGTCATCAATTTTAAACCCTTCAAGACTCTGAATTATCATGACCTGAGTAGCATCTTACCCTGAGTAGTTGTAGCTGCAAATTATTCATTTTTTTAGCCATGACCCCTTATTCCTCCTATTACCATCCTTTACAATTTGTATGACTATGGAAGACTTTTAGGTATCTTTTCATACTCTCTCTTTTTAAACCCCATAAGCTTCTTTATTTCCTGTCTGAATTTTGCAACTTGAGTCTGGTTCTCAGTTGAACTGTACACCTAACAGCCATCATAAGTACACTTTTTTTTCATGTTAATCTGTCTCTTTTGTCATTCAAAGACCTCTGGATTTGTTTGCTGTGTTTTTGCAGTTTGTGGGAATAAACAATGGCTTAGGCCCAACTGGTCTCCTCTTTAAAGACAGACCAGTTTTGCCTGCCAACCTTTCAGTTCAATTCTTTTGGGCCTGATCTGTTTTCACTCCATTGAAGTTGGTTTCCCCCAGTTAAATATTATTAATCAGAACTGTTCCTTTACACCTTTCTCACAGCCAATAACCACAACTGTAACCTTATGATACTTGATCACTGTCCCTGAAATGTTCTCCTCCTAACACGTGATCCACTTAAACCAGTACAAATTGAATTCTTATAGCATTACAGTACACTAGAACCCCCCCCCCCCAAAAAAAAACTTTAACTTTGCTTTCTCTTCACAGATGCTGCCAGACCTTTGGAGTTTCTCCAGCAATGTTGTTGTTTCAGGAACATGTACATGGCATATTTATAAATAGTTTAGAGCCAGACTTTTGAAAGCTGCAAGTTTTTCTTTGGTATTGTCAAAGATCTTACTAAATGGCACAGGAAACACACATAGAACTTTGTAACTTTTATAAGTAGATAACAAGAGGTTATGCAGAGCATCATTATTTTGATAACCTAGTTTTTTTATTTTTTGAAGTTACCTCCTGATTATTTTGCCCATAAATGATTTTAAATTTATTGATTCCAATTTTAGAACTTGGTGGGAATTTTGGATAATTGAATCCATTGCCATAAATATTAGAAAAGCGCAGCAGGTCAGACAGCATCCAAGGAGCAGGAGAATCGACGTTTCAGGCATAAGCCCTTCTTCAGGAAGGGCTTATGCCCGAAACGTCGATTCTCCTGCTCCTCGGATGCTGTCTGACCTGCTGCGCTTTTCCAGCAACACATTTTCAGCTCTGATCTCCAGCATCTGCAGTCCTCACTTTCTCCCCATAAATAGTAGACCACTACAAAGTCCAAAATGGATAGGATGGAAAAATAGCTGGTTGTGTTCCAGCCTCTTCCTTAACAAGGCTGCTGTAGCTTGCTTCTCCAGTGTGTAAATTGAATGATGCACCACCAAAGTCCTAAGTTTAAACTCTTTATCTGTGGTTGTCTTGTAGCTTGGGCAACCAGGTAGGTTTGGAACAATTAACCTCAGCTAAAATTGGGCCCTTGAAGACAGAAACAGGGGAATATATTACAGGGAACAAAGAAATGGCAGAAGATTTTAATTGAATTGTTACTTCAGATCTATGTTCACTGGGGAAGACACAAGCAATCTCCCTGAGGTAACAGTGGCTGAAGGACCTGCACTTAAGGGAGTTTATATTTGCCAGGAAATGGTGTTGGAGAGACTGTTAGGTCTGAAGGCTGTTAAGTCCCCGGGGCCTGATGGTCTACATCCCAGAGTACTGAAGGAGGTGGCTCGAGAAATTGTGGATGCGTTGGTGATTATTTTCC
Organism: Chiloscyllium punctatum; assembly: GCF_047496795.1. Classification (NCBI taxonomy): domain Eukaryota; kingdom Metazoa; phylum Chordata; class Chondrichthyes; order Orectolobiformes; family Hemiscylliidae; genus Chiloscyllium; species Chiloscyllium punctatum. The sequence continues at coordinate 137,463,174 of NC_092739.1, forward strand.
AGAGTTCGATAGATTCAGGATCAGTTCCTGCAGATTGGAGGGTGGCTAATGTTGTACCACTTTTTAAGAAAGGTGGGAGAGAGAAAACAGGAAATTCTAGACCAGTTAGTCTGACCTCAGTGGTGGGAAAGATGCTGGAGTCTATTATAAAGGATGAAATTAGGACACATCTGGATAGTAGTAACAGGATAGGTCAGAGTCAGCATGGATTTATGAAGGAGAAATCATGCTTGACTAATCTTCTGCAATTTTTTGAGGATGTAACTGTGAAGATGGACGAGAGAGATCCAGTAGATGTAATGTACCTGGACTTTCAGAAAGCTTTTGATAAAGTCCCACATAGGAGGTTAGTGAGCAAAATTAGGGCACATGGTATTGGGGGCAAAGACTAACTTGGATTGAAAGTTGGTTGGCTGATAGGAAACAAAGAGTAGTGATAAATGGCTCCATTTTGGAATGGCAGGCAGTGACCAGTGGGGTACCGCAGGGATCAATGCTGGGACCGCAGCTTTTTACAATATATGTTAATGATATAGAAGATGGTATTAATAATAACATTAGCAAATTTGCTGATGATACTAAGCTGGGTGGCAGGGTGAAATGTGAGGAGGATGTTAGGAGATTACAGGGTGACCTGGACAGGTTAGGTGAGTGGTCAGATGCATGGCAGATGCAGTTTAATGTGGATAAATGTATGGTTATCCATTTTGGTGGCAAGAACAGGAAGGCAGATTACTACCTAAGTGGAATCAATTTAGGTAAAGGGGCAGTACAAAGAGATCTGGGTGTTCTTGCACCCCAGCCAATGAAGGTAAGCATGCAGGTACTGCAGGTAGTAAAGAAGGCTAATAGCATGCTTCATCACAACAGGGATTGAGTATAGAAGCAAAGAGGTTCTTCTGCAGCTGTACAGAGCCCTGGTGAGACCACACCTGGAGTACTGTGTGTAGTTCTGGTCTCCAAATTTGAGGAAAGACATTCTGGCTATTGAGGGAGTGCAGAGCAGGTTCACGAGGTCAATTCCTGGAATGGCAGGACTACCTTACATTGAAAGACTGGAGCGACTGGGCTTGTATACCCTTGAGTTTAGAAGACTGAGAGGGGATCTGATTGAGACATATAAGATTATTAAAGGATTGGACACTCTGGAGGCAGGAAACATGTTTCCGCTGATGGGTGAGTGCCGAACCAGAGGACACAGCTAAAATACGGAGTAGACCATTTAGGACAGAGATGAGGAGAAACTTCTTCACCCAGAGTGGTGGCTGTGTGGAATACTATGCCCCAGAGGGCAGTGGAGGCCCAGTCTCTGGATTCATTTAAGAAAGAGTTGGATAGAGCTCTCAAGGATAGTGGAATCGAGGGTTATGGAGATAAGGCAGGAACAGGATACTGATTAAGGATGATCAGCTATGATCATAATGAATGGTGGTGCAGGCTCGAAGGGCAGAATGGCCTCTTCCTGCACCTATTGTCAGTACCATTTGGCTCAGCAAACATAAATTGGGCACAATTCCTCACAATCGAGTGACTGCTTTGAGAAATGCATAAGTTTCACTGAGTTTGGTCCCCAGCTTATCAAACTGTGATGCTCTCCAAGGTTAAAGTGCCTTATCATCTGTGTGATCGTAACTCACATTTAAATATTGACCATTGTTAATCCACACACCAGGCAAGAAGTGGACACTTTCATGAATGTAGAGATAATATTGATGAGGTTTAGGGGATATCTTTTTAAAAAAAAAAGTTTGAATGGACTGGCTCATGTTAAATGCAGGAGTTCTGTTACCATCAGACTAAATAACTTGATTAATAGAATCTAATAGCACTGAAGGAGGCCACGTGTTTTATTATGCTGGTCAACTTTTTGAAAGAGTTATCCATTAGTTTCAGGCTCTTGTTATTTCCCTTGAGCTTTGCAAATGTATTGCAAGCAGCTGAAGAAAGTTGTTTACCACCACGTTCTCAAGGACAAGGGATTGGCAGTAAATGGGTAGCAACACTGATGTCCCATGAATGAATAAGAAAAGGTTTCACTTTCAAGGTTAGATTCAAGTCCCTTCTATGCAAGCCAATATTGAATATACTTCAAGTATTCATTTGGACGGTAATTTGGAAGATCTTAATAATGTGCTGTACAAAAAGGTTCTCTTTATCCCACATCAATTCTTGACCCTCCTACCACTGGGAACAGTTTCTCCCGATCTACCAATAGAGTCCACAATTTTAAACTGCTCTGTACAGTTTCATCAACTGTTCTTCATCCCTAAAGCCATTCTAGCAAATCCCTTACTTATGACAAAGGATAGGAAGCAAAGATTGTTAAATCATGATTCAACTGAGAGGTGGAGTAGGTTTGATTGAATAATATCAGTAATTGGGAATTCATTCTAAGGAATTACTACTCAGGAAAAAATATTGTTCATCCCAGCCAATCTATGTTTGAGCATTTATTGTGATTAGCTAGTCCAGATAAGATAGTACCAATGCACATAATCCCATTTTATATTGCTCTACCAGTGTCAGGCTGGTTATCACATAACAACACGAATCCATTATTGAAGCTCTGGAACTATCAAATTTTTATCACAATGCAGGAGAGATTCCAAAGCATTGACAACATGTTTTTAAAAAAAGCAAAGCTTAAACCATGAATTAGTAATTTTTCTAAATTAAGGGAAGATTTGCATATTTACTTTACTACCTCAGCACAGCCCATAATGCTTTCAAAATATGTTGCATTGTGATCTCTGTTGTAATGTATGGCTTCTGTCAGCCAATGTGTGCACAGATTCTTCCCCCCCAAAAAAAATCACTGAATTAAATGACCAGACATTTCTGATACTGATGTTAGTCAAGGAGTTCTGAGCTATCACCAAAACATGGTTGAGGCAAAGGCAGAACTGGCAACTCAACATAGGATCTTTAGGCAAGACAGAGGAGGGTGTAAAAAATGGTGGTGGTGTAGCACTATTAAGGAGTCAATTACTGCAATAAGACAAGACGATATGTTGAAAGGGTTCTCAAACAAGTCTTTGTGGACAGAATTTAGGAATGTTACGGGGGCAGCTACTTTAGTGGGAGTGTATAACAGGTCCCCAAAGAATCAGTGGAAAATAGAGGAGCAAATATGCAGAAAGTTCACAGGGGTGTGTAAGTGTAATATTGGGTAATATAGTAATATACTAGGGGATTTCAACTTTTCCAACATAAATTGGGATATTTATAGAATTAAGAGTGTAGAGGGGGTGGATTTCTTGAAATGTATCCAGGAGAGTTTTTTTGCATCAATACCTAGAAGGGCTAACAAGGGATCTGGTTCTCGGCAAAGAAGCTGGGCAAGTATTCAGTGTGGCAGTGGTGGAACATTTTAGTGTTTGAATCATAACGTGTGATGTTCCCAATTTGTTCTGGATAAAGAAAAGAATGGTGTGAAAAGCTGTCTTTGGATTGGGTGGGGTGGGGTGGGGGGCAGGGAGGCAGAATTTATTAAAATAAACCAGGATCTAGGTCGGGTTGAATGGGAACAGCTCCTTGTGGGTAAGTCTACAGTGGAGCAGTTGGGGCATTCAAAAAAGGAGCTGGGAGAGTTCAGGTACAACATCTACCTTTTAGTGGAAAATGCAGGAACAAGTAGTTCAGGGAACCCAGGATGTCTAGGACAATTCAGGACTGGATGAAGAAGAAAAGGACTTTTAGCAAATCCAGAGAGAGCAAATACAGCTGTGGCCCTAGGGAAATACAGGAAGTGCAGGAGGAAACTTAAGAAATTAGAAGAGTAGAAAGAGGGCATGAAAAAAAGACTTGCAAACAGGATTAGGGAGAATCTTAAGATAGTTTATAAATATATTAAAGGGAAGAGGTTAACCAGGGAGAGAGTAGAGCCCATTAGAGACCAAGGGGGCAACCTGTGTGTGAAGCCACAGGATATTGGAAGAGTAGTAAATGAATACTTCTCTTCGGTCTTCACTCTAGGAGGAGAGAATGTAGGGACTGAATTCAGGAAAATGGACTGTGAGGAACTTGCGTAGCTTGACGTAAGAAATGGGAAAGTATTGAAGGCTCTGTTGACCTTTAAAAAAAAAAGACAAATCCCCTGGCCCAGGTGAACTGCACCTTAGGCTGCTGTGGGAGTCAAGGCAGGACTTTGTAGGGAAACTAACACTAATTTTTAATTCCTCCCTGGCCACAGGGGAAGTGCCAGAGGACCAAGGATAGTTATTATGGTTCAATTTTCAAGAAGGCTGGTAGAGATGAACCAAGAAAGTACAGGCCAGTGAATCTCAAGCCAGTGGTATGGAAATTACTAAAGAAAATTCTGAAGGAGTGCATTAGTGTTACGACACGTGTAAACCCTCCTGCTTAATTTAAACCAGCAACGCATAAAATATTGATCCTGTGCAGTAATTGGTGAAAATTTGAGGTGCCAAAAACTAACAACTTTATTTCTTAAAGTAGAACAGAGAATAATTAATTAACTATTTACAACTCCTTTCTCTAACCTATATTTTACCTTCCCTTTCTATAATACTAGTCCGATAAAACCCCTGATTAAGATTTACCAAAAGTTCAAATTTCAAAACTAGCCAGCTGTTGAATTTTCTCATGATATCTTCCTCTATCGTCATCTTCTTAGGGATTTCTGTTCCACAGGTCACTGATTGATAAAGGTACCTTTAAGAGAGCTATTCTCCAGGCAGTCTGCATGTGTTGGTGGTATGGCAATTCTCCCTCAACTGTTCAATTTTTTTTCCGGTCTTATACCCACAAAGCATCAGATTGTGTTATTGGCTTTTAAAATTGTCAATATACTAAATTCAAACTTGACTAGAGTTTGGTATTTTTTGGGGGGTATAATTTAAACTGATTGACCTAATTCAACTTTGTTTTTGTCTCCAGGCTACCAGCTACTCTAGCTGCTGGACAAAAAGGTTACATTATATCTTGTTCAGAACACTTAGTACTGTCAGATAGTTCTGCTACCTTTTAAAAGTGCAGTACACCCACATCTTTATAACAATTTGTACCTATTTGGAAAAGCATGGGTTAATTAGGAATAGTCAGCACGGCTTTGTCAGGAGGTCATGAACACCAAATTTGTTAGAAGTTCTGAAAATGTGATCACGTTGTGTGCATGAGGGAAGTTCACTTGGTGTAGTTTATGTAAATTTCAGCAAAGCTTTTGACAAGGTCCCATATGGGAGACTGATTGAGAAGGTTAAAGCACACAAATGTGAAGGAAACCTGACGAGATAGATCGGTAACTGGCTTAGATATAATAGTGGTAGAAGGCTGTTTGAGTGCCTGGAGGCCACTGTCCAGTGATGTACCACTAGGATCAGTACTAGGAGCTTTAATGTTTGTTATATACATAAATAATATTAAGAAAATTTGCAGACAACACCAAGATTGGTAGAGTGATTAATCGTGAAGAAGATGGTTGTAGTTACAGGAAGATGGGTTGGTCAGATGTGCAGACCAATGGCAGATAGTATTTAACCCTGATAAGTGTGAGGCAATGCACTTTGGAAGAAGGAACAAGATGAGGGAGTATTTAATGAATGGCAGGACACTCGGTAGTTTACACGAAGAGGGATCTTTGGGGTAATTATTCACAGATCCCTAAAGTGGGTAGAACAAGTGAATAGGATAGTTAAAAAGGCATGTGGGACACTTGCTTTCATCAGTTGTGGCATAGTGTATATGAGCAAGGAGCTAACATTGGAGTTGTACAGTGTGTCAGTTAGGTCACAACTAGAGGACCATGTTCAGTTCTGATCACCTCACTATAGGAAGGAAGTGAAACCACTACAAGAAGCTCACCAGGATGTTGCCTGGGATGGAGAAACTGAGCTATAAAGGAAAGACTAGATAGGCTTGGATTGTTTTTTTTTATTGAGTCAGAGATGTACAGCATGGAAACAGACCCTTCGATCCAACCCATCCATGCCGACCAGATATCCCCACCCAATCTAGTCCCACCTGCCAGCACCCGGCCCATATCCCTCCAAACCCTTCCTATTCATATACCCATCCAAATGCCTCTTAAATGTTGCAATTGTAACAGCCTCCACCACATCCTCTGGCAGCTCATTCCATACACATACCACCCTCTGCGTGAAAAAGTTGCCCCTTGGGTCTCTTTTATATCTTTCACCCTAAACCTATGCCCTCTGGTTCTGGACTCCCCCACCCTCGGGGAAAAGATTTTGTCTATTTACCCTATCCATGCCTCTCATAATTTTGTAAACCTCTAAGGTCACCTCTCAGCCTCCAGGGAAAACAGCCCCAGCCTATTCAGCTTCTCCCTGTAGCTCTGATCCTCCAACCCTAGCAACATCTTTGCAAATCTTTTCTGAACCCTTTCAAGTTTCACAACATCTTTCAGATAGGAAGGAGACCAGAATTGAATGCAATATTCCAACAGTGGCCTAACCAATGTCCTGTACAGCCCAACATGACCTCCCAACTCCTGTACTCAATACTCTGACCAATAAAAGGAAAACATACCAAACGCCTTCTTCACTATCTTATCTACCAGTGACTCCACTTTCAAGGAGCTATGAACCTGCACTCCAAGGTCTCTTTGTTCAGCAACACTTCCGAGCACCTTACCATTAAGGTGTATAAGTCCTGCTAGAGCAGGGAAGACTGAGGGGGACATGATTGAGATGTATAGGATTATGAAGGGTATGGATAGGGTGGATAGAGAGCAACTGCTCCCATTGGTTAAGGGGTTAATCACTAGAGGGCATAGTTTTAGGGTAAGGGCAGGAAATTCAGTGGGGATTTGGGAAAAAAAAACATTTTCATTTAGCGGGTGGTGGGAATCTAGAACACACTGCTGAGGAAGATCGTGGAGGCCAGAAACCTTACAACTTTAAAAAATATTTGGATTAGCACTTGCGATATCATAACATTCAAGGATATAGGACAAGTGCAGGAAATTGGGATTAGCGCACATTTAGTGGTAATTATGTTGGTGCAGACTCAAGGGCCTTTCTGTACTGTATGAATCTGAGTAAACACTGGCCAAGACTGTAGAGAAAAGTCACTTATTTTTCTTCTAATGAGGTAATAGGATACTTACCTCCACTTTAGACGGCGGCTATATGGTCAATGACCGGAAGTAGTAATCCAGGCTAATGTTCCAAGTTCAAATTTCACCATGGCAGCTAGTGGAATTTCAATTAACTTGATCAGTGTCTGGAACTGAAAGTTAATCTTTGTAATGGTGATCTTAAAATTATTGACAATTGTCATGTAAAACCCAACTGGTTTATAAATGACCTTTGGAAAAGGGAATCTATCTTTAGCTGGTGTGGCTTAGATCGGACTCCTGACCTTTGTTCTTGAATCTTAAATACCTTCTGCAAAGACTCAGTAAGTGCTCAATTGTAAGGGCAATTACGGGTGGGCAACAAACGCTGGCCTTGCCAGCAATGCTCATATCTAAGAAAAGGATAAAGAACATTAAAGGAGGCGGATGGACCCTTAGTCTCACCCAAAAATAAGCAACTGCGACAATGTAGTGTCTCCCTCAGTGCTGCAATGGAGTATCAGTCTGGATTGAGTTTACATATCGAGAATGGCTACCTCTAGTAGCCACAGACCAACACACACATCTCTGCAACTGTGAAATATTTTTAAAAATTGTTACAATCAACTAATTCACTACATTACTTAAAATGATAAACAGATGATAATATGGATAAAGGATAAAAAAATGCCACAGTACTGTCTCTTTAATCTTAGAATTGTTGCAGTGAAGAGAGAGGCTATATGGCCCATTTTCTCTGTTGGCTATCTAATGAATTCACTTATGCCTTTCCCTGGCCTTCTCTGTGCAACCATGCACCTTCTTTCTTTGCAAATAACAGACTAATTATTCCCATTTGAATGATTGAGCCTACCTTCACCACACTTGCTGCAGAATAGTAGATAAGGAATTGCATATAATATCAAACTTGAGGAATTAATTTAAAAATAAGGTGAAACATTTTAAATACAGCTACCCTTTTATTTTGCTTTGCAGGGTAAAATGCTTCAAATGTTAGGAGTGGGGTGGTAGGAGAAAAAGAAACAGCTGCTAAGAAGCAGAGCAGAGCAGCGTACCAGTTGGTCAAAGTTTACCAGAACTGCAAGAAGCCACAAATTAGTAGGCAGTACTGTAAATGAGAAGCAGATTCTTACTGGTACTGTTATGGTTTCAATCTGCTACACTGTCCATTAAATCTCCAGGGGCTCTTAGCACAGGACAAACAACTTGATTTAGATTTGTGTTTAGAATTTTAACTGTTTTCCAGTAAGAGAGAGCCAAAGGTTCTTTGGGTAGGTGGGAATGTGAAAATGAGGCCATTATCAGATCAGCCAAGATTTTTCTGAATATGGAGCTGGCTCAGTGGGCTGATTGGCCTGCTATAATTTTTACATTTGTATTAGGGGTGTCTTTCTTTAATATGTTTATTTTCTCAGAAAACATCATTGCATGTCCGATGTTCATAGTTCAAATGGGTATTATTGGTAAGATCCTCTTTAGAACCCAGCTCTCTAAATGTATTGACCAGTGTGCATTCTGGCTCTTGAAGTCCATTTAGGCCAGGCCAAGTAAAGGGGTGTACTTAAATATTATTCACTCCTGAACTACATCTAAATTGTATGCTTTCTTACGTTTTTGATAAGGCTCAATTAAGAATTTGCTGCCTAAACACAGCTTTTATTTATTTTGTGCACCACTTAAGAAATGGGATGCTTTCAGCAGATGATAAAATTCAGTACATAATTTTATTTACTTGAAATTGGCTGCTACATAATTGTTTTGGTTGCACAGTACAATGTTAACAGCTTGTATTTAATTTAGATAATGAAATTAAACTTTTAGAGGAAAAAGTGCATGTGCTTTGATTAATTCTCAGGTCGAGATTTTGACTGCAAATTTGTGTAAAATAGGTGATAGTGAGTTAGCTGCCCAAGTAACACCAGTCCCAAACCAGGAAATCTTTAAAAAGGGCTATTGATTCACCGTTGTCCATTTAAATCTTTCAGTGAGTGTTCTAGTACACTTAAAAAGATACAAGCTCCATGTACAGTATTAATTTGGCAAAAGATCAACCCAAGGTAAGACATCTATCTCAAACTTCACTATTCTGTTCCCATCCAGCCTCTTAAATGATCCCAGGGTTTTCATCACTGCCATTCCAAATGTTGATCATCCTTTGCATGTAAGAATCTTTAAAAAGCTACTGTTCAGTAGTTTAAAATCTACTTATTTTATAGTTTTTGATGTTTTGGGAATGTACAGCACCAACAAGATTAGATTTGGTGCTCTGGGGCATGAAGTTACCAACATAATGTGTGACTGGAATCACATTTGGACATGACAGCTTCTTCTTCCAGAATAATGCTGGTGAACCACTTTGTTTGAGCAAAGATCTTTGCATCTCAGTCCTGTGAATTTCAAAAGGTCCAGCATCCCTATTTTTAGGTTGATAAGAATGAAAGGCATTTCATAGAAACCTATAAAATGCTAATGGTATATTGCCTCCCTGGTGTCAGGATCAGGGATGTCTCAGAACAGCTGTAGTGTACTCTTAAGTGGGTGGACAGTGAACAGCCAGTAGTCCTTGGACATGTCAATACCAATAAAGAAGTAAAGAAATGGAGGTCCTGCAACAGGAATTTACAGAGTCAGTAGATTAGTGAAGACTACTAAAGGTCTTCAAATGAGGCTATAAACATTTTTTCATTCTTTATTTTTTTCTTAATTGTTCACGGGATGAGGGTGTCACTGGCAAGCATTTATTGCCCACCCCTAATTGCCCAGAGGGCAGTTAAGAGTCAAACACATTGGTGAAGTCACATGTAGGCCACACTAGGTAAGAATGGCAGCTTCCTTCTCTAAAGGACATTAGTGAACCAGGTGAGTTTTACTGACACTTGACAATGGATTCGCGGATATCACTAGATTCTTAATTCCTGATATTTATTAAATTCAAATTCTACCATCTGTTGTGGTGGGATTCAAACCTAGGTTCCTGGAACATTATCTGGATTAACAGTCCAGTGATAACTAGGCAATCGCTCTCCTCAACGGACCATTATTTTGACTGTCGGGAGGCCTATAATATCATCCTGACAGACGGATGTGGAGAAGCAGATATGTAGACCAATTACACAAAAGGTGTAAGAGAAACAGGGTTACAGCTGTGGGAGATTTCAACTTTGCTAACATTAACCAGGATCATCTTAATATGAAAGGTTTAGACAGTGGAATTTTTAAAATGCATCCAGGAGAGTCTTTTTGTATCAGTATATAGCTGGTCCAACTAGGAATGGGGCAGTGCTTGACCTGATGTGAGGGGAATGAAGTTAATCAAGTGGTTGAAGTTTCAGTGGGTGAGCATTTTGGGGATAGTGAATGTAGCCAAGTTATTATGGGCTACCATGATGCCAAACCCACCAACACAGTCAAGTTTATTAGCTGCTGTTCTAAGGTGTTGGGTTTAGCATCATGGTAGCCCACAAATCTACCAACTCACTAAAACAGCAGCTAATGAACTTGAAAGACCCTATACAGACAACAAGCAAAACTAATGTCATTTACAAGAATTGTAACAAACACTACATTGGACACAGGCAAAAACTAGCCACCAGGATACACGAAAATCAACTAGCCACAAAAAGACATGACCCACTCTCACTAATATCCTTACATACAGATGAGGAAGGACACCACCAGATGAAGAAGCATGGCATTCCAACAGGAACTCTATCAACAAACACATTGATTTGGATCCCATTTACCATCCCCTAAGAAAAAGCACAGGAAATGACACCACCAACCCAAGGAAACCTAAACACATTAATAGAAAGCAGGCCATGCCACCAGTGCTTCATCCAGAGGCTCACTAATGATGTTACTTAATATGGTGACGAAATGTCAGAAAACAAACTTTCCAGCTCAGCGAGCAAACCTACATCCATCATTAGTCAGGACCTAACAAATATAGACTGGCAGCAGCTACTTGCAGGTAAGACTGGGAAGTGGGAGTATTTTAAAAGTTGTATAGAGAGAATTCTGGGTCAGCTTGTTCCTATAAGAGTGAGGGGCAAAGGCAGCAAGTCCAGAGAATCTTAAATGTCAAGAAATATCTAGACCTTGATAAAGAAAAAGGAAGGAAGAATGTCAGGTATGCAGCATTAAGAACAAGGGAGGCCATTCTAAAGTATAGAGAGTGTAGGGTAATACATAAAAAAGAAGTTAGGAGCACAAAAAAAAGCCATAACACATCTTTGGCAGATTTGATCAAGGAAAATCAAAAGGTTTTTTTTTAAATGAGTATATTGAGAGCAAGAGAATTACTTGGGAAAGAAAGCATATGACCTTTTAGAGACCAGGAGTGTAGAGCCAGTGGATATGGGCGAGGACCTAAATTAATATTCCTCATCTGTATCAGAGGATAAAGGCATTGTAACTAGGGATTTCAGTTGGGATGGTGAAGTTCTAGAACATGTTAATGGGCCATTCAGCCCATTGAGTCTGCTCCACCATTCAACTACAGCTGATGTTTCTCAACTCCATTCTCCTGCCTTCTCCCATGTAATCCTCGATGTCCTTACCAATCGAGAAATTATCTTAGTCTTAATTACACTCAGTGACTTTGCCTCAACAACCCTCTGTAGCAATGTGTTCCAGATTCACCACCCTTTGGCTGAAGAAACTCCCCCTCATCTCACCAGATCTACAGTCCTTACTGCTCCTTATATGATAAGCCCTTCATACGTGGGATCATTTCCTGGGGTCAACAAAGTCTAAGTCTTTAAAAAAAATCGTTCTTGTAAATCTTCTCTGGACCCTTTCCAATGCCAGCATATCTTTAAGAAATGGGGAGCAAAATTACTCAATATTCCAAATTTGGTCTGATCAGAGCTTATACAGCATCAGTGGTACAGCAGCTCTTGTCTTCTAGCCCTCTTGAAATGAATGCTAACATTGCATTTGCCTTCCTAAATGCTACCTAATCCTGCATGTTAACATTAATAGAATCCTGAACCAAGACTGTCAAATCCCTTTGCGCTCGCTTCAGATTCTGAAGCCCTTCCCTATTTTGAAAATAGTCTATGCCTCAATTCTTCCTACAAAAATGTATAACCTTACACTTTGCCACATTATATACCATCTACCTCTTCTTTGCACAACTGCCTACCATGTCCCAGACTTTATGCAGCCTCCTTGCTCAACACTCAGTCCACCTATCTTTGTGTCATCTGCAACTTTGGCAACAGTGCTTAGTTCCTTTGTTAATGTATAACATGAATAGTTGTGTTCCAAACACTGACCTCCTGCGGAATTCCTCTAGTCACCACCTGTCATCCTGAAAAATACCCTTTAACCTGACGCTCTGCCTTCTACCAGTCAACCAATCCTCTATCCATGCCAGTATCTTGCTATACAGGAGGTTGCTGAATAGGATATGGCTTCATGGAGATAGGAGCAACTTGTCAGTGTCTTCTGGAAATCCAAATAGATCACATCTGCTCGCTCTCCTTTGTCCAACTTCCTCATTACCTCCTTAAAGAATTCTAACAGATTTGTCAGACATGACCTCACTTTAATGATGCTATGTTGACTCTCCCCTATCTTACTATGCACTTCCAAGTATTTTGCAATCTCACCATTAATAATGGACTCTGAAATCTTACCAAGGTCAGGCTAACTGGCCTATAGTTCTGTTCTTAAACAGGGGTGATACATTAACCATTTTCTAGTCCTCTGGGACCCTCACTAACTCCAGTCATTCAAAAAAAAAACCCCACCACCAATGCTGTTACAATCAGGTCAGCTATCTCCTTCAGAAATCTGAACTCACCTTCAGACCTTTCAGCTTCCCAGCACTTTCTCCTTAGTGGCAGCCACTACACTCACCTCTGCTCCCTGACTCACTTGAAGTGTTGGTATGCTGCTAGTGTCTTCCACGATGAAAACTGATGAAAGGTACCTATTCAGTTCCTCTGTCATTTCTTTGTTCCCATTACTACTTCTCCAGCCTCATTTTCCAGCACATCAATATCCAGTCTAGCCTCTTTTTTACCTGTTATATATCAAAAGAAAAACTCTTGCACTTTTCTTTTGTATTACTAGTTAGCTTATCCTCATATTTCACTTCCTCTCCTATTATTCCAGCTGAATGTGTATCCCTACTTGGAGGGAATTTCACACTGGCCATGGCAAACTGTGGTTTCTGGGGAGTCCTTGGTCATGTGTACACTAGTTGTGTTTGATCACACCCCTGTTTTGTATTTTAATGGGGGCTTTTATTGAACTTTTGGTTGTACTTTAACCTCACACACCTGATCTTTGGGAAGCTGGGGAGGTGGACAACTTGGAAGATCTCCTTGAAGCTGCTTCTTAGCTAGCAAAAGTAGCCATTAATAAAGTCCAGTCAGGGGATAATGGGGATGTATAGTGTATTTTCTGACTGAATTTGAAGTCAATAACAAATAAGAATTAAAGAGTCTAATGAAACTATGAAACCACTGCAGATTGTTAGGGCAGAAGATGGGCTTTCCAATGTCCTGATGAAGGGCTTTTGCCCAAAACGTTGATTTCGCTGCTCATTAGATGCTGCCTGAACTGCTGTGCTCTTCCAGCACCACTAATCCAGAATTTGGTTTCCAGCATCTGTAGTTATTGTTTTTACGTCTTTCCAATGTCCTGGGCCTACATATGACTCTAGAAACACAGCATGCTGTTAACTTTTAACTGCCTTGTCAAATAGCCAAGCAGTTATAAACAATCACTAGAAAGTCTGAAAACAGGAATGAAACCACATGAACAATCTGGTTCTGGAAACAATAACCAGCGAACACCACTCCTTCAACCCTACAAAGTCATGCTGCTTGGTGACTAGTGCCAAAACTGGAGAGCTGTCTCAGACTGGTCAAACAACAACAACTTAACATACTCATGGAGTCATACCTTCCATAATATCCCATCAACAGGATAGAGCTAGCAAAGGTGGCAGCTCAATGCGCATACAGCAAAACCGCTCCATATTCACTCTGGACACCATGAATTCTCTGGCACCAGGATATAGATGAGCAAGGAAACTGTTCTCCCAGTTGATGAGTCAGTACTCCTGTGTTGAGGAGCACTTAGATGAAGCACTGAGGGTAGCAAGAGAGTAGAAGGCACTCTAGGTGGGGATTACAATATTAACTACCTAGGGCAGCAGTGGCACTATTGACTGAGCTGGTCAACTCCTGGAGAATTGCTGCCAGACTGGGTCTCTGGCAATTTGGTGAAGGAACCAACAGAAAGGAAAAACATACTTGACCTCATCCTTACCAATCTGCCTGCACAGAAAGCATCTGTCTGTGATAGGATCAGTTGGAGTGACCACCACAGAGCCTATGTGAAGACAAAGTCCTGCTTCCATATTCACAATATCTCAAATCGTATTGTACGGTGCTATCACAGTGATAAATGAGGCAGATTTCAAACAGATCTAGCAATTCAAGACTGGACATCCATGAGGCAATGGGCACGATCAGATACAGCTGAATCAAACTGCAAACACATGGCCGGAGATGTTCCTCACTCTACATTACCATCAATCCCAGGGGCATGAACTCTGGTTCAATAAAAGAGTATAGGAAGGTATGTCAGAATTAGCACCAGGTGTAGCTAAAAGTGTGTTAATCTGGTGACGCAACAAAACGGATACCAAACAGCATAAGCAGCAAACGACAGAGCTAAGCAATTGCACAACCAATGGTTCAGACCTAAGCTCTGCAGTCCTGCCATAGCTGGTTGTGAATGGTAATGGGACTTGAGAGCAAAGGCTTCACAAACATCACCATCCTCAATGAAGCATTCACAACAGTCTTCAAACAGAAGTGCAGAGTGGATGGGTGATCCATCATGGTCTCCTCCACTGGTCCCCAATGCACACGCGCACCCACACACACAGCCATGGCTGTTGGCTCATTATCCTTAATTACAGCTCTTCTGCTCCTGTAATACTCTTATTTATGTTTGTACGTTGCTGGTACTAAATATAGCTATCTAACTTAGTGCCTTAAGATCTTGCCTTTTGCTCCCCCTTCTGCCATTATACCCTCTGGTTGTGGACTTTCCCAAAAGGGGAAACAACTTTTCCAGATCTATCACGTTATGGACTTTAAAAATCTTGTATGTTTCAATAAGGCAGCCTCTCATTCTTCTGAACTTCTAAAGTTGGGCAGAGAAATGGCAGATGGAGTTCAACCCAGGCAAATAGGAGGTGATGCATTTTGGAAGATCCAATTCAAAAGTGAACCATATAGTAAATGTAAATGTCCTGGGGAAAAATGATGTACAGAGAGATCTGGGTGTTCAGGTTCATTGTATCCTGAAGGTGGCAACGCAGGTCGATAGAGTGGTCAAGAAGGCACATAGCATGTTTGCCTTCATCGGACAGGGTAGAGTCTAAGAGTTGGCAGGTCATGCTACAGTTGTATAAGACTTTGGTTCTGCCACATTTGGAAAACTGCATACAGTTCTGGTTGCCACATTATGTAGATATGGATGCTTTGGAGAAGGCGCAAAGGAGGCTCAGCAGGATGTTGCCTGATATGGAGGGTGCTACCTATGAAGACAGGTTGAATAAATTAGGCTTAATTTCATTAGAAACACAGAGGTTGAGGGGAGGTCTGACTGGAGGTCTACAAAATCAGAGATATATAGACATAGACAAGGTGGATAGCAATAAGCTCCCCCCCCCCCACGAGTGGGAGACTCAATCACTAGGGGTCACAAGTTCAAGGTGGGAGGGGAAAGGTTTAAGGAAGTTATGCATAGAAAGTTCTTTACGCAGACGATGGTGGGTGCCTGGAACCTGTTGCCAGCAGAGGTGGCAGAGGCAGGCATGATAGCATCATTTAAGATGCATCTGGACAGATACATGAATGGGCAGGGAGCAGAGGGATACAGATTCTTAGAAAACAGGTAACAGGTTTAGATAGAAGATCTGAATCGGCACAGGCTTGAAGGGTCAAAGTGCCTGTTCCAGTGCTGTAATTTCCTTTGTTCAATAAATACAGACCAATTCTATTAAACTGATCCTCACAGGACAATCACTCTGTACTCAGGATCAACCAAATTATCCTTCTCTGGATGCCTCCAATGCCAGTGTTTCTTTCCTTAGATAAAAGGAATAATTTGAACAGTTTTAGTCCCAAGTGTGGGACTAAAACTCATGCATTATATTGTATTAGTAAAACTTTACAATTCTTATACTCCATTCCCTTTGAATTTAAAGGCTAAAAGGTCCATCAGCTTTACCTATAATCTTCTGAACTTGTATGCTTGTTATTTGGGATTTATGTGCATCCTCAAATCCCTCTAAATTTAAATAATATTCATCTCCTCTATTCATCTGGCCAAAGTACATAATCTCACATTTTACCACATTGTATGCCATCTGTGACTTGTTTAACCTGTTCATATCCTTCTGCAGATTGTCACCCTCAGCACTTACATTGCCACCCACTTTTGTGTCATGCACAAACCAAGCGATAGTACATTCACTTGAGTCATTCAGGACATTAATATATGCTGCAAATAATTGTGATCAAACCAAACATGTAGTCCCTTATCAAAGGCCTTCCAGAAATCCAAATAGATTATACACACTGCTTCTCCTTTGTCCGACTTGTTACATCCTCAAAAGAATTCTAATTTGCCCTTCATGTAACCATACTGACTCTGTTTAACTGTTTTATATATTTCTAAAGGTTGCGTCTGACATCTGAAATGGTTCAGTCTGCATTCTGCGCATACACTCATTGTTAAACTCGCAAAAAACATGGTGATGCCCAAATGTGCACAATAAATATAAGTGGAGAAGATGATGTCATTGGCAGGGCTGGCTGTGTTACCTAGCATGCACATTTTGTACATGCATATTGAGCACATTTTCATTTCTCAATTCTCTGCTGTTACATGCTTTACAATAAGCTTAACATTTTCAGAATGGCAGGATATTACACTAACTGGCCTATTAGTTATGTGCTTTTTGTCTCCTTCCCTTTCTAAGGTGTAACATGAGCAATTTTCCAATCCTCTGGGACGTTTCCAGAATCGGAGTAGCCTTGGAAGATTACGACTGGTTCAGTCATGATCCCCATAATTACTTCATTTAATATCCTGGGATGCAGCCCATCAGGTCCAGGGACTTATCAGTCTTTAAACCCATTTATTGCCACCTTCAGGGTACAATGGACCTGAACACCCAGATCTCTCTGTACATCCAGTTTTCCCTTGGGCTTTTCCATTTACCATACAGTTCACTTTTGAATTGGATCTTCCAAAATGCACATTTTCTCTAGTGATAGTTACATTTTGCTCCTTGATTATTTAGATTGCACCAAGACTAGGTCTCAGTGAAAGGAAAACTGCACTGAAGATAGTGAGTAAGTCAACCTGATGTTAGGTCCCAAACAGAAAGATCAGCAAGAATTACAAGCTGAGTGAGTGAATGAATCTCATTCAATGTATACATGGGAATGATATCATCTGGCTCACTTATTCTAACATGGAGGGATATGACAGATGAAGACTGAGTGTAAGGTGATGTTTAAAGTGAAAGATTGCTGGAAATCTTGGCACTTTAAAGTGAGCATGGCAGAGAACAAGTTCTGTAAATGAACATGGATGACTAGAAGAGCCATTAAGACAGTCACAGCTGAGAATCATGGGAAAGTTCTTTCCAATATTTCCCTTGCCAGACTGCAGATCTTTGTGTGGTTTCATAACTAGATCTGGTACCATCTTATTGCTCATCACAACAGGGCCATGGGGTCAAACGACCTACTCATTATCTGAATTTTAATATGCAATAATTGTTCCTTTATCAGGGATTCAAGATAAAAGTGAGCCCAGTGTTCTGCAATGACTATGCTGTACGAGCAACGGCAGCCTCTCTCAGACATGTAAAGAGTTTTCTCTGACCATCAGCATCAGAAAGATAAATGTCCTATCCAGAATTCTCATACTGCCAATGAGATACTGGAGTTTGTCAATAGCTTTAAATATCCAGGCTCCACAACAATTAGCAACCTCTCTCTTGCTGAAATCCACATGCATCACAAAAACTGCTGCTACTCAAGCTGAGTAAGAATGGACAGCAACAGCAACCTCACTGAAAACACCAAACCTGACAATCTACCAAGTCCATATCCTTAGCACACTTCTCTGAAGTAGTAAGACCTGGACGACATATTCTACACAGAAGACGCTGTTGAATAGTTTCCATTTCCACACTCTCGGGTGTACCCTCTGCATCACTTGGCTGGATAAGGTCATGGACTCAGGTTCTGGAGCATGAAAATTCCATCAACCGCTGGCCAATATCTGCATTGGCCTGGCCACGCTACGCTCATCCGATGGATGACGACTTGTAGAGAGTAAGCAGCTCACTGGCTCACATCACCTAGGTATCCACCACTACTACAAACTCAGATGCATGATATGAAAATGGTGGATGCTGTTATAACATTGAAAACTACGAGATAGTCAGTTGTGAGAGGTCAGAGCAGTCTGAGACTACTTGAAAGGACATTGAAAAAAAAAGAGGGAAGCAGAAACAATAAGCATAGCTGGCCATGTAGAGGGCCCAAAGGATACAGAGGCTGCAAACCTTACACCTTCCCGTTCTTTACTTTGCAGCAAAATTTGCAATGAAGCAGGGCTGCAGAGTAGCAGAAAACACTGCTTAGTATACCCCATAGTATAAACCATTGTCTTATGTATTTTTCTTAGAGCAATTCTCAATTTAGATTAGATTAGATTCCCTACAGTGTGGAAGCAGGCCCTTCGGCCCAAGAGGTCCACACCGACCCTCCAAAAGAGTAACCCACCCAGACCCATTTCCCTCTGACTAATGCACCTAACACTGCGTAATTTAACATGGCCAATTCACCTGAACTGCACATCTTTGGACTGTGGGAGGAAACCCACGCAGACAGGGAGAACATGCAAACTCTACACAGACAGTCACCAGAGGCCAGAATCAAACCTGAGACCCTGGTGCTGTGAGGCAGCAGTGCTAGTCACCGAGCCACCCCATTTACTTACCTGATAATTTTGGATCCCTTTCCTGAAAGGGAGTTTTAACATAAAAGTTAAGTTTCCAAATTCAGTAGCTCTGCATTTTAGTTATGAAAGCAAATTTGCATATTTTAAAAACTATAATCTAAATACTTAATGTATGATGTATGAGGATGCAAAAGATTTTAAGTAAGTTCACCGCGCACGTCTGATTTACATTACAATGGCATTCCACAAACTGTTGAGAAAAGCACAAAGCAATTTTTTGCAAACAGATGTTAGCCAGAGGCGGAGTTCTAACTATTCTGATATGACCACTTGAACAGCTTCATGGTTAGAAACTCTCTCAAAACAGGATTTCAGTCTGACTTATAGTCAAGATGCAAGAGAGGGAAATGAAGTTTTTTTAAAATAAATTAATTTGCACTAAATTCAAGATGATGCAAGAGGAAGTCTGTTCAAGTGAAACCTGCTGCTAAATATTCAGAATGACAAAAGCAACAAGATTAAAATATTTTAATGAAGCACACTGATTTTTATACAGTAAATTGCAACAAAATAAGTCAATTCAAAGTGTTTCATAGAGTAGAATTTTACTTCAATGTAGCATGTTATATTTGTAACAGTACCATGCATATTCTCATTATGAAATAAGTTACACTTTTAGGATCAAACATATATTAGCATAGAAAATTACTTGTTAACTTGACACAAAACCACATTTTCCCCCACTAAATATTTAAATCTTACAAGACATAGTAAAGTACATTCTACTCACCAATAATTGAACATAATGGAATCCTATAAGGACACAAGAAATAGAAGCAGGGTAGACCAATGGCCCCTTCAATTTGCACATCAATCAACTGAATCATGGTTAAACTTGTTTCTCAACTCTCCTTTCCTGCCCTATCCCTGTGAAAGCTAATAGTACAGGGATAAACACAATACAATATTAAGCTGTCTTATTACATCACAGTTCATGCTTTCTAGTGAAGTGCAGGATAAATAAAAGTGCAAACAAATTATGCCAACTAGCATATTAAAATTTACATGCAGTCACATTACACCTATTCCTCACAGAAAAAAAGATGCAAAATATTTGACAACAGGACAGGTAGGTTGGGTAGCTTTGAAAATATTAATTGAAGGGAAAGGGAGAAATAGAAAGATCAGTGAAAGAAAAATGGTTTTCAGAAGACATCTGAAGACAGGAATAGGAAGAGAATTTCAAACAACAGTGCCTTCAGGAATCAAATAGTTTATTTGCCTTTTTTTGAAAAAGGTCTCTGAAACATATTTATTATTTCACTGTGAATATTTAGCTCATCTCAAACGCTTAAGACATATTTCAAACGCTTGAGACATATTTCATTTGCATGTCACGAGGCACAGGAATATGTTCTGAGCAAAGTGTCGCGGCCCACCTCTAATACATCAGGCTAACAGATTTGAAGGCAGACAGTCACATAATGCCCGCTTTTCCACTCTCAGCAGCAGATCATCAGTCTGTAAACATAGATATAAATCAAATTTATATGCAAATGCTCTTTCCTCTTAAAAATAATCTATATTTCTTTATGTTGCAATTTGACTGTAGTCCAAGTAATCAGCAAATTTGAATATCATATATAGCCATCACAATTTAGTTCTAATATGCATGAAAATAATTTAGAATATTTAAAAGACTGAAGAAATATTTAAAATATAATTGAAAGTATTTCAGATTTCTGCATTGCATTAATAAAATGTACTAACAATTTATGATCTTAGTCAAAGCACACAGATCATTGACGGTGGCAGGACAGATGAAGAAGGAAGGTAATAAGGCATACAGGGTTCTTGATTTTATTTACAGTATGAGTACAAGAGCAAGGAGGTGGATGTTGAACTTGTACAAGATACTTGTTAGACCTCAGCTAAAAGTACCATGTATGGCTGTGAGTGCAACATTGTAGTAAAAATGTGTGTACTCATTGGACAGAGTGCTAAATTGGTATTTACTAGAATGGTACCAGATATGGTGAACTTTAGCTATGAGCATAGATTGAAAACATTGGATTGTTCTTCATGGATAGAAGGCAGCCAAGAGGAAATCTGATTGAGGTTTTCAAAATCATGTGTGGGTTGCACAGAATAGATAGGATGAAGCTGTGTCTACTTGTCAAAGAAACAACAAAGGGGTGTTGGTTTAAAGTGATGTGCAAACAAAGCAGGAATTATTTGAGGAAAAAAAACGTTTCCATCTAGTGAGTTGTTAGGGTATGGAAAACACAATTTAGTGGAGGCACATTTAATTGAGGTATTTAAGAGGGCAATGGGTGTTTTTTTTGGATAGAAATGGTGTCAGGGATAGGGAGAAAAGGCAAGAGATTGGCACTAGATAATACAGCCAGTGTGGGCACCATGGGCTGAATGGCCTCCTTCTGCACCATAATAAATTGTGATCCTGATCCTGTGATTAGCCTTTTTAAAAAAAAAGATACAAATCTAAAGGAAGTGACTCATCCCCAAATATAAATATGATTATCTATTCTCAAATGGATTATTTATTTTAGCAATGAATACTAGTAAAAAGCTGGAGAATACAATATTCAAGCAGAGGCCAAACTAACATCCATCACAACCAAATCATGTTTAAGTAAAGATCTCTGGAAAGAAATAGAAATGCAGATGCTAAGATATTCCATATGCAAATCCTAAAATAATCTCGAGGTACTTCGAATTACAACATCAAAAAGTACTTTTAAAAAGCAACATCCAGAAACGTCAGTATCTCATTCATTTGAGCAGAGCTCAAAAGTTGCAGCAATCTCTTCTCAAAGACAAACTAGATGGCAACAGATTGAGGGGTCAACCTAGGATAGTTGGATGACATATCAAGTGTGTTGCACATGAACTACAATGGATGGGTGAGGATGACAACACGGATGGGCGTGAAGTGCAGATCTCCTCTGTGGGATAAGCAGTAGCAACAACAGTAATCAAGATGATTTGGCCCTCTGGTTACCCATTGCCTATGACAATGAACTAAATGCAGTTTTACATAGTGAAAGGGATGCTTTCCTCGCCCCTTATTCTAACTGCAACTCCATATAGTAATTCAGATGATTTTATGGTGATATATTGCAATAAGTGTATCTGACAATTTGCGATGATTTTATGGTGATATGTTGCAATAAACATACCTACCAATTTGCATCGTGTTAATGCAATCCATCATACATTTCACCACCTCTGAAAGTTAAGCTATATTTTCTTACATACCTGTTACAATTTACCTACAACATGAACACTTCTGTTTGTAAATTAAAATTACTGAATAAATTTTGAATGGCTCATAGCAATAAATGTTTAAGTTTGTTCTGCTTCGATTTACTTTATCGACTGGTTATAATGAACAATATACATTTACCCGCGTGTTTAGGTTATTTGCAGTCCTTTTCAAGTCTTGTAATGCTCTCTGCATAAATTCAAACGCATGGCAGTCAACACAGGGACGACCTGTGGAAGAAGCATTAAAAACAGCTAAAATGCGCTTGACAGTTATTATTAAAATCTCATGTCTCACACATTTAACAAGTTAAAACATAAAATCATAAACACTGTTACTGTGTTATGTATATAGCAGTAATTCAGGGATCAAAATATTTTTGAAAGATCTACATGAGATTTTTGACAGCTACCTTTTAGTTTTCAGGGATTCCTTTTTTTCATTACCTGGGCCTCCCCTTTTCTGCCAACCCCTCTCTCCACAGCCCAGATCCAACCTTTACAGCACTTTTTAACTCTATTTTGCAATTCTTCTTTTCCATTTGCGAATTCACTTCACCCCAGTCTGACTCCCCAGGCTCAACAACCTCACATTTCACCTGTCCTCTGGCTGTTCTACCTGTTTCATCACTCTACCAGTGGTCCTGCTTCACCTGACCATTTCTTCCAGCACTATGACCTCAAGAGACTTCCTCCTGCTGTCAGCAATCCTGTTGCTTCTCTAATCAGAGGTGGCTTCCTATGTTTTCTGCTAAGTTTACTATGAGGAGCAGATTCTAATTGGTTACCTTTTGATTGGAGTAGTTTGCTGGCAAAGGGAGCTTGGCAAGTCTTTAAAAGAGACATTGAGAGTTCAAAGTCTATATGTTCCTTTGGAGGATGAAAGGCAAGGTTGACAGGAATAAGTAACCCTGGATGACAACAGATATGGAGGCTTTAATGAGAGGAGGTATGGCTCAAATACAGGCAGCTGGGACAAAAGGAATCCCTGGAGGTATGTAGGGGTTACATAGGTCCCACAGATATATCATCTTCATGCTGAAGAAATTCCTCCTCATTTCAGTTCTAAAGGATCATCACTTCATCTGAGGCTACGTCCTTGGGTCCTAATCTCTCCTATGCATGGAAATATCTTCTCCGTGTCCACTTTATCCAGGCCTCTCAGTATTCACTAAGTTCCAAGGAGATTCCCTCCCATCATTGCAAAATCCATTGGAGTAAAAATTCAAAGTCCTCATCCGCTCTTCATGTAACAAGCTCGTCACCCCCAAGAACAATTTTGTAAATGTCCTCTGGACTCTGACCAAAGCCAGCAAATCCTTCCTCAGATATGGCACCCAGAACTGCTCACAGTATTCCAAATTCAGTCTGTCTACAGCTTTGTACAGCCTCAGTAGTACATCCCTGCTCCTGTATTCTCACCCTCTTGAAACCTTAATTTCTCCTTCGAATCCTCCCACTTCCTCCAGACCAAAGGGGTAGCCATGGGCACACATATGGGCCCCAGCTATGCCTGTCTCTTTGTTGGCTACATAGAACAGTTGATCTTCCGTAATTACACCGGCACCACTCCCCACCTCTCCTCCGCTACATTGATGACTGCATTAGCACCACCTCGTGCTCCCACGAGGTGGTTGAGCAATTCATCAACTTCACCAACACATTCCACCCTGACCTTAAATTTACCTGGACCATCTCTGACACCTCCCTCCCCTTCCTGGATCTCTCCATCTCCATTAAATGACGACCGACTTGACACTGACATTTTTTACAAACCCACCGACTCCCACAGCTCCCTGGATTACATCTCTTCCCACCCTACCTCTTGCAAAAACGCCATCCTGTATTCCCAATTCCTCCGCCGTATCTGCCCCCAGGAGAACCAGTTCCACCACAGAACACACCAGATGGCCGCCTTCTTTAGAGACTGCAATTTCCCTCCCCACGTGGCAATTTCCCTCCCCTCTTTAATATACTGGTTAATATAAGCCTCACAATTCATCTTCTCTCCCCATATTGCTTTTTCAATTATATCCTCTTCTGGTTTTTAAAAGCTTTCCAATCCTCTGGCTTCCCACTAATCTTCACCACAATTTATGCCTTTTCTTTTGCTTTTATGCTGTCCTCTTCTTACATGCGTTTTCTGTATCCAGATTTATTTTCTGCTCCACATCCTGACTACTGCTAGGGGTCCTGTACATAACTCCCATCAGCATCATCTTTCCTTTGCAGTTCCTCAACTCTACCCACACAGATTTCATGCCTTCCAAGCCTACATCACTTTTTGCCATTGATTTAATTTCATTTCTTAATAACAAAGCAACAACAACCCCCTCTGGCACATGCCTATCCATTCAATGGGACATGTATCCTTGGATACAGAGGAACCTCGATTACCCGAATATCGGATTATCTGAAGGAGATCTCAAGGTCCTGATAGAAACATTACATCAAAGACTGTTTCCAACACTGATCACGACTTTTGTTTACAATGATTAAAAGTGAAGTCAGCTTATTGACATGCTGCTGGAAATTGGTCGTGGACTGATGGGAGCCCAGGCACCATCTCCAAATGACTAACCTCCCACCCTCTCTCCCCCCACATACTTCAGTTGCAGAACAAAGGGGTGTGTGCGCATGCGCTCTATTTGGAGACTCACCCTCCCCGAAAGGTGGCAACAGCAGCAGTCTTGTTGTTGGTGTCCAGTCCGGCTGCCCCCTGGAGTGGACGGAGGTGGGTGGGGGTGATGGGGGCGGGCGGGGGTGCCATTGGACAGGTTTGGGGATGAGCGCGAGGCTGCATTGGACAGGGTTGGGGACATGCGTGGGACAGCGTTGGGAGCAGGCAGGGGGTGGCGTTGGGAATGGATTTGGATGGCGGGCAGGGGGCTGCATTGGACAGGGTTGGGGGCAGGCAGAGGGCAGTGTTGGACAGGATTGGGGGGCGGGCAGGGGTGCCATTGGACGGGTTTGGGGATGACCACTGGGCAGTACTGAACAGGTTGGGGGCGGGCAGTGTTGGACATTGTTGAGGGGCAGTGTTGGGGCGGGCAGGGGTGTGGAATTGGACTGGGTTGGCGACGGCTGCATTGGGCGAGGTTGGGGCGGGTGGAGGGCAATATTGGATAAGGTTAGGGGCAGGTGGGGGGGTCGGTGTTGAACGGGGTGGGGGAGCCTTGCGCAATGCTGCTGCTGCCTCATCTCCCAAACAGGGAGCGGACTTAACAGAAAACTGAGCCCAGAGGAAAGGTATTGAATCAATTAACCGAATAAATCAATCAATTATCCAAACAAAATAGTGCCTGCCCATCTCGCTCAGATAATCGGGCTCCTCTGTATATGGATCCCCGTCCTGATACTTTTGCAGCCACACTTCACGAGCCATAACATCATACCCGACAATTTCAATCTGAGCCAGAAGCTCATTTACCTGGTTCTGTATATTGCATGTATTTAAGTGAAACACCTCCCCCCCCCTCCCCCCCCCCCCTTCTCATAGTTGTCTGTTTATCTGCTATCAGCTTCCTGATTATTTCCCTACTCTTTGGATGCAGGTTTGCTCGCTGAGCTGGAAAGTTTGTTTTCAGACGTTTCATCACCATACTAGGTAACATCAGTGAGCCTCCGGATGAAGCGCTAAGGGCATGGCCTGCTTTCTATTTGTGTATTTAGGTTTCCTTGGGTTGGTGATGTCATTTCCTGTTTTTATCCCCCCTCAGTAAAAAAACAGAAAATGACATCAACTACCCAAGAAAACCTAAACACAAAGAGAAAGCTGGCTACATCACCAGCGCTTCATGCGGAGGCTCACTGAAGATGTGACCTGGAATAGTGTCAGTGAGCAAACCTACATCCAGAATATCAACCTGAGCTACAAATCTTCTCAAAACTCCCTACTCTTTGTCCTATCACTTGTTCTGGACACCTCAATCCCTTCCAGGGCCCTCCACCTCCTTAACTTTTTTTCCCCCCCCATAATTTACCACACAACTGCACCCAGCCCCTCACTGCTTTTTCTCTAGAATGTAGAAGGGTGATCTGATCGAAGTCTTCAAGATATTAACAGAAAAAGCCAATGTAGATAAACTATTTCCACTGGTTGGGGACTTTAGAACCAAGAGGCATAGTCTGAGAATAAGGGCAAGACTATTCAGGAGCAGTACAATGAAAGAATTCAATATTCAAACACTGGTAGATGTTTGGAACTATCTTACACATGGCAGCTGGATCAGTTGCTGGTTTTAAATTTGAGTTTGATTGTTGTTTGTTGAGCAAAGGTATTAAGGAGTATGGAGTTAGGCAACAGATCAGCCATGGTCTCAACGAATGGTGGAACAAACTCAAAGAGCTGAATATGCTATTCGTGTTCCTATGTTTTATTAAGTAATTATTTCTTTTCAAGTGTTACTTGATATAGCAGGACATCATCTCCTCAAGCCTCTACCCAAAAAAAAAATCACAGGCAATCTGATAGTTCCACTTTCCCACATAGCCTAATAATTCTGCATCTGCTTGCATATGAAGAATCTATCTACTTAAGAGTTATAATCATACAGCATGGAAACAGACCCTTTAGTACACCTACAATAAAAATGTTCAAAAGACTGCTTCCACCGCTTGAGGAAAAGAGTCCCAAAGATTCAAGTTAGAGAAAGCAAACTTGCCTTAAATGGGCAACTCTCTATTTTAGATCAGTGATCCAAAGATGCAGAGGAACTATCCTTTTCACCTTCATCCTGTCAAGACCCCGCAGCATTCTATATATTTCAATCAAGTCACCACTTACTCTTACGAACTCGAGTGAATATAAACATAGCCTGTCCAATCTTTCCTCCGAATACACCCTCCCAATTCAGGTATTAGAGTAGGAAACCTTCTCTGAACTGCCTCCAGTACACCTCCATCCATCCATTCATCATTAAATAAGGAGATTAACAAGGTGTTCTCGTTATGGTCTCACTACTGCCTTGCAGAGATAAACCATAACCTCCCTGTTTTGTATTTTATCCTGCTTGCAATAACTAACATTCTATTAACTTTCCTAATTACTTGCTTAATAGCTTTCTTAATAGTCTCTTTACAACTTACTTTCCTACCTATCTTTGTGTTCATTAGCAAATTTAGTGACTCTACCTTAGTTCCCTTCATCCAAATAACTTAAACAATTATAAAAGCACAAGATCCCCAGCACTGATCCTTGTGGTAGACCATATTGTCAACTAGAAATTGACCCAATAACGCCTTTTTCTTGTTAGCTAGCCAATCTTCTATGCATGGAGAAAGTGAGGACTGCAGATGCTGGAGATCAGAGCTGAAAAATGTGTTGCTGGAAAAGCGCAGCAGGTCAGACAGCATCAAAGGAGCAGGAGAATCGATGTTTCGGGCATAAGCCCTGAAGAAGATTCCTGAAGGAGGGCTTCTGCTCGAAACGTCGATTCTCCTGCTCCTTGGATGCTGCCTGACCTGCTGCACTTTTCCAGCAACACATTTTTCAATTTTCTATGCATGCCAATACATTACACCTTGCTTTTAATTTTCCACAAAAAGCTTTTATGTAGCATCTTATCAAATTCTCTGGAAATTTTGTAGATCAATTGGTTTCCCTTTACCCACAACAAACTACTTCCTGAAAGAACTTAAATAAATTGATTAAACATTATTTTTTCACAAATCCCCATTGACTTACAAAAACCTAAGCTAATGGGCAGTGTCCATACCCAAGTATTTGTTTGCCCCAGTCTTTCTGAATACAATATCAGAAGGGAAAGTCTTTTGTAAGCAAAACGTTTAACCTAAAAATTCTTAAAATTAATTCTTGGTATGTAGATATTGCTGACTAGAGCCACTCCTAGTTTTCCATCTGTTACAATAAAGAGGCTCAATAGAAGGACAAATCAGGTTTCCTTCCCTAAGGCACATCTTTACAGCAAATGGATGTACATGACAACTGGACAGCTTCACAGTCACTTTCACTGCCAATTTTATATTCCAGATTTTTGTTTTATGTGAATCCACCTTCTGAAACTGCCATTCTGGGATTCCTGTACCATTATCACTTTTAAGATTAACTTTGGCTGAGCTGGAGGTAGTCATACATCTTGCTGCCACTGGTCACCCAACACATACCCATTCCTGATAGAGGGCTTTTGCCTGAAAGGTCAATTTTCCTGCTCCTCAGATGCTGCCTGACCTGCTGTGCTTTTCCAGCACCCCTCTAATCTTGACTCTGATCTCCAGCATCTGCGGTACCCACTTCTGCCTACCCAAAACATACAGCATATACCACCTTACCATGACACCTGGAAGAGCAAAATCACACAAACCATTTGCTTGCTGGATGGGTTTTGATAATTAGCCATACAGCTTGGTATGTAGGTATTGATGACTAGAGCCATCTCTAGTTATCCATTCGATACAACAAAGAAGCTTGATAGAAAGACTTAATGGGTTTCCCTTCCCTTAGGGACATCTTTGCAGTAGAAAGGGATAAACCCTTACCATCACAACCCAGTGCTCTAAAATGTGAATAAACATACATGCAAAGGCTTTTTTTAAAAACAAAGACACGTTTCGCTTTCACGCCGGTATGCGTCTTTATTTGGTTTTGCTCTCAGCAGCCTCCTGGAAAACGGACCTTTAATTCCAGGAGTTTCCCAGGCAACCCAGGACAGTCAGCAAGCCCTATCCGAGACGGTCCAAACTGTCATGCTATGAAAATACGGATTTGGGCGTGGGTGGGGGGGAAAGAGAATCGGGAACTTACTTTCAGCCGGGATCACAGTCCCAGAATCACCGTTGACTTCGGCTATGAAGCCGGCAGCGAGCAGGACGAAGACACAGAGCGAAGGAACGGCCATGATCCCCCGCGGCGGCAGCAGCGACCCTGTTTCAGACGAGGGCGGGTGGAGGAAGAAAACCTGCGTTATTTCCAGTTGCCTATCGAAAAACTGCACTTTTAAAAATTAAATGGCAACAAACCCCTCTCAAAACCGCTCTAAGTATAAAACCTACCAAGAGAAAGATTTCAAATTTAAAACCACTCGACCGTACCAAACAGCCCCGCCTCGATCCGACCAGACGAGTAACGGATGCGCAGGGAGGGAGGGGCGGTCATGCATATGATCGACGTGAATTCTAACCAATCGGCGAAGCGGCCCGACGGGGGAGGCGGTTCACCAGCACGTCAATCAGAATAACTGACTGCAGCATTGACCGTTCTTCCATTGGTGGCTCCCCAACAGGAGTGGGGGAGGGGTTTTGGGATGTGGGCGGGGCTGCAGCGTGGTTGTGTTGCAGTTGTAGGAAGAGGGGCCCCAGCGGCGAGGGGGCGTGGCCCTATGGCAAGGAGGCGGAGCCCACAGCAAAGGCTCTCGTCGTCCCGGTTAATGCCCGTCCATTCAAATCTCCTTCTTCAAGATGGCGTCCATGAGGGAGAGCGACACAGGTTTGTGGCTGCACAACAAGCTCGGCTCAGCCGATGAGCTCTGGGCGCCTCCTAGCATCGCCTCGTTGCTCACTAAGGACGTCGTGGACAATATCCGAGTGTGTTTTCACGGTTTATCGTCGGCAGTGAAGCTGAAACTGCTTTTGGGGATCCTGCACCTTCCCAAGCGGACAGTAGACGAGGTGAGGTGCCTTTGCTTCTCTCTGTGTGTGTGTGTGTGTGTGCGTGTGTCAGGAGCTGGAAGGGAAGCTGAAGAGAGCGCGCCAGGAAGTACATGAAACATAGGGGTCAAAGCACTAAATATAACCGCCCCTTCTCAATGTAAGACGTGTAAAGTTTTTTATATGTATGTGTCCATTGTAAAAAAAGCTGATGGATCATCGCCAAAGAGTTTGTTTTTACTGTGTTCATAGAAAGGGAAACTGTGATAATACATGAGCTTTTTGGAATGCGTTTAACTTTAAGCAATGAATGTAACAGGTTTTTTTTCAAAAAAGTCATCTAACAATAACGGTTCATTGTAGAGATTCCCAACCTATATTGGCAAAGGTTCGTCTTTTCCAAGGACACATTTTATCATCTCTGGAGGACCTTATGAAGCAATGTAAAGCGCATAATGTCAAGAATGAACTTGAACAAAAAAAGAACATTTAGTACGTCAGCTTTATCTGAGCTTGTTTGTTAGTGCACAATTTGTGGAATCTTGGTTTGATTTGGAGTTTCAGCTGCAAATCACTCGCAATATTCAAGAGACTTTCATTCTTTTTGATGTAAGTAAAAGAATTCCAGCTTCATGCTCATGATTTGGAGATGCTGGTGTTGGACTGGGGTGTACAAAATTAATAATTGCACAACACCAAGTTATGGTCCAACAGGTAATTGGAAGCACTAGCTTTCGGAGTGCTGCTCCTTAATCAGGTGGTTGTGCAGCTTCTTGCTGTTATGTTGAGGAAAGGTAGGCAAGTAATTAATTCAACTACTCTTTGGACAGCACCACGTTTTAAATAGATATCCAGAAGTGGTCAAGGAACGCAATTAAAAATTATATATTTAAGCTGAAGCAACATAAACATCAGTTGTGTCGATTGGTAAGGAATTCACAATAGTTAAGAAGAATGGGAGGAGATTTTAACTTATTCAATTCTTGGCTTAAGACTGTTAGTGACAAGACCAGAATTTGTTGTGCATCCCTAATCACCTTTGAATGGAGTGGTTTGTTAGGCTATTTCAGTGGTCTGTTAAGACCTGATCATGTTCCTATCAATCTGTAAGTGAGATCAGGTATAAAATAGTAGATTTCCAACCCATGGATATTTATGAATCAGTTGGGTTTTTATGACAATTGATCGTTTCATGATGACCAGTACTATAACTAGCTTTCAACTCTGAAATTTAGCACTTGAATTGAAATCCCACCAGTTTTCAGAGTAGAATATGAACCTGAAATATTAGCCTGGGCCTGGGATTGCAAATTGTGACATTTATTACACCACTATCTTCTCTCATTGAAGCATATACAATTATTAAAGAACTTGATTGGCTAGATACTAAGAGGATTTTCCCTTGGCTGCAGAGTTTAGAACTAGGGGTTGCATTATGAAGGTAATGGAATGGCTGTTTAGGATTCAAGATGTTTCTTCACTCAGGATTGTAATTCCTTGGCGTTTTCTACCCCAGAAGGATGTGGTAATGTTATGAACACTCGAGGATATCAATAGATCTTGTTTTGGGCATGGGAAATTGGGAGTTATGAGGATTGGGTGGGAAAGCCACAGCCTTATAGAATGAATGAGAATGCTTGAGCTTATACATAATGAGAAAGCTGAGAGGCTGTATAACCTACTTCTTATGTCTTGTCTGCAAAAATGTCAACAATTATGCAACTGATTGTGGGATGAGACATGACCTGCCAGCAACATCTGCTCTACTTGAAAATAATGCCTTTTCAATTAATGTTAACCAAATAAAATTTGCACCAATCGACTGAAACTTTCCATTTGCCT
Source organism: Chiloscyllium punctatum (assembly GCF_047496795.1). Taxonomy (NCBI): domain Eukaryota; kingdom Metazoa; phylum Chordata; class Chondrichthyes; order Orectolobiformes; family Hemiscylliidae; genus Chiloscyllium; species Chiloscyllium punctatum. Next base: position 137,494,984 of record NC_092739.1, read on the forward strand.
TTGTGATGCCATGGGGTGTATCAATTGCTATAGTAAGGGTAGAATTGTACATCTCAAATATGTTACTATGTCTTTTTAGTTAACTGCATTGTTAAAAAGGCCTACTGTTTATGTACAGAAACAAGATGTTGGAGCATTGGGTTGTATTTTAATTTCCTTGGTTTCATATTATTTTTATCAAGAACATTGGCACAAACACGCTGGTCCTATTTTGTGGTCAGTGTTGAGTAAACAATAATTGCAAATTCCCACAGTCATGAACTGTTAGATATGATTCTGCCATTGGGCAGTACTTGTCGAACAATCCCAAATGTGCTAACAGTTACACTAAACTTCGATTTAAGATAATAGTCAAGGTTGTTGCACATACTAGGAAGTGTAATGCATTTTATATGTAAGGATCCATTCTTTGGAGCAGAAGGGTTCAAGGTTGCCCTTGAAATGAGTGGCTTGCAAGTCCATTGTAGGGGCCAGTTTAAACTCAACAAACTTGCTGTAGGTGTAGGCCAGACTGGATGAGGATGGCAGATTTCCTTGCTTAAAGGATCTCTGTCAATCAGTTTTTTTTTATTAATGACATTCATGCTGGTTGTTACAGTGATTCTAGCTTCCAACTACATATTTATTATTAGAAATTTAATTCTGCCGACTGCTGTGGTGAGATTTACACCCATGGCCTCAGGGAATTAACCTGGATCTCTGGATTCCTGATACATTGCCATCACTATGACACCATTTCCCCATTAAGATTTGGTCTCCCAGCTGGTATAGGATAACTTATATTGCAGCGATTTCTAATAGATTGGAATATGATTGTCTGGGGCTGTTGCAGAGGAGGATTTGGATTCATGGGGGTAATGTACAAACCACTTAATTATTGTATGGATCTAGTTATGAATCCTGAGTTTTAATGTATAAGAAATGCCACTCAGCCCATTTTAATTGATCTAATCAGGTTTCTAATGAATGCCGCTGTTCTGTCGTTTGCAATATTGTTTAAATTAATCTAAGAATTTTTGTTCCACCACTGTATTTGAAAGTTTATTGTACATGTTGACTATTTATAGCCGAGTGAAAGATTTCATCAGTTCTAAAATTACACTTTTCTGAAATGAGCCTGTTTCCTACTTCTACCGCAATTTATTTTGAAGTAGCATTGTATCCTTCATCATTTTTCTAGTGCTCTGTTTCACAATGAAAAACCCAAGTCTCTTGCATCACCTCTTATATCCACTGTTAAAAACCACACAACACCAGGTGATTTTTAACTTTGTACACCGCAGTCCAACACCGGCATCTCCAAATTATATCCACTGTAGTGGAGATTAATTTTTTCAACCTTTGATATTGAAGACATGGTCCAGCTAAATACCAGAATGTTTTATTACCTGTTTTGTTGCATATTTTACTGTTCTGCCTATGTACTTCTATTAATCTTTTAGGTTAAATGATTGTCATGCACTGCTTGGCATCATCACCATTGAGCATTAGATCTCCTTCATTGCCTTTTCATCATCAGTTGTGGAGTGAATACATAGTCTGTCTAGTACTTTGTCAGACATAAACAAGCAGGTAACACTGTCCTGCTAATTTTTACATCTTAACCTTCTCAAGCTGTGACTTATTAACTCCCCATTCTGAGTTGGCAAAGCTGGATCATAATGTAGGGAAAATGAGAAATTGTCCATTTTCAAAAAAAAAATAAGAATAAAACATTATATAACTGGTGAGCTGTTGCAGAACTCCAAAAATTAGAAAAATCTGCTTGACCTAGTGCATACATAGCAAAACGTTAGAATACAGGTACAACGAATAATTAAGAAAGCAAATAGAATGTCATCAATAATTGTGAAGGGAATTGAATGTAAAACTAGGGAGGTAATACTTCGATTGTACAGTGTACTGGTGAGACCTGAACTGTGTTTGCAGTATTGCATTCCTCATTTAAGGTAAGATGTATATATTGGAAGCAATTTTAAAAAAAAACACATAAGCTCAAGGGACAGGTAGCATTGAAGAGGCAGGAAGGGTGTAGGGTTTGGACAGGTTAGAAGAGTGGGCAAAAAAGTGGCAGATTAAGTACAATGTGGAAAAATGTGAGGTCATGCCCTTTGGTAGGAAGAATAAAGGCATGGACTATTTTCTAAATGGGGAGAAAATTCAAAAGTCTGAAGTGCAAAGAGACTTGGGAGTTCTAGTCCAGGTTTCTCTCAAGGTAAACTTGCAGGTTGAATCAGTAGTTCCGAAGCCAAATGCAAAGATGGCATTTATTTTGAGAGGATTTGAACATAAAAGCAGGGATGTGTTTCTGAGGCCCTATAAGGCTCTGGCCAGACCACATTTGGAGTATTATATGCAGTTTTGTGCCCCAATTCACAGGAAAGATGTACTAATCCTGGAGTGGGTTCAGAGGTTTATGAGAATGGTCCCAGCAATGAAAAGCTGGAAAGTTTTAGGACTCTGGGTCTGTACTCGATGGACTTTAGAAGAATGATGGGGGGATCTAATTGAAACTCAAAGAATACTGAATGGCCTGGTTAGTGTTTTCATTGGTAAGACATGCGAGGACCCGAAGGCACAGCCTTCGAGTAAAAGGAACACCTTTTAGAATGGAGATAAGGAGAGACTTCCTGAGCCAGAGAGTGGTGCATCAATGGAATTCACTGCCACAGGCTGTGGAGGCCAGGTTATTGGGTATATTTGAGACTGTGACTTGATTGTCAAAGGAATGGGGTTGAGAAACTTAGCAGCAGACGGACTGAAAAGTCTAATTTCTCTTCCTATGTCTTATGGCCATATGGGATGTTCTTCGGACTTGTTGGTGCTGTTTCCGCACTGGGGAGTCTATAAAAATTATGGCTAACTCAGCTCTGAAAATGTTCAATATTTTCGCCTCAACCTCAAGCGCTTTCAGTGGTACAGGCTCACCACTCTGGGGAAAGACATTTTTCTTTATCTCCATTTTAAATGGCCTACCCCATATCCTTAAACAGTGACCCCTGATTCTGGACTCCCTGGTTTTAGTTCACTTCAGATCATTTCATTTATTCCACTTTGGTTCCCTGACTTTGCCTTCATTTATGTTCAAATAATTTCAACAGTTGTTTTGGGTCCATGTTACTTAATTTTGAAATCCATTTTAGACCATGAAGGTTTCAGATATCAGAAATAGATAATGGTAATTAGTTCAGTTGAGAGAGGCAGATGCAAACATGCTGACAAACAGAGGTTCATGTCCTCTGCATGGTACTGGGGTTCGAGTTCCCTGGGGTGGGTGTGATGAGGTTAGAGTCCTCTGTGCAGTATTGGGGTTCAGGTCTACTGAATGGGTTTAAGTGAAGTTTGAGTCCTCCCTGCTGTGCTGGGGTTTGAGTTTTCAGTATTTAAGTGAGCCCCCATGAGAAGTAAAGTGAGAAAGGGGTTAAAGTCCCCGAGTGGTGACATTTGAGGCTCTGCAAGTCTTTGTTCTGGAGGAAAAAGACCCGTGTGGTCCGCTGCAAGGGCTTTCTCTTTTTAGAAGTGTCATTTCAGTGAGAGGATCCAAAAAAAAACAAGAAACGCTGAAATTAAGGTTGTATTAATACTTGTGTTGAAAAGGGAAATTTTGATGTTTAAAAATTTTGGATTGTTAAAATCCTGGTTCAGAAAATCCTTTTGAGCAACTGTTTTGCCTTGCTTGAGTTAGGATCTCAATTCAGTGTGTTTTGTGGGCAATGTAATGGGGCAGATTTTGTTTTTATATTCAATTGTCCAACATTATGTCCTTAAAACAAATTGATCTGTTTGAAATTCTGCAATGCCTGTTTTTGGAAAAAAAAAGTTGGGTCAATGGTCATGCTTTAGCCAGATGAGAATATTGTATTAAAATATCTTTGCTGCTTTTTTTTAATGCACAGTATTCACAAAACGAAGTGTGTTTTGAGTTTGATGTTTTAAGATTTTACAGAATATTAGAACTTGAGGCTGACCTGTTTCAATTCTGTTCATTATTGTTAAGACTTCATTGGCTTCTTTCATATGGTAAATTCAAAGAATGTTGATCTCTACCAAAGTTGCCACTATGACTCCGATTGTGTTATTTGGGAAGTTTCATTTGGAGAACATGTTTTAAAATATTCAGCACTTGTTTCCCACGAATGTTTGAGATTTAAATCAGAACTGAAACTGCCTCTTCAATGGCTAAGGCACAGGGAAGATGTTGTTTTCTTGCTGTTCCAGATTTTGGAAATACTTTTCCTGACAGCTTTCACATTAGCCAAGTATTAATTTATTAAAGGAAAATAATTTTCGAATAACCTGAATGAGATACCCGAGGGTTTGATTTTAGGACCATTGATTGTTGTTTGTAATTGACTGAATTGTTTAGGCAGTACAATTTAGAAGTTTATGGATTGTATAAAACCTGATAATATCATAAATAGTGAATTCAAAGAGTGTTGAAATAGGCAGACAATTTAGTGGCGTCAAACGTGTGACTGTCTTCATACTGATATCCATCTTGGCAAGGAACGAATGAGAGAGGAAATGCAGAGATACTTTCAGCAGCTAACATCGTCTCTAGAGTTTCTCCATTCACAGGTAAAGCATGCCTTTGGACCACCGCCCACCCCTCCACAACCCGATCCAATGGATTCAATCAGCTCACCAGTCATGAGCACGAAAAGTGAAGAAACCAACAACAGTGAAGAGGAGGTCGGTGTGCTTTTTGTCAGTGGCCTTCCTATGAACATTAAACCACATGAGCTTTATCTTCTCTATTGATCATTTAAGGGATATGAAGGTTCACTGATCAAGCTAACATCGCAACAGCCAGTTGGCTTTGTTACATTTGACAGCAGAGCAGGGGCCGACACAGCAAAGAATGCTGCATTCACCTAGCCTGCTGCTGCAGCTGCTGCATGCTCAGATGTGCTGGTATCCTCCATCTGAAGCATCTCTGCAAGGATGGAAGTCTCGTCAGTTTTGTGAAGCATTTATCTGCCCTTATCCAAAAATCAGATTTCTCTATGGAGTGATGCATGAGGACAGACTGGATTTTGTTTTCAGGTTGGACTTTACTGAAGGAGATTTTGGAGTATTGGCTCGTTTCCACTTGACTTGGAGGGGATGGAGTGGTCACTAAAGACTGTGGATTTAAGAACTTTACTAGTGATTTCTTTTCCAGATGGTAGGATTGTTCAAATTCTATTTACTGTAACAGGTGAGTAATTTTTGTTGTTACAATCATTGTATGCTGTGTGTCAATAACTTGCTTAAATACTGGCTATCAGAGTCTTAGAAAAGTTGGTAGTGCCGTCCAGGTGGTTATCATGAAATGATAAAAGGAGGGAATGAGAATTTGTATTGGGTATGAGCAGGTAGGGAAAGATTTAAGTTTTGAGTTTTTTGAAACAAGAGGTTCAGCTGAACATGACTCCAGAACAGATAAGAACTTGCAGTTAACAATGGGGTGCTGGAGCTGAGGGTAATGGGTTAACAAGGTAGAAAAACATGTATTATGTAGAGCCTTTAACAATGTTGAAAGCATTAAGTATATAGTGTCAGTTTAACAAGATGAAAAGAATTCATTATGTGAAGCCAGTTAAGGTTAAGAACATTCATTGTATAACAGCAGATGGCTTAATCTTTACTGTTGATGTTTGCTAGTTGTAATGGTCATCCAGTCAATATGTATGTTACCTTATCCAAATGCTTCTCCCTGTAAAATGACAATATAATTCATTAAGAAGCTGCTGTGCCAGAGAAGACTGGGAATCCATATCCCTGTGCACATGGGTGATCGTTTTTTCTCTCTCTCTCTCCCTCCAGAATAAAGATGGAGGTAAAACTATACTGTCTCTCTGAGTGTTTTGCTTCAACTGAGGAGGGGTGGGAGGAACAGGGCAACAGTTTAGCTTATATTGTTTTAAACTAAATAGTTGAAACACAAGCAAATGGGACTGAGTAGACATGTGCCCAGACAGAAACAAGCATGATGACTTAAACAGCCATCTGGAAAAATGTCTCTCCATCTGTCTGTTAACATAATTGCCAGGTCCCTCATTATGAATGCTTGATTGATCTGTAATAGATCAGCTCAGTATGGTATCTGTTTATAGCAGTAGCCGTTGGAGTGTTAGTTTTGACATCTTTTGAAGTTATTATCTTTTGGGTTTTTTTAATGTCTCTCCACATTTCTTTGGACAGATTTCTGACCTGTGAAATGAGTAAACCTAGTTATTCAGATTATGAATTGCAATGTCTGACACTTTTTTTCTGAAGATTGTAAGAACAACAGTTTTCTTCAAGACGGATTGTGAATGGGTGTTTTTCTCATGAACATTTACAGACTTAACATAGTCACAATATGACTCAGCTACAGTGACTGGAATTCAGGTAGGATCTGTGAATGGAGAAATGGCATTTTCATATTAGGTCATCTGGGGTGGGGAGGGTCAAAATCCTGCAACTCCATCCCTAACAGGTCTATCTATAGCACATGGACTGCAGTGGTTCCAAAAGGCAGCTCAACACCACCTCAAGGGCAGCTAGGGACAGGCAACAAATGTTAGCCAGCCAGTGATGCCCATACTCCATGAATTAATTAATAAACATGCTGTTGACTTTCATCTTGCACTTGGCAAGATAGATGCAACAGTGCCAAAATTTCAAAGTGAGCAAAATTAATGCTATGAGAAAAGGGCACTGATAGATTGGTAAGTTGACTGATTGGTTAAAGGAGCTGCCACAGAGCATACACCATTGAACGGTGGCTCAGTGGTTAACATTGCTGCCTCACAGTGCCAGGGACCTGGGTTCGATTCCAGCATCAGGCGACTGACTGTCTGTGTGGAGTTTGCACATTCTCCTCGTGTCTGCGTGGGTTTCCTCTGGGTTCTCCGGTTTCCTCCCACAATCCGAAGATGTGGTTAAGTTAGGTGAATTGGCTGTGCTAAATTGCCCATAGCGTAGGTTATTAGTCAGGGGTAAATATAGGGTAGGGGGAATGGGTCTGGGGGAGTTACTCTTCGGAGGATTGGTATGGACTTGTTGGGCCAATGGGCCTGTTCCATATTGTAGGAATTCTAATTCTAATTGCTTTAATTTAAGAAAAGAACAATGCCTGGCCAGGTTTCTTTCCCCTGCAGCCAACTGTTAATTAAGCTATTAATGTAATTTTTAACATATCTTGTATTGTTCAGTAAGTTCAGCCCAAATGCAGAATCGCACAATATTAGACGTTATATTCAGAGCACAGGCTAGTTGAATATGTTTAGTATGCTGCCCACTACCTCCTCCACATATCAGGAAATGGTTGGAGGCACTGGAAATCACAAAGGCAATATGCCCTGACAACACTTAAGCAACAGTTCTGAAAACATGCTGTTTAGAGCTTGCCACACCTTTTTAACTAAGCTATACAGTACAGTTAGCATAGATTCATATAGCGCAAAAAAGGTCATTCAGCCAGAGTCTGCACCGACAATATTTACCAATAAAATTGCTCTAATCCCAATTTTGCACTTGTCCCATATCTTTGGATATTATATTTTAACTTTTAAACCAAATATTTGGTTGAATACTTAAGGTTTCCAGCCTCCGCTATCTTCCGAGACAGTGTATTCCAGATTTCCACCACCCACTTAGTGAAAATGGCTTCCCCCCCCCCCCCCCCGCCCCCACCCAAGTCCCCTCTGAATCTCATAGTTTTAGAGTAAGGGGCAGAACTATGTCCTCTCATGATTGACCCTTCAACTAAGGGGAACAACTGTTTTCTATTCACCCTGTCCCTACCGCTCATAACCGTATACACCTCAGCCTTTTCTGCTCTAAAGAAAATAATCCAAGCTGATAGTTCAATTTCTCCATCCCAGGCAACATTCTGGTGAACCTCTTCTGTACCCCTTCTAGTGCTCTCACATCCTTCCTGCAGCGAGGTAACTAGAACTGCACACTACTCTAGTCATGGCCCTACCAATGCTTTGTACAACTCCAACATTACCTCCTTGCTCTTATACTCTATGCTAGGACTGACAAAAGCAAGTCCCCCATATGTCTCAACTATTCTATTCATGTGTTCCGCCATCTTGAGGGATTTGTGAATAATTACCCATCACAACAACACCCTCACAGGCATAAAGTTCACCGAGGAGGAAGAAACCTACAACAAACTCTCATTCCTGGACATCACAGTCAAAAGAACGGACAACGGAGAGCTACAAACTTGCGTATACAGAAAACCGACAAACACTGACTTAACTGCACCAGCAACCATCCAAACACACACAAACGAAGCTGTATCAGCACACTATCCCAACGAGCCACCTCACACTGCAGCACAGACAAACTTTGGAAAATCGAGGAAAACTACCTATACAACGTATTCAAGAAGAACGGATACTCAAAAAATATAGTCCGCAGATTCCTTAAGAACAAACCACGACAAGCAGACCAAACACAGCCAGGAACCCTAACCACCTTACTATACATCAAAGAAGTTTCAGAAATGACAGCCAGACCCCTCGGAATTCTAGTAGCATACAAACCCACCAACACTCTCAAACAAAAACTAACAAACTTAAAAAACCCAGTACAACCCATGGACAAAACCAATGTCATCTACAAAATCCCATGCAAGGACTGCCACAAACACGACGTAGGACAAAGAGGAAGAAAGTTAGCCACCAGGATACACGAACACCAGCTAGCCACAAAAAGACACGACCCTCTCTCCCTTGTAGCCCTACACTCGGAGGAAACAAAAACACCATTTCTACTGGGACAACACATCTATCCTGGGACAGGCTAAGCAAAGACATGCCAGAGAATTCCTAAAGGCCTGGCACTCCAACCACAATGCCAGAAACAAACACATAGATCTGGATACCATCTAACAACCCCTCAGAAAACGAACAGGAAATGCCATCACCACAAACCCCAGGAACGCCATCCAGGAGAAAGATATAAATAGAAAGCAGCAGACAACAGCTTCGCTTCACTTGGAGGTCGCCACTGATGATGTTACCTAGCCAGGTAATGAAACGTCTGGATATCAAACCTACAGCTCAGTGAGCAAACCTACACCCTATAATTACCCTAAGATCCTTCTGTTCCCTTTAAGCTACTCAATGTCCTGTCATTCATTAAATACTCCCTCTCTTATTTCTTCTTCCAAAGTGCATCACCTCATACTTATGGTTAAATACCATCTGCCACTGATCTGCCCATTTGTCAACATGGAATTTCTAAAGCTTTTTAAATCTGACTGTTTGAATTACCTGGACCTTCGAATTCTGAAAAAAAAAGTGATGAAAGACTATTCCCGCCAGCCTACACTCAAACATAGAATGCAGATTTTCACCAATACAGGACAATCCCAAAAGGCAATTCTACATCAAATAATTGATAATAAGTTTTACTAGTAAAAGATCATTTTTATTTATCAAAAGGTTACTGTTGGGTTTCCAAGGCAGCGAGGTGAAGATGCTAAAATGCATTGTTTTAAAAGTTTGTTTCAGAATAAATTTAATATTTGTAAGTACCCTCCTCTTCAAATATTATCCATGATCTTTCATTTTCCCCTCTCTGCAACGACCATCCAACGCACCTTTACTTGATAGATTCACCGGCATCATACAATCTCAGCTTGGCATAGTTAGTTGCATTCTTAGTTCTAGGTCAGATGATTGTTGATTCAAAGCATTGTACCAGTTTTCATGGACATTAGAGGTCAACTTTGCAGGTTTAGAAGGATATAGGCCAAGTGCTGGCAAATAGGACTAGACTAATTTAGGATAGGCGTCGAGTGTGTGGTGCTGGAAAAGCACAACATGTCAGGCAGCATTCAAGGAGCAGGAGAATCGACGTTTCAGGCATAAATCCTTCATCAGAGATGGAAGCCCTCTTGATGAAGCCCGAAACATCGATTCTCCTGCTCCTCACATGCTGCCTGACCTGCTGTGCTTTTTCAGCACCATACTCTTGACTCTGATCTTCAGCATCTGCAGTCCTCACTTTCACGAATTGGACCAAAGGGTCTGTTTCCATGTTGTACTTCTCTTGAGGCTATAATTGTACTGGCCTTCACCACTTCCTCTGGCAGCTCATTCCATACACTCTGAAAAAGTTGCCCCTTAGGTCCCGTTTAAATCTTTCTCCGCTCACCTTTAAACCTATCCCTCACGTTTGACTCCCCCACCAGTGGAAAAAGACCTTCGCTATTTACTCTATCCGAGCCCTCATGATTTTATAAACCTCTAAGGTCACCCCTTAGCCTATGAAACTGCATAGAAAATAGCCCCAGCCCATTCAGCCTCTCCCTTAGGTCAAACCCTCCAATCCTGGCAACATGCTTTGTAAATCTTTTCTGAACCCTTTCAGGTTTCATAACATCGTTGCTATGTCAGGGAGATCAGAATTGCATAGTCTTCCAAAATGGCCTAATCAATGTCCTATACAGTTGCAACATGAGTTCCTAACTCTTACACTCAATGTTCTGACCAATAAAGGAAAGCATACCAAATGTCTTCATTATCCTATCTATCTATCTACAACTCCACTTTCAAGGAACTATGAACTAGCACTCCAAGGTCTCTGTTCAGCAACACACTCAGGACCTTACCATTAAGTGTATAAGGTCTGCTCTGATTGGTCTTTACAAAATGCAGCTCCTCACATTTATCTAAAGTAAATTCCATCTGCCACTTCTCAGCCCATTGGCCCATCTGATCAAGATCCCATTGTACTCTGAGGTAACCTCCTTCATTATCCACTACACCTCCAATTTTGGTGTCATCTGCAAACTGACTAACTGTACCTCTTAGGAGAAAGTGAGGACTGCAGATGCTGGAGACCAGAGTTGAAAAGTGTGGTGCTGGAAAAACGCAGCAGGCCAGGCAGCATCCGAGGAGCAGGAGAATCGACGTTTCGGGCATAAGCTCTTCTTCTTCAGGAATGAGCCGCTTGTGCTCGCATCCAAATCATTTATGTAAATGACAAAGTCCTCGTACCTTTTATAGATCGTAGCGAGGCTTTAGGGAGTCTGGAGGTGAGTGACTTGCCACGGCTTTCCTAGCCTCTGACTTGCTCTTGTAGTCAATGTTTATGTCAAGAATCCAGTTGAGTTTCTGGTCAGTGGTAACTCCCAGCATGTTGATAATAGGGGATTCAGTGTTAGTGACACGATTGAATGTCAAGGGGCAGTGGTTAGATTGCCTCTTATTGGTGATGGTTATAGCCTGGCATTTGTTTGGCTTGTGTGAATGTTACTTGCCATTTGTCAGCCCAAACCTAGATATTACACAGATCTTACATTTGAACATGGAATGATTCAGTAGCTGAGGAGTCGCAAATGGTGTTGAATGCTGCAAAATCATCAGCGAACATCCCATTTCTGACCTTAGAATGGATGGAAGACCGTTGATGAAGCTGCTGAAGATTGTTGAACCGAGGACACTACACTAAGGAACTCCTGTAGAGATGTCCTGGAGCTGAGATGACTGATCCCCAATAGCCAATTCCATCTTCCTATGTGCCAGGTATGACTCCAACCATCGGAGAATTAGCCCCGTGATACCCATTGATTCCAGTTTATTTAGGGTTCCTTGATGCCATACTTGGGGAAAAAAAAGCACCTTTTGATGTCAAGGGCTGTCACCCTCCCCTCCCCTCTGGAATTAAGCTCTTTTGTCATGTTTAAACCAAGGCTGTAATGAGGTCAGGAGCTGAGTGGCCCTGGAGGAACCCAGACTAGGCATCACTGAGCAGGTAATTGCTGAGCAGGTGCTGCTTGATGACACTTTCCATCACTTCACTGATGACCGAGAGTAGACTGATGGGGTGGTAACTTACTGGGTTGGATTTGTCCTGCTTTTTTATCTATAGGACACACCCTGGGGCAATTTTCAACATGCACAAATAAAAACCGAAATTGCTGGAAAAGCTCAGCAGTTCTCACAGCATCTGTCGAGAGAAATCAGTTTAATGTTTCGGGACCAGTGACACTACTTTAGTACTTTGTTAACACTGATTTCTCTCCACAGATGTTGCCAGACCCACTCAGCTTTTCCAGCAATGTTTGATTTTATTTCCAATTTCTACATCCGCAGTTCTTTTGGTTACAATTTTCCACTGTCAGGTAGATGTCAGTGTTGTAATTGTACTAGACCGCTTGGTTGGTTGGGGGGGGTCAAGTTCTGGACCACAAGTCTTCAGTGCTATTTCATGATTGTTACCAGGCCCATAGCTTTTGCAGTATAGTGTCTCCAACTGTTTCTTGATATCACGTGGAATCTGTAATGCTGGGGACCATTGGAAGACACCGAGATGGATCATCCACTTGGCACTTCCGTCTGAAGATTGATGTAAAAGCTTCATCCTTATCTTTTGCACTGTTGTTGGCTCTTGCATCATTGAGGATAGGAGTATTTATGGAGCCACCTCCTCCAGTGAGTTATTTTCAACGTCATCACCATTCATGACTGGATATGGCAGGACTGCAGTTTAGATCTGATCCTTCAACTACTTACCTGGCTTTATTACCTAAAATTAAGTTCAGGACCATCTTGTAGGGCCTTCTACATATTGGTTTAAAAGCCCTCCAGGGTTCATTTTAAGAATTTTGCTCACTGAAATTTTCTCACATGACTACCCCAATTAATTTTGGGGAATTTTGCACATTGGGTGTTGTAATAAGAGAGCTCCTGAGCTGATGGAGGTCTGAAGGCTTCACACTATCGTACTCGCTATATGGACTTCAGTAAGGTGTTTGACAAGATTCCTCATGGTAGTCTGGTTAGGAAGGTTTGATCACATGGAATACAGGGAGAACAACCATTTGGATACAGAACTAAATTGTGTCTGCCTATTTCAACATTCTTTGAATTTGCAATATGAAGGAGGCAAATGAAGCTTTAACAATAATTGACAGACCTGACAGCTCAGCCTCAAGTTCTAATATTCTCCGAAATCTTAACAAAACATCAAACTCAAAATACACTTCTTTTTGTGAACACTCTGCATTAAAAACACAGCAGCGGCAAAGATATTATAATACAATACTCTCATCTGGCTAAAGCATGACCACTGGCACATTTTTGTAAACTGGCATTGTAGAATTTCAAACAACCCTGGGGCTCAAGGACTCAATCAATTTGTTTTAAGGTTACGTGTTTGATAATTTAAAAATGGATATAATGTTGTATACGAATGTAAAAACAAAATCTACCCTATTACATTGTCCACAAAACACATTGAATTGAGATCCTGATTCAGATAAGGCAAAAAAGTCACTTAAAAGAATTTTCTAAACCAATATTTTAACAAACCAAAATATTTAAATATCAAACACTCTCAGCATGACACAATTTACATTGAAACCTCTCTTTTCGACCCAAGTATTAGTACAACTTTAACTTCAGCATTTCTCTTTTTATTTGCATCCTCTCTATGAAATTGCACTTATAAAAAGAGAAAATTCTCGCAGCGGACCTCCGGGTGCCGGAGTCCATGTCACTCCCTCCCTCAGAACACAGACTCGCTGAGTCGAGTCCACAGCCCAGAAACTGAGACTCTCCTAACAAAACCCCAGACAAAGCTTCCCTGGCAGTCAATGCACTTCACTTCAGGATCCAAGCAGACTGGCTCTAGTTTCTCCCCTCTTTCTCGGTGACGCCATGTTGTCCTAAAAGTACTTCTAAGGGAAGATGTGGAGGATAAAGGCAATAACTTTTAAGAAGTGCCAAATTTTGTTTAGGTGTTTTTTTACTGATTTCTAACTTTTTTTAATGTTCCGGAGCCTCAAATCTCATGTCTGTCGTCTCCACACCCACTTTAGGGTTCTGACCTTCGCATGGGGGACCACCCCTCTTAATAACTGGTCAAAGGGTGGGTGGTAGAGACCGACACAGCAGTTTTTTTCCCCCCACACTATGCTCCGGTGCCTCAAACCTCACCGTGAGGGCATTAACCTCCTTTTACCTGGGGGACTCTAACCCCTTTCTCACTTCTCACAGGGACTCAAACCCCTTTTCTTACTCTACATGTTCAGGGACATGAAGCTCTGTTTGTCAGCGTGATTATGAAACTGTGTCTCTCAATTGAACTAATTATTATTGGAGGAGTCCAGAGAATAGAAATGAGGGGACCGTTTCCAACATACAGGAATATTGAGAGGGCCAAGGTTTAAAATCTTACCTTGTGGGCCCATCTGTCTCTACTGGTGATCTGGGCGATTGCTGACACCATCCGGTCATAACTGTTTGTTTGGAATCCTACCTGGCTCACCAATATTGTTGTCCCATTTCTGTATCAGTCGAAGCAAAAACAGAGACACAGTTGGGTCTACCTTCTTCATCTATATTCCGAGCCCTGGAGAGAGAGCGCTTGTCTATGTACACAAAGGCATAAGTTCTTGGTCTTCTCTCAAATAGCAGATTCTTAGAGAATTATATAGTCAGTTGCAGAGAGCAGCATCCAAATAGGCAACATCTATATTGATTGGGTGACCGTTACAATCAGCAAGCATCAACAGTAAAGATTAACCAACTGGCATTACACAATCGATGTTCTTCACCTTGTTAAACCACTACCCTTACCTCCAACACCTCATTGTTTACTGCATGTCCTTATCTGGCCAAAGTCATTGTAGCTGAGCCTTTGTCACGCAACTCTAAACTTAACTCTTTCCCTACCTGCTCATACCTTAAACGCATTCTCACTATGACCTATAATGCTGGGCTATTTATTTCTTTACTTTTTTTATTGTTTCATAAAAATTTGATCTTCAGTATCTGTACTTTTGTACCTTAGATGGTGCTGTAATATGGTGATTGTGAATCTTTCACTGTATTCATTTGAGTACGTGCAACAGTAAAGTCATTTCAATTCATTTGGAAAGGAATGGACTGAAAAGAGATAGTCAACATAACTTGGGAATTCATGTGTCACTAACTTTATTTTTGTTTGAAGAGGTGACAAAAGCAGAGCAGTAGATATCTGTAGATTTCAGCAAGATGTTTGACAAGATCCTGCATGGTAGACTGGTTAGCAAGATTAGATCACTTGGAATCCAGGGGTGCTAGTCAGTTGGATAGAAAACTGGCTTGAGAGGAGGCAGGATGGTGTTTGAGGGTTTTTTGGGATGGACATCTGTGACCAGTTGTGTGCTGCAAGGATTGGTGCTGGGTCCACTGCATTTCGTGATTTATATAAATGGTATAGATGTGAATAAAGGTGATGTGATTAATAAGTTTCTAGATGACACCAAATTGGTGGTGTGTAGAAGATTATCTTAGAGTACAATGGGACCTTGATCAGATGGGCTAGTGAGCAAAGAGTGGCAGATGGATTTTAATTTAGATAAATGTTATTAGGTGTTGCATTTTGGTAAGGCAAATCAGGGCAGGACTTACACACTTAATAGGATTCTGGGAAGTGTTGCTGAACAAAGGTACCTTGGGGTGCAGGTGCACAGTTCCTTGACAGTAGAGTCACAAGTAGACAGGGTAGTGACGAATATGTTTGGCATACTTACCTTTTACTTGTCAGTGCATCGAGTGTAGGAGTTGGGTTGTCATGCTGCTACTGTACCGGACATTGATTAGGCCACTTTTGGAATATTGTGTTCAATTCTGGTTTCCCTGCTATAGGAAAGATACTGTGAAACTTGAAAGGGTTCAGAAAAGATTTACAAGGATGTTGCTGGGATTGGAGGGTTTGAGCTAAAGGGAGAGATTGAATAGGCTGGAGCAATGGAGACTGAGGGGTGACCTTTATAGAGCTTTATAAAATCATGAAGGGTGTGGCTAGGGTGAATAGATAAGGCCTTTTCCCAGGGTCGGTGAGTTCAAAACTAGAGGGTATAATGAGAGGGGGAAAATTTAAAAGGGCCCTGTGGGGCAGCTTTTTTTATGCAGAGGGTGATGCATGTCAGATTAGATTAGAATTAGATTGCTTACAGTGTGGAAACAGACCCTTTGGCCCAACAAATCCACACTGACCCGTCGAAGCACAACCCACCCAGACCCATTCCCCAACATTAACCCCTTCACCTAACACTACGGGCAATTTAGCATGGCCAGTTCACCTAACCTGCCCATTTTTGGACTGTGGGAGGAAACCGGAGCACCCGGACCAAACTCCACACCATCAATCGCCTGAGACCGGAATTGAACCCAGGTCTCTGGCGCTGAGAGGCAGCAGTACTTACCACTGTGCCACCGTGCTGCCCATGTATGGAATGAGCCACCAGAAGAAGTGGTGCAGGTGGGTATAATAATCAAGTCATTTAAAACTTATCTGGATGAATACGTGATTAGGAAGGGTTTTGGGATATGGGTCAAATGCTGACAAAAGGAATTAGATCAGTTTAGGATATCTGGTCAGAAGGATTTGGACCAAAGGGTCTGTTTATGTGTTGTGTATAACTCTATGATTCTATGACACAATGAGTAATTTAAGGTTCAAAGAAATCTTAGAAATTGTAGGATTTAGATTGGTAGTGATATTACAGGGGAGCAGTTTTTTTTAAGCTGTGTCCAGGAGAGGTTTTTGTAACGGTATGTGGATAGTCCAATGAGGGAGGAGTTGAGAGTGTGATGCTGGAAAAGCACAGTAGGTCAGCAGCATCCAAGGAGCACGAGAATTGACATTTCGGGCATAAGCTATTTCATGAAAGGCTCATATCTGAAATGTTGGTTTTCCTGCTCCTTGAAGGTTGCCTGACCTGTGCTTTTCCAACAACACATGCTGCACTCTGAGCTCCCCCATCTCCAGTCCTCGCTTTCTCCCAATGAGGGAGGAGCCTATGTAGACCTGGTATTGGGAAATGAACCTAGCCAGGTGATCAAAGTCTATACAATACGAAATATACAATAAATGGCAAACCTTTAGGAGCATTGACATACTGAGAGATCTGGGCATATAGGTCCACAGATCCCTGAAATTGGATCAGTTGGTCAAGAAGATATATAGCACACGTTTCTTCATCAGCCGGGGTATCGAATATAAAAGTTGGCAAGTTATGTTGCAGCTAGACAAAACTTCAGTTAGGCCACATTTGGAATATTGCATGCTGTTTGGTTGCCACGCTCCCAGAACGGCATAGATGCTTTGGAGAGATGCAGAGAAGGTTTACCAGGATGTTGCCCGGTTTTGGGTATGAGGGAAGGTTGGACAAACTCCAGGTTGTTTTCACTGCAAAGATGGAGGCTAAGGTCTATAAAATTGAGAAGCATAGTTAGGGTAGATACAGGCTTTTTTCCCAGGGTGGAAAGAAGTGCAGGGAAAATGTTTCACCAACTCTGCCAGTGGAGTTGGTGGAAGCAGGCACATTAGCAACACTTGAGGGGTATCTTGATAGACACATGAACAGGAGGCAAATAGATGGATAGAAACTGTGCATGGGCTTAAATAAGGATTAGCACAAGCTTGGTAGACCAAAGGGCCTGTTCCTGTGGTATGTTGTATTGTACAGTGATCTCGCCAAATCGAGAGACTCCATCGCAGACATCCACAGCTCTATTGTTTAGGGATGGAAGTGAAATGAGAGACGAAGTGAAGACTCTTGAACTATTTGACAGACAACAAACAACAGTTCTATTTTTGTGGCTTGTGTTTGTTTGGCCTTTTAGGACTTGTCTCTTAATGAGGTATTTTTTTCTGTTTGACTCAGTTAATAAGACTGAACTAGACTGGGGCAAGTTAAACTTGCAGTGAATTGGTAAATGCAAATGCGACTTAACCAGACTAGCAACTGGTTATTCTCTGCTCCCAGATAGAGGTGTACTCTATTGTAGGTTGCCTTTAATAATTCCTATTGGGCTAGTGAGCTACAGACTTTGATCATTAATGCTTCTGTTGCCCATTGCTTCAGCAGCAAATTCAATATGCAATGTATGGCATCCGCTTGTATTACTTTTCTTGTTGTATGCAGTTCGATTACATCAGCATTACTTGATCGTCAGGTGGCAGAATGTGGGAGTTTGTGAACAGTGAGACTCCCCAGGTGCAAATGTTTGCAGGTGATGTCTCCATCTTGCTTCTCTGACTTTGGAGTGAGAGTTAGATAGAATCTGAATCAGTGAACTGGGAGGAGTTTCTGCATTGCTTTATCCAGAGTTTGTCAAATCCCAGAGGAGAACTCAGACTCAGGAAAGTGAGCATGACTGATGAGATGCCAGGCAGTGGGGATTTAAGAGAGGTTGAGAAGGGGATTATGATCGCACACACTCACATCTTGTCAAGAAGTGGGATGTATTCATTAACTGAAGATTAGGAGAATGACTGCATGGAGACATTTTCAAAGCAGGTCAAGAGAGCATGGCTCAGAGATTATCCAGAGGGATTAACAAAAGTGAGAAGAGGGACTGAGTAGAAATGTGTTGTAATAAGGGAACCATCATTAATTAATTTGTTTTATACTTAGCAAGGTGGATAGTTCCCCTGCAGTCAATAGTGCGAATCCTAAAGGGTACATTGCCTACCAGGGTTAAGAGACTTTGTGGCTGAAGAGGAAATTGGAAAGGGAGGGGGTTTCGGTTGTCTTAGTCTGTATGCAGAAAATAGAACGAGTGAAGATGTCCTGTTGAAAGGACATTTGGAATTAAGACTTCAAGAATAATTTTTGAATTGAGCCACTGAGCAAATTGTCACAAGAGCAAACCGATTCGCAGAATTAATATGTGGCTGAATGGTTGGTGTGATGTGGGAAAGATGCGTTCCTTTTTGTGGGATGCTGATACCAGGACAGGAAGGTGCTTTTTCAGTAAACTGGACTCCACCTGATCCAGAATGAGATCCATGGCCTAGCTGAAAGGGTAAGTCAAAGAGATGTATAACGTGGAATAGACCCTTCGGTTCAACCCGTCCATGTCAACCACATATCCCAACCCAATCGAGTCCCACCTGCTAGCCCCCGGCCGATATCCCTCCAAACCCTTCCTATTCATATACCCATTCAGATGCCTTTTAAATGTTGCAGTTGTGCTAGCCTCCACCACTTCATCTGGCAGCTCATTCCACACACTCACCACTCTGTGTGAAAAAGTTGCCCCTTAGGTCCCTGTTATATCTTTCCCCTTTCACCCTAAGCCTATGCCCACTAGTACTGTACTCCCCCACCTCAGGGAAAAGACCTTGTCCATTTACCCTATTCAAGCCCCTCATTATTTTATAAGCCTGAATAGGGTCACCCCTCAGCCTCCAACCCTCCAGGGAAAACAACCCCAGGCTGTTCAGCCTCTCCCTATAGCTCAAATCCTCCAACCCTGGCAACAACATTCTTCCTATTGGAAGAAGACCAGAATTGCACGCAGTATTCCAAAAGTGGCCTAATTAATGTCCTGTATAACAGCAACATGACCTCCCAACTCCTGTATGCAATACTCTGACCAATAAAGGAAAGCATACCAAACACCATCTTTACTATCCTATCTACATTCGACTACTTTTGAGGAGCTATGAACCTGCACTCCAAGGTCTCTTTGTTCAGCAACACTCCCTAGGACCTTACCATTAAGTGTATGCATCCTGCTAAGATTTGCTTTCCCAAAATGCAGCACCTTGCATTTATCTGAATTAAACTCCATCTGCCACTTCTCAACCCATTGACCCATCTGGTCCAGATCCCGCTGTAATCTGAGGTAACCCTCTTTGCTGTCCACTGTACCTCCAA
The DNA here is from genome assembly GCF_047496795.1 of Chiloscyllium punctatum. Lineage (NCBI taxonomy): Eukaryota > Metazoa > Chordata > Chondrichthyes > Orectolobiformes > Hemiscylliidae > Chiloscyllium > Chiloscyllium punctatum. The sequence continues at coordinate 137,514,635 of NC_092739.1, forward strand.
TTTTGGTGTCATCTGTAAACTTGCTAACTGTACCTCTTACGTTCGCATCCAAATCATTTATATAAATGATGAAAAGTAGAGGACCCAGCATCGATCCTTGTGGCACACCACTGGTCACAGGCCGCCAGACTGAAAAACGACCCTCCACCACCACCCTCTGTCTTCTACCTTTGAATCAGTTCTGTATCCAAATGGCTAGTTCTCCCTGTATTCCGTGAGATCTAACCTTGCTAATCGGTCTCCCATCGGGGACCTTGTCAAATGTCTTATTGAAGTCCATATAGATCACATCTTCTGCTCTGCCCTCATCAATCCTCTTTGTTACTACTTCAAAAAATCTCAATCATGTTTGTGAGACATAATTTCCCACACAAAAAGCCGTATTGACTATCCCGAATCAGTCCTTACTTTTCCAAATACATGTACATCCTGTCGCTTAAGATTCCCTCCAACAACTTTCCCATCACCGTCAGGCTCACTGGTCTATAGTCCCTGGCTTGTCCTTACCACTTTTTTAAACAGCGGCACCACGTTAGCCAACCTTCAGTCTTCCCGCACCTCACCTGTGACTATCGATGATACAAGTAACTCAGTAAGAGGTCCAGCAAACACTTCCCTAGCTTCTCAGATACATCTGATCAGGTCCTGGGGATGTGTCCACTTTTTTTTATGCATTTTAAGACATCCAGCACTACTTCCTCTGTAATATGGACATTTTTCAAGGTGTCTCCATCTATTTTCGTACAATCTATATCTTCCATATCCTACTCATTTAGTATCTTTCCCTCTTTCCCCCCCCCCCCCCCCCCCCCCCCAACCCACCATCTTCTGCGGCTCCACACAAAGGCTACCTTGCTAATCTTTGAGGGGCCCTATTCTCTCCCTAGTTACCCTTTTGTCCTTAATATATTTATAAAAACCGTTTGGATTCTCCTTAACTCTAGTTGCCAAAGCTATCTCATGTCCCCTTTTTGCCCTCCTGATTTCCCTCTTTAGTATTCTTCTACTGCTTTTATACTCTTCTAAGGATTCACTTGATCTATCCTGTCTATACCTGATGTAAATTTCCTTCTTTTTCTTAACCAAACCCTCAATTTCTTTCGTCATCCGGCATTCTCTATACCTACCAGACTTTCCTTTTACACTAACAGGAACATACTATCTCCGGACTCTCATTTCTGAAGACTTCCCATTTTCCAGCTGTTCCTTTACCTGTGAACATCTGCCCCTAATCAGTTTTTGAAAGTTCTTGCCTAATACTGTCAAAATTGGCCTTCCTCCAATTTAGAACTTCAATTTTTAGATCTTTTCCATCACTATTTTAAAACTAATAGAATTATGGCCGCTGCCCCAAAGTGCTCCCCCACTGACACTTCAGTCACCTGCCCTCCCTTTATTTCTCAATAGTAGGTTAAGTTTTGTACCTTCTCCAGTCGGTACATCCACATACTGAATTAGAAAATTTTCTTGTACACGCTTAACAAACTCCTCTCCATCTAAACCCTTAACACTATGGCAGTCCCAGTCTATGTTTGAAATATTAAAATCCCCTACCATAACTACCCTATTATTCTTTCAAATAACTGAGATCTCAGTTCCACCCAAATACCTTCCTTGAATGTATTTCTGGGAATATCCTCTCTCAGTACAGTTGTAATGCTATCCCTTATCAAAAATACCACTCCCCCTCCTATCTTGCCTCCCTTTCTGTCCTTCCTGTAACATTTGTATCCTGGAACATTAAGCTGCCAGTACCATCCCTGAGAAAAGTTTCTGTAATTGCTATGATATTCCAGTCCCATGTTTCTGACCATTTCCTGAGCTCATCTACTTTCCCTGTTAGGCGTCTTGCTTTGTAGTAAATGCAGTTTAATTTATTAGTCCTACCTTATTCTCTGTTTTATCCCTGTCTGCCCTGACTGTTTGACTTGCTTCTGTTGTCAACTGTACCAATTTCAGATTGATCTCTTTCCTCACTATCTCCCTGGGTCTCACATCCCCATCTCACCAATCCTCCCGAGCAGTTCTAGCAAATCTACCTGCCAGTATTTCGTTCCCTTCCAATTCAGGTGCAAGCTGTCCTCGCACAGGTCACTTCTACCCCAGAAGAGATTCCAGTGATCCAAAAATGTGAATCCTTCTCCCCTGCACCAGCTCCTCAGCCATGCATTCATCTGCTCTATCCTCCTATTCCTACTCTCACTAGCTTGTAACACCAGGAATAATCCAGATATTACTACCCTTGAGGACCTCATTTTTAAATTCCTGCTTAACTCTCTATATTCTCCCTGCAGAATCTCACCCTTTCCCCTTCCTATGTTGTTGGTTCTAATGTGTACAGTGACCTCCTGCTGGGCCCTCTTCTCCTTTGAGAACATTCTGCCCTTTCTGAGACATCCTTAATCCTGGCACCAGGGAGGCAACTGACCATTCTGGTTTTTTGCTGCTGGCCACAGAAACGCCTGTCAGTGCTTCAGACTAGAGTCCCCTAACACAATCGATCTCCTGGAACCCAACATACCCCTCTTTGCATTAGAACCAGTCTCAATACCAGAAACTTGGCTGTTTTTGCTACATTTCCCCTATGAGTCCATCGCCCCCTACATTTTCCAAAACAATGTACTTGTTTGAAATGGGGAGAGCCACAGAAGACTCCTGCACTACCAGCCTACCTCTCTTACCTTTCCTAGAGTTTGCCCATCTATGTGACTGTATCTGTGGCTTTTCTCCCTTTCTGTAACTGCCATTCATCAATAGGCAATAAACAATAGACAATAGGTGCAGGAATAGGCCATTCTGCCCTTCGAGCCTGCACCACCATTCATTATGATCATGGCTGATCATCCTCAATCAGTATCCTATTCCTGCCTTATTTCCATAACCCTTGATTCCACTATCCTTGAAAGCTGTATCCAACTCTTTCTTAAATGAATCCAGAGACTGGGCCTCCATTGCCTTCTGGGGCAGAGCATTCCACACAGCCACCACTCTCTGGGTGAAGAAGTTTCTCCTCATCTCTGTCCTAAATGGCCTACCCCTTATTGTTAAGCTGTGTCTTCTGGTTCGACACTCACCCATCAGCGGAAACATGTTTCCTGCCTCCAGAGTGTCCAATCCTTTTAATAATCTTAGACGTCTCAATCAGATCCCCTCTGAGCCTTCTAAACTCAAGGGTATACAAGCCCAGTCGCTCCAATCTTTCAACATAAGATAGTCCCGCCATTTCAGGAATTGACCTCATGAACCTACGCTGCACTCCCTCAATAGCCAGAATGTCTTTCCTCAAATTTGGAGACCAGAACTGCACACAGTACTCCAGGTGTGGTCTCACCAGGGCCCTGTACAGTTGCAAAAGGACCTCTTTGCTTCTATACTCAATCCCTCTTGTTATGAAGGCCAGCATGCTATTAGCTTTCTTCACTACCTACTGTACCTGCATGCTTACCTTCATTGACTAGGGTACAAGAACACCCAGATCTCTTTGTACTGCCCCTTTACCTAACTTGACTCCATTTAGGTAGTAATCTGCCTTCCTGTTCTTGCCACCAAAATGGATAACCATATATTTATCCACATTAAACTGCATCTGACCGCTCACCTAACCTGTCCAGGTCGCCCTGTAATCTCCTAACATCCTCCTCACATTTCATCCTGTCACCCAGCTTAGTATCATCAGCAAATTTGCTAATGTTACTATTAATACCATCTTCTATATCATTAATATATATTGTAAAAAGCTGCAGTCCCAGCACTGATCCCTGCAGTACCCCACTGGTCACCGCCTGCCATTCCGAAAGGGAGCTGTTTATCATTACTTTGTTTCCTGTCAGCCAACCAATTTTCAGTTCAAGTCAGTGCTTTGCCCCCAATACCATGCACCCTAATTTTGCTCACTAGCCTCCTATGCGGACTTTATCAAAAGCTTTCTGAAAGTCCAGGTACACTACATCCACTGGATCTCCCTTGTCCATCTTCAGAGTTACATCCTCAAAAAATTCCTTGCTCTTGTAAATTCCTCATTACCTCTAACTGTCACTCCAACTGATCCATTCGATCTGATAAGATTCACAACCAATGACACTTATTGCAGATATAATCCTCCGTAACATGTAAACTCTCCATAAACACACTCATCCATCGAGAAGAGCATATCACTGTACTAAGGGTCATTTTTGCTTCTTCCAATCTGCAGACCCAGAAAATAGCACTGTCTTATTTCTCTACAAAACACTGCTTCAGGCTAACTTAATACTTATGGCTTATATTTTTAAAGTTTAATCAAGAGATATCTCAAGGGGATGTTTTTAAAGAAAAAGGCTTTAAGCTTGGAAGAAAGAGAGAATGGATGAGAGCGTGGACCTCCTCCACCTCCGCTGAGTTCCAGGGAGGTGGAGGAGAGGATTGGCAAAATGATTCTGGGTAGGAGTAAAAGGAACACTGGTCATTTTGGGGGACTTCACCTTCCCAACATTGACTGAAAATGCTATAACTCTAGTATGTCAGATGGATCCATTTTTGTCTAATGTGTGCAGAAGGGTTTCCTGACACAGTATGTCAAAGGGTCGACAAGAGGGGAGGCCACACTGGATCTGGTGCATGGTAATGAGCCAGGCCAGGTGTTTGCTTAATGGTAGGTGAGCACTTTGGAGAGAGTGACCATGATTCAGTTACGTTTAGTTTAGCGATGGAAAGGAATAGGTACGTGCCACCGGGCAATAGTTATTGATGGGGCAAGGGCAATTATGTGGTTAGGCAAGACTTAGGATGAAGAATGGGGTAGCAAAATGCAGGGGATTGGGACAATCGAAATGTGGAACTGGTTTAAGGAACAGATATTGCATATCCTTGATAGAGACATGAGAGACAGAGCTAAGATAAGAGGACCGTGGTTTATGACAGAAATTGCATCTCTTGCTCAGCGGAAGAAGGAGACTTGTGTGACCATGAGACAAGATGGTTCAGATAAGGCGATGGAGAGTTACAGATTAGCCAGGAAGAATTTAAAGAGTGAGAGCTAAGAAGAGCAAAGAGAGGACATAAGCAGTCTTTAGCAGGTAGAATAAAAGAGAACCCAAAGCTTTCTATATGTTTGTGAGGAATAAAAGGATGACTAGGGTAGGAATAGGGCCAGTCAAAGATAGAAGTGGGAAGTTGAGAGTGGACCCTGTGGAGATCAGAGAGGCGCTAAACAAATATTTCTCATCTGTTTTCACTCCGGAAAAGGAGAATATTGAAGAGAAGAAGAATGAGATGCGAGATATTAGACTAGAAAGGATCGAAGTTCGTAAGGAAGAGGTGTTATCAATTCTAGAAGGAGTGAAGGTAAACCAGTCCCCTGGGCTGGATGGGATTTATCCGAGGGTTTTCTGGTAAGCTGGGGAGGAGATGGCGGAGCCTTTGGCTTGATCTTTTGAGTCGTCATTGTCTACAGGTTTAGTACCAGAGGGCTGGGAGGTTGCACATGTTGTGCCCTTGTTCAAGAAGGGCAGTAGAGGTGACCCAGGTAATTCTAGACCAGTGAGCCTTACATCTGTTTTATGAAGAGTTTTGGAAAGGATTTAAGAGAGAGGATTTATAATCATCTAGCAAGCAACAATTTGATTTCAGATAGTCAACATGGTTTCGTCATTGAATTTTTTTTGAGAAGGTGACCAAGCATGTGGATGAGGGTAGGGTAGTTGATGTGGTATACATGGACTTCAGTAAAGCCTTTGATAAGGTTCAACATGGTAGGCTGTTGGAGAAAATGCAGAGGCCTGGGATTGAGGGTGAGTTAGCAGTTTGGATTCGAAACTGGCTTTCTGAAAGAAGGCAGCGAGTGGTGGTTGATGGAAAATAGTCAGCCTGGAGTCCGGTTACTAGTGGTGTGCCGCAAGGATCTGTTTTGGGACCACTGCTGTTTGTCATTTTTATAAATGACTTAGATGCAGGCATAGGTGGATGGATTAGTAAATTTGCAGGTGACAGTAAAGTCGGTGGAGTGGTGGACAGAGTGGAAGAATATTGCAGGTTGCAGAGGGACTTGGATACACTGCAGAATTGGCATGAGGTGGCACATGAAGTTCAATGCAGCTAAATGTGACGAGATTCACTTTGGGAAGAATAACAGGAAGGCAGAATACTGGATCAATGGAAAGATTCTCTGTAGCGTGGATGTGCAGAGGGATCTTGGAGTCCATGTACATAAATCCCTGAAAGTTGCTACCTAGGTTGATAGTGCTGTTAAGAGGGCATATATGATGTGTTAGGTTTTATTGGTAGAGGGATTGAGTTCCCCAGCTGTAATGTCATGCTGCAACTATACAAAATGCTAGTGCAGCCTCATTTGGAATATTGTGTACAGGTCTGGTTGGTCCATTACAGGAAGGATGTGGAAGCATTGAAAAAGGTGCAGGGGAGATTTACCAGCATGTTGCCTGGTCCGGAGGGAAGATGTTTTGAGGAAAAACTGAGGGACTTGGGTCTGTTCTCATTGGAAAGAAGAAGGCTAAGAGGGGATTTGATAGAGACATACAAGGTGATCAGAGGATTGGATAAGGTAGACAGTGAAAATCTTTTTCCTAGGATAATGACATTAACTTGTACGAGGAGGCATAACTACAAATTTGAGGGGTGATAGATTTAAGACAGATGTCAGAGGCAGGTTCTTTACTTAGAGTGTGGTAAGGGCGTGGAATGCCTCGCCTGCCAATGTAGTTAACTCAGCCACATTTTCCAATCCTTGGAAAAGCACAGGGATGATGATGGGATAGTGTATGGGGATGAGCTTAGATTAGTTCACAGGTGAGCACAACATCGAGGGCCAAAGGGCCTGTTCTGCGCTGTATTGTTCTATGTTCTAAGAAACATAAGCTGCCTATATGTCAACAAAACAGACAGGAGGTTGTTGGAAAAAATAAAATGACGGATGACCGTGATAGGAAGGGCATATACAACAGGAGTCTAAAAAGATAGTTTAACAAACATTGAAAATAAACCCTATTGTACACAGTACATAATAAAACAGGAGATAATTCTACACTGGGAGGAACCAGAAACAGCATGTATTATGGATATGTGGCTATAAAACTATCAGTTTTTCATAGAATCATGCAGTTCAAAAGAGCCCTGTTGGCCCATTTGAGTCTCTTCTGCCAAAAATATACGACTACCTACACTAGTCTCACTTCCCTGCACTCTGCCCTTAGTCTTGAATGCTATTTAAGCTTTTTAAAGGTTGTGAGGTATCCTGCCTCAACCTCCCTCACAGGCAGTGCATTCCAGTCTCCTAACACCTTTTGGATGCAAATGTTTTTAAACAAATCTCTTCTAAACTGTCACTTTAAAATTACATTCCCTTCATATTGATTAAGGGGAACAGCTGCTTTCTATTTACCCTATCCATTCTTCTCAATCTTTACCTGTCAGATCCCCCTCAACCTTCTGTACTTCAAAGGAAACAACCTGAGCTTATCCAACCTCTCTTCATTGCTGAAATGCCCCATCCCAGCTAACATCCTTGTCAATCTCCTTTGTACCCTCTCCAGTGCCCCTTTAGAGCATTTGGAAAGGCTGCTGGAACTGTGGGTTCACCCTCTCCATCATACGTTGACAAGTCCTCTGAATTAGAGGTGGACATGATGGATATCTTGATGCCTTTGTCGCCAGAAGATGACTGAGATTCCACTGAGATGTTCCTGTCGCAAGTGGTGAACTCTCATGTGTTTAGACGCTGCCCATGTTGGGTGCCAGGTCGGAGGAACCTGACTCCCCAAGAAGCTCTTCAAAGAAAAAAGGACTGGCCTGTGTTCTTGGTCTCGGGGAGGAATGTAGTGATTGTAACGAGGTCAACCAGCTGGATGTCAGAGAATATGAGTTCCCTGATTGGGGCTGTTAACCTAGTCCAATTGGGAGCCCTGGCAGACAGATCATAAGTCAGATATTGACATTCTGGGGTTGGTTTAGCTCAGTTGTTTGGAGAATTGGTTTGCAAAGCAGTGTGATGTCAACAGTGTGAATTCAGCCCTTGCACCGGCTGAGGTTACCATGAAGGACTTTCTTTCTCAACCTCTCCCTTTGCCTGAGGCATGGTAGCATTCTGGTTGAATCACACCAGTTGTCTGTCTCTTTAATGAGAGAACAGCCCTGTAGTCTGGTATGACTATGACTATGACGACTTCACTTGATGGCCACTTTGAAATATGACTGTGAAGAGGCAGTACTAAAGTCAGGAATGTTCATGTATAAATAAAGGGTAACTTGGTGATGGGATACCAGCCTCTGTGGCATTATTTCACATTCATTGGTGTTACCACTGAATCTGCTGCTGTCAGCATCCTGGGATTATTATTGATCAAAAGCTCAACTGGACTCACTGTATTAATAGTGACTATAAGAACAGGTCAGAGGCTGGAACTTTCATCATGGTAATAATATTCAGTGGGAAAATGAGCTGCTGATTCACAGTTTTTGCAGTGAGTCAAATGAGGCCCTCATCTGGAGATGACAAATGAAAGCCAAGAACTTTCCAGTTGGTGAAAGCAAATTTGCCATGTATAATATGCATGGGGGGAGAGTTTTCTGGCAACCTATTTTTCTTGAGCAAACTCAAACATATTCATTTGCATTAATTCAGCAGAGCAGCTAATGAATATTGCCAATAATTATCATTTAAATTATCTGCTTATGGCTTTGGTATGGGTTAACGAATATGAAGTAAGTGTGGCATCAGTTGAGGCCACTGACAAGTTTGAGGTCATATACAGGTCATTCTGCTATAACACACGATTCATTAGTGTGAATTCGCTATAATGTGATTGAATTAGGGACACTTTTGAAAGAGCAAACTTTTAAAATGTGTGTTGGCTATAACGCAATTACAGCGCTAACACTCTGAGCACTATTTCTAAAGCACGGTTTTTCAATATTACCACGTTGTACAGAAACTACCTGTAGTTATTTTAATGACATTTGATATTTTCCTATAAATATTTGAAGTATCTTGCTTCTTGTTTTGATTCTTTCCTTTTTTTTAGAAAGAATGCTCCTATCAAATTGCACTTATTTGCTAAAGTTTGCCAATACTTATAACTTGAAGGATAGAGCCTCCTGTGATTGGTATAGCTGAAATCAGAATGTCTGTGCAGACTGGTACATTAAAACAGTGTTGCTAATCTTCTGTTTATATAAAAAAAATCACCTGCCAATGTTCTTGAGGATTTTTGTCAATTGTTACAATATTGACAAATATTTAATTGCCCACAACTTATTGAGGATAAAGCAATTCAGTACTTCCTATACAAAATTGATAATTGTCATTGCCCATCTTATTAAATTTTCTTGGGAATGCCTTAATCTTCCATTCTTAGCTCTTTCCCATTCCTCATTTACATGCTAACCTTTGGGAATATAATTTCAGGAAAAGGAACAGCTTTAATTAGAGTTGCAGGCAATAGATTCTATAATGCTATATAAATAAATGCATCCTCACTGTCCCCAGTGTATACTACATAGATTCACCAAGCCAATGACTGATGCAAACGGTTGCTTTCTATGCCATTTTCATCTGTCTCTTTTACTTACTTCCAATCAGTTCAATATAAAGATATTTGGAACCCTTGTAACTTTTGATTACAAGACCTATAGTACTTTGCATTATTAAGTTGTTTTCCTTAAGACATCTTTTCATCCCTTCATCCCTCTTGCATGTTTGCTGCTAGTTATGATGCATCCTGTAGTTTCCCAATTCTGGATAGAGACATCTCAGTTACTATGCAGTTTATTCGATTACTCTGCTGTAAGTTTATACACTGCTAAATGAAGGACAAGCAGGTTTACTTCCTTTTTATACCTAAGTGGTACAAATCGCTGACTTCAAGCAATGTCATATTACTATCGCCTTGGCGATCTGTCTGCATTTAACTTGGGCTAGCTTTCCTTTATGTCAAATCTTTCAATCAAATATTAGTGATGCACGAGTTGAAGTAGTGTCTGTTATTGGTCAGAATTATCTTTGCACATCTGGATTATTCTTGTGCCTTTTGTGCAACCACAGGTGGCTGAACATGTGAGCAGGTAGTGCCACAGTGAAGTAAACAGGGCATCTGGGACCTGAGTAAATAGGGCAAACATTGTCTTAAGTCAGATTGAAGGATTAGAAAATCAACACAACAAGGAAGTAAGTATGAAGCAGAAAGTGTGAACTCAATTTGGAAAAAAGATTGGAAGGGGAGATAAAAGGTAAAAGGAGAAGCTTATTCCTTTTAAACATTTTTACATTTTTTAAAATCTCTAACAACTGAAACTTACAATAATTGGAGAGTCATATTCTTTTAATAGTTAACTTTCAGCATCAGTGTTGTCTGACACTAATTATCACTTACCACATTGTTAAATAGCACTTGGACTGAAGAGGCAAGGCTTGACTTGCTGTGGTTAGTTTAATTTATATCCACTATACAAATACAGCAACTTGATGCAATTCAGTGCTGAGTCAGAATGCTAAATGCAGTTTTGACAAACAGCGGAACAATGTATCTTGGATAGAAACTTTTGAATTTTCATGTTTTACCTTGCATTTATTCTCAGCTGAAGCTGCTTTATTGTTGTCATGGTAATGACAATGAACATTTTGACAAAATTATATTTTATTGAAAGTGCAAATCATTAGGATTGCCTGCCAATTCTTCTTTTTCCTTCAAAGCACTGAAGGCGACAATGCGTTGTATATAGCCGTGTGGCACTCATCCCAACCTTGAACCTCCTTGGTGTACAGGACTGTTGTGTACTGGCATGGAGTCCATAGTGAGTTCCATTAGAACAGACCTGACACAAGCATCACCAGTTTACACTCATCCAGTGAAGTTTTCTTCAGGGAGGCCTTAATTGCCTCCTTGTACAATTTGAGGTATAAAATAAGGGTGTTGTTAAGAGCACCCATCCTGGGACTGTTTCTTCACTCAGCGTGATAACATCTGATCTTTTATCTCAATGCCATATTCCTGTTTATTGTCCATATCTCTTGGTGCTTTTTAATACCTAAACCTTTTTCTCTTTCTTGAAAATACTCTGACCTTTGAGTGAAGGTGTGCTTTCCTTATCCCTATCCTATATCCTGAGACTGAGATCCTTAGTTCTAGATTCCCACAGCAACATCTCCTTACATCTAGTCTGTCCTGTCCTGTTAGAACTTTTTATATTTCAATCAGGTATTCTCTTATCCTTCTGAACTCTCATGAATACAAATCCAGTCAAATTATATACAACTCGCACAATAGCCCTGCCATCTCTGCTATCAACCTAGTGAACCTTTACTGAATTCCCACTATGGCAGATATGTTCCCACATAGGTAGTGAGTTCAAAATTGCACATGGCGCCTAACGTGTGGTCTTATCAAGGCCCTGTATTTCAGCAGCAAGGTGTCCGACTTATGAACTCAGTCTCTTGTAATGAAGACTAATGTACGTTTTCCTTTCTAGTTGCTTGCTGTACCCACCTGTCTGCTTTCACTGGCTTGGTTCACAAGGACACTCAGATGGGTCTGTGCATCTACAATTCCCAATATATGATCATTCATATCAGATTCTTCCTGTTCTGTTTTTCATGCTAAACTGTATAACTTCACATTTATTCATGCAATACTACATCTGTCATGGGTTTGCTTACACGTTTGACTTGTCCAGATCACCCTGAAGACACTCAATCTCATCTGGCTTTGTCATCAACAAACTTAGAAATACTTCATTTGGTTCCCTCATCCAACATACCATGAATAGCTATGGCCCAGTACACCACTTGTCACTGCCTGCCACATGAAAAAAGATCCATTTATTCTCACTCTGTTTCTGGTCTGTCAACCAATTCTCACTCTGTGCCATTGTATTACCCACAATGCCATGTGCTTTAATTTTGGTCACTAGACTCTTACATGGGACCTTATCAAAAGTTGTTTTGATATCCAAATATACCACATCCACTGGTATGCCCTTATTATACTAGATACATCTTCAGAAAACCTCAGAGGATTAGTTAAACCTGATGTACCTTTCATAAACCCGTGCTGACTTGGTTTAATCTTGTTATTGCTTTCCAAGTGTTCTATTTTCATCTCTTTTATGATGGACTCTAATAGTTGCCTCGCTACTGATGTTAGGCTAATTGATCTGTGATTCTCTTTATTTTTCTGTCCATCCTTTTTAAATGGTGGGGTTACATTTACCATCCTCCAATCTGTAAGAACAATTTCCAAGAGTTTTGGGAGGTGGCCACCAATGCATCCAATATTGCCAAGGCCACTTCCCTTGGTGCTGACTGGCCTGCTTCTGCTCTCGTCTCTCTCTGCAGGTTATCAGGTCCTAGGCATTTTAGCCCATTAAGTTCTCTGCATTTTTTTTTTACTAAAACAGGTTTTCTTCAATTTCTCACTCTCTCTCAACCATTGGTTCCCTAATATTACTTCGTGTTTACTTGTGTCCTCTTTTATGAAGACAGAATCAAAATTTGTGCTCAATTAGAGTCACTGAGTCATAGTCCTACAGCACAGAGATAGGCCCTTTGGCCCAAACTGTTCCATACCCACCAAAATACCAGTCCAAACTAACCCCATTTCCCTGCGTTTGGCCCATATCCTTCTCCTTTCCCACCCATGTATTTGTCCAAATGCCTTTTGAATGTTGTTAATGTACCTGCCTCAACCACTTCTGCTAGTAGCTCATTCCATGTGCCTATCCCCCCATGCAAAAAAAACTTGTCGGATCCCTTTTATTCTTTCCCCTTTAACCTTAAACTGATGCCCTCTAGTCCTCAATTCCCCAACCCTGGGAAACAGACTGCATGCATTCACCTTCTCTATGCCTCACGTGATCTTATATACCTCCAATATAAGGGGTTCCCAGGAATGAACAGTTTAACATATAAGAAACATTTTGAGGATTTTGCGTCGATAGAGTTTAGAAGGATGAGGGGGGGGGGGGGTGTAATTGAAACTTGCAGAATACTGAATAATCTGAACAGAGTGGATGTTGGGAAGATGTTTCCATTGGTAGGACAAACTAGGACCTGAGGGCATAGTTTTAGAATAGAGATAAGGAGAAACTTCTTCAGCCAGGGAGTGGTGAATCTATGGAATTCATTGCCACAGAAGGCTATGGAGGCCACGTCATTGAGTATATTTAAGATGGAGATAGATAGGTTCTTGATTGTCAAGGGGATCAAGATTTACGGGAGAAAGTGGGAGAATGGGTTTCAATCAACTATGATTGAATGGTGGAGCAGACTTGATGGGCTGAATGGCCTGATTTCTTCTCTTATGTTTTATGGTTTAATGTCCCCCACTTAATCTCCTACGCTCTGAAGAAAAAAGTCCTAGTTAGTCCAACATCTGTGTAGCTTGAAACATTGCGTCCAGGCAACATCCTTGTAAATTTCTTCTGTACTCTTTCCAGTTTAATAACGTCCTTTCTACAGCAAGGTGACCAAAACTGAACACATTACTCCAAGTGTGGCCACACCAATGTCCTGTACAACTGCAACATAACCTCCCAACGTCTTATGCCAAAAGCTGCATTCACTGCCCTGCCTACCTGTGACTCCACTTTCAGAGAACAGTGAACCTGAAATCGAAAGTCTCTTTGTTACACTACACTTCTTAAGACCTTACCATTCACCATGATTTGACTTTCCAAAATGCAAGACCTTACACTTATCCATTTTTAAACTCCATTTACCATTTCTCGGCCCATTTTCCCAACTGATTAAGGTCCTGCTGCAATTTCTGAAAACCTTCCTCACTGTCCACGATACCTTCCATTTTAGTGTCATCAGCAAATTTACTAATCATGCCTTGTACATTCTCATCCAAATCATTGATATAAATAACAAACAGTAATGGGCCCAGAACTGACCCTTGAAGCACTCCAGTAGTCATATGCCTCCAGTCCGACAAGCATCCTTCCACTATTACCCTCTGCTTCCTACCATCAAGCCAATTTTTGTATCCGATTCTTCTGCTTTTTCTTTGTTACCAGTTATTTTCTCCATTTCTGATTGTAAGAGACCTACATTTTTCTTTGCTAATCTTTTCCTTCAAATATTAAACTTAAATAGATGTATACCATAATTTGGTGAAAGTGAGGACTGCGGTTACTGGAGCTCAGTCGAGAGTGTGGTGCTGGAAAAGCACAGCAGGTCGGGCAACATCGGAGGAACAGGAGAATTGACGTTTCAAGCGAAAGCCCTTCATCAGAAATGAGGCTGTGAGCTGAGGGGGTGGAAAGATAAATGGGAGGAGAGTAGGTCTGGGGGGAAAGTAGCTGAGAGTGCAATAGGTGAATGGAGGTGGGAGTAATGGTGATTGGTCAGAGAGGACGGTGGAGCGGATAAATGGGAAGGAAGATGGGCTGGTCATGAAGGCGGAGCTGAGTTAGAAGGAACTGGGATAAGGTGTGGGGAGGGGATGTGAGGAAACTGGTGAAATCCACATTGATGCTGTGTGGTTGGAGGGTCCTGAAGTGGAAGTTGTGTTCTACTCCATTTGCCGAGTGGTTAGGGAGTGGGTGTGGAGGAGGCCCAGAACCTGCTTGTCCTTGGTGGAGTGGGAGGGGGATTCGAAGTATTAGGACACAGGGCAGTGGTGTTGTTTGGTGTGGGTGTCCCGGAGATGTTCTCTGAAGCGCTCTGCAAGTAGGTGTCCTGTTATCCCAATGTAGAGGAGACCATGTCGGGAGTAATGGATACAGTAAATGACGTGTGTGGAAGTGCAGGTAAAACTCTGGATGTGGAAGTCTCCTTTGGGGCCTTGGGTGGCTGTGAGGGGGGAGGTGTGGGTGCAGGTTTTGCAATTCCTATGGCGCCAAGGGAGGGTGGGTTGGTTGGGGGCATGGACCTGACAAGGAAGTTGCGGAGGGAATGGTCTTTATGGAAAGCGGATAGGAGTGGGAAGGGAAATGCACACTTTGGGTCCGTTTGTAGATGATGGAAATGGCAGATGATGATGCGATATATATGGAGTTTGGTGGGATGGAAGGAGAGGACCAGGGGGATTCTGTCCTTGTTCCATAACTTGTCCAGTCTGGCTTGGTACCAAATAATTTCTGTATTTCTGTATTTTGTGGAGTATGGAATGACATTAAAATGCCTATGGTACAGTCAATGTAAATTTCTGTTTTGAAAATGAGCTAGCAGTAAAAGGTGGTTGACTTATTCAGATACAGTATTGTATCTTCCAGGCTTTCACTCCCAAAGTACCATAATGAAATGATCTAAAGTGATGATGCAAGTTATTTAGATGTGTGCGGAACAATTCTGTGCATCAGGAGTTTAAGCCATTGTAGACAGGGGAGGTAGAAGTTCAGTCCAAATACTGTCATGTTTCCTACGTGGAGATCATAGCCAAGTGGGGTCTTAAGGTAAAGTTGATTTGAATTTTCATCTTATTTCTTCTTGTTTTATTACCCCTTATGTGGCAAATTTTTCATTCCCATTCACTTCTTTGCACTTTGTTTTAAACTCCAAAACCATGTTGATCTGTCATTCCTAGTTTCCCCCCAACCCAAAAGCTGCACAATGCACTAATTAAGAAAAGAGGGCTATTGATCCTGCACCCTTCTAATGCCTCAAAAGCCCTAGCTTTCATTGCATTCCGCACAAATTCAAGGCAAGAAATAATTTCTGCTGAAAGATTTTATCCTAGATCTAAGTAATTGGTATAATTCTAAGCTGCCCTGATCCAACAAGATTTGACTAGTATCTCCAATAGAAGGTGAGGCTAGGCAACCTATCAGCCATTTTAAAGGCATTTGGAAAAACAACTGAAAGCAAAATTTGAAGCACAAAAACCTAAGAGTTGTCTAGAGATTTGATCTATATTTAGACAAATATGGAGATTAAAGAAGCATATAGCAAAACAACAGCAAGTTTTAATTTGCACAGAAGCAGAACACCTCATGTTGTACGTAGAACGGAAGCAACAGTAACAGGCTCATAGCCTTAAGGGGGAGGGTGTGCAGCCAGAAGTCGTGATGCACATTGGCACCAACGACATAGGTAGGAAGAGGGATGGGGAGGTCATTCAGGAGCTCAGGGAGTTAGGCTGGAAGCTAAAAGCTAGGACGGATAGAGGAGTCATCTCTGGGTGTTGCCGGTGCCACGTGACAGTGAGGCAAGGAATAGGGAGAGTGTGCAGTTGAACACGTGGCTGCAAGGATGGTGTAGGAGGGAGGGCTTCAGGTATTTGGACAATTGGACTGCATTCTGGGGAAGGTAGGACCTGTACAAGCAAGGACGGGTTGCACCTGAACCAGAAGGGCACCAATATCCTGGGAGGTAGGTTTGCTAGCACTCTTCGGAGGGGGGGGGGGGGTTTAAACTAATTTGGCAGGGGGATGGAATCCGGACTTGTAGTCCAGCAAGTAGGTTAGCTGTTTTTCAGGATGTCCAAGAATGTAGGGAGGCTGTGGAGAAGGTAGCACTGACAGGGAATACTTGCGGACACAGAGATGGGTTCAAGTATGTATACTTCAATGCAAGGAGCATCAGAAATAAGGTGGGTGAACTTAAGGCGTGGATTGGTACCTGGGACTACGATGTTGTGGCCATCACGGAAACGTGGATAGAAAAGGGACAGGAATGGTGGTTGGCGGTTCCTGGTTACTGATGTTTCAGTAAGATTAGGGAGGATGGTAAAAAAGGAGGGGGTGTGGTGTTGCTAATTAGAAATGGTATAATGGCTGCAGAAGGGCAGTTCGAGGGGGATCTGCCTATGGAGGTAGTATGGGCTGAAGTCAGAAATAGGAAAGGAGCAGTCACCTTGTTGGGTGTTTACTATAGGCCCCCCAATAGCAGCAGAGATGTGGAGAAACAGATTGGGAAACAGATTTTGGAAAGGTGCAGAAGCCGCAGGGTAGTAGTCATGGGCGATTTCAACTTCCCAAATATTGATTGGAAGCTCTTTAGATCAAGTAGATTGGACGGGGCAGTGTTTGTGCAGTGTGTCCAGGAAGCTTTTCTAACTTAGTATGTAGATTGTCCGACCAGAGGGGAGGCCATATTGGATTTGGTACTTGGTAACGAACCAGGACAAGTGATGGGCTTGTTAGTGGGTGAACATTTTGGTGATGGTGACCACAATTCTGTGACTTTCACCTTGGTTCTGGAGAGAGATAGGTGCGTGCAACAGGGTAGGTTTTACAATTGGGGGAAGGGTAAATACGATGCTGCAAGACAGGATCTGAGGAGCATAGACTGTTGGGGAAGGATGTTATTGAAATGTGGAACTTTTTCAAGGAACAGATACGATGTGTCCTTGATATGTATGTGCCTGCAGCCAGGAAAGAGATGGTCGTGTGAGGGAACCTTGGTTGACGAGGGAGGTTGAATGTCTAGTAAAGAGGAAGAAGGAGGCTTACATAAGGCTGAGGAAACAAGGTTTAGACAGTGTTGGAAGAATCCAGGATAGCCAGGAGGGAGCTGAAGAAAGGGATTAGGAGAGCTAAGAGAGGGCCTGAAAAATCTTTGGCGAGTAGAATCAAGGATAACCCCAAGGCATTTTATGCGTATGTGAGAAACATGAGAATGACGAGAAGAAGGGTAGGTCCGATCAAGGACAGTAGTGGGAGACTGTGTATTGAGTCGGAAGAGATAGGAGAGGTCTTGAATGAGTACTTTTCTTCAGTATTTACAAATGAGAGGGACCGTATTGTTGAAGAGGAGAATATGAAACGGACTGGTAAGCTAGAGGAGATACTTGTTAGGAAGGAAGAGGTGTTGGGCATTTTGAAAAACTTGAGGATAGGCAAGCCCCCCGGGCCTGACGGGATATATCCTAGGATTATGTGGGAAGCAAGAGAAGAAATTGCAGAGCCATTGGCAATGATCTTTTCGTCTTCACTGTCAACGGGGGTGGTACCAGGGGACTGGAGAGTGGCGAATGCTGTGCCCTTGTTCAAAAAAGGGGATAGGGATAACCCCGGGAATTACAGGCCAGTTAGTCTTACTTCAGTGGTAGGCAAACTAATGGAAAGGGTACTGAGGGATAGGATTTACGAGTATCTGGAAAGACACTGCTTGATTAGGGACAGCCAGCACGGATTTGTGAGGGGTAGGTCTTGCCTTACAAGTCTTATTGAATTTTTTGAGGAGGTGACCAAGCATGTGGATGAGGTTAGAGCAGTGGATGTAGTGTACATGGATTTTAGTAAGGCATTTGATAAGGTTCCCCGTGGTAGGCTTATGCGGAAAGTCAGGAGGCATGGGATAGTGGGAAATTTGGCCAACTGGATAGAGAACTGGCTAACCGGTCGAAGGCAGAGAGTGGTGGTAGATGGTAAATATTCAGCCTGGAGCCGAGTTACAAGTGGAGTTCCGCAGGGATCTGTTCTGGGTCCTCTGCTGTTTGTAATTTTTATTAATGACTTGGAAGAGGGAGTCGAAGGGTGGGTCAGTAAATTTGCAGACGATACGAAGATTGGTGGAGTTGTGGATAGTTGTGGATAGTTGTGGCTGTTGTCAGCTGCAAAGGGACTTGGGTATGATGCAGAGCTGGGCTGAGGAGTGGCAATTCTAGCTATAACACTATAAGTAGGATGTGGAGAATTCCTTTTGTCAAGTGTGAGGTTGTCCATTTTGGAAGGATAAATAAGAATGCGGAATACAGGGTTAACGGTAGGGTTCTTAGTAAGGTGGAGGAGCAGAGGGATCTTGTGGTCTATGTTCATAGCTCTTTGAAAGTTGCCACTCAGGTGGATAGAGCTTAAAAGAAGGCCTATGGTGTATTAGCGTTCATTAGCAGAGGGATTGAATTCAAGAGTCGTGAGGTGATGTTGCAGCTGTACAGGACCTTGGTAAGGCCACAGTTGGAGTACTGTGTGCAGTTCTGGTCGCCTCACTTTAGGAAAGATGTGGAAGCTTTGGAGAGGGTGCAGAGAAGATTTACCCCCAGGATGTTGCCTGGAATGGAGAATAGGTCGTACGAGAATAGGTTGAGAGTTCTCGGCCTTTTCTCGTTGGAACGGCGAAGGATGAGGGGTGACTTGATAGAGGTTTATAAGATGATCAGGGGAATAGATAGAGTGGATAGTCAGAGACTTTTTCCCTGGATACAACAGAGTGTTACAAGGGGACATAAATTTAAGGTGAAGGGTGGAAGGTATAAGGAGGATGTCAGGAGTAGGTTCTTTACCCAGAGAGTTGTGGGGGCATGGAATGCGCTGCCTGTGGGAGTGGCAGAGTCAGAATGATTGGTGACCTTTATGCTGCAATTGGATAGGTACATTGATAGGTGCTTAAGCTAGGACAAATATTCGGCACAACATCATGGGCCGAAGGGCCTGTTCTATGCTGTATTGTTCTATGTTCTATGTTCTAGGCTCCTCGGCCCACCCATTATGCTATTCTAAAGTAATCCTATCTGCCTGCACATGGTCCATATCCCTCTAAAATGTCTGTTCACGTATCTATTTAAATGTTTCAAACTTTACTATTGTATCTGCTTCTGTCACCTCCCTGGCAGTGCATTCCAGGCACCTACTTCCGTCTGTGTCAAAAAAAAGAAAAGAAACTTACCTCATGTCATTTAAACTTTCCAGGGGTATCTCACCTTAAATCTGTATCCCCTAGTATTTGACATTTTCACCCTGGGAAAGAGACTGACTAGCTACACTGTCCACGCCTCATAATTTTATATACTTCTATCAGGTCATCCCTCAGCCTCTACTGAAGGCAGTCCACGTTTGTCCAACCTCTCCTTTTGAGTTGATACACTGCAATCCAGGCAACATCCTGGTAAACTTCCTTTTGCACCCTCACCAAATTCTCCACATCTTTCCTAAAGTGTGATAGCTAGAATTGCACACAATCTTCCAAATGTGGCCTGACTAAGGTCTTGTGCAGTTGCTCCTCATGTATGCATAAAATATCTTGGGATTCTACTTTAATCCTATTAGCCAAGGACATTTTCATGGTGCTTCTAGCCATCCTAATTTTTTGTTTTTTTTTCTGCTTCCCTTATACCCCTCGAGGGTCTTGTTTCATTTCTGTTTCCTAAACTTAAAAGTTTTTGTTTTGAACTAAACTAGCATGTCTTATCATTCCAAGATTCCCAAATCTTGGCATTCTTATCTTTCATCTTCGCAGGAATATGCTGATCCTGAACTCTAGTCAACTGGCTCTCATGTGAGATATGGGTTTACCTTACCCTTACCCTTTTCCATAACTATCTTAAAACTTAGAGAATTATGATCACTATCCCCTAAATGCTCCCTTAAATTTCAATCACCTGGCCAGGCCGATTCCCCAGTACAAGGTCTAATAGAGCCCTTGGACTATTTATATATTGTTTCAAGAATGTCATCTAGATGCAACTAATGAATTCTGCCCCATCTAAGTCTCTGGCTGTAAAGGAATCCCAGTGAATATTGGGGAAATTAAAATCCCCCAGTACCAAAACCTTGTTGTTTTAACATCTTTCCATGATGTTTATATATACATTCCTCTAATTCCTGCTGGGTATTGGTAGACCCATAGAATAGCCCCATCATTGTAATTGCACCTTTCTTATTTCCAAATTCTACCCATATTGCCCTGCTGGATAAGTTCTCCAAGATGTCTTCTCTTAGTACACCTGTGAAATTCTCCTTAATTAGTAGTACAACTTCTCTATCCCTTTTATATACTTCTCAATCATACCTGAAACATCTAAACTCTGGAACATTGAGCTGCTAGTCCTACCTGTCCCTTAACTGAATTTTTGTAATGGCTACCATATCATAGTCCCATGTACTAATCCAGGCCCTAAGCTAATCTGCTTTATCTTTTACACTCATTGGCTTGGTGGGCCAAAGAATCATAGAGATGTACAGCATGGAAACAGACCCTTTGGTCCAACCCGTCCATGCCAACCAGAGATCCCAACACAATCTAGTCCCACCTGCCAGCACCCGGCCCATATCCCTCCAAACCCTTCCTATTCATATACCCATCCAAATGCCTCTTAAATGTTGCAATTGTACCATCCTCCACTGCATCCTCTGGCAGCTCATTCCATACACGTACCACCCTCTGCGTGAAAACATTGGCCCTTAGGTCTCTTTTATATCTTTGCCCTCTCACCCTAAACCTATGCCCTCTAGTTCTGGACTCCCCGACCCCAGGGAAAAGACTTTGCCTATTTACCCTATCCATGCCCCTCATAATTTTGTAAACCTCTATAAAGTCGCCCCTCAGCCTTCGCTCCAGGGAAAACAGCCCCAGCCTGTTCAGTCACTCCCTGTAGCTCAAATCCTCCAACCCTGGCAACATCCTTATAAATCTTTTCTGAACCCTTTCAGGTTTTGCAGCATCTTTCCGATAGGAAGGAGACCAGAATTGCATGCAATATTCCAACAGAGGCCTAACCAATGTCCTATACAGCCGCAACATGACCTCCCAACTCCTGTATTCAGTACTCCGACCAATAAAGGAAAGTATACCAAATACCTTCTTCACTATCTTATCTACCTGCGACTCCACTTTCAAGGAGCTATGAACTGCACTCCAAGGTCTCTTTGTTCAGCAACACTCTCTCTAGGACCTTACGATGAAGTGTATAAGTCCTGCTAAGATTTGCTTTCCCAAAATGCAGCACCTCGCATTTATCTGAATTAAACTCGATCTGCCACTTCTCAGCCCATTGGCCCATCTGGTCCAGATCCTGATGTAATCTGAGGTAACCCTCTTCGCTGTCTACTACACCTCCAATTTTAGTGTCATCTGTAAACTTACTGACTGTACCTCTTATGCTCACATCCAAATCATTTGCGTAAATGACAAAAAGTAGAGGGCCCAGCACTGATGCTTGTGGCACTCCACTGGTCACAGGCCTCCAGTCTGAAAAACAACCCTCCACCACCACCCTCTGTCTTCTACCTTTGAGCCAGTTCTGTATCCAAATGGCTAGTTCTCCCTGTATTCCGTGAGATCTAACCTTGCTAATCAATCTCCCATGGAGGACCTTGTCGAACGCCGTACTGAAGTCCATATAGATCACATCTACTGCTCTGCCCTCCTCAATCCTCTGCTACTACTTCAATAAACTCAATCAAGTTTGTGAGATATGATTTCCCATGCATAAAGCCATGTTGACTATCCCTAATCAGGATTAGTGGTGCTGGAAGAGCACAGCAGTTCAGGCAGCATCCAACGAGCAGCGAAATCAACACCCTTGTCTTTCCAAATGCATGTACATCCTGTCCCTCAGGATTCCCTCCAACAACTTGCCCACCACCGAGGTCAGGCTCACTGGTCTAAAGTTCCCTAGCTTGTCCTTACCACCCTTAAACAGTAGCACCATGTTAGCCAACCTCCAGTCATCCGGCACCTCACCTGTGACTATCGATGATACAAATATCTCAGCAAGAGGCCCAGCGATCACTTCTCTAGCTTCCCACAGAGTTCTAGGGTACACCTGATCAGGTCCTGGGGATTTATCCACCTTTACCCGGTTGAAGATATCCAGCACTTCCTCCTCTGTAATATGGACATTTTGCAAGATGTCACCATCTATTTCCCTACAGTCTATATCTTCCATATCCTTTTCCACAGTAAATACGGATGCAAAATACTCATTTAGTATCTCCCCCATTTTCTGCGGCTCCACACAAAGGCCACTTTGCTGATCTTTGAGGGGCCCTATTTTGTCCCTAGTTACCCTTTTGTCCTTAATGTATTTGTAAAAATAGCTTTGGATTCTCCTTAATTCTATCTCATGTCCCCTTTTTGCCCTCCTGATTTCCCTCTTAAGTATACTCCTACTTCCTTTATACTCTTCTAAGGATTCACTCGATCTATCCTGTCTATACCTTGCATATGCTTCCTTCTTTTTCTTAACCAAGCCCTCAATTTCTTTTGTCATCCAGTATTCCCTATACCTACCAGCCTTTCCTTTCACGCTAACAGGAATATACTTCCTCTGGATTCTCGTTATCTCCTTTCTGAAGGCTTCCCATTTTTCAGCCGTCTCTTTACTGGCGAACGTCTGCCCCCATTCAGCTTTTGAAAGTTCTTGCCTAATACCGTCAAAATTGGCCATATGATTTATTTAAATTAATATTGATTTTTACCTCATAGGTGTAGCCTCATATAAGGGACGAAGTGGAATTTCTTTAATAGGGAGGCAATGGATATCACTAGAGTACCAGAAACGCTCTAATGTTCTGGCGACCCAGAGTAGAATTTGAATTGGATAAATATCTGGAATTAAGAGTCTAATGATGATGATGCGACTTCTGTCAATTGTCATCTGGTTCAACAAGTGTCTTTCAGGGAAGGAAATCTGTCATCTTTACCTGGTCTACTCTATATGTGACTCCAGACCCACAGTAATGTGGTTGACTTTTAACTGCCTTCTGAAATGGCCTAGCAAGCCATTCAGTTGTGACAATCGCTGCAAAGTTTCAAAAGAAATCAGACCGATAGACGACCTGTTGTTGACCATTTCCCAAATGACAAAGGAAAAACAGCCCAGTCGACCCTGCACCGTCCTCTTGGGGTTTCGTGCCAAAATTGGGAGAGCTGTCTCATGAGTCCAGCAACACCCTGACATAATCATACTCGTGGAATCATACCTGACAATATCCTCAACATGACAATCACCATCTGTGGATTTATCCAGTCTCACCAGCAGTGGTGGTGTTACAGTGGTATAATAGTCAGGGAGGAGTTGTCCTGTTAGTCCTCAACATAGACCCTGGGCACCATTAAATCTCATTGAGTCAGGTCAAACATGGGCAAGGAAACCTCCTGTTGATTACTGTGTACTGTCCTCACTGAACTGATAAATCAGTGTTTCTCCACATTGAACAGCACATCGAGGAAGCACTGATCGTGCTGTAGGTGCAGAATGTACTCGGTGAGGGATTTCAATTTACACTACCAAGAGTGGCTTGGCAGCAGCAATATTAATTGAGTTGCTCGGATCCTAAGGGACATTGCTGCTATGTTGGGGTGTAGCAGATGGGTAACAAACAAAACGGCAAAATATGCTTGACCTCATCCTTACCAATCTACCAGCTGTAGATGCATCTGTCTATCACAGCACCGGTAAGAGTAACCATCACACAGTCCTTGTGGAGACAAAGTCCTGCATTCACCTTGAGAATATCCTTCACGCTGTGGCATTATCACCACGCTAAATAGTGTCTCATCAATGTAGTTCCCCCCCCTTCACTTTCTCAAAGGCAACTAGGGAAGGGCAATAAGTGCTGGGCAGCCAGTGACACCCAAATCTCTCAAGTGAATAAAGGAAAAATAATACCTTGCACCATGTTGTGTAGCACTAGCACTGTGGTAAATAGGTTAGTCTTCAAACTGATCCAGCACTCAATTAGATGTCCATGAGGTGCTGTGGGCCATCAACAGTAGCAGAACCATACTCCAATACAACCTGCAACCTGACATACCCCCACAAAACTATTACCATCAAGTCAAGGGATCAGCCTGGTTCAATGAAAAGTGCAGGAGATCATGCCAGGAGCAACTTCAGGCAAAAATGAGTTGTCAACCTGATAAAGCTCAAACTGAACTAAAAGTAGCATAATGCAAAATGTACTACATAACATGTTGTTTGGTGTAACCATATTATTAAATTCACGAGATTTATGTGGCTCAAATGTAAGGATACAAAATGGCCAACAGAGGTCGCTGCTGCAGCAATCTGTCTACTCAAGGTTGTCCTACTTTCAAGTAAATTCATAAATTTTTCCCCTTGCCACCGCCCACTCCAGAGGATGAAGATGATCACATCTGGCACACTTCTGGTTTGCCCATTCTTGAACTGAATTCCTTGTCAACATCAATTACTGTCAGGATTCATTCTCTACCCAAACTGCCTCCTATTCCAGCATTGCTGTGCTGGAGCAAAGATGATATTTTTGCAGTGACAGTGGTTTCCTGTACCTCCTAATCTCCTCCCCCCACCACCCAGCAAGCGCAAGGAATTCATGGTCAATAATGTCACGGATGGTGAGTCCATCCTTTCAGCTGTGTTTGTTGTTTCATCCCCTTCCTCCTCACCCATCAAGCCTAAACCTGCTCTTCTAGCTACATGGGTTAGGGGTAGGGAACTATGTAATCATCATATAACCTCACGTTTCCTAGATTTGCAAGAATATAAGCCATTGCAGAACGAATTTAGTTTTTGATTTGAGATTTGTGCTTTATTTTTTGCCACTTGCTTGTGTTTCATTATAACCGCTTTTCGTCACCTCTGCCTCATTCATTTTATTACAAACAGCATGAATGATGGTCTATTCACAATTTGTGGCATCTTGAAAAATGTCCATATTACAGAGGCGGTGTTGCTGTATGTCTTAAAATGAATAAAAGTGGATAAATCCCTAGGTCCTGATCGGGTGTACCCTAGAACTCTGTGGGAAGCTAGAGAAGTGATTGGGCCCCTTGCTGAAATATTTGTATCATTGATAGTCACAGGTAAGGTGTTAGAAGACTGGATGTTGGTGCCGCTATTTAAGAAAGGTGGTGGTGGAGGGTTATCTTTCAGACTGGAGGCCTGTGACCAATGGTGTGCCATAAGGATCGGTGCTGGGTCCATTGCTTTTAGTCACTTATATAAATGATTTGGGTGTGAACATAGGAGGTATGGTTAATAAGATTGCAGATAACCCCAAATTGGAGGTGTAGTAGACAGCCGAAGAAGGTTACCTCAGATTACAACGGGATCTTGATCAGATGGGCCAATGGGCTGAGAAGTGGCAGATGGAGTTTAATCTAGGTAAACGTGAGGCACTACATTTTGGAAAGGCAAATCTTAGCAAGACTTATACACTTAATAGTAAGGTCCTAGGGGAGTGTAGCCGAACTAAGAGACCTTGGAGTAGAGGTTTGTAGCTCCTTGAAAGTAGAGTCGCAGGTAGATAGCATAGTGAAGGTGGTGTTTGGTAAGCTTTCCTTTATTGATCAGAACATTGAGTATAGAAATTGGAAGGTCATGTTGCAGCTGTTGGAGGATTTGAACTATAGGGAGAGACTGAATAGGCTGGGGCTGTTTTCCCTGGAGCATCAGAGGCTGGGGGTGACCTTTTATAGAGGTTTACAAAATCATGAGGGACATGGATAGGATAAATAGACAAGATCTTTTCACTGGGGTTGGAGAGTCCAAAACTAGAGGGTTAAGGTTTAGGGTGGGAGGGGAAAAGCTTAAAAGGGACCTCTGGGCAACCTTTTCATGCAGAGGGTGGTGCGTGTATGGAATGAGCTGCCAGAGGAAGTTGTGGAGGCTGACACAATTACAGCATTAAAAGGCATCTGGATGGACATATGAATAGGAAGTGTTTAGAGGGATATGGACCAAGCGCTGGCAAATCGGACTAGATTAGCTAAGGATATCTGGTCGGCATGGACAGGTTGCACCAAAGGGTCTGTTTCTGTGGTATGCTGTTTCTATGTGTATCTGTATGACTCTATTATATAGTTTCACTATTATATTGATGTTGAGAACCTTTTTCTGTGGAGCTCCCATTTCCGAGTTTGACTCATCACCATAAATATGTTTATAATGCCAAGGCATAGAAAATTATAGGTCAAGTGCTGGAAAATGGCATTAGAATAATTAGGTGCTTGTTTTTGACCAGCACAAACACAGTAGGCCAAAGGGCTTATTTCTGTGCTGTAGACCTCTATTCCTCTGACATATCTCTACTTGTCTTGCAGATGAAAAGTTCCTTGACTGAAATTGTTCACCTTGCTGCAATGGATACTGACTCTTGGGTTCAGATGGTGGCAGATATTCTAAAAACCTTCCCTGAAACTGGCTCTCTCAATCTTGAACTTGAGGAACACAATCAGAATCTGCAAGAAATTCTTGGGGAACTCCGAGAAAAAGGTACTTCAATATTCACTTCCACTAGGTTCCCAAAACTTGACAATTTAATCGAGGTTATTTACATTTACTTTAAAGGAAAACAAATCCATTGCTTAAAAAATAGGGTGTCTGAATTCAGTTAAACGGTTCTAACGTTTAGATTCTACTTAATTTCTTTAAATAAAATAGCATGCTGTGATACCATACTGCAATACTGGTATACAGAATCTCTAGTTTTTTAAGTATGTTTTCACTTTCATTTTTAAAAAATTATTAACCATTCTGATTGCATTCCATTCAGGCTACTTTCCAGATTGCTATACACTGCATATTAAAATAAAATAATGTGTTCCCCAACCTTGCCTGTTGTGATTTTTTTTTCTCAGTTTCTGGCCCTCCTAGCGATGGGCACAATTCTTCCTGTCCACTCTATCAAAACCATGTGTAATTTTTGGATACCTCTGTTAATTTCAGAACCCTGATATCTGATATATTATTCGCAGTTGCCAAGCCAAGACTTACACTATTGACAGCCAGGCTGATCTGAACAGGAATAGACCTGTTGTGATTCAATTCGACAATTCATCAGGAACCTCTGGTTCAGGTTATGATCAGGGGCAGCACGGTGGCTCAGTGGTTAGCACTACTACCTCACAGCACTAAGGGTCCCAGGTTCGATTCCAGCCTCAGGTGACTGTCTGCGTGGAGTTTGCACATTCTCCCTGTGTCTGCGTGGGTTTCCTCCCACAGTCCAAAGATGTGCAGGTCAGGTGAATTGCCCATGGTAAATTGCCCATAGTGTTAGGTGCATTAGTCAGAGGGAAATAGGTCTGGACGGTTTACTCTTTGGAGGGTCAATGTGGACTGGTTGGGCCAAAGGGACTGCTTCCACACTTGGGGAATCGAATCTAATCATTTATTTGTGTACACAAGGAAAGTTGGTCTTAAACATTCTAAGACTGAACTCTGACAAAAATCCACAATGCCTCATCTCCTCTCTTTTATACCTTACGTCATGTATTCAGTTTCTAATTGGATCAACATATGTAAGATCTAGGAGTAGGAATAGGCAATTCAGCCCCTTGAGCTATTCCACCAATTTATATGACTGGTAATATGGTACGCGATGGTATGTTAACTAGATGGCACTTATTTTCCACTGTATGTGCATTGGACATCGTTCATATCAATACGATGCCCCTCCTTATCCTGCTGGTTGTGCAGTCTAGGTTGCTGTCACTCACTCCCAAATTTGGCTCTTTATCCACAGTTCTTTGTTTATTTATAGTGGCAATGAAGATCTGAAGCAAAAACAGAATTTTCAGGAGAATCTCAGCATGTCTAGTATCACCTTGGAGAGAAAAGAGAGTGAGCGTTTCAAGTGCAGTGACCTTTCTTCAGAGCAGACATGTTCTGAAGAAAGATTATTGGGCTTGAAATATTAATTCTTTCTTTTTCCAGTTTTGGGTCTCATATCTATGGAAGGGTTTGCTGGCGTTGGAGGGAGTCCAGAGGAGGTTCACAAGAATGATCCTAGAGATGAAGGGCTTGCCATATGAGGAGTGGCTGAGGACTCTGGGTCCGTACTCGCTGGGGTTTAGAAATATTGGGTGGGTAGGGAGGGGAGAGATATCCGATCGAAACTTCCAAGATATGAGAGGCCTAGATAGAGTGGATGTGGAGAATATGTCTCCACTAGTAGGAAAAACTAGGACCTCTGGGCACAGCCCCTCAGTGAAAGGACGACCTTTTAGAACTGAGATGAGGAATTTCTTCAGCTAGAGGCTACTGAATATGTGGAACTCATTGCTGCAGAGGGCTGTGGAGGCCACGTCATTGTGTATTTAAGACATAAATAGGTTCTTGATTAGTCAGGGTTATGGGAAGAAGGCAGGAGAACGAGATTGAGAAACATATCAGCTATGATCGAATGGTGGAGCAGACTCAACAGGCTAAAGGCCTAATTGTGTTCCTATACCTTATGGGTTTTTTTTGTGTTGTACGTTTATGATTCTAATTCAAAATATTTTGTTTTTGACTAACACTGGGTCTTGTCTCCTTTATTTAGTATGTTTTCTTTCTAATCAGTTAATGAATGTGAAGCCTCTGCAATGTTGCCTTTGGAGTGCCAGTATTTGAATAAAAATGCCCTGACAACTCTTGTGGGACCACTCACCCCCCCAGTGAAGCATTTTCAGCTTAAGCGAAAACCCAAAAGTGCCACACTTCGAGCAGAACTGTTGCAAAAATGTAAGTGATTCAAGGAACAGAACTAATATAACACACACACACACACAACCTAGTTTTTAAGAGTGTCTAATGTTCTTTTACCCAGAATAGAATTGAAGCATAAAAACAAGAAGGCTTGAGGTTTGTTTTCATTCCTGAGCTAGAGATAGAATAAAATAAGTGAGAGTACTTGTTGCTATACTGCAATCTCTGATGAAAATGAATTTGTGAGGATGTTTGACAGGAGAATTATTGCTTTGATGTAATGCCTGCCAACTTTGAATAATCTGGCCAATTCACTACCTGAAGTGTTCTATAGACAAAGCCGGAAACTATTGTCCACTTAGCCTAACATCTGTCATAAGATTCTAGAATCCATTATTAAGGAGACTCTAGTATGATACCTAGAAAGCCTCGAAATTATTTCAGTACTCAGGCATAGTGAACATCTCTCTGTGAAAGAGACATGGTGTTGACCTAATCTGAGTATTTTTGACAAAGTAACATTCACTGCATGTAGCGAGAAATGGACAGATGTTTCATATTATTGTATTTAGAATTCTAAAAGGCAGTTGACAATGGATTGCATAAAATGTTAATACACCAGATATGAATATATGGTCTAGGAGTAACATTCACATAAGTAAAGGAATTGTTAGCCAATGGTAAGCAGACTGTAAAGTCTTTTACAGGTTAGCAAACTGTAACTAGTGGAGTACCACAGGTTTTAGTGCTGGGTCCTCAAATCTTTATAATTATGTAAATAATTTTGATAAGGGGACTGAATGCATGGCAGTTAATTTTGCAAATGAGAGCAAGATGAGGCGATGGTCTAGTCGTATTATCACTGGACTGTTAATCCAGAGAACCAGATAACATTTTGGGGACCCAGGTTTGAATCCTGCCATGCCAGATGGTGGAGTGTGACTTCAATAAATATTTGGAATTAAGAATCTAATTATGACCATGAATCCATTGTCGGAAAAACTCATCAGCTTCCCTAATGTACTTTAGGGAAAGAAACTGCCATCCTTACCTGGTCTGACCTACATGTGACTCTAAATTGCCCAATGGGCAATAACTGCTGCCTAGCCAGTGATGCCCTCATCCAATAAATGAATAAAGAAAAAAAAATCAGGAAGTAATTTGTCTAGGAGAGAGAATCTGCAAAGAGTTGCTAGTTAGGTAAGAGGTCAAAAATGTGGCACAGTTTTTTCATTCATAGGGTGTGAGCATTGCTGGCTGGGCCAGCATTTGTTGCCCATCCCTATTTGCTCTTGAGATGGGAGTGAGCTACTGCTTCGGACTGATGCAATCCGTTTGCTGCAGGTGGACCCACAATGCTGTTACGACAGGAGCTCCAGGATTTTGCCACAGTTTAATTTGGGTCAATGTGTGCTTGTCATTTTGGCAGGAAGAGTAGAACATCAGTATCTTCTGTAAATGGAGAGTGAGTGCAGATTGTGGTGGCATGGTGGCTCAGTGGTTAGCACTGCTGTCTCACAGCACCAGAGACCCAGGTTCGATTCCAGCCTCGGGCGACTGCCAGTGTGGAGTTTGCACATTCTCCCTGTGTCTGTGGTTTTCCTCCAGGTGATCCAGTTTCCTCCCACACTCCAAAGATGTGCCAGTCAGTTGAATTGACCATGCTAAATTACCCATACTATTAGGTGCATTAGTCGGAGGGAAATGGGTCTGGGTGGGTTACTCTGGGAGGGTTGGTATGGACTTGTTGGGCCAAAGGGCCTGTTTCCACAGTGTAGGTAATCCAATAGATAGATAGATTTTAGATATCCTGGTTCATGAATCTCTCAAAATTAGTGTGCAGATAGCATAAATGATTTGGAAGGTAGATTGAATGTTGTTGTTAATTACAAGAGAACACAATCTAGGAATAGAGAAGTTTTACTGCACTGCACTGCATTGCTGAGAGCATATCTGGTGTACTGTTTGCAGTTTGGTCTCCTTCTTTGAAACAAAATTATCGTAGCAGCTCAGAGAAGGTTCACTTGGTACATTCCTGAGATGAAGGGCTTATCTTACTAAGAAAGGTTAAACAGATTATGACTACATATATTGGAGTTTAGAAAATGAGAGTTGAGTGGATTGAAACATTTAAGATTTTGAGGGGAATGGATAGGATAGTTACTAGGAGGATGGTTCCTCTTCTGAGAGCAACTATAGCTAGGGGTTGTAGTTTAAAAATAAGAGATTTCACTTTTAAGATGGGGTTGAAGATTTTCTCTGAAGGGTAGAGGATGGAGATAGCAAAGGCTGGATCTTCAAATTAACTCAAACTGAGTTGAACTTTTTATGGACAAGAAAGTCCAGTGTTATGAAGTTTAGACAGGAAAATGGAACTGAGAATACAACCAGATCAGCTATGACTTTACTGAGTGGTAGCGCTTAAATGCTCAAATGGCCTACTCCCTCCTTCTAAGATGTGTTCGTCTACTTGGTAGTTAAAATCTCCATGCCAAGCTGTGAAACTGATTCCAGTAAATCTGATTATTTGCACGATAACATGCAAAAATAATGACCATAAAAAGCCATTAATGATTTTGGAAAGTAATTCTTGGACTGTTTATTTAATGTTCTGCAGAAAAGGGGACCTACTGCAATCTACACAATTCCAGCTCCAAATTGTGGTGGATCTATTCATGCATTCAGAGCAACTAGGAGTAAGCAATAAATGGACTTGATATGCTTAATAGCTACCTCCTGTGTTGTAATGATTAACCAATGTAGCTTTGGGTGTTGCTGGCTTGGCCAGCATTTATTGCCCAACCCAATTGGACAGTTAAGAGTCAACCACATTGCTGTGGGTCTGGAGTTGC
The DNA here is from genome assembly GCF_047496795.1 of Chiloscyllium punctatum. Taxonomy (NCBI): domain Eukaryota; kingdom Metazoa; phylum Chordata; class Chondrichthyes; order Orectolobiformes; family Hemiscylliidae; genus Chiloscyllium; species Chiloscyllium punctatum. The sequence goes on from NC_092739.1 coordinate 137,546,529, forward strand.
ATGCAGGCCAGACCAGGTAAGGATGGTAGTGTCTTTCCCTAAAGAATATTTGTGAACCAGATAAGGCTTTCCAACAATTGACAATGGATTGGTCATTAGATCCGTAATTCCAGATTTTTTTATTGAATTCAAATTCCACCATTTGCCATGGCAGGAATTGGGTCTCTGGATTAATGGTCCAGTGATAATACCAGTAGGCCATGGCATCCCCTTGCTCACTTCGCATCAAGTAAATAAAAAGGAGGTGGGTCACTTGAATGTGATGCTGCAGAGCTGACTGTGCTTACTGTACTGTACCCAAGTAACAATTGGCATTATCGGAGTGGAAGAAACGAAAATGAAAAAAAATTGGGGAAAAAATATTTTTGTTTTAAAAAGGCAGCCTGAGAAATGCTCCTTCGATAACTTTTAACATACAATGTACTATTTAGGTTAAAGGACAGAGTAGTTCTTTGTATTTACTGCTATTTTTGTATTTGCCTCTGTGAAAAATGATAAATTTTGTAGTCATGATTTGGAGGTGCCAGTGTTGGACTGGAATGTACAAAGTTAAAAATTGCACAATACCAGGTTATAGTCCAATAGGTTTATTTGGAAGTACTAGTTTTTGGACCATCTGATAAAGGAGCAGCACTCTGAAAGCTGGTGCTTTCAAATAAAGCTATTGGACTATGACGAATATTTTAACTAAATTTTGTGCAGTATTGTTTCTGTTTAGTGCATTAAGTTACTTCAGAGATAACCGGCCTTGGAGTTTTTATTTGAAATTATATTAACATTTTCAGGAATTTTTCAATTCTTCCATCCATAGGTAAAATGTCTGTCTCTATCTCTGATGTTTAACCTCCTTTAGGAAATAATTTCCAATAAATATATTTTATTGCTTTTCAGCAACAGAAACTGCACAGCAGCTCAAAAAGACCTCAGGAGTGCCTTTAGCCAAAGGGAGAGGTTTGGTTAAGAAGCTCGATACCACTAGTATGTTCTAATATTATTAGAGTATAGTTCAATTAATCGTCAATGTATTAATGTGTCTTGACAGATGTAAAACGTGAAAGTTTTATGCTAATTGTCTCAAGTAATTGTTTGAACATTTTATTATTGGAAAAAATGCCTGTTTTGCACCTAATGGTTAAGCTAAAAATTCTGCTTTTTTTTCCCTAAAAAATGAACTTGTGGCCTTCGTATGTTTATAACAACTATTTAACTACATAGCTCCCCTCAAAGGGATTCCAAAGCAAGCTCCCTTCCGGAGCCCCACTACTCCCAGTGTATTCAGTCCATCAACAAACAGAACACCAATGGCTGTTCGGACCCCTTTGCGCAAGGAGAGAGGTGTAAAGGTGAGATTAGTCAGTTGCAGAGTTTGTGTATTTCAACTATTTGGAGACTGTTAATAATGAGTTGAGGTATTTTGGCATTTTGAAGCTATGGTCTTGAATGTGACTTTATTCATTATCAGTTGCTCATTTTGTGGACATTGTATGGAGTGTTTATTTCCTGGAGGAATTAGTTTTGAGCAGCTGAGATTGCCACACTTTCAGGAATAATCTCATTTTATTTCTAAGTGAAAAATCAGTACCTTTGAATTAATGTATTTGTAAATGTTCTTTTTTTTGATGTAGAATTGGATTGAAATTTTGGGGGATTTTCTTCATTATTAAGAAGAACAGTGCTTAACAAATTAGTTTTGACATAAATCTGATATCTTTACACATGCTATCACCCATTTTGTTTCTCTCTCTCTCTCTCTGTCTCCACCCTCCCCCACCCCCCACCTCCAAACAAAGAGCAACAAAGTTTCCTAAGATGACAAGGCATTTATTTTGTAATTACAAGCTCTGTGGGAAAAACCTTAATTTTTACTTGGTCTCCTTTCTACAGCCCTATATGTTAATGCTAACCGAAAGTGTGTCTATGTCTGAGGAATAGTTGTTCATTACTGTCAGTGTGCTGAATTACAAAGATGCATAAATTGGAATGGGTAGAAGAAGTACTCCATCTGTCAAATTTTTGCCCACTCTCTTAATCTCTCTATTCCTTTCTATATTTTCTACCTCCATTTGACAACTTAATTTTCGATTTATCTTGGTCTTATCAGCAAAGTTAGCCCACCTTCAGTACCCAAATCCAAATCATAGTAACAGCGTAAACCATTCAGCTCCTCAAGCTTGTCCTGCTACGAACACGATCATGGCTGATCTGTGGCCTAACTCCATACATCTGCCTTTGGCTCATATCCCTTAATACCTTTTGATTGTTGATATAGATTGTAAATAGTTGAGGACTCAGCACTGATCCATGCAGTACTTCTACTTGTTCCTCAATGACTTCATTGCTGCTCTCAAATCTGTTGGCTGTATCATTTGAATAATATAAAAAGTGATTTCTGAACTTGGAAAATGTCAACATTTCTGACTGATGATATTTGATGTCTGATTTTGGATGAAATGTTGAGGTTGGATTCCCAAAAATAGTTACAATTTTATTGTTTTTTTTTGTTCTAGTTGCTGGATATATCAGAGCTGGATATGGTAGGTGCTGGTCGGGAAGCAAAAAGGAGAAGGAAGACATTAGGTTTGTAAAATCTGACTTTGTTGGTTATGGTTGAGGTGTGTGTGTGTATGTGTGTGTATATGTGTGGCAAAAGATTGTCTTCCTTGTCTCAACTGACATTGCTCTGACTTCGCTTGTGCATACAAATATGTGATGTGACATTGAGTGCCTATTCACATGTCAGTCGAGGAATGCAAATGATGAAGAACAAATGACAAACGATTCTGTTGTCATAGTCCAGAAGAACACCATAAGAATTGCTTTAAAAAGTGGTTGGTAGTACTTCCAGTGAGACATCTTTAACAAAGGGAAAAGGATTATATTATAAAATAAAACAGCATAGAAGCAGGCCTTTAGGCTGACCATGTCTATTCCAACCCAATAAACACCCACTACACAAATATTATTTAACTGCACTTGGTCCGTATCTTGCTGTGCCCTGACATTTTAAGATGCTTCTTAACTGTTGCCTCCACCATCCTCTTTGGGCAGCATGTTCTATTTTCTACCACTCTTGGATGAAGAAATGTTTCCTTGGATCGCCAGTCAACTACTTAACTCACCTAAAACTTATGTCTTCTGGTCTTAGACACGTCTTCTGTGTGGAAAAGGTTCTCATGATTTACCCTGTCTATGCCACTCATAATTTGGTACACCTCAATCAGATCACCCCTCAGCCTCCTCTATTCTAAGGCTGAAAACCCTGCCTATCCAGTCTCTCCTCCTGCTGAGACTTTTCATCCGAGGCAACTTCCTGATGAATCTTTTCTGCACTGTCTCCAGTGCAATCATGTCCTTCTGAGAGTGTGGTGACCAGAACTGCTCACAGTATTCTTTCTGAGGTATAATCAATGTTTTATAAAGTTGATATATGTTTGGCCCTTAGAACATAGAACAATACACACGTTAACGGGGCCTTTGGCCCACAAAACCTTATCCAAGGCTTGCCAAAGTGGGTGGGTCACGACCCCACGGCAATAGCAACTGTGGAGTTCTAAATTATAACAGCTACATTCCCCTCTAGCAGACAGTTCCTCACTTTTTCACAGGCTAACTTTCCCTCTTTGTTCCCACCTAGGGGGGTATAACAATTTTCAAACCTCAAAATGGCAAAAGGTTTTGGATATCTTTGTTTATAGCCACATTTGGGATCCATTATATCCCTTCTGTTGTAATTGCTGCTCGCTATCTACTGGCCCAAAACAGGATAAGTTTCGTGTTCTTGCTAAGGATTGCAAATCATTCTATGACCTTGTATTCCACACCTCTGATTTGTTTTTAGATCTACCTATTAATTTTCATCTTCTGCTATTCTGACTCTACCCCTTTCCCTTTTATTACTTCTGCTGTCCCCTACTGCCATACCAGTGACAGAGCCTTCAGTATCTGGAACTCTCTTGCTAGATCTGTTTCCAAGCCAATTTTTCCCTGCAATGTCTTTTGCTCTTCAGATGCTTCGTCAAGATGTGCCTGTTACCAGCCTTTCAAACTTTTCCCAATGATCCCCACAGCTTCTACTGATTGTCTCTCTCCTCCATTTTTTTCACCCCCACCTACTTCCTCATCACAAAATTGGGATCTTTCATTAAATTATAATCCAATAATTCAGATCCCCAGAGGAAGAGGAGCTGTTACGTAAGCATGTAATCATTCTACATGACTTTGTAACTTGACTTGTAATCAGTTGGACAATATACTTAAATTCTGGCTAAGATGCTCTGAACGTCTTGCTTCATTTTCTTAATGATATACTCAATATTTGGACTTTCCTTTTACGGAAATAATCTGTGATCCCTTTGTCAAAACATGCAATTGTAATTTTGTATTTAGTTATCTGAAGCAATTGTAAATCAACCTGAATCTTCCAAGATTGAAGAAAGTGTCTTTGCAGTTTCCTTTGACAAATTTTACAAATGATATTCCTGGCATCAGCATTCCAAATTTCTCATGACATTGAGTGACACAAGGCACTATGTAATAAGGCCCAGATATAACGATATATGTTGGAATCTTCCGTCAGTGATCGGATTAAAATGTGCTCATTTACCTTTTAGATGGCTTCTACATTGGGGATTCCTAAATGGGAACATCTTGTTACAAATATATATAGGAATCCTCTAATCCAGCAACAAAGGCAATCAATGTAGAAATTATACCCCTTTTGCTGTAGTCAGTGTGCTGCGGAGTTCAGAGGATTAAGGGGTAGGGTAAAGTGCAGCAGGATGAGGGAGATATGGGAGTCAGTTTGACAGTTAACCAGGAACTGTATTGAATTTCAATCTTCTAACATTTCTTGGGCAACTATTAACCATAAATGGGTTGGAACCTTCCAAAATCTCCACCTTTTTATGTATTCTTTGGATGTTCCCAGCCGCAGAGAAATTGCCCATTGAAAAATTTAATTTCTGGGCACTTCTCATGGAGACGCAGCATCAGTATTCCTCATGGTGCTGACATGCAATTCCAGTCTATGTTGTTCTTAAGCCTTTCTGGCCATTGGAATAGTGTCTCACTAGGTAAAAAGATGGCGTATTTAAAATCTGTAAAATTTATCACTAGTTAGTAGTTTGAGTTAAAATCCAGTCCAGACTCCTGTTTGCACTGTTCCTGTCTGAAAATAATTTGGGCATCTGAGCCATGTTCTTTTAGTTGCATGTGTTTATTCTTTCGACTCCAATTTACATTTGAGCTGATAAATCTCATGCTAAGAAAAACTGGCATTGAAAAGTAAGCGAGTTTTTTTTTGAGGTTCTATTTTCTCATAATAATTATAACATAGTAAGGGAAGCTGTATTTTGCATGTAAAATACCTGATGTCAAATTGACTGCTGATTATTCTGAGTGCCAAAATGAAAGAAGGACTGCTGTTTGTTTGTTCTGTTTTGCTTTATTACCTTAAACAATGACAGTAACAACTGCAAATCAGAATTCCAAATTCAGTAAGCTTATGTTTACAAGAATACTCAGTCAAGTTATGCAATATGGTTCCATGTGACATGTTTCTTATAAATGAGTTCAAAATTCAGAACTTTAGAACCACGGTGCACCATTTCAGTGAGACTATAGCAACAGTGGTTTATTCACTAATGCAGTTCTACTTTTTGATTCTATAGTCCACGTACATTAATGCCACACTATAGTACATTCCAATATACAATTAGTCATTAGCCATGTGACCTAAAAAATGCACTTCTCTCCATCTCAGTCAGTCGTGATGATTGAGTTGCATAGTAAATAGTCCACTTGGATTTTCAATCAATTTATACAATGAACAGTGACCAACTAGTATGCCGCCAGACCCTTAAAGACTTGGGTTCTTGTACTGAGCCTGCTTTATAGATATAGATATAGATATAGACAATAGGTGCAGGAATAGGCCATTCTGCCCTTCGAGCCTGCACCACCATTCAATATGATCATGGCTGATCATCCTTAATCAGTATCCTGTTCCTGCCTTATCTCCATAACCGTTGATTCCACTATCCTTGAGAGCTCTATCCAACTCTTTCTTAGATGAATCCAGAGACTGGGCCTCCACTGCCTCTGGGGCAGAGCATTCCACACAGCCACCACTCTCTCTGGATGAAGAGGTTTCTCCTCATCTCTGTCCTAGATGGTCTACTCCGTATTTTTAAGCTGTGTCCTCTGGTTCGACACTCACCCATCAGCGGAAACATGTTTCCTGCCTCCACAGTGTCCAATCCTTGAATAATCTTGTATGTCTCAATCAGATCCCCTCTGTCTTCTAAATTCGAGGGTATACAAGCCCAGTCGCTCCAGTCTTTCATTGTAAGGTAGTCCCGCCATTCCAGGAATTGACCTCGTGAACCTACACTGCACTCCCTCAATAGCCAGAATGTCTTTCCTCAAATTTGGAGACCAGAACTGTACACAGTACTCCAGGTGTGGTCTCACCAGGGCCCTGTACAGCTGCAAAAGGGCCTCTTTGCTTCTATACTCAATCCCTCTTGTTATGAAGGCCAGCATGCTATTAGCTTCCTTCACTACCTGCATACTTACCTTCATTGACTGGTGTACAAGAACACCCAGATATCTCTGTACTGCCCCTTTACCTAAATTGATTCTATTTAGGTAGTAATCTGCCTTCCTGTTCTTGCCACCAAAGTGGATAACCATATATTTATCCACATTAAACTGCATCTGCCATGCATCTGATCACTCACCTAACCTGTCCAGGTCACCCTGTAATCTCTTAACATCCTCCTCACATTTCACCCTGTCACCCAGCTTAGTATCATCAGCAAATTTGCTAATGTTATTACTCATACCATCTTGTGAAGTATGCCTATTGAGCAGGATTGAATGATGTTTCAATTTAGTGTGTTGATCCCACAAACAGAAAGGTTATAATGTAATAAATAGGTAGTGTGAACTTGCAATATTATAAAAGTGATTTCTATTTGTTATCACATATTCAGCACAATGAATAAACTTTTTAAACTCCTTATTCCTCCTCCCATCCTGCTATAAAAACTCTATTCCGTACAGTAGTAAAATAATATCATTTGGGACTGGAGAATCACCTTGTTTCTCAAATACTAAATCAGTAAATGAGATTCTGCTGTTGCTTGGATAATTTTGTTTTTCCACTTGTAGGTAATCCAATATACAAATGTTTTATCATTTCAGAACTGTCAATGTTTATTTGAATCTTCAGAAGCTTTTTAAAAATGTTTTACAAGTGAATACACTTGAGTCAAAACTCTGACCGAATATTTATTTTTAAATATAGATGCAGAAGTCACAGAGAAACCTGCCAAAGAAGAAACAGTTGTTGATAGTGTCACACCAGATTATGCTGTTGGACTAGTCTCTACGCAGGTAAATATGTCTATGGTTCAAGTGTTATTCTAACATGTTAAGTTTTTAAATCGTAGTTAATTGATATAAAGTAGATTTAGTGAGTGAATCATTTTTGAAAAACAATTAATTGTTTGACTTGAAGTTTAGTTTGCAGTAGTTTAATGTTGTATCAAACTGCTGAAGGGATCTCAGCAATAAGAAAATCTTAATTGCGATCTTGAATTTAGAAAACGCTAAACTTTTCAGAATTCTGTTGCCAGCTAAAATTATTTCTAAAGCTATTTAAAGAAGGTTGGATATTTTTCAGGGAGACGATCAGGCCTATGTTTTGTCTAGAATGCTTGTTGTAAGAAATTATAGCACCTGTTAGATATCTTAATGCTGTGTAATGATTTGCAAAGAATCTAGTCAGTTGCTGAATTGAAATGATGAGCAAGTTGAAACATTGGAAGAATCCTTGATCTGTTGCTGTTTAATTTCATTGGATAGGACCTTAAAAACTGTCAATATATAGTAAATTCTTAATTAACTGTGCATTCATAAAAGCGTCTATTCCTTAATGATCGGTGTTGTCACTCTCTCATTTTCCTTTGTCTTTTCAGAAACTTGGTGCTTTGAATAATGATAACGCACTACCATCTACTAGTTACTTGCCTGCTACACCAAGTATGGTGCCATCATCTTCCTACATTCCCAGCTCTGAAACACCACAAGGTAAATGCTGACTGACTTGTAGGAAATGGTGATTCTTGATTTGATTTCTTCCTCTAGAGAAATGCATCCAGATGCACAAATTTCCAGAAAAAAAATGCTTCATTAATAGAAGAGGGAGTACAGTGGGCTGGTGAGACAGCAGTCTGTATTTGAAACCATTTGTTCTTAAAAATGTTTAATTCTATTGATAATGTTAAAATCATATTGGCGAAGGCATTTTTCGCATAAACCATCAGTTCTCTGAAGTGATTTGCTTCCATATTTTGTGAATTGTATAATATCTTAATTGTACTGAAAGCAGCAGCTGTCACATAAGCTTATTTAAAAGACCTATTAATATACAGCCATATTATTTTAATTAGTAATCCAATGGTCTGACTAATAATCAAAAAAGTGAACTTCAATGTCTACTATTTGAGAATGTGATTCCAAGTTTTTAAAAATATAATGCATTCATTTTTGCTTATGAAATTGGCACTGGATTTTTAATCAGCAAGGCAATCAAAGATTGAGGGATAGATGGCAGGGAGAAGGCAGGAAACGGGAGTTAAGGATTAAAAGATGAGCTCTGATCTCATGGAATAGTGGACCAGATGTGATAAGCCAAATGGCCTACACCCGATCCGGTGTCGTGTGGTCTACTTTTGTCATCTCCAAACTTGGCAATAGTACATTCACTGGTGTCATCCAAGTAATTAATATCTATTGTAAATAATTATTGCCCTTGTACTGATTCCTGTGGCACTCCACTAGTTACAGGCTGCTACCCTTAAACTGAACTCCTTATTCCAACTCTGTCTCTTCTACTAGTCAGTCAATTCTCTGTCTGTGCTAAGTACTATCCTCATGCCATGAGCTCTCACCTTACTAAATAACTTTATATATAAATGTAAATAGGTTTATATCCATGTATATTACATCTACTGATCAATTATATCCTTCTTGCTACCTTTTCAGAGCATTCTAATTTTTTTTCCAGGCATGATATCCCGTTCTTGAAGCCTTCATACTGACTCTGCTTGATTATATTGCATTTCTAAATACTCTGTAATTATATCCTTTAAAGTCTGTAATTGTTCTTCCAATGACAGATGCTAAGCTAAATTACCTGTTTTCCTTTTGTCTCTTTCTCCACCCCCCCCTTTTTTTTTTGAATAAGGATGTTACACTGGTACTTTTCCAATCTCCTGGAACTTGTGCACAATCCCAGAAAATTGCGACCAGAAGATCAACTATTGCTATAACTACTTCCTTTAATATCCTGGGGATGAAAACTGTTGCGTCCAGGGTACTTATCTGCCTTTAGATTGTGAACAGAAAAAGATTAGTGAAGACAAATGCAAGTCCCTTACATCAGAAACTGGAGATGTTATATGCAAAAAGAGATTGCAGATGAATTAAACACATACGTTGGTTTTTTTCTTCACAATGTCCCAGAAATGTTGAGGAACAAGCTCTAATGACACTGGAGAGAATCAGTATTAAGACTCAGCAGTTAGCAGTTTCCTGGCTTTTCCTTACAGCCTTTAAAGTAATGGCACCACATTAGCCAAACTCCGGTCTTCCAGCACCTCTCCTGTGGTTGTCGATAATATGGATGTCTCAGCAAGGGGCTCAGTAATCTCTTTCCTAGCTTTCCACAAAGCTTTGAGAAGCACTTGATCAGGTCCAGGGGAATTATCTACCTTTTTATGCCTTTTAAGAATTATCTACCTTTTAAGACCTTCAGCACCTCCTCTTCTGTAATATGGACACTTTTCAAGCTATGACTATTTATTTTTCAAAGTTCTTTATATTCCGTGTGCTTCTCGCCAATAAATGCTCGGTCTGGATCAATAACACCAGGATAGACCAGTTGACCCAATGACCCTTTTTGGTTTGGCAACATTCTATGTCAGAGCCTGTAATTTGATGCAAAAATATGCAAAGGAATTAGAATTTAATGGTAATGAAATATACTTTTTAAAATTTGCATCAACATGGCTTTGAAACTTGCACAGTTAGTAAGAATAATGGGATCGCATTTCTTTCAAAACCAAGGTTAGCCAAAGTTGCTTTTTACAGAATCTAGGAATATTAATAGCACATAAGTATAAGATTATTGGAGATGGTGGCTTTGCATTATACCTAAATCTATCTTCTCCCCCTCTTCTTGACACCACAATGAATATGCAGCCAATACAGTTGGATCAGTTCGGGAGGCTTTACAGACAAATAGACTGCCAGAAGAATCAGCAGCGCCTACCTCCAATCTACCTGGCCAGTTCAAACAAAGACCACCAATTTATAACAGTAGCTCAACTACATCATCTACCTCGACCACCACTGCCCCAGGTACTGCACCTGTCACTACAACAACACCAACAACACCTGTACAGCAGCAGACCCAGCCTCAACAGCAGACCCAACAGCAAACCCAACAGCAGACGCAGCCACTGCAGCAACAGCAGCAACCTCGCAAGAGTCTATCACTTACAGTAAGTAGAATTTACAGTATGCAATGTTTTGAAGCCACTGATCAAGTTAAGTGTGAAGTCTCCATGTCGAACTGGGTATTGCTATTATTGCATTTGGAAAATCCACCTATGAGTCTCTGATATATCCTTTACAAGGACAACTCTTGGTTGTCTAATAGATGTTAGGTTGCATGTGACATTTATACAGTACTGTACTTTAACTTTGTGCAGGACATGTTTACTCCATGGATCATTGGATATACTTGATCCAGGTTGCCAGATTAATTTTGTTTATTGTCACTTGTTCACTCATAAAGTCACTTCTTCTTGAAATAATTTTGCTGTTTTAAAGCACTGCTTGTAGACCAGGAAGCTTGGAAGTTTTCTTCAGTCAAAACTTTGGTCTCTTTTTCTGCTGATTGTGGCCTGTCCTCACTATTAAGTCTGGCTGATCTTCAGCTGCCACTAATTTCTGACTCATCCCTGCAACTTACACACCTATTGCCCATCTATTCATTAACAATGTTCTAATCTTTCCTTCAGTCCTCCTCAGTGGTGAGCAATAATAAATGTTTGGTCCCATGAGAATCAGACTCTGGGTTTAGTCCAGGCATTGCACACATTTACATGAAAAGTGTTACACTGCTTGTTGGATGTGAAAATATGTAAAGACCTTGATCTTTCCCAATTGACAAGGATCAGATGGCTTCCTGTTTTTGACAATCCCTGGATGTGAAACAGAAGTAAGCAATGATAATAGGTAATTTTGTTTAACCTTAACCTTAGCATTCTTGTGCTTTCTAGAACATTTCCAAGTGTGACCATGTCCTCTATCATTGTGACTGCTTTGTAGAAGATTCTGGATTAGTGGTGCTGGAAGAGCACAGCAGTTCAGGCAGCATCCAAGTAGCTTCGAAATCGACGTTTCGGGCAAAAGCCCTTCGCCCTGATGAAGGGCTTTTGCCCGAAACGTCGATTTCGAAGCTACTTGGATGCTGCCTGAACTGCTGCGCTCTTCCAGCACCACTAATCCAGAATCTGGTTTCCAGCATCTGCAGTCATTGTTTTTACCTCGCGGATATGTAGAAGAGGCTTGTTAGGGAGATTGAAAAGTAGCTAGTTTTAATTCATACAAATGTAAATTAGATTTTCAGAAAATAATATTTGGGATACACTACATACATAATTTGAGTCTTTATGTTAAATGTAGAATATTTGGAAGGAGCAAATTGGAGATTTTGTGTGTTTTTTTTGGTCTTCCCTATTCTGGTGTTCCATCATGTCTGGATCTGTTGCAGACTAATTCAGAAAGAGCGATTGATGTGATTAGTAAACAATTCTAACAATATATCTTGCAACCCCCAAAATATAGCTGGCAATCCAGTTGGATCTTAATTTTTGTTTTGTTCCTTACTAGTTATTTTGTTGACATATGTTATAGGCTTATGTAGTTATTTTCATGTTTGCTCTCTTTGCATTTTACAGAGAGACCAAATGTATGCAGCCCAAGAAATGTTCAAGACTGCCAACAAGGTTACTCGACCAGAGAAGGCCCTTATACTTGGCTTTATGGCTGGGTCAAGAGGTATATTGTAACATTTCATTCTGTTCTCACCACTTGCATATGTTGACTCCTGCCATACATTTACAGGTCTCCCCTTTGAATTTTATTATTCAGTATTGGCTGGCAAGTTAAATACTGTGAGAAATAGGAGTGCTAAGTACATGTGTGAAGTTATCCATTTTGAATGCAGAGAAACTTCAGAATGCTTTAGTGCAGTGGGATCTTGGTGTCTTTGTACATTGCAGAAAACTAGTGAAGCAGGTAATTAGGAAGAAAAATTGAATTTTGGTATTCGTTGCTAAGGGAATAGAGTATAAAAATAAGGAAATGCACAAAGCATTACTGAGACTGCACCTGGCGTATTGAGTGCGGCACAATTCTGATCGTTATACTTGAGAAAGGATATTATTGCATTGGAGGCATTTCAGTGTAGTTTGGTAAATTCATTCCAGAATTGAGGATTTGTCTAATGAAGAGAGATTGAGCAGTTTACGATTACTTTCTGGAGCTTGGATGAGAGGAGATCTAATTGAGATATATAAGATGCTAAAGTAGACATAGAGAAGATGTTTCCTAATGAGGCAATCGAGAATAAAAGGTCATAGTTTTTGGATATGGATAGCAGATTTTTATCAAAGAAATTAACATTTTTTAAAAAATTATTTCTGTCGGTGTTCTGAATCTTTGTAATTCATTACCTAGTGTGGTGGATGCCAAGACGCTGAATAAATTTGAGGAGAAAGATAGATTTTTAAATTAGTAACAGGTTGAAGGGTAATGGAAAGGGGGGGGATATTGAGGCCAACATGAGATCAGACCAGATGGATACACCCCAGAGTTCTCAAGGAGATAGCTGAGGAGATTGAGGAGGTATTAGTGGTGATCTTTCAGGAATCAGTAGGATCAGGAGGGTCCCAGAGGACTAGAAAATGCCTAATGTAACACTTCTGTTTAAAAAGGAAGGGAAGCAGGAGACCTGAAACCATAGGCTGGTTAGCCTGACCTCAGTCATTGGTAAGATTTTAGGTTCCATTATTAAGAATGAGATTGTGGAGTACTTGGAAGTGCATGGCAAAATAGATCTGAGTCAGCATAACTTTTTCACAGTGAGGTGTTGCCTGACAATCTGTAAGAAGTCTTTGAGGAGGTAATGAGCAAGTAAACAAAGGAGAGCCAGTGCATGTGATCTATTTGGATTTCCAGAAGGCCTTTGACAAGGTGCTGCACAGGAGGCTGCTAAATAAGATAAGAGCTGATGGTTTTATGGCCAAGGTACTGACAAGAATAGAGGATTGGCTAATTGGCAGAAGGCAGTAGTAGAGGTGAAGGGTTTTTTTCAGAATGGTAGCCAGTGATGAGTGGTGTTCTGCAGGAGTCCGTGTTGTGACTGTAACGATTCACATTAGACATTGGATGAAAGAACTGAGGGCATTATTGCTAAGTTTGCAGATGACACAAAGATAGGTGGAGGGACGGGTAGTGTTTAGGAGGCAGGAAGGCTGCAGAAGGACATGGACAGTTTAAGAGAGTGGGCAAAGAAATGGTGATTGGGAAATTGTGATGTTGTGTACTTTAGTGAGAAGAGGGGCATAGGCTTCAGAAATCTGAAGCACAAAGGAGTCCTCATTCAGGATTCTGTTAAGGTCAGCATGTAGGTTTATTTGGTAGTTAAGAAGGCAAGTGCAATGGTCGTATTCATTTCAAAAGAGCTAGAACATAAGAGAAGAGATGGACTGCTGAGGCTGTATAAGGTTCTAGTCAGACTGCATTTGGAATATTGTGAGCAGTTCTGCATCTAAGGAAGTATATGCTGGTATTGAAGAGGGTCCATAGAAGATTTACAAGATTGATGAACATCTTATAAAATGAGAAGCAGTTGAGGACTCCAGGTCTGTACTTGATAAGAGTTTAGAAGGATGACAGGGGGATCTAATTGAAACTTACTGCATACTGAGAGGCCTGAATAGAATGAACATGGAGGTGAGATTTCCACTAGTGGGAGAGACTAGGACCTGAACGCATAGCCTTCCGAGTGAAGAAATTACCCGTTAGAACTGAGATGAGGAGGAATCTCTTCAGTCAGAGGGTGGTGAGTCTGTGGAACTCATTGCCACGTAAGGTTGTGGAGGCCAAGTCATTGAGTGTATTTAAGAAAGGGATAGATTCTTGGTCAGTAAGGGGATCAAGGAATACAGTGAGAAGGCAGGAGAGTGGAGTTGAGAAAGATATTGGCCATGATTGGATTGGGGAGTAGACCTGATGGGCTGAGTTGTCTGTTTCTGCCACTTCTCCCAACTCTCTGACCTCTATTAGTTCACCAATTCTTTCTATTGGTGGAAGTCCCATTCCCATTTCTCTGCCCCTCAATATATTCACTGGAAATGTATGTTTATTTTTCCCTTGTATATTTTTCCCCCTTGTATAAGTGTAACAAGGTGGATGAATGAATGGAGGGAGGAAAGAAGGTTACATGACGTTGAATGTATTTCTAGTTTCACATTGGAGGAAAATAGTTAAAGATGTAACAACTGACCCACAAAATGTACGACATGAGTGCTATTTTTGTTAATATTCTACTTCTGGATCATTTATTATGTAAAATTCTCATTTTATTCCTTCAGAAAACCCATGTCCAGAGCAGGGTGATATCATTCAAATCAAACTGAGTGAACATACAGAAGTTCTACCGAAGGCAGATGGCACAGGCAGCACCACAATGCTGGTGGATACTGTCTTTGAAATGAACTATGCCACAGGCCAATGGACCAGACTGAAGAAGTACAAGCCTATCACAAATGTGTCCTGAGAGTTCACAAGGACCTCGAAATTGTGGACCAAATCCAATGTTACCTTGATTGCCACTGACCTGAGCTTCAATGATTGTATTTACAGCCAGTTCTAAAACATTTGCAGGGGACATCTATTTAACAGATTGTGATGCAGAATTTAGGGCTGCCAGAGAGTGGGATGAAATGAATAGAGAAATGATTTCCTGCAATTAGTGTGTTTTTCTATCTCCTGTGGTGTCAATGTCTTTTTAATGATGGTCCAGTCTCCAGCTACACTGACAACTTCAACATGAAAACTCTTTGATTTGTGGAAAGCATGTGGACCCTAGTTACAGCTGAAAGGAGAACCACGTGACCACAACCTTGAGTTGGTTTGTCATTTCTGAAATACCAAGGGGAAATCATTTAGCAGCTTAGATTTGGTTCACTTTTAATTGTGGGTTTGAACTGGAGAGCATTGGAAAGCCAGATATCCTGGTATCTGTTGCCTTCACTGAGTAACATAATCAGTTTTTGTAAAGTATTTGTTGCAGAGGCAGCATGATTTAACAACACTTTTTTCTATTTTTTGTACAGTCGTAAAGATTCTAGGTTTTTCTTTCGCGTGCGCTCTCGTACAGTGTAAGATGTAAAATAATTAGATTTTCTATGGAAAATAAGTGCAGATTAAAGACTGCACAGCCATAATTGGTTTTCCTGTGTTTAGGCAGCTGGTTGAACTGTCAATGCTTAAGGGACGGCAGTGCTTTTACTGAACATACAGTACCAAGCACAATAAAATTACAATGTAACTGGAGTCACATTTTTTGATTCTTTTATTAAGTAGGAATGCACTCCTAATATGTTCAGAATTTTCTTCAAAGAGAGTGCACAGTTTGCAATGTTCATTGTTTAACGCTGTGAGACACTAGCAGCAGTAAAGTTTGATCATCTGTTTTTCTTGTAAGCACTGTTAAACATCTATCTGAATTCAGTTGTCACTTGGTGGATGAGATTGGCTGGATTGCTGGTTTGCAATGCAGAGTGGCACCAGCAGCATGGGATCATTTCCTGGACTGGCTGAGGTCATCATGAAGGTCTCATGTTCTCAACCTTTCCTTTCACCTGAGGTGTGCTGATACTCCGGTTAAACCACCATCGATCGTCTCTAATGAGGGAGCAACCCATGGCATTATGGCAATTTTACTTGCCTTACTTTATCTATCTTATTTTGTGGAAGCTGTACAAACTGTAACAAAGCAAAATGCTGCAAATGCCTGAAATCTGAAATTATTATTTTTAATTGTTGAATGTGATGTGGATGTCACTGGTTAGGTCAGCAAAAGGTTAATTGCAAGAAAAGAATTAAAGGATGAGAGGAAAAGTACAAATGTAAAAACAGAAAGCATAAGTTTCTAAGGTATCTAAAAATGTAGACTAAATAACATGCGTTAATTCTCTAGACAGTGAGAATGAGGAAGTAATAGTTGATGAGAAAATGGCAGATGAAATAAGCAAACGTTTTATTACTTTCTTCACTGGAGGACAGAAAAAAACATTTTAGCAATACATGGACATTGGAAGGGAGAGAAGAACTTGGTGGAGTTAAAGGCATTAGAGAAACAGTTCTGTGAAAATTGATGGAACTGTGGGTTGACAGGACCTCCAGTTCAGATGGACCTAATTTTTGAGTCCTGAGAGATGGATAATGAAAGAGTGAACATGTTGGTGTTAGTTTTCAAAAGTTCACTAGATTCTGGGAAGGTTCCATCACCCTGGAAAGTAGCAAATATAACTCCTATAAGAAAGGAAGGAGGCAGAAAAACAGAAATTTATAGTCTAAAGAGGTCACGTAAAGCATGTGGAAGTTGTTAGCTTTCATGATTAAGGGGTTTATACTTGGGCACTTAGAACATCTCAAGATAATCGGGAAGAATCATCATGGTTTTGCGAAAAGGAATGTTTGACCAATTTATTGAGACTTCTTTGAAGGAGTGACATGTGCTGTGGATAAAGGGGAGCCTCTACACCTGCTGTACTTCGATTTCTAGAGGTCAAGACTATAACTAGTATCAAGGCTTCGATAAAGTTAACGTTTCAGATGACAATAAAGAATTGGGAATGTATGTGAAGACCTCATAAGGAAGTTGCAGGCAGACATAGAAACTGTGTGTGGAAAAAAATCTGGCAAATGAAGATTGAGAAAATGTGAAGTTCACTTTGGCTGCAATAATTAAAAAGCAGAATATTGCTTAGATGGTGGTTGGCTGTGTGACCTGACTTCAGAGATGCAGAGGGGTCTAGTTAGTATGCAAGTGCATCAATTAATTATGGAGACTAACGGGAGGCTGCGCTTCTGTTATGGAAGAAATATGGGAAGGATGTTCTGCCTCTGTTATATAGGACCTTGGTGTAACATAACTTTGAATACACTGGAGTTTCAGTCTTATTTACCCAACCATGTGATTAGTTTTGGGGCTATTCAGAGAAGGCTTACTAGATCAATGCCTGGAATAAATGAGTTGACTTCTGAGGAAAGGTTGGACAGGCTGGGCTTGTTTGTACTGGGGTTTAGAAGAGTGAGACTTGACTCAAGTCATAGAGATGTACAGCATGGAAACAGACCTTTCGGTCCAACTCGTCCACGCCAATCAGATATCCTAAACTAATCTAGTCCTGTTTACCCATTTGGCCCATATCCCTCTAAACCCTATTTAGATACCCGTCAGATCCCTTTTAAATGTGGAATTGTACCAGCCACCACCACTATCTCTGGCAGTTAATTCCATAAACTCCAGTCTCTGTGTAAAAAAACTTTGTCTCTTTTAAATCTTTCCCCCTTTTACCTTAAACCCATGTTCTCTCGTTTTGGTTTTCCCCTTACTTTCAGGAAAAGACTTTGACTATTCACCCTATCCATGCTCCGCGTGATTTTATAAACCTCTTAAGTTCACCCCTCAGCCTCCGTTTCTCCAGGGAAAATAGCCCCAGCCTACTCAGCCTCTCCCTTTAGCTCAAACCCTCCAATCCCAGTAGCATCCTTGTAAATCTTTTCTGAATGCTTTCAAATTTAACAACATCTTTCCAATAGCAGAGAGACCAGAATTGAATGCAGTATTCCAAAAGTAGCCTAACCCATGTCCTGGTAAAAACAATGACTGCAGATGCTGGAAACCAGATTCTGGATTAGTGGTGCTGGAAGAGCACAGCAGTTCAGGCAGCATCCAAATAGCTTCGAAATCGACATTTCAGGCAAAAGCCCTTCATCAGGACTTTTGCCCGAAACGTCGATTTCGAAGTTATTTGGATGCTGTCTGAACTGCTGTGCTCTTCCAGCACCACTAACCCATGTCCTGTACAGCTGCAACATGACCTCCCAATTCTTGCATGTATAAGATCTTGAATAGTTATGACAAGGTGGACATGGAAAAGTAGTTTCTTGTTGTAGGTCAGCCCAGAACTCGGGGGCACCGTTTAAAAAAATTAGGTGTCCTCTTTTTGGGACAGATCAGAAGAGATGCTTTCCAATGGCTGAGAGAATTTGGAACTCTGCCTCAAGACAGTACAGATGAATTAATAGGAATATTCCAGAGGTAGAGACAGAATTGTGTTAAAGCAGGGATTTGAAGGTATCAGGGAATACCTTCAAAGATGGGAATTTGGAATTCAAAACACAAAATTAGACTTGGTCTTAGTGAATGGCAGAGCAGATATGAGGGCTTGAAATTGTCTACTACTTTGTTCAAATGTTTTTATTTATTGCAACCCTATGAGCCCTTAGGAATCTGTTAGTGAGTGGCCACTGCAGTCCATGGGTATAGGTAGACACAAAGTTTTTAGGCAGTTCTAAGATTATGACCCAGTGACATTAAAGGAATAGTGATGTAATTCTAGTTCAGAGTAATTTGCGGCTTGAAGACGAACTACAGTTGGTGGTGTTCCCCTATATCCACTGCCTTTGTCTTTCTCGGTGACTTGAGAGTGCTGTCAAAGGTGCTTTGGTGAGCTGCTGCAGTGCATCTTTTACATAGTATACACTGCTGTTACTGTGCACTGGTGGTGGAGGGAATGATTGAAGGATGGTGGATGGTGTCCAGCTTGAGTGGTGATCGAACTGCACCCATACAGGCAAATAGAACGTGTTCTGTTAAACTCCTGACCCATGCCTTGTGGATGATGAACAGGCACCTGAGAGAAAGGAGGGGAGTTATTTTCTGCAGCATTCCTCTGACCACCTCTTGTAGTTACTGTATTTGTATGGCTCGTTCAGTTTTGATCAGTGGTCATCTCCCGGGAAATTGACATATTAAGGAATTCTAGTGATGTCCTAGTGATGCTATTGAATGTAGAGGGGAGATAATTAGAGATGTGCATTTCTGAAAACTGAGAGTAAATGAGTTGGTGGAAGGCATCCAGAACTGATTTATAGATAATGATTCATCATTGATAGTCAGTGTATTGTATTTACCAATGAATAGATCTAGTCACAGGCTGGCCATTGGAATGTTTTTAAAGATAGTGGTATCTTTTCATTTAATAATTACTAAAGGGTTACTAAAGATGGACAACAGTACATCCTCTTCAGGGTATGTTTGACGTAGTTGTCACACCAGATTCCGTTGAGCCAATGTGGCAACTTGCACATTTCTAATGTTCAAAGAAGAAATGGGAACAGCCCGCCTTCTTCAGTCTATCCAAGGAACTGAAATTCCTCCGCCTTGGAACGATTCCATTGTAAACTCTTCAAAACCTACAGGTACAGTATTTCTGACGGTGATGTGCCCAGATTTAGACACAACATTCCAGTTGGTGACAAACTGGTGTATAATGTAAGTTAGGATAACTTGGTATTTATTCCATTTATTTACAAAGTCTGATGATTGTTCTCGATGTGTCCCAACTTTCCAAATTGGTAAGAGTTTCTATTTTACTGTTGAGACTTTGGTAAGATTTCACTAATCATCCAGAAAATTAACAGTAAACCAGCCTGGTAATAGCTTCAATTGCTGAAGGTTATCTTGTGTTGTCATAAACTCACACTCCAATCTACTAACACAAAGATTTAGATTTACAATATCAAGAAATGCACAACTATATGACGACAGCCAAATGGGAAAAAAAATTATTGTAACTCTGAATCTTTGCCTGGGGCAGGAGTGGGGTGGGGGGTTGCATTTGCTAATGCTCTTGGGTGGGGTTTAAACAAATGCTGCAGGCGGATGGGAACCTGAATTGTAGCTCCAGTGTAAAGGAGGTTGAGGGTCGTGAGAGGGCACCGGCAATCAGGGTGTTGGTTTGAAATGTGTGTACTTCAATGCCAGGAGCATCTGGAATAAGGTGGGTGAGCTTGCAGCATGAGTTGGTACCTGGGATTTCGATATTGTGGCCATTTCAGAGACATGACCCAAGGAGGGACAGGAATGGTTGTTGCAGATTCCAGGATTTAGGTGTTCAGTAAGAACAGAAGATGGTGTGGGAATGAAGCTCTTGTCAAGAGGAAGAAGGTGGTTTATGTGAGAATGAGGTATGAAGGCTCAGTTAGGGGGCTTGAGAGTTCTACGTTGGCCAGAAAAGATCTAAAGAGAGGGCCAAGAAGTCCCAGGAGGGGACATGAGAAGTTGTTGGTGGATAGGATCAAGGAAAGCCCTAAGGCCTTCCATGGATATATCAGGAATAAAAGAATGACTAGAATAAGATCAGGGCCAGTCAAAGATAGTAGTGGGAAGTTATGTGTGTAATCTGAGGACATAGGGAAAATGCTTAATGAGTACTTTTCATCAGTATTCACATTGGAAAAGGGCAATGTTAGTGAGAATATGGAAATGCAGGCTACTAGATTAGATGGGATTGTGGTTGACAAAGTGGAGGTTTTAGCATTTTTTGGGAAGATCTGAAAATAGATTAGACTTCTGGGCCAGATGGGATTTATCTTCTGATTCTCTGGAAAGCAAGGGAGGAGATTGCAGAGCCTTTGGCTTCGATCTTTGTTATCATTGTTGACAGGAGTAGTACGAGAAGAGTGGAAGACAGCAAATGTTGTTCCCTTGTTTAAGGAGGGGAGTCAGGACAACCCTGGTAATTGTAGATCAGCGAGCCTTACTTCGGTTGTGGGTAAGATATTGGAAAAGGTTATAAGAGATAGGATTTATAATCATCTAGAAAAGAATAATTTGATTAGGGATGGTCAACACTTTTGTGAAGGGTAAGTCGTGCCTCACAAACCTTATTGAGTTCTTCGAGAATGTGACTAAACAGGTAGATGAGGGTAAAGCAGTTGATGTGGTACCTATGGATTTCAGTAAGGTGTTTGATAAGGCTCCACAGGGTAGGCTATTGCACAAGAGTTTTGGGATTGAAGGTGATTTAGGAGTTTGGATCAGAAATTGGCTAGCTGAAAGAAGGCAGGGTGGTGGTTGATGGGAAATGTTCATCCTGGAGCTCAGTTACCAGTGGTCTGCTGCAAGGATCTGTTTTGGGGCCACTGTTGTTTGTCATTTGTATAAATGATCTCTGTGTGTGCGCATAGAAGGAACGTAGAGTACTAGGCCAATGGTAAAATTCTTGGCAGTGTAGATGAATAGAAAGAACTTGGTGTCTAGGTACATAAATCCCTGAAAGTGGTACCCGGGTTGATAGAGTCGTTAACAAGGCATATGGTATGTTGGTGTTTATTGATAGGGGGATTGAGTTTCAGAGCCACGATGCCATGCTTCAGCTGTACAAGGTACCTGGAGTATTGCGTAGAGTTCTGGTCACTGCATTATAGGAAGGATGTGGAAGCTTTGGAAAGGGTTCAGAGGAGATTTACTAGGATGTTGCCTGATATGGAAGGACGATCTTATGAGGAAAGGCTGGGGGAATCAGAGGCTGTTTTTGATGGAGGGAAGAAGGTTGATAAGTGACTTGTGAGATGTAGAAGATAATCAGAGGGTTAGATAGGGTGGACAGCGAGAGTTTTTTTTTTCTTGGATGCTGAAGGCTAACATGAGGGAACATAGCTTTAAATTGAGGGCTGATAGATTTTGGACAGGTATCAGGGTATTTTCTTTACTCAAAGTAGTAGGGGTGGGGAACGGCCTGCCTGCAACAGTAGTAGATTCGCTGATGTTAAGGGCATTTAAATGGGCATGGGACATACATATGGATAATAATGAAACTGTGTAGGTTAGATGGGCATCAGATTAATTTCACAGGTCGGGGAACATAGAGGGCCAAAGGGTCTGTGCTGTGCTGTAACGTTCTGTGTTCTAATCAACAGAAGTGAAGTTGTTGCGACAAATATTACATTGAACAGATGGGCACCAAATAGCCACCAAAAGACAACCAACTATCACTAGTATCCATACACACAGACGAAGAGGGACAACAGTTTGACTGGGACAGGCTAAACAAAGACACACAGGGGAATTTCTGGAGGCTTGGCATTCAAACCTATTGACTTGGACCCCATTTACGAACACCTCAGACAAAGTGATATCCCCCACCACAACAGACCAGTTCAGACAGCTAGCAGGACAGAACACCAGCACTTCATTCTTTCTGCTGGATGGTGCTGGGCTGCTCGAATGTTGTAACTACATTCATCCAGGCAAGTGGAGTGTGATCCATCATGGTCCTGACCTGTGCCTTGTACACAGACAGGCTTCAAGTTACTTACCACAGCATTCCTGGACTCACCTGCTCATGTAACCATGACATTTGTGTAGTGCAGTTCAGCTTCTGTTCAATGTTAGTCTGGTGATATTGACAGTTCTGATCTTTACCAGGCATAAATCAAATACCAGATACTTAAGTCATGGGCTATGGCTAGTGTTGGCTAGGCCAGCATTTATTGCTCATTCTAATTGCTTTAGAGAAGGTGGTTTTAAAGTGTTGGGAATTGCAACACTATCTTAGATGTTGTACAAGTCTTGCTGAATATGGACATCACAGCTGCATAATTCAATGTATTCCAACTACTATCAAGAAATGCTGGAAGTAGTAGGTGCAGCAAAGGCACTAGAGCTGGCCATATTCTGGCAATAGTACTGAAGAGTTGCACTCCAGAACTTGCTGTGAACCAAGCCAAACTGTTTCAGTACAGATACAACATTGGATAATTACCTCGGTCTGAACTTGTCCATGAAAAGCTGGACAGTTAACCTGCCAATTACCTTCCAATCAGTAAAAGAGAAATTTAACAAGCAGTCCTTTTTGAAATACCTGGTGAAAAGTTCAATGTAAAATAGTGCACAAATTGCAACAACTTCAATGACATCTTGTATTTAGTGTGCCTTTACAGTGAAAGCACCACGTGCAGCTTTGACAATTACTGCACCTGTTAAAAGAACTCACTGTCAAGGAAACTCCTGCTCAAAACTGACTTGGGGGTTTCCAGTTATTCTGTAGAATGACTGTATTTAATACACTGAATAAGGGACTTCCCACACCAAATTTTCACCCAGGCAACTGAGAAAATGCACCTCTTGAATTTTATACATAGTTCACAACAGCTTTTAAACTGTTCAAATGAATGCCAAGGAACATCCAATAGATCCTCAACATTTTCTCGTTATTGGTTGGAATCTAATGTGGGCTAAAATAGATAATTGAGGAATTTATAAGCTTTAACAGATAAAGCTCAACCTACCCAATTTCTACAAAGTTGCAAAATTGATAAGATAAAGTCTGCTGAACTTGACAACTAAATCATGTCAAAAGTCATACTGAAAATGCATTATGTTCTGTTCAGACCACATTTTCATTGTATTCAATTCTGGATCCTGTAATAAAAAGGAGACATTTAAGCCAAAGAGGCTCATCAGTGGCAAATTGAACTCACTCTGGCTAAGTGAGGTGATTCACTTGGGTAGGACAAAATGGAAGGGAATGCATGATGAATGGATGACCCTAGGAAGCACAAAGGGACCTAGATGTGTGCATCCACCACTTCATTAAAGGTAGCAGAACAGGTAAAGTAGTTGAGGCAGCATATGGGAAATTCTCTTCGAGTCAACACATAGCATTTAAGTTCAATGAGGTGATGTGATGCACTACAGCTATAATATGGAGTGTGGTTCTGAAATCCACATAGGAGGGATGTGATTGCCCTGAAAAGGGTGCAGAGGAGATTTACCAGAATATTGCCTGGGCCAGAGAGATTTAGTTATGAAAAAAAGAGCAAAGACTGGGGTTGTTTCCTTTAGAGCAGAAGAAATGGAGTGGCATGAATCAGATGTGTAGATATGAAGGAACTTTTCCTTTGGTGGAGGGATTAATAACCGGGGAACAGATTTAAAGGCAAGAGGCAGAAGGTTTTTAAGGTGTTGTGAGAAAATAAAATTCACCTGGAGGAAGAAGCCTTAGTAAATCTAAGTAGTATTTTGATGTAAACTTGCAATCAAGGCTACAAGCCAAGTGCTGGAAAATAGGTTATTTTTAACTGGTACAAACTTGATGACTCAACGATTTAAAAGGCAAGTAAGCTGATCCTGAGCAACAGTAAAGTAAAAAGAATAAAAGAAACAAGCCTTACAAACTGAACGGAGAAAATCTTATGGAGATATGGACCGATGGGGGAAATGCAGAAAAAGGTACCAAACATTATTTCAAAGTGAACTGTTCAAGTACAACAAAGATAAATGTAAAAAGGTAAATATGGAACCACTATCAGAATGTTAGTTCAAAATGATCAACATGCAGAACGGCATTTGGCAAACTGGCTTTGGATTGCTTGATAGGCAGCGAATGGCATTATCTGGTGTCAGGCATGAACTGAGATTACTTCTGAGTGGTTTATCATCTTCAGCTGTAACCTGGTGATGACCTCATTAGCTTATAGAATTCACATATCTCAAAATACTTTTTCACCAAAACATACTTTATTTAGATTTTATCAAATCTTACATAAAGCAGCCAACCTTTGCTGACCATTTCCTTCCACATTAAAAATGCATAGGTGAGACGGTCAACAAAATGTTTATAACCATCTCAGTATATTCAAACTTCCAGTTCTGATGAAAAGTCAATGACCTGAAATATCAACTCCACTTCTTTCTCCACAAATGCTTCCTAACAGGTTAAGACTATACAATAAATTTCAACAAATTGTTACTGAAATGGACAGCCAATCTCACTAGGTTGATGTCCTTTCCCTGGTTGGAACTGGGGTGTTTTCTTGCCTTGCCTGAGATTTGGAAATTCCTGTATAGGTATCAAATATATCTCCTAGTTGCATGGCTATAGGGTTTGCATGACCACTACGGACAGCTGGAGTAATTGTTTGGGGTGGGGGTGAGGTTAGTGTGGAACAAAATGAAAGAATATTGAGTTAACAAATAATTAGGATTAGGAAGGACCGTAGGTTGGAAACTGGCATCCAAAATCTTGAATTTGTATGTAATCCACATTACTGGGATGGAAGTTTATTCTGTTCCCAATTAGAGTCCACTGAAACTGGAGAACAGTCAGTCTCAACTCACTACGTCAACATTACTCCAATTGCTTCTTATTGCACACAATTATTCACAGGAAAGGAATGGAGAAACATCACATTAGTGAGGATGAAATGCACCAGTGCACAGGGAAGAGATTTTTTGGAACCAATCATTGTGCTAGAGCCACACTGCCAATGTAATGAACTGCAGAGGAACACCGTTTCATTCCTTATTGTGTTGGCACCATTCTTTTCATTAATATTAAACTGCA
Source organism: Chiloscyllium punctatum (assembly GCF_047496795.1). Taxonomy (NCBI): domain Eukaryota; kingdom Metazoa; phylum Chordata; class Chondrichthyes; order Orectolobiformes; family Hemiscylliidae; genus Chiloscyllium; species Chiloscyllium punctatum. The sequence goes on from NC_092739.1 coordinate 137,572,097, forward strand.
GAATACAATCCATTTATCCTGCCACTTCAGTAACACAACCAATATCGTTCCAAAAGAAACAGCCATCAAATGAAGCTTGCTGGGTAATTCTTATTACAAAATTATATTACCAATTAGTTCTCGATTGGTAACCAGAGGTTGCTCCTGGTTCGTGCAGGAATCCACTGTCAGAAGCCTTGAGCCAGTGGGCTTTCTCGATACCTTTCACTTATTTCCTCCAGGCGAATATTAAAAACAAAAGCTTGCAGCCCATCAGACCAATCCCTGGATCAACAAATTCTTTTTGTAGCACTCAAGGCTGCAGAGCGGTAACCCAGTTTTAGAACAAGAGTATCTCTTGAAGTTTGAACAGCCCTCAACCCCACAGGTTACAGGGAGAGGCACAGGCTGCAAGACAGATGGAAGGGGGACTGGACATCCATGTGGAAAGGAGACAGTAATTGCTTCGGCATTGTTGGAATATCTAATCATAGGATAGTGCATTCTTTTAGTTTTTCTCTCCCTCAGCGTTTTGACTTTGGCCTTGTTAGTCTTTGTCAGCCGTTCAATTGTTTGGTTTTTGTTGTCCTCTGCTTTCTTTGCAGCTTGCAGGCGCCTTTTTCGAGCACGCTCAGCTCGCTTTACCATCATCTCCTCAGTCATCTCCTTCGCTTTATAGCCCATGGGCAGCTCCAGGAGTGGTTGGCTTTGTTGTTTGTGTAGCAGGGCACGCTGCATAAACAAAGAAAATATTTTGAAAAACTAGAGTCAACAGTTTAAGCATTTTTATGCTATGAGTCACCACTTCCTAAAGGCAAGTTCAAAACAGATTCAGTAACTTTCAGAGACTGGACAAACGTTTGGAAAGCACTATGGGATTTTGAATACGTTAAATTGCCCCAAGGAGAATTCAAACTTCCTTCAAATACAAGGAATTATCATGGATGTTGGAAATCTGAAAAATGGAATGCATTGGAAATACTTTTTACCTGTGAGGGGAGACCCAGCGAATGTTTGAGTCAAATATGACTTCAGTGTTGAGGAAGTCATCAACTCTGCTTCACTCTCTACAGATGCTGCCAGACCAGAGTATAATTCAGCACATCATTTTTATTTCAGCTTCTCTCCTCTTCCCACATAAATAGGTCAAAATATCCTTTGTACTTTTTAAGGCCACAGTGTCCTTCCTAAAGTGTGGTCAGCAAAATTGGACCCTGCTTCAAGTTGGGCCAAAGCAGTGATTTACAAAAGTTTAAAATTCCTTGCTTTTGTACTTGATGCGTCCTTCTATGCTGTAACTGTTGAATCATCTGTTTTAACTGTAACAATGTGCTTCAAAATCAGCCTCCTTTTCATCCTATAACATTCAAATATTTGAGAATGTCTATCCTTTGAACTGTTAGTCTATGTTGTCTTTCTTCTTTCTAAATGCACTTCAAACCTGCTGCAATATTTCATGTGTACACTTCACCAAACTGTCTATTTCCTCCTAAAGCTTGTCACTATCCTCATTGTTTTCTGTGCCAAGTACAGAACTTAAAACAATGCTCAGTGTATCATATTCAGATTGATATTTAAAAAACATGAGGTATTGTTAATACTGTTCACTCCCTCCAATCTGAAGGGTGACTATTCACTACTACTTTGTCCCTTAACCAATTTCTGTATCCACACTGCCACTGCCTCCAATTCTGTAGGCTTCAACTTTACGACCAAGTTTATGAAATGCTGACAGTTCATACATAGTTCAACTGCACTAAAGTAATTGACAGAATACAGAGGTTTAGTGAGTCAGTCAAATGTAATTTATATTTAACAAAGCCATTGTGGCTGCCACTTATTCTCAGATTTGAGACTCTGCAGTTCAAAATTTGGGTCATGAGAGCTGATTGAAACCGAACTATTATCACATTTCTGAAAAGGAAGTTAAGCCATTAACCATCAAATCAAACGATGGAGAACTTAATGCAGTGCAAACATGCACATCTTGCAAGTTTTAAAGATAATATTGAGAGACAAAGGGCAAGATACCATCTGTGCGAAACAAACAACTGAGCTGTGTAGATCAGCCAAAATTTGCAGAAATATCTAACTTGCGATAGATTTCTTAATTCCCTCAAACTGCTGGCCAATGTGTACATCATTGACATTTGTCATATCCCCTGCAAGATGTGGCCCAACACTCACCTGCCTTGCCGTCAGCAGTGATTCATCAATCTCCTTCTTTAATTCTCCATTATCATCCAACTCTCCTTTCTCCAAAGCATCCAGCCATCGCTGCTCCTCATCCTGTTCTGGCTCCTGAAGGCTTTCAGAATCCAGGTCTGGTAAAGGAGATGGATCCAAGTTGCTCTCCTCATCTGTAAATGTTACAAATAATTCTGATCAAACTCTACATTTTTACCTTTATTTATTCCAAGGTAACAATGTAACAATGGAAGTGGTGCATCAGGATTTGTTTTTGGTTGATAAAAATTATGGTGTCTGTCTTTCTCCTTATCTCTGTAACAGAGTGTGTTCTCACCAAGATGAGGGGGCTAGAGAATGATCTCAGATTTGTTAACAATCCCAGTGTTGATAATATCCGATACAGCAACCATCAGCTACTGTAGAACCCTCTCCTCATCATGAACAGGAGGCAAACAGAGGGATGAAAACCACATATGGGCAATAAGTAACGGGTCTAAATAAAGGTAAGGAATTGGCACAGGCTTGGTGGGTCAAAGGGACTGCACCGATGCAGTTTGCTGTTTTTCATTTTTAAAAAAATGACAATGTGTGAACTGGACAAATCAATTCAGATTCTTCACAAACCTTCAACAAATTTATCTTATGCAGCAAATGGTTAGAATGGAATATACCAAGATTCAATGGTGGTCTTAAGAATGAGAACCGAAGAGAAGCGGTTTGTAGAGCTACAGGGAAAAGGCAGGGTAATGGGACTAGTTGAATTGGCCTGAGAGTCAACATGAATGCAACAGGCTGAAGAGTTACAACAAAAGGAGCACAAAACGACACTGCTCTATTATTGTATTAAATCTCCAATTTGCAAAGTTCATTTTGACAAAAACAAAAAAGAAATGCAAGTTTGCAGTAAGCATCCCTATTGAAATAATATGCACATCATGAAATTGTTGCTTCTATGCGATTAATGCAAATTAAACTTACTCTGGGAGGGTAGCTGGTAATTAATGGCATTTATGGCCCTGGCAAGACACTCAATCGAAGAGCATCAGAAAGAGAATAGCACATTTTTGTGAAGATTTGTAGCTCAGGTTTAAATTTGCTTGCTGAACTGGAAGATTTGTTCTGACGTTTTGTCATCATGCTAGGTTACATCAGGGAGCCTCCATTGAAGCGCTGGTGGGTTCTGGCCTGTTTTCTATTTCTGTATCTTGGTCTGTCGTGATGGGTTTTTAATCACTTCTGGTTCTTTTTCTGAAAGGTTGGTAAATGGGGTCAAAATCGACGTGTTTGTTGATGGAGTTCTAGTTTGAATGCCAAATGGTAATGTTACCCAGCATGGTAACAAAATGTCTGAGAACAAATCTTTCAGCTCAGCGAGCAAACTTACAACCAGAGAATAGCAAAGTTGTGAAGTCTCACTCAAGATAATAAAACTTGCTTATCTTTTTTAAAAATATTTCCCTGTCCTGATAGCATTTTCTGCTAGTCTTGTCATTTACACTCTGCTCCTGTTGAAAATTGGTCATTTCCAGAATGCAATGCTGTTTCAATTCTCAAAAAACCTGATGAGCTAACTTATTTTAGAAAGTAATTTTAACACAGACTTAATTTGTAACATGGCATAGAGCAAACAAAGCAGAATGGGTATTTAATTAACAATTAAGTGGACCTCAAACTTTAAATTTAATGTTGATCTTGTTCTTTGTTACAGTTGCAAGAGAAGGTGCACATTGTATTCCTCATACTGTTCTAGTACCCCAACACACTTAGTATGGGTAGATCATGCCATACAGCATGCAAAACAAAACTCTTCACTGGACCTAGATACACGACAATAATAAATCAAATCAAAAAATTCAGTTAAGTGTGACATGCACTTTGATGGGATGAATAAGGAAATCATATATTCCTTGGAAAAGTCAAAAGGAGATGTGGGTTCATTGGAATTTAGGAGTACAGACTCAAACCCTATAAAAAGTAGTTGATATCTTAAAAATAGTAAAGATCATTAAGACAACAGAATTTATAAACAGACAAGATCATTAAAATTAGATAACCTTGATGAGGCCACATTTAGAACAGTGCACAATTTTGATTCATTTTCTTTCCCATTTTTCTCCAAAGGGAAGTAGTATTTCTTGAATAAACTCACAACAAACAGCCTACAGTCTTTAAGGACCAACTACTGCTGACTCAAGGTTTCTTTGCAGCTCAAGAAAGAATATCCTGATGAATTCAGCCTTTTAAAAAAGAAAGAAAGGCAGAAAAATACTCCTCCACTAAATCTGACCAACTGATAGAATGTACCACACTGGGAGAGCTGTTTACCTAATGGTATTATTACTGGACTATTAATCTAGAGACCCAGGTAATGTTCAAGGGACCCATGAATTCCACTGTGGCAGAGGGTGAAGTTTGAATTGAATAACAATCTGGAATTAAGGATATAATGGTGACATTGAAACAGCTGGCAATGGTCAGGAAATACCATCTGGTTCACTGATGTCCTTTAGGGAAGGAAACTGCCATCCTTCCCTGATCTGGCCTACATGTGACTCCAGACCCACAGCAATGTGCTTGACTCTTAAAATGTCTTCTAGGCAATTGGGGATGGGTAATAAATGCTGGCTTAGCCAGTAACACCCATACCCCATGAATAAACATTAGAAGAAAAAAAGGCTGGCAGAGGTTGTAGAAATGTCCAGATTAAAATACATGCCTTGACACCTTTACAGATCATTACAATGCACAGCACTTACCAAGCCAAGCCCGATACTGGTCCAATGGCACTTCATCTGGTTCATCATCAACCATCAAAGGAGAGGGAGATTGCTTAAGCTCAGAAGCCAAAGAAAAGTGGGGCACACTGTTACATAAAAAACAAATTATGAATTACATGTACAATGGAGGTCAAGTTGAACACTGCTTATTTCAAACAAAAACCTAGTCAGTCCCTTCATTTCTTGGTCAATAAGGTCATCTGTGGTGTCTATAATCAATTAGTATATTTACTAACCAACAGAAGACAGGATACTGCATAACTAGTCTATTCTAACATAATGGTACATTCTTCGCTACCTTAGCCCATGCAATAATTGGACAATTGTTTCAGAGTGGCATCCTACAATAAATTCTTTGAATTCTTACACTTTGTTAACTGTATCCTGAGAAACAATTAAGCAAAGGCAAGACCACGTTCCTTATCCTTTGCCAACTGCTCTTATTTTTAAATTGCAATAGCAATCATTTTATTAAGAGTTATTTTAAATGAGTCCATGAATAATATTGACCAGACAGGGGTGGCACCAGTTTAATCTAAGTCAGCAATTTTGTATTGCAGCCCACAAATTGAATTCAATTTATGGAAAGGAATGCAACCCCTGACGATTGGGCTGCTTGTCCATACCATAGCCACTGTCCTACCATGGAGTTTTTGACCTCAAAATTTGACAGACATCCTCAGATAGGAAAATTGTCAATTTCTCAGTGAAGACAAACTATTTTCTGCTAAAATGACTCCTTAAAAATATAGGAGCATTCCTTAATAGGGCATCAAGGGGTCAAAATGAGTTAGCTATAAAAAGGCAATGTGAAGTACGATTATGAAGGTATATGTTACCTCTTTGTGCCCATGGTTTGACCGCCCAGTTTGATTTTAAGTTTTAGCTGGGGTTTTCCAGTACCAGAATCAGATTCCAGAGTTTCAGAGGAAAAACCAAGCCCCACATCCGCTTGGTGATGCTTCTTCTTGTGTTTCTTGTGCTTCTTGTGTTTCTTCTTGTGAGCACTGTGCCCACCAGCTTCGTCCTCTGTGGAACGGCAAAGGATAGAGGTCAAATGGTGCCAAGGCAGCAGTGACCTACCTCTCACAAAAACTACCTGCCACTCAAGCCAATAGCCAAACTGCCTAAGAGGAAACAAGACTGACAATGTCAAATCAATTGTGCATCTTGTATGGCAAACACTCAACCTTAAACAAAATGCTCTGACTGTGAAATTAGTGTACACTTGCTGTGCCTTCATGTACAGATTCATTATTCTGAGGATGTATTGGTATAGTTGGTACCATTATGCTTTCACACTCATTTCTCATAGTTGTGTTGCTAGTTTTAGAAACAATAAATCATACCTTGGTTTTATAGAGTTGAAAATATCCTCCAGACAACAGACTTGGATGATAAGCTGTAGTGCTGACTGTCCTGCAGATGTCACATGCCCATTACACTTTACTGACACTTGAATAGACAATAGGTGGAGGAGTAGGCCATTCTGCCCTTCGAGTCAGCACCACCATTCATTATGATCATGGCTGATCGTCCTCAGTCAGTATCCTGTTCCTGCCTTATCCCCATAACCATTGATTCCACTATCCTTAAGAGCTCTATCCAACTCTTTCTTGAAACTATTCAGAGACTTGGCCTCTACAGCCTTCTGGGGCAGAGCATTCCATACACCCACCACTCTTTGGGTGAAAAGGTTTCTTCTCAACTCTGTTCTAAGTGGCCTACCCCTTATTTTTAAAACTGTGTCCTCTGGTTCGGGACTCACCCATCAGCAGAAACAAGTTTCCTGCCTCCAGAGTGTCCAATCCTTTAATAATCTTTTGTGTCTCAATCAGATCCCCTCTCAGCCTTCTAAACTCAAGGGTATACAAGCCCAGTCGCTCCAATCTTTCAACATTAGATAGTCCCGCCATTCTAGGAATTGACCTAATGAACCTACATTGCACTCACTCAATAGCCAGAATGTCTTTCCTCAAAACTGCACACAATATTCCAGGTGCGGTCTCACCAGGGCCCTGTACAGCTGCAGAAGGACCTCTTTGCTTCTATACTCAATTCCTCTTGTTATGAAGGCCAGCATGCTATTAGCTTTCTTCACTGCCTGCTGTTCCTGCATGCTTGCTTTTATTGACTGATGTACAAGAATACCTAGATCTCATTGTACAGCCCCTTTACCGAACTTGACTCCATTTAGGTAGTAATCTGCCTTCCTGTTCTTGCCACCAAAGTAGATAACCACATTATCCACACATTTATCCACATTAAACTGCATCTGCCATGCATCTGTCCACTCACCTAGCCTGTCCAGGTCACCCTGTATTCTCCTTACATCCTCTTCACGTTTCACCCTGCCACCCAGCTTAGTATCATCAGCAAATTTGCTAATATTACTTTTAATACCTTCATCTATATCATTAATATATATAGTAAAAAGCTATGGTCCCAGCACTGATCCCTGCGGCACACCACTGGTCACTACCTGCCATTCCAAAAGGGAGCCGTTTATCACTATTCTTGGTTTCCTGTCAGCCAACCAATTTTCAATCCATGTCAGTATTTTTCCCCCAATACCATGCGCCCTAATTTTGCTCACTAACCTCCTATGTGGGACTTTATCAAAGGCTTTCTGAAAGTTCAGGTACACCACATCCACTGGATCTCCCTTATCCATCTTCACAGTTACATCCTCAAAATTGCAGAAGATTAGTCAAGCATGATTACCCCTTCATAAATCCATACTGACTCTGACCTATCCGGTTACTATTATCCAGATGTGTCGTAATTTCGTCCTTTATAATTGACTCCAGCACTTTTCCCCAACACTGAGGTCAGACTAACTGGTCTATAATTCTGTTTTCTCTCTCCCTCCTTTCTTAAAAAGTGGTACAACATTATCCACCCTCCAATCCGCAGAAACTGATCCTGAATCTATAGAACATTGGAAAATGATCACCAATGCATCCACGATTTCTTGAGCCACCTCCTTCAGTACCTGGGATGTAGACCATCAGGCCCCTGGGGACTTATCAGCCTTCAGACCTAACGGCCTCTCCAACACCATTTCCTGCCACTTGCTTCATTAAATCCTGAAAATGAATTCTGTTAAATGGTTTTGGGGTGGCACAGTGGCTAGGACAGCTGCCTCACAGCGCCAAGGACCCAGGTTCAATTTCAGCCTTAGGCTACAGTCTGTGTGGAAGTTGCACATTCTCCCCATGCCTGTGTGGGTTCCCTTTGAATGCTCCAGTTTCCTCCATGGTTCAAATGTGCAGGCTAGGTGGAATAGACATGGGAAATGCGGGGCTACAGAGATAGAGTCTGGGTGAGAAGGCCTTTGCAGAGTTGGTGTGAACTTGTTGGGCCAAATGGCCTGTTCCCACACTAGGGATTCTATGAATCAAGCATTTCCAATAGTTAAGCATTCAAGCCATACAAACAGAAGGGTCTTGGGTTTAATCAGTGATTGGTGTTCAGTTAGATGCTCTCAGAATACAAGCCAAGGCAGTTGAATTGGTCTCATTTGTAAGTAGCTTGATTGTGGCTGGGTGAGGTGGAGGGGGTGCAACTATAAGTGCAAGAAAAATATTATTGCTAGTTTAGAGTCTTTAGATGATTTCACTAGTACATCAGTGCAAGTTAGTCCCACAAGTAGTTTCAACATCTTCTGTTTAACAGGACATCTGTACTGCCCAAAACTAACCACTCATAGTATAAACCAAGCATTAACAACAGTTATATCAGAGATCTGAAGCAGAGATCTGAAGCAGACACCTGAGGGAGGGAGGGGGGGAGGGAGGGGAGGAGGAGAGAGGGAGGGGGGGGAGGAGGAGAGAGGGAGGGGGAGGAGGAGGAGAGAGGGGGGGGGGAGGAGGAGGAGAGAGGGGGGGGGAGGAGGAGAGAGGGAGGGGGGGGAGGAGGAGAGCGGGGGGGGGGGGGAGGAGGAGAGCGGGGGGGGGGGGGGAGGAGGAGAGCGGGGGGGGGGGGGGAAGAAGACGGGGGGGGGGGGCGGGGGGGGGAGAGAGATGAGAGAGTGAGGAGCGAACACAGCAGCGACCTGGGGGCGGGTAAGGGCAAACAATAATGACGTGTTTTTTTTAAATAAAAATGGGGATTAAAAGCAATCCCCGCTGTCACTGAGTGTTGGCCGTTTGTTTTGTTTTGTTTTTCCGTGTCTAGTGACAGGGGCCCGGGGGGGGGGGGGGGGGGAGCGGATTAAAGTTGGCGGTTTTCCCTCCGGGGCTCTGACCCCTCACAGATCGATGACAGGATTTCAACTCTTACCCAAACCTCTGTCCACCGCCGACTCTTTCTTCTTTCCCATATTTAACCGCCGTTTTAAAGCCTCACTTTGATTGAAACCCGGCGGGGGAGGGAAATTCAGAAGCCCCTTCCGGTGCAAACACCGGAAACAGCCGGACCGCAGCCCGGCCATTGATTAAAGTTCCGCTTCTCCTGTCAGGGTTCACTCAGAGTCTACACCTCAAAATACTCCAGAAAATAACCCAGAAGAAAGAGCAGCACATCTGGGTAATTTATGAAATACACAATTCTGTAATTCAGGGAAAATATACTCTTCTCTCTCTAATTATGATTCTGAAAGAGCAGTTCAGGTCAGGAAAGCCCCCAGATTCCATCTGCAGATCTTGGGACATTTGGCCTTAATGACTGGAGAAGGGAAACCTGGAAGAGTGCAAGACCAAGGGATTTCGATCAAGGTAGATCACTGAGAGTGATTTCAGAAGATGAGGGTAATGCAATTATTTTCGAAACATATAATAAAAACCAAAAGAACTGCAGATGCTGTAAATCAGGACAAAAAAATAGAAATTCCTGGAAAAGCTTAGCAGATCTGGCAGTACCTGTGGAGAGAAATTAGAGTTTCAGGTCGAGTGACTCTTCCTCAGAAATACGACTAAATATGTAACAGGGATGGGAACAATGCAGAAAAGTCAATTGATAACCATAATTTCCTATCTTCACCTTTAGACAACCATCCATTGCTACTGCTATTAATAGGTTTTAACTGAGAAACATCAACTTTCTTTTATGTAGAGAATTCATTGAATAGACAAATCCAACCATTCTCTTTTCCAAACTGTAGTGTTTCAAGCTTTCCAGGATTGTGTTGAGGTTTACTGCAATCTTGGAGCAGTAATGATAAACATTCTTGAAAGAAAATGGAAGACAAAACACTTTGAACATTGTTAGAAACGAAAATTGCTTCTTAATAATCGCTCTAGACAAATTCAGGAAAACAAAGCTTTATTAGCAAGTCTGCAGAGATGGGCAGCCTTCTGAGTAAAAGGCGCGCTGAGGCTTACAAAGTTTCTCATTATATACAGCACAAGTCCCTCCCCTCCTTGGTTCTAACGAGCCATGAGGTTCACATTCTTAAAAACATCATTATTCTCCAACTTGCATCCTTATCACAAAGTCTGCAACAAATGTCTCCAGACCCTAGAGGTGTTATTTTTCTCTCCCTGTAGTCTTATCAGTCAAAGACTTATTCTTCTCTGTCTGTGCTGTAGCAGATGTCTCTGTATCAATCTGTAGCAGATGTCTCTCGAGTCGTTTCCCTGTCCTGCAGTCTTTATCAGTCAAGGACTCATCCTTCCCTGCCTGTGTTTATGGTTTCATCAATCAAGGGCCTGCTTGTTTTACTCTGCTCACAAACTGCATGCACTATTTTAAACTATTCTACTTTTGAGTATACAAAATGTTTTAAGAAAGCAAAAGTCTAATGTTTTAGAAAAGAAGCAAAAGTTTTATCTTTTATTATAGATCAGTCTGTGGTCTAGGCACATCTTAAAGTTGCAAACCGAAATTACCTCTCACAAACATAATCTTATAAGATCTGACCAACATGGGGTATAGTGAGATATGTAGGCAAAAGTGAGGGCTGCAGATGATGGAAACCAGAGTCTAGAATACATTGATGCTGGAAAAACACAGCAGGTCAGGCAGCTTCTGAGGAGCAGGAAAATTGACGTTTCGGGCAAAAGCCCTTCATCAGGAATGGAGGCAGGGCGCCTTCAGGGTGGAGAGATAAGTGGGAGGGGATGAGGTTGGGGAGAAGATAGCAAAGAGTACAGTAGGTGAATGGGGGTGGGGATGGAGGTGATAGGTCAGAGAGGAGGGTGGGGGAACGTAACAAAGACTACAGTGGGTGGATGGAGGTGGGAATGAAGGTGATAGGTCAGAGGGGAAGGGAGATTGGCAGGTAGGACAGGTCATGAGGACGGTGCTGAGCTGGACCTGAGTTAGGAATTGGGTTAAGGTGGGGGGAAGGAAATGAGGAAACTGGTGAAGTCCACATTGTTGCCCTGGGATTAAGCTTTCCGAGGCGGAAGATGGGGCGTTCTTCCTCCAGGCGTCGGGTGGGGAGGGAGCAACGGTGAAGGAGAGGGGGAGTTGAAATGTTGGGCCACCGGGCGGGGTGATTGATTGGTGCGGGTGTCCCAGAGATGTTCCCTAAAGTGCTCTGCGAGGAGGTGTCTAGTGTCCCCAGTGTAGAGGAGACCACATCGGGAGCAACGGATACAATAAATGATGTTGGTGGATGTGCAGGTAAAACTTTGATAGATGTGGAAGGGTCCTTTGGGCCTTGGATGGAGGTGAGGGAGGAGGTGTAGGCTCAGGGTTTGCAATTCCTGCGGTGACAGGGGAAGGTGCCAGGACGCGTGGATGGGTTTTTGGGGGGGTGTGGACCTGACCAGTAGTCACGGAGGGAACGGTCTTTGTGGAAGGCAGAAAGGGGTGGGGAGGGAAATATATCTCTGGTGGTGGGGTCCATTTGGAAGTGGTGGAAATGTCGGCGGATGATGCGGTTTATGCGTAGGTTGGTAGGGTGGAAGGTGAGGATCGGGGTGGGGGGGGTGCTGTCCTTGTTATAGTTGGAGGGGTGGGGTTTGAGGGAGGAGGTGCAGGATGTGGACGAGATGCGCTGGAGGGCATCTTCAACCTCATGGGAAGGGAAATTGTGGTCTCTAAAGAAGGAGGCCATCTGGTGTGTTCTGTGGTGGCACTGGTCCTCCTGGGAGCAGAGGCAGAGGAATTGGGAATACGGGATGACATTTTTGCAGGAGGGAAGAGGTGTAATCCAGGTAGCTGTGGGAGTCAGTGGGTTTGTAAAAAATGTCAGTGTCAAGTCGGTCATCTTTGATGGAGATGGAGAGGTCCAGGAAGGGGAGGGAGGTGTCAGAGATGATCCAGGTGAATTTAGGGTCAGGATCGAATGTGTTGGTGAAGTTGATGAACTGTTCAACCTCTTCGCGGGAGCACGAGGTGGTGCAATGCAGTCATCAATGTAGCGGAGGAAGAGGTGGGGAGTGGTGCTGGTGTAACTATGGAAGATAGACTGTTCTACGTAGCTGACAAAGATACAGGCATAGCTGGGGCCCATACGGTGCCCACGGCTACCTCTTAGGTCTGGAGGAAGTGGGAGGATTCGAAGGAGAAATTGTTGAGGGTGAGGACCAGGTCAGCCAAACGAATGAGAGTGTCGGTGGAAGGGTACTGTAGGGGACGTTGGGAGATGAAGAAACGGAGGGCTTGGAGGCCCTGGTCATGGCGGATGTAGGTGTAGAGGGATTGGATGTCCATGGTGAAGATGAGGCGTTGGGGGCCAGGGAAACAGAAGTCTTGGAGGAGGTGGAGGGGGTGGGTGGTGTCTTGAATGTATGTGGGGAGTTTCTGGACTAGGGGGGATAGGACAGTGTCGAGGTAGGTAGAGATGGGTTTGGTGGGGCAGGAGCAGGCTGAGACAATGGGTCAGCCAGGGTGGTCAGGCTTGTGGACCCCACACACTCTGCCAAGGACATGCAGGTCCTGGGCCTCCTCCAACACTACCCGACATTTGGAGGAAGAACGCCTCATCTTCCGCCTGGGAACACTTCAACCCCAGGGCATCAATGTAGACTTCACTAGTTTCCTTATTTCCCCTTCCCCCACCTCACCCCAGTTCCTAATGTCCAGCTCAGCATCGTCCTCATGACCTGTCCTACCTGCCAATCTCCCTTCCCACCTATCTGCTCCACCCTCCTCTCTGAACTATCACCTCCATCCCCACCCTCATTCACCTATCGTACTCTTTGCTACCTTCTCCCCAGCCCCCTCCCCCCACCCCCAATTTATCTCTCCACCCCGGAGGCTCCCTGCCTCCATTCCTGATGAAGGGCTTTTGCCTGAAACGTCGATTTTCCTGCTCCCTGGATGCTGCCTGACCTGCTGTACTTTTGAGCACCACTCTAATCCAGACTATAGTGAGATGTGTGGCAGAATCACATGAGAAATCAGATGGAGTCACAGTCATAAAGTCATACAGCATGAAAAACAGAGCATTCAGTCCAACCAGTCCACACCAACCACATTCCTAGACTAAGCTTGTCCCATCTGCCTGTGTTTGGCCCACATCCCACCAAACCTTTCTATTCATGAACTTATCTAAATAGTTTTAGTTGCACCTACATCCACCACTTTCTTTCGCAGTTCTTTCCACACAATAACCACACTTTGTATTAAAGAAGTTGCTTCTCATGTCCATTTTAAATCTTTCTCTTCTCACCTTAAAAATATGCTCCTTTCTCACCCTTGGGAAAGGACCACTGTTATTCATCTTATGCCCCTCATGATTTTATAAACCTCTATAAGATCATCCCTCAACCTCCCACATTTAGTGAAAAAAGTCACAGTCTCTCTAATCTATTTTTATATCTCAAGTCCTCCAGTCCCAGCAGTATCTTGGAAAATCTTTCTGAATCCCCTTTGGTTTAATGATATCCTTCTGATAACAGGGTGACCAGAACTGCACATAGTACTCCAGAAGAGACCTCACCAATGACTTGTATAACCTCAACATGGCATCCCAACTCCTATAATCAAAGATCTGAGCAATTAAGGCAAGCATGCTAAACACTTTCTTAACCACCCTGTCTACCTGTGAGATCCATCCTGATTGTTCTGAAATCTAATGAACATAATCCCAACTGATTCAACCCCTCCTCATACATCAATCCCACCTTCCCAGTCTGGGAAGTCTTCACTGCACTCCCTCAATAGCAAGAACATCTTTGCTCAGATGAGCAGAACAAAACGCACACAATACTCCAGATGTGGTCTTACAAGGACCCTGTATAATTACAACAACTGCTGTACTGGATTCATCTGGACTCATTTGCTATGAAGGCCAACATATAATTTCCCTTCTTCAATGTCTGTTAAATCAGCATGCTTACTGTCAGTGTACAAAATCATCTGGGTATCATTGCACCTTCTCCTTCTCAACCTATTGCTGTTCAGATAAAAATCTGCCTTCCTAATTTTGCTACCAAAGTGAATATCCTCACATTTATCCATATTATACTGTGTTTGCCATGCTTTTACCCACTCGCTCAGTTTGTCCAAATCATAATAAAGCATCTGTGATTCACCTTCACAGCTCACCGCTTCCCCCCGCCCCCCGCTCCCCCCCCCCCCCCCACAACACACACCTCCCCACCAGCTTTACATCATCTTCTTTGGAGATACCAGATTTATTTGAATTTGAATTTGAATTGAATTTATTGTCACATGTACCAAGTCACAGTGAAAAGCTTTGTCTTGCGAGCAATACAGGCAGATCACAGAGTTAAGTAGTATAGATAAGCAAATAATAGGTAAACAGTGGCAAAGACAAAAACATAGGTACAGGCGACTGCTAAGAGTTTGTGAGTCCATTCAGTATTCTAACAACAGTAGGGTAGAAACTGTTTCGAAACCGGCTGGTGGAGTGTTCACGCTTCTGTACCTTCTCCCCGATGGTAGAGGTTGTAGAAAAGCATTGCAAGGGTGGGATGGATCTTTGAGAATGCTGGCGGCCTTTCCTTGACAACAGGCCTGGTAGATGGATTCTATAGATAGGAGGTTGGCCTTTGTGATTGTCCAGGCCGAGTTCATCACTCTCTGTAACTGTCTCCGATCTTGAATGGTACAGTTGCCATACCAGGTAGTGATACATCCAGACAGAATGTTCTCGATCGCGCACCTATAAAAGTTGGCAAGTGTATTTGCCGTCACGCCAAATTTTCTCAGCTGCCTGAGGAAGAAGAGATGTTGTTGGACCTTTGTAACCAGTGCGTCCACATGAAGAGTCCAAGAAAGCTTGTTGTTGATGACCACTCCCAGAAGCTTGACAATCTCCACTCGTTCCACCTCTGTGCTGTTAATGTGTCAGGGGGCATGAGTAACATCCCACCGAGACTCAATAATGAGTTCCTTGATTTTGCCAGCATTGAGAGCTAGGTTGTTCTCAATGCATCATTTTTCCAGATCTTCCACCTCCCGTCTGTAGTCTGTTTCGTCACCATCTGAGGTTCGACCGACTATGGTGGTGTCATCAGCGAACCTGTAGCGACGCAGTTATGGGTATACAGTGAGTACAGTTGGGGGCTGAGTACGCACCCCTGGGGGGGGGCTGCAGTGTTGAGTGTAAGTGAGGATGAAATATTGTCCCCAATCTTCACTGATTGTGGCCCGTGAGTCAGGAAACTGATGATCCAGTTGCAGAGAGTGGGGCTTAGTCCATGATCACTAAGTTTAGTAATCAGTCTCGAGGGATAATAGTGTTGAAGGCTGAACTGTAGTCAATGAGTAGGATTCTTACGTAGCTGTTCTTGGTGTCAAGATGTTCTAGGGAGGGGTGAAGGGCAAGTGACATGGCATCTGATGTGGATCTGTTAGTCCGATAGGCAAATTAGAGTAGGTCAAGAGTAGTGGGGAGGAAGGAGTTGATTAATGCCAAGACCAGCCTTTCAAAGCACTTCATGACGACCGAAGTTAGGGCCACTGGGCAGTGGTCATTGAGACATGCTGCATGAGCCTTCTTAGGCACAGGGATGATGTTGGCCATCTTGAAACAGGCAGGGACAGTGGCCTGCTGCAGGGAGAGGTTGAAGATGTCTGAGAAGACTTCTGTCAGTTGACCTGCACATGCTTGATAGCATGGCTGGTACTTTGTCTGGTCCCATCGCTTTCCTTGGATTCTCATGACGGAAAACTGATCTGACCTCTGATGCAGTGACTGAGGAGATAGATTTGTCAGGACTTGTCGGAATAGGTGTTACCTCTCGCCAAAATTCTGCTCAAAGTGAGCATAGAAGGCTTTGAGACGATCTGGGAGGGATGTGTCATTGTCTGCTATCTTGCACTGTCTCTTTTTAGAACCTGTGATATCATTCAGTCCTTGCCATAGTCGCCGGGTGTCTGTGTGGGTCTCTAGTTTGGATCAGTAATGGTCCTTGGCTGTCTTAATGTCTCTGCGCAGGTCATACTTAAATTCCTTTTATACTTGGATTTTCTCATCTAAATCATTAATATATGTTGCGAATAGCTGGGCCCCAATCCTACTCGTCACTGCCCACCATTTGAAAAAATACCCATTTTTTGCACTCTTTGTTTCCTTTCTGCTAACCAGTTTTATCCATCTCAATGCACTACTCACAATCCCACCCACTTTAATTTTACACACTAATCTCTTATGTGAGATTTTGTCAAAAGCCTTCTTAAGTCCAAGTTATTCACATCCATTGGCTCCCTCTGATCATTTGTACTATTACATCCTTGAAGAATTCCAGTCGATTTGTCAAACATGATTTCCCTTTCATAAATTCATGTTGACTCTGTCCAATCCTGCCACTGTTACTGGCTCTTTTATATTGCAATGATAAGTATATTGCTTTAAGAGATGTATCTTGCCCTAGTTTGTTATCTCAACGAGGTTGAGACAGAAGTGCAGAGCAGTCTGTTCCCAGTCAATAAAGCAAACAGGCTGTGAAGCCTTGGGATCTTTATTTTCAAGTTGGAGCAATAGAAGCAACATGAAGGGATGGGGTCAAGCTCCCACGGAACCAGGATTTTAACGTTCAGTAGCTGTTGAGTTTTGGAAGCTGCTATACATCTCTCCCTGCTACAGCAAAATGTTTGAGTTTACTCTTTCTCTCTCTCCCCCAAGTTTTCACTTGATGATCTTTCCTCCTGGATTGGAGAACTGCATGTATGGCAATCTCTTTTACTGAATTTGATTTTGCCAAGAATGTGTTTATGGGATGGTACTATATTGGAATAGTTGCTGTTTAGTAGTTAAATAATCTATTGTTCTGTTAAGTTTTCTAATAGCGTAAAGTTGTTCCGATTCTTCTATCATTTGTTTGTATTTTAACTATAGTGTAAGAATACAGTTTGTTTTGCTTCCGGTCTAGTAGTTTGGCCAATTGAATTGCATCGGAAAAACAATGCCTTACACTTGCCTTTAAAAATAAGAAAAAGTTGGAGTCTTGGCTATCTTCTTAATATATTTTGAGAGGGGTTTGATCTGGTCCATAACAATATTGGACTTTCGCACATACCCCACTACCGATGTCAGGCTGATTGGTCTATAATTCCTGGTTTTCTCTCTACCTCCCTTTTTAAATGGAGGGTTTACACTAGTTACCCTCTAATCTGTAGGAACTATTCCAGAGTCTATAGAATCTTAGAAGATGACCACCAATGTATCTACTATTTCTAGGACCACTTACTTAAATACTACAAGATGGTGATTATCAAGCCTTGGGGATTTATCGGTATTCAATCCCATCAATTTCCTCAACACCATCTCTCTACTAATACTGATCTCCTTCAGTTCCTTCCTCTCAATAAACCCTATATTCTCTAACATTTCTATTTCATTATTTGGTTCCTCCTTTGTGAACACAGGACCAAAATATTTACTTAGTTGGTCAGCTATTTCTTTGCCGGAAGACCAAAAGATATAGGAGCAGAATTCGGATATTTGGCTGATCAAGTCTGCCCCACCATTTGATCATGGCTGAGATGTTTCTCAACCCCATTCTCCAGCCTTCTCCCTGTAACCCTCGATCCCCTTACTAATCAAGAACCAATCTATCTCTGTCTTACAGACATTCAATGAGTTGGCCTCCACATCTTTTTGTGGCAATCAATTCCACAGATTCACCACCCTTTGAATGAAAGAATTCCTCCTCATCTCAGTTCTGAAGAGTCATCCTTTCACTCTGAGGCTGTGCCCTCAGGTCCTAGTCTCTCCCAGTAGTGGAAAAAACTTTCCCATGTCCATTCCACCCAGGCCTCTCACTATTCTGTAAGTTTCAATCCGCAACACCCCATCCTTCTAAACTCCATTGAGTACAGATCCTGAAACCTGAACCCACTTCTTGTTATCCCTTTATCTCCAGGATATTCTTTGTGAACCTCCTCTGGAACCCTTACAAGGCTAGCACATCCTTCCTTAGATGCAGGACCCAAACCTGCTCACAATATTCCAAACGCAGTCTGACCAGAGTCTTATACAGCCTCAGCAGCCCATTATAAATTCCCCTGTTTCTGACTGTAAGGGAAATACTATTGTCTTCACTTCTCTTTTCTACATCAGTGTCTTCAGGAAAGCAAAGGAGAAATTATGGGTGAAGGTAAGAAGACATATGAATTCAACAATATCCTTTACTCAGCTCTACACAGAGAATACACCAACATGTGCAATCTGAAGGTCAACATTGTGAAAACCCCAAAATGTCTCTCAAAAAAATGTGGAAGCTGAGGAAGTTGATCACAACTACAAGATAGTTGTATATGGAACATGGGAAACAGATCCATGGATGTTCTGTTGATTGTCTGGGATGATCACTCATGTAGACATATCTTTCTTAACACTCGTGATAGGATAGCAGGGTTAACCAGAGCACATCATTTTTTTGCCCGAAACGTCGATTTTCCTACTACTCTGATGCTGCCTGACCTGCTGTGCTTTTTCAGCATCACAATTGTGAGAGTGCACATCATTTCCTGTTCTTTCACCTCCTCTACTACAAAGCAAGATACATAGATGCAGATACTTAGCCTTGTATACCTGAGGCTAAATATGGAAACTATGCAACATTATTATATCTTCACACGCAGATGCTAAACGTTTTGCCTTCCACAATTTTTGCAATAAATTTTCCTTTCAAATGCTACGTTGTATACAATTTATATATATATATTCATTCACGAGATAAGGGCATCACTGTCTAGGCCAGCACATATTGACCATTGCTAATTACCCAGAGGGCAATTAAGAATTGCTGTGGGTCTGGGATCACATGTAGGCCAGACCAGGTAAAGATGGCAGTTTCCTTCCTGAAAGGGCATTAGTGAACCTGAAGATCTGGAACCCTGGGTTTGGGGGGTCCTCTCTGTTCCATGTTCGTTCAATAAGCACTCACAATCGGTCTGGTTCTTTACAACTTCATTATGTATTTCTTCATACGGCTGGGTACAGAGCATCTGGAAACACAGAAGTTGCCTACATCTGTATTCCACAGAGGAGCTGCACACATGGCTTAAAACAAAGACATTTTTATACTTTTCTTAAAGAAAAGTACAGGCTATGATCGCATAGTACATTCAGACAATTATTTGACAGTTACTTGGTCCAAGGATATTTCCTGGGAACCAACTTTGTTTTCCAACATTCAAGCCATCCTTATCTCACTAACCGAGTATTTGCACCTGCATCTGAAGATCAGTTAGGATGGCCGGTAATGTCTTATCTAGTCTAATTATTTCTATGCTGTAAAGGGAGCATTGTCTGCTAATCTCTACTAAAGCAGACTCTGGTTAGTCAATGATGCAGTTGTAACAGAATTAAAAGCCATTTTATGCAGCTTTTAACAGAATTGTCAATTTGCAGCCTAGAAGCCATTTTGTAATTTTTTTTGCATTGAGAAGCCATTTTATTACCACCTAAGTTATTAAAAGCATCTGTTAAGTGGTTGTTCCTGACAACAATTAGTTACCTCAGCCTATAATGAGGATCTGAAACCAGAAATGTTGCCAGAGTATTAGCTGGGTCTCTGTATTGATAGTCCAGTGATAACACTTGGTGTCCTATCTACACTAGCATATGAACTGTGAATCATCACTAAGTCAACTGGCAACTGTCTTGAAATAACTGACAGTACCATGTAGTGGTCCTATGTCAGATATGCCACTTCATCCTTAGTGTGACTTAATGAATATACCTACTCTGAGAATGCCAACCAAAATTTTATAGATGGTCAATTCCATTAGTTGTGGATATAGAAATGATAGTTAATTTCAGAGATTCTTAATTCTATTTTAATCAGACAAATACTTCACAGTTACATTCAATTGACAAATATCAAGGCACTTATTTATAAAGGAGCAAATTGATACTATTATTCTTTATAATCTATATGTCACTAATACTTATATTCTTATTGCTAAAATTAAGCGGGAAATGTAATTTAACTTTTAATCAGCTTGTTTTCTTTATTGTATATATTTTCCGTGTGGGATTTGAAATAAAATGATGCTCACTTTATAACTATATGCCACCTTTGCTTCTTTGTAAAGCAGTATTCCATGCAGGTGCTCAATAGGTTGTCAATTGTGGCTCAGTTGGTGGTCTATTTGCTTTGGAGTTAGAAGGCTATGAATTCAAACCTATTTGGGAGACTTAAATAGACTGATGATTTTGTCGAGTGCTGGTGCATAGTCAGAGGTGAAGTGTTAAAATGGTATTTTATTTGGCAGACATAAAACAAATTCTGTTTGAACATAAGAGCAGTAGAATGTCCCCCTGACATCCTGGTCAGTATTTGTTCCCCAGCTATCATTATTGTAACTTGATCCAATCATTTATTTCATCTCTGTATGTGAGAAGCAGATATTAGATGTCATATTTGCCCAAATAACAAGTGAATTGAGTTCACTAAAGTAACTAACTACTTGGCAGTAAAGTGCTTTGGAGAAACCTGATATCATGGTAGGTGGTTTAAGGAGTAAAACAGCCATCAGTTTCATAGCACATCCAGTTTCTGCAACCATTTGATTACACTACATCACGGGCTTTCTACTGTACCATTCACATTTATAAATTTCAACTTATTTCTTTAAAAATTTTTTTTGACAATTTATGCATGTCAAGATGGTACAATAGTGTTAATGTTGACATTTCTTACTCAGCATGGGTCCTCTCGGCTGAGATTGCCCAATGTAGTTAACAGAATCCGTACAACTAGCGAAGAAAAGAGATTTTCATTCGATAATTTGGAACTATCTAATTTCAATTCAGGTTTTCAAGCTGAAAGGTCAGTGTCCAAGCTATTGCATCATACAAACATTTTACATTCTGCTCTTTCACAGTAACTTATTAACAAGATTTACATCATGAGAGTTTGGCACTCAATTGAGCCTGCAGTATGGATACTTAAAATCTAGAATTGACATTGTAAAACTTTGCGTAAGATTAATCTTGGACTTCAGTTTTTGTTTATGTTCAGATGAACTGTTTGAGATTTCCACTTCCAATCAGATTAGAGAACTCCTGCTTTACTTAGAATAGAAGTTTGATGATGTGGCTCTCTCGCTTATTTTTCCAATAGGTTTGACAGTGGAAAAATGTTAACATGTCCACATCACCGTCATTTTTCTCAAACCAAAAGTGATATATCAAAGCAGAAAAGTCTTAAGTCAGAGTCCACAGACATGGTCATCTGGTTTCTGCCAACCCATCATGAACTTCCTGACACTTCTACGGTTCACTGGCAGTACACTTGGAAAGAACAGGTCTGCATTGCAGAACGGCATTGCCAGCAACTAGAATTGATAGGCTGCAGCAGGGATTCCTTGCACTCAGGGACAGGATAGAAGCCTGGACAGGGCTGCATCTCAGGGACACTTGCTTTCTCTCTTGGCACTCATTCATTTCCGTGATGCTCACATTCTACACCATGCTACATCAATTTCAGCTTACACAGTGAGCAGCAAGCAGATAGCCGCATCTCAAGATCTGAGGGTGTAATCCTCACCAAACCGCATGTAGGTACCTGTCAGTCAGGGGGTTCTCGCACTGTATGACAAGGCCAGGCGTCCACACTGGTCAAAGGCCAGGTGTGCAGGGAGAAAGGTGACACCATTACACAATAGCATTGCTCACCCTGCTTCCAGATGGTGCAGCGGGCCCTCAGCACAGGCCTCCATTCTTGGAACCACCCTCTGGCCAAGAAGTGCTACCTGAAGGGGTGAAGATGTGTTTAGCACTGACACAGAGAGACTCAAAAACAGTTAACATCCGAGTGCCAGTGTCCTAGGGGTTTCTTCCTCAGCTAGCTGCAGAACTGTCACAGGGAGGTGCTCACCAGATTGTGGATCCACACTCTGTCTGTGGTTTAGCCCTATGGTCTGGTAAGACTATGGTGACTTGACTTGGCCTGGTTCCTCCTGAGGTGTCACTGTCTGTCCTAGTGGCAGTGGTGAGGGGGAAGGGCAGCTTTGCCAATGTTTACTCTCTCCTCATTGCCTCCATACTCTGGTCGTCAGAGGTTGAGCATGGTACTTTTGGGGGAGCTGGTCATTTTGCTGCAGAGGCAGGCTGGCAAAGCTCATTTATTTTGATCTCCATGTCTATCTGATTAATTTGCCTCTGTGAAAACCTCGGAATGTTTTCTGTATTAATGGCACTTTGTAAATATGGTCATTGTTCTCCTGCACCACTCCATGATAAGTCAAGCTTTGTGTATTTCCACATTGTGCCTCCCCTGTGGAGCACCCACCCTAACTCTCTTAAAATTGATTGTTGGAGTGGCGCTTCCAAAGCTAGTGCTTCCAAATAAACCTGTTGGACTATAACCTGGTGCTGTGTGATTTTTAACCTTAAGGTTGGTTTTGTCAGCTTCCCATTGGGGAGTGAGTAAAGCGATGCCAGTTTTGAATTCAGAGGGAGTCGTGTCTTCCTCAGCTGACATGTTTTTAAGAAGTGAAGCAGAGGAGAGTTTTGAATGGTTTCCTGACTAGAGAGATTATGTGCCCCTTTTTGTAAAGGACTGAAAGGTACAGGTGCCACAAACTCTCCCACTTCCTTCTCTTATCAGGATATAGATTGTTAATGTTCTAATGTTTTCATTAAAACAGAGGAGATTATGGTGTGATTTGATTGGTGTGTTAAAATTGTGAAGGGTAAGGCAGAAACAGCCTGCATCCAATACACAAAAGGGTCTTGAATGAGAGGCCTGAATAGCAAAGTGATCCTATGTAATGTGAGGACAGTAATACTGTGGAATACTATTACAGAGTTGCACCTTCCTGAATTATCTGGGAATCTCCCAGCTGGTTGACCAAACTCCTGGGCATTATTTCAGCATTCTGGTTCATACTGGAAATGGGCAAAGATCACTGTTTCAGAAATTAGCCCTTGCAGACATGTTTTGCCAACATTTTCTCCCGTTGATGGTTTTAATGCTGAGGAAAGCCCATGGACTGAAACATAGAATAAATATTCACGCGTGTTACTATCTTGATAAACCATGAACCACCCCCCATTTGTATCCAGGGCAATTAGAGATGGGTGAGAATGCTGGCCCAGCTTGAGTTCCACACATTCCATGAATGAATCAAAAACAATAAGGTTTTCTTTAAAAAAAACAAATTGGAATTATGGCTGAGGACCACATCAGATCTGCTGACGCATAGTTTTTAATTGTAAGAGACATTTATCTTGGTAGATTTACAATACGTTTCAGCAGTTTTATTTCTCCAAACAATACCGGAAGAGCATGGTGAAGGCCAGTATGATTTGAAAGCCTGTGTTTTTGGAATATTTGGGATTGATTTTGCTAATAGAAGAGAGAACTCTGAACTTTATAACCAAATAGCAACAATCCTAACACCAATGTTATCGCCCAGTCTAACTAAATACCCAAACATTCACTGGGAAATATGTTTATGTATACTCACTTGTACAGGAATATCATGTGTTAAAGAGTGTGGTGCTGGAAAAGCACAGCCGGACAGATAGCATCCGAGGAGTGGAAGAGTCGACGTTTCGAGCATAAGCTCTTCATCGGGAATGTGTCATGTGTCTGAATGTCATGTGTATGTGTCTCTCACATTAGTCCTATCAGAGCTGAAAATATGAAACCACTGACTCTTCCCAATTACCTTTGAGGTTTTAAAAAAATGTTCATCTATAACTTCTTTAATAATTGATTCTAACACCTTCCCCATGTCAGATGTCAAGCTATCTAACCTCTATCCTGCCTCTTTCCTTCCTTGAATATGGAGGTTATGTTTGGTACTTTCCAGTTTGATGGAACCGTGCCTGAATCTAGGGAGTTTTGGAAAATTATCACCAACACGTTGATTATTCTTTCGCTACACTTTTAAGACCCTTAGATGAAGTCCATCTAGACCAGGAGATTGTCAGTCCCCAGATCCATCAGGTTGCTTAGTACTGTTTCCCCAGTGATTATAATTTCACCAATTTCTTCTTTCCCTTCCATCTCCTGATTTACAGCTATTACTGGGATGCCTTTTCTATTCTTTAGTGAAGATAGAAGCAAAGTTCATTTCACCCTCCATTTCCTTATTATCTACTGTTAACTTCCCACTATCTCTCTTTTTTCCTTTTTAAGTACAGAAGAAACATTTGCTATCTGTTTTCGCATTCCTAGCTCATTTCCCCTGTTACCCTAACTTAGTTCTGTGGATTGATTTTTTTTAGAGGTAAAAACAATGACTGCAGATGCTGGAAACCAGGTTCTGGATTAGTGGTGCTGGAAGAGCACAGCAGTTCAGGCAGCATCCAAGGAGCTTCGGAATCGACGTTTCGGGCAAAAGCCCTTCATCAGGAATGAAGGGCTTTTGCCCGAAATGTTGATTTTTTTTTTAGTCATTCTAACTCATTTGTATAGTTGCTTTTTCATTACGTTTGATGCTTTCCATAACTATTTTAGTTAACCATGGATGGTGGGTCCTCTCTAGATTTTTTCTTTATTATAAGAATGTACTTATTGCTCTGAAATGATCCCCTAAAATGTCTGCCTCTGTCTCTCTATCGGTCTGTTTCTAAGCCTGCTATACCAGTTTACTTCAGCTAGCTCAATTATAATATAACACAATATAACCTGTTCTTTGGTCAGTTCCAGAATGTTCAGCTCTCAGAAACCATCTCAAAAGCATTCCAGGAACTCCTCAATCAGGCTAATCCTGCTCATCTGATTTTTCCACCTTACATGTAGATTAAAGTTGTTTGATTCTGGAGGTTCGGGACCACAGTTATTGA